>NC_065578.1:115081318-116284651 GCF_024542745.1 Macaca thibetana thibetana
ATGCTATAAAATTATTAATAAAAAGGAGAAATTCAGACTTTTTCAGATAAATAAAGGCTGACAAATTCATGATCCACAGACCTTCACTACAAAAAATGTAAAAGGAATTTCCCGAGGAAGAAGGAACATGATGTCAGATGAGAATTTGGAACACAACAGAGGAATGAGTAGCTCCAGAAGAATCTGGTGAGTATGACTGTTTAAAGCAAAAATGATATAAATATATTATGGGATATATAGCATATACAAAAGTAAAAAGACCTTGACGCTTTTTTAAAAAAGTAAAATGTATTATAACAATAGCATAAAGAATAGAATGGGAGAGATGGAGATTTACTGTTGTAGGGTTGTTATTTTATATACAAAGTAACAGTATATAAAATGCAGATATGTTAAAGATAAAGGACAGAAAAAGAAATATCAAGTAAATATTAATACTAATCTAAGGAAAGTTGGAATGGCCATATTAATTTTGAAACTGGGAATTTACCAGAGATAATGAGGAACACTTCATAAGGATAAATGGGTCAGTTCACCAATATACCTAAAATCTGTAAGTCTGTATGCACCTAATAATATAGCTTCAAAATAAATAAGACAAACCTGATAGAACTGAAGGGAGAAATAGACAATATACTACTATGGTCAGATATTTTAATTTTTCTCTCTCAATAACTGATTTTAATATTTCTCTCTACATAGTCAGATATTTTAATATTTCTCTGTCAGTAACAAGTAGGCTGAAAATTAGGGTATAGACATCTTGAATAGCACTATCAATCAATTTGAGCTAACTGATATTTATGGAATACTTCACTTTTTAATGTGGCAAAATGCACATACTTTTAAAATACACATGGATCAAGAAGGTAGACCATATTCTGGGCCATAAAACAAGTGTCAATGGATATAAATGTTGAAATACAGACTGTGTTCTCTGATTACAGTAGAATTATATTAGAAATAAATAACAAACCCCGGGCGCAGTGGCTCATGCTTGTAATCCCAGCACTTTGGGAGGCCGAAGTGAGCGGATCACCTGAGGTTGGGAGTTTGAACCAGCCTGACCAACATGGAGAAACCCCATTTCTACTAAAAACACAAAATTAGCTGGTAGTGGTGGCACATGCCTGAAATCCCAGATACCCAGGAGGCTGAGGCAGGAGAATCACTTGAACCTGGAGGTTGCGGTGAGCTGAGATCGCGCCATTGCACCCAGCCTGGGCAACAAGAGTGAAATTCTGTCTAAAAAAAAGAAATAAATAACAAAAATATGAAAACAATCATCAAATATTTTGAAATTAATAAGACACTTCCAAATAGCTCATTGGTCAAAGGTAAAATCATAAGAAAAATTCAAAGATATTTTGAATTGGATAAACATAAAAACACTAGATATCAAAACTTATAAGATACTTCTTAAATATTTCTTTGAGAGAATTTTATAGCATTAAATGCTTATTTGAGAAATGAGGAGAGCTCTCATATTAGTTATCTCAGCTTCACTTGTAAGAAACTAGAAATAAAGCAAAATTAACTCCAAAATATGCAGAGGAAATTATAAAGATGACAGCAGAAATTAATGAAATAAAAGACAAAATAGAGAAAATCAATGTACCCGAAAGATGGTCCTTTGAAAAGATACATAAAACTGATAAAAACTTCACCGACATTAATCAAAAAAAGACACAAATTACCAAAATTATGAATGAAAGCAGGAGCATCATTACACATCTTACAAAATTCCTTGAAAGATACAAACTACCAAAATTTGTCCAGGAAGAAATAAATAAGCAAAGCAGCCTTATATCTATTAAGAAATTTGAATGTGTTGTTAAAACCCTTCCCACAAAGAGTACTCCAGGCCCATATGGCTTAGCATTTAAGGAAGAAATAATCCCAACCCTACTCAAACTCTTCCAGAAAACAAGAAAGAAGAAAACCCTCCCCTCTCATTTTTAGGAAGGCAAGAAAACAAGAAAATGATACTATAAGAAAGAAAACTACAAACCAATATATTTTTTGAACATAGACACAAAATTCTTGAAATTACCTTAGCAGACTGAATCCGACTAAGTGGGATATATTTCAGAAATGCAAGATTGGTTTTGAAAATTAATCAATGTAATTTATCATATAAACAAAAAAACAACATATGATCATTTCAATAGATGGATAAAAAAGCATTTGAAAGCTCAACATCCATTCATGACTTAAAAAAAGAACTCTCAGCAAATGAGAAATAGAAAGGAATTTGCTCAACTTGAAACAGAGCAATTTCAAAAAACTCATAAATAACTTCATATGTCATAGGGAAAGACTGAATACATTTTTCCTCCTAAAATTAAACAGGAATGTCAACTCTCACCATTTTTATTCAATATTGTACTGGAGGCCTAGCCAATCCAATAAGACGAGAAAAAGAAATCCAATATATACAGATTAAAAAGAAAAAAAAATTGTTTCCATTTGTAGATGACATGATTGTCTATGTAGAAAATTCTAAGGAATTTACAACAAAAGCTTCTACAACTAATCAGTGAGTTTAGCAAGGTTAAAAGATATGTCAATATGCAAAAATCAACTCTATTTCTATATACTAGTAATCAGAAATTAGAAAGTAATTTTAAAATACTATTTACCATACCAACCTTATAGGGACAGATTTAATAACAGATGTATAAAACCTTTATACTAAAAACTATAAAATATTGCTAACAGAAATGAAAAAATACCTAAACAAATGAAGCAATACACCAGGCTTACGGATTGGAAAACTCCATTTTGTTAAGACTTTAATTCTCAACAAATTGGGCTGTATATTCAATTTAATCCTAATGAAAATCTCAGAAATCATTTTTATAGAAATTGGCAAGCTGCCTTTAAAATTTATATGGAAATACAAAGGATCACCACTAGTCCAAAGAATTTTGAAATAGAAAGCTTGAGGACTTATCCTACTTGATTTCAAGACTTACTGTAAAGCTACATTATAGAAGATAGTATTATATTGGCATAAGCCTAGACACAATGTAACAAAACAGAGGGCTGAGTGCAGACTCAAATGAATATGATGAATTGATTTTCAACAATGTTGTCAAGATAATTCGATGGGGAAAGGATAGTTTTCAAAAAATAGCCTTGGAAAAACTGGATATCCCTCTGCAAAATGATTGAACTTAAACCTTGCTTCATGCTATACACAAAAATTAAATAAAAATGTCTTGCAGTCCTAAATGTAAGAGCTAAAACATAATGATACTCTTAGTTATGTGATAGAAAATATTTGTGACTGTGAATTGCGCAAAGTCTTCTTAGATAGAACACAAAAATAAAAAACCATTAAAAAGTGATAAATTGGACCTCGTTAAAATTAAAAACCTTTGATCTTTAAAGGACATTCGATCTCATTAAAATTAAAAACCTTTGATCTTTAAAGGATACCGTTGAGAAAATGAAAGCCATAGACTGCATGAACATATTTGCAAAATATATATCTAATCAATAACTTGCATCCGGAATATACAAGTAACTTTTACAATAATAAGACAATCTAATTAATAATTAAGCAAAATATTTGAATGAACACTTCACCAAAGAAGATATATGAATGGAGAATAAACATGTGAAACAATGCTTAACATCACTAATCATTAGAGAAATGTCTATAAAAATCAAAGTAAGATACCACTGCATTACTCACCGGTATGGCTAAAATTTAAAAAACTGACCACATTAAGTGTTAGCATGTAGTTCAACTGGAACTCTCAGACATTTCTGGTAAGAATGCAAAATAGTACATCCTCTTTGGTAAACATTTTGGTGGTTTCTTTTAGGGTTAAACACCCTTACCGTACAACTCAACGATCCTCTAGATATTCATCCAAGACAAGTGAAAACTCATGACCAAAGACCTGTAAACTAATGAATGAATGTTCCTAGCAGATTTATGCATAATAGCCAAAAACTGGAAACAAATCAAATTATGAACAGATAAAACTTTGTGGTGTATCCATATAATGGACTACTCCTCATCAATAAAAAAATACAAATTGCTGATACATGCAACAACACGAGTTGTCATGCTTAATGAAAGAACTCAGAGTCAAAAGACTACATACTATATGTACTATATAAATGAAATTGTAGAAAAAACAAGCTATAGCTATTAATTTTTCAAGAGGTGAAAATTTTATGAGGCGATTATTAAATATGACCAATATTAAAAATTAAATTATATAAACATGATTAAATAAATTATAGTAAAACAAAGTTAATAAATACCCCAAAGTCATATACTTCTTGCTTATTTTACTATAATTTCCTAATAGATATGCTCTTGAAATTATTTTATTTTATTTTATTTTATTTTTATTTATTTATTTATTTTTTGAGACGGAGTCTTGGTCTGTCGCCCAGGCTGGGGTGCAGTGGCACAATCTCGGCTCACTGCAACCTCCACCTCCTGGGTTCACGCCATTCTCCTGCCTCAGCCTCTCGAGCAGCTGGGACTATAGGCGCTCGCCACTACGCCCAGCTAATTTTTTGTATTCTTTAGTAGAGACGGGGTTTCACTGTGTTAGCCAGGATGGTCTCGATGTCCTGACCTCGTGATCCGCCTGCCTCGGCCTCCCAAAGTGCTGGGATTACAGGCGTGAGCCACCGCGCCCGGCCGAAATTATTTTAATCTATTGTATCTGTATTGTAGAAATTCTGTATAATGGTGCTCTATTGCACACCTCTTACCAACTCTGCATTCAGTGATGTCATGTTTGTTGGTAACATGAAATCGACCATGATGAGAATATTTACACCATGGAAACTGGCAAATAATAAATTAGGGTTTTGTTTGTTTTCCAGGAGCACTGTTAAACATTTGCCAGCATACCACTGAATATATGCATAGAAGATTCTGTCTCAGGAAAAGGAGGGAATATATAGGATGGATGAAAAGATCTTTCTGGAGGAGGCTGGATTTGAACTGACCCTTGGAAAATGTACAATATTTAGCCTGATACAGAAGGAAGACAAGGACATGCCAGGCACAAGAAACAAAAGCAAAAACCAAGGGACAGTCTGGCCGGAGTGAAGGCTGTGTATAGCCTTAATGAGCAATAATGCTGTGAACGTATGCTGGATCCTGGCTGAAGGAAGCCTAGAATGACAGCTGTAATGGATTTCTGTTATCTCTCTTTCTTCTCACTTTCCCCCTTCTTCTCGTAGTAGCCTTCTGCCCACAGCCATGCTGCGCCATTGGATTCTGTCCCACACAGAGCACACCCCACCCTCCGTCCTTAGTGATAGGTCCTAGGGGAGACACACAGCCCAGGATGGCCCAAGCAGAGCCCCCAAGCAGTTGTTTCTTAACTGGATATGGTATGCCAAAGGATATTTTCCCCTTCTCTAGTTACTAAGCTTGAAGAATGGCAGTCCAGAGCTGACTCAAGACACATCAGGAGGAGATAAGAGAATCAGCACATAATAAAAGCAGAGATAAGAGAAGAGAGAGGTTTTGAATCTTTCGTTTCTGTTGTCTTCAGATCAACTCTCCCTGATCTTTATGAAATTGAACGTGCAAGTGAATAAATTCTCCTTGTTTTGCTTAACCTGGATCAAGTTTTTTTTGTTGTTGTTTTGTTTTGTTTTTTTTCTGTCCTTTGCAACTAAAGATTTGAAAATAGTACACTATGCTCAGGATTTTTGACATATATTCTTTATTCCTGAAAACCTGAATTTGTGTGTGAAAGAGCAAAAGGCAGGGGGCCAAGTCTTTTATAGCCAGGTGTCCCACTGTTGAGAGGGGTTTCGTTCCAATCTTTCGCCTGTCTTAGAGGGCACTCTAGCAGATGAAGTGGGCCCTGGGCCTTGGAACAGGAAGGACCTTTGAGGTCATATAGGCCAATAATTTGTTGTGGTTTGCAAACTAAATTCCTGGAGCTGTTGGCTTGCATGGAAATGCCCCAGGATGTGTTAAGTGGGCCTACAGGGAAGTTCTCAGCTCCCCTGCTCTGCTAATAGCAATGCAGCTGTGGATGGCAAGGCAACCGGAAGCATGCTAGTGTAGTACGGATAGAACATTGCATGTATTTATGCTGTAGTCCGACACTTCACGCACACTGCAAAGAAACTGTTTTCTTCTGAAATCAAACCCCAGTATCCTCCAAGGTGTGAGCAGAGAAGAATGCTGGAAGAAGAATCCACTCAAGCAAGAGAGGCAACTGAACAAGAATTTTCAGAAACCATTTTCCTGAGTTTTCACCTCCCACTTGAGATTCTCACCCCAGGGCACATCAGTTTCCATTTAACAGTCAAGTTCAACAGTGGACAAAATTGTTTCCCTTGGTTCTTCATAGCACAGCTGAGACAACCTGACATTTTCAAAATGAGTTTAACTAAATACTAAAGGAGAACAAAAATGAAATTATACCAGTCAGTACAAATAGTGACTTTCCAGAGTACTGGTTTCTGATCCTAAGGTAACCACGGGGTGGTCTTAAGGATAGTGTGATAATTTAGATTATTGTTCAGCAAGTATTCATTCCCTATCCCTTCCCACTGTGGATGGAATATGCATCCCTGTCTCACTGATGCTGAGCCATGCCTGACTTTCTTTGACCAATGGAATGTTAACAGATGTGACATGGACAGAGGCCTTAAATGTGTGTGTAGTTTGGCTTTTGCATCCAGTGATCTTCCATGAGAAGATAAGCCTTCAGTAGCACTTCCCCTTTAGTCTAGACCCTAGAATGACATGTGGACTGGACCTAAGCTCAACCGGAAGCCAGGAGCACCACCTAGACAACCCACAGCCTGAAGCAGAGACTCCTGGGCGGCTCATCCTAGATCAGCTAAATTGTAGAAAACCTGCAGACCATAAGCATGAATGTAACAGCTGGTTGTGGTGACCACTGGGTGCTAGGCCAACTTGTTTCTCAGCATTCCAACAAGAATAGTTGATTAATACAGATGATGTAACATTACAAGTCTTGTCTAAAATGCCTTCCTTAGAGGAAGCCCTGCCCTTATTGCTTGCCACCCAGGTGCTGTATCAAGACATCTTGACCTCATTCCTACTGGCCAGTGAAACTGAGGAAAACATGATACCTGCCTCCAGCTGCTGATGAAGGGTTAAGTTTATCATCCTGCTCAGGAAGTACCCCTGCCACATCACACATACCCACTCCCACAGTGGAAAGCAGTCTTGCTCTAAAAAGTAGTATAGTATAGTATAATACAATATAAAATATGTCTGAAGCAGACAATAATTGCAGTGAATAAGAAGACCTGGCACGCCTACAACTGCCATGCTCTTCCAGCAACTTGGATTGCCCATCCTTCCCTTCTTATGGAGTGAACTGCACTTACCCTTCAGCTCTCAGCACAGCTGACACTTCCTCAGTGGCCTTCCCTGAGGAGATAAAGTCCCCCACCAGCCACTCCCATAACTCTTTTCTTCACACCACTTGGAGGTACAATTTCACGTTCACCCATAGGAAGATTTGTTTACTGTCCATCTGTCCCAATATGTGAGCTCCATGAAGGCAGACGCAAGCTTCAGGTTGCCTTTGCCATGCCTGGCACATGGAGTGTTTAATAAGTATCTGCTGAATAGACCAGACTCACAGGCTCGTGTCTTTTTCCAAGCCTCAGAGCTGCCCCTTTTCTGGGTAATCATTTGATTACCTGGGTTTTCGTTCCTTTCTATAGCGCTTTTTATCCCACAGCTCATGAACTCATACCGTTCCGACCACAATTGCAAAGTTTCTCCCAGCCCTTCAAGATCATAGAAACAAAGAGATCATACAAAAAGGTCTTACCGTCTTCATCTTGGATGTGAGGACACAACTTCTTCAGTTAACAAAGGAAGAAACTGAGGTACGTTCTCTCATCCAAGTTTACTTGGCCAACCATTGGCAAGTCTTAGAGCTGTTGACAGGAAATTGGTTCTGCTCCCTTATGTTGTCAGTGTGGGCATAAATTGTTTTCCTCCTCTAACGATGACTTTGGCACCAAATACCATAGGTCTGAAACACCCGTTTCTTATTAAGCAGCCCTGGCTTCAGAGGGTCTGTGAGTGAATAAGGACGGATTGGGAGCCGTCCACTGGCCAGGTGTTTGGTAGCAGCTGCCACTTTCCTTGCTTTGTTTTTTCTACCGTCACTGGTTTTAACCCTCATCTAGAAGGCCACTTTGTCTGGGACAGGGAGATAATTTAGTCTCGCGTCTGTTTGGCAGCTTCATGATTACCAGCTGAGCCTGATTACACAGTCTGTGTGCCTGTCCCAGGACAGACGTGCTGCTGCGTGCTGGAGGAAGGAAGCGGCTCCAATAGTGGAACTGCATTTGGGGTCTCACTTCTAACACCTCTCTTTGGCTAACGCAGACCCAGTCCCACAGGCGACTGACTCTGTGTTCCACTGTTAATTTCAAAGCTACTTTCTCTCTCCAGCAGGGGTCCTAGTGGATAGACCAGGCTCTTGTCTCTCTCCACACCTCAGATCTGCCCCTTTCCTAGGAGATCCTTGGTTTTCTGTACTTTCCCTAGCAAGAAAAACTTTCATTCATGAATTCAACAAGTTTAACTAAAACAGTTGGCAAACATTTATCGAGGACTTTTGTGCCAGGAATTTGAGAAGTGGGTTGAGTAAGACACAGTTCTGACCCCAGGAGCTGTCAGAAAGAGAGACAGAAATGCAGCAGTTCCAATAGTGGGAACCCCCAGGAAGAGACTAGTTTTCTCAGGGAAGGGGTGGCAGGGAATAGTTCTGGAAGGCTTCACAGAAGAGGTGCCACCTTGGTGGGTCTTAAAGAGAATGGCTGGGGTTTGCTCCTATGTGTAACTGAGTAACACACAGAGGCGTGGAGATCCAAGGCAAGTGAGGTAGGGAGAACAGCATGGGTAATCATGTCCATGGTGGGTCAGAGCAGGTGGGTAATCAGATATGCCTGGAAGACACCAGGGGAGGGGTGGCTGAGGATGGAAAGTCGGCCTAAGGATAGAGGATGAAGGATGCTATCTGACATGCTGTGAGGCAGGCAGAGTTACAAGCATCAGTTACAAACATCAGCACCTGTGTGAACATGAAGCAGGTCATGAAGCTTCTACTTTGTATAAAAATATTACTTTTATATGATAGGTTAAATATTTTCCTGGAAAATAAAACACATATAAGTAAACTAAGGAAGATTACTTCTTTAAGATTTGGATAATTGTCAAAGGGAAAGCTTGACATCCGTTGAGTTTGCAGTGTATGAGACACTGTATAAGCACTTGCTATATATTCACCTCCCTTGGTCCTTACAACTACGTTAGGCAACATATTATTTCTATCATTCCCATTTGGTAGTTGAAGAAAGTGCCTAGTCATGGGCCTGTGGTGAGGAATACAGTTTGAAGTCAGTCAATCTGATTTCAGGGACTATGCCATCATCTTTATGTTCTCTGGGAAATAATCAGAATCCTAAACTAGAGAATGCTTAAGATTTCTTAATTTCTACAGGCAGTGGGGAGCCACAGAAGATTGCTGAGCATAGGGGAGATTTAATAAGCTGACGATGACCTCTCTCTGTTGAGCAAATGAGGAATACAGAAGAAATACTTGCAGAAGTTTCAGGGGTAGCACTTCAAACAATGAGACCATTGGGAAACTTCAGCCCTAGGGAGGCTAGGCATGTGGGGAGGGCTCGCCTGAAGAAAGGCTTTGTGCTAACTATGTGTCTATATGTGTCTATGGAGCCAACTGCATGGAGTGACAGGCTCTGAGGAAGAGGGCTGCCTGTGCCCATCAAAGAATGGCCTTCGTATGTCCCCGTGGCACAGACCCTGGTCACATACCCGTCTTTTTCATATCCCTTAAATCACCCCTCAGCAGGAGCACCTGCAATTATGAGTCAAATATTCTAACCTGAATTCCCTTTCTATTCGTATGACCCATTTCAGCAATCTAAGGACAATCTCATAAATGTTAGGTGGGAAAGAGCTTTACCTTGCCAGTCCAAGTGCCTAAATTGATGTGCGTGTTCCCCAACAAGCAGAGGCAAACCCTGCTTGTATTAATAGGGCACTTTCAGAATTCCTGCAGCGTGAGATGCCTTTCACCCACCACACTGGAGTTACTTCCCTTGGATTCATCACTTCATGGCTTTCCAGTCTGCATTGTCTTTGTTCTTCTCTGACCATCTTTGCAAACTAACCTCAGAATTATGTTCCTGCTTTTCCTGGGGTCTGCAAATCCTCTGTAATGAGCAGCCATCTGCAGATTCATTTTTATGCAGTTTCCCTTCCCCCCTCAGACTGGTAATAAAAATATTAAACAGGACTAAACCCGGGGCTGACCCCTGCTGCACCCTGCTAGACAGCCCCTCTTGGGATTGGCTGCCTTTTATCATTGGCCTTTTTTTCTTGCAATTTTTTGTCCAATTTACAGTCACCTCCCCCTGTCCTCAGCCTAGTCAATTAGAGCCGAATGTGAGAGTAAAAATGTTGGGAGATATCCCAAGCTTTTCCAGATAAAGTCCAAATCTATGTCTGTTTCTATACATCAGGAAACAATTTTGGGTAAACACTGAATAACTCCATATTAAATATCAACATATTTTTATGTTAACCATAATTTGGACTGTTGACTTAATATTTTATTTTCAACAAGTTCTTTGGGATCCTGTCTTCATGAGTTAACATTTTCTAATAAAAAGTAAAAATTTCACTCAGTTTCTCTTTTTGATTGTAAACCCAGACTTGGGACATTTTGCACTTCAGTTTCTTCAGATGTAAATAAAATGAACTCATTTGTGTTTACAACAAGCTCCAAGAAATGTTTGATAGGACTACAAAGGATTATTTATTCTTTAGAAATGCTTTGTCTTTTGACACAATTATTTCCCCCAATTTGGGGATCTCACCAAGAGAGACACTGGGTAGATCTGTTTCATTTTTACTGTGTGTATTCCACACATCTAGAAGTCCTGGAAGCAGAAGAGGAGCATATCACTCCACTGGGACTGCATTCTGAATGCATGGATGTGCTATGAAATATAAATGTATCTTCCTGGACAGAGTTTTCTTTTTTCCCTTGCTCTCCTGAGACTCAGGGCTCATGGCGTCAAAAGCTCAGGTGCATCTAGCCATGAGAAGGCGTCTTTTCAGCTCTCTTTATCTTTGCCTCAGTACCCTCATCATAGTAATGAGAATGGACAGAGATTTAAAAGCAAATATGATCTAACAAATAGGCCAGACCCCTTTCTAATCCACATCCAGAACAAAAGATAGCACTTCCTGGAATGAACTCCCCGAGAGAGAAACACTCTCCTCCAGTTGCGGAAAATCTTTTCCTTTCTCTCAAAATATTCAAAAAGTCTTATACTTTTAAAAGGACCATAAAGAGAGAGCCTTCAATGTTTGGTCTATAGTTTAAAATTTTGTGCGACTTTTTCTTGATCAGGAATGCTTTAACAAACAAGATTATCCAAACTAGGAATTTAATAATAATTTTTACATTACAACTGCACAAAAGTGCATGAAATAAGAGAAACCCCATCAGTCTTCATATATTTTGACTCTATTCTATACAGAAAAGATATAGTAAAAATAAAAAGGATTGTGTATTTCACGAAACACTCTTAAGATATCACTCTCCATGATGAATGAATTTCTGAAAGTAATATATATCAAATATAGTGTATATGACAGATTGATTTATTCTATACCCATAATATTTGTGTTATACATTATTCAGGTGCTATTTTTGTAAATGTATGTCTAAAAACATCTATAAATATGACTTCACTGCTTAGCTGTCTCACTGATATGGTGATGTCAGTCTTTAGCCCGTCTTTCTTTGTATCTCGGTACATCAGGTCTCAATGGCAAGGGAGTGGGAGCTGTCCCGTTTCTGAGTCCCTGAAGCCCAGGTTGTGTTTGTGTATGGGGAGAGTTAATGAGAACAGAATGGCTTTCTTCCCCTAGCTTCACCAATCCCATCTGTTCAAACAAAAGGCTGAAAGGGAAAGAGAACTGAGACCCTGCTGGTCAAGGGGGGAGGAATAATAACACATATCCTTGGGCAACATTTCAGCACATGCAACCCTTTTATACTGTGCTTAAGCTTTTATTCAGACAAAAGGAAGTCGGGCCAATGTAGGTTCCATTTAAAACTAAAATTAAAAAAAAAATACATTAGGCCCAAAGCTAGTTTTTCTTTTTTTAAAAAACTACATTTGTTAGTCTAGATTGAAAAATGAGAACTATGAAAGGAAAGGAAAAAAGCAATTTGTTTGTACTGAAATCTGCTGAGTAATCCACCTGTGTAGGCAGTGGTAGAAGACCAATTTCATTTGTTTTGAATGAAGTTCAAGGACAAGTAATGAGCATTATAATAAAAAGAGTTAAAAAAAATCACTTCCCCGACTTCCTAAGAAGAGTCTATAAAAATATTGTGATTTCCAGTGGAGGACAAGAAAACCAGTTGCCTTCAGTTCATCAGGTTAGCAGCTTGCCCACAGAAGCATGGCAAGCCACTCTGGAAGGTCAGAACAACATTCCCTGGAGCAGTTCATCGAGGCTGACTGGCTCCTAGAGACGGCTGCTAAAATCCCAACCAGCCACCCTCAAGGGATTATTTCACAAGATTTGCCAATGCCCTGATACATGCTGCTGTTCATTAAGGCAGGAGAAGAAAAGATTTCCTGGGCATTTACTCCACAATTTAAGCCGGAGCTATTGGGCCATCTTAGCATCCATGGGAAGGTGAATTTGCAATCAATTTTCTTTTATCTGTATTATAAACCGTATACTTTAAGTCAGCCACCACAATGGCTGCATTACCATCACATACATAGAGACTTACCATCTTTTTGAAAGTGTATAAAATAACTTCTGCTCTCTCCTCTTGAGTTAACTTTGATGCTATCACTTCTGTAAAAAGGAAAATAGGAAAGGGATGAAGATATTCACAAACTGAGATTGCCAAGGAGTTAAGATGTTTAGGTCGCTATATATTTGGAAAAAGAAAACAATCCACGTCTTCAGGATATTTCCCAAATGACAAAAAAAGAGAAAGGAAGAGGAAAATAAAAAGTAAATGTGAGCATTAAGAAATCTCATCTTAGGACCTCCCAGGAATTGTGAAAGCCTGAGAAAATTTTACAAGGAAATGCAGTTAGAACACCTAGGACACGCCGAGGCGCAAAGTCTGGCTCCTTCCGTAGAAGGGCCATCAGCTACTGAAGAAAGGCAAACCAAACCTAAAATCTAAGGGAAAGAAATTTCCTGAATGAGGGGGGTGACCTCTGAAGGATCAGTAAGCTTGTGTAAAGTACAAGTTAGCAAATCTTGATTATCTTGGTGAACATGTTCTCATAAATGTTCATTTTTATTGTGTTGTCAACATTCAATTGTGCATGCAAATGGAAGGCAAAGCAGGGAAAAGACCGTCCAAAGTGGTGATTGAGCAAAACCATATTATCTGGCTTTCACCTGCATCATATTATTCTTTTTTTTACAAAGCATTTTCTTTCCTCATTATTTATTTTTGCTTGGGCTAATTTTAAAATGAGTTTTTATTCCCTTGGTACAACAGTCAGTGTTGGCCTGGAATGAAAAACACACCCCTGATAATCCACAGAGAATGTAATCTACAACATTAATAACTAGCGGCTGAAAGCATTTGCCTATTCCATTTTCCTCCTTTATTCCTAACGGAAAACAAGAATATAAATACGCCTACTTTATAGAAGACCTGAGTTTTTTAAAGGGTCAACTACAAGAAAAAAAAAATTATTAACAAAATTAGATTTTGCCATGAATGTCTATCTCAAAACTAAAGTTGTATACCATGTAAAAAGTTTGCTCTTGGAGATAATAGGAGCCATATTTTAAAAATAATATGGCTCTAAATGAAACTGTCTTTGCAAAATTATGACAGTAAGAGACCTGACGTAGTTGACTCCGTCTTGCTTCTAACCTCCAAGCTGTTCTTGGTCATTATTGGGTGTAGGCCAAACTAACTTTGGGAGAAATATAGTTTATAGTTTAATCTTAAAGCAAGGATGATAATAGCCCTTCCCAAAACTAAATTGCCTTTGTAAAACTAATGAAAGCCTACAAGGTTAGGATTATGAGAGGGTCTTGAATTCTGCTAAGACGTAGGCATAGTTAAATGACAACTAGCTATTGTTCTGGAGGGCACAAGAATTGTAACTTCCCCAATTACTCCTGTTAATAATATCACTATTGTAGAACCTATGATTGGCCTTTTTTTCAGACTTTTGCATTGCTGATGAGAGCTGACCCTAACCAGACCCCCAACTCATGTCTCAACCGGTCCTGTGGCCCCCACCCAGAGACTGACTCAACACATGAAGACATTTTTCCACACCCCTATGATTTCACACCCAACCAAGCAACATTCCTCATCCCCTAGTCTCCCGCCCACCAAACTATCCTTCAAAACCCCTAATCTCTGAGTTTTCAGGGAGACTGATTTGAGTGACAAATTCAGTTCCTCCTCATGGGCTGGCTTCAATCAGTTAAACTCTTTCTCTACTCCAATGCTGTGGTCTCAGTGAATAGATTTTGTCTGTGCAGTGGACAGGAAGAACCCATTGGAAAATCACATAAAGATAGCATATTTAAGGTTGAAAAAACGATCAAGGCTAATTATTGGATGATCTCCATTGAAGGATTCTCATTATGCTGTCCACAGTAGCCACAAGAGACAAACATGCTATGTTTGGGACAGACTCCTTAGATATGACAAGGACTCCCCCAACATATGCCCCTAGCACTGCAGTTTCAGGCTACTTAAAAAAAAAAAAAAATGTGTTCTGTAGTTTTTGCTGCCATTTCATATGAGGTAATCATTATACAAGTAAATGGGACCCCTTCTGTCTGTTATCATTGATGAGGTATATATGCATTTGAGAGTGGCAATGTATTCTTCGCATTTGACTAAAATTTAGATGTATCAATTTATTCTATAACCATTCATTGTGAGACATTAAATAGAGGCTGTAATGTATTAAAAAATGCTCTGTCCAGGTACATGTGAGGGAGTGGAGAATATGATCTGCCAGGTTGGGGCTTGGATATTTATCCAGAGGGTGATGAGGAGGCACTAGAGGTTGAAAACAGAGAAGGTGTGAGCAGATCACTGAGAAACAATGCAGTTTCAGCTACAGATCATCGCAATAAAGTGAATATCACAATAAAGCAAGTCACACAAATTTTCCTAGTGCATACAAAAGTTATATTTACATTATACTGAAGTCTATTAAGTGTGCAATAGCGTTCTGTCTAGAAAACAGCATACATTCCTTAATTTAAAAGTACTTTATTACTAAAAAGTGTTAACAATCATCTAGCCTTCAGCGAGTCATAATTGTTTTTCTGGTGGAGTGTCTTGTCTCAGTGTTGATGGCTGCTGACTGATCAGGGTGGTGTAGCAATTTCTTAAAATAAGACTGCAGTGAAGTTTGCCCCATCAGTCAACTCTTCTTTTCATGAAGGATTTCTCTGTAGCATGCAATGCTGTTTGATAGCATTTTGCCCATAGTAGAACTTCTTTCAAAATTGAAGTCAATTCTGTCAAACCCTGCCAGTGCTTTATCAATTAAGTTTAGGTAACATTCATTTCAACAATGTTCACAACATCTTTACCAGGAGCCGATTCCATCTCAAGAACCCACTTTCTTTGCTCATTCATAAGAAGCACTCCTTATCCATTCAAGTTGTATCGTGATAGATAAATATGATATCAATTTGCATTAATGTCATCATTGAGAAGTAACTGCAGATGAGATGGGAACAGCAAAAGCACTAGAATTAGAAGTGGAGCCTGAAGATGGAACTGAATTGCTATCAGTCAGTTCAGCTGAAGCTTTTAGCATTGACTTCTCCTCTCTAGCTATAAAAGTCCTAGACTGCATCTTCTTCCAATACAAGGCTATTTCATCTGCTTTGAAAATCTGTTGTTTAGTGTAGCTGCCTTGATCAATAATCTTACCTAAATCTGCTGGATAACTTACTGCAGCTTCTGCATCAACACTTGCTGTTTCACCTTGGACTTCTTTGTTTTGGAGATGGTTTTTTTCCTTAAACTTCGTGAATCAACATCTGCTAGCTTCCAACTTTTCTTCTGCAGCTTCCTCACCTCTCAGCCTTCATAAAATTGGGAGATTTGGGGCCTTGCTGTGAATTAGGTTTTGGCTTAAGGGAATGTTGTGGTTGGTTTGATCTTCTATCCAGACCATTAAAACTTTCTCCGTATCAGCAATAAGGCTGTTTCACTTTCTTATCATTCACATTTTCTTCTAATTTTCTTCAAGAATTTCAAGAACTGCACATTCAAGAACATTTTCTTTGCATTTGCAATTTGGTTAACTGTTAGGTGCAAGATCCCTTACTTGTGGCCTGTCTCAGCGTTCAACATGCCTTCTTCACTAAGTTTAATCAGTTCTAGCTTTCAATTTAGAGAGATGTGTGACTTTTCCATTCATTTGAACACTTAGAGGCCATTTTAGAGTTATTAACTAGCCCTAATTTCAATATTGTTGTGTCTCAGGAAATAGGGAGACGTGAGGAGAGACAAAAAGACATGGAATAGTTGGTTGGTGGAGCAGTCAGATTACACACAACATTTATCAATTAAGTTTACTGTTTTATATGGGTATGGTTTATGTCATCCCAAAACAATTACAATAGTAACATCAAACATCACCAATCACAGATCACTATAACCAATATAATAATAATGAAAAGTTTGAAATATTGTGAGAATTACCAAAATGTGACACAGACATCAAGTGAGCATATACTATTGGAAAAATGGAGATAATAGATTTGCTTGACATAGGTTGCCACAAACTTTCATTCTGTAAAAAAAAAAAAGACTGTCTGTAAAGTTCAAAAAAGTGAGGCACAAAAAAGTGAGGTATGCCTGTATTTGCAATTACAGTTGACCATTGAACGACAGGAGTTTGAACTGCACGGGTCCACTTATACTTAGATTTTCTTCTACCTCTGCCACCTCTGAGACAACAAGACCAACCCCCCTTTTTCTTCTCTTCCTCAGCCTTCTCAAAATAAAGACAGCAAGGATGAAGATCTTTATGATGATTCACTTCTACTTAATGAATAGTAAATACATTTTCTCTTCCTTATGATTTACTTAATAATATTTTATTCTCTCTAGCTTACTTTATTTTAAGAATACAGTATATAATACCCATAACATGTAAAATGTGTTTAACTGACTACTTGTTATTAGTAAGGATATGGTCAACAGTAGGCTATTAATACTTTAGTTTTGAGGTAGTCAAACTGATATGCAAATTTTCAACTGTGCAGGATCAGCGGGGTTGGGGGGATGGGGAGATGGTTTCCCTAACCCCTAAGTTGTTCTAGAATCAACTGTGTATTATTTAGTTTAACCAAATTCTTTCTCACTAAATGAATTAGTGGCATTGAGAGATTCCTGGAAAGACATAGCAGACTAAAACGAAGAACAGAATGGCAGAGCCAACGTTCTACTCTTAGCCTGAGTTCTTTGTCAGCCATGTTATGAGGTTAAAGCAAAGATGATACAATAAACTCTGTCAAAAAGTCAGCCAAAAAAATTAAAAATTATCAAGAGTTTTTGAAATATAGCTTTGTATCATTAACCACAAGGTATGATCTATATGGTATGTATTATGTTTTCATGAAGTGAGGTATCTTTTTGGCCACGTCTGCCATGAAAATCTAGTGGATAAATAAACTGGGCTTAGAATCACAACTTTGAATTACTATATTGTAAAACATTAAACTAAATATGATTTTAAAGAATAAAATGTATCCAACTATATTACCCTCACTAAAAATATTATTGTGAATTACAATTCTAAAAGAGTACAAAAAGTTTTTGTATCATTAACAAAAAATAATTTCAGAAATGTTAATTTCATCTTTCTCATTTTTTTCCAGTTACTGTGCTACAGAACAATTCATCCCAAAACTTACTGGCTTAGAACAGCAACAATATTGATTTTGCTCACTATTTTGCAAGTTGTGGAAAGCTCTCAGGGATAGCTTGTCTCTCCTCCACATGGTGTCACTTTGGTTGGCTTGAAGGCTGGGAGCTAATGCTAACTGTCAGCTCCTTTCCATGTGGGCCATCTTCTTGTATGTTGGCTAAGGGCTCCCAAGGCATGTGTCCCAAGAAAAAAAGAGCTAGGCAGAAGTATTATCTTCTTTTATGACTGAGCCTAGTTAGCCAGCACAGTTATAAAGTTCTGCCAGGCTCAAGGGGGAGAACACAGCCTTTCAGTCAAGTAGTGTCAATGTCACACTGCAAGATGAAAAGGTAGGAGCAGATTATGTTGATATGGCCATCTTCGAAAAATGCAATCTTACAAAATTATCATTTTTATTATCATACAACATTTTGTGTTTTACACAACATATCAGTACATCCTCATATTTTATACATAACTAAATATGTATATATTTATAACATTGTCAGAATGCTTTATAAATTGGAGTGCATAATAAAAACTGAAAACTTTTCTCATTTAGGAAATTGAAGGAGAGTAAAATACAATGTATCTTTGCATGGCATAGGAGATACTAAACATATTTTTTCATCCTTCCTCATTGGCCTTCAGACTAACAGAGGGGTCAGTACCTTGTAAAATAGTGTTTCACTAGGACTTTTTGCCATAATTAATCTCCCTTTCCCCTATATTCTAATAGCAAATTATACCTTTGGTACCACATTTCTCACATTACGTTTTGCATTCAAATTATGTACATATATTATATAAGACAAAGTCTTATTCAGTTCTGTGTGCTCAACAGTTTGTAGAATGGTTTTTACACAGTAGATGCCCCTCAAAATACTGAGTAGAATTAACTAGCTAAAGTTTTAGGATCTTTACTCCAGCAGTGGAAGTTGGTGGTGGAAGAGCTGATTTACTTAGAAGAAGAGAGAGAAGGGAATGTGCTATGGTAGTCTATTTTCCAGACCACAGCACTCCCTAGCATGTACTATACATAGTACGAGCCAACTCTGAGGGCCACAATAGTAAGTAGGTAGAGGAAGATGAGTAGGTCCTTAATCCAAAGGATTGTAAATATCTACTGCTCTCTGTTGTCACAGATGCCAATGTCTCTGATCCCATGATCGCGGTGTAGCAGAAATAGTTCCAGATTGGCAGCCATGACATTTCTCACTGACTGGGGGTAACCTTTTGGAGCTAACTTTTGGTTTCTCCATTTGCAAAGGAGCAGATTTGCATTAATAAATTCTTAGGTGCCCTGCAGCTTGAAAATGTTCTGATTCTCAAAACCCCTGTATGAGTAGTTATGAAGGTGAAGCAAGGTTGGTGATCCCAATTCATGATCTGAATATGGCACTGTCTTATGATTTAAAGAAAACCACTGAAAATATAGATTATTATTCTTATATACCCAATGCCTAGAATAGTACCTAGCTCAAGATATGTTCAGAATATTTATTGATATAATAAAGAGTGTAGTTGATTTTTGCCCATTGTTCCTGGCTCAAAATTTCTTGGAATTTTCTGAATGATAGGAGTGTCTTTTGTTTTCATAAGAGCCCCTTTTGATCATACCTCAGTTTATGCTAATGAGGTAACTCATGGTAAAACCTTTGTTTTAAGGGAGAGGCTGGCCATGACAGAAACACCAAGATGTAATGAGAATGTTGGAATTTTCAGCCTCACCTCCTCAGCTCCAAGGAGGGCAAAGGAGCTAGAGATTGAGTTCAATCACTTGGCCAAACATTTAATCAATCATACCTACGTAATGAGATCCAAGATAAAAACTCTGAACACCATAGTTCAGGGGAGTTTCCTTGTTGGTGAAGAGGTTGATATGCTAGGAGGCTGACACACCCAGAGAGGACAAGGAAGCTCCAAGCCTTTCTCCCAGACCTTCTCTTCCATTGGGGTGTTCTCCAATTGTAGCTTTCGTAATAAAACTTTAATTTTTTTTTTTTTTTTGAGAGGGAGTCTCGCTCTGTCACCCAGGTTGGAGTGCAGTGGTGTGATCCCGACTCACTGCAAGCTCCGCCTCCCAGGTTCCCGCCATTCTCCTGCCTCAGCCTCCCGAGTAGCTGGGACAACAGGCACCCACCACCACGCCCAGCTAATTTTTTGTATTTTTAGTAGAGATGGAGTTTCACTGTGTTAACCAGGATGGTCTCAATCTCCTGACCTTGTGATCCGCCTGCCTCGGCCTCCCAAAGTGCTGGGATTACAGGCATGAACCACTGCGCCCAGCCTAAAAATCTTAATTTTAGTGTACTTTCAGTAAATTCTGTGAGTCATTTTAGTAAATGACAAGAATGGGGTCATGAGAACTCCTAAATTTGTAGCCAACTCAGACAGAATTGCAGGTATCCAAGGACACCACTTTCAACTGACATCTGAAGTAAGGGCAGTCTTATTGGAGACCTTGTCCTCTAACTTGTGGTATCTAATGTTAACTTCAGGTAGTTAGTGTCAAAATCAAATAACTTTGCCCTTAACTTGTAGAGTCTGCTGTAACTGTGGGTAGTGTCAAAATTGAATTGAATTCTAAGATATCCACTTGGTGTTGGAGAATTGGGGTTAGAAAGTAGTAAGTATTTTCCTTAGTAAGTAAGTAAGGTCATAATAAATCACATTAATGAGTACTCATTCTATGCCAGGTACTGTTCTGGATGCTTGATATGTATCACCTCATCTAATCTTCACAACAAAACAATGAGATAGATGTCATTATCATCCTCATTTTACATGTAGGAAACTGAGGCATAGAGGGAGTAATTTCAGTGTTATACAGCTGACAAAACTGGATTTAAACCCATATCCTAAACCACTACCCACACACAGTCCTACTACTCAGCCCTGTCTTCTTGATCCTCAGGCAGCTGAAGCAACACCGAAAAAGTCAGACTTGAAGATTCTGGGCATACTGATGGCAAATGTTCAGAAATATGGAAGAGATTGCTTCTGAGACACTTCATAAAACAGGCTGTGATATGGTTGCCAGTTCCCTGAGAATTGAAATATGCCACATAACTCACCTCCACTCAGATATTAAGTGTGAAATACCTCAGACCCTATTAATCAGACCCATCACCAGAATCAATATTCATTAAACAGCCTTGCGTATGAACAAAAGCTAATCACAAAGAAGACAAAGATGCTACTCCCATGTTGGTTCTGCCCAAAAGGAGAGATAACACTAATGGAGACAAACCTTCCTTCCTGTCTTGAGAAGAGGGAGGGTAGAAAAAAGTCCCACTTATCTGAATGGATTTGAAGCACTCCACAGCTGCCCCTATGCCCTCCTCATATCTCTTCATATGTAAAGTATTTTCTATTTGGAGGACAGAGCAAGACTAGATTAATGGCAGGTCTGATGACCCCTATCTGTAAAGAGCCTTAACCTCTCATAAAAATACTTAATAGAGTTCTTTCCCTTTAATTGCATGCCACAATCTTTGGGGGCCCATCTATCTCTATGGATGCTCTGGGCACTAGCCTCCCTTTGTAATGTGGTTCTGCCTGAGTATGGAATCAGCTGATGAGGCCAGGGGTCCCAAGGCAATACACCATCTGGCCAAGGTCATGGGTGGCAGATTACCAATTAGGAAGCATGGCAGGGAGGATGTTGTGTGGCTGGGGGCCAGGAATAGATGGTGGATCAGCCATTAGTAAGGGAACTAGTGTAGGTGTTGCGGCAGATTAATACACAAACCTTTGCTCTCAGGGGATCCTGCATGAAATCTTAGATTGGGTCACTAAGAGCTTTCAGAGGTAGAAAATGGAGCAACTTTATTAAAACATGAGCATGCACTTAGAGCAGTGTTTCTCAAACTTTAATGTGCATGTGAATCAACTAGAGATCTTGTTAAAATGGCTTTGGATTCAGTGTGTCTGAGGTGGGCCTGAGATTTTGCATTTATAACAACTCAGGAGATGCCAATGCTGCTGGGCCATGAACCACTCTTAGATGCAAGGTCTTAGAACACATCCCACCTGGTTCCCTGCTTCCCTCTTGAAGGTTTCACCTGTTGAAACTTGGTTTCTGTAGCCCTGCCTTCCACTCCAATTCAATAGATTAAATGAGGTCCCTCTGGCATGCTAATGTATGTTAATCACGAATAAGAAAGTCCAGGTTCCTTTTTTTCTCTTTTGCTTTTCACTTACTTTTTAACTGCACCAGTAATACATGAATATATCTGGAATATTTCAGCCAACCCAAACATCATATCATTTAATTTGTGAGTTCTTTTTTATCTATCTTCAACATAAAGACTCTTAAAAAACCGCACACACAATACTATTACTATTCTCAAGAAAGCTAATAATAATTCCTTTGTGTTGTTTAATATCTAGTCTATGTTCAATTTTAAATGATTGTCCCAAATATGTCTTTTTATAGTTGATTTGTCTAAATCAAGATCTAAATCACAGCTACACATTGCATTTGATTGATTTGACTCTTAAATCTCTTTTAATCTCTAACAGTTTCTCTTATTTCTTTCTTTCTTTTGTTATTTCATTCAATTTATTTGTTGAGAAAACTAGGTTATTTGCCCTGTAGAATTTCTCTCATTCTGAATTTGCCTGATCGTATCCACATGGTGTCATTTAACATGTTCCTTTATTCCCTGTATTTGCTGTAAATGAGTAGTTAAATACAGAGACTTAACTAGATTCTGTACCTTTTTTTTCCAGTAATACTCTAAATGGTGCTGTGTGCTTTGTATCTCCATCACATTGCAGGGAACATTATTAGTGGTTGTTTCACTTTTAGAGATATTGGAATTGATCATTGGGTTCTGATGCATTTAGCTGAACTATCTATTATAAAGTCTTCCATCAACCTTTCACTTAGTGGTTTTAGATGTCATGGATAACCCATTTGCACTCTTGAAAGTATTTCTCTGGCATGCTGTGCTTCCCTAGTGTAACAGTTTATTCCTCAATTTTCTCTACTTTATGGTAAATTCCCTCAAGGCAGGGTCATGTCTCTTCCTGTCTTCAGCACCTAACCCGTTATCTGACATATAGTTGGTATTCGATAGTTATTGAATGAATGAATTCTGCCCCTAACATCTCCTGAAACCAATGGATGCATGCCATAAATTGGTTCTTAGGTTACATATGTCTAGGATGTTTCAGGGGCTTTTAAAGCCCTGCTAATATCAAAGGCATTCCTTTCAGAAATTCTGCCACCCTGTTGGACTCAGTATGGACTTCAGAAACAAGGTAGTATTTTAGCCATGACTGGGTTTCCCAAGTCCATGGTGCCAACGAGCAGATAAGGAGATAAAAGGAAGGTATACTTTTATAGAGCCTTTTCCAGTTGTTGAATTAAGAAAACACATCTCAGGGTCAGACACATGGTCACAGGCAGAGACTTACTGAGAACACAGATAAGCACATACTTTGAGAATGAAGCAAGGAGATACTCCAGGTAACAATGTTTTGTATGACACTTGGCTGACTTGAACCCTGATATCTCATTTCAGAGTAGAGGTGTCACTGATGCTTGCACTGAACTTTGCCCTCTCTTCCAGGAAGTCTTTGAATCTAACTAGGGCTTTAAAAGGCAATTATGTGGAACTATTCATCTAATGGGATAGTAGATGGCCTCTGAACTTCTTCAGTACATCAGTGACAGGGGAGAAAGGGGGTGTTTGCTCCAATAGCCTAGCTAAGAGCTTAGCTTTTGGAAACTGAAGGCTTAAGGACATCATGCCCAGTAGGGGGAGCCCTTATCAATGAAGATGCCTCTGGGATGTTGGAATGAACAGGAAATGCTAGGAGGAAGTGTTTGCTGAGGTCCTGAAGACACCCTTAAAACAAATATGTGGAAACTGCTAACTTTCCAAGTTCCAAATTCTAGCAACTTTGTTCTCTTCCCTATTATTCACATTGCTAATGTGAGTCTACACACTGATACCCAAGCCTAAACTGTAAAACAGTGGTTCTTACCTGGAGGCAATTTTGCTCCCAGCTACCCTCTACCCCCCAACCCCCCACCCCTTATTCTCAGCACACATTTATGTGTCTGGAGACATTGCTGGTGATCAGACACTTGCACTACAAAGAATTATCTGGCCCAAAATGTCAATAGTGCTGAGGTTAATAAATCCTGCCTTAAAACAATCTTTTGTTCGTTTGCAAGTGTTAATGATATTGAATTATACAAACTCTCCAACTCTTAGTTTCTCATCATTCTTCTGTCTTTCATCTGAATTCCTAAAATCACACTCTCAAGTTTCTTGAACTCTTCGTTCAGAGTTATCCTGTAAATAGCTCTGTTATATCCTTCAAAATCACATGCCCCAGATGTATTTCTCTCACTAGACAAGTCTCCACCCCGTCACCACCTATCCTAAGTACCTTCTCTTTCTTTCTCTCTTTCTTTCTTTCTCTCTCTCTTTCTCTCTCTCTCTCTCTCTTTCTTCTTTCTCTCATGTTGTTTTTTAAAGTCTGCTTTTCACACCTCATATTTTTTGAAAGAGAGAACAGAAATATGGAAACCAGCTAATGAAACAAATGAAAACGTCTCTGGTTAAACATGTTTATTCTCTATGAATACTCCTTATGCTTCCTATTTCAGAATTAGGGAATATAATTCCCTAACTGGACCCCTAGGTCCAATTAACTAGGGCACTTTTGGGGCCCACCTGCATTCGAAATTAAGAGATTTGTACCTGACAGAAAAGTCTAGGAGGTTTTAATTTTGCTGAATTTGAAAATGGAAAGCTATGGCATCTTTGTCATTGTTGAGTACCCTTAAATATTTGGATGAAGGTTGTAGAGAACCCAAGTGATAGAATTGGACAGTTACTAGAACCCTCAAGCCCTAGCTCTTTCTCCATAAAATAAATGATTGTCTCAGGATCTCTTCCAGCTTCAGACTCGGAGTCAGGTCCCCCTCTCAAGGGGCTAAACTGAAAGATTATTTTTGAAAGTAGTCAGAAAACCTGCATGCTCAGCAGGCAGGACAAGTTGGGTTGAAAATAGGAAAAGGTTTAGTAGGTTTGCCACATCCCCTCATGCCTTTTCCTAGGAGTGTTATGGTCTCCTTAAATCATCATCATCATCATCATCATCACCACCACCATGAGTAAGGGCTGATGCTTTATCTACTAATTCTCAATCTTCAAAATAATTTTTGAAGTACCATAGAATGTAAACAATTTCCTCAAGGGTAGGCAGAAGACAAATGGCTATATATACATATATGAAAAATCTAGGATGGGAATAAAATGGAAAGGAGAGAATTTCTGAAATAGCAAAACCTGATTGCGGGTCCTTGAGTGCCCAAGGAGACAGATCAGCATCCACCACAGAAAGCTGACAAGCTCAGCCTCACCGCCCAGTGAGGTCCATAATAGTAAATGTCATATGGTAGGTTCCCTACCTTTCGTATTTCTTTCCTGTCACCTCTTAGAACTATATGCCATCTAAATTTTCTGCTTTCTCAGTCTATGGATATAAATGAAATTATATTATTATCAATTGACTGGCATTTCTGTTTTTGCCCCCACCTGTGCCCACCTGCCTCGATTCTTCAAGCCTTCCCTTCCCCACCCCAATAGTTTTGATAGTCACCAAAGAGGGGCCCTGCATACACTCAAAAAACAGTCTGCCCACTCTGGTCACTACCTGCCGTCTGTCACCTTTTCCCTCTTGTTCTCCCCCTCTAATTGATGTCTGCTGATCAGGAAGCCTCTGAAAGGAGTGGTAGTATTGCTACTTTAGATGGTGTGCTCCTCCCAACCCCCAGGAAGCCATGATTCATTCCACATGCTCCCAGTCACCACCAGGTTTTAAAATGCCAGAGCTGCGATGAGCTTCTTGACAGAGTGGGGAAATATCTTTTCCTCATCTCTGTCCATTTGCAGCTGCCCCTCAAAGATTTGCTCAGAGTTGAATGAAGACTTTTGGAAACACAGTGCTTGCTTCTGATGCAGCTATCTGACCAAGAAAACACACACACACACAAAGAGAGAAAGATAGAGAGGTTTGTGTAAACAAGCAGCAGTGGAGCCTAAGTATCTTTTTAGGAAATAAATATTTTCCCCAAATAAGTAGGGTCTACAGAGACACAGCTCTGCCTAAAACCTGGATAACTTTTTTTCTGCTTTTTTACATTTCTCTCCTTCCAGTTAAGGGGTCTCCAATATCTCATTTTCCAATTATGGACCCTACTTTCTACTTACATATCTAAATTTTGTTATATATCCACCTCCACCTCTTACAAGACATGAAACACCTCCTAAGTTTGAAATCACAGTTTTAATAAACTATGTACTCTTCCCATGAAAGCCTCCAAACTATTAAGGCAAAGCTTCAGATTCAAGTTTCTTTGGGTTTTTCTTCACTCTAGCATGTGATCTGGCAACTATTTCTTCCTATAGATGGTAGTGGGAGAGGTGATGGTAATAGAAGACATACTTCCCTCTCTATATTATTTCCTTAAAATTCCTGCTTTTTCTTCCTCAGGATCCTGAGGATCAGACATGGAATGTTAGATCTTAAAGGGACCTTACCAGCCTGTGGTGAATATAGCAAATGGCTTGACTCAACCGCCATCCTCTCACCTCCTGGTCTGCTTCCTGGAATGTGGGTGCTGGAAAGTTCAACATTTCATTTCTCAAGCTTTCCTTGCAAGCAAGGTCTTACGTACAACTTAGGTTCTGCCATTTACATGCACAAGCGAGGTTTGAATAGTGGAAGCAAGGCAGAGGCTGCCTTCCTGTCCCATTTGCTGTTGTTGCTGGTATGCAGGGTTGAGGACACAGGGCATGTCCTGTGGTAGTGTCCGTCCCTAGCTTCCTGGCATCAAGAAGTGGTGGAAGCAGCAGAGGATGTGTATCCTGGGGTAGCAGGCATGGCGGTGTGTCTTTGAACTCAGCAGTTCCAGTGGTGGCTTTCTGGAGGCCCATCCTAGAATCCCCTCCTCCTACCCTTTCAATCATTTTGTAGTACTTCATTTTCTGTATTGCATTTCTGTGTGCTTATAATAACCAAATTTCTGTATTCTGCATAGAACGCTGCGTCTACGAGGTCATAAACCATGAAGAAATTCCTATCTTGCTTGTTACTAACCTAGGTGCAGAACTGAGGGCTCCAACAGCCACGGAGAGTGGGAGATAATGAAGGGAAAAGCCAAGCCAGGAAGTGGCAGGGCCAGGGGAAGGGGGCGTGCTATTATGTGTGCTGTTACACTTGGTTGTGGGGAGACCTCAGAGAGGCTTTCCAAATATATGCAAGGGTGTTGTCATGTTAACTGGAATGTAAAACATTCACAGTGCCTAGGCTTGTCGTTAAAAACAAGAATGGGCTTGGACGACATGGTGAGCAGAAATACCTATTAATCTAAGTCCTCGTCTGGATAAAGTGTAGAGGAGGTGGGCACCACTTATTAAATGTATCTTATGTTTTATAAACCAGCTGACAAAGTGATAAAAGTAAGAAGTAAGATTGTGCACAAAAAGCTTGTATTTGCGTAACATCAAACCTCTGGTTTTCTGGCTGTGGATTATACCCATTGCTGAGAAGTTTAATTTACCAGTTGTTCACATCATGTTATTCAAATAGTCTATAAGTTGCCGGCACAGCAATGTATTGCATTTCTAGGGCATACTGTAGATTCTTGCAACTGTTGTTCAGTATAAATTCTGCTTTAAAGTATCTGAAAATTGCCTACAATTCTGGTCCCAGTTTGGACACGACTATCTGGCAAAAGAAATAAGCTGGAGAGTTGAAGGAGGACAATTAGACTTTTTGGAAAAGCTGAAGATTAAAAGGTGAAGTGCTGTGTTGGATAAAAGTTCAGAAACAAAGCAAGACCCCCAAGGCCACTTGGAGAAGAGCAGAGTGGCCTTGGACTCTGGATAAGCTGGGAAACATCCTCCGTGTTTTCTGCAAGTGTTCATTCCTGCCCATCTGTTCTGTGCAATACACAAGTGCCCCACTTACGTTGTTTGCACAGAACCTACTCTGTGGTGAAACGCCAGGTTCTGGCTGCATGTTTTCCCAACAGTCCCTTCTTCTATCACTCCAGAGTTGGGTGTGTGTCAGGGGTCCCCAAGTGCTCAGGCTTCATTGACAATTAATTAGAGAGATTCACAGGACTCAGAAAAACTGTCATACTGATGATTACAGGTTATAGGATATAGATTCCAGCAAAAGGATATAGATTAAAATTATCAAAGGGAAAAGACACATGGGGCAAAGTCCAGGAGAAACCAGGTACAAGCTTCCAGGTGTCCCCTCCCAATAGAACTGCACAGGATGTATTTAGTTCTCTCAGCCTCAGTGTGTGATAACACATATAAAGTGTTGCCAACCAAGGAAGCTCACCCAAGCCTTGGTGTCTAGAGTTTTTATTGGAGATCTGTCATGTAGGCATGCTGTACCTGTGTGATTGGTTTTAGCTACTCAGACTCCAGCACTCCTAGACCAAAAGCAAGTGTTTGCCACAAGTCACATCGTCAGTACAATCTGATCCAACTGGTAACATGTGACCCAAGGCCTCAAGCAAACAAAATGACCCTTGTCAGGCAGAATATCCAGGGACTCAGAGCTCATCTCCCAGAAACTGGCCAAGGGCCGTTGCGGAAATCAGGCCTTTCTTGGGAATGTATAGGGTTTGAGCAACTCAGATCTCTTGAGCTAACACTTTCCTTCCCAGCAAGAAGAGGAAGTTTGGAGCGGGAGGGACTCTTCCTGGTCAGCGGCCTCAGGACTGAAGCCTTTCTGCATAGAGACTCAGCTCCCCACAATAGCAGTGTCTTGGTAACCACGCACATTTGGTCAGACCATATGTGCTGGGCATAAGGATTGATAGTGTCCACACTACCTATGCTACTGCTGAGAGTGGGAAACCTGCTGGAGGATTCCTTCAAGGATGAGTCATCCTCAAGGGGGCCTCAACCCTTTGTCCCCACCCAGCATCACTCCTAAGTGCTGCCCATTTCACCCTTAAACATTACTCAGACCTGCCCCTCCTCTGAGCCTCTGCCACCATTCCCTAGTCCAGATCAACATCATCCCTCAGTTGCACCATTGCAGCAGGCTCTTCCTCAGCCTCCTGGCCCACTGTCATCCCACTGCAGTCAGAGTGAGCTTTAACAAAGCTAAGTCTCCCCTTCAGTGGCTCCCCATGACCTGTAGGATGAAATCCAAGCTCCATGACTCTGAATGGAACATTCTCTTGCCCCCACTCCAGCCTCTTGTCTCCCCTGCCTCTCATCATTGCCTTTGACAATCCAAATTGCTTATAGATCTTAGTATAGAGCTCGTTGTTTCTGTCTGTTCTTTCTTTGCACCAAGAGCCAATCGTAATCCCAAAAGACACAATCTCAAATGCGATTATGCCACATGTTGAAATCCCCAAAAATCAAAATCACAAAAATACAATTCTGGGAAAAGTAATTTTAAAATTAGTTTAAAGATATCTTATTTGAGAAACATATAAAAAGACAGAACACTCACAGGCCACTTTATACCACAAAATAGATAAAAGTAATACATTTTTGCAAGTATAACTACCCAGGTATACTGATAGTCACATAGTGATGAGCAGACAACTGTATTCATAAAGAAATAGGTCAAAAGGGAAATGTACTTATGAATATCATTATGGTTGGTAATTATGTACACCCAGCCTTATAACTGCAATCATCTGAAATACTGTGATGAACAACCTAAGTCTTTTGATGAAAAGGATCAAAAAATGCAGTGGGTCCTCATATGCACTTGCTCAAAGAGCCAAGATCTCGAGAAATCTTATCTTTCACAAATACAGGTGCACAAAAAGGACATCTCTTCATTTGTTGAGGAAGTTTCAGTGTTTTCTAATGTCCAAGGCAGCAGAAGGAAAGTCTGTTCCAGCTCTCAGATACCAATAGCCTTCTGCATTTGTTCTCTCTAGGACCCTAGCCGATTGGATGGTGTCCTCCAATACTGGGGGAAGATCTTTCCCAGCTAATCCACTCAGTCCCAGGCACAATCTCCTCTGGAAACACCCTCACAAACACACCCAAAATAATGCTTTACCAGATTTCTAGGTATTCTTTAATCCAATCAAGTTGACATTTAAAATTAAGTCCACAAGTTCAACCCTTGTCAACTTGGCACTCGCACACATCTCCTTAAACCATACTTCATTTCCAATAAAGACAACAAGGTAATAGTTCTGCCTAAAATGATACATCTACACTGTGATTGTAATTTAGACTTTAGGGGTTTAAATCTTTTGGGATTCCGACATTCAGGATTATGGCATTTTGGATCATGTGTCTCAGGATTACAATCCAAACGCCTTTGCACCAGTCCTACTGCCTGGAACATTGCTCTCTTCTCACTTCCTCCCCTTAGCCTAGCTACCCTCTGCTCCTGGACTGAGCTCAGGTATCACCTTAGAAAGTCTTCTCCAACTCCCTTCCTTAGCCCCACAAGCCAGGTTAGCTGCTTTCCTCCTCTGTGCATTATAATTATCTGTTCACTTGCCAGCCTTCACTTCTTGAAAATTCTCCTTGTGGACAGACATGGTGGATTATTAGTTTTTTAAAATCTCAAATAGCTAGCACCATGCCTGCACATAGCAGGTGCTCAGCAATTGCTTAGTGTATGAATAAATCAAAGGGTAAATTAATAAATGCATTAGTAGACATGAGAATGAATCCAGTTTGAGCCAGACTTGTCTTGCCTGCCTTTTGAGAAGTCTGTCTTCCTCTTAAGCAGTTTCTTGCACCGTCATAAGCATAGGCTGTGGGTGTGTATCTCAGTTCTGCTGCTTAGTATGTGAGCCCAGGCTAGTTACCTAATCTGTCTAGATCTTGGTTATCTTAGAGTACAACAGGGACCATAATCATGAGGTTATTGTTAATATTCAGTGAGATGAGGTCTATGAAGTGCCTAATGCAGTGTCTGCCACAAGGTTAGTGCTTCATATAGGGAAGTGTTTTCATTGCCCCTAATGATTTGCTTCTATATCTTGTCTGGTCTCCACCTGGACCAACTGGAAAAGCCTTCATTGCTATAATCTCTTGAATCTTCAAGTCTCATATTCAGTGGATAGCAAAATGCCCCTTTCTCCCGAGACTGGGATTTTGGTGGAAGGTAGGGGAGCTAAGTTCCCAAGACAAGGGTCAGCTGGCATTGTTTACTAGATCCCCTAATCATTTGCTTCCTTTGACCCCAGGAGCCAACTGGCCACCAGGTCCTCTGCTTCTGCCATCTCAGATTTCTAACTCCAGTTTTCATTGCCATTGTTAGTAAACTTTACAATTTAGGGACAAGGGACTAAATCACTGAGATCATGACCTCTCCTACTATATTGTCCCTAACCATTCATTCTGCTTCTAGCCCATTCTCAAACTACTGTCCAAGTCCACCATCCTCATGGGGTGATTACGAAGGCTAAGTGAATGCCTGTGAAGTGTTTAGCACAATGCCTAGATTATAGTGAGTACTCAATAAATGGCCACTATCATCAGATCTGATATCATTCCTCTGCTTAGAAGCTTCCACTGGTCCACCACTGTCTATGGAATGAAGTTCAAATTCCTGAGCAGAGCATTGAAGGCCCTTGATGATCAGAACTCCACCTACACCGAACTTTTCCAGCTCTGTCCCTGTCTTACATTGTTCTTACTTGGAATGCCTTTTTCCCACCTTGCCTGTTGAAACCTGCCCACAGAGGCCCAGTGTCAATACCATTTCCATGAAGCATTTCCTGATTCACTTAGTTCTAATTAATCATCTTTTCTCTTGGGATCCCACAGAGTTTAATTTATATTTCCACCCTACCTCTTTGTGCCCTTTTTGTATATTAATTCTGCTATTGAACTTCTTAGCCCTCCTCCTACTAGAAAATGATTTCATGGTGCAAACAAATGTTGGCTACAGGCATCTTGGCAATCAGCAATAGAAAATATGTGGGTGGGACAGACCAAGCCTACAAAATAGAGCTGCCAGAAAGCCTGTTGGAGTAGACTTAGAGAGAGTGTGTGAGGCTAGTATGCCAAGGAGAAGCTTATCAGAGTCAGACTGATCAAGCCTAAGCTAAGGGCTGGAGATGTCTTGTAGTCAGTAATCTTGCAAAGATGTCTGCTCTCCAAAGAGAATGTGGACTTTATTTGAATGGAGACTGACCTAAGATTAACTGGTACCACCTCTTTATGGATCATATTGTCTCAGGGACACAAGAAAAGAAAGGCAGTTCATGCCTGTGCTTGTGTCCACCTCTCACAAGTGGTTAACAGAGCTGAGCACAGGCTCCAACTCTGCATTATCCCAAGCCAGGTGAAAAAGAGGGTTAGAGAGAGGCAAGACCTCTAACTATGCACCCAGAAACTTAGCATGGGAGGGAATGGGGTCCTTCTGTAGGTGGTTCTGAGGGTAGTCTGGTCCTTTGGACTGTGAAGGGCAAGGGAGGGTAGAGCTTGAGGCAACGGCAAACTTGTCCCCCAACTTGTATTCTGTCATAATTCCTTCTTAGACACAAAATTCTCTAGTTTTCCATCATTGCTGCTGGTTTTTCCCTTCCTCTTCTTGTTATTCTTTTTCTCCTCTTTTTCTTCCCCTCCCCTCCTATATCTGGGTCATCTTGTCCTTAGTAACTCTTCCAGTCCCCAGACTGACAGCCTCTTGGTTCCAGGCTAATGTTTACAACCATGATTCATTTTCCCGGAATAAACACGCAGTAATTCTCAATGACAAATATCAGAAAAGTTAGGTAGGGTGGGGTGTTTTTCAAATCACAGCATTCAGGAATGAAGGCTTTGGGACTTTGTGCTAACTGCCTCCACACTCTATTATCATGAGTGGAATAGAAACATGCAAGTGTACCATTTCAGTAGTTTGGCTTTGAATAATCTCCAAAAGAAAGTAGCACTCTATTTAGCCTTTGGTGAACACCTTCCTGGAAAGCTAATACCCAAGATGCTCCATGAGGGCCGGGGTGAGAGGCTGGGAGATACGATGGTGCTTGTCATATTGCGATTTTCCTATATTCATAGGAAAGGCTGTCCTTCTGTTCTCTCCACCTCTTTTTACTTTCATTTCACAATCATCATAATCACCAAGCACTCTTCAAATAACAGTTCACTTGTAGGCTCACCATAGGAAGAAGATATGCAGGCCAGGAAAGCTGAGAATCCAGTCTACTTAATAATATTTTATTTTATTTTATTTTATTTTTATTTTTATTTTTTGTTTTGAGACAGAGTCTTGCTCTGTTGCCCAGGCCTGAGTACAGTGGCGCCATGTCAGCTCACTAAAGCTTTGACCTCCCAGGCTCAAGCAATCCTCCCACCTCAGCCTCCCAAGTACCTGGGACTACAGGTGCACACCACTATGCCCGGCTAATTTTTGTATTTTTTGTAAAAACGGGATTTCACCATGTTGCCCAGGCTGGTCTCAAACTCCTGGGCTCAAGCGATTTGCTGGTCTCAGATTCCCAAAGTGCTGGGGTCACAAAGGCATGAGCCACCGTGCCCACCCTTAATAATCATCTTTCTTGTGGTAAATTTAAAACTTGGAATGTAACTTGGGAGAAATGGGGGAAATGATAAAAGACTAGAGATCACACTCTGTACTCTATTACTCATTCCCCAAACCCCACCTCTATTCACTACACCACATATTTTTAATCCAAATAAATAAAGGGACAGCCCTAATGGATAAAAAAGAAAAGTCATAAAAGGGCAACCTGTGGCCAGAGGGAAGCAGGTGGAAGTGGGGAGAGGCTTTGCTGGGAGGTCATGGAAGGATTTAGGTGCTGGTTGTGTAATTGAGGCTGGGGCCTTTTCTAAACACTAACTGAGGGAGCCCCATCCTTTTACACCACCATCTATTAAATAAATCCCCAAATCACCACCTGTGATTGTAGACTGAATTCCGTAAACTCACTTCAGAAATTTACAGCCTACTTATTTCCCCCTATTATGCATAAGCAATCCAATTAACTCCTGTAACTTAATAAAAAGAAAAAAAGTCATTGGAGTGCAGGGATAAGATGAAAAAGAAAGACACTCATTGTCTAGTTCTTGTTTCTCCACCATCAATCAGTCCTGTTCCCCCTAGGGTGGGGAATTATTGCACATTAATTGGTGTGCAACTTCCTGTCTGCTGTTCAGGGGAAAAACCTTCAAAACAAGGTTGAGTTTAAAGGTGCTGGTCCAGTGAAGGCAATTTAAGTGGCAGCAGCCCAAGTTTGAGGACAGGGCTCAGATCTTTAAGGGTGCCTACTTCCCACAATTGTGCATTAAATAATCATATTACTATGGTCTGGCTTCCCCAAGGCTATTATATCAGAAGTAGGAGGCTGACCATTAATCGGGTGTCATTTTCTAACATCCAGGCAGAAGAGATGTCTGATTACTACTCGATTACTTTCTCCTACTTAAGGAAATAAGTTAATAAATAAAATATTTATCTTGAAGTTGAGCAATATACAGCTATCTTTCAATTTATGATATACTATAGTTACTAAAATTTTTTACCTAGATGTTATATGCAAATAGCTAAGAAATCGGATAGTACAAAAGGGTGTTTATAATAAAATATCACAAGCTCTTACCTGGCTACCCAAGTCTGCTCTCTGAGGGGCAACTACTTTTCATTGTTTTTGTGTTGAATTCTTACAGCGGTTCCTTCCATATTTCTAAATTATAGGATTATCACATTAGATGTTACCTGTTAATTTCTGTCAAGGTGGACAGTGCTTTAGCTCTATACACCTTCCTGGTCTTTCTTCCTTCCTACAATATAGTTATATAACTATTTTTTTATTTCTCTACCTTTAGTAAAAATACCTAAACCCCTCTTTTTTGTTTTGTAAACTCTGATTTCTTTATTTGTAAGTTGAGGATATTAAAATCCCTATACTTCTTTCCACTCCTTCTCCTCTCCTTCTATCCCTCAACTGCAATCAGCTATACTTTTTTTTAACCTTAATAAGATTGATAACATTCTGTTTTGTAACTACTGTTAATTGTGCTATTTGTCTATAGCTTTATTCTAAAAGTTAAAAACTAATAAATGAAAGAGATAAATAAATGAAGAAAATACATGTTCCTGAAAAGAAAGACTGAACATCTTTTCTTCCTAAATTTATAAATCCAATGTAATACAATAAAAAATACCATCAGGATTTTTTTTTTCTATTTCTGTGTCTACACAAGTTGATTATAAAGTCCATTTGGAGGGAGAAGAAACAATAATTGACAGAAAAACTTTGAGAGCAGTAGTGGGGCCACAGTCTAGACCTACCAGATATTAAGGCATATTACAAAGCTTCTCTGAGCCATAATGAAAACAGGGTGGCATTTGCCCATGACTAGACAGACAGAACAATGAAACAAAATTTCTAAAAATGTAGGAATACTCAATTGCATATGAAAATTTGGTATATGGGCCGGGTGAGGTGGCTCACTCCTGTAATCCCAGCACTTTGGGAGACCGAGGTGGGCAGATCACCTGAGGTCAGGAGCTCGAGACCAACCTGGCCAACATATTGAAACCCCATCTCTACTAAAAATAAAAAATTAGCTGGGCATGGTGGCACGCGCCTGTAGTCCCAGCTACTCGGGAAGCTGAGGCAAGAGAATCACTTGAACCCTGGAGGCAGGGGTTGCAGTGAGCCGAGATCATTCCACTGCACTGCAGCCTGGGTGACAGAGTGAGATTCCATCTCAAAAAAAAAAAAAAAAAAAAGAAAAGAAAACACAAAAGAAAAGAAAGAAAATGTAGTATATGATTAAGGGAAAAGTTCTGTTATTTCAAGATTGCTACATCTTCTTGAGAAATTGATCCCCTTAGTATTATAAAATATTCCTCTTTATCTCTGGCACTACTTCTTGCCTTAAAGTCTACTTTGTCTGATATTAATACAGCCACATCAGATTTTTTTATGATTACTGTGTGCATGATATATCTTTTTTCATCCTTTTACTGTAGCCTATTGGGAATTTGAATTCAAAGTGCATCTATCTTTGATTTTCTCATAATTTGGGCTACGAGAGGGTTGAATACAATTTCAGATATTTTTGGTTCACCTTTGAATTTCACTCTGACAAGTGTCCAAAATCCAATCACTATGAGAAGGCATGGAACTACATGATTTCTCTGCTTATTAGCCCCTCCTCTACTGTTATTTTATCAGAAAAATCTGGAGTTTCCTACTTCTAGGAATTTGCCCTACATATGCGCTAGCAAAAATACCAAAAGACATATGCACAAGATTTTATATTACAGTACTATTTATAATAGTAAAAGACTAATAACACCCTAAACGTCCATCCATAGGGAACTTGTCTTATAAACTATGATACATCTACACAACAGAGTACTATGCAGCTACAAAAAAGGTAATTACCTGGGAATGGAATGATTGACTTGTGTGGTACATATATATTTAACTTTTAAATAAAATGATATGTCTATACAAGTACTGGCACATGAATGTTTATAGCAGCTTCATGTGTTAGAGTCAAAAGCCGGAGACAATCCAAATATCAAAAATTGGTGAATGAGTAACTAATTGTGGTATATCCATTCAACACGGTACTACTCAGGAATAAAATGAAACAAACTACTGATACATAGATAAATCTTAAAATCATTGTGCTCAATGAAAGAAGCCAGAAATAAAAGAGCACATCCTATTTTTCCATTTACATAAAATTCTAGATTATGAAATTTAATCTATGGTGACAGTAAGCTGATCAGAGATTGGAAATGGGTAGATGGAGAAATAAATCATAAAGAAGCGCAAGGAAATTTCTGGAAGTAATAGAAATGTTTGTCATCTTAGTTTTGGTGTATGCATATGTCAAAAGAGATCAAATTGTATATTTTAAATACCTGTAGTTTATTACACACCTGTAGTCTTTCAGTTACACCTCATTAGACTTGGGCAAAAAATATTTTTAAAAGGAATCTGAATATTTCTACCTGTTGTTATGGAGTGATTTTCAGGATATACTAAATGAAAACACAGCATGAAGATAAATACATATAGTATGCCACCATTTATCTAAGAAAGTAAGAGATATTAATATACACAAGTGCATATATATCTGTATATATACACATACATATGTACATATGCACATACATATATATGTGCAGATATGTGTGTATACATACACACACACTTGTTTGCAGAATAAAAAAAGAACAAACTATAAAAACAAGTTTCTACAGACAGAGAGGAAACAGAGTGGAATGGGTCATGGGAATATAAATTCTTAAAATATACCTAATTCTATAGATATGGCCTTTGAACTATATTCTAAAATTATTCTAAAATAAATTCTATATTCTAACATAATTATAAAATAAAACTAAATTTTAAAAAGCAAAAATGAAACAAATGATCCAAACCATAAGACTATTTGAAGTAACTGTAAAATACAATAGGCTGGGTGCAGTGACTAACACCTATAATCCCAGAACTTTGGGAGGCCAAGGAAGGCAGAACGCTTGAGCCTTGGAGTTAAAGACCAGCCTATGCAACATAATGAAACTTCATCTTTATAAAATATAGAAAAAATTAGCTGGATGTGGTGGCATGTGCCTGTAGTCCCAGCCACTCAGGAGGCTGAGGTGGGAGGATCATCTGAGTCCGGGGAAGTCAAAGCTGCAGTGAGCTGTAACGGCACCACTGTTCTCCAACCTGGGACACAGAGCAAGAACCTGTCACCAAAATAAATAAAATATAATAAAATATAATAAAATAAAATAAAAATGACAATTTTATCTAGTAGTATATACTCTAAGACAAAAAGGGCTGTCAGAAAAAAAAAACTTTAGACTGTTTCAGTTATCATTTTTTTTACAGTAATATTGGTTCTGTTATTCTTAAGACTGTTTTTATATAGGATAAGACAATTAAAAAAGGAATTATACTGGTGTCATTGAGAACTGATACATTCTGCGTGAAAGAAAGGAGATAGAGATATAAAATCAAAAGAAGGCAACCAAAAGCCCTGTAGTCTTGAATATGAATTGAAAGTTATAATTTATCCTAAAACAGAGCAAGGAAACAAAAATATTTTGTAGCTCTTTACATTGAAAAGATTTGGTAGCAACAGCCAAGCTAGTAGCAATGAGGACCCCTATTCACAGATTGTGGTTTATAAGCACCACTGTGCACTAAAAAGAACTAGAGTACCTTGAAGAAACGGCTGATTCACGATCTGAGGAAGGAAATGTATAAGATAATCTTGGAACATCTTGTCATATCAAAAGCAAGGATATTATTAAATACTACTGAGATCATGTTGAAAAGAGCTGGAAGACAACCTGAAAAGGCTCTCATTGGCCAAGAATGGGGCAATTTGAGTATTAATAAGGATAACAACTGCAACGGATAGAAACACATCATCCACTTTAAAACCACAATTTTTTAACACATAGAAAACATATTTTAAAATCTTATTAGTCACCTTTGGAAGATGCTAGAGAATCAACTCATTAATGAAAACTGGTAAATTAGGTAAAGAAATGACAACTGATCCTGTCTTTCTTATTTGATGAGCTGTACCTAAGGTTAACCAAATGGCTGATGACAGGAAGTTTATCTTCATGAAGTGTCCCAAATAATAGATGAAGAAAGAATGATAGAATTAGAAAAACAATTTACAACTGCTAATGAATTAATGAACCTAAGCCATGGTCATCAGTGGCTGCTAATATCAAAAAAAGAGAACTAACTAGACACCATGAGCCTTCTGATAGAAACACATACCACTGCCTATGAAGCAGATTTGCCAAAAATTGAAAACTGAATCTGGTCAAGCTTCTAGATCTACTTACCAGTTTATAGAAAATGCAAAATCCCCACAATGGGGATTTAATTAGAAAAATCCAGACTGTGAGAAACTCAATAGAGAAAATTATTTGGTTTCTACCAAAAAAAAATACATAAATAAAAATAAATGCAAGGAAGAAGAAACATCCTACAGATTAAAAGAGATTTATGGGGCATATCAAGCAATGTATATAGTTTGTCTGAAAAACTATCATTTAGCGCTAAATACTAAACTATGTATGGATTTCATGATATAATGACTTAGAATATATTTCCAAACAATATAGGGAGTGGGGAGTATAAATGAAAGAAAATTGACCATGAGATGGATCAGCACTGAGGCTGGGTAATAGGCATAAGGAGTTCATTGTACTGTACAATACATTTATATGTGTTCAAAATTTTTCATAATGAAAAGTGAAAAACAAACTACAAACCATATTTACAGTTTATGATCATGCAAATATTCAATGCAAAGTGGCATAGTGTACTATGGTCCCAAAGTCCCAATCTCTGTGCCTCTCAAAAGACACGTTTCTAACATCAGAGCTAAATACTCATTCCTTTCTTGCAATATTCTAATTGCTAAATATTTTGTTATATTTTGGTGTTTCACATCTGGACCATGCCTTTTTAACACACTTTACCTTTGAGAATAGATTCCAGTTTTCTACTTGAAGCCCACTAACTTATCATATTTGGATGACTGCTTTATATTTTTAATTTTAACGTTTGTATGAAGCTTTGTATTTTTTCTGATGTTTCTAATGGCCTTTCCAATTTCTTTTGCATACCCTCAAGTTTATTTTTCCACAGATCTCAAGTATATAGAATCCCTTTGATAATGAGGGACCTCCATGCTAATACCTTCTCTCTCTGCTCCAAACTGGACTATTTTCTTTCTAGGTTACTTGTACCATTATCATCTTGGGACTTTGCTTCTTTGCTCTCCTAAACAGCATTCACTCTTTTTTGGCTTTCATATTATCCTGGTTCTGCTGTTGTTGTTTAAGCCCTTATTTTTCTTGCAGTATGTATTTAATAATTTACTAAGAAAGGACATATGAAAGGCAAACTGCTTGAGGCTTTGCATGTTTAGAAAAGGTTTTATTTTTGTCTTCCCAATTGATAACTTTGCTGGGTATACAATTCCAATTTCAAAATCATTTTTCTCTCAACCCTTTGAAGATACTGCTTCATTTTCTTTTGGCATAAAATGTTGCTGATAGCAATACAAATCATGTTCTTTTATAGGATACCTTTTCTTTTTCCTCCTGAAAACTCAGAATTTTCTGTGTATCTTTGAAGATCTAAAATTTCCTAATAATGTGCATACTGGTGTATGCTTTTCTTTATAGAAATTTTTATTGTGTTACTTCTTTATAATATTTTCCCCTCCATTGATTTCATTTTCTCTTTCTAGAATTACTATTTTTGATCTTCAGATATTTTTGATCATCAGATGTTAATATCCATGATTTATGTTTTCTCTTATATTTTTCATATTTTTGTTTAATGTTGTGAAAGATTTTCCAGTCTTTGTCTTCTAACTCTTCTATTTTTTCTGCATGAATCATATTGTTTTACTGTAAAAAGTTATATTGATCTCTGATTTTACTTTCTCTTATCTTGTTCTTTTAAGAATACAGTATCTGAGGCTGGACGCGGTGGCTCACGCCTGTAATCCCAGCACTTTGGGAAGCAGAGGCAGGGGGATCGCCTGAGATCAGGAGTTCCAGACCAGCCTGGACAACATGGTGAAATCCCATCTCTACTAAAAATACAAAAAAAAAAAAAAAAAAAAATAGCCAGGTGTGGTGGCACACGTCTGTAACCCCAGCTACACAGGAGGCTGAGGCAGGAGAATTGCTTGAACCTGGGAGGCAGGGGTTGCAGTGAGCCGAGCTTGCACCACTACACTCTAGCCTGGGCAATGGAGTGAGACTCTGTCTCTAAAAAACAATAATAATAATACAATATCTTTACTAATATAATCTCCTGAGGATACTACTCAGCTATTTTAATAGCTTTCTATTTTCTGAATTATCTTTCTTAATTCTAGTGTCAAATGTACTTAAGACTGACATCAGCAAGAAGGCATAATAGGACTTTTCAGTGCTCATCCCCTCACAAAAACATCAATTTGAACAACTATTCATGCACAAAAATACCCTAATAAGAGCTAAGGAATCCAGGTAAGTGACTACAGCACCTAAGTGAAGCACAAAGTAAAGACTCATTGATAAGAGTAGGAAGGACAATGCCAAATTATTTTCCAAAATAGCTGGGCCATTTTCCATTCCCACCAGCAATGTATGAGTTCCAGTTGTTCAACATCTTTGCCAGACCTTGGTATTGTAAGTTTTGGGTTTTTTTTAAGTTAATCTAATAGTAGTATAGTAATTTCTTATCATGGATTTAATTTGCCTTTCCCTATTACTAATAATATTGAGCAACTCTGCATGTGCTATTTGCCATTCATATCTTTTCTTTAGTGAAGTGGTTGTTTAAATCTTGTGCCTGGTTTTTAATTGAATTGTGTGTAACCTTATTGTTGAGGTTTGAGAACTTTTATGCTTTCTAGACACACTCTAAACACCATTTTGAACACTTTTTTCCTTCAAAATCCCCTGAAGAAGGTACTATTATTATACCCATTTTATAGATGATGAAATCAAAGAACAGAAAAGTAACTTACTCCAATCTTGTGACTAGCAAGTAGTGTCAGCACTGGGATTTGAAACCCGGCATTCTAATTCTAGGGCTCTTCCTCTATACCAGGAGTTGGTAAACTTTCTGTAAGGGACCAAATAGTAATAGATTTTGTGGCCCATAAAGTCTCTCTTACAACTTGTCAGCTCAAGGACAGTCATAAACAACACATAAATAAAGTGTTGCTATGTTCCAATAAAACTTTATTTACCTACATTGAAATTTGAATGTTATGCCGTTTTCATATTGTGAGTATTGTCAACCCTCAATGTAAACCATGATACTGTACTGCTTTCCACTTGAACTAGTGACTTTTTCTATTCATGTGTCCCCAAACACCAAAATGTTAAGTACTTTCTATAAAATATTTATCTTCTTGCTGTAAAATTGTGTATAATATACAGTATGAATAACTGTAAAAGGAATATACAATTTTATTTGTATGTGCTGATGATTCAGTGGCCAATAAGTCAGATTACCTGCCTTTGAAAAGCTCATAACCTAGGAGAGAAGTGAGACAAATAAATAAGCCAGTATAGTGCAGTGATATCAGTGTTATGACGGAGGCTGGTACAAGGGGTTACGACATTTAGAAGGCTCCTAGCTTAGAGGAATCACGTTAAATTGACCCTTGCCAAAAGCCTTGCATGTTGGTATTGTAAGCCACAACCTAAGGAGGACAGCGGTGAGGGAAATCATTGAAACTATCTTTGGGTGTTTCTATTCATTTTCCAAATCCTGCTTTCTTTACCAATTTCATAACTTTTAAATGTTAAAGCTAAAAAACACTACCTGTGCCCCGGTCCCTTTAATTTCATGCAAGAATCCACATACATCAGAGGCACATTTTTGTTTATTTTGGCCGCATCATTCATTCTCACATAATTCAGAAAGATAGGCAGCTGGTTTGGAGCCCCCTGTGAGTTCCCACTCAAATATTGGCTATCTGCTCTGGGAAGAGAGCAGAACTCCCATTGGCATTGTCAGGTCTACAACCCAAATCAGCATATGTGACCTCTGGATCTTCCCATTGCCTGTGAATCTTTCCCAATTTGAGTCCTGGTTTGTGACTTCCTCCTTTTTATGTTTATGCTACGGTGTTAGCTAGGCTGCATTTCGCCTCATGTAGACCATTTTTTAAAATCAATGGCTGATAATACTGTTATCTGTGGTTATACAGCTGACACCAGCATTAAGGACCAAGGTGTCCGTACTAGTGTTTGTACTGCAGGAGATGGAGAGGGAACAATACCTTGAAAAGCAACAAGTTCCTGTGTGCTGCTATATTTGGATAAGAGAGTAAGAATGAGATGGAGGGACTTGTTACATACACTATCCTTAGATAATTTCCTTTTCTAACCATCATAAATATTGTGTGAACGTTTCACATATTGACTGTGCCTTTCTTTTGAGTAGCAGGAGAACGTAGCTCCTTCCACAATCCCCTCCGTGCTTTGATTCCAGAGACCATCTCTTTGAGGGGCAAACCTCCAAAAGATAGACTGTCCAATAGAAGAGTAAACCTGATAAAAATTCTCTTGTTCTTTGTACTAGAAAATAATTTTAGCATCACATTCTGTCCATCTGGACATCATTAATATTGTCAGCCACTCCCTCCAATAGCCTTTAATGTCTAAATAATTACTCCCTGTGGCCACAATCCGACATGATGTCACTCCCCTCCTGATTTGCATTTCATAGATAACAGACAGCTTGGGAATTACAGGAGCCTTTGTGAGCTGTGCTGAAAGCCTAACACTCCCACCATCACCTCAATCACATGATGTCCCCTCCTCTAAATCTGTCACCAAACTGCACAACCTTCCCCCACTCAATTACCCTTTTCCTTCTGTTACACTATCATTGGCTCTGTCTAGACCGAGCTCAACATCCTGACTGATAACTGCAAACAAAGTTGACTAATCAAGACATTTCAGTGCTTTGCTTAATGTGAATATCCTTGACTGGAATTTTGGCTTTTCATTTCTGAGTGTGACAATCACCCCCACCCCCACCCCAGTATATGAATCACGTTTCCATTTTGTAGCCTCTCCTCTTCATACAGTTGCCCTCCCAGGGTAAGCCTAATGCCCAGGCATTAGGGCCAAGCTTGCTTCCCTAGGTCTCCTCATGATTTCTCTTCCCAGTCATTCTCTTAAACCTTTCCCCTCTGCACCCTCCCCCATATAACCCAGACCTGGACAAGCAGAAATGATTTTCACGGAGCCAGGTAAGAATGAGGTCAAGGTGTGGGCTATGAAGAAACAGAATGTTGTTCTTTGTTTAAAAATTGACTGGTTTTTTTATTTTTTACCTTTCTTTGCATTTTTTGTCTTTAATTTCTCCTTTTCTTCCCCATCACCACTCAATTCCCCTTCTTGCTGTCCTCTTAACCACCTCTTGGCTGCCTTCTTCCCAGTTAGTTATTTTTCTTTTCCGTGTTTAGGTTTGGTCTTTGTCTACACAATACCAAACATCTGGGTCTATAGTAAAAACGTGCTGTCAAATACTCAGATGTTTGGAAACATCTGGGTATTTTGGCACTTAACAGCAGCAACAGCTGGATAATGGAATTAATTTTTCACTTTTCAGTCATCTCTTGACATGGGATGGACAGAGTCTTATCAGTCACAATCTAAACACGGGCCATTATCTGCTAGCAATTCTTTTATCCTCTCACATGGGAAATTATCTCTGTCAATCACTTTATTGTCAAAGAAAAGAGGAAGGAATGTGTGTCTTCCTGGGCCCGCAGTACATCCGCCCTCTCTGCCTCAGCTCTTTTCTTACTGAAAGAGCTCCCAGGAACTGACAATTTCTTTAGCCTTTCCTACCCCAGAGGCAAGGAGCAACAACAAGGCATATGAAACACTGTTTTCTCCATTCAAGTCTGGAGAATTTGACAAGAACTTGTTTCTTATTAGAAACGCTCTGTCTGGTTTGAGATCTTGTTTTCCCCTCATTCTCTCCTATAGTCTTTGTTGCTCTATAAGAGCAAACAAAATGATGGCAATTTATTATTCCTGTCCACTGCTGTCCACAAAGGGCCGGCGTTATCTGTTCCTGTTTTTTCAGGTAGCCCAGACTGACACTGCCGCGCCCCACTGGGGCCTTCGGTGGTGGGACGCTCTCCCGAGACTGCCGCAGACAGCCAGGTGTCATCGTTATCGCCGGTTACATCCGGCAGCCTCCGAGGGACTTCCAAGGTCCCGTGGCCGCGATCCCACCTGCGGCGTCCGCGTCCGCCGGCTCTCCCTGAGAGCCGCACCCTGAGAGGAGCGGCGCGCGCGCCAACCCGGGGCAGGGATCATTGTGTCCACAGACGCCCACTGCTGGGGCGTCCTGAGGGTGAGTGCGCGAGCGAGCGAGCCGCTTATCCTAGACTGAAGACCCAGGGAAACAGATCTGTGTGGAGGATGTTTCTGTTTTCAGCAGAACAGACGCAGCCCCCGAGTCAGTGCCGTCAGAAGACATGTCAGTCAATTCAGTGGAAACCCCTTCCAGTGTGAGGCGTTCGACGGCGCCGCTTAGACGCGGCCGGGTCTGAGGCGCCTCCCGAGCCGGTGGCGTGGCCCGGGAGCTGCGGCCGAAGCCCCTGGGCCTGGCTTGTAGGCTGCGCGGGCGCCGGCGGGCGCGGGGCGGGGCTCTCTGCTCTCCGCGCGGGCCCGCCTCGCCCCTCCCCCGCCCACCCCGCGTCCGCCCCGCCTCCCCCACCTTCTCCCAGAGGAGGTGACAGACGGGCCTGTAATTTGGTTCCATTCGCTCGACTGGAGCAACACCTGCCCCCCTCCCCTGGGACGCGAGGGTCTCATCCCAAACGAGACAAGAAGCCAAAGACAAATCCCGGCCCACATGCAGATCCGACGCAGAGAGGAGCGCGGCCGGCGAGGCAGACGCTGCCCACCACACACGCAGCCCATCCAGGGACGCCCGAACTTCACACTAACGTCCCCAAAACTTTCAGTCTCAGATTTACACTTTTTTAAAAAATTAAGAGTTAGCTACTATTGCAGCAAGTGATAGTTCCTTCCACCACACCACCTCACAATAACACCAAGTGCCTGGCGTTAGGCTGTGTTGACAGCGAGGTTAGGAACCAGAACCAGGTATAAAGAAGAAGGCGATGGAGGTGTGCGGCTGTGTAGACGGCTGCCGGGTCGAAGATGGGTGTGCGATCCCGGAGGGGATCACTTTCTTTGTGTAAGGCCTTTAGTGCCCATATCTAGCCTAAATTAAGAAGGACACTCATTTCTTTCTCCATTTAGTAGGAATTATGCAAGGGCACTAACCGCTAAGCCTTTCTGAGTATCTCCCGAAGTCTAAGCATCCTGGTCAGGATCCTCTGGTAAAAGTGACTCGTCTGGATGTCCCGGAAGCTTGATCCAGAGCTTATATAAGGCGTGATGTCAGCACAGAGCCTTCTCCGGACACACGCAGAACCAGCCCACACGGAGGCCTCCCTCTCCTGCTCCTTTGCAGTCTCTGTGAAGTTTCGGACTCTCCGAGTGGCGTCAGAGGACAAGTCCACTGAGAAGGGCCAATCTCTAGTCCAGGGCCCACGCTGCTTGAGGGAAAAGCTGTTCTCATTTTCAATTGCTGTCGTTTATTTTTCTTTTCACACCAAAGAAAACTTACATATTTTTTCCTTTTATCAAAGTATTTGCTTTTTAATTGTATTGCCTTAGAGACTCATTTTCCCATTTCAATCCTAACTAGCAATGTGACCTAGGGCATATCACCTAACTTTGTGTCTCAGTGTCCTCATCTGTAATTTAGGAATAGTAACACCTTCTACTTCACTGAATTTTTAGAGGATTAAGTGAGTTAATAATGGACAGTACCTCGCACAGGGTAAATGCTATGCCTGTTCAGTTTTTGCTGATGTTATTATTAGTCCCTAAGCTGCAGCCCAGGGTAGACAGTGTGGGGTCTTTGTGTGGAAGGCGCACAGGATTGGTGTGAAAGGCTTCTAGGTGGCTCTGCCCTGCAGGATGTTGAAACTGTGGGCAAGTCACTTAACCACTCAGGTCAGCTGAGCCCTCTCTGCCAGGGGCCTGAGGGACTCACAGACACAGAATACACAACAGACCTCAAAGAGGGGCACCGGCCAGTTGTAAATGACCCTCAGGCCTCCAGGCTGCTGCTGCCAGGGAGGTCTAGGAGGTCCTCACTCCAAAGTTCCCTCCTGACTTTAGTGCCTGACCAATGGCTGAAAGAGTCCACCTGATTTGTATTTAATCTTAAAATCTGTCTAAATTGGGCTCTGGCAACATATCCACTCTAAATGTTCCAGCAGTCCCTTATAGCTTCCCCTTTACCTGTGGCTGTATTTAGCCAGCACCCAGCTGTCAGCTACCCCAGCACACCCTGCAGGGCAGCTTTGGGCGGTGGAAAGGCTTCTGTGCTCAGAGGGCCAGTTTTCAGGCCTGCTCACCCATGATGGGTCAGGCGGAGTGGGATGAGCAGGCACTCACATCCAACGTGTGTGTACGAGCAATTGCCAAAATTAAGGAGGAGAAGGGGTAAAATTTTAAGATAGAAGGAAAAGAGTCATCAGAGAAAGTGGGTTAGATCAGCTGTGAAAGTACCCTCAAATATGCAAGTGCTCACAGGTGATTTTCAGGAAATACTGTTTGTTTTACTGTGATAATGGTATATTTGTTGTTAAAAGAAAAAAGAGTACTTATCTTTTAAGAGATACTTACTGATGTCTTCAGGGATGGAATGATGCGATGTTTGGTATTTGCTTCAAAAAGTCTTAAGGGGTAGTGAGAAAGACAGGGTAAGAAAATAAATAAAATGTACTTATTGGTGTTGTGTATATTTGAATTCATCTCACTACTCTCTTGGCTTTTAGAGATGTTTTAACAGTTTTCCATAAGACTGTTTTCTAAACTGTAATTGCTCAGAAAATTTGTGCCAATTGATTTTTACTCACCAGGAAGTCGAATCCCACCTGAACTAAGGCCACCACCCCCTTTTGCAGAGCTCCACCCTCTAGCACAGGTCACCTCATGTCCCTCAGAGAACCATCTCCAGCCCTGGTTCCTTTTTGTCAATGCACCAGCTATTGCTCTACAGAGACATCTCTGGAGAAAGTTTTTTTGTCTTTGGTCAATGATCCTCTGTCCCTCTCTGGAAGACTGACTCCAGTGGCCTTTTATTTTCAATTATTCCATCCTAACCCCAGGGGATCCTAAGAGGACCTGCCCGCATATACATATCTACCAATCACACCACCTTTCTCCTGATTCAAGAGGCTCCTGAAATCTTCCCTTTTTCTGATATCTTGCTGGAATGATCAGCAAGGAGATGAAGAACTCCCTCCTGACCTGGAAATACTTATCGAAATGAAGCAGGAAATTCCCACAGTTTCTGTCTCCATTATCTCAAGAATAATTAAACTGTTTAATTCATTGTTAAAAAGGTTGCCTGCCATAAATGCTAATATAGTGAGCGCTATTGAGCTCTTTACAAGCACAAGACGTGTTCTAAGTACTTTACATGAATGAACTTAATTAATCCTCCTAACAATGCTACTGGATAGGTACTATATTTTCCCTATTTTACAGGTGGAAAAACTGAGGCACAAAATTAAGTAATTGGTTCAAGGCCACAGCCAGTTAGTAGGAGAGTGGAGAATTGAACACAGGGCATGCTTTGTCAGAGTCAGTGCTCCTGACCAGTCTGCTATAGCGCTTATCACAGCATTCTTGCTATGAGAAAAACCAAGGTAAAAGAGAAAAGGCATAGACTGGGCTTTTATCATGAGTCAAGTGGGTCTTTCAGATCTGTAGATAACTCTACATGTGTGCATGTGGTGTATTCCATGGATCACTATTAACTTACCTAGGTTTCCTGTCTTACAAGACGGATGATTTCTGGCTGACTGTTGAGTATTATATCATATGCAGATGGATACAGTTGGTGGAAACCACAAATCATTAATATATTAATGAATTAAAACTGGTTTTAGCTTATCCTATATTAATTCCTATGCATATCATAAACACAAATGTAATAAAAATAGCTCACATTTATTGAGCACTTCCCATGTTTTCCTATTCTGATAAGCACTATACATTATCCCATGGAAACCTCATAACATGCATTTGAGATTGGTACATATATTGTCCCATCTTATGGATGAAAGTGGAGTCTTGAGGAGACATAGTAACATGTTCAATGTCATACACTTAGAATAATTGGAGCCAGGGCCTGAACTTGGCTCCGGAGTCTTGGGTCACAAACACAGAAATGGGAAAAACAGGTGAATTCAGGTATAATGATGTACGTATCTGGGACTCAGAGAACGGAGCAGCTAATGCTTCTGAAAGAAACAGGAAAGCTTTGTGACGTTACATGTGGTTACATGTGGTCTGAGTTGGGTCACGGTGGAATCATCGGAATTTTCTGGGTAAAAAATAGGTTAAGGGAGAGCATTGTGAGTAAAGGGGAAGTAAGTGCAAAGGCCCAGATCATAAAAGAAAAAGACTTGGCCTCTCTGGGGAAGTGAGGAAACCCAATTTGGCAGGAGTATTTAATCTCTGGAGAGTGGCTGAAGATGTCACTGGTGAGGGTCTGGAACAAGACTGTGGAACATTTCTATGCCTAGATTAGGAACTTGAATTTTATTAAAAAATAAAATGGACATTCACAAAGGAGAATGGCACACTAATTTTTAAAGATAGGTCTAGGAGCAGCGTGAGAATGGGCTGGAAGATGCAGAGGAGTGTGGATAGAGCCAGCCTCACCCATGTGGTGGTGAATGACAGTGCCCTGGCGGGGGAGCTGTCACAGGGCCACCATTAACCTATAGTGTTTTCTTGCAAAGTAGAAAAATGCTGCCCTTCCTCCAGATAGTTCAGCTTCAAGCCAGGGCACATGCTTGACTTGGCATACAGAGCACAGGCTTGGTTTTGCCCCCTACTGGTCCCCTTGGTTGGGCAGCCGTGTGCACTGCAGACGCAGCACTCCTTAGGCATCGCATGAGCCGAAGCTTTCCCTAGGCACACGGACGGAGAGATGCAGTGCAGGGGCCAAAGGGGAGATGTGTGCATGGCACAGCTACCCATCTATAAAAGGACAGCTCTAGAGTATGATGGGCAGGGGCAGGCACTTTGATAAACTGATAAACATGGCTTCTTGGCACTGGGCAAGCCATCTAATTTCTTTCAGCCTGAAATTCCTCATCTGTTAAATGGAGACAGTAAAAGTACCTACCTCACTGGGTGGTTGTGAGAATTACAGGAGATAATGCATGCAAAGCACTTTAGTAAGCATATAGTACACACTCAACCCACATTAGTTATTATTTCTACTACTAATACTGATAAATGAGATAGCACATCAAAGTATGGAAAAGGGTATTGGCTGTGCATGCTCTTAAGTTGACCCTCTTCTCCCCCTAAATTCTCTCCACCCCAAACATCAGTAAGAAAACTGGCAGCCAGAGACAGCAGTGAGGAGAGATGGATAAATCACAGCATCACAGAGGTTGGCTCTGCCTACTCACCTCATCATAGTGGTCTGGTGACATGTGTTCATGGGGCAGGGCCACTGGAGGGAGCCTCCCCAAATGGCATTCCTATGGGAAGCGGGTATTCCCTCCAGAGTTCCCCACTCCCACCCAGTCTCATTTCCCTCCTTACCCAGTCCTCTCTCCTCAGTTGGCCCTTCCTTTACCATTCCATCCCGTCATACACTGCCCCTCCTCTTCCCCTCTCCCTCAAGAGGAAGGTTGTTTTGCCCAGTACTTTTGCCCTTGTTCTCTGGAAGTTTCTGAGCAGTGGTAGAAGTGAGGGGAAGGCCATCTGGGTGGAGAAATATTGTCTGCTGGGCCAGCTGGGGCTATGCTTTCTGGGGAGCAGCAATGGCCTGGCAAGTTGTTGAGTGGCTGCAGGCAGAGAGAAGAAGGTGAAGGGACAGCAGAAAGACATGTGGTTCTGGGTCTGTTTGGGGAAAGACCAAGCTCAGGTAAAGGACAGGTTGGGGCCAGCTGCGGAAAGGTGAGTGACCTGCGCAGGTTGTTTTGGTAGCATGAGCACTCAGAACATTTTAACAGGATGAGAAAAGAAAAGGCAGCGCTAGTAGCAGCAACTGTAGAAGCTGGTCCAGCAGGCCTAAGTCTCTGGGCCAAGGGTACCAATGTATCTCCTCAGAGAGGCTTTCTCCAACAGCCCTCTCTAAAATGCTACCCAGCACCAGCATGTCCAGCCCCCATTCTCTATCCTTTACCCTGCTTTATTTTTCTTCATAGCATTTAGCATTATCTAAAATTAATTTTTTTTTGCTTCAGTGTACTGCTTTTCTCCAGTAGACTTTGTCTCATGTGTTACTCTATTTTCAGCATTTAGAACAATGCCTGGCACACAGTGGGTCCTCAATAAACAACGGTTGAATGTAAGAATGAATGCTCACCATCGTCATTCAAAGAAGAATTGAGACCTCATGGATGAGACCTCACGTCATTCAAAGAATAATCACTGTGTCTGCGCTATACTCAGGGGATGTGTCAGTCACCCTCTGGTCTAGCAGACTGCCACCATGCTTGTCTCTCTTGGAGGGTGTTCAGCAGCTTTGGATTTGAAATGACTTTGTGAAGATCCTCTCCTGGAATCACATGGACTGTGTAGCTAGGAAGGGATGCTGCCCTTTGTCCAAATTCCAAAGCAAGGGCCTTTTGTCTAGGGGAGTGTATCAATAGGTTCCTCCTACAGGTGAATGGGAGGACTGTGTTGGTCAGTTGGAAGTTGGGCCCCTAAACTGGGAAAGAGAGGCACTTGGAAGGTTTCCAGAGGTTAGAAGTTGATTTCATACCCTTGGCACAGGAGCAGGGCTAATTATTCTCTTGTATAATAGAGAGGTGCTATAAGAACTAGGAGTAGTTATCCCTCCACACTGCCTAGAGGTGAGAAGGCCTACAGGCGCTCATGTGTTTTGCAGGTCACAAAGTAACCAGCCATTGCTCTAGTGACCAGGACATTGTCCAGATACAAGGCAACGGAAGGTGCTGTTCTTTTTCACACACTAGGAAGTACTTTCCTACTACACACCTTCATGTAAGGGAGAGGATGAGGTCCTACCTAGTAGGTATCTGTGAAGCTGACAACAAGACACCTGGGTGAAAAGCAAAGAATACCAGCAATCCCACAGACATTTTATATGCATAAGGCCTAGCATCCATCTAACTGCATTTACTCTGAAACTTGGTGTGATATAGACTCACAGTTCATAATATTCTATATATGCATATGTACATATAGTTTTTAAGTCATTTATGTCTTCTGTTTGTAAGCAATATATTTCGCATTTTTATACTAGCCACAGGTTTTTGCAGATGTTATTCTTCGTATCTCAAGGTTGGTCCGGGGCTCAATTTTTTTTTTTTATTGTTTGCAGGTGCCCTGTCTTGAATCTGTGTACTGATTAGATGTTTGAGTATTACAACAGTAATAGACACCTTGTTCTTAATAAGTGCCATGAGGATTGAGAGTCATCGTATCAGGGATCTTCTTCTCACTGCCATTAAATAGCTATGTGTCTTAGTGCAGGTCACTCCTTGGGCCTCAGTTTCCCAACTCTAATTTGAAGAGGCAGGGTTAGAGAGTTATTAAGTTTTCTTTTAGAGGCAAAGAATCCACAATTCAAGTAGTATTTTATATAAACACTATACTTATTTTCCTCATTGAGAGTAGAATGATCTATGTCACCATCATATGTAGGGCATCTATTTATGGGACTGATCCACGTCCAAATTTGACCATCAAATATTTCACTACATAAATATGTTGATGTTAAGATTTTGTTGTGTTTACCAGTTTCTTTCTAAGGAATTGAGTCCATTAAGATATTTCATGCTTGGCTAACATGTCCATTATTTTTAGACAGTGTGCTTAAAATAAAAGAGAGGACTTTAGTTGATACCTTTATTTATATGCAAAACAGCGCACCATTCATGAGATATGAAAAACTCGTCAGATAGAAACCAGATTATATCTATTTTCACTACAAAATATTGCATTATATAAAGCAACAGAGACACAAAAAAACCCTGAAAAAGACTAAAATCTTTGGATAGCAGATGTGGTTTTTTTTCCCTTGTCTCTAAAATACACTCCTTGTTTTAAGAGTTTCACAGCAGAGAACATGAAACATTTTCAGGTTATAGACTTTTCTTTTTGGTGTCACAGAGGAAAGTAGTTCTGAATTCTTTTTTTCTTTTTTTTCTTAGGAAAATAACTTAATTTCCTAAATTCATCACACGCACAAACATCACACACACAAAGAAGCTACTCTCCTTATAAACAGCTTGTAAAGGACTTCTCAGACATAACTACAGATAAGAATAACACACTTTTTAAAAAACTATAATAGTGAAGTGCTAGTGTTGCTGATCTCACAACAAAAGAACCTTTCAAGAACAAACATCTTAATATATAAAATATGTTTAGAAACAGGGAGAAGTGGGAAATTTGTTATATAAGTGCAATATAATTAGAGCAGAAAGAAAGACCACAGTATAATCTCAACAAACACGTAAAAAGTTAGACATAATTATTCCACAGGAAAAAGTGTAAACACTTGACTATAAATAAATTGGCACAGAGTATCCAAAGTAAAAGTATCACCACTCTGAAAAATAAATGTCTTGAAAAAAATACTCTACTCCTTCTAACATAAATAAAAATAGGTTGTCTTTTTCTAACTGCACCTATGGGTCCACATGTTTAAGGTCACAAATAGATGTTTTTGGATATATAAAGGGGCACTTCGCCTGCAAAAGCAATCAGATATTAAATTTTTCCATTTAAATATGGATTTTCCTGTCTACCTTGGTGTCATATCTTGGAGATAAAATCTCACCAAGCTCAAATCCTCACACCGTGTGTCTAATTGTTCTCAATTTGTCTTTTTAACCTTACTAAATATTCAGGGTTTATTTGGATTCTAATATAATCTTTATTTTCACAACAGAAAGGAAAGTTTCCTGTCGCACCTTTCTGTGCCTTCCATCTCTACGGGCGAGATCCCTCCTCTCTCCTCCTCCCCAGTGTTTGGTCATTTGTCCATTAGAAAAATTCCAGATAGCCTAAAGTTATGAGCCTGCATACTCTGAACTTCTGCCCTCATTCTTTCAACACATTAAGATTTGCGGCGGATGAACGTAGGAGAACTCAAAGTCTCCAGTGGGTTAAAGCAACAACCCTTGGGGAGCCCCAGAGGTGGCTCATCTCGAGTGTCTCCACGAGGTTCTCCTGGCCTGAAAAATCCCCCCTGCGAGCCCCCGGGCTCGCCAGACAACCCCACCTGCCTGCATCGGAAACCTTCTCTTGTTGCCCTGCTGACCAGAGAGAACAGGTAGCGAGCTTCTTCCCCGGCCCGAGTCTCTCGAGGTGGCCGTCTCGCTGGACCACCGCAGCCTCCGCCACCCCAGCGGCGGCCACCCGGATCCGTCGCGTTTCGCGGACACCGGGACAGGCGGCCCCCTGCGGCGCACCCCGCCCTACACGTCCAGGACATGGTTGAGATAGGAGATGTAGCAGATGGCCAGGCGCAGGATCTCGATCTTGGAGAGCTTCTTGTCCGGGGGCAGCGTGGGCAGCAATTTGCGGAGCTCGGCGAAGGCCAAGTTGAAGGCTTCCACGCGGATGCGCTCGCGGGTGGCGTGGGCCGAGCGGTACTTGGCGGTGGCGCGCCGGCGGCGGCGCTTCTCCTCGCGGCTCAGCTGCTGCGGATGCGGGTAGAGCGCGGCCCGGCTGCCGCCCTTGCCGTCGCCCTCGGCCTCCTCCACCGGCTCCAGGTCCGACACGCTGCCCAGCACCTTGGTGTCCGTGCCGCCCAGGGACTCTGGATCCGAGTGCGCCGAGCTGGGATGGTCCGAATCTGCGGCTTGGTCCGGACTCAGCATCATTTTGGAGGCTGAGGAGGGGTCGGAAAATTAATCAGTAAAAGAAATCAGGGTCTTTTGCTGGAAGGATGGCGGCCGAGGCCTACCACACCGGCCCTCCCAGCGGACGCGCGGCCCGGGCCCCCTCCCCACAGCAGGCCGGCGCGCGACGCTGGAGGGCGCCGAGAGGATCTGGCCCGAGGGCGCGAGCCCCGCGCGTCCCCATGGCGCGGGAGCCAGTGGGGACGCAGTTGACCCAGGCCGCATTCTGGACCCGACACCTCGACTTGCCGACGGCCACGGCGGGCCTGTGGCCCGGGGCCTGGGGGACGACCGCAGGCCTATAGGGTCGCGACTGGGTTTTTGTGCCTCTTCCGGCCAAATGCCAACCGCGCTATTCCGTCTCCCTCCCTTCGTCCCCTTCCCAGACAAACGAGTGATTCCGAACAACGAATACATCTGGGTTTTCATGGGGGCGGTGTGACGCGGAGTGCGCTTCTCGCCCCGAGGGCCTCCGGCGAAGCAACCGGGCAGCCGCGGCGCCCGAGGGCCTGGCGCTGGTCTGGGACTGCGCCGGGGGCGCCCGGCGCTGGGATGCGGGCTGTCAGGAACCTCCATCCCGGAGCGCAAGCAGAGAGCCAGCGGCTGGGGGCGGGAAGCCTTCTTGGACCCCTCGCGCTTCTCCGAAATCATAAAGAAATGACTAAACAAACGTGGCGGAGCCTTTCAAAAGAAAATTGACTCCGATGGCCTTGCAGGCTCCTGGAGCACCATCTGTCACGCAGACAGCCACACACATAGGGGACCTAGGGACACGGCGACGTGGGATCAGACAATGCGCCCGGCAGTCTGGCGACCACCTTGCGGGAAAATGCCGGCAGCCGGGCCGCTGAGGGAGGAGAGGATGCAGAAGAAAGGGAAGAGAAGGGAAGGGTCCGGGGCGGGGCGGGCGGGGACGAGCGGGTGCCGAGCGTGTTGTCCCGGTGGGAGCTGCATCTCTGCAGGCAAAGTTCGGGCGCTCCCGGAACCGGAGCTCGGTAGCCCGCAGCTGTCGCCGGGTGGCCTGGCCAAGTCCGGGCATGTCGGTGCTTAGCCTTCCTCTAACTGTGCCCTCTTGGAAACGCCACCTGGCCAGGCTTCTCCGGGGCGCCTGGAGCATCGGCCCCGACTGCGCGCCTTCTGGGAGGGGGCCACTCGGAACCGCTGGGCTTCGGGGGAATTCGGGCTTCAAGAAGGGGCGCGGTAGGAGGAGAAAGGCCCCTGCGGGGGCTGCACGCACCGTCCCCCGGGCGTCGAGAGTGAGGACCCGGCTGCGAACTCGGGGCCCTGGCGTGGGCAGCCACAGCGACGCTCGGCGCGGGGGAAATCGCGTCGGCGACATATAGGAGCGTTTGCTTCTAGAGAAACAAAAGCAAGGGGATGCGTGATCGGTTCCCAGCACCTCACTTGCTGAGGAGCGAATTGGGCCAAAACAGCTTTAATTTCCCTGCGAGGAAATCAGGTCCTCTACGGCAAAATAAAAACAAATGATCCCAGTGAACTGCCTGTGACTCCCTACGGGCTTTTCTCGGGTACGTTTATGAGTAGAACAACTTGCATCTACACAGTCAGCTTGAAAGGGCAGAAATAAATAGACGAGTAATGGAAAATCACAATAAGCACTAAATAGTTGTAGTTCTGGTAAAAAGTTCCTGGGTTGCCCTCAAAGCATGTTAAATTCTCCTCCAGATCTTTAAAAATATTCATAAATAGTATGTCGTGTATGCGCTTTCTCTCTTTAACTATGGAATGACCTGCATCTATAAATGCAGTATGAATAATCTAACTTATTTCAAGCTGAAAAAAATTATTTAAAGGAGTCTTACCTTGCAAAAGCCTTTTTGATAATCTGTTCTCCAATCTTTAGAGTTAAAATGCCAGGGAATAGCGAGGGGAGATTCCAGAAAATATTAAAAGCAGCAAATATTTATTACATTCAAAAATGAAAAAGCAGCTGTCATCTCGCTGGTGTCCGCAGCGAGGGACGATAATATCTCAGGACGTAGACGATATGAATGATTGTTCACTTAGTTGATAGATTTTTTTAAAAACGCGTTTTCCTTTTAATTGTTCTCAAACATTTCAAGAAATTCGTTGTTGATTTTTTTTAAACGATGTGTTGAAAAGTCTCGTGCCTTTTTTCCTCTTCTAGGTCTCTAAAAATAACAAAAGAGATACAGAGATAAACACAATCACATCGAAGGGCTGATTCCTCCACTTTCTAATAGCGCGAATAATCAATAAGAAAGATGGTTAAGACAAGATTCCTCTCCTATCGGACGCCTTTCCTTCCCTTAATACGGCTGAGCAGAAACTGGGAAGTGCAGGACAGAGATGTGATCTTGCTCAGAAGTGATTTTTTTTTTTTTTTTTTTTTAAAGATAAGGCTTTGTTCAGTTGATATCTCCCCAGTTCCCAGGAACACAATACTGTAACTCGGAGCTAAGGTTGCCTCTTCCTCTTCCCTCATTTACTTGTATGTTGTATAAATAGACACCTATTTTCCAGTTTCAAAGTCTTTCAAGGTTTGGTTGTATCCCCCATCCCCACCCCCTCCTCTCTTTACCTTGTAGCAAAATATATATAGTCAGTGGCTTGGAGATGCTTGGAGAAAGGTTGGTGAAAAGTAAATGTCTCCTGGAGTAACAGTGACAAGGAAGCAGAGAAAGACGGGAAGAGGGTGGGAGAGCCAGGGCAAAGAGGCAGAGATGCGTGTGTGGCTTCTGGGCTCTCCTGGTACCAATTGATTCAGCCTGGAGATGGTGGAAGAGATAAAGGCTTAGGAAGGGGGATGGAATTTTTTTCCCCTAAATTGATATTTAATGGGAAATCCTATTGGACAGAAACCTGGACATGAGTCACTTAATTGGACTTGACATCTGTCACAGTGTGGGAGTTTTCACAGCCCAAATATTTTAGCAGATCAGATTCCCACTGAATCTGTGCCATAAAATATAACAGTTGAAAGCAGTTCATGATAGAAATCTTAGCCTCTAAACAGTCTCTAGCCATAGTCAGGCTATTTCTCTTTTCCAGATTATTGACGAAATATTTAAGTGCAAATAAACAATATATTGACTATGAAAAAATTCCCCTGGCATATTACAAAGCCATCACTTTCCCTTAATATTTAGAAAAATATTTGCGTCCAGAACAAGGAAATATATACTATACAAGATGCTGCAATAAACATAAAGTATTTAGACATGCAACAGCTAACATTTATTAGAGATCATTTACATTTTAAAAAATACTTCAGTAAGGTTTGATTAAGCATATTAATATTTTTGAGAAATGATCTGCTATAGACTAACTTATCAATAGATGGTAAGAAGCTTTCAATAGATTAAGCCATTGATGGAACTAGAAAGAGAATCCACATATTCAAGGACCACGAATGTGAGATCATTCTACTTTTCTGTACATGTTTGTTTTTCTCTCCACCCACTTATTCTTTCAAGCTGAAATATGACATGCTACATGTGTTGATTATTGCACTTCATTCTTGCCCATCTTAACGTGCTAATATTTTAACTGTGTGGCAGTGCTTGTGCTAAGGTGTAAACACAAATTACCAGTGTATTCCAGTACATAATGCCTTTGCCTTACATGATCCCATGGCCCTGAATTTATATACTTTATAATAAAAAATAAAATCTAGTTCAATTATTTTGCCATTTTATAAAGATACTCATAGTTAATATCAACTACATATTATTTGTGATTATTTGGGCTTGTTTTGCTCATACAAGCTTAAAGAAATAAAGAGCGTTATAGCCTTATTCCCACCTCCCCAGTTCCTAGGGGAACATTTGTGGAGAGAGGAGTCCTCACTTGCCTTCCTTAATTTTGCCCTAAAAGCAGATTTTATCACCAGGGGAGGCACATGGAGCAGCCCACCCCTGGAAGTGACCCTCCGGGTTTTTCATGGCTTCCACAAGTACTACTTGCCTTTGCCCACATTTTTGCTCCTTTGAGAGATTCCTGGACCAGAATGGGGCAGGGGTGGGGGAAAGGAGGGAGTGCCTCCACCAAATAAGGGCACCAACACTTCCCAGCCTTGCTTCTGCCTAACCCCAGCACAGAGATATATTTTAGATATCCCCAGGACGTTAAAGTGAAGACAGAAGCCGGCCCCATACAGGTGGCAATGGAAACAGGTGAGTGGATAAACACCCCAAGGTGGTGATGACGAAGGGAGAAGGGAGGTTTCCTCACTCTAATTAGGAACAGCCAATGCTAAGCATTCACACACAACCAGAAGTGTGCACACAGATGCACACCCACAGATACCTGTACCTCCTCCCTCTTTCCCCCACCCTTACTCATACAAGCTGGCTGGCTCTATTAGACCACCACACACCCAGACTGATGAATTGAAAAAACTTGTGAGTCTAATCACCATAGCTCTAGAGTGGGCAGCTGCTACAGTGGGAAAGGACCAGCATCTCTGGTTCCCCTGGTGTTGGGGGGTCATGATGGGTTGTGCATATCAGGGCAGGTCCAATTCTGCTATGGTGTGTGTTATACCAGACAAATTCTCTTTTATGTTCAGGCTTACTCATTCTACACCAGCAGCCAGCATACACAAAAATTAATACTTATAGGAGTAAGCCTATATAAACAGGTACATACTCAGATCCATACTTCATTATGCCTAGCCACACTGTCATAGACACAAACATGGATTCACATTCACACCCATGCATTCTTTCTTCCAGGAAAGCCTCCCCCTCCCCCATCCCTTTGCCTTTTCTAAGACCTCCCTGGCACAGATGGCCCCTCCTTCTGTGCTCCATAAACACTCCTTTCATGTCTCCCTTAGAGACTACATATTGTGTACCGTGATTCTTGGTTCTTGGTTACCACACTGGTCTCTCCCTAGGCTATGATGCTTCCAGGGGAGGTCTGTAGTTTATATCCCCAGCACTAGTGTCTGAGCTTGACACGTTATAGGTACTCAGTTCATTCATGCTGTGACTCCTTATGTACAGAGGTACCCTGGATATTTGTAACATGGAAACTCTTCCACCAAAGGACACCCATGGTTCAGTTCTATCAGTTTGCTTTCTTATAAAAATGAGAATAATAATACTTCACTTCTCATTTCACAGGCTTGCTATGAGACCCAATGTATTTGAAAATATTTCATAAAATACTAAGCACCATACAAATTATGATACTATAGACTATAAGAGTAATATTAAATAATATTATTAAATGAATGGGGAGGTGATAAGTAGTGGCTTAAAAAGTCAGACTTTGTGGCTCTGTCGTATGCTACCTGTGTGAATTTAGTTTTAAGTTACTTAAACTTTTTGGACCTTAGTTTTCTAATCTGTAAAATGGGAATAATCAAAGTATGCTATGTAATGTTGTTATGTCATATTTTTTTTTCTGAAGGTGAACAAGATAATCTATGTAAAGTGCTTAAACTAATGCCTAGAACTCATGTTCAGTAAGTATCAGCTATCATTATTATTGTTATTATTCAGTATAAATACATATTGAGGACCAGATATAGATTGACATAGAAAAATAAACATATCCAGATATACTCATCCATGTGTGTGTGTGTGTGTGTGTGTGTGTGTGTGTATGTGTCTATAGCTCTGGTGGCCAAACTACAATGAGCATTTTCCATGTGTCAGACCTAGGTACAGTGACTCTGCTCATATTAACTTATTTAACCTTCACCACAAACCTATGAGTAGATAGGTACTGTTGTCCCAATTTTGTGTATAAGAAAACTAGGACTTGGAATAGATGGCAATCTACTCAAGGTCATATAGCTAATAAATTATGGAGCTAAGATAGAGATTCAGGTGGTCTAAATTCAAAAACGACACTCTCAAACACAAAGTACTATGTTTCTGTGGTCATTGTATCATACACAGATATACTCACACAGAACTATTCACCAAAATGCATATGGCAAGGGAGAAACATACATACACACAAAACTTAGATAAATTGCCACCTTTGCATTCAGGGGTGGTTAGTGAGTGATATGGTTTGGCTGTGTGTCCATCCAAATCTTAACTGGAATTGTATTTCCCATAATTCCCAGGTGGGAGGTAATTGAATGCTATTCTCGTGATAAAGAGTAAGTTATCACGAGATCTGATGGTTTTATAGGGGGCTTCCCCTTTTGCTTAGCTCTCATTCTCTCTCCTGCTGCCTTGTGAAGAAGGACATGTTTGCTTCCCCTTCCATTGTGATTATAAGTTTCCTGAGGCCTCCTTAGCCCTGAGGAACTGTGAGTCAATTAAACATCTTTCGTTTATAAATTACCCAGTCTCAGGTATGTTCTTATATCAGCCTGAGAATGGACTAATACGGTATCAGTGTAGTTTAAATACTTACTGCTCATCTAGTACTTTGCCAGATACTGTTGGACTACAGAGGCTTTATATTATTTGTTAATTTCATTAGACAGCTGTTTCCAGTCTATTTTTTAAAATTTTGTACCCCATAGATAAAAATTTGGGGCATACATATTGAGTATATGTATATACCCAATTATAACTATATAATATACTAGTACAGTAGTACATGTATAAGCTTTGTACATGTACTACTTTGTACATGTACTAGTATATCATATACTTGTAAAGATACACAAAAAGATATATGTAAAGATATGATAAAAATAATATTTATTTTTAAATTTATAAATATTTATCAATATATTTATAAATTTAAATATTTATATTTATTAAATATATGATAAACAAAAATAATATTTGTAAAATAATTAATTTTATGTATTAACAGCACAAAAACCAATTAACAGCATAAGGTATTATTGATAATGTAGAACTTCTGAGAGCAATAAGCTTAATTTTGTGAGACTCATTATTTAACCCGTTGAGATAATGATTTGATCATCTGGTTTTAAGTTCAATTTATTTAGAATCTGGTTTTTGGCTGATATAGCAGAAAAAGATGTAATACAAAAATTCAGATGTTATCACAAAATATGATAAGCATGTGAAGTGATGGATATGTGAATTAGCTTGATTTAATCATTCCACAATGTAAACACATATCGACACATCATATTGTACATCATAAATGTATACAATTTTTGTCTGTCAATTTTAAAAACAAATAAGAAAAAGTGGAAACAACCCAAAAGTCCACCAACTGATGGATGGATAAACAGAATGTGATATAACCATACAATAGACTACTATTCGGCAAGAAAAAGAAACAAAGTACTAGTACATGAGACAACATGGATGAACCTCAATAACATTATGCTGAGTGAAAGAAGCCAGACACAAAGACCACATATTGCATGACTCCATTCATATGGAAAGGTGCAAAATAAGCAAATCTATAGAAACAGAGAGTAGATTAATGGCTGTACACAGATAAGATGGGGTAAAGAAAGGGGCCAGGGAGTGACTGCTAATCAGCACAGAGTTTCATCTTGGGATGATGGAAATATTCTAAAATTAGATTTTGGTGATGATTTCACGACTCTGTAAATATACTAAAAAAACATTGAGCTGTATACCTTAACTATGGTATGTTAAGTGTATCTCAATAAAGCTATTAGAAAATTCAGAAGACATATCACGTGATATGTATATCACTGTAGTGGGTAAAGGGCATGATGTCTTTTCTCACCCATCATAATGGTCACAGCTGACACTCCTTTAACAAAAGACAGGTTAACATGAAAACACAACATATTTATGTAATCAGAGTTTTACACGACACAGGAGTCTTCAGAATGAAGACCCAAAGATCCAAAGGAAAACTGTCCATTTTTATGCCTAGATTTGATGCAGAGTGGATAGCCGTGCAGAAATGTGACTGGACAAAAAGGGAGTGATCTTACAGCAACAGACTGAATGAGGGAACCCAGGAAAGCCTGCGTGTTAAGATTCTTCTTGGCCTCTCTGTGTGGCATTCCTTTTTCCAGGGATAGGGCAAGACCCCTTCTAGAATGAGGGTCTTATAGTCTACTTGCAGACAGAGTAAGTCAGAGAATTTCTTTATGGCCAGCTCTTATACAAAAAAAATGGGAGAATGTTAGAATACTATTTCTAGGTTGTATGGCTGGCTTTGGAGAGACGGGTTCTAGCTTCTGTGATCCACCTTGGGGAAGGGAAATTCTAGTTTCTATGGCTTGCCTTTGGGGGAGAAAAGGGAGCAAGGAGAAAGGAGGGCATGAGAAGTTCAGAGAGAGACTTGCTTTTAAGGGATTTTCAATCACCTTTTGTTCAAAGTACTCAGGATGCCAAAGTGCCATACTCTGAGTTATTTTCTGAGCCCCAACAATTCCTATTTTCACTGTATTACTCTATTTATTATTCTATCTAGTAAATATTTTTCTTATTGTCATTGATTTTATCTTAAATGGTAAGGGTTTTTATAATTTTTTATTTGTTTGCTTTCTTTAAAGGAATAGAAGAGACTACCACCAGTTGTAGTAGTACTTTTGAAAACTTGCCATCTATGTGACCTGAACCGTGGTGGGAGTCAACACAATCAGAGGTTAAAGATAGACAATGGTATCCCTAGTTTGCTCTGTATTAATCTATGGTCCACTCCTTGTGCTGGTGAGCTGATATCTGTGGTGGATAACCATTCCCAACTTTTAAAAATTAAAACTTTAAAAAATCAATTTATTTTATATAAGCCAATATTATCTCATTAGTAATAATTACAGGGGACAAAATAGAAATTCTTTTGTGACAAAAATATTTTAGTATCGATATAAACACCATAAGTGATAGGACATAATTTGAGAGCTATTTATTTTCACTAAACATATATTAATAAAAGGATATTTCCAATCCCCCAATCCATTCAGACATATACACATTGCTGTGGTAGATCATTTATTTTCTTATGAAACAGTAAAGTATGTGCTATAAGAAAAAAATCAAAAGTCTAACAGAAGTTAATCACTGATTGTGTTAACTAAATTATCATTCTCATTTTTCTTTCTTATCTATGAAATTTTCCAAAGTTTTATTGAAATTTGGACAGTAAGTCTCTTTCTAATGTGAATTAGTTTTTCTTTTAACAATGTGTTTAAAATGCATAAAACTCTTGATTTAGAAAAATTTTTAACAACCTAGAAATCTATGCTTCCAAGTGTTTCAAGTGTTCAGATATAATAAATTTTAACATTTGCATTATTTGGGGTAGCAAAAATCACATAACAATGGAAAAATTTCTAAATTAGATCTCTTCAAAATGCCTACACCATTGTACAATGTTTTTTAAAGTTATCATTTAATTCATTTAAAAATATGCACATAAAGAGACACACTGCGTGTGCATTCTTTTTTTTTTAATCTGCTGGTAGCATACCATTGACATTGTCATAAAAAATAACTTTGGAACACTTATCTTAAATTTGAGCAACTCTTTAAGTACTCTTTACGTACTTTACCACTTGCCAAACAGCATTTTTCATTGTGGAACACTAGAATTTTATGTTATTTTCCCGTTTTATTTATTGCAAAGATTCTATAATATTTTGAAAGACTCGTATTTCTAAAACTAACTACATGGGTACATCTTGTATACTTTGGCTTCAAATTATGCATATTTCTTGCATAGCAATTACTTAGTGAATAAATTTTGTTTGTGATGGTCTCTCTGACTCCAGGCTGTTTATATATATTTGAGTTAAAGCAGCCTTTTCCTCGGTGGTTACACTTCCATAATTTTTCCATAAATTATTCTTTCTATTAAAGATCCTTTCAGTTGTGAATGTATCTGCTCCCATACATTTTTCCATTTATACCCCCTTAAAAAGAGTTCTTTATGTATTTCAGAAGATTCTGAGATAGAATCTGTAAAGTACCACATGCTCAAACACGTTAGAAATAGCTGCTGTTTTTTAATCCACATAAACAACAAACTGACATAATTATAACACTGCATAAATTGATCTAATACTTATTTCTTCAAAATTTCAGGAATGTTCAGAAATGTTTCCCAAGTGTCCATCAATGGAATCTGTCAATATGAGAAAGGATTTTAGTTTATCACTCTACTGGGTTCTGAGTATTATTTCAGTTATTTCCCCAACAGTTTGGCTTTTGCTATAAAATAAGAAACTTTAAAAGAGGTTTCTAAACGTTTATCTTTATATTTAGTAAAATGTCTAAAGGTACTGGCTTGAGTGTGCTATGATTTTAAACATCACTGAAAAATTTGAGAGATTTGCTTTCCTATTTTGGGTGCCTAATTTTTAAAATCAGTTTGCTGAAGTATAATTTATATACAGTAAAACTCATCCTTCAAGAGATGTCCTGTTTTACAAATTTCACAAACGTATACACTCATGTAAACAACACACTCAAAATATAGAACATTTCCATTCCCCTGAAAAGTTTCCTGTACCTTTTAGTAGCCAATCCTTTTATCTATATCCAACCTCAGACAACCACAGATCTGATTTCTGTTCCTATAGTTTTGCCTTTTCCAGAATGTCATAAAAATAGAATTGCTTAGTATAGAAAGTATAGACTTTCAAGCCTGGTTTCTTTTACTTAGTATAAAGTTTTTTTTACTATTCATCCATGTTGTTGCATGTATCAGTACTTTATTATTTTTTATTACTGAGTAGTATTCCATTGTATAGATGTAGCACAGTTTGTTTATCCATTCACAAACTAATAGACATTTGGGCGGTTTCTAGTTTTTGGATATTAAGAATACAGCTAATAAATTTGGTATAACAGTCCTTATACAGGTATTATGAGGGCACGTGCATTCAATTCTCCTGGGTAAATAACCAAGAATAAAATTGTTGGGTTGTATGGTGAGTGTATGTTTCCTAAGCCCATAGGAAACCACTGATCTACTTTCTGTCACTAGACATTATTTCATGTTTTTAGAATTTTATATATTGACCATACAATATGCTTTGGCTTTGTCTGCCTTTTTTTAGTCAGTTGTTACGTTGAAATTCATCCATGTTGTTATATATTAGTTAGCTGTTCCTTTTTATTGCTAAGTAGTATTCATTTATCCTTCCCAGAACTCTTCATTCGATTGTGTAGATCCAAATTTCTATCTGGTAACGTAATCCTTCTGCCTGAAGAACTTTAACAATTATTACAAAGCAAGTAAGCTGTTACTGAATTTTCTCACCTATTGTTTTTATGAAAGTGTCTTTGCTTTCATTTTCAAAAAATTTTCTTTGTGTGTAGAACTCTAAGTTGACAGTTATTTTTATTTTTTCCTTCAGTGCCTTAAAAATGTCACTTCATTTCTTTTTTGGCTTGTATGGTTTCTGATGAAAAGTCTACACTAAGTATTCTTTTCGTTTTGCTGTATATAATGTGTTCACCATCATTTTTCCCCAGCTGCCTTCAAAATTTTCTGTTTATTTTAGATTTTTAGCAGGTTGATTATGATGTATCTAAGTATATGTAAGGTTTTCTTTGTTTGTTTGGTGTATATCCTTTTGGGGTTGTTTGAGCTTGGATCTGTGATTTACTGTCATTCACTATTTTTGGACAATTCTTGGCCATTCATTATGTCTCCAAATATCTCTTCTTCCCCATTTTATTTCTCTTATCCTTCTGGGACTCCAGTTGTATGTACATTATTATATTTGATATGAACGCCCTATTCTGATTTTATTCTCCCACTCTTCTTCTTTCTTTTTGTATTTTTGTTTGGGTAATTTCTGTTGACAGATCTTCAAGTTAACTGATTCTTTCCAGCTGGGTTCATACGTCTACTAAGGAGTATGTTGAAAGCATTTTTTATCTCCACTGTTAGTTTTGTTTTTGTTTATTTGTTTGCTTGTTTTTTGAGATGGAGTTTCATTCTTGTTGCCCAGGAGGGAGTGCAATGGCGCAATTGGCTCACTGCAACCTCTACCTCCTGGGTTCAAGCACCTGTGCCTCAGCCTCCCAGGTAGCTGGTATTACAGTCACCTGCCACCACACCAAGCTAATTTTGTATTTTTAGTTGAGAAGGGGTTTCACCATGTTGGCCAGGCTGGTCTTGAACTCCTGACCTCAGATGATCCTCCTGCCTCGGCCTCCCAAAGTGCTGAGATTACAGGCATGAGCCACCGTGCCTAGCCAATATTAGGTTTTTAATTTCTAGCAATACCCAGATGTTGAAACTAGCATACAGGAACTTTACAATAACTATGATTAATATGTGAAAGGATATAGTAAAAAAGGTAGCATGTATAAAAGATGGGGAATTTCAGATGAAAGATGTCTTCTTCTGAAAAAGATGGGAGAAATTCCCTATCTTTTATACATGCTTCTTCTCTGAAAAAGATGGGAGAAATTCCTTACCTTTTATACATGTTTCTTCTTCTCCAAAAGATGGGAGAAATTCCCCATCTTTTATAAATGCTACCTTTTCTACTATATCCTTTCACATATTAATCATAGTTATTGTAAAGTTCCTGTATGCTAGTTTCAACATCTGGGTATTGGATGTTGACATCATTGTTTCTTGATAGTAGGTACTGTATATGTGTGTGTGTGTGTGTGCGCGCGCGCACGCGTGTGTGTGATGTAATTTTTGAGCAAATGCCAGACCTTGCATGAATAGTAGAGAATGGGGTAAATATTGTTAACAGTGGAAAATGAGAATGACTCTTCTTCTGTAAGGCCATTAATGTGGAGAATTGACTCAATCTGTCAGGAGTTGAGCTGGGTTTAGGTTTTGTTGTTGCTATGGTTACCATGATCGCACCACAGGCTCCTAATTCTTCCACTGGTGGGCTGCCTTTGCCTTGTGCTTAGAGTGGACACTGATATGCCAGAGTCTTCTCTCAGGTTTATTGCTCTACCATCAGCTTTCAGCTTTCCTGAATGCCTGTACCACAGGGAAGATCTTTCACCACGGATTTTCCCCATCCCCAGTCTTAGATTACTTTTGCTTGTTACTTTTTGCCAGGTTTGTGTTCAGGGTAATGGATTTATCTGTTGTTCTACTCCAGTCTATGTCTTAGGGAGGGCCTCTGAAATTGGGCTTCTCTGCATTCCTGCTGCTCCGTCTTGTGGCAGCCCAATTCTGCTTTGTATTAATAATAGTCGATCTTGAACAAGAGTTTTCTTCACCTTTCCTAGTGGTAGAAAACCTCTGCCTTATATCAGTTTGAGATGTTAGGTCCAAGATGATTTTGTGCGTCTCCCCAGAGATAGCCTTTTCTTATACCCCTAACCCCTCTCCATAATGCATCTTTTCCTGGGCTTTAGGCAACAGTCTTTGCTGCCACTCTTCCAGAAGTTTAAAGCTTTTGCTTCACATGAGAAAAGAGTCTGGGGAGGGAAGTGTATGGTGTTTTGTGTCTGGCCACAAAGACCTACCAGTTACTTTCTGTATACCTGCTACACCCATAGTCTTTTCTTCCTGATTTAATTGATACACAATAACTGTACATATTCATGGGGTACATGTGATACTTTGATACATGCATATAATGTGTAATGATCAAGTCAGGGTGTTTAGAATATCCATCACTTCAAATATTTATCATTTCTTTGTGTTGGTAACATTTCAAATCTTCTCTGCCAGATGTTTTGAAATAGGCAATAAGTTATTAGTAACTATAGTCGCCCTACTGTGCTATCAAATGCTAGCACTTATTCCTTCTCTCTAACTGTATGTTTTTATCCATCAACCAACCTCTTTTCATGCCTCTACCTTTTCCCAGCCTCTGGTAACCATTATTCTAATCTCTACCTCCATGAGATCAACTCTTAGTTCCCACATATGCAGTGAGAACATGCAATAACTGTCTTTCTGTGCCTGGTTTGTTTCTCTTAACATAATGTCCTCCAGTTCCATCCATGTTACCGCAAATTACAAGCTTTTATTCTTTTTGTGGTTGGATAATATTCCATTGTATATATATACCGCATTTTCTTTATTTATTCATGGACACTTAGGATGATTCCATATCTTGGCTATTCTGAATAGTGCTGAAATAAACATGGAGGTGCAGGTATTCCTTTGATATACTGATTTCTTTTCTTTTGAATACATTCCCAGTAGTGGCATTACTGGATCATATGGTAGTTCAATTTTTAATATTTTGAGAAACCTCCATGCTGTTTTCCATAATGGCTGTACTAATTGACATTTTTACCAACAGCATATAAGATTCCCTTTTTTCCACATCATCACCAGTACTTGTTATTTTTTGTCTTTTTTTACAATAACCGCTCTAACTGGGGTGAGATGATATCTAATTGTGGTTTTGATTTGCATTTCCCTAATGATTAGCAACGTTGAACATTTTTTCACATGCCTGTAGGCCATTTGTATTTCTTCTTATGAGAAATGTCTATTCACACCTGTTGCCTGCTTTTTAATGAGAGTACTGGCTTTTGTTTTGTTTTGTTTTGTTTTGTTGCTGTTGAGTTGTTTGAGTTCCTTGTATATTCTGGATATCAGTTCCTTGTCAGATGAATAGTTTGCAAATATTTTCTCCCATTGTACAGATTGTCTCTTTATCAATTGTTTCCTTTGCAGTGCAGAACGTTTTTAGCTTAATATAGTCTTATTTGTCTATTTTTGTTTTTGTTACCTGTGCTTTTAAAGTCTTACTTACAGCAGGGCATAGTGGCTCATGCCTGTTATCTTAGTGGCTCAGGAGCCTGAAGTGGGAAGATCACTTGAGGACAGGAGTTTGAGACCAGCCTGTGCAACATAGTGAGACCCTGTCTCTAAAAAAATAAAAAAAATTAGCTGAGCATGGTGGTGTACACCTGTAGTCTCATCTACTCAGGAGTCTGAGGTGGAAGGATCACCTGAGCCCAGGAACTTAAGGCTGCAGTGAGCCATGATCATGCCACTGCACTCCAGCCTGGACAACAGAGGAGACCTCAGGTTTAAAAAATTAAAAAAATTTAAAAATAAAGGCTCATCCATAAAATCTTCACCTAGTTCAATGTCCTATAGAATTTCCCCTGTTTTTTCTTTCGGATCTTATCTTTAAGTCTTTAATCCATTTTAAGTTGACTTTTGTATATGGTGAGAGATAGGGTCTAGTTTCATCCTTCTGCATATGGATATCCAGTTTCCCCAGCATCATTTATCGAAGAAGGTGTTCTTTCCCCAGTGTATGTTCTTGGCACATTAATCGAAAATCAATTGGCTGTAAATATGTGGATTTATTTCTGGGTTCTCTGTTCTGTTTCATTGGCCTATGTATTGATTTTTATACTAATACTTTGCTGTTTGGGTTACTATAGCTTTGTAGTATATTTTGAAGTAAGGTAATATGATGCTTCCAGCTTTGTTCTTTTTGCTTAGGATTGCTTTGGCTATTAGAGGTCTTTTGTTTTTAGAATTTTAGAATTTTAGAATTCTTTTCTATGTATGTGAAGAATGTCACTGGTATTTTGATAGGGAATGCATTAAATCTATAGATTGTTTTAGGTAGTATGTCCATTTTAACAATAGTAATTCTTCTGATCTAGGAGCATGGGATGTCTTTCCATTTGTTTGTTCAATCTCTTTCATCAGTGGTTTTTGTTGTAGAGGTCTTTCATATCCTTCATTAAATTCATTCCTAGGTATTTTATATTTTGCAGCTATTGTAAGTGGGTTTGCTTTTTTGATTTCTTTTTTGGCTAGCTTGTTATTGGTGTATAGAAACACTACTGATTTTTGTATGTTGATTTTGTATCCTACAACTTTACTGAATCTGTTTATCAGTTCTAAGAGTTTTTTGGTGGAGTCTTCAGGTTTTTCGTGATATAAGATTATGTCATTTGCAAAGGAAGATAATTTGACTTCCTCTTTTCTAACTTAGATGCCTTTTATTTTTCTGTTTTTTGATTGGTTTGACTAGGACTTCCAGTACTATGCTGAATAAGAATGGTGAAAGGTGGACATCCTTCTTTTGTTCCAGTTCTTAGAGAATAGGCTTTTAGCTTTTCCTCATTTAATATGATGTTAGCTGTGGGTTTGTCATATATGGCCTTATTGTGATGAAGTATGTTCCTTCAGTGCCTAATTGTTGAGAATTTTTAACCATGAAGACATGCTGAATTTTATAAAATGATTTTTTGCATCTATTGAGATGATCATATGGTTTTTGTCTTTTATTCTGTTGATCACGAGGTCAGGAGATGGAGACCATCCTGGCTAACACAGTGAAACCCTGTCTCTACTAAAAATACAAAAAATTAGCCGAGCCTGGTGGCAGGCACCTGTAGTTCCAGCTATTCGGGAGGCTGAGCCAGGAGAATGGCGTGAACCCGGCTGGCGGAGCTTGCAGTGAGCCAAGATCGTGCCACTGTGCTCCAGTCCAAGCGACAGAGACTCCGTCTCAAAAAAATAAAATAAAATAAAAAATAAAAACTACATTAAAACCCTTTGTTGGAATGCTTTACACTTTACACAAAACAGAAACGAAAATAACCTGTTATACAATTAATCATAAATACAGTCCTCCTCAAGTTTTTTGCCCATACACATGAGTATTTGTCTCAAACACGTCTTCTTTATAGCAGCTAGACCCTGCCACCACTATGCTTGGCTGAGTTCACAAATCTGTTGTAACCTGTAGCTTCCCTGTCACTTCTCTGCCGCTCCTGTCCTGCTAAGATTTGTTTCCTGGCAGTAATTAAAATCTTCCGCCTCTGCCATAGCTGCTGCTGCTACTGGAACCACCATAGCCAACTTGGTTTCACGGTTTGGCAAAGTATTGGCCTCCACCACCATAGGGGCCAGAGCTTCCGCCTCCAAAGTCTCCTCCCTTCATGGATCCAAAATCTGAAGAATGATTGTTGTAATTGCCAAAATCATTATAGCTTCCACCACCTTCAAAATTGCTTCCATCATTACCAAATCCATTACAGCCATCCCCACTGCTGCCACCACAACCACTGAAGTTTCCTCCGTGACCAAAGTCGTCATTCCAAAAACCACCTCCATGACCACCACCAAAGTTTCCAGAATCACTTCAACCTCTTTGGCTGAATGAAACACTAGCCATCTCTTGCTTTGACAGAGCTTTCCGAACTTCACAGTTGTGGCCAGTATTTCTGAATGACAGTGTTATCCACGGAGTCATGGTCGTCAAAGGTTACAAAGGCAAAGCCCCTTTTCTTGCCACTGCCTCAGTCAGTCATTATTTCAATCACTTCCATTTTTCCACACTGTTCAAAATAATCTCTTAGGCGATGTTCTTCAGTGTGTTCTTTAATGCCACGAACCAATACCTTTTTCCAGTTAAGTGGGCACCTGGTCTTTGAGAATCTTCTCTTGAGACAGCTCTCTTTGGTTCCACAACTCTTCCATCCACCTTGTGTGGCCTCACATTCATGGCTGCATCCACCTCCTCCACAGTGGCATGTGTGACAAACCCAAAGCCCCTGGAGCGCTTGGTGTTTGGATCTTTCATTAACACTTGGCCCTTGAATTTCCCATTGCTCAAAATGGCTCCTCAGGCTCTGGTTGGTTGTTTCAAAGCTCAACCCTCCAATGAAGAGTTTCCTCAGCTGTTAGGACTCGTTAGGAGACTCTGACTTAGACATGACAGCAGGGGGATGAGAGACTTTAACAATGCTTCCTCGGCGGCATCCATGGGCAGAAAGGACATGTTTCCATTTTCATTTGCCTCACAAAATTTTTATATTTCCTTCTGAATATCTTTATTGACCTAATTGTTAGGAGCATGTTGTTTAATTTCCATGTATTTGTGCAGTTTCCAGAGTTCCTCTTGTTACTGATTTTCAGTTTTTTTCCATTGTGGGCTGAGAAGATACTTGTTAGGATTCTGATTTTTAAAACTTTGTTAAGACTTGTCTTGTGGGCCGGGCGTGGTGGCTCAAGCCTGTAATCCCAGCACTTTGGGAGGCCGAGACGGGCGGATCACGAGGTCAGGAGATCAAGACCATCCTGGCTAACACCGTGAAACCCCGTCTCTACTAAAAAATACAAAAAAAAACTAGCCGGGCGAGGTGGCGGGCGCCTGTAGTCACAGCTACTCGGGAGGCTGAGGCAGGAGAATGGCGTGAACCCTGGAGGCGGAGCTTGCAGTGAGCCGAGATCCGGCCACTGCACTCCAGCCCAGGCGACAGAGCGAGACTCCGTCTCAAAAAAAAAAAAAAGACTTGTCTTGTGGTCTAATATATGGTCTATCCTGGAGAATGTTCCATGTGTTGATGAGTAGGATGTGCATTCTGCAGCTATTGGATGAAATGTCTTGTAAATGCCTGTTAGGTTCAGCTAGTCTCTAGTGCAGATTGAGTATGACGTTTCTTTGCTGCTTTTCTGTCTAGATCTGTGCAATGATGAAAGTGAGATGTTGAAGTCCCCAACTATTAGTATATTGGAGTCTCTCTCTTTAGCTCTAACAATATTGGTTTTATATACCTGGGTACTCCAGTGTTAGGTACATATATATTTACAATTGTTATATCTTCTTGCTTAATTGATCCCTTTATCATTTTATAATGACATTTTTTGTCCCTTTTTATGTTTTTTGACTTTAAGTCTATTTTGTCTGATATAAGTATAGCTACAGAAGCATGTTTTTGGCTTCTGTTTGTGTGGAATAATTTTGTCTATTCCTTTTCTTTCAATCTATGTGTGTCTTTACATGTGAAGTAAGTTTTTTAGGCAGCATATAGTTGTGTCTTTTTTTGTTTTTTGATCTATGCAGCCAGTCTATAGCTCTTAATTGAGGAATTTAAGCTGTTTACATTGAAGATAGTTTTTGATAGGTGAGGACATGTTATTGTCATCTTGTGCATTGTTTTCTGATTGCTTTGTATTTTTTGTTTTATTGTTTACTTCTACAATTTGGTCCGTTTTATAGTAATATCAGTTGACTCCTTTTTTTCTCATTTGTGTGTCTGCTTTATCAATGAGTTTTATTTTTTGTGTGTTTTCATATATATGTAGATGTAGTTCTTTTGCTTCCAGATGTAGGACTTCCTTAAGCTCCTCAGCATTTATTTTGTTGAATTTGTCATTCAAATCATGAATTCTTTCCTTGATTTCTTTGTATTGTTCATTTGGGTTGTCCTATCTCACTGACTTTCTAAATGTCATTATTTTGAAATTTTTTCCAGGCATTTCATAGATTTCCTTTTCTTTGGGCTCTATTACTGGTAATTATAATGTTCCTTTGGAGGTGTCATGTTTTCTTGCTTTTTCATGTTTTTGTGTCCTTACCTTAATATCCACACATCTATCGTAACAGTTGCTGCTTCCAATTTTGTCGATTGGCTTTTGCAGGGAAATACTTTTTCCTGTAGATGTCTCTATAGTATTGGTTGGGAAAGGCACTTTGGCATTGATTCTTGGTGGGTGTAGTAGTGTAGCCTTTGCATGATTTCTTCAGCTGTAATGAACTCATCAGTGGCATCTGTGAGTTCCTCAGTGGCTTAGGCTGCAGTTGTTAGTGGAGGCTGTGGTGACACTTTCCTGATGATGCTAATGACCAGATGGGCCAGTCCTCGAGCAACAGTGGTGACAGTGGTGGGGGTGTGCTGAGGATGCCAGTGCTCAGGTGCCAAGGTAATATATGTGGGCATCAGCAGTGACAAGTTCAGGAGGGCAGAGCCTTGGGCCCCCAGGTGTTGTGCATGGTGCCGGCAGTGGCAGATCCTGAAGGGTAGGTCCTCTGGTGCCCAGACAGTGTGTGTGATGTTGGTGGTGGTGGCAACAGCAGCAAGCCAACCCTCAGAGCACCAAGCAGTGCAAACAGGCACCAGCAGTGATGCTGGCAGGCTGGGTGTGCTGGATCACAGTCTCCTGGGTGGTGCATGTGGGCAGGAGCTGGTGGCAGCAATGTCAGTGTAGACAGGTAAGTCCCCCTGCTTTTGGGAGGGAGGTGCATATGGGCACAAGCAGCACGTGGGGTGGGCCTGTCCTTATACTGCTAGACAGCGTTCACATACACTGGGGGCAGCACACAGGGTAGGCTTATCCCCAAAGCCCTGCACAGTGGGTGCAGGCCCACTCACTGTCTTTTTCATGAGCACTCAGTAGAATCCACAGATAGGAGTTTGTGAATGAGTATTAACTCCTTTAGTTGGTGCCCTCACTATTCTGGACTGGCACACTAACCCACACTTAGCCTTCGGAAATTCCTTTAAAATGTGACTGACTTCTTCTTCCCCACTTGTATTGTGGCCTACAGCTTTTTCTCATGTGGTTTGCTATAGATGAGAGAGTTTGTATCTTTTATCTATCTCTCTTTCAAGCTCAGATAACTCTATTTTCCTCAGCTTTCTGATTGGTTCAATAAAGTTATGATTTTGTTTTTTTCTGGACTTTTCTCATTGTTGTGATGAGAACAATAGTCTTTGCAGCTTTTTACATACAAAGCAGAAGTGAAAACTCATGCTTAATTGTTAAAATTTTTTATTATGATGATTACATCGAACTATTACTAGGTGTATCTCAAGGTAAAAAGTGTTCTTAGGTTGAGTTTCCTAATTAATTAGTATTCTAGATCATTTAAAATTTTGGACAAGTTCTTGTTAGATCTGTTTAGATTAACATTGTTTTCTACTGAAATATGGCTGAAATGTTCATTATTGAGTGGAGAGGATGTCAGCTGACACTTTCTTGTTTGCTTGTGCTTGCATTAGTAGTATTACCTTTAAGTGATGGTATCTTTAAATGAATTATTTTTTTAGGCCACTGGTCTCTTTTTGAGGGCTAATTTTCTTAAAGCTAGATAATAGCAAACCTCTTAACCAAGCACATTCAAACTGCAATACATCACAGTATACTGAAAGTGATTAAATGGCCGAGGTTTGTGCTGTCAACCCCCGTGAGTTTGAGAACTCCCACTCTGCCTCGAAGATCTTTTTGTATCATACATGATATATGACTATATGACATAGATACCAACTGAGGGAATCAGGATCAATTCACATATTAAATATTTATAAAGCTTAATTTCTTTCCTTAGATAAAAAGTTTGCTAGAATAATATCAATATTAGACTATTAGAAACAAAAATTAGAAATATTAGGAATTCAAATATTTTCTCACTTTAATAGATCTTCTTATGTACTCCCTGGCTTGCATATCCCCGACTTAAACAATGCTGCACTTGCCTATCTGTTTCTATAGAGTAGAACTTCTGTCTCAATCGCTGTTTGTTCCTCCCGATGCCTTGTGTAGGCCTGATACTTTATACGAAGGCAATGCATACTTACTTGTCACATAAATGAACACATGGTCCCTGACATCAGGAAGCCTTGTCATTCACCAAATGGATTGGGTCAATTATGACGAACATGTGAAAAAAATAGAAACCTATCTAAGATAATATATTATAACTAAATTGTACCAGACTGATGACATCCATTTGATTTTTATAAAGGGAGTTAAATACAAATTGATGTCTTGGAGAAAAGTATATAGCAAAAGTCCACTTGGGCTGAGCCTTGACATTGGGGAGCATTGCAGTAGTCAGAGATAAAAAATGTCCTTTTCCATCAAAGAGAACAACACAAGCAAAGTAGAGCATGAGCAGGGTCTGGATGAGTTCAGATCATAAGGGGTGGGAGCAGTGGTCCCTGCAATTTGACCACACCAGCACCATGGGAGTTGGGAGGGCTGCGGAGTTTATTCAGGCAGAGACACACTCACTGGCCCTAACTGTGATTGTCACTTCTGGTCTTCAGTGCCTTCTAGCTGGTTCAGCAGAAGCCAACGCACTGGGGCAGCCACAGAACCACAGAAGCCTAAGCAGAAACGGATATCACCATGACCTCTTCTCCCTCCATATCACTCCCTGCTGCATGTATTTGTCCTTGCTTAGCTTGCTTACCATAAAAAACAAATATTTATTTAGTGATTAAAATGAGTCAAGTACTATACATGGCATCAAAGTTAATGAAGAATAAGATGTAATTCTTGCCTTTAAGGAACTGAGTCTTATGGGAGAGACATTGACATAGAGTGAATATTTAAAATGTCATGCGCTAAGTACCAACATAGAGTTTACACAACACATTACAGGAGATCAGAGGAGGGATAAGTAATCCAGTTCTGGGGGAAAGGGAGATGGGATGAAGAGAAATTGTGCACTAGAGATAATTTATTAGAGAAAGGAACAAGAAAGCTGAGTCTTAAGGGTTGAGTAGGAGTTATTTAGGTAATGAGGGAATAAGGGAGCCACTTGAAGCAGAAGAAAAATAAATGTTACTAGATTTAAAAGTATTAATAAAAGGCAGATAGTAGAGAAAAATTAGTCTAGAGAGTTAAGCAGGGACCTGTGCATTGAAGTATCTTTTAACAACATGTTAAAATAACAGTAGTGATTTCGCTGAGAGACGATAGTGACATGAGTTAGAGTAAAGAAGAGGGGACAGATACAAAAATATAGCAATGGTGACAGCAGCACATGACTACTTGGATATGAAACCACACGAATCTGAAATCTCTACCTTGAAACAAGTTGGAAATAATCAAAAGAAGAAAAGATTTATAGGTAGATAATGCATTTGGTTTTGAGAATCATGAGTTTAAGGGACCAGTGGGACACCCAGGCGAAAGTTTCCATCAGGCAGTTGGACCACAAAGCCCGGATATTAGGTGAGTAGGCTGGGCTGGAAATAATCCTCAATACATGTGTAATAACTGAAACCATGAGATGTGGATGAGATCATCTCCAGAACCGTGTGCACGGTTAAAAGCAGTAGGGCAAGTACAACTGGATAAATGAGCCATATTCCAGTGAGTGACCCAGGAATCCTGACAAGAGCCAAGGACATATCCCCGAAGGACCTGCAACATTTAAAATAGGCTCAGAGGACAAAAGTCCACAAAGAATCAGGAAAGGAAGTTTTGAGAAAAATAAAGAGGAGCTGGAGAGGGTGGGATCACAGAAGCCAAGAAGGTAAAACATTTTAAGAAGGAGGCAGTAGGCCAGGCATGGTGGCTTGCACCTGTAATCCTACTCGGGAGGCCAAGGTGGGAGGATCATTTGAGCCCAGGAGTTCAAGGCTTCAGTGAGCCAAGATTGTACCACTGCACTCCAGCTTGGGTGACAAAGGGAGACTGTGTCTCTGAAAAAAAACAAAAACAAAAAGGAGGAGAGCGTGATCCTGGTGTCAAGTGTAGCAAAGAATTTCAGAAAGAGAAAGATGTTCCTTGGGTTCAGCAATGTCAAGGTGACCAGCAATCTCAGTGGTGGAAACAGGATCTGGACTCTCTCAGGTCCCGGTTGCCGAAAGGAAGAAGGATTCCCAACAACTCTCAGGCATTGCGGCTGCTCTGAGACTCAGGAGAAGGTTTGGCAGGAGAGTGGGAAGGAGAGGCAGGGCTGTGTCCAGACAGCGGGGCTGCTCCAGTGCGTTCCCCCTGCCCCATGGGAAGGGTGACCAGAGAGGACTGTGGTGACATTGAGGACGTCAGGGAGCAGTCAGGCTGGCAGCTGGACTAGCTGTCCACATGGAAACTGAAGCCACTAGAAAATGAGCAGGGAGACTGGGAGGCTGGTCAGTTTTCAATGTGTTTGGGGAGGGACAGGAAGTCAGTAAGTGACGGAGATAAGAGGGGAGGAAGATGGCAGAACACCATGACACCCACCTCAGAGAAGCCAGGATATTTACCTGAGAGTAGAGGAAAGTAGTCTGAAGCTGCCTTGGAAACGAAGACAGGTGAAGGTTTGGGGATGTGGAGAATAAGCAGCCTCCCTGAAGGAGGGCCCCAGGGGAAGACCTCAATGTCCTCAGGGAAGAGACAGATTTCCCTTAAGGCCAGGAAAACTGGGACATGAACTTGCATATGCCTACCATGAGCAAGAATTTCTCAGGACACTCAGTGAGAAGGTCTGAGAAGAGGGACAGTGGAGGTCAAATCTAAGAAGAGAAAGCACAGAGCAGTTTGGGAAGAGTGTGGGAGAGGCTATAACAGGAAGATGGCTAGGAGCTGAAGCTGGGGGCAGGATGCTGGGGTCAGTGGTCCAAGGGGCTCGGCTGGACTAAGAGCTGCTTTCGTGAGTGAGGAAGTGATCCGAGGTCCCTAAGATGAGAACAGAGGCCTCAACAAGCCAGGGAGTGGGAGTCTGTGGCTGGGGAAGCTCCTCCTGTGGGAAGCACAGGCTTCAGCTGCAGCCCCAGGGCCATAGGAACTGAGGCTATTGCAAGAGGCCAGGAGGTTGACTGCATGCTGCTATCCTAGCCCCCAAGCCTTCTCAGCCTCCATGGTGCCAAACTGATTTTTCTTTTTACCTGTCCCCCAACCTTCTGTATATCCCCAATCTGGGGCCATGGCACTTTGTAGCACTGGCACTACCAAGGGAAAAACGAGTCTCTATGTAAGCCCATTTTCCAGATGATAGAAACTCAGTCTTCTGAGAACCAATTTCATATTTTAAAATTTCTTGATAGAAATTGTCCAAGTTGGCCGGGCACAGTGTCTCATGCCTGTAATCTCAGCAGTTTGGGAGGTCGAGGCGGGTGGATCAATTTGAGGTGAGGAGTTCGAGACCAGCCTGGCCAACATGGTGAAACCCCGTCTCTATAAAAATAACAAAATTAGCTGGGTGGGGTAGTACATGCCTGTAGTCCTAGCTACTTGGGAGGCTGAGGTGGGAGGATTGCTTAAGCCTGAGAGGCGGAGGTTGAAGTGAGCCAAGATCATGCCACTGCACTCCAGCCTGGGTAATAAAGTGAGATTCTGTCTCAAAAAAAGAGAGAGAAAGAGAGAGAAAGAGGGAAGGAAGGAAGGAAGGAAGGAAGGAAGGAAGGAAGGAAGGAAGGAAGGAAGGAAGGAAGGAAGGACGGGACGTAGGGAGGGAGGGAGGGAGGGAGGGAGGGAAGGAGGGAGAAGGAAGGAAGGGAGGGAGGGAGGGAGGGAGGGAAAGAAAGGAAGGAAGAAAGAAAGGAAGGAAGGAAGGAAAGAAAGAAAGAGAGAGAAAGAAAGAAGGAGAAAGCGGAAACGAAAATTTTTAAAAATCATCAATTCTGATAAAAAAATTGTAATAGGCATTGTTTGTGAAAAGGACAATTTTAAACACTATTTTTTTTTTCTTTTTGGTAATGATTAAGGGGCCTTGTGTCTGTTTTGAAAAGAGGTAGCGCATAACTAAGTGAATGATGGTGACTATGGTCATCATTATTGATGTCAATTACATGTCCTGTTATAATATGTTGATGCTCAGGGTCTTTTGAGACAGACTAGTAGCAGCCTGTATACTGTGGTTACTAAGCAGTCCCTAAAACTACCACTCTACTGGTTCTTGGTCCACTTTGTTGTTGTCGTCATTGTTCTGTTGCTTCCTTGACTGCACTCATTACTTCCCTGCGTAAGTAAGGGAGATTATCCCGGATAATCTGGGTAGACCTGATTCAATCACTTGAAAGGCCTTAAGAGTGAAACTGAGGCTTTCCTAAGAAGAAGAATTCTGTCTGTGAACAGCAGCTTCAGCTCACACCCTAGAGTTCCAGTCTGCCCTCCTGATGGCCTGCCCTGTGGATTTCTAACTTGGCCTAGACAGCCCCTACAATATTGCAAGCCCATTTCTTGCAGTAAATCCCTTAGTGTACATGTCCTATTGACCTGTCTGGGTGAATCCTGACTGAAGTATTAGCCAGTCAAAACAATGTTTTCAAATAATAATAATAATAATGTTTTCTGCTTTCCAAAATGACTTAGTTTTTACCCAATCCCTTCAGTGTAATTATATTACTCATTTATAATTCAGTTAGGTTCATTTGTCAGTGTTTGGGTTCCATTTTGGCTTCCCCTGTATCGTGACTGATTTTAATTATTTATCTAATTTTTGAGTATATTAAAAACATGGGTTTAAAGATCAGAACTAGACAAAAATGTATACCCAGAAAAGTCACTCAACTTTCTTCCCTTCTGCTTCATTCCCATCCCCTTATTCTATCTACTCTATTTCCATCCACTTTCTGTAAGAAATCAGTTCCAATAGTTTCTGGTATACACTTTCTCTATTTCTTTCATGTGACACAAATGAGCAGATATATGTATATTTCTTATGTTCCCTTACTTCTTACATAAAAGAGCATAATATAGATACCTTTTTCTTAACAATAAATCCTGGAAATCACTCTACCCCAGTTCACAGAGCTCCTCTTCATTCTTTTCTATAGTCGCATAGTACTCCATTATGCAGATGTCCCACAGTTTACTCAATCAGTCCCCGGTGAAGGGGTATTTAGATTGTTTCCAGTATCTTGCAATTATACGCAATATCTTAAGCAATGTCAAGTTAAAAAAATAAAATGGTGCTCTCATTTCATACTTTTCTGAGTAGATTTATAAATCTTGAGGTCCAGAGAGGGAAAATGTTGAAAGGCATAGAAGACATTGGGGAATGGGCAGCAGTGTGCAATTCAAACTTAGTGATGGAAAACCCACACTTTGGGGAAAATCAGCCTACGTTACAGTGGGTACAGCATGAAAAGAAAGGCAGATGAATTGCAATATATTCTCTTAGTCAGTGGTCCATCAGGAGGATATGTACTTCAAGGGAAGTACAAGTTAATCCTTTAGGGTACAGAAAGAAAATATTCAGGCCAGGTGTGGTGGCTCATGCCTATAATCTTAGCACTTTTGAGAGGCCGAGGTCAGGAGTTCGAGACCAGGCTGGCCAACATGGTGAAACCCTGTCTCTACTAAAAACACAAGAATTAGCCAGGCATGGTGACATGTGTCTGTAATCCTAGCTACTTGGGAGCTTGTGTCAGGAGAATCGCTTGAACCTGGGAGGCAGAGGTTGCAGTGAGCCAAGATCGCTCAATTGCACTCCAGCCTGGGTGACAAGAGTGAAACTCCGTCTCAAAAAAAAAAAAAAAAAAAAGAAAAAAGAAAATATTCAAACTTTATTTTATGTTTAAGTTTTAGCTAAAAATGAGATGTGTTATGATTATTTAATACACAGGCTGACAGTGGTGACCTCACTGTACCAGTGTTTGTTGGTCACAAGCCATGTGTATACTCTGCAGCAAGGATGGGCTGGCCGTGAAAACTTCATGTGTCATTTTGCTTTCAATGAATTGCAATGTACCATAGTCTAAGTGCTATAGGATGTCACTGGTATGGCTGGATTCATTAAAGCAAGACTTAAAACATAGAAGAATCTTTACAGTGCATTTTTAACGACATGAGGAGTGACTATGAACATCTTTTGTACCTCAGAGAAATTTGCTGGAAAGCGCTAGAAAATTACTTTGAAGAGTTGTTAACTTAGAGATGGAATTTAACATTCTTCTGTTATAAGAAAGGAAGTGCTCCGAAGTTACCAACCTTTCTCTAATAACGTATGACATTAAGTAGTTCATAATCAAGCATATATTTTATATTTTCAAAAAACCCCACAACCTGCTTCTTCAAAGTAAAAAAGAATGAGAAAGTAACAATATTTCAAAAGAAATTAATGCTTTGAGAAATCATTTAGAAGGATAGAAATATGATTTGGTCATCAGAAAAAAAAAAAGTGTGCCATCTATTTTTTAAAATACCCTTATATCTGTGCCCTTCCTTAAAATAATTTAGAAATAATTGTTTAGTCTCCTTAAAATTTTTCCAAAACAAAGGCTTTTAATGAGTTTTAAACTCAGATGTTTTAAAGTAAAAAGTCAATGTTTTCTGATCAGTTTGCAAGGAAAAGTGGTCAGAGCTGGGGAAAATAGAACTTTATTGGCCAAATTTCAATGAAAACCAGCATGTGCAGGCAATGATACCCCTCTTCCATTTGGATTAGACATATTGCAAGGTATCTTCTCATTTGTAGCACTCTTTAAAACCAAGAATCAGGATAATCTAAGCTGGGAACCAGAACTTTGGATTGTTAAATCACAAGGTGTTAAGCCAAGATTTAAAAAATTTAACTAGGCCTATTCAATTACATTACTTTGTCATTTGTTAACATTAATTTTAGTAAGATTAAAAAGGGATTTTAAGGGCGGAAACAGTGACTGAAGACTGTAATCCCAGCACTTTGGGAGACCAAGGCGGGTGGATCACTTGAGGTTGAGAGTTCGAGACCAGCCTGGTTAACATAGTGAAACCCCATCTCTACTAAAAATACAAAAAGTAGCCAGGTATGGTGGTGGTGTGCACTTGTAGTCCCAGCTACTTGGGAGGCTGAGGCAGGAGAATTGCTTGAACTCAGGAAGCAGAAGTTGTAGTAAGCTGAGATCGTGCCACTATACTCCAGCCTAGGTGACAAAGTGAGACTGTCTCAAAAATAAAAATAAATGGAAATATATTTTAAATAATTATTAAACAAAATGAATATTATTTTAAAACATGATTCATTTACTATTTACATATTCCCATTTCAGGAACATGGATGCCTTATAATACATATAATGTATCCGTATATTAGTACTTATATGTAAATGATAAATAAATAAGCATATGCTGAGGGAGTGTGTTCAATTTTTAACTGATTGTGATATGTGACCGAGATGTCTGAAAAACACCTTCTAAAGATTATACTTTGCAAATGAACTTTTCACCATTAATACTTGGCTAGCAGACTTTTAAAAATTATTTCCTTTCATTTCCTGATTTTCAGACTAATAGATTTGTGTTCTATCTACCTCTAAAGGTGACCAATGAGATTTTATTTGCTTTCTCCCTCTTTCTATGTGTATGTATCCATACAAACATACACATGTATACACATATGCATATAATCTTTTTAAACCATTGAGAATGAGTAGCAGATTGTTTTCCTTTATTCCTAAATATTTCCATGTATATTTCCTAAGAACATGGACATAGCCATAGTACAGTTATCAAATCAGAGAAGTTAATGTTGATTTTGACAGCAGAATTTGAAGATCTTGACTTAATCTGATCAGATAATAAATGTAAAACTGAAGTAAAAACTAAGAATAAGTCCAATATATTTACCTGAATTGTCTCATCTGTAATACAGAAACTAACAGCTGCTTTACATACCCAACAAAAGTGCTATGAACATTAAGGAAATGCTGAAAGTACTTTGGAAAACAAAAATGTTGCATAAGTTAAATATTGTCATAATCATTTTCTATCAATTTTATTGTTGATGTGTAAGAAGGTGGTTGCTCTTAAATATAATTATTTTAAGCACTGTTTTAAAGTGTTAGGCTATTTTAATTTTAAAAACATACATATATGTGTGTGTACACATATATGTGTGTGTATGTGTGCATATATATATATATATATATACACCTCCACTAATTAAATTTACTACTACACCAAGAATAAAAGTCTTAACATAGGCATAATATAATCTACAATTATGATTAGGAGCCCAGCAACAAAATACCATGCAAGGCAAAAGGTAGAAAGACAAGGATGAAGAATTGCCACTGTGAGTGTGTGGAAAGATAGCTGTTCCTGCCTTACCGTGTTAAACAAAAGAGACTGTACTTCGTTCACAGCTAGTGCAACTTACTGTTAATTACCAATATCTTGCAGATTAGCAGAAGTTAGGTGAGATGGGGTGGAAAACAGCCATGTCAACTTAATGGCACTCTTATCAAGAGTCCCCAAGAGACCAGAAATTCAGAAGCAAACAGGAGCAGAAATGGAGAGTAACTAGAGAAGGTTGTTTTGAACTTGATTTTCAGGTGGTAGGAGCATCAAGGAAGCATTCTGGAGTGTGTTCACTTGGTCTCTGTCTCTCTCAGATATGCCGTAAATGCCACTGGTCTCCCTGGAGAAGACGAAGGGCTTGAGGAAAAACTTACTGCTGTCTTTACCAGAGAGGACAAAAGGATTCCAGGAAAAAATAACCCAGAATGTAGTAAAAGTGGGGGGGAAGTTTTTGTGAAGGCAGGGTAACATCTTAACAATTGTATGGCTTAGAGTCAAAAGTAAAGGAAGAAATTTTCAGCCTTGGAGCTGGCTCCCCCAGCCCTGATGACCCCTCCCGCTTAGGATGAATCTAGATCTTCTGAGGAAAACACAACATCACTGCCCTTAAGAATAATCAAGAGAATATCCAGGTATTGACAGGCGTAAGAAATTCTGACCTGAACATCAGACAGAGAAATGACTGGAAAATGGTTCCCTCCTTCCTGAATCGGATGAAGGAACCCACCCAGATCTCCCAAGGCAAATCAGGTTTTCTCATTTCTGCTTCCACTTGAGGTTTGTAATTTTGGAACAGATGAGAGGAGAGAAGAAATGAGCAGCTGGCTACATAGATGGTATCCAAAAACAGGATTTGGTCTTCTAAACAGGGCTGATGATATTAGAATGATAGGCTCCTGGCAAGAAGAAGAAGGCATCTCTCAAAAACCAGGATAAACATGTTTGGCAAGAAGCTGTATGATCTGATAAAGAGGACTTCAACATGAAATTTAGGACAAGGAGCAGGGAAATGTGCTTATATAATGCTCTGAAGATACTGCTATTCAGGTCTGCTCTCTGCCCTTCTCCCCCGGCTCCATGCCTGGGAAGCTCATGGAAGCACCGCATCATGAGGCTCCCATCCCTTTTCTTTGGCTTGTACCAATGAGAGCCACCATGGAGAAACTCTGGGTTCAAGTAAGCACACCTTCCTCTTTCCCCTTCAGACCAAGGAGCTGTAACAACTCTATGTGGTTGCCACTAAAGCTGCTACATTATCCAGCCTCAGTTTCTCCTAATCGTCTCTACACTTTGTAAGTAAGATCTTTAAAAACTGCTTCTCAAATTGTCCTTAAGTATACCAGCGGTTTCTTCCATGACTCTGATAGATATTCTAGTTATCTATATGGAGGATGGTGAGTGCAAGGGAAAAGAAGGAAGTGTATGGGAGGAAGTTTCTGGTGATTTTCTATAGCAAGGTGAAAAGGAAACAAGACAGGAGTTGTGCCAGTTGTTGGCAAGAGCACTGATATCTGTGGCTACAGAAGACTGCACAGCCATGAATGTATTTGGATGATGAAATGAAGCAGAACTTTTAATTCAGATTGTTAAATACAACCCAAGCAGTGAAGCTTGTCACTGCAGGGCGGGAGTTCAAAGGAAACTGATGAATCCTAGGGTTTTGGAATAGCACTGGCTGTCAGGAAGGTGCACACCTATCTTAGTAACCATTTGACTGAGGATGGACTCAGCTAATGAAAGAGGAGGGAGAAGGGAGGCATGAAAGTATTGGACTATCTATACTAGTGCTTCCCAACGGGGGGCAGTTGTACCCCTCATGAAACATGTGGCAATGTTGGGAGATGTTTTTGATTATCATTGTTACCAGAAAGGGGTCCCAATCCAGACGCCAAGAGAGGGTTATTGGACCTTGCACAAGAAAGAATTCAGGGCGACTCCACAGAGTAAAGTGAAAGCAAGGTTTATTAAGAAAGTAAAGGAATAAAAGAATGGCAGGCCGGGCACGGTGGCTCATTTCTGTAATCCCAGCACTTTGGGAGGCCAAGGCGGGTGGATCGCCTGAGGTCAGGAGTTCGAGACCAGCCTGGCCACCATGGTGAAACCCTGTCTCTACTAAAAATACAAACATTAGCTGGCCGCAGTGGCGAACACCTGTAATCGCAGCTACTTGGGAGGCTGAGACAGGAAAGAAACAGAGGTTGCGGTGAGCCGAGATAACGCCACTGCACTCCAGCCTGGGCGACAGAGCAAGACTCCATTAAAAAAAAAAAAAAAGAATGGCTACTCTGTAGGCAGAGCAGCAGCATGGGCTGCTCAACTGAGTATACTTATAGTTACTTCTTCATTGTATGCTAAGCAAGGGGTGGATTATTCGTGAGTTTTTCAGGGAAGTGGTGGGCAATTCCCAGAACTGGGGGTTCCTCTCTTTTTTAGACCATACAGGGTAACTTCTGGATGTTGCCATGACATTTGTAAACTGTCCTGGTGCTGATGAGAGTGTCTTTTAACAAGCTAATGTATTAGAATTAGCATATAATGAGCAATGAGGATGACCAGCAGTCACTTTCTTTGCCATCTTGGTTTTGGTGGGTTTTTGCCAGCTTCTTTCTTGTTGTTTTATCAGCAAGGTCCTTATGACCTATATTTGGTTCCAACCTGCTATCTCATCCTGTGACTAAGAAGTCCTAAGCTACTGGGAATGCACCCCAGCAGGTCTCAGCCTTATTTCACCCAGCTCCTATTCAAGATGGAGTCGCTCTGGCTCAAGCACCTCTGACATCATGACTGGTAGGAGATGGAGATGCTTCTGGCATCTAGTGGGTTGAGGCCAGGAAGGCTGATAAACGTCCTAAAATGCAGAAGACAGCCCCAAAGAACCTTTCAGCCCCAAATGTCAATAGTGTGGAAGCTGAGAAGCCCTGATCTACGGCCTGGCTAGCCAAGTGGAAGCTGTGGACCATGTGTCTACTATAATGGTTAAGATTGCAGTCTCTGGAATTAGCTAGACCTGAGTTTGAATTCCAGCTAGTGATGTTGGGCAAGTAATCTAACCTCTCTAAGCTTCAGTTTCATGTTCTTTTCAGCTTTCAAGCAAGATCTGTTGAGCACCCCCTTATGCCACATCACACTATGTGGTGAGCAAGTACAAATGGTCACAATAACATTTAAGTTAACTAGAACTCCAAGGAAACAGGGCATTCTGGGTCATGGACATTTCTGGTTGAAAACTGGTGTTCATTCCTGTCTCATAATATATGTGGAAATAACTCTCTTGCTCCTTTTCTGTTATTGTTACTTATTGTGGCTTTTATAAAATTTACTGGATCCTGGGAAACAACTTTCACATTCCCAGTAGCTGAGGCAGCCACTATTGGCTGACCATTCAACAGCCAGAGCCTTTTGTGAGAGTGATTTCTTTGTGTGATTTTAATTTATTATTCTAAAATTAATATTATTTTAATTGAAAGATAATTATGTATGTTTATAGGGTATAATGTGATGTTTTCATATACTTATACAATGTGGGATGATTAAATCAATCTAATTAACATATCTATCACCTCACTTATCATTTCTCATGGTGAGACATTTGAAATTTATTCTCTTAGCAAGTTTGAAATAAACAATATATGGTTAGCTGTAGTCACCCTGCTCTGCAATAGATCTCACAGACTTATGGCCTCTGACATTAACCAGCATCTCCCTATTTCCTCCCAGCTTCAGTTTCTTATCTTTAAACTGGGGATAACAATGAGACCCACCTCACAGAACTGTGGAGCTTATATACTTACAGATTGTTTAGCACAGTGCTTGGCACATAGTTAAGTTCTCAAGAAATGGTTACTCCTATTGTGGTCATTGTCACCTTCCCAGTACAGATTATAATTCCATTAAAACTAATTTATGAGGCAAGAGGAAAGTTTCAGCGGAGCTGAAAGGTTTTGTAATTAGGTGGTTAGATGGGTGTGTTCACTTCGTAGAAATTCACTGAGCTTGCAGGACGCGGTGGCTCATGCCTGTAACCCCAGCACTCTGGGAGGTCAAGACGGATGGATCGCTTGAGCCCAGGAGTTGGAGACCAGCCTGGGCAACACGGTGAAACCCCATCTCTACAAAAAATATACAAAAATTAGACAGGCAAGGTGGAGTGCACCTGTAGTCTCAGCTACTCAGGAGGCTGAGGTGGGAGTATCACTTGAGCTTGGGAGGTTGAGGCTGAAGTGAGTCATGATGACATCACTGCACTCCAGCCTGGGTGACAGAGTGAGACCTTGTTGCAAAAATAAATAAATACATACATACATATATAAATTGAGATCTAGCTCTACACTTATGATTTTGGACCTTTTCTGTACATATATTATAATTTTTTTTTTTTTTTTTTTGAGACGGAGTCTCGCTCTGTCGCCCAGGCTGGAGTGCAGTGGCCGGATCTCAGCTCACTGCAAGCTTCACCTCCTGGGTTTACGTCATTCTCCTGCCTCAGCCTCCCAAGTAGCTGGGACTACAGGCGCCTGCCACCTCGCCCGGCTAGTTTTTTGTATTTTTTAGTAGAGACGGGGTTTCACCAGGTTAGCCAGGATGGTCTCGATCTCCTGACCTCGTGATCCGCCCGTCTCGGCCTCCCAAAGTGCTGGGATTACAGGCTTGAGCCACCGCGCCCGGCCATATTATAATTTTTTAAAAGCTTACTTAAAATAATTAATAGGAGTCTCATTCTGCCTGCCCTCAAAAAGTCCCACAATATCTAATAAATTCTTGACTTTCCTTGCCAGTGATTCAGTTTCTCAGAAGTTGAAAGATGCAATGAAGGACGGTTACTCTCCACTGACCAGTTTGCTCTCCACCGACCAAAATTGAGGAACTGGGAAGAAAGAGGAGAAATTGACAGCAACCTCATATACAAGGGACCATCATATTATAGTATAGGAAGAAAATGTTTGTCAAAGCACCGACATCTAATTTAGGTTTTAAGAAAATAGAATTCAAAAACGTTTGGAGAAAAAATAGCTGTGACCATGTAGTCTGATTTCCAAAAGACCGAGTGACTTAAGAGGAATGGCAGGTTCTAAACAGAAATTCTAACCCTTTAGTCATAAATTATCGTGATAAGGGAGAAAAATGGGAAACAGTTAGTGTGGCCATAGAGGGAGCTCCCGGATGATCTCAGGTCTTCAAAGGATCTGCGTAGGTGAATGAAGAACACTGAGTTGGGGGCTAACACAAAGAATGACACAAGTAGGTATTATGCCTGCATGGTAAAGGTCAGAACTAGGCAAGGTTTATGAAGCATGCCAACGACAATTGAAAAAGCTTTTTAGCTATGCTTGGAACTGGAAGAAGGACAAGGAAGCAAATGGCCATTGCTCAATTTAGTGTTAACAGCAGCACAGAGAAGGCAGAACAATTCATTTCATAATTTTTTAAATTTTCTCGATCAAGGAAAATGATCTTCTAATGATAATGGAAAGCATGATATTGGCTAGGAAAGGATTTGAGCACTAACTAGTTGAATAAATAGTAAGAGCCCCTTCCTTGTTTTTCATGGGCTCAAATCTGCTGCTGGATGAAAAAATGTGCAGATGCGATTGGGAAACCCTTACCTCAACCTTGGGCGACAGGGCACAAGAACCTGCCTGAAAGCTGAGAGAAGGACCGGTGTGCTTATCTTTAAAGTGGGGAAATACATATTTCAGAATCTGCCACCCTGTGGGCTTGATGCTGATCCCTGGGAAAATTCTGGGTTGATTTAATTACATTAGGCAGTTCATCAGCACTTTGTGGAATAAAGGAGCGAAAAGCCCTGCACTCAGCCTGATTTTCCAGGGAAAGATGTTATACTAATAATCGTCAACATTACTGAGCACAACCTGCCAGTGTGTCTCCAAGCACTCCATTTCTTTGGGCCTCAAAGAATCCTGTGAGGCAGGTCCTGAGACAGTCAAATCCTAGGCAGATAAAAAGGAGTCCCCAGAGAATCTCTGACCCGCTTCACAAGTGTTTACATCAGATGCTTTTGTGCAGATGAGGGCTAGATGCCCAGGGCTTGTCTGTGCATGCCCACAGCTGACTAGACCCTGGCATGTGCACTGTGGGAAGTGGGTGGAGCCACAGGAAATTCACACATTATGCAGAGGAAGAGCCTGCTCTCTTCAGCTCCAGCGGTGACCTGGCAATCAATCAGTGAGGTAGAGGGCCTGTTAGCAGGGGTCCATCACACATTGCTGAGATCTTTTTTCTTTTTTCTTTTTTTTTTTTTGAGATGGAGTTTTGCTCTTGTTACCCAGGCTGGAGTGCAGTGGTGTGATCTCAGCTCACTGCAACCTCCGCCTCCTGGGTTCAAGTGATTCTCCTGCCTCAGCCTCCCGAGTAGCTGGGATTACAGGTGCCCACCACCATGCCCGGCTAATTTTTTGTATTTTTAGTAGAGACAGGGTTTCGCCATGTTGGGCAGGCTAGTCTCAAATTCCTTACCTCAGGTGATCCGCCCACCTCGGCCTCCCAAAGTGTTGGGATTACAGTTGTGAGCCACTGCGCCTGGTCTCTTTTTTCATTTTTTCACCTTTCACCCAATAAAATCCTGCTCTACGCACTCTTTGATATGTCCACGTGCCTAAATTTTCCTGGTTGTGTGACAAGAAGCCAGGTCTTAGCTGAACTAAGGAGCAAAATTCAGTAACAGTACTACCATTATCTCTATTTCCAGATGAGGAAACAGAGGCACAGGGGAGTCAATGAACTTGTCAGAGGTCACACAGCCAGTGTAACAGAGCCATAGCTCAACAGGCAGGCTGGCTCTGGAGCTTTTGCTCTTCCCCTTGACTCTAAGAGGCTTTCAGCAAAGCAATGGATAATGAGCATCAACATGCCTTTCAGGACAACAGGAGGAAATGTAGGCTGCACAGGCTGCAGTGAGGCACAGTAGCACACGTTTAAGCAGTTGCAGCAAGAGAAGCTCGAGTGAAACCTCCCTGCCATTTTGGAAGTCATGTAACAATGCCTTAGGCTGCACCATTAAATACTGGTGATATGTGAGCACTTTTGACCTATACAAATGGTAGTTTTATGTGTTCCAGCCTAATACTTTATCCTCTCTTGCCTAATACTTTTTCATGTTCTTTTACCTGGACATGTATAGTGCTTGTTGGACCATTATCAGATGACACATAGTTGGGATTGATACCTAATGAGATAATTGCGATACAGAAAGGTCGTTACAGTTTGGGGAGCAGGGATGAAACTATCACAAAATGAATTTTAACAGAAATAAATGTGAAGCTCTGAATTCAGTTTTAAACAGTCAGTTTCCACAAGAATAGGGTGAGAGAGACCTGATTCACCAAAGTTCCTGTGAAAGCACAGGATATTTGGTCTCCACCAGCTTTCTTGAGTCCCCAGGTGGTGAGATGATTGGGGACGTCAAGGAATACAGGGCTGGATTAAACAACCTCACACTGATCATTTAACTCTGCCTAGGGGACCAAAGTGCCAGGGCTGGGGGCAGTCCTCTGACATGGGGAAGGTGTTAAAAGAAGGGTGTTTATTGTACACCGAGCAGTGGAGAATTTGGAATTTTTAGCCTGAAGAGGCTTGGGGAAAACTGATAGCAGCCTGCAAGTATTTAAAGGGATGCTATTCATAAATCAAGAAACATTTACTGAGTACCTGCCACATGAAAGGAGGAGCACTGTGTGCTGTGAGAGCCTGAAAAACGAGAAAGAATGCTATCTGACCTCAAGAAGTTTCTTAATAGAGAGGGGTTGTCTGACCCGGAGAGAAGTAATACAGGGGGTAAATCAACAGCTGCTATAATAGAGACACAAATAAATCCATAATCATTGTGTTTTCATTCCTTTTTTAACAGATATTTGTAGTACAAAGAACTTCAAATATCTGAAAGAAGAGGAGAGAGGTATAAGAGGTATTACAAGACTTAAGGAGAAACAGCATTGGTTTAGTTATACAGAAAAAAATTCTAAATAAGAACTGTGTACCAATGGACTAGATGGCTGGATGAGAAACTGAGCATCCAGGTGTTCAGACAGAGACCAGGAGGACTGTGTCAGGATATGTCAGCTCTGGGAGGATGGGCTGACCAAATCTCCAAGACCTCTTCCAAATTGCATGAGTCTCTGACTCTGAAAATAAACTCTCAGAATCATAATGTTCATGAAAACACAATCCAATCTTCCTATGTGTTAACAGCAGCATGTTAGCCAGCACGGCATCTAATACAAAGCTGGTGCTCAGGTGATATTTGGTGATAGAATCCTATTTTTAGGATTTTTACTTCATGGAGTTATAAAGCAGAGCCCAGTTTTAAGAAATTCTGAACTTCTACAACTTCTGAAATTCTACAACTTCTACAAAATCTAAGTTAAATCAGATTTTTAGAGCTACAAACCACCTTTTCGCTGGTCGGCTATGGCACCCATTTTATAGATGAGGCAAGTGCGGTGGAGAGGGGCTCACTGCCTTGCTTGCAGTTGCGCAGGCTTCTCGGACCTACAGGGAAATTGTTGCCTGTTTAGTCCAGTCTATTTTCCATTAAACACTCTGTCTTACTCAGCTTCACAAAACAAAAACAGAGAAATAAAGCAGCTTTCTTTTCATTGTATTTACTACAAGACTCATTTGATGGTAATTTCCTTCAGTACAATTATTTATGGATTTACTTATATTCCGCCTTTCAGCCTCTTTTATTTTTTGAGATGGGGTTCCTTTTATGTTGCCTAGGCTGGTCTCGAACTCCTGGGCTCAGCAATCCTCCCACATTGGCCTCCCAAAGTGCTGGGATTACAGGCGTGAGCCACCGCACCCGGCCTCAGCCTCTTTTTTTCGGCCTGCATACACATGCACTTACATGCACACACACACACACACACAGACACAGACACACACACACATACACATACACAGACACACACACAGACACACACAGACACACACACACACACCCCTGAGCACAGTGATTCCAACAAGGAGATCTAATTTTTACTTAAACAAAGGAAGGAGCCACCTTTATAGTGTGATTTGAGGGTTGAGGTGTCCAAGGAAAGCAACTACCCCTCTACTGATCTTATAAAACCACTTCGTCAGAAGATCCAACACCACCATTCATGAATCATCCCTTGAGTGCCCCCTGCTGGCTCCCCAGAGAGTCCTGGGGGAGTTCCTCTTTGAAGTCTGAACAACTAATTTAAGTTGTGAGCTGCCAGTCTTCTTTGTGACAGCCAAGTGTACCATGAGAGTACCACAGGAGTGTGTAGTGGGGGCTGTATTTCAGGAAGTAGAAAGGATGAAATATTATGGTCAACTAAGCAGATTTCACCAACCTTACAATTTTTTCCCTGCAGTTAACTCATCATTATCTTCATTCATGTTCTCAAGATCATCCTTAATAAAGCATTCAACAATCATCTGGGGCCGGGCACAGAGGCTAATGCCTATAATCCTAGCACTTTGGGAGGCCAAGACAGGCGGATCATGAGGTGAGGAGTTCGAGACGAGCCTGGCCAGCGTGGTGAAACCCCATCTCTACCAAAAATACAAAAAATTAGCCGGGCATGGTGGCACACACCTGTAGTCCCAGCTACTCGGGAGGCTGAGGGAGGAGAATTGCCTGAACCTGGCAAGCAGAGGTTGCAGTCAGCCGAGATCATGCCATTGCACTCCAGCCTGGGCAACAGAGCGAGACTCTGTCTCAAAAAACAAACAAACAAAATCAATCATTTGGATTTGAGCTATATTCCATGTTAGTGTTTTCCTAGTATTTACTAGTAGTTCTAAAAGAAAGTGTGCATTCCTTGGGCTCAACAGATGGTAGAAAGAGATGGCTGGAAAGTTGATGAGAAACCAAAAATGAGCATTTTCCATGGGAAAATCCAAAATCTCTGCAAGGACCCAGTCTGATTGTTTATGATAAAGTTCTAGCACTGGTCCACCAATAAATCACAATGAAAATTTCTAGTAATTTTGAATTTGCCAGGCTACTGCCTACTGATTTTATAACACTGTTAACATGTTCAGGTGCTGGGGCATGATGAGTGTCTATTTATTCATAAGTGCTGGGGCATGATGAGTGTCTATTTATTCATAAGACTGTTGTGGGGGGGCCTACATGCTTTAATCAAATCATATGATAGTTCTATGCCTCACAATTGAAAACCAAATAGTTCCTGTTTCTCTTTTGCATATAGTCTCAAGGGTTGATGGAGTAGCGCTGTGATGTTCATTAAGGTTAGAACACGCTACTCATGAAAACTCTTGTTTGTTAGGCAGGTGGGATTATGGGTGGTTTTTATTTTTCTTTCAAAATTGTTCTTAATGTTGATATAAAATTCCTTTTAAAATAAGCATTTTAAAAAAGGTTATGAAAAGGTCTTTCCAGGAAGAAACAGAATATTTTGGAGAGTTCCCAGCCATGGGGTCATGAAGACAACAAACAAATGGGTCAAGAAGTGCCAATTTGGCAAACAATTTCAACATATAAAGAGATCACTGCATAACTTCTGTTATAATCAAGCATATCAAAGTTGTTACATCAATAAAACTTACACATAATTACGTACTGCATTTTTTCATCCATATGTTTCAGTGCCCACCAGATAAAGCCTCAAAAAAAAATAGCTCAAGGGGCATTTCAAAGTCATTGTTTATGTCAGCATAATGTACCTGAATAAAATGTGAATAGCTCATGTTGTCCATCAGACTTGATTTGCTTTTGTCTTGTTTCTGCAGGGCTGTGAGTGACTAGAGTTAATGTGATAAACTGACCTGTATGAAGGTGATTATTATTATATTCAAGTATCTTGGTTTTTTAGTGATTCAAATGAAATGAATTTGTGAATTTTCGGTCCCTGGAAACTTCATGTAAGTGGAGATTGGCAAAGGTGCAACTTGACTTCATGAACTAGGCAGCCACTACCTCTAGTTCCCCGCAGTCCAAAGATTTCTTATGCATGATTGGGGATGGGGACCCCTGGGGACTTTGATGGCTTTAAAGTCTGTGGTAGGCTGAAAAACGGCTCCCCAAAAGATATCCTCTTCAAATCCCTGGAACTTGTGAATGCTACCTTACATGGCAAATAAATGTGATTAAGTAAAAAATCTTGAGAGAAGGCACTTACCTTGGATTTTCCAAATGGGCCCTAAATACAGTGTAGCATGTGTCCTCGTGGGACTGAGGTGAAAGGAGTTTTGAGAGAGAGACACACACACAGAGAAGACAGAGCAGAGACAGACGTGGCCATAGGCTGAAGGATGTTAACAATCACCAGAAGCTGGGAGAGGCAAGGAATGGATACTCCCCTAGAGACTGTGGAAGGAGTGCAGCCCTGCCAACACCTTGATTTTGGACTTCTGGCCTCCAGAGCTGTGAGAGAATACATGTCTGTTTTTCTAAGCCACCCAGTTTTTGATTATTTGTTACAGCAGCCACAGGAAACTAATAGTCTAGGTTCAAATCGTGGTTCCAACTGTTAACTACTCATGATCTTAGTATGTTCTGAACCACAGTTTCTTCATACAGTTGTCCCTCAGTATTCGTGGGTGGATTGGTTCCAGGACCACCTGTGGACACTAAAATCTGAGAATGCTCAAGTCCCTGATATCAAAGATGGTAGTATTTGCATATAACCTACATAAATCCTTCTGTGTAGTTTAAATCATCTCTAGATTACTTATAATATCTCACAGAATGTAAATGCTGTGCAAATAGTTATTATACTAGATTTTAAAATTTGTATTTTTTTTATTGTGATATTGTATTTTTTATATATTTTCCTGAATATTTTCTTTTTGAGGTTGGTTGAATCCTCGGACATGCATCCCACAGATACAGAGGGCCAAAGGTATATAAAATGAAAGTATATGTGTAAGATGTCTAGTATGTAGTATTTGGCACATAGTAATAGTTCATGACATGTTTTTCGTGAGAAAAAAAAAAGTTTCAGTGGTTAAAGCTCACATCATCATGTCCACAAACATAATGTGGTTCTCAGCATACACACACGTTTTATAAGCATGTAGAAGAGAAGTGCCTGTGTTGGTAATGGGAGAGGAATGGCACATAAAGGGCCAGTTAGGCAAGCATTAGCTGACAGAGGCATGACAGGGAATCAGTGGGTAAAAGATTGTGTGGGAGGTCAATGCAGGGATCACGGGATTCTTACATGATGATAAAGCAGATGGACGAAAGTCCTTAGAATTTAATGGGAAAATTCCCTGGTTTCTTCTTGAAGGACTTAGCTTTTTATATCCACATCCACATTTTAAACCTCATAACTGAAATCTAAGTACACTCTTCATTTGTAGCTTGTCAGCCGAGGGAAAATTACAGAATGGGTCACAGCAGCGGGAAGATTATGGGTTGCATCTGATAAATGGCTATTTATATGTACTGAGCTGGCTCTGGGGTATTCTCAGGGTATAATTTCATAGCAGAGTTAACATCATCTCATAAAATATGACAACAGGTTTTACACTGCCGATCTGAAATGAAATTGCAGCCTTCTGTAATGAGCGAGTGCGGCCCAGAAGGCAGGATGGATTGAGCTTGCCTGGTACCTGCCACGTCCAGTCTCAGGCCCTTCCAGTGGAGAGAGGACACATGGGCACATTCCCAATTCTCTGTGGCACCTGCAGTCGGCTTTGGGAAGAGCAGTCTCCCACCTCCACACTCGAGGGACAGCTCCCTTCTTTCTAAAGACGCGTTTCCTGAAGCACTGGGCGTAAATCGCAATCACATCTCCCCCATTGGCTCACATCATCACTTCCGAGATGATTTACCTTTACTTCTATTGATCTTCAATTGGCAAGAACTGCGAACTCTCCCTCCCTGCAAGCCCTGACTCAGTGATTAATGATTTACGAAGGAAATCTGAACGGCCCAGTGGTGGTCCACACTTGAAGGAACTGCCGAAGTAAATATTTTAAGTGGGCCCTTTTTGAAATGAAAATAATCACAGCAGTGTTAATCTCTTTCGTCATTTGGGACTTTGCTTCCCCTCATTGTGGGAGGGAGAGGGCTGTTTGTGCGTTGTTTGGACGGCACACCTGTACTTTCCGAGCGAATTTTTCTCGGTGAATGCGTTGGTCTGACTCTAGGTGAAAGCAAGACATTCTGCGTTCAGCCCACCTGGCCGCACCTGGGTTTCCAGGTAGGAAACTTTTCTTCATGGAGTTCTGCCCTGCAGTCTGAGCACCTTTGAGAGAAAGGAATGTATACTAGGGTGTTAAGTTCCATAAATTAGTTATTACTCAGTTATTTTATATCCATCTATTATCTTTTAGCTCATCAGTACCACCAATTTGTCCCCTTTTGGTCATTCTAGACATAAAGAATCTTGGCCAGGTGCAGTGGCTCATACCTGTAATCCCAGCACTTTAGGAGACCGAGGTGGGCTGATCACCTGAGCTCAGGAGTTCGAGACCAGCCTGGCCAACATGGTGAAACCCCATCTCTACTAAAAATACAAAAATTAGTTGGGCGTGGTGGCAGGTGCCCGTAATACCAGCTACCACGGAGGCTGAGGCATGAGAATTGCTTGAACCTGGGAGGCAGAGGCTGCAGTGAGCCGAGATGGTGCCACTGCACTCCAGCCTGGGTAACAGAGCGAGACTCTGTCTCCAAAAAAAAAAAAAAAAAAAAAGAATCTTTATCATTTTTACTTAACATGTTAGAATATAAATTTTTATTCCCACCACTCCCATCCTTCTTCCACCCCCAGATGAATGGCCAGCGGGAACTGCTATGCAGGGAGGTCAGCAACCACAGGATTAGGAAACTCTGCCCCGATTGCTCTGGGACAGGACAGTGTGTGGACCCCAGCTGTTCCCTGTCACAGCATCTGCTCAGTGGTGTCAAGTTAGTTCTCAGCACCAAGCTTGGGTGAAAGAGGTATTTTTAAATGTTCTAATCAAACACCTTTTCTCAAGTCCTCACCTACTTCTTACTCCCATTAGCATCACAAGTCACATCCTTCTTTTCCCTTGCCAGCAGATATAGAAAGTTTTAGAATAAATCTGTTAGAAAGAGAGGCCATTTGGGAATGAAACTAGACTCAAGGAAATCTTAAAAGTTACATTTTTACATTACGCAGTTTAAGTCCCCTTTCAAGCATTAAATCATCTTTTTATTTTTAGAGTTTATGGTATACAATAGGAATGCTGTTATTTTTTATTTTGTCTCTTGAGACAGAGTCTCATTCTGTTGCCCAGGCTGGGGTGCAGTGGCATGATCTCAGCTCACTGCAACCTCCACTTCCCAGGTTCAAGCGATTCTCCTGCCTCAGCCTCTCGAGTAGCTGGGATTACAGGCACCTGCCACCACACACAGCTAATTTTTGTATTTTTAGTAGAGACAGGGTTTCACCATGTTGGCCAGGCTGGTCTTGAACTCCTGACCTCAGATGATCCAGCTGCCTTGGCCTCCCAAAGTGCTGGGATTACAGGCGTGAGCCAGTGTGCCTGGCCTAAACATTTCTTTAGTTATACAAATTACAAAGAGTGAAGTTCATTTTTTTATGTACAAGTCTATGAATTTTCACACATGCATAGATTCCTATAACAGCATCACAGTCAGGATAGAGAACAATTTGAATACCCCAAAGATCTCCTTCCAGCTGCCTTTTTTTAGTTAAACCCTTTCTGTATTCCTAACTCCTGGAAACCACTCATCTGTCTGCTTTTGCCTTTTCCAGAATGATTCCTAAATGGAATAAATCTGTAACCTTTAGATACTGAGATTTCACTCAGCATAATGCATTTGAGATTCACCTATGTTGTTGTCTGTATTTGTAATTAATCATTTTTATTGCTAAGTTGTATTCCATTGCGTAAATGGAACACGGTTTGTTTATCCATTCAGACATTAATGCTAATTTGGTTGTTTCCTGTGTTTTGGTGATTATGAATAATGCTGCTATAAACATTTGTGCACAGATTTTTGTGTAAACATGTTTTTATTTCTCTAGGATAAATACCTAAAAGTAGGATTGCTGGGTCATCTGGTAAATATACATCAAACTTCATAAAAATCTCCCAAGCAATTTTCCAGAGTGGCTGTACCATTTCACATTCCCGTCAGCAACATAGGAGGGTTCTTGTTGATTTACATTCTCACCAGCACCCTTCAAATTGTCATTTAATTTGCATTTCACTAATTGATTATATTGAAGCATCTTTTCATTCATCTTATTAATTTTATTAATCTTAAGCATTGTATTTGCTATCCATATATCTTCTTTGGTGAAGTGTCTGTCAAAATCTTTTGCCTATTTTAAAATAGGTTAATTCTAATCACTGAATTTGGAGTCCTTCATATATTCTGGATACAAGTCCCTCATTTGATATGCGATTATAAATACTTTCTCCTTGCTTATAACCTGTCTTTCCATTGCTTTAACAGTATATTTTGAGGCTGGGCATGGTGGCTCACACCTGTAATCCCAGCACTTTGGAAGGCCAAGGCGGGTGGATCACAAGGTCAGGAGATCGAGACCATCCTGGCTAACATGGTGAAACCCCGTCTCTACTAAAATACAAAAAAGTGGTGGCGGGAGCCTGTAGTCTCAGCTACTTGGGAGGCTGAGCAGGAGAATGGTGTGAACCCGGGAGGCGGAGCTTGCAGTGAGCCAAGATAGTGCCACTGCACTCCAGCCTGGGCAAGAGCGAGACTCCATCTCAAAAAACAAAATAAAACAAAACAACAACAACAACAACAAAAACCAGTATATTTTGCAGAGTGATAAAGGCTTTTTTATTCCTATGAAGTCAAATTTTACCATATTTTCTTTTATGGATTGTCTTTATTTTCTTGTATCTAAAGTCTCTTTGCTTAACCCAATCATAAAGTTTTTAAAATATTTCCTTTGATGAGTTTTATAGTTTTACATTTAATTCTATGATCCATTTTGAGTCAAGTTTTGTATATGGTGTGAGGTATAGTTTGAGGACATCTCCAATTTGCTATTGAGTCTCTCCAGTGAATTTTTCAATTCTAAAATTTCCATTTTGTTTTTTTATATAGCTTTTCTTTCTTTGCTGAGAACTTCTGTCTTTCCACTTATTTAAAAAATATTTACCTTTATTTATTAATGCATAATTATAATAGCTACTTTAAAGTCTTTATCTATTTCAATATTTAAGTAGCTCCATGCTGGCTTCTGTTGATTGCCCTTTCTCTTGACACTTGCTTAAGTTTTTATAGTCCTTTGCATGTCAAATAATTTGGGGTTGCATCTAGGATATTTTGAATATAATGTGATAAAACTCTGAGTCCTATTTAAATCTTCTGAAAAGCATTGACTTGTTTTTAAAATCAGTCAGGCAACTCAGGTTTAGACTCACAACCTGGCCAACTTTCTAAAGCATTTACAGTGATGTTCTGGTCCACTCTGCCTATACATCACCCTGCTGCCAGTCTGAAACCTGGGCAATGATCTACTCCATAGTTCAGGGCTTAAAGTCCTCACTGTGCTGATTCCACTCAGCTTCACACATGCTCAGTTCAGGAGTAAGCTCAACACTTCCTTATACACAGCTTTAAAGGATCCTTTTCTTCAGCACCTTCTTCATAATTATCCACTCTGTCCTGCAGTCTCTGGCCTTTAGGGTTTCCCCTTCCTGATGTCTAGCTAGAAAGCTGAGGCATTATCGTACCTATAGGGTCTGCTGTACTGGTGAGGAAGGGAAGAAGCTCTGCTTCTTGCTGGCATTTGCCTGGTGTAGAGCAGAGAGACTCAACAGGACTCTGCCCCTCAGGGACCACCTCAGCTACCAGTGAGAGTGGAAGGGGGACCAATTCTTTGCTGGTGTTTGCCTGGAGTAGAGCCGATAAAGTCAAAAGGATTTAGACCGATAGGGTCCTCCCTTTCCAGAGACTCTGGCTTTCCTAAGGGCTTCTTTCTGTCTGTGTCCAGTTTTTCAGGCTGCTTCAGCACCCAGAACAAAATCTATGAGACGCCAAAAAAAGACACAACAAAAATGTCTTTAGAGAAATCACCACCCAATCATGCCTGGAGTCCAGTTATCCTTACCCACTCTGACTGCTTTCATCCACTTTTCAGAGCCTTTTGATAGTTGGATTATGTGTATTGATCTAGAGTTTTTAGTTGTAGTTACCAGGAGAGATATGGCTGAGTGTGCTTACCTGTTCTTGCCTGGAACCAAAAGTTCATATAGATTTTTATGAATGAGGCTAGGCACGGTGGCTCATGCCTGTAATCCCAGCACTTTGGGAGGCTGAGGCGGGCAGATCACTTGAGGTCAGGAGCTCGAGACCAGCCTGGCCAACATGGTGAAACCCTGTCTCTACTAAAAATACAAAAAGATGAGCCTGGTATGGTGATGCATGTCTGTAATCCCAACTACTTGGGAGGGAGACAGGAGAATCACTTGAACCTGGGAGGCAGAGGTTGCAGTGAGCCAAGATCACATCACTACACACTCCAGCCTGAGTGACAGAGTGAGACTCTGTCTCAAAAAAAAAAAAAAAAAAAGATGAATGGGTGAAAAGAAAATGCTTGATATCTATCATAATATCTAACTTTTTGGAGAACTGCCCATTTTTAATTCCCAGGCCTAGGTATATCTAAAAAACTTTAGCCTTTCTTCTTGTCTCTTAAAGATAAAAAATCTATCTATAATTTAGGCTCAGGGATATTAATTTTATATTTTATTTAAATGATTAAAATTGCACTGCCAGAGTTACCACTGCTCTTTCCACTTGGCACAGATAGCCTGGAATGAGGGTAAGAGCATGGCATTATAGTTCTGGCTCAGCAACTCTCTGGGCTGTGTGACCTTGGAAAAATTCTTTAGTAACTCAAAGCTCTGTCCACAGCACAAATGACTCGGACTAGATAGTCCCTAAGTTTTCCTGCAGTCTTCCCATTCTACCCCCCAACGCTTGGTAAGCCTGATGTTAACATCACCTCCTCTCTCCAGCCTGGGACACACTCTGCTCCTTTCCTCTTGTATACTGTTTGCCTCAAGATCTATGAGATTTGCCCTCTGCTCCAACTCTCTGTACCCCCCAACATGAGGCCATTATGCAATTCTTGAATCTCTCTTCTTTGAATGACAAGCTTTAACTCTTCTTCTTCTGTTAAGAATCTTGATTTTCATTTTCTTCATGAACTTAGTAATGGCAAAGGAGGTTTAGTCTAAGCAAACTGTGCAGTCACACCCACAATTCAGGGATACAGGCCACCATGAGGTTGACTGTCAAAGTCCATTCTCTTGAAGCTTTACAATGTGGAACTTTACCACTTTGGACGATTTCTCCTGACACACTTGTCAGATAACAGCCTGGAATCATCAGAGCATATCCCCACAGGTTCCCTGAATTTCTAAGCTGTTCCCCAGCCAGAATCTTTCAGCACTGTCCTTTTTATCGGCCTTAGATTCAGTGGTTCTTAATGTGGGATTTTGACACATTGGTGTTCTGGAGCCAATTTTGGTTTTTCTGGCTGATTACCTGTTACTATCCATATTTAAAATCTTGTGTATACAAAATGTTTTCTTTTCATTTTTTAAACTTCTATATGACTATGTATAAGTCCAGATTGTCTACACAAGTCTGAAAGTACCAGACATTAGCACCACAGGTTGGAAACAGGGTTTATTTGAAAATAAAATGCCTTCACAATCACAGAAAGTTTTAGAAATATTAAGCGCCGGGCGCGGTGGGTCAAGCCTGTAATCCCAGCACTTTGGGAGGCCGAGATGGGTGGATCACGAGGTCAGGAGATCGAGACCATCCTGGCTAACACAGTGAAACTCCGTCTCTACTAAAAAATACAAAAAACTGGCCAGGCGAGGTGGCGGGCGCCTGTAGTCCCAGCTACTTGGGAGGCTGAGGCAGGAGAATGGCGTGAACCTGGGAGGCGGAGCTTGCAGTGAGCTGAGATCCGGCCACTGCACTCCAGCCTGGGCGACAGAGTGAGACTACGTCTCAAAAAAAAAAAAAAAAAAAAAAAAAAATATTAAGCTAAGCAATTTTCCTCTTTCCTGTAGAACTTAACCTTGAATATAGCTCATGTACTGTGGCTCCCCTAGCGTTCTAGACATTGTACAACTGCCGCATATATTTTTTTGAACACAATGCTTTTTGAAAGGGACATCTTGAGAGACTTGTGTTTAGAGGAACTCTCTTTAGGAAACAGTGGTCTCAACTGTTTCTCCTTCCCATTAGCAGAGTACATCAGGAACTGTGTCCTCCAAAGTTACTGAAGGTCATTGCTGTCCTTTCATGTACACGCTGCCCCTTCTTGGACCCCATTCAATGATTCACACAATATTAGGAAATTAGGAAAGGCTCCTTCATCTATGGCTTCTTATTACTCTTGAAATAAAAGTAATATTCTTTTTTTTTTCTTTTTTTTGAGACAGAGTTTTGCTCTTGTTGCTCAGGCTGGAGTGCAATGGCACTATCTTGGCTCACCATAACCTCTGCCTCCCAGGTTCAAGCGATTCTCCTACCTCAGCCTCCTGAGTAGCTGGAATTACAGGCATGTGCCACCACATCTGGCTAATTTTGTATTTTTAGTAGAGATGGGGTTTCTCCATGTTGGTCAGGCTGGTCTCAAACTCCCGACCTCAGGTGATCCACCTGCCTCAGCCTCCCAAAGTGCTGGGATTACAGGTGTAAGTCACTGTGTCTAGCCATAAAACTAATATTCTTGGCCGGGTGCGGTGGCTCACACCTGTAATCCCAGCACTTTGGGAGGCAGAGGTGGGCGGATCACGAGGTCAGGAGATGGAGACCATCCTGGATAACACGGTGAAACCCCATCTCTACTAAAAATACAAAAAATTAGCCAGGCATGGTGGCGGGTGCCTGTAGTCCCAGCTACTTGGGAGGCTGAGGCAGCAGAATGGCGTGAACCTGGGAGGCAGAGCTTGCAGTGAGCCGAGATCACGCCACTGCACTCCAGCCTGGGAGACAGTGAGACTCTGTCTCAAAAAAAAAAAAAAAAAAAAAAAAACTAATGTTCTTAATATGACCTAAAGCATAGCTTTGTCTTGACTACTCTCCCTGCTCTATCTCTACACTACAGTCAAAATTTTACTTTTAAAAAAATTATATATTCATTATACACCCTCTCGCTCCAGATCCTTTCTTAACCCCCATATTTCTTTTTGCCAGAAAATACTCTCCTCGTTTCCTCAAACTTGATTTGATCGATGCCAAGTTATTCTCTAGGTATCAGCTCCAATATTAACTCCAGAAAGCCTCCCCTGAATCCCAGGTACATTCCCTCCCTTCAAAGCACACATCTTCATTTTAATTATAGGCTTATTTATGTGTTTGTTTAATATCAGTTCTCTCCCCACCCCTGCACTGGTTTGAAAGCTCCATGAGAACACAGAATATGTTATTAGTCAGTCACCATTATACATTGTCACCATTAGCAATGTTTACTAAATGTGAACAAATGGTGTCTGTTGGCTTCTGAATGATTAATTCACAGTCAACAGAAAGAACCTTGTAGGCTTGAAGCAGTCCAGTAACTCAGCTCAGAGTAGCCACAGGTCAATGGGATAATGGACTGGAGCCATGTGTCGTGCTCATGCCATTGATCTTGTAGATTTGCTGGTGATCCGAAGGAAGTCTATTCTTTTATCTCCTTCATATGTACTTCCCTTGCACCACTGGAGCTATTTCATTTGGCTGTGTTATTGTTAGCAGCAGCACAGAGCCCAAGACAACTGATTCACATAGCAGAAATGGTGACTGAGGTGGTTATTCCTTTTGGGACTCTGACATCAGAAAGTACATCGTTAAGTGATGCCCGGAAAACTCATGTGGGGGCCTCAACTAGTAATCTTGGAAGTAGCCCAGGCAAAGTCACCTTGGGGACATTCCCCAGAAGTTGATTGTTTACAGATATTCTGCTTCTTCTACATCCAGGAAGGTGAAAACTTGCAATTCCTTGCCCACTTAAGGTAAGGTGTAATCATGAGCCTTGCTTCAGTCAACAAAATGCTGGAAGAAATGACATCTGAGAAGAAACCTTTAAGACCAGTGTACATTTTGTCTTGTCTCCTTCATTGCCACTGCAATAGACAATTATCCAAACAGTAGAACTTCCATCCACCTAAATTCTGCGGTGAGGAGATATAGGACAGAGCCCTGTGCTGATGCTTTATAGCTGAGCAGCAAAAAACACATGGCAGGGTTCTTGGTGTTGGGTGGACAAAGCTGTTAGTGAGTACCATCACTTTCTTACCCCCGGCTTTATGGATCTCAGTGCAAGAGCTCATGATCAATAGCCTTGTGCTACTTGACCTTGTATGCATGGAGAATACAACTTTTCCTTAGGAGACACAAGTATTTGGGGGTAGCCCGTTTTTGAAACATATACTAGCCCATCTTGATTGATACACTATGTCTCAGGGTCTGATTTAAGCATCTTAGGTATATGGAGTCATTTACTTTTTACAAAGACACTGCAGAGAAGGTACTATTATCTCCATTCGATGTATGTGAAAACCAAGGCACAGGCTGGAAAAAGTGGCTCACACCTATAACATCAGCACATTGGGAGGCCAAGGCAGGAGGATCATTTGAGCTTAGGAGTTTGAGACCAGCCTGGGCAACATAGTGAGAACCTTGTCTGTACAAAAAATTAAAAAATTAGCTTGGCATAATGGTGCATGCCTGTGGTCCCAGCTATTCAGGAGTCGGAGGTGGGAGGATAGCTTGGGCCCAGGAGGCTGAAGCTGCAGTGAGCCGTGATTATGCCAGTGCACTTCAGCCTGGGTGACAGAGTGACACCCTGTCTCAACAAACAAACAAACAAACAAACAAAACAACTGAGGCATAAAGAGATTAGATGAAAAATCTAAAATGTAATAGAGCTGGGATTCAAACCTAGAGAGTTTGGCTTCAGAGCCTATAGTTATGACCATGATGCTCTTGTGCCCCTTGATAACCCTCTGGCCTGCTATCTTTTGCTGTCTTCCTGCTCCCTTGGACTTGATGCCGCAAATGACCTATCTTCATTCCTGGAGCTCTGAACTCTAGGCTCCTACCTTGCCTAAGAAGGAGACAACCGAATACTCCTTGGAGAAGGTTCATGTACATCAACTGTCCTCTCTTTCTCCTACCTGAGCACTTGGAGTTTGAATACTCCATCTAAGATTCTATAACAGGACATCCAAATTCCAGTTTACCAGATTGAGACAAACCCTAACCAACTTATTATTTAATCAGCGACACAGGGGCAATTTTTTGTCCATCAATAGCTCAATCACTAACAACTAGAGATAAACACATAGGCGCATAGGAGAGAAACAATGCATTTTTGGCCTTAGAGTCACAGAATTACATTAATCATAATCCTTTTTTCTCATAAAATACTGTCATTTTTGACCCATGTTTGGCCCTGTTGCTTATAGGTATGTATGAAAGTGTATATTTATTGACTCAATTTTCTTAAATAACATAATTAAAATATTGGCAGTAGCTTACATGTGCTTATGTGCCCCTTCTGCATCCTGTCCTTTAGCGAATCCCACCCACTCTCCTGATTCAAGTGTCTATCACTTACTCACTTTTCAACATGTAATTTCACCATCTATATTCCTGAAAGATGTTTTAGGTTTTTTGTGCTTAGCTATTTTTAACCTCATACAAAAAATGTTATCCCGAATGCATTCTTCTTATTTTTTCCTACTCAATGTTCTGTTGCTAAGACATCTGCTGTGGCCACTGGAATTCCTCACAGATCTCTAACCACTGGGAGTGTAATTGACAAGAGCCCCACTTCTATGGTGTGTCCCCCATCGCTGAGTTGCCCTAAGGCCACACTCCCCACTGCTCCTGGGGCCCTGCTCTCAGCCAATGACTGAGTGTGGCAGAGGCACAGGGCAGCCCCATTCCTAGGAGACATGGGGCTCCCTGACACCTGATGGCTTAAGGACACCTGGGTGGCCTTGCTAAGTCTTCCTTAGACCTAATAGCAATGTAGTTCACTTTCATCCCACCTTCTTTTCCTCTTGCCTAAATCTGGGTCGACTTGCATGGTAGTCTGATGGCTCCCCCACCCTTCCCAGGCTCCTTCTCCATTGTCTCTCCTAGTCATTGCCCTTAAAAAAATCTTCCTATGTTTAATCTCACCTTGGCATCTTCCTCTCAGAAACCTGGACAAAAGCAACATTCATATGTTGCCTGTAACTGAAATGCATTGTTTTGACTGCTGCATAATATTTAATGATGTGAATATACCAATAAAATGGATAAATACATTGTGGTATACTCATATATAGTCATGTACTGCATAACGACATTTTGGTTAACAATAAACCTCATATACAACAGTGGTCCCGTAAGGTTATAATGGAGCTCAAAAATTCCTATTACATAGTGATGCGTGGTAGCCATGGTAACGCTATAGCACAACGTATTACTCGTGTTTCTGGTGATGCTGGTGTAAACAAACCTACTGCGCTGCCAGTCATGTAAAAGTGTTGCACAGGCCGGGCACCCTGGCTCATTCCTGGAATCCCAGCACTTTGGGTGGCCAAGGCAGGCGGATAGCTTGAGCTCAGGAGTTTGAGACCAGCCTGGGCAATGTAGTGAAACCTCATCTCTATCAAAAATGCAAAAACTAGCTGGGCATGGTCATGTGTCCCTGTAGTCCCAGCTGCTCAGGAGGCTGATGTGGGAGGATCGCTTGAGCCTAGGAGGTAGAGGCTACAGTGAGCTGTGATCATGCCACTGCACTCCAGCCTGGGCGACAGAGTGAGATCCTGTCTCAAAAAAATTTTTTAATACAAATAAAAATATAAAAGTATAACACATACAATTATGTATGGCATGTATTACTTGATAATAAATGTATTTACTACACTATATTTTTAATCTGCATATTATAATATACTCTTTCTACTTATTAAAAAAATGTTAGCTGTAAAACAGCCTCAGGCAAGTCCTTCAGGAGGTAAGGTATTCCAAAAGAAGAGACTGTTATCATAAGAGATGACAGCTCCATGCATATTATTGCCCCTGAAGACCTGCCAGTGGGACGAGATGTGCGGGTGGAAGACAGTGATATTGATGATCCTGACTCTGTGAGTCCTACACTAATGTGTGTGTTTCTGTTTTAGTTTAAAAACAAAACTTTCAATTTTTTAAAAAAACAAAACATTTAAGAAGTAAAAAATAAAAGTAAAAATTTTAAAAATCGAAAAAATTATAGTATAATGATATAAAGAAAGATAATATTTTTCATACGGTTGTATAATGTATTTGTGTTTCAAGCTAAGTGTTATTACAAGAGTCCAAAAGTTTTTTTTAAATTTAAAAGTTTATAAAGTAAAAAAAAATTACAGTAAGCTAAGGTTAATTTATTGTTGAAGAAATAAATGTATTTTTTATAAATTTAGTGTAGCCTAAGAGTACAGTATTCATAAAGTTTACAGTAGTGCACAATAATGTCCTAGGCCTTGACATTCACTCACCACTCACTCACTTACTCACCCAGGGCAACTTCTATTCCTTTCTGCAAGCTCTATTCATGGTAAGTGTTCTATATAGGTATACCATTTTTTATCTTTTAGACCATATTTTCACTGTAGCATTTTTATGTTTAGATACACAAGTATTAATACTTACCATTGTGTTAGGGTTATCTACAGGATTCAACACAGTAACATGCATATAGGTTTGTAACCTAGGAGCAATAGGCTATATCATGTAGGTAGATGTGTAGCAGGCTATGGCATTTAGCTTTGTGTAAGTACACTCTACGATGTTCACACAATGACCAAATTGCCTGACTATGCATTTTTCAGAAAATATTCCTGTCAAGAAATGCATGACTGTAATTAAATATTTAGGTTGCTTCCAGATTTTACCATTTTGAAGAGTGCTGCTATTAACATCCTTGTACATGTGCAACAAGTTGTCTTAGTTATATATCTGGAAATATATGCATGTATTTAATATATCATATATGCATACATTTCCAGATATATCTTTTATAGATTAGATAAATATTTGATATATAATATTACATACATTTAAAATATAAATATATTTCCAGATATATATCTCATATGTATGATATGCTTAGATATAAGATATATATCCAGATATATATCTAAGATATATCTATTTATATATCTTAAATATATCTAAATATATATGTAAGAGAAATACCCAGATATATACATCTGGAAACTACTGCTTTTTTTTTTTCATTCTGTTGCCCAAGCTGGGGTGCATGGCGTGATCTCAGCTCACTGCAGTCTCCACCTCCTGGGATCAAGCAATTCTCCTGCCTTAGCCTCCCGAGTAGCTGGGATTACAGGTGCACGCCACCACATCTGGCTAATTTTTGTATTTTTTAGTAGAGACGGGGTTTCACCATGTTGGCAAGCCTGGTCTCGAACTCCTGACCTTATGATCTGCCCACCTCGCCCTCCCAAAGTGCTGGGATTACAGATGTGAGTCACTGCACCTGGCCACGAAACTACTGCTTTTTAAAGAGCTTGTACACATTTGTATGTCTACCAGCAAAGTAGAGATTTTGTGGTTCCATATCCTTTCCAATACTTTAATATAGTTGGGCTTTTTTATTTTAGCTAATTAAATGGATATAAAATATATCTCACTGTGGACTTGACTGGTAATTCCCTCTGACCGAACATCTTTTTATGTTTATTTCCTCTTCTGTAAAATGCCTATGTATGTCTTTTGCTATTTTTCTTTTGGAATGCCTGTTGTTTCCGACAGCTTTGAAGGAGTTTTTAATATGATCCTATGAATTCATCATCAGTTACATGTACTGAAAATATCTTTTTCTAATCCAATTTGTAAAATGGTCTTTCACATTCATAGGGTTTCTGTTGATGAACAGAAGTTTTTAATAGAATGACATTTATAGGTTGTTAATTTTATGGTTAGCATTTTTGTTGGTAAAATTTTTTCTTATCTCAAGGTTAGAAGGATATTTACTTATCTTTGCTCCTTAAAAAAAGATAGAAGCTTAGCTTTTGTTATTTATTCCTGAGCAATCTGTAATTATTTTTGTGTGTGGTATGTACTTCAGAACTAATTTCACTTTTTCCCGTAGCTATTCTTTCCCCCCTCCCCTAGATTAATTTATTAAATAGTCTTTTTTCCCTACTGACCTTCCATACCAGCTCTCTCAAATATCAAAGTTCTATATATTCAAGGGTCTCTTCCTGGGATCTCTATTCTATTCCGTTGACCAGTTTGTCTCTACACTAGTAACACACTATCTTAATATAGCTTCTTATAAGTCTTGATATCTGGTAGTATAAGTCCATCTTTCTCATTCTTATTCCTTCAAATTTCTTGGCTAATTTTGATCCTTTTATTCTTCCATGTAACTTTTTAAACCCTCTTTTAGATTACATTTTCTAGGTATTACTTGTTACTATATAATAATGCAGCTGACTTTGTATTAAAACAATTGTGGTGAAAATAATGATCATGATAACAACTGTCTATTCAGTGTTTCAGCTATCATTCACTCAGTACATATTCTCTGTCAGCCACGATGCCAAGCGCTTACATACATTTTCCTCCTTTATTCTCAACACAGGCCTATGAGTTTGAAAATAGCAGATTAGAAAACCAAGGTACAGAGAAATGAAGCACTTATCTAACATCATACAATTAGACTGTTTAGTAACTAGGATTTAATATTAAACTATTCTGACTTTAAAGCGTTCACTCTTAATTTATGCAGATTATGACAGTGTCCTTAGCTTTAAGGAGAAACAATAATAACAAAACAAACATCGACCACTCCATCATTTCTCAGCATTTTCCGTTCTCCCAATTAGAGCTTCCATATACAGATGACATCTTAAATGTGGTTTACATTGACCATCTATAAAAGGTGTGAAAAACTGGTTCTCTAAGAGTTTGGTCTCCAATGTCTGTTTAATAGATCAGTCCTTGCATTCTTCACTGGCTACAGCCTCCATATATTGCAGGCTGTCCCTGTTATAATCAAGATCCCATGATTTAAGAGGGGTGAAGGAGAGGGCTGTGACTTCCAGAGTCTGATTTCTTCTCAGAGAGCGTTGTTCTGCTTTGTTTATTTTTATGTGGTTTTACTGATCATATGTTAAATGTGGCACACACAATTCAGCCTGCTTCGTGATTAGCAAGGGAAAGCTTTTATTTGTGAGTGTGATATGCCCTCCAACCCAAAACTACATAGCGGAGGAAACACAAGGTCACACAAGATTTAAATCCTCCCATAATAATAAGCCAGCATAGTAGACACATAATCATCCCCGAGACTTGCACTGCAAAACAATTTCGCAGTGCATAACTAGCTAATTTAATCTTCCATAACCTTGGGAAGCAAACGGAGTAGGTGCTACTATGCCCATTTTATAAATGAAGATGAGATGCAGAGACAGTGACTTGTCCAAGGTCACAGTGCAGTTGAGAAATAAGAGCTACAACTAGGTCCGTGGAGACGAATTTTCAGTCCGGAGCTGTCTTCACCTCTTCTTGTTTCCTACCTTGAAGCTCTGACATTCCAAGGCACCCAGGGAAAGGCACTCCCTGACTTCTTCTCAGAGTTGCTGCTCCAAAAGAGGGTTCATTTCCTATTAAAGCAGAGAAGCAACTGAATGGATGAGATACCCCCACCATCAGAATCCTGATAGCCATTGGCCGTAACATTTTCTTGCTCAGTTTAAATTCAGATTTCTACTTTACAAGCACTATTTGAATCCAACAGCTCTAAAGTGGCAGAATTCCACCTGGTCTTCCTAAGACCAGGGTTCTTTCCACTGTATTTAGAAAGAGGAGTGTCATGTAGGAATGCCTTTAGCATCCTCTGGCTCTGGGAAAAAACCTGGAAGTGCACTTGTCCCTGAGTGGTCCTAAGTGCCTTCTGGATTTGTGAGTGAGATGCTCCTCCTTGCTCCATCACCAGACCTTCTGCACGCCATAGTGATAAACAGCCTTCACTTCTATGTCAACCCACAGCAGTGTGGAATCAGCTGCTCAGATGCGTCCTAATCCAGGACCTCTAGCTCTCTCGAGGCAGGATTCAGTAAACATGTATATTTTATTTCAGTATTTTTCTATGTGTGTATGTATGTCCATTTGACTCTTGGACAATGAAGGAGTTAGGGGTGCCAACCTCCCACAGAGTAAAAAATATGCTATTACTTTTTTTTTTTTGTAGGCAGAGTCTCACTCTGTCACCCAGGCTGGACTGCAGTGGTGCGATCTCTGCTCCCTACAACCTTCATCTCCCAGCTTCAAGCCTTCAAGCCATCCTCCTGCCTCAGCCTCCCTAGTAGCTGGGAATACAGGTGCATGCCACATGCCTGGCTAATTTTTGTATTTTTAGTAGAGATGGGGTTTCACCATGTTGGCCAGACTGGTCTTGAACTCCTGACCTCAGGTGATCCACTTGCCTCGGCCTTCCAAAGTGCTCGGATTATGGGTGTGAGCCACCACAGCTGGTCTGCTATAACTTTTGATTCTCTAAAAATGTAACTACTATAGCCTACTGTGTACCAGAACCCTTACCAAACACAAAACCAGTGATTAATACACATTTTGTATGTTATACATATTATCTACTGTATTGTTATAATAAAGCAAGCTAGAGAAAAGAAAATGTTATTAGGAAAATCATAAGGAAAATACATTTACAATACTTATTTATCGATACCATTAAGTTTAAGTCATCTGTTTACAAGCTGAATCATCTCTCTGAAAGGGTGGCAATCGCAGCTGCATACCTCAATCTACAGGTACATATCAAGCAATTCAACTTTTTCTTGTAATGTTATGACTTTTCTCTGCTTCTTGGGAGTACTTCCAGCATCACTAGTGACACTTCATATGGGTCCCATGGTGTTATTCAAGGTTTATAATATTGACTAAACATGATGAAAAATATGTAAGAACCAAGCCACAAGAGATCACTTTTTACTGCCATATGCAATTTACCAGAAAGACCAACTGCTCATGTGGAGATTTTTAGGGTCATACTGCGTTTTTAGTGGATACTCACAACACTTGAGCTCATGGCAACAGCAACAGAAAGTGGCTATTAAATTATTATGGTAGTACAGTATTACTAAGTTAATTTTATGAGTTATGATTTAATACTGCATCTTCATGTTTGCTTACATTTTTCTCAACTGGGAATGATGCCATGTACTATCTCTAAGTGTTTGTACACACATTTTGATACATTTTAACTTCTATAATAGACCTGTGTATATTTTATGGTGGTAAATTACAAAATAGACTAGTATCTACACGTATTTTCTGCATTCATGACATAACTTTTTCTTTTTCTTTTTGAGATTGAGTCTTGCTCTGTTGCCCAGGCTGGAGTGCAGTGGTGTGATCTCAGCTCACTGCAACCTCTGCCTCCTGGGTTCAAGCAATTCTCGTGCCTCAGCCTCCCGAGTAGCTGGAACTACAGGCATGTACCACCACTCTCGGCTAATTTTTTATATTTTTAGTAGAGATGGGGTTTCACCGTGTTAGCCAGGAAGGGATTACAGGCGTGAGCCACTGCACCTGGCTGATGCCTGTAATCCCAGCACTTTGGGAGGTCAAGGCAGGTGGATCACTTGAGGGCAGGAGTTCGAGACCAGCCTGGTCAACATGGTGAAACTCCATCTCTACTAAAAATACAAAACTTAGCTGGATGTGGTGGCAGGCACCTGTAATTCCAGCTACTTGGGAGGCTGAGGCAGGAGAATTGCTTGAACCTGGGATGCGCAGGTTGTAGTGAGCCAAAATGGCGCCACTGTCCTCCAGCCTGGGCGACAGAGCAAGACTTCATCTCAAAAAAAAAAGAAAAAGAAAAAAATCTGAATGTAAGTGGACCAGAGCAGTTCAAACCAGCGTTGTTCAAGGATCAACTGTATTCTGTTTCATTACCTAGTGAAATAATAAAGTTTTGTATCCTTTTCAATTAATATATTTTGGACATTTTTGAGGTCTGTAAAGTTTTTTCAAAACTGCCTTTTAAAAGCTGCAAACTATTTCATCATTTTGATATACAGCAATTTATCCACACAGTTGCACATCGTCAGTCATTTAGGTCGTTTTCCTTTGGTTAAACATCTTTGTGCATAAAAATATGTTCATCCTTTTAATTGTTTTAGGATTCACACGTGTGGAATTCTTCATCAAAGAGTAAGAACACTTTGAAGATTTTCGATACAGGATTGCCTAACTGCTTTTCAGAAAGACGACACCAATTTACACTCCCTCCACAATGGGGAAAAATGCTACTCTTACCAGATTTTGAGTCTTGCCATTTTTCAAACACTTTGTTATTTCAATAGGTTTTTAAGTGGTATCTCGAGGTTATTTTATCTGGTTGAATACTTGTGAGGTTAGCTTTTTTTCTCAGGTCTGTTAGTCATTTATATAATCCTTTAGCCACTTTTTAAAAAATGTGATCTTAGCATTCTTCTTCACTTCTTTAGTTACTAGGGATATAATCCTTTTTCTGAATTATTTGTAATAAACACTTTCCACATGATTGTTGTAAGGTTTTTAAGTATTGTAATGACTTTTTTGAAGTACTTAAGTTTTGTATTTTCATTAAGGAAATGATTACTGTTTTCTGACTTCCGCTGTTGGTTATCTGTTCAAAAAACCCTTTCCTACTCAAAGCTCTAACAAATATTCATCTCAGTATTTTCAAGTTTTGGTTTCACTTAAAATTTTCCCTTTTATACACATGGGTTTATTTTGATATATAGTGTGTGAGGCTATACATTTTTTCTTTGTTTGCAAATAGCCAGATTTTTCAACAGATTTGCATGTACTATGTCTTGATGTTAAATTGGACAACACTTTTTAAAAAGGCAATGAGAGGATTTGGTGCTGGAGAAATTCATTCATAAGCCTGGCGTATTCAGAACACTGACGAATTGTTGGGTGAGTACCAGGAAAGTTGTCAGGATAGACAAGTATTCAACAGCCACTGGGAAGGTTCCAAACTGTGCCCCCTTTCCCCTTCTCCATAATTAAGGAGACTCCCTTTACCAAAATGAACTGTCCTAAATTTAAGTAGCCAAAAGTCACAGCAGACCCAGAATTGTTTCTTGGTGTCAAGGCCTCAATCAACCACCAGAAAATGAGATATTCACAGATCGAGTTGACAAGGGATGCCAGAAGGGACAGGAGGTACAACTGTCAGATAGATTGGTCTTGTTGGCCACCCAGCTGTTTGTGCCACTTGCATATTCTCCCACAGCACTCCCTGCATGTCTCCAGCACATTACAACACCGTATTCTAATTTTGTGTTACGTGTCTTTTTCTTTTCCTCTATCCTGCTCCTTGCTTTAAAAAAATTATTAATGGATAGTAACTAATTTTCTCATTTGAAAAAAAATACACTTAAGTAACTCTATGCAGTTTACTAAATGTTATTATACCTTCATTTGATAAATGTGAAAACTCATTTAACACACACCTCAAGCATGACATAAAATGTTGCCATTATTCTAGAAAATTTCTTGTGCCCGTTGTAGTCATCACCCCGTGCCCAGTCCTGAGGTAGCCACTATTCCAATTTCTGTACCCACAGAACCCACAGACATGTTTTGGTTGTTCTTGAATTTCATAGTAATTGAATTTTAAAGTATATATTCCTTTGCCTCTTAATTCCTTCATTAACTTTATAATATTTCAGACATTCATTCATGTCTATTCCTTGTTGTTGCTGAGTAGATTTCAGCACTATTTGCTGAATAGATTGTCCTTTTCTCATCAATTTGCCTTGGCACCTTTGTCAGAAAACATTTGATTGTAATTTTTTTTCTGTCCTATTGATATATTTGTATATTTTAACACCAATAAGACATTGTCTTAGAAACTGATAAATTAATACTAACATTTATATGGAAATGTAAAAGACCAAAACAGTCTTTAAAAATATTATAAAACTGGCAGGGGGACGGTGGCTCATGCCTCTAATCACAGCACCTCGGGAGGCCAAGGTGGGTGGATCACTTGCCATCAGGAGTTCGAGACCAGCCTGGTCAAAATGGTGAAACCCCGTTTCTACTAAAAACACACAAAAATTAGCTGAGTGTGGTGGTGCACCTGTAATCCCAGCTACTCAGGAGGCTGAGGCAGGAGAATCACTTGAACCCAGGAGACAGAGGTTGCAGTGAGCCGAGATCGCATCACTGCACTCCAGCCTGGCGACAGAGCGAGACTCTGTCTCAAAAAAAAAAAAAAAAAAAAAAAGATGAAACTTACAGTGAGACTTAAAATTGGGTCATGTAAATCCTCCAACTATTTTATTTTTAACAAAAAATCAATTTCTACCAAAAAAAAAAAAACTGCTGGGAATTTGATTGCAATTGCATTTAATCTATGGATCGATTTTCTGAGAATCAGCATCTGTACAATACCAATTCTAACCATCCCATAAGCATGGCATCTCTCTATTAGGTCTTAATCACTCTCAACAATGTTTTATGGTTTCAAGCGTAGAAGTCTTGTACATCTTTTTTTAAAAAAATTTGAAGGTATTTGTGATACTGTCATAAATAACGATTTTTAATTTTTTTCCAAATGTATGTTGATAGTATATAAAAATAAAATAAAAATTTTCTGTATTAACTTTGTATCTTAAACCTTGCTGAGTTTACTTATTAGATTTAGTAGGATTTGAGAGTAGATTCCTTTGAAGTTTCTACCTGCAAAATCATGTCATTGTAGAGAAAGATAATTTTGCTTCTTTCTCAGTCTTTATGACTTCTATCTTTTTATGCCTAATTGCAAGACCTCAAGTACAATGTTGAATAGCAGCATGAGAGTGGACATCCTTACCTTGTTTTTGACTTTAGAGAGAAAGTGTTCCATATTTTATCATTAAATAGGATGTTAGGTATAAGTTTTTATAGATGCATTTTATCAAATTGAGGAAATTCTGTTCTATTACTTGTTTGTCTAGAGGTTTTATCACGGAATAGTGTTGAAATTTTCAAAATCTTTTCCTGGATCTACTGAAAATGTTCGTATTTTTCTTTTTTATTCTGTTAATGAGATGAATTACACTGATTATTTTTCTCATATTTTAATTGATCTTGCATTTTTTGTGATAAAACCTACTTAGCCATGATGTGTTATCTTTTTAATATATAGATGGCTCCAATTTGCTAATATTTTGTTAAAAATTTTTGCATCTCTGTTCATGAGAAATATTGGTCTGTAATTTTCGTTTCTTGTAGTGTATTTGTCAGGTTTTGGTATTATGAATATGTCAGCTTCCTAAAAAGGGTTGAGAAGTGGTCCTTCCTCCTCCGTTTCTATAAGAGATTGTTTAAGATTGGTATTATTCCTTTCCTAAGTGTTTGATAGACTTCACCATTAAAGCTATCTGGGCCAGATATGTTCTTTGTGAAAAAAAAATGTAATTGTGAATTTAACTTCTTTAACACATATTCAGGTTACTTATTTCTTCTTTTGTCCAGTTATGAAAAGTCCTGCTTTTCAAAGGATTTATCCATTTACGTGGTCAAACATGTTGGCATAAATTTGTTTACAATACCCTCTCATCACCCTTTTAATGTCTGTAGGATTTGTGGGAATATCCTTTCTTTTCTCTTTATATTGGTAATTCACATTTTCTCTCTTTTTTTGGTTTTTCCTTCTTCAGTTTAGGAGCTTATCAATCTTTTTTTTTTTTTTTTTTTTTGAGACAGAGTCTCACTCTGTCGCCCAGGCTGGAGTGCAGTGGCCGGATCTCAGCTCACTGCAAGCTACGCCTCTCGGGTTCACGCCATTCTTCTGCCTCAGCCTCCCGAGTAGCTGGGACTACAGGCACCGCCACCACGCCCGGCTAATTTTTTGTGTTTTCGGTAGAGAGGGGGTTTCACCGTGTTAGCCAGGATGGTCTCGATCTCCTGACCTCGTGATCCACCCACCTCGGCCTCCCAAAGTGCTGGGATTACAAGCGTGAGCCACCGCGCCCGGCCAGGAGCTTATCAATTTTATTGATCTTTTCAAAAATCGGTTTCTGGCTGTGTTGATTTTCTCTATTATTGTCTGTCTTCTATTGAATTGATTTCCACTCTTGTCTTTATTTCCTTCCTTCTACTTTGGGCTTACTATACTGTTCTAGCTTTTTTTTTTTTTTTTTTTTCTTTTTTTTTTTTTTTTGAGACAGTCTCACTCTGTCACCCAGGCTGGAGTACAGTGGCGTGATCTTGGCTCACTGCAACCTCCGCCTCCTGGGTTCAAGTGATTCTCCTGCCTCAGTCTCCCAAGTAGCTGGGATTACAGGCATGCACCACCATGCCTGGTTAATTTTGTATTTTTAGTAGAGACAGGGTTTCTCCATGTTGGTCAGGCTGGTCTCGAACTCCCGACCTCAGACCTCAGGTGATCCGCCAGCCTTGGCCTCCCAAAGTGCTGGGATTATAGGCATGAGCCACCACGCCCGGCCTTTTTCTAGCTTCTTAATGTGGAAGCTTAGCTCATTGATTTCAGCACTTTCTTATTTTCTAATACAAGCACTTAAACTCTAAATTGTATTCTTAGCATCACACAAGCTGCATCTCACAAATTTTCATATGCTATACTTATCATTCAGTAAAAGGTAACTAATTTTCCTAGAGTTTTTTCTTCAGAAGTATATTGCTTAATTTCCAAATGTTTAAATATTTTCTAGATATCTTTTTGTTATTGTTTTATAATTCAATTCTAATGTGGCCAGAAAATATAATCTGTATGGTTTTTATGTTACCCAAAGTTTTCTTGGTGTTACCATGGGAATGAAGGTCTACTAGAATCTTTTACTTGCTAACCAGAAACAGCTTTTCTACTCCCTTTACTCCAACTAACTTAGCTTCTCCAAGGCAGGAATGATATCTTACTAGTTTATGGCAGTGCTTGCCACATAACAGAAATTCAATAAATGTAAGAATGTATTTTTTATGCTGAAAATTGAACAAAAGGAGGCTTATGACTAAAACATGGACTTGCCCTCAAGTATTTCATGGTGTAAGATGAAGGCAATGTGTAAACACATGTTTCCTTACCATTTTTAAAGAAACTTTAGAAAGGCAGAAGAAGGGTATGAAATCTAAAAATGGAATCTGAACAGTATGATTGAAATGTATCCCAATTTGTAGTGATATAGTAACTATCATTTTCATTGTGCTTTACAGTTTATAACTTACAAGCCTTTTCTTAAGGAAGGGAAGGCATAATATAGAATGATCCATGTGATTTTTAGGAACCCCACTATTGAGTTCACAAATTGAACTAACTTAAACAAAAGAAGGAAAGATGGGTGCATAACCAAGAGGAAATATTAAAGAATCTATTAAGAAAATGAATGCCATCGGGAAAGGTGAAGTGGGGAAGGATGATGATAATGGTGCTGATAATAATACCTACCATTTATTGAGTATTTAAGGTTTTGTAGGCATGGCGTTAAGCAGCTTATGCTCCCAACAACCCTACATTGTTATGCTTACCTCATGGAGGAGGAAACTGAGACTTAGAGAGGTTAGTTGACTTGCCCAAGATTATGAAGTTAAAAAGTAAAGAAGTTAGGATTGGATTTGTGAAAAAATTGAGGAGTGTTCCTTATTCACTGGAACTTATCATAGATGGGGGTCTGCGCCCTGACAGATAAGAGATGGGCTTTATACTCATATTTTGCCTGTTTTTCCAGAAGTAGAGTCAGTAAGGGATTTTTCCATGTACACAATATACTGTCAAATACCAGTATGTGTATGTGTTGGGGTGGGTCAGGGAGCTGTCAGTTTTCAAAGGGCAAACTGAAAATTGAAGTTGGAGATAGAGCTAACATGAACTGAGAGGGGATGGACAAGGGACTAGTGAGAAGAGCAGAACCAAATGGGGATACGACCAAGGCAGAAACCGGAAGGTGATAACAGACCACCAGTATTCTGCCCTAAGCATGTGCCAGGCACTGTGCATGGCACTTGTAGAGCTATTATATCATGTGATACTCACAACCACTCATGAGATAATTACCGTTGTCCCCCTCCGAGAGATTAGCCCAAGGTCACATATATAGGATGTAGTGGGATTAGGTAAACTTATAATTCCAAGATCTTAAACACTGTTTCTCTCCAATGGTGGTTGGATATTAGAGACCAGGACCCAAAAATGGGACATGGGGGTGGGGGACAGTTAGGAAAGGAACCTAGTGACCGGGACCGATTCCCCTCGTTCAGCCACTGCCATTGCAGGCTGGCTGATATTGATCCATCTAACCCTTTGTTGATACTGCTCCCAGGACTTCTAAAAGGCACCTGTACTTTTAAGGCAAAACATAAAGGGACTTTAAATTATCTTTGCACAGGATGAAAAATATGTCCATTGCTTGAGATCAATATTGTAATTGGCACAATATTAACAGATGGCAGAAAACAGATTTTTTCAGTATTTATATCCCTTCCATAGTTCCTATCAAGGAAAGCAACTTCATGTTGGAAAAGGTTCCCACAGATACTGTCAACAGATAATGGAAGCCCAAGAGAGAAGGTGCTAAATGAATGCTTGGGGCCCAGGGGCCTGGCCAGACAAGTTGTATTCCAGGAGACTTGCTGTCTGCCTTGAAGCACTGAGACTTTGAGGAAAGGTGCTGGAAGCCCAGCCATGGGAAAAGGTGGAAGTTTTTGACCTTTTAAATAAAGGTCAGGCAGTTTGGATGATCTTTTTCTGGTGAGCTGGATACTGTTCCCAGGTGAGAGGCAAGGAGTGAATTGTCACAGACCTGCCATGTTTCTTTCTGAGAGACTTGCTAGACTGGTTTTCCAGGTATTGTGTGGATGAAGTGCATTTGGATTGCAGCATGCATTTGACAGACAAAGCCTCTATCTTTGAAAATGAGATACACCCATGGACAAGGGCTGATGGCAACCAAGTCAGGTAGATGAGTAACTGATTGGACTCAGAGTACTAATGAATGAGTTGATGTGGATCTAGAGAAAGGATCTTTCACACCACAGTTTTCTGGCCTCCGTCTTACCTTGTTAGGCATTTTTATTAATGTCTTGGATGAAGACATTGATGGCCCAGTGATAAAATTTGTGGGTGACACAAAGCTGGAAGGGATAGCTAATACATTGGACACTAGAATTGCAATGCAAAAAAGATTTGACAGGCTGAAACAATGGACCAGATCTAACAAGATTATGTTTAATGGGGATAAATGTAAAGTCTTAACATTTGGTTAAAATAAACAAGCAAATAAGATGGAATAAGCAGCAGATGGGAAAGATGTGGTTTGATAGGAGCCTGTGTGAAAATAATAAGAGATGTTTCAGCTGATTATAAGCCCAAAATGAATCACTAGTGCACTATAAGCTCAGGCTGTAATAGAAATGTAGAGTACACTATAAGAAGGCAGCAATCCTTTCGTAGTCCAAAATAACGGCTCATATTTACAGAGTGAGTTCTGTATGGCAAATACCTTCATATGGATTCTCTCAGTTATTCCCACTTCTGGCCTTTGAATAGGAAACTGGAGCTCAGAGAGATTAAGTTACCTGTCCAAAGTCACATGACTAGAGCGAGGATATGGACACAGGTGTTCTGACTGCGTGTAGATGCTCCGTCCTGGAGGGCAGAGCCATTGCCAGTGAGGTGAAGAGACAAGGAGGTATATTTGGGTTCCAACAAGACTGAACTTTCTAATAATGAGAGCACTCTGACAATGGACTGGTGTCTCACAGGGAATGAGGCCCTGTCAAGAGATGGCCTTAAATATAGGCAGATTGATCACGTGTCAGCAACAAACACTGGGCCAGGTAACTGTTGAGTTCTCTTCCTACTAAGGGCTGTTGAGCTTCTAGACAGATCCTAACATCTGGAGTGCAAAGTCTGGGCATTTTTAGGTATGAGGGAAATTCCCAGGAGGTTTTCCATTTATTGCATTTCAACAATGAGCTTTAATAACCTGCTTTCTTCATAGAGTTGTTTATTTGGTTTTTAATTTTTATTCATTAGGGATTTTTGACTTATGTGCTATCCTTTACCCATATAACAAAAATCCCTAGAAAGCTGCCTCAGACCCACTGTGCCAGGATTAAAGGAACAAAGAAGAAAAAGAAACAAGCACATATGTTTTCTACTTCATTGTAGTATCTGTGTCCTCTCACTGTTAACAGATATCACATTTTGATACTGTCAGGACTTTATATGTATGTAACAGTCTTTCACTCCATCCTCCTTATCCCAAAGATGGCCTTTCTAAATTATTTTTTCTATTTTGCAGTGGTCTAGTGAAAGAGAGACCTATAACATTAATAGTTGGAATTATAAGGAGAAGATAGTAGAGTAAATAGGTTAAAAGCAAGGAGGTGAGAACATATTCAATCAGGAATTACTTTACGTGATCCATAATACATGGACTTCGGTTCATCCACTTTGATTGCTGAAAGACCTCCGTCTTCTCTCTTTCAAAATTCTAGAATATTTAAATCTTTGTTTAGGATAATTAGGATTTGTGGACTTGTGGCCCCATATATAAGATGTTTATAAATTATAGTTTCCCACATTAAGGGAAGAAACAATGACCTGGCAGTGAGGCTGACATTCTGTTATGCACCTAGCCAGCTAATCCATCTGAACAGCTCCTATCACTCACCCAGTGGTGGAGAAAGCCGGCACTGCCCAGTATAATGAGACAATGTCAGGCATTGTAAGTAAATATGCTTGGGCCTGCACTCAACAGTCTCATGCTGCAGTCGCATTTTCAAGGAAGCCCACACCATCTTAATCATGCCTGCCAGGGAGGAAATTCTCTTTTCTCTGTGTTTTCTTTTCCCCTAGACATATTTCCCCTGTATCATTTAAACATATTAAATCACTCTTAGTACGCAGAGTGGGCCTCATGTTAGCATAAGATCTAATCAGACCGAGTCTGCTGGTCTCCAAAGGCTTTATTCTTTTTGTCTCTTTCCTCTGTTTTCTTGTTAGACTGAAGAGCCTTTTCTGACATACTCATTTGTTCTGCTGTGTAATAGCATGGAATCTTTCAGAGCTGTCGACATCTGCTCCACTCTAGAGAGCTGCAGAACCAAGCCAGCAGAGCAATAATAATTATGCCCGAATGGACTGAAAAGGATGCAAGAGACGAGAAGGAAGACAAGGAAAAATACACCCAGTGCGATGATGTTCGAACCTGTAAGTGGGTGTGTGTGTGTGAGTGTGCATGTGCTGAAGCCATACGCTTATGTGTGCACTGAGGACACAAATCATGTTCCTGAGAGCAGTGGACTAGAATTCAATCAGGCTCAGACTTCTCCAAAGTCCCCAGTCCTTGCTCCTTCCCCTAGACGGCCATGCTCAGTGTGGATGCAGCTTTCTGCATGTACAATGGTAGTTTGCAGGACACTGGGGAAAGGAACTTTCTCCTCTTTCCCTTACTCTTATATCTAGTGGGGTAACAAAGGCTGCAGATGTGTCTTCCTCCCTAGATACTACTCTCTGGGAATAAATTAGGCTTCTTGGGAAGATGCTGTAAGTCTTCCTGATTGTCAAGACACTAGTTATTAAATAACTGGTATGTTGGTCTTACGCTAATATTAAATATAACAACTGGCATCTATCCGGTGCTCAGTATTTGCCAGGCATTGGGCATTGTGTAGGCCCTTCATATGCACTATCATTCATCCTTAAAGAACTTTATGAACGGGCACAGCGGCTTGCCCCTGTCATCCCAACTTTGGAAGGCTGAGGTGGGAGGATGGAACCCAGGCATTTGAGACCAGCCTGGGCAAAATAGGGAGACCCTATCTCTACAAAAAATTAAAAATTAGTCGGATGGGCTGGGCATGGAGGCTCACTACTGTAATCCCAGGACTTTGGGAGGCCGAGGTGGGTGGATCACCTGAGGTTAGGTGTTCAAGACCAGCCTGGCGAACATGGTGAAACCCCATCTCTACTAAAAATACAAAAAATTAGCTGGGCATGGTGGTGGGTGCCTGTAATCCCAGCTCCTTGGGAGGCTGAAGCAGGAGAATTGCTTGAACCTGGAAGGCAGAGATTTCAGTGAGCCGAGACTGTGCCATTGCACTCCAACCTGGGCTACAAGAGTGAAACGCTGTCTCAAAAAAAAAAAAAAAAAATTAGTCAGATGTGGTGGCACATGCCTATGGTCCCAGTTACTCAGGAGGCTGAGGTGGGAGGGCTGATTGAGCATGGGAGGTTGAAGCTGCATTTAGCCATGTTCATACCACTGTGCTGTAGCCGGGATGACAGAGTAAGACCTTGTCTCAACAACAAAAAAAAGAACTTTACAAGGTAGCAGTTACTATGATCTTCATTTGCAGATGAAAAAATTAGGACTAGGCCATATTCTCAGAGGCCCTGCTGATACATTAAGAGAGCCTGGTTTTTCAAGGCTGTGGTTACACGCGAACAAAAGAACTGGTCATGTCATTCATTTGTGATTCTTCAGCAAAGCAGCCAGGCTGCTCAGTGACATACTTAGCCAGTTCCAAGAAATAATTGCCAGTTCAACAAAGAACTAAAATTTAAAAAATAAAATAAAATCCCCAAAGCAGAGAGCCCAGTATGTTTTCATTGAGTTAACTAATTACTTTGCAGAATCCAAGAATCCTACTGAGGTCTTGAGGTCATCAGGACCCAGGGTGAGTCCTGCCCCTCCTGTGAGTCTCAGGGCCCTGCTTGGTCTTGGAAGCCAATGTATCAAGGGTGGACTCTCGGCAAAGGTGGGAGGCAGATGAGACTTATCAACAGAGAACACATCCTTCCCTCCTGTGCCGTCCACTTCCCCCAGCCTCATCCCCACTCTTGCCACACTCCAGAACTTATTCAAAATGTGCTCTCCTGACATCCTTTACTTCTTCAGCGCTTTCTTCTTGTGGGACCCAGATGACTCACTCACACCAAAGTGACCCATCTTTACAAAATTCATTTTAACCAGATAAAAGTCTTATTTAGGCCAAAGGAATGCATCTCAAGTGGTGGCATTTTAAGACTTTCTCAAGGTAACAAGATGGCTTGGGGTTGGAGAGAAAGTCTCCATGGCATTTTTATAATCATACCCCATGGAAAGAGAAAGGAGCCTTTTTCCATCAATGTATATAGCTGGATCATGCTTGGAATGGAGTAGAAAGAGAAGGAGACAGAACTTTACCCGGGGGTCAGACCGCTCCAGACTTGGGAGTCGTAAGGTTTTCTGTGGGAAAGCACTTTTTCTCCCTTTCCTCCCTAAAATTTCACTAAGTGTTACTCTACACATTACAATGTTAACTTTGCAAAGAGAGAAGAAGACTTACCTGAACAATTGAAAGCTTGGGCAGAAGAAAAAGCAAGCAGGGATGACTTGGGAGGGAGAATAAAACCTAGAGCTAAAGAGAAAAAAAAAAAAAAAGCATGTGACACAATGTTTGTCAGCAGCTGTGCTGCTGAAAGTCACCCAACAGGAAGAGCAGGCAGCCAGCGAGATGGAAACTGCCAGTGCAATAAAGCATCAGTGAGAGTCAGGGCTGACTGGGGCTGTGGATAAAACTGGAGCACACCTGGGACCAAGGACTAGCATAGGCCCTCCCAGTGTGACTCGAGCATCAGCATACATACTGTTGGGCCCAACTTGGGCCAAAATTAGCGTCAGTCACCCAGTAACAGTAATGGTTACTCTACCGTTACAGATGGTAGCTCATATGACCATAAGATGTTGACCAGTGAAGTGCACTCAGCCAGCCAAGACTTGGGCTGCAGCATGCCACATAATCTTTGTGGCTCTTGGTTTTTCATTCCAATAAAACTTTTTTGACCTCTGTAGAAAGCTGTAACCCATACAAAAGCTCTTATGACCATTTAGGAATTCATAAGATCTTTGGAAAATTCTACATTGCCTTCCTAAGTCCCTCATGTTCCTCAAGTGCCATCTGCAGTTGATCTTCCCGGGTGAATTGGAACAATGTATCCAGAGCACCCCTCCCTTGGCCCCACCCTGAAGGATGGAGGTCTCTGAAATCTGTAATGGGTGAGTGGACCTGTAGTCCTTACCGGGAGGTGTACAGACGAGCACAGAGAGCTGGCCTCTGAGAGCATCCCTTGCAGCTAAAGGCCACTGCCTGGCTCAAGTCCATCCACATCAGCAAATCTGCATGTTGTAGTTCTACAGAGACTGCTGCTCTTGATCTAATTAATAGTTTGTTTGTTTGCATAATTTTCCACAGGAAGGACTATTAGCACATCAAAAGGATGTTAAAAGTATCCTCGGTAATGACAGAGTAAATACAAACCTAGTTTATCAAGCTGTCAGTTTTAACAAACACCACTCTGATGTGCTAACCTTTTCCCAGGAGATGCTCCTCTTAAGTCAACAGCCAGCAACAGGCCCAGTCTGTGAACTAGCTGATGGTGAAAAACCAAAACAATTTCTATAACGATATATATTTTTTAAATTCCAAACTATCTGAAAAATGCTGGAGGCATGTGTTTTGCTTTTCCTTCCTCCCTCCTCCGATTTAAAAGCTTTTGTAGAAAACCCACGGGACTGATAGCACTTTTCTTCACATCTCAAGGGAGCAGTTTGAAAAACGTTTTTAGAACTCTTATTTTCATAACACTCCAGGGAAAGAAAGAAAGGTGGGTCATTTACATAAAGTTAAGGATTTCTGTATACCCTATTTCTGTCCTCCCTCTCAAAGAAAAGAGAGGGGGAACACCAAATCTCCTTGAAACTTTAAGAGCCCTCTGAGGTTTACCTCAAGAAAGAAAATGCCTCTGAAGGCAGAGAGCAGAGAATGACAGTATGACCAAGCACCTCAGCTGTCCAAAACACCTCAAGATGCATGTTAAACCCAATAACTGTGGCCCTCTCATGTACACCTTGGGACGGGATTGGCAAAGGCTCCTTCTGTATGGAAAGTATACGCAGTAAAATCACTCAGGCCTTTCAGCGGGAAGTTTGGCAGCTAAGGCCTGTGGAATGTTTTCAGTAACTAAAATTTAACTCCCTTAGCTTAAACAAATTATTCATTTAGTCACCTACATACTACATTCAGGCTCATTTTCTTAGGCAGAAGATACTGAACATAATTTTAACTTCTTTTTTATGGTTATTGATTGGCATGAGACTTGTCTTATTACCTGGAGGCTGCAGAAATAAGTTCAGAAATTAACAAAATATCACTGAGGCAACTAGAATGACTTCTAAAGTAAAAGGATGCCTAGGATCTGTTTCCATTACTCCTTCTTATGAGGAGTCTGATTGTGTCTGTCATTTTACTCCCCCAGGAAGCCCACGTGCCTCAGGAGAATCTGTCTCGAGCCCTTCTTCCCACCTAGACTGTATTCCAGGGGATGGCCTAATTTGGTCATCTCAATGCTTTGTCAGTGGTTGGTTCGGAAATGATCATGTGAAAAAAAGAAAAGAAAAAGAACAGAAATGATCATGTGATATGTGATACTTTGGGCCAATGAGGCAAAAGGAAAGGTTTTCTAGGAGCCTCTGGGGAAAGTGTCCTTGTTCATCAGGGACTGCTGTGGGAACAGCCTGAACATTGCCATCCATGGATGTGAGGCCATTTACTACAGCTGCCTGGCTGAGGATGAAGCTGTGAGTTGGGAAAGGGATGAGCTAAGAGAACTGCCAGGAAATGGAGCCACAGCACGTGACTCCATCAACCTTAAAGCCTGAAATGCCTCTGGACTTCAGCTTTGTGAGCCATCTATTATCTTACTTTAGAAGCCAGTTTAAATTTTCTGTTGCATACACATCAAGAAATCGTAACTAATACAAGTTGCCAATAATGAAGAACTTCCACCTAGTGCTAATAACGAAAATTTTAAAAATTGCCTTTACAAAGAAAGAACGTAATATTGACAAATGGGTGAAAAGATGAGCAACTGCATTGTAACAGAAGTAAGAGGACTTCCTCTAAAGTGTGAATGACTGTATTATGAAATGTTTAGCACTAAGCCTAAGACACTGTCATCATGTGGAGTAGTTTGAATAAGACCAAGAAAAATGATCTAAATTATTAGAAACAGAGATCTACCATGGTCATACTTAACCTTAACATGGGACCTTTTGAAGAAAATAAGTAGATACAACATAGTGTACAGTTTAAAACAGTCCTCAAGATGCCCTGGTCAAGAGACTAGAGACTGTTCTAGAGGTTCTAACAATAATAATACAGTTTCAAATGGAGCGGCGTGGGCTGGAGGATGGCCAGCCTTATTTGTGTACACCAAGACCAGTTTTGTACATAATAAAAATGGAAAGCTCCAAGGAATTGGGAAAGTATTCCTTCCCCATCTGAAATACTTCCCCAAATGCCTGCTGACTGAAATTATGATAACTCTGAAATAAAGACACTCCTTTAACAAGAGATAAATGACCTCAAATGCAAATTTTCATGGGAACACTAATATGGTACTAAAACCTTGGCCATGCTAACATGAACATTGGCTTACTTTCTGTCGCAATATCTCCAGACTATAACTTTTTTTTTTTTTTTTTTTGAGATGGAGTCTCACGCTGTTGCCCAGGCTGGAGTGCAGTGGCGCGATCTCGGCTCACTGCAAGCTCCGCCTCCCGGGTTCCCGCCATTCTCCTGCCTCAGCCTCCTGAGTAGCTGGGACTACAGGCGCCCGCCACCGCGCCCGGCTAATTTTTTGTATTTTTAGTAGAGACGGGGTTTCACTGTGGTCTCGATCTCCTGACCTTGTGATCCGCCCGCCTCGGCCTCCCAAAGTGCTGGGATTACAGGCTTGAGCCACCGCGCCCGGCCCAGACTATAACTTTTGTGAGGCAGAGATGTTTTTGTCTTTTTCACTGCTTTATCCCTAGTAAATGACTAAGTGCCTAAAATGGTGCCTAATCTTTTGTATAGGCAAAATAAACATTTGTGAATGAATGAATGAATGAATGAATGGCAAATATCTGAGCCTTTACCAAGAGCAAACTTTTATAGGAAGGAAGGAAAATCTCCAGAGGGCACTATACAACTGAAAGAGATAAAAGGAAAAGTGAACCCTAAAGAAGTGAAAGGGGCAAGAAAATGAACAAAAGATGGGAAAGATTTTTTTTTCTTACTTCATTTAGTCTAAGACAGGCCCTGATTGAGTTCCCACACTAGATCCCATGTCAAGGAGTTGGAAGACTCTGATGTTCTAAGGGTAGAGAGTCACAGTATTTGAGCCACATAGCAGAACCAGATTGCATCTTCACTCTCCACTGGCCCACCTGTCTCTTGTTCTCCAAGTAGTAATTCCCTCCCCAAACTCTAGAGGTGGATTTATCATGAAGCTCAAGCTTCACCGCCCCTCAATTTGCTAGGAGGAACCCTAGCAATGTATTTACTTGCCATATGTTTTGGCAAAACTTGTACAAGTGGGATATTGTAGTCACAATAGGTGAGACTGCTGTCTCTTTGTACTCCAACTTCTCCTTATATCAAGTGGCATTCGAGGGGCTGCAGGCATTTTGGGGAGGGGGGCAGCTAAGGCAAGTAGAATTGGAGATGCATTCTTTCAGGTTGAATGCTGTTATAGGAATGGCTTTCAGGAAGATACCAACAGCCCACTGTGGAAACTCACCAGGTGTCATAACATAAAGGGGCAGATCTACAGGTTAAATCACAATATGAATACATCGAGACCCTAGTAGAGGAATTGCAAGGTTGGAAATGGATTGGAACCAGAAGCTGTCTGTGGAAAATTCTTTCCAATCAATTGTAGCAGAGGATTTAGTTTCTACTGACACCTAATTGAAAGGAAGTTCTCTCCTACTGGGAATGCACATACAGATGCAGTGTACGCGGCTATGTTTTTGTGCTATACAATAAAACTATTTTTCATAGATTTAAATATAAAGTCAATAGAAATAATTTTGATATCTAAGGCCAGTCGCAGTGGCTCATGCCTGTAATCCCAGCACTTTGGGAGGCCAACGTGGGCAGATCACCTGAGGTCAGAAGTTTGAGACAAGCCTCAACATGGAGAAACCCCATCTCTACTAAAAATACAAAATAAGCCGGGCGTGGTGGTGCATGCCTGTAATCCCAGCTACTCAGGAGGCTGAGGCAGGAGAATCACTTGAACCTGGGAGGCGGAGGTTGCGGTGAGCCGAGATCGCACCATTGCACTCCAGCCTGGGCAATAAGAGTGAAACTCCATCTCAAAAATAAAAAAAAGAAAAAGAAATAATTCTGATATTTAGAAGTAAACTGTAACAAAAAAACAGTTAGGTGTGGTGGCTCATGCCTGTAATTCTTACACTTTGGGAGGCTGAGGCAGGAGGATTGCTTGAGGCCAGGAGTTTGAGACCAGCCTGGGCAACATAGTGAGATTCTATCTCTACCAAAAATTTCAAAATTAGCCTGGCACTGTGGTGTGTGCCTGTAGTCTCAGCTACTCAGGAGGCTGAGACAGGAGGATCACTTGAGCCTGTGAATTTAAAACTAGAGTGAGCTATGATTTTTCTACTGTTCTCCAGCTTGGGCAACAGAGTGAGACCCTGTCTCTAAAAAATATTTTTTAAAAAAAGTATCATTTCCAGCTGGGCGCAGTGGCTCAGGCCTCTAATCCCAGCACTTTGGGAGGCCGAGGGGGACAGGTCACGAGGTCAGGAGTTCGAGATCAGCCTAACCAATATGGTGAAATCTCCTCTCTACTAAAAATACAAAAATTAGCTGGGTATGGTGCCACACACCCATAATCCCAGCTACACAGGAGGCCGAGGCAGGAGAATTGCTTGAACCTGGAAGGCAGAGGTTGCAGTGAGCCAAGATCACACCATTGCACTCCAGCCTGGGCGACAGAGTGAGACTCTGTCTCCAAAAAAAAAAAAAAAAAAAAAAAAAAAAGGATCATTCAAAATTAGTAAATCATTAAAAGGAAGAGAAATTGCTAATAGAAATAATAGACTTTTATATTATTTAATGATCTAATCAATAAAAAGAATGCGTTATATGAATACATTTTTTAAATATTTAAATTTATAATTAGACAGGAATGTTTATATTGACAAAGATAATATAAAAACCATAATACACCATTAGAAAGAGGACGTTGACCACAAATTAGTTAATAGTGAGTGCCATCAATTCAAAGCATATTTAAGATTAGTCATTGAGAGACTGAAATGCCACCTCATCGCAGGAGGCACCTGGCAGGGATGGTGCTGGTGTGAGCCTGGAAGTAGATGTCCTGGTTCTACTATCAATACCTGCTGGTCACAATGCTCTACGTGCTGCAGCCTGGGGAGCAGACGGTGTTCAATTCCACGCTGGTTTCCATTGGTACTCAGGATACATCTTCATGCCCCAGCACATCATGGCGATATTGCACTACTTTGAAATTGTACAATAACCAAGATCAGAAGTTCCCTGGGGAAGACCCACCCTACGAAGTTAGAATGAGACCATCAGATCTGATAAGAAACCCTTCTAGATGTCAACCTAAGCAACCTTATAAAGACTAAAATTCATGAGTAGAACAGGAAAACCACCCTGACTCATGTGTTGTGTTATTTTTCATTTTAAAAGAAGCTTTTGCATAGTAGTTTTGTCTATTTTAACATTGCAGCCATTTGTACTTTGATATCACTATTTTCTTTCTTCTTTTTGAGACGGATTTCATTCTTGTTACCCAGTGTGGAGTGCAATGATGCGATCTCGGCTCACCACAACCTCCGCCTCCCAGGTTCAAGCGATTCTCCTGCCTCAGCCTCCCTAGTAGCTGGGATTACAGTCATGTGCCACCACACCCAGCTAATTTTGTATTTTTAGTAAAGATGGGGTTTCTCTACGTTGGTCAGGCTGGTGTCGAACTCCCAACCTCAGGTGATCCTCCCACCTTGGTCTCCCAAAGTGCTGGGATTACAGGCGTGAGCCACTGTGCCTGGGCAATATCACTATTTTCTTAACCTTTGTGACTGTTTCAATATTACCCCCGTGAAAGCTTTTCTTAATGTACCTTTGAGTACATTTTAATCGTCTTCTATTTTTAAAACCCAAAGTCATTAGTTGGGTTTTACTGTTCTTGCTATTGTATGACATATACATCTGCCTGGATATATTTTTACTCTTGATGAAAGTTTTGTAAGAACAATATAAGATTTAGGATAGGGGCATGGGGAGGGAGGATATTAAGAACTACTTAGAAGAACTACTTGCCGGGCGCGGTGCCTCACACCTGTAATCCCAGCACTTTGGAAGGCTAAGGCGGGTGGATCACGAGGTCAGGAGCTCCAGACCATCCTGGCTAACATGGTGAAACCCTGTCTCTACTAAAAATACAAAAAAAAATTAACCGGGCGTGGTGATGGGCGCCTGTAGTCCCAGCTACTCAGGAGGCTGAGGCAGGAGAATGGGTGTTAACCTGGAGGTGGAGCCGAGATCACATCACTGCACTCCAGCCTGGGTGACAGAGTGAGACTGTCTCAAAAAAAAAAAAAAGGCCGGGCGCAGTGGCTAACACCTGTAATCCTGCACTTTGGGAGGCTGAGGCGGGGGGATCACAAGGTCAGGAGATCGAGACCATCCTGGCTAACACGGTGAAACCTGTACCTACTAAAAAATACAAAGAATTAGCCGGGCATAGTGGCAGGTGCCTGTAGTCCAGCTACTTGGGAAGCTGAGGCAGGAGAATGGCATGAACCCGGGAGGTGGAGCTTGCAGTGAGCCGAGATAGTGCCATTGCACTCCAGCCTGGGCAACAGAGCCAGACTCCCTCTCAAAAAAACAAAACAAAACAAAACAAAAAAAACAAAAAACAAAAAAACAAAAACCTACCTATATCAAAAGATATTTTATTAAGAGGTACTTTTCTGTAAGTTTGAACTCAAGAGTATAGTTTTAGCTATCTAGAGTCTAACAGACTTTGCTTTAAAACCATTAAAGTATTTGTGTTTTATTGTTTTGTTTTGTTCTTTTTTGAGACTGGAGTCTTGCTCTGTTGCCCAGGCTGGATCTCAGCTCACTGCAACCTCCACCTCCCAGGTTCAAGTGATTCTCCTGCCTCAGCCTCCCCAGTAGCTGGGATTACAGGCATCCACAACCACATCTGGCTAATTTTTGTATTTTTAGTAGAGACGGGGTTTCACCATGTTGGTCAGGCTGGTCTCGAACTGCTGACCTTGTGATCTGCCCGCCTCAGCCTCCCAAAGTGCTGGGATTACAGGCGTGAGCCACTGGGCCTGGCCTGGTAATGATTCTTGAGGCAAGAGGTGGTTGAGTAGCATTATTATGTAATGTTTATATACCATAGAGTTTTTAAAAGAAGATAAATCTGTTTCCTCTGAGGGCCACTATTAACAACGTTTTTCCTTAAATTTAGTTAAATGATTGTAATGGGCGCTGCACTTGCACATTGCATTAAGTTATGATGAGATGAATTGTTGTTAAAAATTATAGCAAAAAGAAGTGTAAACTTGGCTAAAATCCTTTCATTCTTTGTATTTTTTTAAAGATTTTTATTCCTTAAATGCAAAATGACTACCTAATTTTTTGATGTAAATTCATTAAATTCAAAGAGAAAAAAAGATTAGTCATTGAACAGTAACAACAAAGAAAACAAATTAGAAATACTCTGAAATCTTAGAGTTCACATATGATAAAAATTTGATGGAAATCTCCTAAAACTGACTATAATCCCAAGCATTTATGTGATAGTACAAATAATGAGTTATGAAGCTCACAGAAACTTTTCCAAATTCTTAATGAAAAACAAGTTTGATCAACCATGCTACTGGAAAGACTAATCTATCTTTATATGTACCCTCTTGATAGAAAATACTACAAAAATCTTTATTATATGAAGTCGTGACCCAAGAATACAGAGCCAAAAAAATGAAGGCATAATTCTATAGGGGTGTCAGGGCAATTAAGTACCAAAAATATATATATATATTTTTAATTTTGTGATTCTTGTGGCAGTTAAATATTTTTAAAATGTGTAATTGGTAGCAATTTCTTTTCTCACTTTAAATCAGCACTCACTCAAACCTAATTTTGATAAATATTCTTGTCTTCTTTTTATTTTAAAAAGCTTCTAAAATTATATAAGCTTCAGACCCCAAAGGAGTAACTTATTAAGAGGAAAACATCCTAGATTTGCTTTCGCTTCTACTTATTCCAATTCTGGATTTATTAAACCATTACTCAGATTTTTTTTTTTTTTTTTGAGACGGAGTCTCGCTCTGTCACCCAGGCTGGAGTGCAGTGGCCGGATTTCAGCTCACTGCAAGCTCCGCCTCCCGGGTTCACGCCATTCTCCTGCCTCAGCCTCCGGAGTAGCTGGGACTACAGGCGCCCACCACCTCGCCCGGCTAGTTTTTTGTATTTTTTAGTAGAGACGGGGTTTCACCGGGTTAGCCAGGATGGTCTCGATCTCCTGACCTTGTGATCCGCCCGTCTCGGCCTCCCAAAGTGCTGGGATTACAGGCTTGAGCCACCGCGCCCGGCCCCATTACTCAGATTTTAAAACACACCACACACAAAGAAAAGTTTCTAAAATAAATGAGCTAACATGGATTTTGTCATATTCTCAATCTTCTTGATAGCCCAGAGATCCTGATACTCTTTGGATTTTGGAAGTGGAATGGTAGATGTGTGTTGAGAATGGAAGGGAAGGGAGTTAAGGATAGGGTTCCAGAATTCAGACGCCCTCTTAGGTTTGAAATGTGGGGGAAAAAAAAGAGAGAATCACTGCTTACTTTAGTCTGTTCAGGCAGCTGTAACAAAATACCACAACTGGGTGACTTACAGGTAATAGCAATGTTCATAAATGGTGCCTTCTTGCTGTGTCCTCACATAGCGGAAGAGGTGAGGGAGCTTTTGGGGGCAGCTCTCATAAGAACGCTGATCATTCACGAGGGCCTGCCTTCACGACCCAATCACCTCCCAAGGGCCCCCAGTTCCTAACAGCATCACATATGGGAGTGAGGATTTCAACATATAAATTTTAGGAGGATACAAACATTCAGATGATAGGCCAGAGCACTGACCTAGGCAATGGCATCTAGAGAAAAGAGAAAAATAATTTACTTTTGACTTGGGGTGTCTTGGGTTTAAATCCCAGTCCCACCACTTAAATCATTTGTGACCCTGAGCCCCGTGGAGCCTTGATTTCTGCACTTGTAAAAATAGGCAGAATATTAAATAACTTCAGAATTTTCATGAAAATTAAATGCTACCTCTGAAGTGAAATGAAGATATAAGAATTAAATAAATAGGGCTGTTTTAAAGAGTAAATGTGCTCAGTAATTGGTGTTCTGTAAATGTTAGCTTCGTTCTGAAACATATAGACCAGAATGTCAACTTATGGAAAGAATGTAAATATTTTTTGGTTATAAATACCAGTGAATTTTTCTTACAATGCCAATGGTCTGTACATACTATATGGATTATATTTCAGCTTTTTGCCTTATCCTAAAGCTAATAACAAATAGGGCAATGATGTATATGGGCAATTTACAAAAGAAGAAACAAGAATATCTGGTAACATAGCAAGAATTTTTTAACATCTTCTTGGTCATCAAACACAATATAAACAATCAGATACCATTTTGTTTCTCACACTGGCAAAGATTAAGAAGAATGAAAATGCCCACTAGCTGGTGGTGAGGAGGGAAGGGGAAGGGTACACTCTTGACATTGGATAGTTGGAGTTCAAATTGGTACAGATGTTTTGGAGAGCAATTTGAAAGTAGGCCCCCTTTCTAAAAACAAAATGAAACTTTAAAAATGTTTACCCTGCATTTAAAGCTAAAAGTTTGCCTGACTCTATGATTTAGTTATGCCTCTTCTAGTTTATATTTTTTGAAGTATAAAAATGTCTTCCAAAAGACATATATAAGAATATACATAACAACTTTATTCAGAATAGCCTAAATGTCTATCAGAAAAAAATAAATCAATAAATTGCAGTATTTTTTTTTAAAGGATACTATGCAGCAATAAAAAGATGGATTACTGCTATCCTCTACAGCATGGATGAATCTCGCAGACGTTATGTTGAGTGAAGGAGGCCAGAAACCAAAGAATACACACCCTATGATTCCATTTATATGAAGTTCAAGGACAGGGGATAGCTACTGACTGGGAAGAGGCATGAAGAGCATTCTGGAGCAGTGCAAATGTTTAATCCATTGATCTGGGTGGTGGTTATAACCGTTGTCTATACACATGTAGAATTCAACTCGCAGTACACTTAAGATTTATTCACCTTGTTGTATATATGCTATACCTCAATTTAGAAGTTTTGAGAAAACATACACTTTGACTTAGCCAATATGTTTTCATTCTAAAGAAAAAAGTCAGAATAGTACAAAAAAGGTTTATATGCAACAATGATCACCATAGCATTATTTATAGTAGAAAAAATCTGGAAATAAAATCCAATAATAAAGAAGTAGTTAAATAAAATTATGATACATCAGATAGTAGAATGCTGTAATCATTAAATCAGATAAAATAGAAGAGTCAAAACTATGGAAAGTTTTTCATAATATAATGTTCCAAAAAATATGTTAGCGAAACAGTATTTAAGATTTAATACTATATTTGCTTAAAATATACATGTCTGCCTCCCTCTCTCTCTCTATATATGTATATTACATAATCCACGTGCTTATCACACGTATCTCTGACTAATGGGATTGTAGATAATTTTCCCTTTCTTTCTCTTGTTTTAAGCAGTTTTCTATATTGGACATGTCCTATTTTGTAATCTGCAAAAATCTGAAATAAAATGTAAAAGGGAAAAATGCTAGGTGTGGTAGTGCATGCCTATAGTCCCAGCTACTAGGGAGGTTGAGGCAGGAGGATCACTTGAGCCCAGGAGTTTGAGACCAGCCTGACTGATATAACAAGACCCCATCTCAAAAAATAAAAAATGAAAATAAATAAATAAAAAGGAGGAGAAGGCCAGGAGCAATGGCTCACACCTGTAATCTCAGCACTTTGGGAGACCAAGGTGGGTGGATCACCTGAGGTTGGGAGCTGGAGACCAGCCTGGGCAACATAGTGAAACCCTGTCTCTACTAAAAATACAAAAATTAGCCAGATATGGTGGTGCACACCTGTAACCTCAGCTACTCCAGAGGCTAAAGCAGGAGAATCACCTGAACCCAGGAGGCGAAGGTTGCAGTGAGCTGAATTAGCACCACTGCACTCCATCCTGGGGGACAGAGTGAAACTCTGTCTCAAAAAAAAGGTGGGGGAGGGGATTGAAAAACAAAGCACAAGAGTGAGCAAGTCAACTCTCTATATAAGTAAGCTGTTCTGTACATTTACATATTGCATTCTAGGTATGCCCTTGATGAAGGTAGTTAACCTCTCTAAGCCTCAGGTCCTCTCTGTAAAATGGGAATCATTATTGCACCTATCTTATGGTATTGTTATCTGGAATAAATAAAATATTCTGTATGTAGTGCTTAGCAGTGTCTGACATATCATAAACACTTCATAAATATTAGCCATTACATTACTCTGGGACACTGGCTAAAACTCCTAGGTTACCAGAATTGACTTAACTGCTCTTGTCTTCTTTTCACCTTAGGTATCTACTGACCTGGTTATCGCTTCTTCCTTTAAGGAATATTAGAACACTGCTGGGGATGGGCTGACAAACATACCAGTATTGACGCATCCAGTCCCCTGAAAGGTCTCATCTGATTAGGGATATTCATTCTGAGAACCAGGTCTCAGATTCTCTTTTGGATGCATCAAAGTCCAACTGATTCTGACAGCCAACTTTGTGTGTATCCCTCGGAGAAGCCTTGGGGCCCAGGTTCCACACCATTCTGTATAAAGTGGAAAGTTAGGAGATAGCTGATCCGCTTTCTCTATAGAATTATCTTCCTCACAGAATTATCAACTCACTATGGGGGTCTATCGCACAGTGGGTTTTAGTTTCTTTTTTTTCCATTGCTTTCCTTGTTTTCTATTTTCATTCTTTTCTAAAATTTTCATTTCCAGAGCTGCTTCTGGGCTCTCTTCTCCCTGCGCCAACCCACCCCCACCTCCTCCCCTTTCTCCCTCCTTCCTTCCCTTTCTCGCTCTTCCTCTTCGTCTCTCTTGAGACAGGTCTAGTGGCCTGGTTGCCATCTGCTGCCTTTTTTTTTATGAGGTTGAGATCAGATGGCATCTAATCGATCGTCATGGTCTCCATGGTTACCAGGGTGACAGAGTACTTGGGAGAGACACATTCTCGAGCCTGGGGCTGTCAGACCATTCCTGAGAGGGGAAAGGAAACAAAACCTCTTCCATCATATGTACACCTTTACATCTTTCTCAACTGCAGCAAAACACAGACCCTGTTTATGTTTTACATAGTGACCTAGTGGCTTGAGGCCAGGGAATGCAGAGTGGCTTTTTTCTATTTAAAAAAATGCACAAGGACAGAAGTAAAGGGTTTTTGTTTTTTGTTTTTTTTAGCCTCAGAACCATCCCCTCCCCTCCCTGCTCCATACAGACCATCCATTTTATCATTTTTTTTCTTTCCCCTTTAAATGTTTGGGAATTAATTCAGTAATTCTACTGAGCTGTTATTCTTCCAATAAATCATGGTAGTTTTAAAACTGACAATTGACAGCTATTTGCTTTAGGGAAAGAAACAACCCTCATAAAATTACCAACACTTTAACTTTTGATTAGAATCAGTGTTAATGTTAATGTTAGTTGTTCTTTGGCCAAGCATTATTTGTAATATGGGAAGCCATTTTTCCCACAAAGAGCAGTTTCATATGATAAAATGTAAACAAAATGACCCTTATTGTTAATGCAAAAAGTGCTCAGGCATGACTGTGGTCTGTAATGCTTTAATGCCTAGGGGCTGGCCAATCTGGCAGAAATACATCCAGGCCTTATTCTAATAGAATATGATGGCATTGACAGCCCAGATCTGGTTGAAAGAGACATGAGAAAGATCTTGGTAATAAGGATATATAGCTAATGGGAAAAGGGCTAGATTTCTGGAGTAACTCAGAAACAAGAAAATAACCAATTATCATGCCATTAAATCATGTTAAAACTGCATAAGGAATACTACCCTTTGCTTATTAAAACATCTTTAACATTAGGCACAGATGACTTGGACTATAAGCTGCTTTACTTCCTTTTCTGGAAATATGGCATGCTTCTTAACACTTATTAGAAATTCTCCTCTTTTTTTGTCTTTGTCAGAGAAAACCAAACTTAAAATTATAGCACAGGTACAAGGCCTATCTATAGGTGATTTTTTTTTTTTTTTCATTTAAAGAAAAAATGTAATGTCAAACCATGAGCAGTGCTTGCTTCCTTCCTTCCTTCTTTTGTCTCTGACTTCCCTTTGGACCTCCTGCATCTTCTTCTGTACAGTTCCTAGTAAGATTCAGATATATTCATTTGCAGTGCCTTTGGCTGTTAAGCAAATAGCACACTGATATTTGAAATAGAAATGATCCCATCAATTGGAGGAGAGACTTTAATATAAAGGGAAAATAATGTATCAAGAACAAAAACCCTCTTACTCATTTTGCACCTTTGCATCTTAGCTAATGCCTGCCTCTCCTTCCCTCTCTGCAGTTCCTCCTATTCTCTCCCTCTTTCCTGGTGAGTGCAATCATTGAATGGCCAGGGGAACTGCTTTTATTTAAGTCTCACCTCCCCAGAAAAGCTTTCCCCAGATTCCCCATCACAGACTTCTGAACTCCTAGTGTTCTTTTGGTCTGTGCCTCTCATTCAGGACTTAGCTGTGCTGCCTTTCGCCCCGGCTTATGTATTTGTCATGTTTATCTCTTGCCTCTTGTTTACACTGTAAGCTCCAGAAGGGAGAGACCATTTCCTCTGCTTCTGGGCTTCTCCCTTACTTTGTACCTAGTTAGCTCTTACTAAATGTTTGATAAAGATAACAGCAGCCTGTTGTGCCTACGGGGCCAGCGATAGCTGTTTTTTCTTTGAAGACCAGGAACCAAATTTGATTCTTAGCATTTCTTCAACTGCAGGGATTTTACTTTGTGTCAGCCAAGAGGCTTTCCTTACCTCCTTGTCTTCAACACTCTTATGCACAAGCTTGCTTCTCAGAGAAGGTGGGTTCTACCTTGGAAGGAAATGAGTCGTTTCCTCCCATCAGGACAACTGCCACAGCATGGTGTCAACTCACTCTTGCCTTTCGTAAATTGAGTTTGTCAGTGCTCAGCGACACAGCTGAGTGAAATGTTGTGTGATGCGGGCTGTCTCCTGGGAGAGAGAAACTGGCATAAACCACATCCTAATGGGATCCAGAAACAAAGAAGCGTGAATGAAGTGTTAATTGCATTCATAAAGACATTAACAAAGGAATTAAAATGGCAGAAGCTTCCGTCCCCCACTCAAGATTCACAGAAAAATATGTTATCCAAAGAATGTTCCAACAATAATCATCAAAGTTTATTGCTTGCCCATTGGGGAAATAACTCTTGATACATATGAACTTTTCAAAGAACATTTTGTGTCCATTATTTTGAGTATATTAATTAACAGACAGTTTAATCCACCCTACCTCCAGTTCTTTGCTTCCTTTTGTATGATTTAAGTTTCCAAAAAATCCAGAGGCATTTTCAATGCTGCTTCATTAACCATAAGGATGTCTGTTAACAGTTTGAACCTAATCAATCCTACAGTTCTTATTAGAGCAAAATGCTCATTATCTGGGAGATTTTTTGCTTTTTGAAATAAAATTACAAGACTGGGGGTTTATTTTACAGTCCCTCTTGAATATTCCTGAAATGATCTGCAATGTGGGCAACCCGGGGCTCCCTCCCCAGCCCTGTGGCAGGGCCCCCAGCTGCTGACAACAGGGCTAAGCTGGCAAAAGGTCAGGAGGCTACATTTCACTGAAGATGGATCGCACGGATGAATATTGCGCCTGCTTAATGAAGTCAAGGCCATGGATTTGGGACCTTTTATGGTTTTTCTTGTTTCACTCAATTTTACCTTCATAGACCACGCCACTAATCCCAGCCAATCATTTTGTAGATATGTGCAACTGGTGACTAAGGGACTAGATAAAAGTAAATGAATCTAAAAAACAGTGACCAGAAATCAGAAATCTCTGTGCCTATAACAAACTCAGAATTTAAAAAAAAAAAAAAAAAAAAAAAAAAAAGCGTGCAGTGTCTCATGTGATCCCTGCAGAAACTCTGTGAGATATATGGAGCTGACATTCCTACCCTCATCCTGCAGATAAGAAAGCTAAAACTCAAAGACATTAAGTAAAGTCTCAGGATTAAAATTCAGATATTTTTTATCATCTGACTGCTCTTTCTACTGTAGTCATCTAACCCTCCCAGGATCTCATTTAATTCTCACAAGAATCCTATGAAGTAAGAGAGGCTGTATAAACAAGTGGGTCGATTTTTCCAGGAGTCTTTTTTTTTTTGAGATGGAGTCTCACTCTGTTGCCCAGGCTGGAGTGCAGTGGCGCAATCTCGGCTCACTGCAACCTCCGCCTCCCAGGTTCAAGCGATTCTCCTGCCTCAGCCTCCTGAGTAGCTGGGACTACAGGCACACACCACTATGCCCAGCTAATTTTTGTATTTTTAGTGGAGACGGGGTTTCACCATGTTGGCCAGGATAGTCTTGGTCTCTTGACCTCGTGATCCGCCTGCCTTGGCCTCCCAAAGTGCTAGGATTACAGGTGTGAGCCACCATGCCTGGCCTCCAGGAGCCGTATTAATGCAACTAGAGGAGCAGGTGCTCTCAAGCCCCTCCTTAGAATTCGGCTGAACCCCCTGGTTATCTAAAACGCTATATTTTTCAGTCTTGTCTAAATCAATCATATTCATGGATGTGGCATCAACTCAATAGTGCCTGTTTAAAAGTGATGAAATTCTAGTCAGTTGTATGTATCTGGGCTCATCAACACAGACTGGTGAGTGGAAGGGGGCTCAGAAGTGCACATTCAGCATCTTAGGAAAGCTCCTGCATAGTTATTAGCATCAGACCAATTGAGTCTCTGGTTGCTTCTAATTCTGGTGCAAACATTGGGAACACTTCCTCCCAGAAACGAGCTATACATAAAATTCAGGTTATATGCTGTTTTGTATTAGTTGTGCTTAGTCTCATACACGTTACCATACTCTCAAGAGGTGATTATTTCTTATTAGAACACATCATTTATAGTACTTGATTTCAGAATTTTCAAATAATAGCAAATTTAGCTCCAGTGTAGCCATGCCACCAAGTTGTTCAGAATTCTCATTCAAACAGCATTTTGAATTATCTACAGAATTTATTAATATTATTTGCATTTATTTTATTTATGTTTTTATAATTTTGTGTCCTAATTAGAAGGTCCTATTATGTGTTCCTAAGATAGAAGACTAATTTAATCTTACCTATCTATGGCTGGCTGTGGGATGCAAGATGTATAATAAATGTAAAAAAATCAAAGTGAGCAGTTGGCCAGTTATATATTCAATCTAGACAACTGAAGTCAAAGCCTTACTTTTTCATCAATAGCAGAAGGGTTGAAATTTCATTCATTATATTTATGTCAAAATTAAGAGAATTAATTCATGCGCCTAAGTCAGAACTGTGTCATTATCATAGGGTGGTTATTTTCCATTTCCATTTATAAAATCAAAATGGATGAAGTTATTTTCTAGGACTGCACTGTCCATTATGGTAAGCTACTAGACATATGTGGCTATTTAAATTAAAATTATGTAATCAAAATTAAATAAAATTAAAAATCCAGTTCCATATTTTAAATCCTCAATAGCCATGTGGTTAGTGGCTATTGTATTGGACCATGGAGATTTACAGAATATTTTTGTCACTGCAGAATGTTCTATTGAACAGTGCTGTTCTAGAGCAAACAATTGGAATTCACACATACCACAGAAATACATTCTATATCCAGTCATATAGTTGTTTGTAAAACACCATATACAATTTAGTGACAGTGACTTGGAGCACCATCCTGCTGGGGCTTGGGCATCAAGGAAGGATGGTCTGCAGACTTCTCTGCAGTGTGGACTGGCCCTGTGTGTCATGGGAGAGGATGATGAGACAAATCTCTGGAGAAAGGGCAGGTGCAGATGAGCCATTTCCATTTTCCACTCCTGCAGCTCCCACAACCTCAAGTCCAGACCTGCCGCCAAGACGTGCTTGTAAAGAAGCCCAAACCAAAGCACATTTTGGATTAATTCTCTGGCCGTAATTTCTTTGCAAAATCTATCTTGTGCCTTTGATTAAGGACTTTCTTTCATTTTTGCCATGAATTTTAATGAATCTGAACTTAACAGTATTTTCCACCAACCAGAACATTTAGCACAGGTATTGACCAAAAGAAATAAGGCTACAGACAAGCAAGAATCATAACAAAACTGAAAAATATAGTCCAGAGCTCCCCGCTGAACACTTCAAGTGAATGTCATTGGCTCATTCTCATTGACAATCAGCAAGTAAACATCCACAGACTAAAGTAAGGTCTCTCCCTACTCTGGGAAAGGTGGGACCGTTCTTCGGTATTTGTCATATTAGCCACTTTAAACTTGTAAAAATTGAAAAGTAATAAATCACCAATCATCTTCTGTTTTCCGATGTACTAGGACTTGGCTATATTAAGAAAGAGATTGAGGCAGAATGTTTTCACAAGATTGCTCAAAGTCATTTGCAGCAAGCACATGAGATATACAACTTTCATTGCTTTTATCACATAATTCTTCAAAGTGGCCTTATTGGGCACATGTTTTATTTTCTTGGTAGATTGTAAATCCCTTGAAACTTCTAATTATACATATTTGCATCCCAAAGTACCTTATACAGCGGGAGGTGCTCCGTACCTTGGTTCAACCTCATCAATATTCATTGAACAAATGAATGAATGAATGCATAAAGGAGATCCCTGGTAACAAATTTGCCTAGCCTAATTATGGTAAGTTTTGGCTGATAGGTATAGAAGAGTAGGGGGTGGGGGGAGAGGTGCAAAATTTGAGAAGAAACATAGATTGTGAGCTCATTGAAAAGGTATCATTTCAAAGTTTCCTTTGAATCTCCATAGGGATATGATGAAAGAGAAAATATTTTTAAGGGCAACTGTGAATTTCAATTACTGGAGCAGAGGATCAGAGAAGAGTTGCATCCAATCTATTGTCTTTCAAAAGAATTTCTTTGCTGACATTCTGCCTGGAAGTAGGAAACATAAAAATATTGTATTAATTTGTAGTGTATAATTTTGTATTAATAGCCAAGTGGCATGATAATGGAATCAATTGACATTGAAAATAGGATGAACATAATTGAACTGAAGCCCATATACTTTTTCACAAACTTGAATGAAAATGAATCCCAAAATGAAAGTGACCACTTTGTAATCTATCCTCATACTCAGATCACCCCTGATAAGTCAGCATTCAACCCAATCTTCAATATTTCCAAGTAAAGAGAACCATAGGGGTATGTTAAAGGCCATAAAAGGGAGTTTAAGCAAATATTTCTAACCTCTTTTGTGTTTTAACAATGCCAGTCACCAACTTAAGCAAGTTTTTTGACGCAACTTTCTAGGTCATGTATCTTTAAATCACCATGACTCATATTTGTCTCTGTTCCAACTGTTTTCTGCTGTCTCTCTTGCTGAAATGGTTTCAATTAGAGCCTGGAAAGGGTTGATACAGAACTCTTGCACAGTGCTTGCCAACATGGGAATTGGTTTTAAACACTGCTGTTTTTCATCCAGAAAAAAATTCTCCCTTCCCGCCCTTGAGTTAGAAGAGATTATTCTCAGACAGGCGTTTAGCTGATTTTTAATGTCAAAGAAACTTAATTTGCAAACTCGTTAGAAACTCTTTAGTAAAAGCTGCCTAGTAAAACAGATGATTAATATTGGTAAGCTCCTCATTTGCATATTAATTAGTCTCCATACTCAACTAATTAAAACTGCACTGCCTATTTGCGGACTTTCTTCTAGACTGCAGCCTTGTTTCTATGTATAAGCTTGTATTTTAACTAAAATAAGGGTTAGTGATTATGACTGTACTTTTCTTAACATACTGATTTTTCCATCTGTGATACTTAGGACTCCTCAAGGTCCTAGAACCATCTTGAAACTATCTTTGCACAAATTATAACGGTGAGAAAACTGTGACATAGGAAAATTATGACAGCAAAAGAAATCTGTCTCAACCTACTCCATCTTGTTTTTAGCATCCATGCTGTCCTTGTTCATTCCAGGGCGTAGGCCAGGCTAACCATAAAAGGAATTTCGTTTATAGTTTAACTTTGAAACAAAGATGGTAATTGTCCCTTCCCAAAACAAACCCCCTTTTTGCCTGGGAACCAGACCACCTTTGTAAAACTAACAAATTAGCCACGAGATTAGAAATTATGGCTCAGGAGTCATGCAGCCAGAAGCCACACAATTCTAAATTTCCTGATATGCTTTGTATCTGTGTTTCCACCCAAATCTCCTGTCAAATTGTAATCCCCAGTGTTGGAGGTGAAGCTTGGTGGAAGGTGATTGGATCATGGGGGTGGATTTCTCATGAATGATTTAGCACGATCTCCCTTGGTGCTGTTCTTATGACGGTGAGTCTCGTGAGATGTGGTTGTTTAAAAGTGTGTGTTACCTGCCCCTACTCATACCTGCACTCTCTTGCTCCTGATTCTGCCATATTAGATGCCTGGTCCCCTTTTGCCCTTCAGCCATGATTGTGAGCTTTCTGAGGCCTCCCCAAGAGCAGAAACCATAACGCTTCCTGTACAGCCTGCAGAACCATGAGCCAATTAAATCTCTTTTCTTTATAAATTACCCAGTCTCAGGTATTTCTTTAGAGCAATCCAAGAACAGACTAATATACTCCACAACTGCTCCAACAAATAACATCACTATTGTAAAACCTAAGATTGGCGTTTGAGATATTTTTCAGACCCTGCATTTTGATGAACAAACTGGCACCACCCAGACTGGTAAACTGGCCCAACTAGTTCTGCGATCCCACCCAGAAACTGAAGACAGCAAGAAGAACCTGCTTCGACCCCTCTATGATTTCAGCCCCCACCCAACCAAAGCATTCCTCCGCTCCCTAGCCCCCTGCCCACCAGATTAACCTTAAAAAACCCTAGTCTTCAAATGTTTTGGGAGGCCGATTTAAGTAATAAAACTCTGATTTTCTGTTTAGCCAGCTTTGCATTTATTAAACTATTTCTCTATTGTAATAATGCTGTCTTAGTAAATTGGCTCTGTCTGTGCAACTGTGCAACAGGCAGGAACAACTGTGAGGGCAGTTACAATCTCTAAGCAGCCATTTTATTGGGCCAAATCACTTTTGTCCCAGTATAGCCATATGTTGCTTAATGACGTGAATATGTTTATGAAATGCATCATTAGGTGATTTTGTCACTGTGTGACATCATACAGTGTGCTTATACAAACCTAGATGGCACAGCCTACTACACACCTAGGCTATACAGTTTAGCTCATTCCTCCTGGGCTACAAACCTGTACAGTATGTTATAGCACTGACTACTGTAGGCGATTGTAACACAATGGTAAGTATTTGTGTATCTAAAAGTATCTAAATATAGAAAAAGTGCAGTAAAAATACAGCATTATAATCTTATGGGACCACCATGAGAGCTGTGGTCTGTTGGTGACTGAAACCATGTTGTGCAGCACATGACCTTATTTGTGAGCTTCTTCAGATTTTGATGGGAAGAAAACAGTTGGATGACACAGTGACTGGCAATAATTAAAGTGAAAAGGTACCAAATTGTACCTCAATATTTGGTGTTTTTAAGTCTTGTTCTAGGCCGGGTGCAGTGGTTCACACCTGTAATCCCAGCACTTTTGGAGGCCGAGATGGGCGGATCACCTGAGGTTGGGAGCTCGAGACCAGCCTGACCAATATGGAGAAACCCCGTCTCTACTAATAATAAACAAATTAGCCAGGCGTGGTGGCACATGCCTGAAATCCCAGCTACTTGGGAGGCTGAGGCATGAGAATCGCTTGAACCCAGGAGGCGGAGGTTGCGGTGAGCCAAGATCACGCCATTGCACTCTGGCCTGGGCAACAAGAGTGAAACTCCATCTCAAAAAATAAATAAATAAATAAATAAGGTAAATCTTGCTATATAAATGAATATATCTTTCCAGTATAATTTTTTATATTTAAACCTAGCTACTTTAAAATTATTTAATCATTATTTTACTATTTAATTTTTAGTAAAGAATTATTGGGTGGGAAAGCAGGTTAATTTATTGTTAAAAATTATGCTTGCAGAAAACCTAGTGGTTTGGATCACAAGACCCTAGCTTTTATTGATGAGAATGAATTTCCACTGTGGACAAAACAAAACCAACTAAATAAACAAAAATAAAAATACCTATGAAAGGCCAGGCATGGTGGTTCACGCCTGTAATCCCAGCACTTTGGGAGGCCAAGGCAGGCAGATCACAAGGTCAGGAGTTCGAGACTAGCCTGGCCAACATGACAAAATCCCATCTCTACTAAAAATACAAATACTAGCCGAGCGTGGTGGCGGGCATCTGTAGTCCCAGCTACTTGGGAGGCTGAGGCAGGAAAATCGCTTGAACCCGGGAGGCGAAGGTTGCAGTGAGCCAAGATTGCACCACTGCACTCTAGCCTGGGTGACAGAGCGAGACTCTGTCTCAAAAAAACAAAACAAAACAAAAAAACCCACCAGCTATGGAAAGAAACAACCTTTACATACAGAGTTGTTAAATGAGATTCAGGAGAAATTATATCAGTCCAATAATTGAGTGACATTGACCAAATTGCTGAATTTCTCTTTCCTGTGTTACAACAGAAAAGAAATATGCACAGAATATCGACATCAGGCATTTTCCTGTGACACCGCTCCCCAAATTGAGTAAGGTGTCACTATTAGATTCTTCCATAGCCCCCCGTGTTTACTCTTCTCATAGCCTGTACCTCATGCTACTATAATCATATCTTTATTTGTTCCTACTCCTTATTGGATGCTTCTTCACAGCACAGTCTCTGTCTTGTCTATCATTATATTTCCCAGTGCTTAGCATTATCACAGGCATTATATATCCCAGTGCCTATGATATTTAAATAATTGCCAAATAAATAAATGAATAAACAAACATATTAGTACATGGATAAAAATAAATAAGGCATGTGTTTTAATTATTTATGACTGTATGACAAAAAGCTCAAAAACTTAGAGACTAATAACAATAATTTACTATTTCTCATGATTCTGTGAGTTGCCTGGAAAGCTCTTCTGCTGTTTCACCTGAGCTCACTTATGGTATTGCATTCAGTTGGGGGATTTCCCAGGGATTGAGCTCAGTTGAGACAACTGAGGATCCGGACCTTTCTCTCCGTATGTCTTTCATCTTCAGGTTGGCTCCTTGGACTTCTTAACGTGATGAGAGCAATGTGCCAATGTGCAGACACTGAACTTACATCATGTTTGCTGACGTCTCTTAGGCCAAAGCAAATCATTTAGCCAAGCCTAGAATAAATGTGGGAAGAAATTACACATGGGCATGAACACTGTATTTGGGAGACCCTGAGTGTAATAATGAATCACAAATGTCTCTACCTTAAGGGATTTCTTAATCCAGGGGTGTTCAGTTGTTTGGCTTCCCTGGGCCACATTAGAATTGTCTTGGGTCACACATAAAATACACTAATACAATAGCTGATGAGCTTTAAAAAAAAATCACAAAAAAGGCCGGGCACTGTGGCTCACGCCTGTAATCCCAGCCCTTTGGCAGATGGAGGTGGGCAGATCACAAGGTCAAGAGATTGAGACCATCCTGGCCAACATGGCGGAAACCCACCTCAACTAAAAATAAAAAAATTAGCTGGACGTGGTGGCACGCCTGTAGTCCTAGCTACTCGGGAGGCTGAGGTGACAGAGTAAGACTCTGTCTCAAAAAAAAAAAAAAAAAAAAATCGCAAAATAACCTCATAATGTTTGAAGAAAGTTTACTGATTTGTGTTGGGCCTCATTCAAAGCCATCCTAGGCCACAAGTGGCTCACAGACTGCGGGTTGGATAAGCTTGTCCTAATCAAAGCAGATGAGTGAGTATACAGCTAACGTTCTGTAATAAATGTTATGCCAGAGATAACAACAAACTGCTTAGGATATAGGTATAGACAGCATTAGAGCCAGGAGGTCTTATTTTGAACCTCTCTCCTTTTATTAATTGCTGTGTGACTTTAGCTAAGTTACTTAATCTGTCAAAATAGTGGCTTTATAATTCTAAAAATAGGTATAAGGCCTACTTGGTATTTGTCGAAACTTCCTTCCAATATGACATACTGTTCTACAGAGGCTTGAAAAGCTAAAACCTGTGTTTATCAGACTTCTTTGCAGCTAAAGCTCTTGATGTGACTTGGATCAAGCGATTAAATATGTACTATGAGAACTGACTTTGAAACTGAATCAAATGGGAAAATATGAAGCGGCTTGAAGGGCAGTGAAGGGCATCAACTTTTGCTGGAAGGATCTAGCAGCTGTAGCATAACTCAGGGGCCAACAGTGCTGGTGATAGAGTCATGTTCCAGTTACATGGCTTTGACATCACAACCTATGAGTCTGCAGTAGGCATGGCACCTTCTGGATGCCTAGTGTTCCACCTATAGTAGAGAGAGCAGTCCCCTGGGCAGGCTAATTCTTTTTTTTTTTTTTTTTTTTTTTTTGAGATGGAGTTTTGCTCTTGTTGCCCAGGCTGGAGTGCAATGGCACCATCTCAGTTCACCACAGCCTCCGCCTCCCAGGTTCAAGCGATTCTTCTGCCTCAGCCTCCCGAGTAGCTGGGATTACAGGTGCCCAATACCACGCACAGCTAATTTTGTATTTTTAGTAGAGACTGGGTTTTGCCATGTCGGTCAGGCTGGTCTCAAACATCAGGTGATCCGCCTGCCTCTGCCTACCAAAGTGCTGGGATTACAGGCGTGAGCCACCACGCCTGGTCCCTGGGCAGGCTAGTTCTATGGTAGTGAACTGGGAGCCATTCCTGGAGGTCTTGTCTAAAGCCGCTCCATTTAGACCTTTCAGCGCTTCTGTAGGCATCAAATTCCCTTTCTGCTTAAGGTGCCGAGAGTAGTTTCTGCTTTCTGGACTCAGCCCTTATGGACAGGTTGCTTTCCAATATTGTTGTGAAGTTTACTAGAGACACTTTATGTAAAATTGATTCATGCTTGGGAAGTGCTTATTTAGTAAATACTAATGTTCCTTCTCTTATAATTTTTATATACAAAATAACAGATGAAACCTCCAGATGTTTTTAAAGATTCTGACTCTCTCTTAGTGTTTAGTTGGCATGCAAACACAATCTTTAAACAAAAACTTCCAGTCACACTAATATACAAACATGGAAATAGATTCAGAGATGCAAAATACATCCTATTCTTAATCACCTTTTAACAAAGACTATGATCATGTTTTGAGATTAAGTGCCTGATCTTAACCTTGGGCAAAGCATTTTACTGCCTCAATTTCTTCATTAAGGGCCTCAGTGTCCTCATTTATCAAGTAAAGGAGTTGGATTTACATAATTTCTAAGACTTCTTCCTTCCTTCCTTGCTTCAAAACTGTGTGTTCTTTAAAGCACTAAGCAATTACCTCCCACTGCTGGCCTACATATATGCAGTCAAAGTTTATCACCGGTTTCTAGGCTTTACTAGAGGTCTGAAATTGCGTAAAAAGAGTTGACCCAGTGTCTTTATGAACTTGTTAGTTCTCAAGTAAGCTAGGATAACCACTCCCTCTCAATAAAGAATGTTTTAGCTCTTTTATCGATAATAATATATTTTCCTGACCAAACGAATATGGATCCAACACTCCTAAACATAATTCCTCTCCCGCTTCTAACACTTAAGCAAGCACTGTCATCATTATCATTGATAACTTTTATTACACAATTGCTATCTGTTGAGCCCTTATATTTTCTTGTTTGCATGACTTATTGCCAATTTAACTTCCACAACACCCCATACACTTTTTTGATATGATGAGACTAAGGCTGAAAGAAGTTAAGCAAGTTATCCAAGGTCATGGAATTACCAAGTGGCAGAGTTAGATCTTGACTAGGTGTATTTGAACTGAAAGTTTCTTAACAACTACATTAGATGACTTCTTAATAACAATACTAAGTAGTAGTAGTATTGAAAATAGTATTATTTTAGCCAACCTTTATTGAGTGCTTGCTATATGCCAAGTACTCTGCTGACTTATTCATATCTGAATTCTCATAATCTATAGCTTAAACCCTATTATAACCTCCATTTTATAAATGAAAAAAATTGAAGCTTGTTAATTTTAAGTGTGTCTTTTTTTTTTTTTTTTTTTTTTTTTTGAGACAGGGTCTCACCCTGTTATCCAGCCTGGAGTACAGTGGCATGGTCCCGGCTCACTGCAGTCTCTGCCCTCTGCCTCCCAGACTCAAGCATCCTCCCACCTCGGCCTCCCAACTAGCTAGGACTACAGGGGTGCACCAACATGCCTGGCTAAGTTTTGTCTATTTTTTGGTATAAGCAAGGTTTCACCATGTTGCCCAGGCTTCAAACTAACAGGCTCAAGTCATACACCCGCCTCAGTCTCCCAAAGTGCTGGGATTACAGGCATGAGCCACTGAGCCTGGCCTAAGTGTGTCTTGACTAAAATTATTCAGCTCCACTAGTGGAGCTGGACTGTGAACCTCAGCAGTATGTAAACCACAGTGTTCTCACCTGCCATGCCTTATTGCCTCCTGTCTCCTTATAGTGATGATATTGAAGGAAAAATCTTGACTCTGCTTTAATTTATGGACAAAGTAATTTGTTTGCATATTTAAAAGCTGTATAAGTAACAAAGTACTTATGGCACTCCCCCACAACTGATTCTGCCCATGAGTGTGCCACCACTCCACGCCTGAGAACCACTCACACAGAGACTAATGAGTACAAATAGAGGGAAAGAATGTGTAGGTAAGAAAAGCCATGGTATGAAGCCGGTTACAGTGGCTCATGCCTGTAATCCTACCACTTTGGAAGGCTGAGGTGGGCGGATCACTTGAGGCCAGGAGTTTGAGACCAGGCTGGCCAACATGGTGAAATCCCTTCTCTACTAAAAATAAAACCAGATGTGGTGGTATGCCCCTATAGTCCCAGCTATTCTGAAGGTCGAGGTATAAGAATCACTTGAGCACAGGAGGTAGAGGTTGTAGTGAGCCAAGATCATGCCACTGCACTCCAGCCTGGGTGACAGAGCGAAACTGTCTCAAAAAGAAAAAGAAAAAAAGAAAATCTTTGGTATGAACACACACTCCCCTTTTTCTTTCTTTCTTTTTTTTTTTTTTGTGTGTGTGTGTGAAGACCATAATAACCTTTTTAATTAATTAATTTGTTTATTTTTAAGCTACTTCTGAATAACATAACAACCTTTATTATTTTCCTGCTAGAGCTACAGAATTTCTGATCCTATTTCTATTAGGGTGGCGGTGATTATGGGAAACCACTTTATATATTCCTTTTAAACATAACTTACTATCTTTTTTTTTTTTTTTTTTGTGATGGAGTCTTGCTCTGTCGCCCAGGCTGGCGTGCAGTGGCACAATTTCGGCTCACTGCAACCTTCGCCTCCCAGGTTCAAGCAAGTCTCTGCCTCAGCCTCCCAAGTGGCTGGGATTACAGGTGTCTGCCAGTAGGCCCGGCTAATTTTTGTATTTTTAGTAGAGATGGGGTTTCACCATTTTGGCCAGGCTGGTCCTGAACTCCTGACCTCGTGATCCACCCGCCTCGGCCTCCCAAAATACTGGGATTACAGGCATGAGCTACTGCATCTGGCCCTTAAACATAACTTTCCATGTTGTATAGACATTAGTTTATAATTTATGGGTTTTTTGGGAAAAAAAATACAGCCCTTTTAAAATCTGAATCAGTCTTATAAATGAACTAGATGCCTATTAGATTTAATAAGAAAAAAGTATAAATCTAAGCAATTAATTATTAAGCACCTAACAGCCAAATACAGCACCTGTGGGCAGAGAGGCCCTCTCCTTTGAGGAGGTGAAAACTAATTGCAATAGCAGACATGCTGAGAAGTCACACTGGGAGGCATGGAGTGCACACAGCAGTTGTCATTTTCCATTTGCTGAGCCACATTAAAAGGAAAGGTAGAGATCTAAGGAAAAAGTGTTTAAAACACCTTGGGAAATTTATTTAATAACGAAGCATGAAAAAAAGATGGGTGATAATGAAAGCCAGTAAGAAAAGTGGTAAGGGCATATTTAATCTGGGTTTCAGGAACTCTGAGCCTTGAGGCTTTTAATCTCTGAAAGGTCACAGGTGTAGCACACAGTAGGTGCTCAAACATCATTAAAATAACCAGCTAATGGATGAATGGATGGATGGCTTTTTCCCCTAAGTTTAACAAAAGAGGAAGTTTGATATTTGTAAATATTATTGAAGATAGTACCTATTATAGACTAAATGTTTATGTTACCCCCAAATTCAGATGTTGAATCCCTAGCCCTCAGTGTGATGGTCTTTGAAGATGTGGCCTGTGGAAGATATTTAGGATTAGATGAGGTTATCAGGGTGGGGCCCTGCTCTGATGGAAGTAGGGCCATTATAAGAAGAGACACAAGAGAGTTTGTTCTGTCTCTTACTCTACGAATACAAACTGAGGAAGAGCCATGTGAGGACACAGCAAGTCAGATGGAGAGCCCATGCCAGGAACTGAATGGGCCAGCACCTTGATCTTGTATTTCCCAGTCTCCAGAACTGTTAGAAATTAATTTCTCAGCCTGGCCAACATGGCGAAACCCCATCTCCACTAAAAGTACAAAAATCAGCTGGGCACAGTGGTGGGCGCCTGTAATCCCAGCTACTCAGGAGGCTGAGGCAGGAGAATTGCTTGAACCTGGGAGGCAGAGATTGCAGTGAGCTGAGATAGCACCACTGCACTCCAGCCTGGGCAACAAGAGTGAGACTCTGTCTCAAAAAAAAAAAAAAAAAAAAATTAATTTCTGTTGTTTAAACCACTCAGTCTGTGGTATTTTGTTATGGCAGCCCACACAGGCTAAGATCATACCTATACCTAAGTCTTCATATATCTTTAAAGCTTGTGCTACTTGGGTACACATACAATTATAGAATAGTACATAGATTATACATTGCAAATATATGTACATATAAATATTGGTCATTTTAATTTCTAAAAAAATAGTTACTTTTGAATGTAAAGTAACTTACCAATTGAATGAAAATTGTACTATTTCCTATGACTTAGAGGACTACATCCAATAAGCAGTTGGTATTCAAATCATGGGGCCATACCTAGGGCCCCTCAGTTAAGATGGTGCTATAATAGCCAACCTGTAAGCAGCATATCAAGGGAGGAATCCAGGTCTCTTGAGTATAGGCGGGGTACAAACCCATACTTTATAGTGCACTTTCATTTGTCTCTCCCTTTATTTCTTCCTTGGGACACATAATGATAGAAAACTAATCATAGGCTAGTGGCCACGACCTGGGGTGTGCTAGATGCAATATCGGGGAGCCGTAAGGGCTTTCAGTGGAGATTCAAAGTCCTCGGGGACTGTTTCTGGGGACAGGGCCTTGCTGGCAACTTCAGAGCTGGATTTCTCTCTCATAGTAAATACAAATCAACCCTAAGCATCGGATAGACAGAGTGCTAATTAAATCCCTAGTTATGAGAGCTCTTGCTTTATGCGTGGGAACAGGAGCAGTTCCTTCCCTGGGTTTACATAGCCAAGAGCTGATAGCTTTTTAAAAATTTGTCATAAAGATGAATATCTTGCTGAGAGCATGGTATGATAAGAGTACCAAAATCCTAGAGACAAGGTTAGAGCTCATCTCTGTTTCTTATTAACTATGATTCTTAGAATGTTGTTATAGTTTACTGAGACTTTTTGCTTCTCTGCAAAATGGGGCTAATAATGGAGCTAATAATTTCTGCTCTACCTGCCTTAGCAGGTTAATCTCAGAAACAAGTGAGGAACATTTGGGCATGAGAAAACCTTTTAGGAATATAATTATAATTCTTTACACCAGTAGTTGGCAAACTCTGGCCCACAGGTCAAATCTGTCTCACTGCGTGTTTTTGTATGGTCTACAAGCTAAGAATAGGTTTCACATTTTTAAATGGTTGAGAAGAAGGATATATTATGATGTGAAAATTATATAAAATTCAAATTTCAGTGTCCAAATGAATGAGTATAAATGTTCACTTGTTTACATATTATCTATAGCTTATCTTATATCTTACCACCACCATGATAAAGTTGAGTATGGCCCATAAAATATTTTCAGTCTTGCCCTTCAGAGAAAATATTTGTCAACCCCTGCTTTATATAAGTGTGTAAATCTAGGTTTTCCAGAGAAATAGAACCAGCAGGAGATATACGTTAGACTGTTCTTGCATTGCTATAAAAAGTACGTGAGGCTGGGTAATTTATAAAGAAAAGAGGTTTAATTGGGTCACAGTTCTGCAGGTTTTACAGGAAGCATGGTGCTGATATGTCTGCTCAGCTTCTCATGAAGCCTCAGGGAGCTTTCAATCATGGAAGAAGGCAAAGGGAGAACAGGCACACCGCATGGCAAAGGCAGGAGCAAGTGAGAGGGTGTGAGGAGGTGCCACACACTTTTAAATGACCAGGTCTTGTGAGAACTTGCTATCTCGAAGGCAGCACCAAACCATGAGGGATCCACCCCCATGACCTAAACACCTCCCACCAGGCCCCACCTCCAGCACTGGGGAATCACAATTCAACATGAGATTTGAATGGGGATGAATACCCAAACTATATCAAGGTATATCTCTATATATCCCAGTATAGGATATACACACACACACACACACACACACACACACACACACACATATGAGGAGAGAGAGAGATTATGGGAACTGGTTCATGATATTATGGAGGCCAAGAAGTCTCATGATCTGCCATTTCTTAGCTGGTGGTATAATTTAGTCCAGGACTGAAGGCCCAAGAACCAAGAGCGCAGATGTCCAAGGGCTGAAGATAGATGTACCAATTCAGAAAGAGAATCAATCTTTCCTCCACCTTTTTGTGCTATTTGGGCCCTCAGTGAATTGGGTGATGCCTACTCATATTGGTGAGGACAGATCTTCTTTACTCAGTCATCCAAGTAAATGTTTCTGTCTCCCAAGGCTTGTTCAATAGGTTCATGAATAACCATCATGGGCCCCAGTGATAGAGCAAGTATATTCATAGGCTTACCATCATGGACTTTGCTTCTGTCCTTGGGGAAGAGGTGCTACTGTCGCTGGCTATCGCCACTTCTGAGCGACCAACTTGTTCTCAGTGTTAACTAATCCTGGGGTTTGAATATGCAACCATATTCCCTAGGCACCCAGCCAGTCCTCAGTAACACTGGACTCCTACTGCAAGCGGGAAGGCAGCAGTCCATCCTCTCTGGAACAAATCTATGCCCTGGGCTCAGAGTTGCCATCCCTGTTCACCATGCTTCATGGTTCTGCCCTCATGATCTGTAGAAGCAACGGATGCCGAGGACACCAACAGGCGTCCCACCAACCTGGTCCTGGCCAAAGAACTGACTGTTCTCTGAAAGAAGTAAGGCAATAAATGGAATTTATAGGACTTGCTCCTCATCATGCGAAGCTGCTGGCCTTACAGAACAGTAATGACAACTCACATTTACACACTGGGCACTCCTCTAAGAACTTCCCATGTGACAACTTATTTAACCCTTAAAACAGCCTTTTGAGATAATTACCATAATTATATTAATTTCTAAGAAGAGGACACTAAAGCAAGTATGGTTAATAGACTGACTCTTGTCACTCAGTAAGTAAGTGGGGTCTGAGACTTGAACCCAGACAGTTCGGCTCCAGAGCCTGTGCTCGTAACTGCTACTACTCATAACCACTACTACCCATAACCACACTGCCTACAACAGAGGAATGGAACTGCCCTTCAAAGCAACCGTTATAGTGTCTTATTAGAAAGAAAGGCAGGTGAGTTACAGTGTGGTTCTAGGAGGTGAAGTTTAGTTTTTGAACAAGTTGTCAATTCCTGGTGCCATTTCTGCCATAGCAAGAATATACTCATCTGTGGATCAAGAGGGTGGAAGCTGGAGTTATGACCCATTTCCGTGTGGGAGGTTTTGCTTATGTTCTCCATAACTCAGGGCTCCACTGATAGACAGCATTTAGAATCAAAGGAGGAATCATCACGGGGAATAAAGTAATGGCTCCACTGAATTAGCAGCTGAATTATTGGCCCATTTTAGACTTCTCATGACAGTGGTGAAAAAGGGGAGCTCTGGAATAGATCAGGCTGCTTGAGCTCAACTATTTCAAGGCAATATATTAGTTAGGGTGCAACTGACTTTAAGTAACGATGCCAGCAATACATTTAAAAATAACCCAATCATAACAACCTAAATCATTGAGGTCTGGAGGAAGGCAGTCCACAGGTGGATTCAGTGGCTCAAAGATATCATCCAGGCCAGGCGCGGTGGCTCACGCCTGTAATCCCAGCACGTCGGGAGGCCGAGGCAGGTGGATCACAAGGTCAGGAGTTCAAGACCAGCCTGATCAATATGGTGAAACCCCACCTCTACTAAAAAATACAAAAATTAGCTAGGCATGGTGGCGTGTACTGTACTCCCAGTTACTCAGGAGGCTGACGCAGGACAATCACTTGAACCCAGGAGGCGGAGGTTGTGGTGAGCTGAGATTGTGCTACTGCACTCCAGTCTGGGTGACAGAGTGAGACTCCATCTCAAAAAAAAAAAAAAAATCATCCAAGAACTAGGTTCTTCCTAGCACCCTCCTTCCTTGACTGCTTGGTGATGCCTCTGCTAACAGTGCCAAGATGGCTGCCACAGAACCTGAAATGAGTGAATGTGTGAGTGAAGCAAAGAACTGGGGACAGTGGAGAATCTATTTCAGTGACTGGTTCCTGCAGTTTCCAGGCCAACAGTTCCCTGTGGCAGCATCAACCTTCCAGCGCTGGTGGTGGTGCCGCCAGGATGTCCACGACTCAGCTGTGCAGCAGTCTTCTCACCAGGTAGTCCCATTGGTGTGATTTTGGTTGTGGCTCTCACTTCCTCACCTCCATTTGTTCCTAGTCATTTTCTGACCCTGATTCTCTAAGCCCTCCCAGTGAGTCAGTGAGCTACCTGGGATCTCTTTGGTTCTCTTTTCCCTGCTTATATAAGCAAGAATCAATTTCTGATGTTGTAGCTAAGAAATCTGACTGATAACATGGCTGTTTAATTGATGTGTTGAAAGTGAGGTTTGCTTTCTTTTCGGTGTTTAAAAAATTTTTTTAAATTATTTATTGATGTATTTTTTTTTATAGATGGGGGTCTTGCTATGTTGGCCAGGTTGGTCTTGAACTCCTGGCCTCAAGTGATCCTCCCACTTTGGCCTCCCAAAGTTCTGGGATTACAGGCATGAACCACTATACCCTGCCTCTTTTTGGTGTTTTCATTGGGTTTCAAAAGATTGCCAGAGGGCAAATACACCTTTACTAGAATGTAGGCTTTACCAAGTCTCTAGTTCATTTTAATGGCTTCCTGTCAGTGAAATTCAGGCCGCACAAGTCCTGAAAAATATTTTGGGAAAGAGGCATACCTGCTTTCCCATTTATTGAGGACTATGAGCCGGGTACTATGAAAAGTAATTTAATATGGATTTAATTCTCATTGTGTTATCTACATTTTACAGATAAGGAAGCTGGTATGTGGATCAGTAACATAGGGTACAATAGCAAATGACCCTGTGCTACTCGACTGCAAGGGCCTGGGATCTTTCCAGTGTACTAGATCATTATTTTCATTTACTTACGTTCTCAGAAATTAAAGCAACAGATTGTGCCCTTCCAAAGTCTCCATAATACTGCTCAGCCAACTGAAGTTGAAGTTGATATCAAAGACATCTATCTTGGAATCTATTCACAGGATTTTGTCTATCCAAAGGACCATAAAGACATTGATCACTTTTTAATGTATGGTAAGGTCAGTGGCACAAACCCTGAGGTTACCTTTAAAGTGTGGCTCGGAGTTACCTAAGCTGGAACTGCCTTGCGCTGGACTTGTTTATCATGCTGGATCACCCATATACCCCATTTAAGAGAAACTTCACACCTCCATCCAGTCCCTATAGCTGAAGCAGGCATGTTTTATACTAATTTCCATAATTAATGAGCAAGGAACTACTTGCCTGAAGGTCATCAATTTATCGACTGGCCTGTGGCTTATGCAGCCTGTCTTAGAAAGATGGGTTATTCAGATAGGTCTTATCTAAGTTAGGAATTGGGAAACTGAGAAAGAGAGGGTGTTAGCAGTAGAGGTGAAGGTAAAAGGATGCTTTGATGTAAAATTGATTCAAAAGTCACATGAAAGCTAATGCTAGGAGGACGTAAAGTTTATGCTCTCTGAAACAGAGGGTGAGGAAGCTGTTTGGTGGAGAGAAGAGGATGCAAAACATGGGCAGAGAGACATAGTGATATTCTGAGAGAGGGAGGAAAAACAGGAAAGGGAGGGAGAGAACGACCTGGGGCTTCCTGGATTTTCTGAATTTTCCAGGAAACTTTAGTGGATCCCTGTTCCTTAAACCCACTATACTTTTTGAAACTCTCTTTCTCATCAACCTTTAAAAAGGAAACTTGTGAACTAATTTGTGTTTCATCTTTTTAGTTTTCCCTCATTCTTCCTCCTGTGACCTAACTAATCCAACAACTAGAACCAAGAGAAAAGTGAAATCGAAAGCAAGTCTGGATAATCCACAAACATAAAAACCAGACACTGAAGGGTAAAACCTGATTATTTTGTGCTAAACCCGAGGTTTTTATAACCCCTCTGCTCCCCTCTGTGGATAAAGGCAGAATTGAGAGGATTTTTCATTCTATAAAATCCAAAAGCAGAAGCAAAATGAAATTCTTTTCTATGATTTTTTTTCATGACTATGAAATGAAAACATCAGTGTACTTCCTGATACAAAATGTGCTTTTTTTTCCCCTGATTCAACAGCCTCCCCCTCTTAAGTCTAAGGTGTTCTAAACACACACCTGGATCTCACCTCTAAAATGCCAGGCAGATGGTTTGAGTGGGAAAAGCCAGAAGGGGCAGTCGTTTTTGCATAGGTTAGCTAAAAGACTAACACCCCTACTTCACACCAAAGCAAAGAAAGGGAAGACCTCCTTCCCTTTGTGACCCAATGATAATCATCCCCTATAGCAGCTGAAGAGTTGATGGAGGCTCTGAGAAGAGTTTCGTCTCAGGCTGTTTGGCTTTCAAAGCTCCTTCCACCAACCTGCAGAGGAGGGTCTCCTGGATTCCTCTGTTTTTATCTCCTATTTGCTATTTTCCCTTGCTCAGCATTGCACTGAATATAGGTTAGTAATGAAGAAACTGTGGTGCAAAGCTTAAGCCTCTGGACTCTATAGAGACAAACCTCTAGGGTTCAAACCTTGCCTGCGCCACTTACAAACAGATTGATCTCTCTGAGCTTCAGTTTCCTCATCTGTAAAACCACGGATATTATTACTTTCTACCTGTAGGACTAAGCGGGGTACTATTTGTAAGGGGTCCGGGATAATGTCTAGTACATAGTGCACTATAGTAAGTACTTGCAAAATCAACAAATCTGCTCCAAGGAAAGGAGACTCCTCCACAAAAGAAGACCCAGGCTGGTGGAAATAGAGCTTTCTTTGAAAAGAAATGAATTGTGCTTCTTGCTATAGTGATTTGTTTTCTTTGCAGTAAATTTCCATTTCATAATTAATCTATACTACGCCACTGAATATTCTAAAGTAAGAGGGTATTTCAAATAATAGGTAATGTGGTTTTGGAAAAAAGAAAAATTAAAACCAGAAATGTACTGTTTAAATATAGTTTAATTAACTGGCAATTTTGGGCATGGAAATCAGCAAAAATAAAAGAGAATGAAAGAGTTCAAGGTAGTTGTGCCAAAAGACCTGGGCTGAATTCCAGCTCTGCAGCCTTTTAACTATTTTACCTCTGGCAAGGCCCTTACTGCCCCGCTGAGCTTCAGTATCTGCAAAACGGGGACACTTGTACCTATCTCCCAAGGAGGTCCTGAGGATGAAGTAAGATAACCTGGTACAGTAGGGGCTACAGGCTATGCATTCAATGACTCAACAAGTGTTAGAATTTACATTTGAAAACAGTTTCCACCAAGCTCCTACACAGAGTCCTTCAGAGTTTGGCTGAGGACCCAACAACTTCTTTAGGCACACTTCTACCAAGCTGGGTCATCTGGTTTCCCACAACTGGCTGAGATGATGGGCAGTTCAAGAACACTGCAAGGAAAAACACATCGACTAGCAAGTGATAAAGGGGACAGGACTAAAAGAGACAATAATTATGTAAAGAAAGAGAAGGTAGAACATTTTGTAAAAATAAGACAAAACAAATCCAAAGTTTAATAGTTTGGGGTCTTTCAGTGTAGACCATGCTCTCCTCTGAAGGACTACTACATCACAGCCCGGTGCAATGATTGGCATTCACATGATCCCAAGCCTGTTGGGCACTAAGATATCATTCAGACTCAAGTCTGAAAGATCCTGGTAGGGTGGAATGTGCTTGCACCCCAGGAGAAAGGGACTTGGAGGAAAGCACCAGAATACCTCAGGTTATTTGGAAATGAACTTCAAGAAGACTAGGAGCGAAAGAGAGGCTGCTTGAGGTCCCAGCTTCTTACAAGATCTTCAGAGATTTGAAGGGCCTGGAAGGATACGGTTGTACTGACTATACAGAGGAAGAAACATTTGCAAGCTAGCTGAGGTGTGCTCCTAGCTACTGGAGGACAAGTTGAAACTGTTTCCCTTTGAAGAGGAAAAGAAGGTAAGTAATAGAAATGGCTAGGTAGAAACATTTTTATTAACAATGTTTAGATTTTATTTGTTGAACAGATGCACTGTGGTGCACTGAAGGTACTAAACTCAGCTCAACTCCTGAACAGATCAGACCACCTTCTTGCAGGGACATGCAGTACAGAAGGTAGGCAGCCCCTCAGCATGGGGGATTCAGAGCTTGGCTGTGGAAGCCAGGTGCCTGGGTTCAAACTCAACTCTGACTCTTACTGTTTGCATGACCCCCAGCTTAATCTAACTTAATCTCTTCTATCTAAAAGAAACACCTTATAGCATTGTTGTGAGGATAATTGTGTTAATACACATGAGGCACTTAGAAGACTGCCTGGCACACTGCAGTATTTCCACCAGTGTTAGCTATTGTCAAATACATTCCTCACATCTGTTTTATCTTCTTGCGCTTCTAGGATTAGACGATTGGGTTGCCTCAAGTCCACTCACTACAAACAATGCTGTGATGAATACTTTCATGCATTCATTTAATATGCATTTTATACAGGCTGCGCGCAGTAGCTCACACCTGTAATCTCAGCACTTTGGGAGGCTGAGGAGGGTGGATTACTTGAGTTTGAGACCAGCCTGGCCAACATGGTGAAACCCTACCTCTACTAAAAAGACAAAAATTAGCTGGGCATGGTGGTGGGTGTCTGTAATCCCAGCTACTTGGGAGGCTGAGGCAGGAGAATTGCTTGAACCTGGGAGGCAGAGGTTGCAGTGAGCTGAGATGGCGCCATTGCACTCCAGCCTGAGCAACAGAGTGAGACTCTGTGTCAAAAAAAAAAAAAAAAAAAAAAAAAAAAAGGACATTTTATTCAGTGCTTAATATTTGCTGGACAATGTTTCTTTCAGTCCTGTGCAAGAGTTTACCCAAGGGTTATGCCCAGGAATGGGTTGTTTACTCACCATAGACTGGCTATCTGCTCACAAATTTACACGTGTGCTAGCAGCTCTTGTTTCCCCAAATGTTTATCAACACTCAGTGTTATCAGACTTTAAAATTTTTGCCAATCTAGGCTGGGCATGGTAGCTCATGCCTATAATCCTAGCACTTTGGGAGGCTGAGGAAGACTTGATTTTAGGAGTTTGAGACCAGCCTAGCCAACATGGAGAAACACCATCTCTACTAAAAATATAAAAATTAGCTGGGCGTGGTGGTGCACACATATAATTACAGCTACTCAGGAGGCTGAGGCACAAGAATTGCTTGAGCCTGGGAGGTGGAGATTGCAGGGAGCCAAGAATGCATCACCGTACTCCAGCCTCGGTGACAGACCAAGACTCTGTCTCAAAAAAAAAAAAAAAATTGGGAATCTGATTGGTGAAAAGTAGTATCTCAATTCTCAAGTCTGTTGAAAGATTGAGCATGTATTCATATCATTAGTTATTCCAATATCCTCATCCAAGAAATGCCAATATGTCTATTTTATTGCTTATATGTTATTTTTCTATGGAATTTCCTGACTTCTTGTTGTTGTTGATTTAAAGTTGTTTTGTGTATATCTTAGATATATAGCACTTGCTAGTGTTAGATATTGGGATTTTGGGAATATCTTTTCCCAATTTACCACCTTTTTACTTTAATTAATTAATTTATTTTCTGTTTGTGACTTTGGAGATGCCACAAGAGGCTTTTTGTTTTGTTTTGCTTTTTGGTAGATAGAGTCTTGCCATATTGCCCAGGCTCATCTCAAACACCTGACCTCAAGCAGTCCTCCCATCTTGGCCTCCCAAAGCACTGAGATTACAGGCATGAGATACCATGTCCAGCCCACTTTATCACTTTTTATTATCAATGTTTAGATTTTTTTTATTTAACAGAAATCCTGTGATGCACTGAAGGTACCAAACTCAGTTAAACACCTGACCAGATTGATTTAACTCTCCTTATTGATAAAAAGAAGCATACCTATTTTTGGACATAAATGTTATTTATCGCAGTCTCCACTGCTCTTCTACATACAATGTCTAGCATTCTTTCAAAAATTATAAGACAGAATAATCAAGGGGAAGACATAAAACAATCAAAGATCTGATTCAGATATGACTCAGATGTTTAAACTATCAGGCAGGAACTTTAAATAACTATGAGTAGCATGCTAGAGCAAGAAGTGTTGAGAGATTTCAGCAGAGAGATGGAAACCATAATTAAGAGTCAAAAATTGGCTGGGCACAGTGGCTCATGCCTGTAATCCCAACACTTTGGGAGGCTGATGTGGGTGGATCACCTGAGGTCAGGAGTTCGAGACCAGCCTGGCCAACATGGTGAAACCCCGTCTCTACTAAAAATACAAAAAATTAGCCAGGTGTGGTGGCACATGCCTGTAATCCCAGCTACTCAGGAGGCTGAGGCAGGAGAGTCGCTTGAACCCGGGAGGTAGAGGTTGTAGTGAGCTGAGATCGCGTTGTTGCACTCCAGCCTGGGCAATAAGAGTGAGGCTCCATCTCAAATAAATAAATAAAGTTACACACTCTATTTTCATTCTTCTGGTTATTTTCCTAAATCCTTGAGACCTTTGCTTATGTTTGTTTTTTTCTGTCTTGATTTTTGTTGTTGTCCGTTTGGTTTGATAGTTTGGGCAATTCATCACTCTCTTTCCCTTTTTGGCATCTCTGGAGCTGAGATTGAGGGTAAGAAATAAAGTTTACCACTTCATCAGATATAGGAAAACTTGCCTCCCATGTCTCACCTGTAATATTCAGGTAGGGAATGCTTTGAAGAAAGCAGTCTTCAGTGAAAACCTCAGGAAAATACCACAAGGCTTAATTAAATGGAGAATCTACGTGGTTTTTTAGTAAAAGGATTATTTGGGTTTTTGTTCAAGTAGAATACTTCATTCTCTGGTAGTGCTACGAAGTGAAATATTGCCTAAATTTATAATATTATCAGGGCCGGGTGTGGTGGCTCACACCTGTAATCCCAGCACTTTGGGAGGCCGAGGCAGGTGGATCACAAGGTCAGGAGATCGAGACCATTGTGGCTAACACAGTGAGACCCCGTCTCTACTAAAAATACAAAAAATTAGCCGGGTGTGGTGGTGGGCGCCTGTGGTCCCAGCTACTCGGGAGGCTGAGGCAGGAGAATGGCGTGAACCTGGGAGGCAGAGCTTGGCTTGCAGTGAGCCAAGATTGCACCACTGCACTCCAGCCTAGACAGCAGAGCAAGACTCCGTCTCAAAAAAAAAAAAAAAAAAAAAAAAAAAAAAAAATATATATATATAAAATCAGGCAGCAGATTAGGAAAAAAAAAAGAAAAGTTTATCTTCTAATGATTGCTATTTGTCCAATAATTAGACATATTTTTTCTTAGTAGTATCAAAGTCATATATTATTTATTATGTGCAATATATATCCTACATATATCCTAAAATATCCAGGTTCAGATCAGATATTTTTATATTTACTGAACTTTGGTTCTACTGCAATTTTTATACAACACACATATCCCTTTGCTCATTCATTCACGGTTTTGATATCCTAGATTAGTTATCTTTATATTCTAGCTGTAATATAGGAATTAAAGAATATTTGCAAAAAGTAGCTGGGAGCAGTGGCTCATACTTGTAATCCCAGCACTTTGGGAGGCTGAGGCAGGAGGATTGCGTAAGCCAGGAGTTGGAGACCAGTCTGGGCAACATAGGGATACCTCATCTCTATAAAAAATTTAAAAATTAGCTGGGGATGGTGGCAAGTGCCAGTATTTCCAGCTTCTAGGGAGGCTGAGGCAGGAGGATTGCTTGAGCCCAGGAGTTGAGGCTGCAATGAACCATGATGGAGCCACTGCACTGTATTCTGGGTGACAGAGTGAGACCCTGTCTCAAATTTTAAAAAGTGGCAAAAAGGAAAGTGAGGATTTTGCACATTAGCCCATGGGTTTTTTAAGGACTTTTACAAATACTTGAGATCTGAAAAAAAAAAAAGTCTCTAAAACAACCAAAGCAAATTAGGTATTTGATATGCTGTAGGATAGCGTAGTGGGGCTCCAAAGAAAATGTGCTTAGAACCTATGCAAGTCTCCTGGGGAAATGATCTCCTATCTACATTGTTCTTAGTCTACAGCTTGAGCTAACTGGGAGTATTGGCTGATACAGCACAATGCAGAATGGCAGAGAATTAGAAAGCTTAATGCTGAAAGCTATAGTGGAGACTCTCTATCCACGTTTTCAAACTGTGCCTCAGATGCAAAAGGAAGACAGAGGCAGTAGATTGCTGGTCCAATCCTTATAACTTCCTGTCATTACTGGTATCAGAGAAGCTCTACTTGGATCTATTTGAAGTACTGGGATTCTCTGTAGTTTTGTTTGAAAAATGAGTTCACAGCTTAATGTTAGAAAACCACTGATCTATTCTAACTTCTCATTTTAGTAAAGAGTGCTCTGAGGTTCAAATAATTTAAATAAATAAATTACCCAAGGTCTCCCAACTAGCTAGTAAAGCCAGATTTCCAGAATCCCATCCCAGTTCAAGACTATTTCTTCATGCAGAGACTGAGCTGTCCCGATCTCATGTTGACAGGTGTTGCTGCTATCTTGGGAGGCATTTGGGTTTTGCTAGAGCAGTTGAAGTATAGTTTCATCACCTGTTCCCATGTGCTGTTTTTCAGGCCAAGGCCACATTCTGGAACTTGGAGGATATCTTTTTGAAGGGCTCAGAGGGCATCTGTGATGCTAACTAGGGGAATAAAAATCATTTTATCTCATTTTTATTACATGGGTTACCCTCCAACTTCCACCCCTTAACAGAAAGGGGTGTTCTCTTCTCTTAAGGGGTGGAACTTCCTGTTTCAACTTCCTGTTTCCCAATGAGGAAAATAAAAATATCTAAAAAGAAACCTAATAAGCAAAAAATACAACAAAACCAGAAAGTATATACAGGAGTAAAAGAGTTTATTTATGATGGCAGAATAACTAATGACCAAATATAATTTTATTAATCAACCATAAAGGCTGTAACTGCACTGTCTGATATGGTAGCCACTACCCACTTGGGACTACTGCACACACGAAAGATGGCTGGTCCAAATTGATATGTCATAGAAGCATACAATGCACACCAGAATTACGACTTAATATGAAAAAATAATATAAACGCTCTCAATAATTATTCTTTTTTGTTTGTTTGAGATGGAATCTTGCTCTTGTTGCCCAGGCTTGAGTACTATGGCACCATCTCGGCTCTCTGCAACCTCTGCCTCCTGGGTTCAAGTGATTCTTCTGCCTCAGTCTCCTGAGTAGCTGGGATTACAGGAACCTGCCACCACGCCTGGCTAATTTTTTGTATTTTTAGTAGAGATGGGGTTTCACCATGTTGGATAGGCTGGTCTTGAACTCCTAACCTCAGGTGATCCACCCGCCTCAGCCTCCCAAAGTGCTGGGATTATAGGTGTGAGCCACTGCGCCCACCCTCAATAATTATTCATTTTATTGATTCATGTTGAAATGACAGTATTTTGAACATACAGAATTAAACAAGCCATATTACTAAAATTAATTTCACTTGCTTTTTTGTTTTTACTAGAAAAATTTCAATTACATGCTTAAATATAATGCTTATATTATATTTCTGTTGGACAGCACTGGTCTGAGAGTAACTAATATATGTCCATAACAACTGAGCTGAGAAGGCCGGGGCTCATTACAGAAACAGCTTCCTACCTGCCTGGCCACAGACTAAGGTCTCCTTCAAAGAGCAGCTCCAGGCTCCGCACTCAGGCTTTCAATGAAGGCCAGACACTTATGTACCTTCAGGGAGTGGTCATTACAGTTATTTCCTTAAGCGTAACTTGACTTTTACCTGGGGTTATGCAGTTTGGCTGGTTTTCAGGGTTATTAAATAACAGCTTAATGAGAAAACACCATTCAAATTGATTTGCAAGTTCCAGTTCTGTGGAGTGGAAGTAGAAAAACACAACACTCCCTGCAGTGAATTTCTACTGCCTCTAGACAAACAGAACTAGATCTTATAAGACCCAAAACAAATTAAAGGGTGTTGCTCAGAACTTTGCCAAATAGAAATCTCTGGAAGTTTTATTTTCTGACATCTCTAAAACAGATTTTTAATCAGGTAAAGACTTAATTTATGTTTAGTTTCACTGGAGACCCCTTTCGAAAGAGATGCTGCTATGGTTTGTTCTGTGTCCCCACCCAAGTCTCATGTCGAATTGTGATCTCTACATGTTGAAGGTGGGGCGTGGGAGGTGACTGGATCATGGGGATGGTTTTTAACAGTTCAGTACCATCCCCCTAGTGCTGTCTAATGACAGAATTCTCATGAGATCTGGTGGCATTTAACAGTGTGTGGCCCCTCCCCATTTGCTCCTTCTCTCTCTCCTGCTCCACCATGGGAAAATGTGCCTCATTCCCCTCTGTCTTCCTGATTGTTTGTTTCCTGAGGCCTCCCAGTTATATTTCCTGTTAAGCCTGCAGAACTGTGAGTCAATTAAACCTGTTTTCTTTATAAATTACCCAGTCTCAGGTAGTTCTTTACAGGTGCCTGAGAGGAAACAAAGTTGAAGTTGGCTTACGATATACTTTCTCTCCCTTCTAAAAATCAAGTTTTGGATCTAGGAGAAATATGAGGCATTATACCGACAGTTGAAGTTTGATTAGCATTGAAAATTGCTAGAGCTCTGAAGGCAAAAAAAAAAAAAAAAAAAGTAGTTATTAGAATTCTAAAAAACAAACAAAGCCAATACCCCAAACAAACAAACACATGTTGGTTTGAGGAGGCAGTGAGATAGAAATTCACATTTGAAATAGACCTGCAGTAGGCTCAGTAATGGGCCTCGAAGCCATACATAACTTAATCCCTGGAACCTGTGAGTACACAGCCACACAAGGGGCCTTGCGGATGTGTTAAATTAAGGATCCTGATAGCAGGAGATGAGCATGGCTTATTCAGGTGGGCCCTAAATGTAATTGCATAATCAAAAGGAAGCAGAAAGAGATTTGACCACACAAGTGGAGAAAGCACACACAGAGAAGGTAATGGGACCGCAGAAGCAGAGCGCGGAGTGAAGTAACATAAGCCAAGAAATGCTGGCAGCCCCAGAAGCTGGAAGAGGCAGGGAGGAATTCTCCCCTGGAGCTTCCAGGAGGAACCATTCCTGCAGACCCCTTGATTTTTGCCCTGTAAGACTCATTTCAAACCTCTGACTTCTAGAACTGTAAGAAGAGTAAACGTCTGTTGTTTTTAGCCACAACATTTGTGGCGACTTGTTACATATAGCAGCAATAGGAAATGAATACAGGAGCCCAATGACTTACTTGGCAAAATTAATCTACAGGCTGAATACTTTTTTCCTTCACGTTAATTTGTATAGACTTAAAGCATAGAAAAAAGAAATCTCTAAGACAAAGTTCTTGGGAGAACACGTCAGAGAAAATGTTCCAATCTGCATTTGCTCCTTTACTTTTGCTTATTTTTTATCCCATTCTCTAGCCTTCCCATTCCTTTCTTTCCTCTTTCCTTCCCTTTCCCTCCACCTTCAGCTAAGTAATCTTTCAGATGCAACTTTAGATTTACTTTTATGTCTGGCTTGCCAAACCTCCGTAATGTTAACACAAACATTCCAGTTTCCCTTTAAGATACATATGGTGTGACAGTCAATAAATTTATCAGCTCTGCTTTATTGTAAATATTCATTTATTCAATAAATAGGATTTACCAACTATGTCCTAGGCCCTGTGCTAGATTCTGGGCAAACAATAGTGAACAAAGTAGATGTTGTCCCTGCCTTTATTTACAGATTAGTAAAGGAGATAGACTAAAGTAAGTAAATAAATAAATGCATGAAATTACCAACTGTGGTTAAATGCTCTGACAGGCACAAAGAGAGTGCAACAACAGGGAATAACAGAGCTGGCCTCTCTTGGGCAGTGGCATTTGTGTTGTAAAGATGCTCTCCTTGTAAAGAGCAAGATGGGGGTGGAGAGAGCATCCCACATGGAGGGACCAGAGACCGGCAGGGAAAGAACTTACCAGTCAAGGAACTGCAACAAATCCCATCTGGGCAGAGCACAGGAGAGGGGAGGAGCTGTGGGACAAGATGAAGTGAGAGAGGCAGTCAGGGGACAGATGACACAGGGATTTAAGGAATATCTCTGTTCCCTTCTCTCTTAGTGAACAGACTGAAATGTCAGGAACTAGGAAGCCTCTAGCAAGAAATATGCTAATAATTGAATCTTTGCCGGTAGAGGTGCACTCCTTAAAGTTTGCAAAGTTTACCTCAATATCCTCTACCCTTTAAGAAGTCCTTTAAACCACTATCAATTAACATTTTGGTGAGAATTAGTTTTCTGGACTCTTTTTATGTATTCAACATTCATTGCATGCCCTCTTTGTGCCAGACAACCGTTTGGGGTGCTATATGTGTTCTGGGTGTTGAGGATTGGCAAGCCCCATCTCTCCTCTCATGGAGCCCAGGTATGGTAAAGTGCTATGAGGTAAAATGACAGGGAGCCAATAAAAGTGTGTCACAGGTTCTGGCCTGACCTGAGCAAAGGAAGAAGGCTTCAAGACAGAAGTAGCACTTACGCAGGGAAGTGAATGATGCCAGGCTGGTTAACAGGTTGGTGTGGGTATAGAGGGAGAAGGAAGAGGGGTATTCCAGGAAGAAAGGGTCCTATAGGTTCAGCATACTAGAGAAGCTTTAAGAAGTCCAATGCACTACCCCTGGAGTGGGGAGAGTGAAGGACAGAATGGAGGAAAGGGAACCTGAGGGGTAACTGCAGTGGAGTGCAGGATTTTGGAGGTGCTGGTAAATGCATTTGGACTCTAGGAACAGAGAAAGTGTTAACAGGTTATAAGCAGATGAGTGATAGGATCAAGTCTGCATTAAAAAAAACAAAAACAAAAAAACAATCACAGGCCGGGCGCGGTGGCTCACACCTGTAATCCCAGCACTTTGGGAGGCCGAGGTGGGTGGATCATGTGATCAGGTGATCAAGACCATCCTGGCTAACATGGTGAAACGCGATCTCTACTAAAAATACAAAAAATTACCCAGACGTGGCACGTGCCTGTAGTCCCAGCAACTTGGGAGGCTGAAACAGGAGAACTGCTTGAACCTGGGAGGTGGAGGTTGCAGTGAGCTGAGACCATGCCACTGCACTCCAGACTGGGCGACAGAGTGAGTCTCCGTCTCAAAAAAAAAATCATTACATATTGGTGTGGAGAAGGGGACTGGAGGTAAAGAAGAATGAACTCGAGAGAACATTCAGGAGATGATTACTGACATCTAGGCAAGAGACGATGGTGGCTTAGAAGAGAATGATGGCAGTGGAGATTCCTAATTGCAGAACCTACTTGATCTTTGCATCTATGCTTATTCACAATTCAGGTTAAATATAAAGTATTTAGCAATGGTATTTGGTATTATTCACATATTGGGTATGATTTTCATTCCTTTTCAAGAAGCAGAATTTTATTTTTTATATAAGTGAAGCTAATTTCAACTTCAAGCCCCCATTCTTCTGGAAGCTGAACATTTGCTTTTAGTCAATTTGAGGTCTCTCCATTCCTTCCTCAGTATTACAGCTTAATTAGAAGAGGGAAGTCTGTTTGGATCTTGTACAAGGTGGGTGTGGGTGGATACACTGGTATCCTTGCTCGTGCATCTACTCTGGAATCCACTGACACACCCTTGGTCCCATGGAGCCTATGATTTACTCAGACTTCTGCTGTACCCTTTTTGTCCCATCTTGATACTTTTTCAGGTCCACTGATCCCTACATCGTGTCTCAACTATTCTCTAAATGCTTAGAAAATGTCCTAATTCTTCTAAAACAATCTGGCTGTGGGTAACATCTGAGGCTGTCTCAGCCCTGCTACATCAACATGCCAAGTATACCTGTTCTTCTCTAGAACCCGGCTGGTGTGCAGGACCAATAGTTTCTTACTGGATCTTGGGAACAGATTCAAGAGATATTTAGAAGGAAAAAAAGGATTATCTTTGATGATTCATATATATCAGAGGTGAAGTTTCAGGAATGAGTCCCCCCCCGCCTTTTTTTTTGTATGGGGAACAGGATGCTATCTTTTAATGAGACAGGAACCTTGGAAGAGGAGCAGATGTAGTGCATGGGCTGGAGTCATAAGGTCACTTTTGAACACAATATGTGTGAGATATCCAAAAAGAGAGACTGAGGAAGTAGTTGGCATTGAGGACAGGGATCTGAAGCTTGGACGAGAGGTCTGGGGTTGAGAATACACAGGTTTTTTGTTTGTTTGTTTGTTTGTTTTGTTTTGTTTTGTTTTGTGTTGTTTTCAGTGTAAAATCGGGGGTAATGGAAGCCATGGGACAGACATCATGGGATTCCCTGGAGAAAGAGAATATAGAACAAAATGAGAAAAGGGATTGAGGAAATATCTCTGAGTAATATTTAAGGATTGGCTAGGAGATGGAAAACCTGCAAAATAATCATGGAGGTAAGAGGAAAACAAGGAGAATGTCATGAAACAAAAGCTACAGAAGTGAGTGCTTCCAGAGCGTAGGGGTAGTTAACAGTGTTAAATGCCACCGCCAAGAAGTCAAGTAAGATGAAAACTGAAAAGTATCCTTTGGATTTAGAAGTTACTGGTTATCTCAGAAAAAGCAGTTCCAAGGTATGAAAGAGGCAAAAGCCAAGTTGAAGAGTCTACTTTGAACATGTGGGGCATTCACAGAAACTTCAGAAATCATGCCTTTCTAGGAGAAGTAAACTGGCCCTGTAGTAAAGGTTACTCTAAATTCACTCCAACAAAGCTTAAGAACAAGTTTCCAAAGACTCAAGCTAATGCACAAGTAAATTAGTTGCCTGCTAGAAAAAACTCTACCACCCCTTAAGACAACAAATTCCAATGCTCAATAAAAAAATTTCAGTATCCAATAAGAAACTTACAGTATCCAATAAGAAATTACTATATATGAGAAGAAGTAGGAAATTGAGACCTATAACCAGGAGAAAAATTAGTCAATAGAAACAAATCCAGAAATGAAGAGATGATAGAACAGCAGATGAGGGGACAAGGACTTAAAGTTAGTTATTGTAAATATGTTCATGTATTTAAAGGAAAATGAATATAATGAGCAGTGGAAGCTATTAAAAAAATACTACAAGCAATCATATCAAAGTTCTTTTTTCATAAGACTCCCCCTCCAACCAATGCTATAACCAGCCCTCTCGCCTCTTTTCTGTAAAGTATTTTGTTTCATGTAACTTTGTACTTTTGGTTCTCTGTATTCAAGTATTTTAAAATTTTCTTGGGGAACATATCATATATATTCCTAAAGAAAGAATATATATTCTCTTGAAAGGTGCCAGAGAAGTAGGGAGGTGGGTATGATTGTGATTGAACTCCAGATGCCCCTCTGTCCTAAACAGCCACTGTTTGTAGGAAGTTTGAGACTTCCTGGTCTCCTACAGAGCAGCTGGCTGGGGCTCAAGGGACACACCTTGGTGTTTCAGGTCCATCTGTCTGATTGGCCCATCTGACCCTGAGGTGTAATAATCCTGAGCCTCACTGAAGCAGGTTGTCATAACTCCTTTTTTCCTCTTTTAAACCCTTCCTTGGGAGCTTTAAGGGCACCTTTTAAGGTACCCTTAAAATTAAAAGAGAAATATATATATATTTTTTAAAAGAGAAATATTAATGAAAAGGAAAACATTAAACTTCAAGAACTCATATGAAATATTTGTGAAAATCTTTATCACAGCTAAGTTGGGCTTAAGTCAAATCAAACAATTTAGGATTAAAGGAGAAGGGCTGAGTCTTCTCTCCTTGCTGTGTATCCGCATCAAGGAGGTATAAGTTTTTCCTAAAGATATTCATCCCATTAACATTGATCTCAAAGATGAATTTGCAAATTTGAAATCTCTCATATTGTCAGCTTTTCTAAATATGTTCATATGGTGGAGAACTCATGAGGCTTATATTACTTTAGTCCATGGATCACTTTATAAACACTACTAAGCTTAAACTTTAAAATTATAAATTATTGGACACATTTTTACTTAGAATTGTTAACTGGAAATTCATTTATTTCTGCCCTGTTCCATGCCAGTAGGGGAATTAGAGATCATGTTTTTAGCTACTCCCTGGATGAAGGAAAATAGAAACGTGGGTCTCAGTTGAGCGCACCAAGCTGTCATGCTCATATTTGGTGCCAGCTGGTCACCTGTTGGCAGTGCCAGTAGAGAGCCCTGGGACTAAATTCATCCTGCCTTCTACATCCAACATCAATAGACCAGCTCTGTCAGAACGTCTATTCCCCGTGCAAACCACTTCATTAAATAGAAAACCTCTCTTTTTAAGTGATGTCTAGTTATCAGCTTGCATTTTAATATCTAACAAATTAAAAACTACGTTAACTTTGAGGCAATATTTTTCCATTCTATGCTGTTTTAAGAGACACCCATCTTCTTGCCACAGAGCACAATTTTGTCTCACAAACACACAGCTGAAAAGGGCAGTGACAAAAATAAGAATACAAAAATGAAACAAGTCACTTCAAATATCTTTATTAGTTATTACTTCTATTAGTGCATTTTATGTCATAGATATTTTGTTCCTAAAATCTCATCTTCTTTATTTTTCCTTCACCTACCTTAGTTCTTATTTTATCCTCAATGGGCATGTCTCCACCATGGAAGGAAGATGAAGAAATAGAAAACTGGTCACCAGGACACTGTAAAAAGCAAATGACACATCATTAGAAACACAGTCATTTAACAGATCAGGCTGAGAATGTATCATTAACAACCCAGACAGAAGATCAGCATCTTCCATCATCATTTGAAATTAAAAAGTACCTCCAAAGGAATTGTTTACTGCTTCGCCAGCAAAAAGTGCTACAAACAGTAAACCAAAGAGACAAAACAGCCTTTGGTGGATTGTTAGAGCACTTAAGGAGGTGTAAATTGTAATTAGCCATATGCTAGACTTTCACAGTCCAATAAGAAATATGCCTGATGGTACAGCATCTCCCTGGCCCAGTTTTTCAGGTCAAAAGCAGAATGGCTGTTCAGTAAGGAATAAGCCACAAAGGAGAGCTACAAAACTATTCCATTCTCTGGCATCCAACACAACAGGTCAGAACTCTTTCTGCACATGTTTGTGATGGCAGTCATGTTGCTGAGTTGCTCTGGATGCCCACCCAGAGTTTCTGCGTTCGAAGGTGGGAGGGAAGGCCCTGTTCAGCTCAAGTGGCAACCCTAAAATCATTGTGGGTCACAGGACACATTAACCCTGTTCACAAAGGAATCAGAGTGCAAATGTGTTACAAAGATAATGCTGTTCTATGTTAATATTGACAAAGTGGTTCAGAGCTGGGGACCTATATATCTGAGAGTGGTCTCAGGTACTGGCAGAACAAAACACAAACTTTTGAGAACTTGGTTTCATGTACTTCTCTGTTGACTGTGTGACTTTCAGTATGTCTCTTAACCATCTTTAGCATATTTTTTAACTTCCCATAGCCTTAATTTATCATTTTTATCATATGGGGGTTGGACTTGGTGATTTTTTTAAAAAGTGGCATTCAAAATATATTTGTGTATGAGTGCACATTTTCCTGTACCCTCATATTTCTGAGAAATCCCATCACTTTCATTGGCTTTGCAAAAGGTTCAGGGACTAAGAAAAGATGAAGGAATAATCTTGGCTCTGGCAGATTAACTGTAGGAGTAGAAAATGAAACAGAATATTCAAAGTCTTGTGCTGGAACAAATAACTTTCAGGATTTGATTTGCATTGTTTGGCTGAGAATAAGATGCTTCTTATGCAAATGAAGACTGATAAAGGATGAGTTTATATTGTTTAAAATGCAATATGATCTTTTGGCTCAAAGAGCTGTATGCCAGTAAATTAGGGATTAATTTGGTTCTGAAAATCATGCAAATTCTCTTTGTGAATTTGTGCATTAATGTAACTTTCTACTAAGTGATTTTCACTAGAGGGAGATAAGATTTGGCTACATTCTTAAGGCAGCTAAACACAGGGACAAGAGCCATGAGAATGAAGAAGACTTAACGGATATCATCCTTATAAAAATCTATTTGGTTCACATTGCTATCAGTTTTTTTGGTTTATTATTTTATTATTAATTTTGAGACAGAGTCTTGCTTTGTGACTCAGGCTGGAGTGCAGTGGTATGGTCAGGGCTCACTGCAATGTTGACCTCCCTGGCTCAAGAGATCCTCCCACCTCAGCTTTCCAAGTAGCTGGGATTACAGGTGCATGCCACCATGCCCGGCTAATTTTTAAAAATATTTTGTACAGATGAGGTCTCATTATGTTGCCCAGGCTAGTCTTGAATGCCTGGACTCAAATGATCCTTCCACCTTAGCCTCCCAAAGTGTTGAGATTACAGGCATGAGTCATAAGGCCTGGATATCACATTGCTTATGTTTTTATTTCATGATCAGATAATAGAGCAAGTGTGCAATTTCCACAATCTACAACTTCATTCTCTTTTCTCCTTGCCATCACCCCACCCATCCCACCTAGAACTGCTGCCAAGAAGGAAAAGTCTTCACTGGAATGCAAGCTCCACAAGCGAGAATTTTTGTCAGGTTTAACACTGTATTATCTCTAGAACAGTGCTCAGTACAGAGTAGGTCCTCAGCAACCATGTGTTGAATGCATTCCAATACTGATGATTTTCAGAATGGTTTAGGATTTGTGACCTCTCCTTTCTGAGCCTGAGTAGATTAAGTGTATCAAACTTGATTCTCTGTAATCTACTTAGGTTTCCTATTTTCTAAAAGCAATGGAGAGGGAGAGAGATCATTATGGCAGACGGGAGGCAGAACTAGATTATTCAGATGGACAGAGCAGTGTGCGGAGGCTTGCATTGTGAATTTCAGCTCCAGATCGACTGCTAGCACAAGCCAGCAATCCCGAAAGGACCCACAGACCCTCTGAAGGAAGCTGACTGCTCCTGCAGGACCCAGGAGATACCCCAAATACTCAGCCACAGCAAGACCCCCACAAGGAGAGTCTGAACTCAGACAGGCCTAGCCCTGACTCCACCTGATGGTCCTTCCCTACCCACCCTGGTAGCTGAAGACAAAGGTCATATAATCTTGGGAGTTCTAGGGCCCCACCCACCATCCATTCCTCTCCATACTACCATAGCTGATGCTCTCTGGAGGAGGCCAACCAGCACAAAAATAGAGCATTAAACCACCAAAGCTAAGAACCTTCATGGAGTTCATTGCACCCTCACTGGAACAGGCTCTGGTATCCACGGCTAAGAGACCCAGAGACAGTTTACATCACAGGACTCTGTGCAGACAACCCCCAGTACCAGCCCGGAGCCAGGTCTCCCTGGGTGGCTAGACACAGAAGAGAGACAACTATCACTGCAGTTTGGCTCACAGGAAGCTACATCCATAGGAAAAGGGGGAGAGTACTACATCAAGGGAACACATCGTGGGACAAAAGAATCTGAACAACAGCCTTCAGCCCTAGACATTCCCTCTGACAGAGCCTACCCAAATGAGAAGGAACCAGAAAATCAACTCTAGTTACAAGGCTCTTTCACACCCCCCAGAAATCACACCAGTTCACCAGCAATGAATCCAAACCAAGAAGAAATCCTTGATTTACCTGAAAAAGAATTCAGAAGGTTAATTATTAACCTAATTAGGGAGGCAACAGGGAAAGACAAAGCCCAATGCAAGGAAATCCAAAAAATGATACAAGAATTGAAGGGAAAAATATTCAAGGAAAATAGCTTAAAGAAAAAAACAATAAAAAATTCAGGGAACACTGGAGACACTTATAGAAATGCAAAATGCTCTGGGAAGTCTCAGCAACAGAATTGAACAAGTAGAAGAAGGAAATTCAGAGTTCGAAGACCAGGTCTTCGAATTAACCCAATCCAACAAAGGCAAATAAAAAAGAATAAGAAAATATGAACAAAGCCTCCAAAAAAAGTCTGGGATTATGTTAAGTAACCAAACCTAAGAATAATTGGTGTTCCTGAGGAAGAAGAGAATTCTAGAATCTTGGAAAACATTTTGGGGGAATAATCGAGGAAAACTTCCCCCACCTTGCTAGAGACCTAGACAACCAAATACAAGAAGCACAAAGAACACCAGGGAAATTCGTCACAAAAAGCTCATTGCCTAGGCACATTGTCATCAGGTTATCTAAAGTTAAGACGAAGAAAAGAATCTTAAGAGCGGTGAAAGAAGCACCAGGTAACTTACAAAGGAAAATCTATCAGATTAACAGCAGATTTCTCAGCAGAAACCCTATAAGCTAGAAGGGATTGGGGCCCTATCTTCAGCCTCCTCAAACAAAACAATTATCAGCCAAGAATTTTGTATCCAGTGAAACTAAGCATCATATATGAAGGAAAGATACGGTCTTTTTCAGACAAACAATCGGTGAGAGAATTTGATACTACCAAGCCACCACTACAAGAACTGCTAAAAGAAGCTCAAAATCTTTAAACAAATCCTGGAAACACATCAAAACAGAAACTCTTTAAAGCATAAATCACACAGGACCTATAAAACAAAAAAACAAGTTAAAAGGCAAAAACATCAAAAAATCCAGGGTACACAGGCAAAAAATAGCACAATGAATGCAATAGTAACTCACATCTCAATACTAACATTGAATGTAAATGGCCTAAATGCTCCATGTAAAAGATACAGAACCTCAGAATGGATAAGAACTCACCAGCCAACTACCTGCTGCCTTCGGGAGACTAAACTAACACATAAGGACTCATATTAACTTAAAGTAAAGAGCAGGGGGAAAGGCATTTCATGCAAATAGACACCAAATGTGAGTGGGGTAGCTATTCTTATATCTAACAAAACAAACTTTAAAGCAACAGCAGTTAAAAGAGACAAAGAGGGACATTATATAACAGTAAAAGGCCTTGTCCAAGAGGAAATTATCACAATCCTAAACATATATGTGCCTAACACTGGAGCTACCAAATTTATAAAACAATTACTAATAGGCTTAAGAAATGAGATAGACAGCAACATAATAATAGTGTGGGACTTCAGTACTCCACTGACAGCACTTGACAGGTCATCAAGAAAGAAAATCAACAAAGAAACAATGGATTTAAATGACACCTTGGAACGAATGGACTTAATAGATATATACAGAACATTTCATCCAACAACCACAAAATACACATTCTATTCAACAACTCATGGAACTTTCTCCAGGATAGACCATACGATAGGCCATAAGAGTCTCAAAACATTTAAGAAAATTGAAATTATATCAAGCACTCTCTCAGACCACAGTGGAATAAAAAGGGAAATCAACTCCAAAAGGAACCTTCAAAACCATGCAAATACATAGAAATTAAATAACCTGCTTCTGAATGAGCATTGGGTCAAAAACAAAATCAACGTGGAAATTAAAAAATTCTTCAAACTGAATGACAGTAATGACACAACCTATCAAAATCTCTGGGATACAGCAAAGGCGGTGCTAAGAGGAAAGTTCGTAACACCAAATGCCTATATCAAAAAGACTGAAAGAGCACTAACTGACATTCTAAGCTCACACCTCAAGGAACTAAAGAAACAAGAACAAACCAAACCCAAACCCAACAGCAGAAAAAAAAAAAAAAAAAAAAAAAAAAAAACATGATCAGACCAGAACTAAATGAAACTGAAACACACAAAAAAATACAAAAGGTAAATGAAACGAAAAGCTGGTTCTTTGAAAAGATAAATAAAATCGATAGACCGTTAGCAAGATTAACCAAGAAAAGAAGAAAATCCAAATAACCTCATTAAGAAATGATGCAGGAGATATTATAACGGACACCACTGAAATACAAAAGATCATTCAAGGATACTATAAACACCTTCACACACATAAACTAGAAAACCTAGAAGAGATGGATAAATTCCTGGAAAAATATAACCCTCCTAGCTTAAATTAGGAAAAATTAGATACTCTGAACAGACCAATAACAAGCAGTGAGATTGATATGGTAATTAAAAAATTACTGTTTGTGACCAGCCTGACCAACATGGTGAAACCCCATCTCTACTAAAAATGCAAATTCAGCTGGGTGTGGTGGTGCATGCCTGTAATCCCAGCTACTTGGGAGGCTGAGGCAGGAGAATCGCTTGAACCCGGGAGATGGAGGTTGCAGTGAGCTGAGTTCGCACCATTGCACTCCAGCCTGGGCAACAAGAGCGAAACTGTCTCAAAAAAAAAAAAAAAAGGTTACCAACAAAAAGTGTCTGGGACCAGACGGATTCACAGCAGAATTCTAGCAGATATTCAAGGAAGAATCGGTACCAATCCTTTTGACACTATTCCACAAGACAGAGAAAGAACGAACCCTCCCTAATTCATTCTATGAAGCTTGCATTACCCTAATACCAAAACCAGAAAGGACAAAACCAAAAAAGAAAACTACAGACCAATATCCTTGATGAACATAGATGCTAAAATCCTTAACAAAATATCCATCCTGGCTAAGACGGTGAAACCCCATCTCTACTAAAAATACAAAAAATTAGCTGGGCGTGGTGGCGGGCGCCTGTAGACCCAGCTACTTTGGAGCCTGAGACTGGGAATGGCATGAACCCAGGAGGTGGAGCTTGCAATGAGCTGAGAGGGTGCCACTGCACTCCTGGCCTGGGCGACAGAGCAAGACTCCAAAAAACAAAACAAAACAAAACAAAAAACAAAAAACTAGCTAAGCAAATCCAACAACATATCAAAAAGATAATCCACCACAATCAAGTGGGTCTCATACCAGGGATGCGGTGATGGTTTAACATATGCAAGTCAATAAATGTGATACACAACATAAACAGAATTAAAAACAAAAATCACACTATCATCTCAATAGATGCAGAAAAAGCATTTAACAAAATCCAGCATCCCTTTATGATTAAAGCTCTTGGCAAAATTGGCATATGAGGGACATAATCTCAATGTAATAAAAGCCATCTACAACAAACCCACAGCCAACATAATACCGAATGGGGAAAAGTTGAAAGCATTCCCTCTGAGAACCGGAACAAGGTAAGAATGCCCACTTTCACCACTCCTCTTCAACATAGTACTGGAAGTCCTAGCCAGAGCAGTCAGACAAGAGAAGGAAATAAAGGACATCCAAATCAGTAAAGAGGAAGTCAAACTGTCAGTGTTTGTTGACCATGTGATCATTTACCTCGAAAACCCTAAAGACTCCTCCAGAAAGCTCCTAGAAATGATAAAAGAATTCAGCAAAGTTTCTGGATACAAGATTAATGTACACAAATCAGCAGCTTTTCGATACAACAACAGCGACCAAGCAGAGAATCAAATCGAGAACTCAGCCCCTTTTCCAATAGCTGCCAAAAAATTAAAATATTTAGGAATATACCTAACGAAGGAGTCAAAAAATCTCTACAAGGAAGACTACAAAACACTGCTGAAAGAGATCATAGACGATACAACTGGAAACACATCCCATGCTCATGGATAAGTAGAATCAATATTGTGAAAATGACCATACTGCCAAAAGCAATCTACACATTCAGTGCAATCCCCATCAAAATACCACCATCATTCTTCACAAAATTAGAAAAAACAATTCTAAAATTCATATGGAACCAAAAAAGAGCCCGCATACCCAAAGCAAGTCTAAGCAAAAAGAATAAATCTGGAGGCATCACACCACCTGATTACAAACTATACTATAGGGCCATAGTCAACAAGACAGCATGGTACTGGTATAAAAATAGGTACATAGACCAATGGAACAGAATAGAGAACCCAGAAATAAACCCAAATACTTACAGCAAACTGATCTCCAAGAAAGCAAACAAAAACATAAAGTGGGGAAAGGACACCCTTTTCAACAAATGGGGCTGGGATAATTGGCTAGCCACCTGTAGGGGAATGAAACTGGATCCTCATCTCTCACCTTATACAAAAATCAACTCAAGATGGATTAAGGACTTAAATCTAATACCTGAAACTATAAAAATTCTAGAAGACAATACTGGAAAAACTCTTCTAGACAGTAGCTTAGGCAAGGATTTCATGACCAAGAATCCAAAAGCAAATGCAATAAAAACAAAGATAAATAGTTGAAACTTAATTAAACTAAGGATCTTTTGCACAGCAAAAGGAACAGTCAGCAGAGTAAACAGACAATCCACAAAGTGGGAGAAAATCTTCACAATCTGTACATCTGACAAAGGACTAATATCCAGAATCTACAATGAACTCAAACGAATCAGTAGGAAAAAGCAAACAATCCCATCAAAAAGTGGGCTAAGGACATGAATAGATAATTCTCAAAAGAAGATATACAAATGGCCAACAAACATGAAAAAATGCTCCCCAGCACTTTGGGAGGCTGAGGCGGGTGGATCATGAGGTCAGGAGATCGAGACCATCCTGGCTAACATGGTGAAACCCCATTTCTACTAAAAACACAAAAAAATTAGCTGGGTGTGTTGGTGGGCACCTGTAGTCCCAGTTACTAGGGAGGCTGAGGCAGGAGAATGGGGTGAACCCGGGAGGCAGAGCTTGCAGTGAGCTGAGATTACGCTACCGCACTCCAGTCTGGGCAACAGAGCAACAGAGCAAGACTCCGTCTCCAAAAAAAAAAAAAAAAAAAAAAAAAAAAAAAAAAAAAAGTTCAACATCACTAATGATCAGGGAAATGCAAATCAAGACCGCAATGTGATACCACCTTACTCCTGCAAGAATGGCCATAATCAAAAAATCAAAAAACAGTAGATGTTGGCGTGGGTGCAGCGATCAGCGAACACTTCTACATTGCTGGTGGGGATGTAAACTAGTACATCCCCACCTACATATGGAAAACAGTGTGGAGACTCCTTAAAGAACTAAAAGTAGAACTACCATTTGATCCAGCAATACCACTACTGGGTATCTACCCAGTGGAAAAGGAGTCATTACATGAAAAAGATATTTGCACCCTCAGGTTTATAGCAGCACAATTGCAAAATCATGGAACCAGCGCAAATGCCCATCAATCAATGAGTGAATAAAGAAACTGTGGTGTATATATATATGATGTAATACTACTGAGCCATAAAAAGAAATGAATTAACTGCATTTGCAGCAACCTGGATGAGATTGGAGACTATTATTCTAAGTGAAGTAACTCAGGAATGGAAAACCAAACATCGTATGTTCTCACTGATATGTGGGAGCTAAGCTATGAGGATGCAAAGGCATAAAAATGATACAATGGACTTTGGGGACTTGGGGTAAAAGAGTGGGAGGGGGTCGAGGGATAGAAGACTACAAATGGGGTGCAATGTATACTGCTTCGGTGATGGGTGCACCAAAATCTCACAAATTACGACTAAAGAACTTATGTAACCAAATATCACCTGTACCCCAATAACTTATGGGAAAAAAACCCAGAAAAAAGAATAAATAAAAATGGAAAAAAATAAAAGCAATGCAAATTGCTGGTTTTAATTTAAAAAGCCCAGTTGGCTTTGAGATTTTTGATATAGGTCATTGTCATCCTTGTGTAATACTCAACCAATAGAAGTGGTTCTGGAAGTTCCAATAAGCATCTATATTTTAATCCTGGGAAACTGTGAGGCATTTGTCCCTGCATAGGCCAAGTTTTTCATCCATTCTACTGAATCACTCTATTTATTGACTCCATGAATATAGCAAATTCATCATGTCATTCAGTATTCCCTAGTTATATAACTCTTCCCGTGTAAGAAATAGCATCGGTAACAGCAACAAAAACAGTAACAACACTGACGTTTTCATTACATATGGGCACTCAGAAACGAATCTGCTGAATTAAATGAATGCACTATTATCTAAGCTTAGTGCCTCTTGGAAAACATGTAAAATTGGACTCTTAGCAAGCAGTATCTAAATTCAAATATAATTAATGGTTAATTTTCCTTATATTTCATATCTCTCTACCTTAACCTCCTGAATTTTATACCTAACTCTATTTATACTCTTTTGTTTTATTGCTAAGGTTTGAGACATGGAAATGGCCAATTTCTCCATATTAAATGTAGATCTATTTTAATATGTTTTTTACCCACTTAACAATCTTTTTGAATGACCATTGTGGGTTTGGAAGACCAGATGACGTTCACCTCACTGCTAACTCCATTTTCTTTTTGCTTCTCTTCCCTTTGTCTTTTGCTCCTTCTCCCCAGGCATCTACCCACAAAATCTCCTGACTCCCTAGTGATTTGTTTCTTCTCATCATATTTGCTATGTTTATATCAACTTAATGTTGACAGAGGTATATGTACTTTAGCTATCTTTATTAAGGTATGGTGCTGTGACATTCTAACTGTAAAGTGTTCTCTTAGCATGAAAGAAGGCTTATGAAGAGGGAGGAATGTTCTTCAGGTTTTTTTTTTTTTAAAAAGGCAGTGCATTTAGGCTGGGATAGAACACTGATTTCCAAGGATTTCTAACAATATGTGACATCTAGAAAGTCTATTATCTTACACATGAAATTTCAGTAGCCATCTGGGACACCAAATTACCAATGAAACAACAGACATGACACAGTAGTAAGGTGCACAGGTTTTGTAATTAAAAAAAAAGAACATGATCATGATTGATTATATTTGCTCCCAAGATTTATGTAACTGATCAAATTAAGTTAGTCTTTTTTTCTCTCATGGATCAAACAGTATCTTTGATAGATGCTATATTGCAAACATTATTTTAATTTATTATTATTAAAAAAAAAAACCCAGATGTTAATTATTCTTCAGTGATACCAAAAAAAAAAAAAAAAAAAAAAAGATACAGATACTATAAAGTTGTGGAAGAAAAAGATTTAAAAAGAAAAATGAGAAAAAATGGTTAGCTGGAGAGAATATGCTCTCAAAAATGGAACTCTTTGCTAAGAGGCACAGATGCAATACCTTGAACCTCAGGAGAGCTTTAATTAGTCCAGCTCTTCCTTGGGCGCATGCTCAGAAGCTTTGGTGCTGTCTGTAAATTAGGGCAAGGAAATCCAGCAGGGGCCTGGGTGGGTTAAGGGGGAAGGGCAGAATCTTAAAGGGGCAATGACCATTTAAAGGAGCAATGCCTGTCAGTCTCACTGTTCTTATTGTAGGCTCCTGAACCTGTCACCACAAACTAATCCACCTTCTGTGTTCCCTGTCTCAGTTAATAGCACCTCCACTCTCCAAGTATGGCTACAATGACTAAACATGGGAGTTGTTCATGATTTCTCCCTCTTTTTGCACCTGCAAAATGTCAATTTTGCTGATTTTTACCTTAAATTTGACTTCACTTTTCCATTCCTGTTATCATTGTTCTGTTTTAAGCCCTCATTGGGTCTTGTTTGGGCCATTACAATAATGTCTTAACTGGTGTTATATGCATTTTCCACTGCTGTCAAATCATCTTTTAAAACTCACATCACTCCAACTTAAAACACTTCAGTGGTTCCCATCACCTGTAGGAAAAAGTTCCAGCCCCTTCCTGGTCTCTGTCAATGCATCCGACATCATTTCAGACACTCCCCAGATTGTACTTTCTGTTCTCACAATCATCAATTACTTCTGGCATGTAGATCCCAATACAAGGTAAATAAACACTGAATATATAGAAGAGTTTTTGATGCACTTAAAATATATACTTTTAGGGAGTAAGATGAACTAATCTAACATCTAATTAACAATTTATTAATTGTATGTCATATAAAATATTAATTTATATATATTTTTCACTCAAACACATCATGGTATCAAAAAAAAAATCCTCAAAAGTTAAAAACATGACTCTCTTACCAATATAGAATGAATCTATGTCAAAGCTTTTATTCCATTCAATAATTGATGAGGGAACCAGCAGGATAAGCTGGTTCTAAGAACATTTGAAGAAATTATTATTTACACACAAAATGAATGCTAGAGTAGGATTGCTAGATTAGATACAAAACCCGTTAATGTCCTACAGGGTAATGAAATCATAGATTATCCTTCTTATTGAACATAATCACATCTCTACCACATACTAAAAAAATCTATAAGTTGACAACTCACTGCACAGTGCCTGAGCTCTTATTAATATAGTAAATAGTAAAGTCAAATGCAGGAACACTCTCCTATAGAATTAAATAATCCTGGGGCCAACTGGTTAAACAATGCTCCATTACTACATTAAAAAACACACCCACGGCTGGGCGCAGTGGCTCATGCCTGTAATCCCAGCACTTTGGGAGGCCGAGGCAGGTAGATCACCTGAGGTCAGGAGTTCGAGACCAGCCTGGTCAACATGGTCTCTACTAAAAATAAAAAATTAGCCAGGCATGGTGGTGGGTGCCTGTAATCCCAGCTACTTGGGAGGTTGAGGCATGAGAATCGCTTGAACCTGGGAGGCGGAGGTTGCAGTGAGCTGAGATCGCACCACTGCACTCCAGCCTGGGTGACAGAGTGAGGCTCCATCTCAAGAAAACAAACAAACAAACAAACAAACAAACAAAAAACCCACACCCACCTCTTCTTGCTTTCTTATTATTTCCAAGTTTAGGATAATTTTTCTTAACAATGAAAGTAAAACTTCACATGAATCTTCTACGTCAGTGTTTTTGGCTTCCTGATCGTCTCTTCTTGGGTCAACAAAGTTTTCCAGAATGCAACATCTTTAGGTCCTTCTAAGTTTTCTCAGATACAGTAGTACCCTTGGAATCTTGTGTAGGTTTTTATCCAGTTTGAAAAGGAGAGAGATATATTAGATAATTACAAACACTGGAAAAGTGCATAGTTCTGTGGATGTTAAAAATGTAGGAATAACTATCAAAATAATAATAATCTGTAGCTCTTCAAAAGAGCAAAAGAGAGAGAGGCAGTATAAAAATAACTTTAACAATCTAACAGATGGCCAGAAAGGAAAAAGAAGATGATAAACAGAAAACAAAATAAGTTGGTAGAAAGAATTTCTGATATAACGCTCCCAATAAATATAAATGGATTTAATTCATCTATTAAAAGACAGAGATGGCCGGGTGCAGTGGCTCGTACTTGTAATCCCAGTGCTTTGGGAGACCAAGGCAGGTGGATCATAAGGTCAGGAGATCAAGACCATCCTGGCCAACATGGTGAAACCCCGTCTTTATTAAAAACACAAAAATTAGCTGAGCGTGGTGGCATGTGCCTGTAATCCCAGCTACTCAGGAGGTTGAGGCAGGAGAATTGCTTGAACCAGGGAGTCGGAGGTTGCAGTAAGCCGAGATCATGCCACTGCACTTCAGCCTGGTAACAGAGTGAGACTCCGTCTCAAAACAATAAATAAATAAAAAATAAAAATAAAAATAAAATAAAAGACAGACACTATCAAACTGGATGGAAAAAAGAAGTCCTCCTTTCATAAACATGCTGCTATGGTCTGAATGTTAGTGTCTGTCTTAGTCTGTTTGTGCTACTCTGACCGAGTATCACTGACTTGGTAATTTACAAAGAAAATAAATTTATTTATCACAGTTCTAGAGGCTGGGAAGCCTAAGACTAAGGTGCTAGCAGGTTTTTTGTCTGGTGGGGGCTGCACTGTCCAAAGAGGAGGAATATTATATCCTCACATGGCAGAAGGTGGAAGGGCAAATGCGACAAATTCCCTTGTCATGCCATTTTATACAGGCACCTAATCCCATTTATGAGGGCAGAACCCTCATGAGTAATTTACTTCCCAAAGGCCACACTTCCCAATACTGTTGCATTGGAAACATCTGAATTCTGGAGAGGAACATATTCAAACGATAGCATTCTGCCCCTGCCCCCCTCACCCAAATGTATGTCACATAAAAATATTTCATGTCAATAGCGCCCAAAATCTGAACTCATTCCAGCACCAACTTTATAAAGTATAAAGTCAAGAGATATGGGAACCAATGCATGGTTCATCCTGAGACAAATTCCTCCCCAGCTGTAAACCTATGAAATCAAACAAGTTATGTGCTTCCAAAACACAATAGTGTACAGGCATAGGATAGACACTGCTATTCCAAAAGGGAGAAATAGGAAAGAAGAAAGGGGTAACAGGTCCTCAGTAAGTCTAAAACCCAACAGGACAACCCTGCCTGATTGCTTTGCTAGGAGCAGTCCCCACTTCAATTCTCACTGGCGAGGGTCACTACACACCTCCCAATACTCGTGCATTGAGAGCATCTGAATTTTGGCGGGGAAACATTCAAATGACAGCAGTGTCCCCCTAAATTACTGTTGGAACCTAATACCAAATGTGATAGTATTAAGAGGTAGGGCCCTTGAGAAGTGATTAAATCATGAGGGCTCCATCCTCATGAATGGGATTAGTGCCCTCATAAAAGACTCCGGAGAGCTCTCTTGTCCTCCTGCTGTAAGGATGTGACAAGAAGGTGACATCTTTGAAGCAGAGAGCAGTCCTTCATTAGATACCAAATCTACTGGTGCCTTGATTTTAGACTGCCCAGCCCCCAGAAATGTGAGCAATCAATTTATACTGTTTATGAATTACCCAATCTAAGGTATTTTGTTATAGGAGCCAAAATAGGCTAAGACACATGCCTTAAGCAGAGAGAAACTTAAAGGATGGACGTAAAAAGACGATATAAGAATAAAAAGATTACAAGGAAAATACAAACAACAGAAAAGGTGATGCAACAATATTGATATGAGACAAAATAAAAAAGGCCAAAAGCACTAAAAAGAGCTATTTCATCATGGATAAAAAAAGATTCAATTAGTACCTTTATGAGCACACAGAGACAGAAAACTTGATACACTCAAAAATGATATTAATTTTGGAAAATTTTGATATATTTATTAAAAATTGATATATTCAGCAGAGAAAAATTAAGTAATAATATAACTACTTGAATAAAATTAGATCAACAAGTTTGATTAATAGAGAACCTTGCACACAACAAGTGGAGAATATATGTTATTTTCAATATGCGTGGAACATTTAAAAAAAAAAAAAAAAAAGGCCAGGGCTTGGCATGGTGACTTACACCTGTAATCCCAGCACCCTGAGAGGCTGAGGCAGGTGGATCACTTGAGGTCAGGAGTTTGAGATCAACTTGGACAATATGGCAAAAACCCATCTCTACAAAAAGTAAAAATTAGCCTTGGTGGTGTGTGCCTGTAGTTCTGTCTACCTGGGAGGCTGAGGTGGAAGGATCATCTGAGCAGGGGAGGTTAAGGCTGCAGTGAGATGTAATCAAGTCACTGCACTCCAGCCTGGGCGACAGAGAAAGACACTGCAAAAAAAAAAAAAAAAAGAAAAAAAAAAAAAAAAAAAAGAAAAAAGAAAAATCACATACTAGGTCACATGAAAATTACAACAATTTCCAAGATTTAATATAATCTCTATCTACAAAGCATATAAATTACAAACAACACTAAAAAGATGGTAAAAAAAAAATAGCAACCTTTAATTGGAAACAAAAAATGCACTAAAAATAGCTCATTGGTTAAAGAGGAAATTATAATGTCATTAAATATTTTAAAGTAAAGACAACAAAAGTACCACATGACAAAACTTGTCATATGGAGCAAAGTCCTATAGAAAGGTAAGTACAGCCTTAAATATAATTACTTTATTTATTTATTTATTTTTGAGATGGAGTCTTGCTCTGTTGCCCAGGCTGGAGTGCAATGGCACAATCTCGGCTCCCTGCAACCTCTGCCTCCCAGGTTCAAGCGATTCTCCTGCCTCAGTCTCCTGAGTACCTGGGACTATAGGCCTGTGCCACCATGTCCCACTAATTTTTTTATTTGTAGTAGAGACAGAGTTTCACCATGTTTGCCAGGCTGGACTTGAACACCTAACCTCAGGTGATCCGCCTGCCTTGGCCTCCCAAAGTGGTAGGATTACAGGCGTGAGCCACTGCGCCCAGCCCCATATAATTATTCTTAAAAAAAAAGAAACATTAGAAGCAAAGAAGCTAAACTTTCAAGTCATGTGGCTAGTGAAAGAATTACAGAGTAACAAAAGTAAAAAAAAAAAGGAAAGAATTCATATAATCTATGAAACAAAAAAAATAAAATAATTCACAAAACTAATTCTTTAAAAAAATAATAAAGTAGACAAACCTCTGGCAAGACTGATAAGATTGGAACAATAAAGATGAACACTATTCAGAATGAAAAATGGGACCTAAACACAGTTAGACCCTTATTTTTAAAAACCCCAAGAGAACAATGTGAACAAGTTTATTCCAAAAACAATTTCTAAACTAGATAAAAAAGAATAATTTCTAGAAAAAAAGGTTCAAGAAGCAACACAAAGCCATAAAAATATATCTAGTTATACACATCTATCTTGACCCGTATGTATACATCTGTAATAAACAGGCTCCCCCTGCAAAACAAGCTAAGTCTAGATGGTTGCTGGAGAGTTTTACCAAACACTCACACTCATGTTATGAAAGCGCTATAAAATCTTACTGCCAAATCCAGACATGAGCATCAGGAAGAAAAGAAAATTATAGGCCTAGTTCGCTAGTCACAGATGTAAAGTCCCTAGACAAAACACTAGCAAATTAAATTTGGCAATAAATAGCAATATCATGAGCAAGTATTAATAGGATTTATTCCAGTAAAGTTCAATATCAAAAAAACTATTACCATAATGTACCCATTATCAGATTCAAGAAGAAAAACAATAGGATCATGTCAATAAATGCAAAAAGCACTTGTCAAACTTCAGCATTTATTAACAATGAGGATTCGTAGGAAACAGCCAAAGAAGGAAACTTTTTAACTATTAGTAGTACCTACACAGAAAACGTTTCCTTAAGAGAGGAAAAAATCTTAGAGTTTATCGTTTACAGTTTCCAACCCACTGATAAATTCAGTTACAGTGAGCATTCATTTAATTGCTAAAATAAGAAAGCAGTTGACCAGTAAAGCCTAGCTACCAATACGCTGCAACAGACATCACAATTAACGCAAATTTTTGGAAGCATAAGAAGGATGCCGGCAGGTCAAGGACATTAGTTGGTCGCCATTTCTATTCAATGTTAAACTAGGAGTCATGGTCTAGACAATGGAATACTATGCAGCTGTTAAAAAAGACAACACATAATAAACAAAAAAGAAAATGAGGTTAGGGAGTGTGGGCATGAGGGGACTAACACGTCCCCCATGAGGGGACACCAGCGTCCCTTGGCCCTGCCACCCTTTTTTTTTTTTTAACTTCCACCTGACAAACTGCCATTTATCCTTTAAATACCTTGGCAGGCATCACCTGCTGCCCCACAGATAAATCCTTCGTCTTTTGCACTTCCTTTGTGCCTCGTGCGTACTTCTATAAGCAAATGTATCCGGCGGTTTTACAAGAATTTGCTTACCTACCAGTGTACTTAACCCATGGCTAGCACAGAGTAGGACTGGAAAGAAATGCTGCACAGACAGCACTTTTCCCTGAAGGCTCTAGGGCTCCCCGAGCCCCTGCATTAAACTGGTTTGGGCAAAAGGACAGGCATCGCTGAGAGCCGCAAGGCCGCCGGCCAGCTGCGGGGTCCCCTGTAGGCAGAGCCCTGAGTCACACGCGGACGCGGTCCGGGCGTTTCTTCTCAGGCCCTCAGCCCGGCCCACTTCCTCTTTCCTCACTTTAGAGGGAATACAGCGATCCCTCTCAAAACAAAACACACACCAAAACACCATTTTTTTTTTTTTTTTTTAAACAGGAAGTCCAGAGGCCCGGGTCCAGGGCATCCAGTCCCGGATCTCGAACGCCCTCCTCGCCCCTCGCCCCGCGTCGCCCGGCTCCGCTCCCGGCTCCGCTCCCCACCCCGCGTCCACCGCTGGAGCCTGACAGCCCCGCCACCCGCGCAGGCGCCCCGCCCCGGCCCGCCCCGGCCCCGCCGCCCGCGCTTTCATCCCCGCCCCGGCGGGTCAGAGCCGGTGCCGGGCGCCCAGGGGTTGCCGCGCCGGGCTGGAGGGCCGCGCCTGAGCGGGCGGCGGGGTGGCGGGGTTCCTGCGCGCGGCCCGCCATGGAGGTGGAGGAGGCGTTCCAGGCGGTGGGGGAGATGGGCATCTACCAGATGTACTTGTGCTTCCTGCTGGCCGTGCTGCTGCAGGTAAGTCCCCGCGGCCCCGCAGCTGCACTTCCCTCTTCAGGGCCGCCCGGCCCAGGGCTAGGCGTCCGCTCCCAGACCGCCGGGGCCGAAGCCGAGGCTCTGCAAACACCGAGGTGTGGCGAGCGTCGGGGTGGGGCAGGGGCGAGGCGCCGCGCGGTGGCCTGGGCCCGGCCCGCAGCGTCAAGGTCGCCGGCCGGCCTCAGAGTCTCTTGGGTTCAGCCGGGCCCTCCACCCCGCCGCCTTGAGTGCTGGAAGGAGCGTGTTGGGGGAGGTTCCTCAGCTGCTATGCTGGTTAAAGAGGGATGCAAAATTGTGTTACCTGCCCTACGCTGTTGCCTGTAACATGCTGCAAATATGAAGGGAATTGTTACCCTACCTGTGGCACTGTCACCTTGGAATCTAGGACACAGTCTTGACAACCTGCAGACAAAAGGTTGTGTCTAGGATCGCCTCCACTGCGCTGGGTATCCTCTTCCTCTTTTCCTGGGCTTGAGGGGACTTACTCTTCCAGGGGCTTTCAAAACCTAGAATTTATTTCCCTCTGATTTAAGTTCTGCTGGCTCGTTCGGCCCTGCGCCAGCCTTGGGCTGAGACTCCTGTAAGCCGAATAGTGCCATCTACCATGTGTGGTTATCAAATGGAATCACTTCCTCATTATAAAGAATTCTGAGAACCTGCTTGTACACCCCAGCCTGAAAATATCGATTCCATATGCGAAAGGTCACTACAGATTAACTGCGCCAGGCAAGGGTTAGTCCTTCACCAACTTAAATGGCTCATTTGACATTAGTCCGCTTCTCTCAATATGCCAAAGGCATTTCATTCACAAATCCTTTCTTAGTATTTGCTGTGAGCCAGCCATTTTACTCTTTCCTTCAGTCAACACGTTTAATACGGGCTAGGATGTGCTGAACATAGGGATGCCATGGGGGACATATCATTCACTGCCTTCCGGAGCTTGCATTCCAGTGGCTGCGGGTGGGGCAGGCAGACAGTTAAGTAATTTAGTTAACATGTGATGATAGTTATTCTGCAGGAAGTGCAGAGTGGTCATGGAGATAGCCACCAGTCCACAAGTTGCTTAAAGCTTGCATATGGCAGTGGTTCAACAGGAAGATGGGGGAAGGAAGGGGTTGACTTCTTGATTAAAATGTTTGGAAGTTCAGTTGATTTCATCATCAGCCAGAAACGAACGGTTCAAATGATGGAGTCAGTTCTTTGTCTAGCAGAACAGTTCCCAGCTGACGAATATGCAGTATTCTGAAGTTCTTTTAAGCTCGTTGTTCTAGCTTTAAACAAGCTTTCCCCAGGGAGAAAAAACGTTCAAGCTAGATAAGAGTATTTAATACAGAGAAAGTAGAATTGCAACCATGATGCCTGATCTTTATTTATAACTTTCTTTGAGAAAACCCATTTTCTGTTCCGGCCATGAATTCCAGGAACCTAATTCCTTTCTTGAACAATCCCAGTTCCCCAATTCTCTATCCCTACCCTTCACTTCCTGTTATCATTTTCTTATTTGCCTAGCCAAGTATCCACTAACTTGGAGTAAGTTTGTCTTCAGTGGAGTGAGGTTCTAAAAAGGCCAGTGTTCTGGGTTTAGGACATGTTAAGTTTCTCTGACTTATTTATGGTTGACCCAGTTACAGTTTGCTATCAAAAAGTTCCAAACCCATGTCCATGACCGTTCACTAGACCTTGGCTGATTTATGGTCAGTATTTGCTGTACAAGGACCAGGTCTCAGAGTGTTGGGGATGAGTGACTGGTTGTTTGTCTCGTAGCTGTGGGTGGGGAGATGCCCTGTAGCTGTGCCTATACCGGTGGAGGAGATGCCAGCCTAGGCAAAAGTGAATCCTTCACATGCTACATGTTTTTAAGGACTCAGTTACCCCGTTGAGATACACGATCCAGGTGGTTGTAGAGCCACGCAGGGCTATCCTGGGTATGAGAGTGGATATCCCTAAAGACCTCTCTACCAGGTCTGTTGTTGGAGATGTTTTGGGTTAGGGCAGCTGGTCTGTGGGGTAGGAGTACTGTGGAGTCCCATTGCTCAGTTGTATCACAGGTGATTTCATCATTCTTGGGGGTGAGGTTTTGCTTCCCCCAGCAGAGTAAGAAGCCCTTTTTACACAGTTACCTTAAATGAAAGGGGGTTTGTCTGCTTTTAAAATCAAAGGAGTTTTTGTACCATTGCCCAAGCAAGGGGCAGACCAACAACACAGCAAGAAGACCAGAGAGAGGGAGCCTCTGCTCCAGTGGGAGCCTTCTCCCTATCTGCTATTTGGTAATGATTAACGCCAGTTGAGAGGCACAAAACCAGAAGGACAGAGGTGGAAACTTTACAGGCCTTTTAACATTTTCCTTCTTCTGGGACCATTATTATTATTTTTAAAAATGATTTTCCGTTTACTCCAAACACATCCATGTTCAAACCAGGAGGACAAAACCACATGGCAATGCCAATTCTAAAGGGTTTTTGGTTAACTGTTTTCTTGAATTATTGGTACCATCATGTACATCATTAAAAGTTACCTCACTATCCAGTTTCCTTTGACTAGGAGACTTGCCTTCATACTCCTCGCAAACATAATTTTTGGAATCTCAATAGCGTTCAACTAGGAGATAACTAAAGAACAGATGCAGATTTTGCAGATTTTTCCTCAGCATAAGATGCAAATGCCCTGAAAATGGTGATATGTGGTATTAATGTACGTAAACAAAAAGTGAAGGGAAAAAGATTGCCTATGTAAAAATGGTTGATTTATGAATAAGCAATAAGCTTTACAGTTAGAAACATTCTTACTATCAAAATGTACTTGCTGTTCCTAGGATCAGAGCTAGCCGTGATATTTAAATAGGAATAATTCTATTTAGTGTATTACTGTTTCTTTTCTGATGGTCATTCCGAGTTGCTGCCATCATCACTATTTTGTGTTTGTGTATGTGTTTGCTTGTTGTCTAGGCTCTCTGGAGGAGGAAGGTTGAAATACAATTCATTGTTTCTTGATTTCTTTAGACGTGAAATGAAAATGGACCTTACTTCTTTGTTCTAAGCCAGAGGCTCCTGCTTTGTCATTTGCCTCAAAATCATGAATCATACATTGTAGTATAATTTGTGCAGAATTTAAAACCCCCATTTACTATCAGGAACATGTAATCTATAACAAGCATTCGCCAGCAAAATTGTGATGCTGTGCTATGAATCTCATCTTAGATTCTGGTGTTCAAGAATGCATTATTTTTATATAAACTCTTAATAACCTTATTTTTTAGATCCTGGAATGACCAGTACATTAACATTATCCATGCAATAAATAGCTTTTCACGGCATTTTAGAAAGTGGAATGATTGCAGAAGAGGAAACTGTAATGGTTAACACATGAAAAGATGTTTTAAGTTCAGTGGTCATCTGGGCCAGGCATATTAAAATGGCTATGAAATACCATTTCACACTTACCATATTAGCAAACATTAAACAGTCTAACAGTACGAGTGTGATGAAATGAGAAATAGAAACTATACCCCATTTAGAGAACAAGTTGGCACCATCTAGTAGAATTAAAACCTAGCATTGAACTCGTAGGTACATATCCTACATCGTCCCTTGAGCATGTGCATAGGGAGATATGTGTAAGATGTTTACTGCAACACTGTCTATTATAACAAAAGTTAGAACCACCTGACTTTCAAAACAGGACTGGATAAGATGTGGTATAAATCTAATAGAATACAACATCTGAAATAAATGAACTAGATCTGTATACGACTGTATGGAGGAATTTCTAAAACACAATGTTAAGTGAAAAAAAGCAGAACAGTACATACCATGTGACACATATTCTTAATACAAATTTTTAAAACACACAAACCAATACTATATTTGTTTCATAAATATATATAAACAGTGTAGAAATATAAGAACACGGAGTAGAAAGATCCACACCCAATTCATGAGATTGGTTGCCTCTTGGGAAGGAAGGGAAGGGGTGGGCTTAGGGGAGGGTACAAAGGAGATTGCATCTGTTATCATTTGTTGATTGTGATAGTAGTTTCACGAATCTTGGTTTTTGCTTTTCCATATTAAATATTTTTAAGTGAAAAGATGGTAAAGGGAAGAAGATATGCATATCTAGGAGAGAATACTATAGTTTGCTATATGAGAATAACGGTTCATTCTTTTTTTAAAATCAATATTCCTTTGATCAATTATGGCTGTGAATTGTGGTCCTTTAAGCACAGGAGGGTGGGGTAGAGTGAGTTTTATTCAGCCTGTTTTGTTAAACTTCATGTAGAATGCTATCACAACTTACCTCCCCTGTCTGCTTATACGTGGCACCATGTCCCTCCCTCCACGAGAAATTCTTAGGTTTGGTGAGATATGACTGAGATCATAGCTGGTTCTTCTAACCTCCCTGGCATAAGCAAGTGATGAAGTTCACACCGTAAGCATTAGTGAAGCCCTTGTTCAGTTATAAAGACCAGCTGTCATCCCCAGGGTGTTCTCACCATCACTGAGGTTTCAGCCATGGTGAGAACCTATGGTCTTAGTAAGACCCTCTCATGACTCCAAAACATGTGGCCATTTACCAGGGCTCTCTGCCAGTTTGAGCAAGTTTTATGCTGCTCCTACTGTCAAATTTTATTTCTATCAGCCCTCACACAGTGGCCTGGAGGTTGGGTCTCCTGAGGGTTTATGGTGATCTGGGAACTTTTGCCTTTCACCAGTTTAGGTGGGTGGGGCAAAGAGACAAACAGTAGTTTGATCAAAGAAACCAAAGCCACACTGGCCCCCACACCCTCAGGAAAACTGTTGTTGTCCATAGACAGACACTGCCCCCTAGTGTAAAGCAGATAAAGTTGCTGATCTGTCAGACAGATTTTCATCCAGGGAGGTTGTAGAGATACAGGGGCCTCCAGAAGGGTTAAGGAGCTCCTTTGGGCCTGGATGTCTCAAGAATTAGGACATTCCATGGGAAGCAACTAGCCTGATGCCTCTGCAGCACCCAACCCCCCCGCCGAATGCCTTCCAAGGCCATCCATGGCTGTTTGACTTGTGCCTTGACAGTGAAGGTATTATTTCCCAAGATAGCACAAAAAAAGTCATTAAAGTCACGAAGATGGGCAATGTGAATATGGCAGAAAGAACACTAGGCTTGAATGCTGTGCTACTCTGCTGCAAGATGGCATTATTAGGCAATTGTTATTAGGCAAATGACCCCTCAGTCTCTACTGTGCGCTTGGAAATGACTGGATCACGAAAGTTTAATTTGTTTTGCAAGTTTAGGATTTCTCAGAGTTTCCCAATGCCCGGCAATTAATTGGCCTTGTGGCAGTGTTGACCCTAGGTTTCAGAATACTGGCTTAGTTCATCACCACAGGTAGAAGTTGCCTTAGAAGAAAAAGACTCTCAAATCCGAAGATGCTCACAGCTCAGGACTCTCCTCTCTGACTTCTTTGACCAAACACTCATGTGAACTGATATCTGCCTTCATCGGACACAATACAGTACTCAACAAATGGCATATGGTGATTGTAGAATAAAGAGAAAATATAGAAATTAATACAAATCACTAGTGATTCTACCACCCTAAAGTAAAGCATGCTCACATTTTGGTGTATAGCCTTCCAGACTCTTTATTATATAAATACTGTATATCCATCTTTTTTGCAGAAATGTGTATTGTAAGTGGATTTTTGTCTCTCAGCAATGTTGTGAATGCCTTGTTATGCACATAAAGGAATAGCTATGTATTTTTTAGTGGCTGTAACATGGTATTTCAATATATGGCCATACTGTAATTTGCTATTCCGTTCTCTTGTGTTGCATATGTTATGCTTCCTCTTTTTCAAGTTCACAAACCCACACAGCCCATGGTATTGGTTCTTTCTTCTGTTCTGACCTTTACTTCTTGCCAGATGATTGTTTATCACTCTTCTCAAGACCAGACTTCTCCTGACTCCATTCGTCTAGTTCTACCTAGATGCTTTTTGTCCCAACTTCATGGATAAAATAGAGGTTAGTTGGTGTAAATTTTCTAAACATCGTTTCCTTTTACTTCAAAAATTGTTTTCATCCTCACCTATCTTAAATACCTTCTCTGTTAGGGAACATGTCCAAGAGGAAGACATGTTTCTGCCCTCTTTCTAGGGATATCTTTTCACTTTTATTTTTGATTCTGTGTAATCCATCAGTTATTTCTCATCCTCTCTTTCTGCATTCTCTGCAGAATACCCTGCATGGTAGATATATGGAAATTGTATTAAATACCATTAACTATTAATAAAGTGAGAGAGTTATGCCCTTCTCAAGCCTTCTTTAGTCCTGTTTATCTAAGGAGAAAGTCTCATTTGCTGTTAGCACTTCTAAAAACATTTCCATATATTTCTGTTTTAACAAAGGGAATGAGCTAGAATGAAAGAATTAGAGGAGCTTCAAACATTATCTAGTTGGAACTTAACATTATTCTGTTTTATTGTATTTATTCATTTTCTTTTAAAACTTCTTTTAAAATTATGAGACATTTCTGATGGAAAAATACAGAGTAATAGCACAAACACACATGTACTTACTTCCAGATTTAATAAATGCAGATATTTTGCCATATTTGTTTAATGTTGTGTCAGTCATAGTTCTACTGGAGAAGCAGGATCCCTAGGATGGAGATGTGTGTGTGTGTGCATGTGTGTGTATGTGTGTTTATGTAGGGTTATATATGTATAATCGATGCATCATTCATTATGGAGATTTGACTGTATACTGTTGCGGGAGCTGGTACAGCAGTCTCTGTAAGGCTGTTGTCTTTGTGTGTGATGTTGGAGCTTGAAGTCTGCAGGGCAGGCGGTCAAGAAAGGAAGATATGATCTGGAGCCCATCAGAAGTGACTGGAATCTGTGTCATTCTCCCTGCCTCCAACCTTGATGAAGTGGCTGCCTTTCCTCATAGAATTAAACATGTACCTGGGCAAGGAGTCAGAGCAGCTGAAGGAGGATCCACGGGAAGGTGGAGCGGTTGCAGCTTCGTGACTGTGCCACGCCAATGAGGTGGACGAGCACATAAGTGGTAAGCTGTGTGAGGCACGAAGGCACCTGCCCCAGCCTGGGCATAAAATGCAAAAACAGCTGCTCCTTCACTTTCACCCCTCTCCTAAATCTAGCCTGAAAATATCTCTTGTGGCCCACCTTAAATAAAAACATACTAGCTAACACTTGACGTTCTAACATTGTGCATATTTTTGTAGTTCCACCTGCCAAGTGATGTCTGTATTGATATAAAATTCTATTTTATGTTAATTTACTGAAATTAAAACATTTGAATTGATTTTAAAGAAGACTATTGAGTAAATAGTAGCAGACAGAAAATGGGCATGTGAAAACTTGCAAGGGGTACTCAGATGACTGAAGTTAGGGAAAAGCTGAGCTAGCCATATAATTCTTCCCAGTTATGTAAAGATATATTCTTTACTTTCCTGACTCTGATCAGGCTATTGCTTTTACCAAATAATTTCTTTTCCTGAGTTCTGTTTTCATTAACTCCTTAGCAGCCTTTACTACCTGCTCAAGTATCACATTAACAACCTTTTCCTGATTCTCCTAGGTGGAATTCACATCTCCATTCTTTGTGCTCTCATGAACTTCATTTCCACTATGGCTAATACAGCATTCCTCACAGTCCGCCTTGCATTCATAGCTTTGGATATACAGTCATGCACCACATAACGATGTTTCTGTCAATGACAGCGTATGCAACACTGGGCCCATAAAAGCATAATGGAGCTGAAAAATTCCTATCGCCTAGTATTTCCTATGCTATGTTTTTAATTGTTATTTTAGAGTGTACTCCTCCTACCTATAAAAAAAAAAAAAAGTTAACTGTAAACCAGCGTCAGGCAGATTCTTCGGGAGACAGTCCAGAAGAAGGCATGGTGTGATAGGCGATGAGGGTTCCATGTCTTCAGATGTTGTTTTCCTGAAGACCTTCCATTGGGACAAGATGTGGAGGTAGAGACAGTGGTATTGATCTTGACTCTGCGTAGGTCTAGGCTAATGTGTGTGTGTCTTAGGTTTTAACAAATAAGTTCAAAAAATTTAAAAAAAATAGAAATAAGCTTATAGAATAAGGATATAAAGAAAAAATATTTTTGTACAGCTATATAATGTGTTTGTGTTTTTAGCTGTGTTACTACAAGAGTCAAAAGTTAAAAAAATTTTAAGTTTAAAATGTAGAAAAGCTACAGTAAGTTTAATTATTATTGAAGAAATAATTTAAAAAATGAATGTAGCCTAATTGTACATTGTTTATAAAGTCTACAGTAGTGTCCTAGGCCTTCACATCCATTCACTCCTCATTCACTGATTCACACAGGGCAACTTCCAGTCCTGCAGGCTCCATTCATGGTAAGTGTCCCATACAGGTGTACCATTTTAAAAATCTTTAATTGTGTATTTTCTATGTTAGGTATGTTTAGAAATACAAATATTCACCACTGTGTTGTAGTTGCCAACAATATTCAGTACAGTAACATGCCTTACAGATTTGTAGCCTAGGAGGAATAGGCTATGCCATATAGCCTAGGTGTGTGGGAGGTTATAGATAGGTTTGGGTAAGTGCACTCTGATGTTTGCACAATGATGGACTTGCCTAATGACACATTTCTCAGAATGTATCCCAGTTGTTGAGTGATGTATTGACACATGACTGTTTGTTGTCCTCACTTGAATGTATGTGCCTTGAAGGAAAGGACTACTTTTTATCCATTTTATCATCTGAGGTATATAACATACTGTGTTGCAAAGTTCTGGTGCTTGTTACAAGTTTGTTTTTTAAAAATTAAACCATTGAAGAAGAAGGGATGGTTAGCTGGTAGTGTTACCATTTTACTTGAAAAAGAGAGAGAAGGCTGGGCGCGATGGCTCGCGCCTGTAATCCCAGCACTTTGGGAGGCTGAGGCAGGTGGATCACGAGGTCAGGAGTTCAAGACCAGTCTGGCCAAGATGGTGAAACCCTGTCTCTACTAAAAATACAAAAATTAGCTGGCTGTGGTGATGGGCGTCTGTAATCCCAACTGCTTGGGAGGCTGAGGCAGAGAATTGCTTGAACTTGGGAGGCAGAGGTTGTAGTGAGCCAAGATTGCACCACTGTACTCCAGTCTGGGTGATAGAGTGAGACTCCATCTAAAAAAAAAAAAAAAGAGAGAAACAGATGCAGATTAAATAATTTGTCCAGAATTTTTTTTTAAATTTATTTTTAAATCGAGGTGGAGTCTTACTATGTTGCCCAGGGTGGTCTTGAACTCCTGGACTCAAGTGATCCTCCTGCCTTGGCTCTCTAAAGTGCTGGGATTATAGGCATGAGCCACTGCACCTGGCCTAGTCTTAATTAGTGATTGGAACAAAAATTAGGTAACAGAGTTACTAGTTGTTTTTCATCTTTTTTTTTTTTTTGGTTATACCATTATGCAAGGAGTTAGTTAAAAAAATGTATTTGATAGACTATATATGTTATATATATGAGATAGACTTTTATGTATATAGCAGTGTGTTGGGTTCTTTAGAGGGAAATAGCAGTATAAGTTAGAGTTTCTTTCCTTCAGGAGATGACACATCATTGAAAGTTAGAGTTGAACTATATCTACACATTATATAATGATACAAAGCAGTATTTCCCCAGTAAATAGTACAGCCAACTAATGCTTTAGGAATTAAGAGAGGAGATGGTGTAGTCTAGAGTGATTTGTTGAAGCCGTCAGAGAGATATCTGAACTTGAGCTGAACTTTGAAGCTTGGATTTAGGGAGAAATGGGAAGGTCATTTCAGGTAGAAAAACATAAAATTGGAATAAGTGTGGAAGAGGGAATAACTTATGCCCTTGCTACACAGAGTGTGGTTGTTGGTTGTTGCAGCTTGTTGGAAATGCAGACTCTTAGCCCCACCCAGACTTAGGGAGTCACATTAAATTTAGGAAGCACTATTGTATACTATTTGTACAGTGCTGTGCCATTCACTGTTGACTATGGAAGAATCGCACTTGACACTGAAGATAGGTTAATTCGATATTAATGACTTGGATAAAGATGTACCATTAGTGTCTGGTCTTAACTGGAAGAAAACGAAACTTAGAGAGGTTTGGATTTGCTCAAGGTTTAATTAGAGCTGGGATTCAGACTCGGGATAACAGATTCTACTGCCTTCACACCACACAATGAATAAGTCATGTTGGGGGAATTGAATAGGCTGGTAGAGGAAGCTTGAATGCAGATTAGTTAGCACCTGGACCATGTGGTGGAGGATCTGGAATGCTAGAAAACTTATTATTTATCCATTAATATGTTTTGACTGGAAGAGTTTCAGGAGGAGTTTCAGGGAGATTGATCTGGTGTCATAATGTAGACAGATTAAAATGGGGAAAAAACAGTATTTAGAGGCACCAGTTACTCCGGGTGTGTTAGTGTGTCTCAAATTTTACACACAAAAAATAGCTAGTATTAGTAAGTCAGCCAACAAATATTGATTGAATACCCACTCTGTGCTGGACAATGGGCATATAATCCTGTCTTCATGATTAAGGTCTGGCTTATGTAATGCTTTGGATTGAGTTGGTTAGGTAACTGAGTACTAAATGCATTAAAAAAAACTAAAGGTGGCCGGGCGCGGTGGCTCAAGCCTGTAATCCCAGCACTTTGGGAGGCCGAGATGGGCGGATCACGAGGTCAGGAGATCGAGACCATCCTGGCTAACACGGTGAAACCCCGTCTCTACTAAAAAAATACAAAAAAAAAAAAAATAGCCGGGCGAGGTGGCGGGCGCCTGTAGTCCCAGCTACTCGGGAGGCTGAGGCAGGAGAATGGCGTAAACCTGGTAGGCGGAGATCCGGCCACTGCACTCCAGCCTCAGCGACAGAGTGAGACTCCGTCTCAAAAAAAAAAAAAAAAAAAAAAAGGTAATGGCAACAATAAAATAATCTTTGATTTCCCTCCTCCCTCTATTTTCTCCGAAAAAAGCTCTGGCCCCAAAGTTAAGTGGTTCTTGTTCTCATCCTGCTTTTGCAATTAGTGTTATATATAAATTGAACAGTTTACTTAATCGTTCTGTGTCTCATTTTTCCTACTTAAAAAATAAACATCATACTGAACTATGACTTCATAGCACAAGGTATTGTGATGAGACAATTTATAGGAGACTTTTTTGGTTTCCTGAGAAGTATTGTAAGAGCTCATAATGGTGTTAATATAAAATTACTTTAAAAACCTTCACTTCTTGAAACTTTAAAAATTTCAATACCCTAGTGCATTTTAGTCATTTTTCTAATTATAATTACATTGAAAGGGGGGAAAAAATCCAGCCATCTGTGGCACTTGTTCTCCTTCCCTAGAGGTAGAGCTAGAGAAGATAATGATTTATTTGAGATGTTGTTATTCTCACTCTGGTAGACAATGGATGGTGGTTGCTCTTTGTGGCTTTAAGGCCCATCTGCTGATGGGTGCAATTTTATTAGGCAAAACTATGTGGGTGAATGTGTCCATGGTAGTTGTAGATAATAGTAGAGAGAAGAATGAGAGAATATTTTTGTTTTTTTAGGGGAAAGGAATAGGATGTGAGCTGTGTGAATCTGTCATAGCCAAAGATAGCAAACCAAAGAGAACCACCCCCATATTCTGTGTGTAGGTGATGCATCCCCATGGCTAGTTAATGCTAAGCCATCTTTGACTTTCTATGACCGTATGACCCTGTAAGTGACTGTAGAATAGAGGACCTAGTTGTTTTTTGTTTGTTTGTTTGTTTTTTGTGGGGGGGCTCGCTCTGTCACCCAGGCTGGAGTGCACTGGCGCAATCTCAGCTCACTGCAACCTCCACCTCCCGGGTTCAAGCAGTTCTTCTGCCTCAGCCTCCCAAGTAGCTGGGACTACAGGCATGTGCCACCATGCCCAGCTACTTTTTTTTTTTTTTTGTATTTTTGGTAGAGACAGGGTTTCATCATGTTGGTTAGGCTGGTCTCAAACTCCTGACCTCAAATGATCCACCCACCTTGACCTCCAACAGTCCTGGGATTACAGGTATGAGTCACCGCACCTGGCCAAGGACCAGTATTAATCTGAATGCAGTGTTTAAGCATTGCCTCTCTGACATAATTTCTCACAGTACCCCTTTCATAGCATTTATGAAACAGTATCATTACTGCCTGCTTCTTCTGTCTCCCTTATGGTTAGCAAAAGTAAGCATGACCATGGGTACTGGAGGAGACAAAAAGGCTAACACCGTTTTATTGAGGCTGGCACTGCATAGAAGAGTTGCAAGTTTCTGACTCTTCTGGTGGCATAAAGCTGTGGACCTGTATGTTCTGTGAGGGCCTTGGATGTATGTGTGTGTGTGTGTGTTTGTGTGGGTGTGTGTGCATGCATAGGAGGTGGATGAGGAAGACATTGTGAAGAGTGGGAGGAGAACAGAGAAGATGAGAGAAGTGGAAAGTGCTTATTCTGCCTGCAGGTTGCTAGAAAGAAAACTGGTTAATACTGATGAATACAGATAATACTGCTTAGGTAGATTTCACTATTCCCTATATTATGAATAAGGGTATATAGCAACATCACTTTGTTTTTGAGTTGTTTTCTCCAAACTGGCTTTATTGAGAATGGTATCCTTCATAATGGACGATGCCTCAGATTAGAGGACCCTTTGGAGCATTTCTTCTTCTACCTAGAAGATTGCTTATCCTAGAACAATCCAGATAAAAATATATGTTGGCCAGGCATGGTGGCTCACGCCTGTAATCCCAGCACTTTGGTAGGCTGAGGCGGGTGGATCACTGGAGGTCAGGAGTTCAAGAACAACCTGGCCAACATGGTGAAACCCCATCTCTACTAAAAATACAAAAATTAGCTGGGCGTGTTGGCAGGTACCTGTAATCCCAGCTACTCAGGAGGCTGAGGCATGAGAATCACTTGAATCTGGGAGGCAGAGATTGCAGTGAGCCAAGATCGCACCATTACACTCTAGCCTGGGTGACAAGAGCGAAACTCAGTCCAAAAAAAAAAAAAATGATATGTTAACATATATTCAAAAGAAACTTTGAATAGTGCCTGGAACATAATTAGCATTATAAAGGCATGTGCTGTTATTGGTATTCCATCCTGGTCATTTATTCATTCACCTGTTGAGTGTGTAGGCCCTGGGTTATTTGCTTTGGAAGACCAAAGGTGAATCAGACATAGATCCTGCCTTTAAGGAGAGTATATTTCAATCAGACAAAATAAGACAAGCAAATACATAAATATAATACAGTGAAGGAAATGGTTCACGCTCTCAAAAGTCTAGATGGAGCTTTAGGAGTGAGCAGCAAGAAACAGGAGAGGACTTCTGGAGGGGTTGGAGATACAAGCAAGACAGTAAGGAAGGCTTCATGGAGGAGGTGATATCTGTGTTGCATCTTGGAGGATGGGGAAAGTTCAAACATTTGCAGCAGGAGAAAGTGCCTTCCAGGTGAAGCGAATGGTGTGAACAAAGGTAGGAAAGAGTACATTTAGAAAACATAACTAGTTTGCTTTCCTAATTGAAGGCTGTGCATTCACTAGAATGTGTGTTTTGAGTCCTCTCCTCCCGAGTTCCCTTGCCCCATGTTTTTCATTGCTTTATACTCATCAATTAAATTTCAGCAGATTATAATAATCAGGGGCAGTTCCTAAATGGGTGTAAGTGGCTTTGTAATTATAGCTGCTGCTAAATGTGTAATCTGTCTGTTCATATAATTATTAAGGTTTTTATATTTATAAGCTGATTACCTCCTATTTGAAAACTTCTGTAATAGTATGCAAATAGGAGCCGGTCTAGGAACTTACTTTCCCTTGCAGTGTATAAGAAATCACCCAGCATCCTGACCCATGGCAGCTTTGTACCTCTCCAGAGAGTGCCATCGTCGATGGACTCAAAGTAGATTGAGAATGCCTTAGATCCTCTCAGCCTTACCCAGAATGGAAACATCACATCTGTTTTTTTGTTTTTTGTTTTTTGTCTCACTCTGTCACCCAGACTGGAGTGCAGTGGTGTGATCTCAGCTCACTGCAACTTCCACCTCCTGGGTTCAAGCGATTCTCCTGCCTGAGCCTCCCGAGTATCTGGAATTACAGGTGCCCGCCACCACACCTGGAAAATTTATGTATTTTTAGTAGAGATGGGGTTTCACCATGTTGGCCAGGCTGGTCTCTAACTCCTGACCTCAAGTGATCCACCTGCCTCAGCCTCCCAAAATGCTGGGACTGCAGCAGTGATGATTAAAGGTATCTTAAGACATCAAGTTCTAAGTTAATAGGGATAGTTTCTTTAGATTGTCTTGCTCTGGAGCAGACTGATTATGTGTTTTCTTAATAAATGTTAAACTTGAAATAATCATCCAACAATGGGAGTTAATACTGAAAATCCATAGCACAAAAAGGTTGCAATAGGGCTTGACATAAACCCAATTGCAAGTAGCTGTAAAGCCCAGAACAATTAGTGACAATGGCATATGTGTTTAATAAATATTTCTTGAATGAACGTGTGAAGTATATTTCTTGAACGAATGCGTGAAATATATTTTCTTTGCAGGAGGACAACTATGGCTAGATCAAACCAAGACTAAGTACAACTCAACATTACAAAATGAGTATCTATAGCTGGGACTTTGAATTTCTTAAAATCTTATTATGAGCTGTATATCATATTTTAAAATAGTGCCTACTCTAGTGCATACTATGCTTACCTGCTTTAGTAAAACAATATAATATATATTGTTTTCTGAGACAATTATACTACAGAAAGTCTCTTGTTTAGATCATGAATCCAAGGCCAAGATACTCCTAGCCCCCTAGTGAATGCTTATCTGATCTGAAGATATGGTGTTGAAGAGATAATAGCTGGAATGTTACTCTTTTAAATCAGAGCAAATAATGTTTTCCCTGCCCTTCTGCTTTTGAACCATATAAGCATATAAACAGTGTCTTTAGCATCAGAAATATCTCGAAAGAAAACCCTCTGAAAAAGTATAAAGCATTTTACAAGTGGGATTGCCAATGATTCTGTTTGTGGTAAAACAGAACCTTTCATAAAGGTTCTTTTTTATGTTTTTCTCCTTTGTTTCTGATGTGGCTTATATCTGTAGCTCATAAAAATACAAAAGCAAGAAACTGATCTTTCAAGGTTTGCAAGCCTGCTAAGTGTCTTCAACATTGATGGCAAATGTCTGCAGTGTTTGGTTCTGTGTGTTTGCTCTTTCAGCTCTACGTTGCCACGGAGGCCATCCTCATTGCACTGGTTGGGGCCACGCCATCATACCACTGGGACCTGGCAGAGCTCCTGCCAAATCAGAGCCACGGTAACCAGTCAGCTGGTGAAGACCAGGCCTTTGGGGACTGGCTCCTGACAGCCAACGGCAGTGAGATCCATAAGCATGTGCATTTCAGCAGCAGCTTCACCTCCATTGCCTCAGAGGTAACAACAGGCTGTTCCAATCACTAAATAAATGTCTCTCTTTGTCCAGATGGAGCTACTCTTTTTGTCTTGCTGATTTAAATATCAGCCATATTTTCAAATAACTTTCCAGTAAATTGAAAAGTTAAAGGTTTTAATGTATCAAAGGAGAATATTCTATGAGAACACATTCCTTTCCTCTTACTACACATGGGAGAAGTGTGAATCTTTCCAAACTAGTTAGATGAAAAGATACAAGCTCCAAAAGAACAATATATTGATTATGTTGTCCTTTTAAAAAGTGAATTAAATCTTTAATCTCTCTTTATTAAATGTGCAAAAATTAACACAGAGAAATGTAACAATTCATATATAGCATCCATAGTTCTTTTTTTTTTTTTGAGACAGAGTCTTGTTTTGTGGCCCAGGCTGGAGTGCAGTGGCACAATCTCGGTTTACTGCAACCTCTGCCTTCTGGGTTCAAGCAATTCTTCTGCCTCAGCTCCCAAGTAGCTGGGATTACAGGCGCCCACCACCATGCCTGGCTAATTATTTTTTTGGAGTTTTAGTAGAGAAGGTGTTTCACTGTGTTGACCAGGCTGCTCTTGAACTCTTGACCTCAGGTGATCCACCCACCTTGGCCTCCCAGAGTGCTGGGATTACAGGCATGAACCACCGTGCCTGACCCATAGCTCATTTTTAAGTCCAGTCCTGTGTGTAGACCATATATAGCACCTTGCCTGTACAATGTAAAACACAGATAGTACCGCCTAGTGTGGTCAGGAAGCCTTACTTTCAAGGGGGCTTTGCTGGCCAGAGAGACGTTTCTGGTCCTTCTGAGCCAGCCAGAGTTAAAGAATCTGAGGGTAGATGGTCTGGTGAAGAGAAACCCTGGGTGGGGGCAGATCTCATGGTCAGCTGGAAGGCACTGGTGTTGGTTGTTAAAATGTAGAAATACTCCCCTTTCCTTTGCCTGGTCCCCTTGAGCTACCCATGTGTCTGTTGGCATCCTGGCCCCATCCTTGGACCCTATGATCCAGTTAATGGGGTAAATGCCTGGTACAACAGGGGGCCTCTGGGACCCTTGCCAGCTCTCAGTTCTGGTTGCCATGCTAGTTAGCTCTCCCAAAATCCCTTGACCACTCCTTCCTGGAAGCCACTCTCCTGTGTGTCTGAGTGTGTGAGAGTATGTGTGTGTGTGTCCGCCTGTCTGTATGTCTGCACCATGGCCTAGCCAGCCTTACCTGTTGTTGACTATTTTGATAATCCTGCTTTGGATGCGGCATACTAAAAAAAGGGGAGACATGCCAAGGATGATGTTTTCTTGGCCTTTTTTTAGGAGTCCCCAGTGGAGTGCCCCACTCCTAAAAGTTACGAGACTAACTTTTTGAGTGACCACCAAAGCAGCATTTCTGACTGCAATTCCTGATGTTACTCTTCACTTAGAAACCTCCAGTGATGCTCCCACAGCACACAGAACACATTAGAGACCCTATGAGTTACATTCAGGACCCCTCACATTTCATAGCTTGGTCTAGGTGTACTTTTCCAGCCCCACTCTGCACTTTCCCCCGCTCTCACCCCAGTGGAAATATTTACTATTTCCCACACGTGCCCCGAGCTCTCAGCATAACCTGTTACTGTCAGAAAAACCCTCACCACTTGCCCTGACTTCCACCTGGTGAAATCCTTACCTACCCTCTAAGGCTCACTTTCAGTGTCACCTTCCCTGTGAGTCTTCCCAGCCAACTCCCCAGGAGTAAATATGCTTTTGTTTCTGTTCCAGTACCAATTTATTTTCACTTATGTTACAGACTGTTGTTTGTGGTTCAGCTCTAAGAGTTCTTTGAGGTCAGAAACCATGTTTTGGTCATCTTTGTATCTCCATGGCCTATAGCAGCCACCACCACCACCACCACCACCACCACCATTGCCACCACTCCTAACCTGTTAAAATAACAAGCAGCTTTGTTTAATGATTATGATATGCCAGAGATTGTGATATACGTAAAATTTAATTATCAAAGTAATTCTATGAGATAGGAATCATTTCCCCCATTTTACAGATTAAAAAAATGGAGATCCCTTGAGGTCAGTGTTAGCTAATAATGGCAGAGCTGAGATTTGAAGCTAAATTTGTCTTCACTCAGAAGCCTGTGCTCTTAATTATTGTGCTTTTTAGGAGTGTATCTTACCCAAATTGGCATGTACATTTCTTAGGTTCTTTTTGGTGAGTAATTATAGCCAAATAATTTTTAAAACATTTTTTATTTGGCAATAATTTCAAATGAAAGAAATTGTGAGAATAGTGCAAAGAATCCCCTTATCTCTTTTAGTTTCATCTATTGTTACTAGTTTGCCTCATTAGCATTATTATTGTCTGTTTTTTCCTAAGCCATTTGAAAGTTGCATATATTAGTGTTCTTTTATGCCCAGATACTTCAGCGTGTATTTCCTAAAAATAGGATGTTCTCTTCATAACCACACTACAGTTATCAATGTCAAGAAATTCAACATTGATACTATAGTTTTATTTAAACTATACCTAGTTGTATGCCATCCGTACCTAATTTGTCAGTTAACCCAATGACATCCTTGATAGCATTGTATTTTCCTCTCATGTATTGAATCCGATTCAGAATCACATATGACATTTAGTCTTATAGTTCTTTAGTATCTTTTGACCTTCAGCCTTTTTTTTCTTTTATAACACTCATATTATTAAAGCATCTATACCTCTTCTCTTTTTCAAAATAAGAATGTTCTTCATTTTGGATCTGTCTGATGATTCCTCATTTGGGTTGGTTTTGCATCCCAAGTCAGAATAGTACATAAATAATGTATCCCTCTCAGGGTATCACATCAAAAGACACACTATATCCATCTGCCCTTAGTGGTGATGTTAATTTTGATTAGCCATTCCAGGTATTGTCTGATATTCTCCCCGTCCCTGCCAGTTACTATCTTTTTTTCATTTCCAGGAATAGAGAACTATGGGGAATCACTTTCAGGTTATATAAATTTGCTGTTTCTTATTGCTGCAACCTCTGTCTCCTATGTTCAAGCAATTCTCCTGCCTCACCCTCCCAAGTAGCTGGGATTACAGGCACCTGCCACCGTTCCCTGCTAATTTTTGTCTTTTAATAGAGACAGGGTTTCACCATATTGGCCAGGCTGGTCTCGAACTCCTGACCTCAGGTGATCTCCCCTCCTTAGCCTCCCAAAGTGCTGGGATTATAGGTGTGAGCTACTGTACCTGGCCCAAAATGGTTATTTCTTAACTCCAGCACTTTCATCACATTTACTAGCTTTCGTACTTTCTACTGTAAGCAAGAGCCCTTTCTTCTCCCTTGTCTGTCTCTGTGCCTATTTGCCTATATATTTATCAACCATATGTATATACTCTTGGATTCCTATTCTTTTCAATGATTTGTAATTTATTACAGCTCTGAATTGTTTTGGAACTAAAATTTTTCCTAGTTTACCAATGGGAACCTCTTCAAGCTGCCTCTTGTGTCCTTTTATTTTTAATAAAAATTTTCATTTTGAAATAATTGTAGGTTTACATGCAGTTGCAAGAAATAATACAGAGAAATTTTGTGTACCCTTTACCTAGGTTCCCCCAATGGGGAAAACCATAGTATAATATCATAACTGAAATATTGACACTGACACTGCTAAGACACAAAACATTTCCATCACCACAAGGATCCTTCATGGCCTTTTAGAGCCACACCCACTTTCCTCCCATCCCTTACCCTTTTCTTAATCACTAGTAACCGCTAATCTGCCCTCTTATACTATGAGTTTTTCATTTTAAGGATGTTGTAAAAATGGAATCATGTTGTAGAAGCCTTTTGAAATTGGCTTTTTTTATTCAGCATAATTATCTGCAGATTCATCTAGGCTTAGTTTTATTACTGTGGTTATATAAGCAGATTTGGAAAGGGATAGATTACCGCTTTATCTTGTTCAAAAAGTATTTTCATTATTTCAGTTCCTTTGCCTTTCCATATAAATTTTAGAATAATTTTGTCTATATCTACCAACAAATATTTTTGAGATTTCGATAGAAGTTGTGTTAAACCTGCATATAAATTTGGGGAGAATCAATGTCTTTACTATGCTGAGTCTTCCAATACATCAATACTATGTGTTATTTTAAGTGTCTTTGATTTCTTTCATCAATGTTTCATATCTTTAGTATGCAAACCGTGAACATGTTTTATTAGATTCCCATCTAAATATTTCTTTTTCTTTTTTTTGAGGGATTGTAAATGGTATTGTATTTTAAATTTCTGTTTCTACATGTTTATTGCTAGTATAGATAAATATTATACAAGTAATTTTTGTATGTTAATCTTGTATCCTTTGATCTTAATCTTGTGTTATTTCTTTTTGGGAAATTTTTAAATTATGAATTTAATTTCTTTAATAGTTATAGAGTGATTCAAATGATATATTTTGTATTGTATGAGTTGTGTACTTTGTGCTTTTCAAGGAGTTAGTCCATTTCATCTAAGTTGTTACTTATTAATTCTAGGTGCTTTTTGAAGATTCTTTGGGATTTTCTTGACAGTCATATAAAAAGTAAGGACAGTTTTATTTTTTTTTCTATTTCCAATCTGTATGCCTTTTGTTTCCTTATTGCTCTGGCTAGAATGTCTAGCACTGTGTTGAATAAAATGGTAGGAGTGGACATCCTTGCCTTGATTCTGGTCTTAGGAGGGATGCACTCAATCTTTCACCATTAAGTGCAGTGTTAGCTGTAGGTTTTTATAGATGCTCTTTATCAAATCAAGGAAGCTTCCCATAATTCCAATATTTTTTATGCCAATACCATGCTGTTTTGGTTACTATAGCTCTGTAGCAGAATTTGAATTCAAATAATGTGATTACTCCAGGTTTTTTGTTGTTGTTGTTGTTGCTCAGGATGGCTTTGGCTATTCTGGGTCTTTGGTGATTCCATATAAATTTTAGAATGATTTTTTTTCTCTTTCTATGGAGATGTCATTGGTATTTTGATAGAAATAGCATTGAATCTGTAGATTGTTTTGGGTAGTATGAACATTTTAACAATATTGATTCTTCCAGTCCATTAACATGAAATATCTATCCATTTTTTTGTGTCCTCTTCAATTTCTTGCATCAATATTTTGTAGTTTTCACTGTAGAGATCTTTCACTTCTTTGGCGAGGTTTATTTTTAAGTATTTTATTTTATTTGTAGCTTTTGAAGATGGGATTACTTTCTTGATTTCTTTTTCAGATTGTTCACTGTTAGCATATAGAAATGCCCCTGATTTTATATGTTCACTTTGTATCCTGCAAGTTTACTGAATTTGTTTCTATTCTAATAATTCTTTGGTGGAGTCTTTAGATTTTTTCAGATCATATCATCTGCAAACAAGGGTAGTTTGACTTCTTCCTTTCCAATTTGGATGCCCTTTATTTCTTTCTCTTGTCTGATTGCTCTAGCTAGGACTAACAGTACTAAGTTGAATAATAGGGGTGAAAATGCACATCCTTGTCTTGTTCTAGATCTTAGAGGAAAGACTTTCAGTTTTTCTCTGTCCAGTATGATACTAGCTGTGGGTCTGTCGTATATGGCTTTTATTATTTTGAGGCATGTTCCTTCTATACCTAGATTTTTGCAGATTTTTATGAAGGATGTTGAATTTTATCAAATGCTTTTTCAGCATCAATGGAAATGATTGTATGTTTTTTGTTCTTCATTCTGTTGATATGATGTATCACATTGATTTGCATATGTTGAACCATCCTTGCATTCCTGGGATGAATCCCACTTGGTCATGATGGATGTTTTAATGTGTTGCTGAATTTGGTTTTCTAGTATTTTGTTGAGAATTTTTGCATCAAAATTCATCAGAGATATTGGCCTGTAGGTTTTCTTTTTTTGATGTGTCTTTGTCTGGTTTTGGTATCAGGGTAATACTGGCCTCGAAGAATCATTTTGGAAGTAGAATCAGCTCTCCTCCTCTATTTTTTGGAGTAGTTTGAGTAGGATTGGTATTAGTTCTTCTTTAAATATTTGGTAGAATTCAACAGTAAAGCCAATGGGTCTCTGGCATTTCTTTTCTGGGAGACTTTTTATTATGACTTTGATCTTGTTACTTGTTGATCTATTTAGGTTTTGGAGTTCTTCATGGCTCAATCTTGAAAGGTTGTATATGTCTAGGAATTTATCCATTTCTTCTAGATTTTCCAACATATTGGCATATAGTTGGTCATAGTAGCCTGTAATGATCCTTTGAATTTCTGTCATATCAGTTGTAATGTCCCCTTTTTCATCTCTGATTTTATTTATTTGGGTCTTCTCTCTTTTTTTCTTAGTTTAGCTAAAGGTTTATTGATTTTATCTTTTCAAAAAAACAATTTTTTCATTTTGTTGATCTTCTGTACTTTTTAAAAAATTTCAAGTTCATTTATTTCTTCTCTGATCTTTATTATTTCTTTTCTTCTAATTTTGGGTTTGGTTTGCTCTTGCTTTCTAATTCTTTAATCTGCGTCATTAGGTTATTTATTTGAAGTTTTTCTACTGTTTTGACATAGATGCTTATTGCAATAAACTTTCCTCTTAGTACTGCTATATTCCATGGGTTTTGGTATATTGTATTTCCATTTTCATTTGTTTCAAGAAATTTTTAAATTTTCTTCTTAATTTCTTCTTTGACCCACTGGTCAATTCAGAAGCATATTGTTTCATTTCCTTATGTTTGTATCGTTTTCAAAGTCCCACCTGTTATTGATTTCTAGTTTTGTTCCATTGTGGTTGGATAAGATATTTGAAATGATTTTAATATTTTTGAAATTTTTTTTTCCTTTCTTTTTTGAGATGGAGTCTCGCTCCATTGCCCAGGCTGGAGGGCAGTGGTGCAATCTCGGCTCATTGCAACCTCCGCCTCCTGGGTCCAAGCAATTCTCCTGCCTCAGCCTCCTGAGTAGCTGGGACTACAGGCGCGTGCCACCATGCCCAGCTAATTTTTTCTATTTTTTAGTAGAGACAGGGTTTCACCATGTTAGCCAGGATGGTCTTGATCTCCTGACCTCGTGATCCACCCGCCTTGGCCTCCCAAAGTGTTGGGATTACAGGCATGAGCCACCGCACCCGGCTATTTTTGAAATTTTTAAGACTTGTTTTGTGGCTAACATATGGCCTATCTTTGAACATGATCCATTTGCTGAGGAGAAGAACGGAAGAATGTATATTCTGCAGCTATTGGATGAAATATTTTGTGAATATTTATTTGGTCTATAATGCAGGTCCATTTGGTCTATAGTGCAGATTAAGTCTAATGTTTGTTGATTTTTCTCTCTGGATGACCTGTCCAGTGCTGAAAGTGACATGCTGAAGCCTCCAGCAACTATTGTATTGGGGTTTATCTCTCTTTTTAGCCCTAATAATATTTGTTTCATATATTTGGGTGCTCCAGTGTTGGGTGCATTACATTTTTAGTTCTTTTTTTTTTTTCTCCTGGAGACAGAGTCGTGCTCTGTCACCCAGGCTGGAGTACAGTGGCATGATCTCATCTTACTGCATCCTCTACTTCCTTGGTTCAATTCATTCTCACGCCTCAGCCTTCCGAGTAGCTGGGACTACAGGTGTGTGCTACCATGCCCAGCTCATTTTTTGTATTTTAGTAGAAGTGGTGTTTCACGGGGTTGCTCAGGCTAGTCTTGAACTCTTGAGTTCAGGCAGTCTGCCCGCCTCCACTCCCCAAAGTTCTAGGATTACAGGCATGTACCATTGCATGTGGCCTATATTATTAATTCATATATCCACCTGCTGAATTGACCCCTTTGTTATTATATAATTATCTTCTTTGTTTCTTTTTATAATTTTTGTCTTGAAACCTATTTTGTCTGACATACATATAGCTACTCCTGCCCTTTTTTGGTTTTCATTGGCATGGAATATCTTTTTCCATCACTTTATTTTCAGTCTATGTGTATCTTTATAGGTGAAGTGTTTTTCTTATAGGCAACAGATCATTGGGTCTTGGTTTTTTAGTCCATTCAGCCATTCTGTATCTTTTGATTGGAGTTTAGTCAATTTACATTCAATGTTATTGTTGATAATTAAGGACTTACTACTGCCCTTTTGTTATTTGTTTTCTGGTTGTATTGTGGTTTTCTCTTCCTTCCCTTTTTCTTTATTGTGAAAGTGATTTTCTCTGGTGGTATATTTTAATTTCTTGCTGAAATTTTTCGTGTATCTGTTGTAGGCTTTTTTATTTTAGGTTACCATGAAGCTTACAAATGACATCTTATAACCCATTATCCTAAATCGATGACAACTTAACTCTGCAAAAACAAGCAAACAAAGAGAAAACTAATAAAAAGTCAACACTTCAGCTTCATCCCCTTGCTTTTTGACTTTTTGTTGATTCTATTTATAACTTCTTATACTTTCTATCTCTTACAAAGTTGTTGTAGTTATTATTTTTGATTGGTTCATCTCTTAGTATTCCTACTCAAGGTATGCAAGTTTATACACCACAATTACAATGTTATAATATTCTGTATCTGTCTGTGTATTACCAGTGAGTTTTGTACCTTCATGTAATTTCTTATTGCTCATTAATGTCCTTTTTTTTCAGACTGAAGAACTCCCTTTAGCATTTCTTGTAGGACAGGTCTGGTGTTGACAAAATCCCTCAGCTTTTGTCTGGGAATGTCATTATTTGTCTTTTATGTTTCAAGGATACTTTTACTGGATATACTAGTCTAGGATAAAAGTCTTTTTCCCTCAGCAGTTTAAATATATCATATCTTTCTCTCCTGGTCTGTTAGGTTTCTACTGAGAAATTTGCTGCCAGACATATTGGAGCTCCTTTGTATGTAATTTTTTTTCTTTTCTCTTGCTGCTTTTAGAATCATTTCTTTATCCTTGACCTTTGAGAGTTTGATTATTAAATGTCTTGAAGTAGTCTTATTTGAGTTAAATGTGTTTGGTGTTCTGTAACCTTCTCGTACTTGACTATAGATATCCTTCTCTCTAGGTTTGGAAAGTTCTGTTATTATCTCTTTGAATAAACTTTCTATCCTGAGGTCTTTCTCTTCTTCTTCTTTAAGGGCAATAACTCTTTATATTTGCCCTTTTGAAGCTATTTTCTAGATCCTGTAGGCATGCTTTATTATTTTTTAATTCTTTTTTCTTTTGACTCCTCTGACTATGTATTTTCAATGGCCTGTCTTTAAGCTCATTAATTCTTTCTTCTGCTCGATCAGTTCTGCTCTTGAGAGATTCTGGTGCATTCTTCATTTTGTCAGTAAAAATTTTCAGTTCCAGAATTTCTGCTTGATTCTTTTTATTTCAATCTCTTTGTTCGATTAATCTGATAGGATTCTGAATTCTTTTTCTGAGTTATCTTGGATTTCATTGAGCTTTCTCAAAACAGCTATTTTTGAATTCTTTCTGAAAGGTCACGTATCTCTGTCACTCCAGAATTGGTCACTGGTGCCTTATTTAGTTTGTTTGATGAGGTCATGTCTTCCTGGATGGTCTTGATGCCTGTGGATGTTTGTTGATGCCTGAACATTGAAGAGTTAGGTACTTATTCTAATCTTCATAGTCTGGGCTTGTTTGTACTCATCTTTCTTGAGAAGGCTTTGAAAATCTAAGTTTTTGGTCACTGCAGCCATAAGTGCATTTAGACAGCACCTCAAGCCTAGTAGCACTGTTACTCTTACAAACTCGTAGAAATACCACCTTGGTGGTCTTGGTTAAGATCTGGGAGAATTTCCTGGATTACCAGGCAGAGCCTCTTGTTCTTTTCCCTTACTGTTTTCCAAACAGACAGCCTCTCTCCATGCTGAGCTCCCTGGAGTTAGGGGAGGGGTGACATAAGCACTCTTTTGGCCACTACCACTGGGACTGTACTGGGTCACACATGAAGTCAGCATAGTACTAGTTCCCACCCAAGGCCTGTGACAACTATTTCCTGGCTACTGCTGATGTTTATTCAAGGCCCAAGGGCTCTTTAGTCGGTGGGTGATTACTCCTACTAGGACTTGATCTTATCCCTTAAGAGCAGCAGGTTCCCTTCTGGACCAGGGTGGATCTGGAAATGCCGCCCAGGCGGTAGGGACTGAGATCAGGGCCTTTAAAAATCTACTTCACGCTTTGTTTTACTGGGGCTGAGCTGGTGCCCAGGTTGCAAGACAAAGTCCCCTTTACTTTTTCCTCTCCTTTCCTCAAGCAGAAGGAGCCTTTGCCCATGGCCAACACTGCCCCAGGCCTGTGGCAACTATTGCCTGGCTACCACTGATGTTTATTCAAGGCCCAGGGGCTCTTTACTTAGCAAGTGGTGAGCTAACAGGCATGGGTCTTTTCTTTCAGGGGAGTGGGTTCCCTTCTGTCCCAGGATGGGTCTAGAAATGCCATGTAGGAGCCAAGGCCTGTAGTCAGGGACTTTAAGAGTTGGCTTGGTTCTTTATTTTACTGTGGCTGAGCTTTTGAATATTTTATATCTTATAACCCCAAGTTATAAGATAAAGTCCTTTGCCTCTCCTTTCTTCTAGCAAAGGAGTCTCTCCCCATGGCAACCACAGCTGGGAATGTGCTGGATCACACCTGAAGCCAACATAAAACTGGGTTTTGTCCAAGGCTCATGGTGACTGCTGCCTGCCTACCACTGATATTTGTTCTATTCAAGGCCTAAGGGCTGTTTAATCAGCAGGTAGTAAATTCTGCCAGGATTGGGTCCTTCCTTTCAGGGCAGCAGGTTCCCTTCTGGCGCAGGATTGGTCTAGAAATGTCATCCAGGAGTTATGGCCTGGAACGGGGACATCAGGGCTCTGCTTGATGCTTTATTTTACTGTGGCTGAGCTGGTATGCAAATTGCAAGACAAAGCCCTCTTTACTCACTCTTCCCTCTCTTCCTGGAGCTGTGAGCTGTGCTGCCTGGGATTGAAGAAGGGGCAGTACAGGCACTCCCTTGGCTACCCAACCTGGTGTCTCACTGGATCATGTGCATCCCAAGTCCACTGACTCTGAGCCCATCCTAGCACTAGGACTTGCCCAGGAAGTACAGTCTAGGCCACAAGGACTAGTTCATTGAAGACCCCAGAGCTCTTTAGCTTGCAGTGGTGAGGCTAGCCAGAACTCAGGTTCTGGCCACTGGGATGGGCAATTCTTCTCTGGCTAGGGCTCATCTAAATGCTTCTTCTGTGGGCACCAGCTGAATTCTGCCCTATGTTGCTTTGGGTGTGAAGGGCCTCACTGAGTTCTAAGGCAAAGTTCCATTATCACTGTGCTGTCTGCTTCCCAAGCACACAGATTCTCTCTTCCTGTGCCATGTGGTATTTCTGTGGGATGGGGGAAGGGTAGTGTCAGCAATTCAAGATTGTCTTTCCTACCTTCTTCGGTGCCTCTTTCCTTGATGCGATGTTAAAACCAGGTACTGTGATCAGTCCTGATTTTTGTTTCTTAAGAAGGTCCTTTTGAAACTCACCCAATTGTCCCAAAGAGCTGATGTTTATGGTTTCTTTTGAATAAACATAGAAATTGACCCTTCTATTCTTAAAACTTGAGAAAGTTATGTCTGTCTTATTGGAGTTCCTTCCTCGGGTAACTGAACTTTAGGCCTCCCAGATATTATTAAGGAACTGAGACTCAGCAGGTCACTGCATCTGGACAGTGAAAGGCCAGGACCCTCAATTACCTCTCCCTAATTTCTGTTTTCCTGCATGTAGCTACATTACTTCCTTGTTATATAAGTCCCCAGTTTCAGTTGGTCAGGGAGACAGATTCGAGACTGATCTCCCGTCTCTTTGGCTGCAGCACCCAAATAAAGCCTTCTTCCCTGGCAATGCTTGTTGTCTCAGTGATTGGCTTTCTGTGTGGTAACCAGCAGGACCTAGAGAAAGACCCTGGTGTTTCGGTAACACTTTCTTGTGTGGATAGTTGTTCAATTTGGTGTTCCTGTGGGGAGGATGATTGCTGGAGGGTTCTAGTTGGCCATCTTGCTCTTCTTCCTCCCCATTCCAATATTTTTGAGAATTTTTATTATGAATGTATATTGAATTTTGTCAAATACTTTTTCAAATTGATACTTTGTCAAATATCAATTGCAATGACTGTGTAATTTTTCTTCTTTTTCTTGTAATATGATGGATTGCAGAGATTTTTTTCAAATATTGAACCAGCCTTGCATCTCTGGGTAGTACATGGTTCTTTTTATATATTGCTGATTTCTATTTGCTAATGTTTTGATAAGGATTATTGCTTCTGTATTTGTGAGGAGTATTGCTCTGTAGTTTTCTCTTTTGGGACTATCTTTGGTTTTGGTATCAGAGTAATACTAGCTTTATAAAATGAATTGAAAAGTGTTCCCTTCTTTTATATTTCATGGAAGAGATTGTGTAGAGTTAGTATTAATTCCTTAAGCCTTTGGTAGAATTCTCCAGTGAAATTATCTGGGTCTGTAGATTTCCTTTTGGGGAGTTTTAAAATTATGAATTCAATTTTCTTAATAGTTACAGGGCTATTTTGTCAAATGGTCTATTTTGTATTGAATGAGTTGTGGTAGTTTGTACTTTTCCAGGAATTGGTCCATTTTATCTAAGTTGTCAAATCTATGTGTGTAGAATTGTTCATAGTATTACCTTATCATTGTTTTGATATTTTCAGGGTCTGAAATGATATACCTTCTTTTATTACCTGATATTGGACACTTGTGTCTTTTTTTCTTGTTTAATTACTTCTCAGTCATTACAGAGATTTGTCAATATTATTGATCTTTTAAAAGAACCAGTATTTTGTTTCATTGATTTTTCTCTATTGTTTTTCAGTTTTAAATTTTATTGGTTTCTGTTCTTATCTTTAGTGGGAGGAATAAGGAAAAACATGCCTCCTTAGTCTTCTTGGAAATGGGAGTCCTCTTGTATCCTTTTGATATGCCTATCATTTCTGATATGCCTATCATTTCTGATATGCCTATCAGAAATTTTTGGCATAACAAGATATTCCAAGTTCATCTTGTACCTCGCACCCCTGAAACATGAAATTAGTCATTTCTGCAAAAAGCCCTAGTTTTACTTAGAATCTCCATAGGATTTTGAAATGGGTGAGAACTATAGGTCTGCTCTCCAATAAATCTATTACTACATTATAATGAAAGCAAATCCCAGACCAAATTCTGCATATACAATATATACATTTATTAACTAAATTCTTATAATCAAAGTATCACATAAAAAACTGTCTTGCAGGCTTGAGAAGTCCTAGCTCTTTTGTCTCCTAGATGTTTTGAACACTGCTTCCATGATAGGTCACTATAGGTAACCTATAGTTACCTGTAGTGTAATTTTCCATAGGCATGGTACTGATACCACCACTCCTACTCCCAACCTCCACTCCTCAGCCAGCATTGGGGAGAAAGAAGCTTCCAGAGTTCATATTGGCTCAGGACCAAGGAGGGGTTTTAACTGAGAGCATGACCCTGTAGGTAGAGTACCTACACATTGGATTATCTCACAAATTCCTGCAAGGGTGGGGAGTACCCTTAATATATTGACATAATCCAGGTATCTTGAATGCCTTTAATTTCACCAGTGTTAGCCCACTTTTGGTATTCGTTATTTCTAGTCAATAGGCTGCTATTTTCATCAAGAATAAGCAGAGCACCCATTTTTGACAACCCCTTTTAGTAGCTGCTTCTGGAGAATGGACTTTCTGAAGAGGACAGCTGACCACCACTGGACAATGCAATCTTGATGAGAATGCTTGTGGTACCAGGGTGAGAGCTTGACCTAAGCAACATTTATGCAGAATATCACACTGTATGTATCCTAATCTATAATTAGGAACCCTTTTAGATATTTCCAGAGGGATACCATTATTAACAAGTGTTAACTGAGCAACTACTACCTGCCTTATGTTAGAGAAGGCTTGCTATCCTCAGCTATGACAAGATCATTCCATACTTTGTACTGAGTTTGTGGGTGAGAAGATAAGTTTATACAAGGTCTGGTAGGTATAGGAGAGAGGGAAGAGGCAGCTATCCACTTTTTAAAAATGCACTCTGGGATGGGAGTCTCTCTGCCAGAGGCCTTCCATAGATGCTGTGTATTTAGTCCTACCAACAACCCCACTCTGTTAGTGAAATAACAGATGAAGAGAATTTAAAGAATGTTCCTTAAATCATACACCTAATAAGCTGCTAGTCTGGAATTTGATGAGCTCATATTCTTTCCACTTCAGTGATTTTCAAGCTTTTTTAATAAACAAAAAAGAATAGAAGCCTTTAGTTTTAAATGGTATCTTAGTTGGCATTTCAGTATTTAGAAGACCTAGATACTTTGCTGTTGTCATTCCTGAGGAGTAGGGTCCAGGGCCTCAGCACCTCTGCCACCACCAGCCATTTGTGGCAGCCCCAGAAACATGTCCATGAGAACAGGGTGAAGATCGACTCTGCCTGGGCCATGTGGCTCACTGGCAGTGAAGGGACAGGAAGAGCCAATAGGAGTATGCCTTGGCAGATTTGAGAACAGTTAGCACAGTGACCCTGGGGAGATAGTGTATGGAGCATGAAATAGGATTTGAGGTTAGCACAGTGACCATGGGGAGATAGTGTATGGGGCACGAAATGTCAACCTAAAGGAAGAAACTGAGGCACAAAATATAATTTTAAAGAGTTTCTTTGAGCCAAGGTGAGGACAGCTGCCCAGGAAACACTTCCCGCTTATGGTCGGAAGTACCCTTTTCGATCTTTGTTGCAAGTAATCTTTTAAAGGCAAAAAGAGGAAAAAGGAGTGGGTGGATACAAGGTTGTTTGTCAGGAGTTTTCATTAGTTTGCATAAATAACATTGATCAGCAATTGGCTGTATATTGTTGAACTATGGAGTAGGGGTTATGGTGTCCAGTGTGCAGCATTGTGAGGTTAATGTATAGCTACCGGTGCCGTCAATCTAGAGTCCACATAGCAAGCAGCTTCAAGAGATGATACTTGGCTCAAGGGGAGATGGGGACATGACTGCTGCTTCATTCCAGTGCCTCTCTGGGCCCGATAATTTAGGGAGGGCTCACATTCCTCATATAAAAAGTTTCATTTCTTTCCCAACACATTGGACTGAAAGCTAAATAAGATGCTCGCAGTCACTGCTTGAGAGTGCTTTGGACAGAGTGAATTCTAGGGGAGAAGGGAAAGCAATATTAGCCTGCTAATTAAAAAGGGAAGAAGACATGGGCTCAGAGTAGCTGGGTGACGTCCTCAGTGCCCCACAGTTAGTAAACAAGCCTGGCCACTGTGGCATGGGCCAGCAGCAGGAAGGAGACCAGGCAGGCAGCCCATCTGTGAGTGGTGTCGGCATCTGCCTTCTACAAGGCGATGTGACCTGGGGCATGTGTGTCAGACTCATGAGGAGCCTGACCAGTGTTCCACCCCCACAAAACCCGCTCAAGTACAGTAGAAGTAGTAATGATTACATTAAGCTTTATTGCTGGTCAAGCTCAAAGAAATGTACATGTTTCCTAATAGAACAAAAAATAACAAAGGAGAATTAAATAGAATGGACAATAGTTAAGTCTCATGCTCTCAGCAGTTCACTGTATTCTCAGAGCCCCGCAACCACCTGCCCCAGTGACATTCACCATGTCTCTCCTCTCTGAATAGATTCAGGGAGACCTAACAAAGGCCTCTTCTGTTTCACATGTTTAACACAGAATCTCTTGTTTTTCCTGAAGTCCTTTATATTGAGGTACCAATGAAGTGTCTGTGCTGTGTGCCCCCATCCCACCGTTCAGAGTGTGAATTATTTGTGAGTTCACGCACTGTACTTCTGCTTTGTGCTTTAGAGCCTGGTCTGGGTGCTGTTCTGAATGCTGGTGTGGTATAGGTGGCTTGAAAGTTTCCTGCTGCTGCTTTCAAACAAAATGATAAGAGTCAATGGAGAGACAGCAGCAGAATGGAGAATAACGTGAATGGTGATCAAGGGGCAGCCAAGGCCAGCAGCACCAGGCAGCATGTTGGCATCAGTCACTCTTTAGCTGGTGTCCTTGAGGAGCCACTAGGCTCTGCACTGCGTTGAGTTCATCCTTATTATGGTGAAGTGCAGTGCCAAACTAAACCTTCCACTTAATTTCTTAGCATTAAATCAATTTCAATGACCTCACTAGACTCTCACTTGCCCCTGCAAATCTCTAAAGGAGTACTGAAACTGGCACCTAAACATGTCACTAAGTTGGTGAATATCCTTAATATATAATCTGTCGTGTATAGGTAATATTTGGTTCATATTGAAATACTCTTGTCTGAAATCAAAGTTAAAGAACAAATAAGAAGTCCTGTTGACCCATCACATAAAATTTTGGAAGATAATTATTAAGAGAGATTCTACAAAACTCTATAGTTTAAAGATACTGTGTTAAAAACACACATTTTTTAACGTCCACCCTGCACCTTATTACACTTGCGTCAGGCCTTGCAGAAGTTTCTTTAGAAGGGTTTTTGGGAAGGGCAAATAAAAGGTTAGGTAGATGTGATTAACTTGGTATTTAATGCAAAACTCTAATCTAGGAGTCTTGACTATTCTAAAATGAGCTAATAGCTATTGGAGCAAATTTATGTAGCAATTTGCTGTCTGCTGTATTCAGATTATTCCCTGAGCTCTGACTCATTCAGAAAGCACCAAATATCACGGAGACACACAATTATCATGCTTAATTAATGTTTGCAACCAAAAAGTGTAAGGCTGGAATTCTTAATATCACTGTGGATATTGAAGAGCTGAAATTGACTGGCTATTATCTTGAGATTAATATATTTTCCCCAAGCCATACCCTGGGGTCAAAAGACAGAGTATTAAAACTATTTGAAAAATTCACTGCAATTAATTGCTTTAGGGGCTAATTTTTTTTAATGTCTTGCTTCCTTACACCTGTACTACTGATTGTTATAGCCTGCACACTTCACCCATTAAGTGGTAATTCAGAGTGACAACTACATTGAGATGAAGCAAGTTAGTTAATCACCATGAAACTGTTCCTGAAATACCCTGTCCAAGTACTCCCTAGTCACAGGAGGCCTCTGATTACCTGATTTTCTCCTGAAGTTAGATTTTCATGTACAGAGTTGTAATTATTTTTATTTTAAATATGGGCCAGGGAAGGGCCGAAGTTTGGTTGGAATTGTTATCAGAGCCGTTCAGAATTTTTCACAGGAGACCATAGCAGTTCTCTGATTGTGTAGAGCCTTCATGGATTTGCTGCAGGGGTCCTAGGAAGCTGCTGTTGGCTTCGTCCCTGCAGCCTTGAAATACTGACAAGCTGGGAGTCTGGGTAGGGCCGTGGCAGTTATAATATGACTTGGTTTTCATCAAAGCACGACCTCCAGCAACAAGAGGCTCAATCAAGAGGCACGTGCCCAGTCTTGTTTGCCCATTTTGGTTGACCTGCCTGGACAGCCAGGGTGACCTGCCCTTTGTCTTCCTTTTCTTTATGATTAGGTGGGCTATGCCCCGAACAGTCATGTGGTGTGTCCTCCTTTCAGAGAAGGCTGTGTTGGGACTAGTGAATTATGTGGGGCCCTGAACAAGTCTGCCTTTTAAAAGGGATACAGCAGCCAGCTGAGGGGCTAGGTACCGCTCTCTAACCTACCACAGCCCCTGCCTGTCTTTCAGGTTCCTTGATAGGCTGTGAATCATCCATGGCACATTTCTTATCCTTGCATGATCGTATATGCTCCTCTCAGTGGGGATATTTGTGGACCAAATAAAGTGCTTTCAGGGACTAAAGATAAAACCAAAGTATTCTAGCTCCTCTCAGATTGGCTATAAGAAGAAGGGAAACCCCTCAAGTTCTAAATCTGTCTACACTTCTTTTCAAGAGAATGGCATTCGGTGACTCCAAGGAAATGATTACCAATTATGTAGTTTCCTGTATGCCCATAAACTCACAACCTAATGCTTGAAGTCATGACCTGGAGATATTGTGTGTGAAGATGCCTATAAGACGATGGCACTTACTCTTCTTACATAAATAATTCAGCAAATATTTAATTAGTGCTGACAGACACTGTAAGGTTACCACGGGGGATACAAATGTACCCTTAAGAAGCTCACAGCATCATAGGGGAGAGACAAATGGACACACTTCACCATGCATTATCATAAAGCAAAAATAGGGTGATGTGGCAGAAAGGAGAGAGTGGTAAGCTCCGCTAGGGTAAGTCAGATGAGACTTAAGGTGTGTCATGGAGAATGAATAGTTCACGGGGGAGGAGGTAGAGGTGCAAGTGGGGAGTGGGAGAGGAGGGCACAGTGCGTACTGAGAGTGATCTTTTTGGCAGGTGTCATGCTTCATGGCAAAAGTGGAATGAAAAATCTGTTTGCTTTTCTTTGGGTAACCATACCCTTACCTAGACTTATGCAAGACAGTGGTCCTACATTATTCATCTGTGGGTGATGCAGAGTCAGTCACCCGCCCTGAGCCAAAACAAGGAGGGCAAGAAAGGGCAAAGCCCACTTGGGGGAGGGAAATGACCCACTGCTTGTAAAAGCTTGGTGTAAATGATTTTTTATTTACCATTCACTTCTCCCTTCATTAGAGTGATTTGTGGTTATAGCATGTTTTTCAACTATTATTCCATGAAATGTCGCTATAAATTAGAAGAAGAAATAAAAAACCTACAATGGGCTATTTAGGTCACAGGAGAAAACTGAAGCAGACAAATGTATCACATTTGTAGAGCCTAGGAGAAGTTGCTCAGAGTAGAAGCTGCATATGTGTCTCAGTTCTCGGAGTCAGTATGATAGAGGTCCTTCTTGCTCTTTGGTCTTCCTAATATTCATGATCAACTTAAGAAACATCTCCTAGTTCATGGATTAGCCTGGGCAACAAAACAAGACCCTGTCTCTTAAAAAGAAAAAAAAAGAAACATCTCCTGATCGCTGTGCTCTAATACAGTAGGGAAGGATAATAATAACAGCACGGGACTATTCAGTGGAGGAAGGAAAAGAAAGAAATCTGGAGATGGCTTGTTTGTGTCATATGGGTATACCAGGATGCCAGGCAGTAAGTGTAAATGATACAAGTCAATTGAAAAATGGAAACCTATTAGGTATTTATATTTAAAACGCACACTGTGGAGTAAGATGCACCCTGAAACAACAGATCAGCCAAATGTGAAAATACCACTTTGGCAGTTGATTTTAAAACACATTATAGGTGGTCCTCAACTTAGGGTGGCTCGACCTGTGATTTTTTGACTTTATGATAGTGCAAAAGTGATAAGTGTTCAGTGGAAACTGTACTTCCGGTTTTAAATTTTGATCATTTCCTGGGCTAGTAACAAGTGTGGGAGGATCCTCTTTCATGATGCTGGGCAGTGCCCCATCAGCAGCAGCTCCCAGTCAGCCACGTGACCTTGAGGGCAAACAAGATATTATTCTCTGCAGTGCTCTCCTGTATTCAATAAATTACGTGAGGTAGTCAGCACTTTATTATAAAGTCAGCTTTGTGTTAGATGACTTGGTCCAACTGTAGGATAATGTGTTTGGAGCACATTTAATGTAGGCTATGAGTATGATGTTCAGTAGCTTAGATGCATTAAATGCATTTTCAACTTACAGTATTTTCAACTTACCATGGGGGCTGGGCAGCCCTATCTTAAGTCAAGTGGCATCTATATTCTCTTCTTCCTCACCCCCAGCCTTCTCCCTGTTGTTACCCAAGCACACAGGGCATAACCCTCACTTCATGCTCGACATGCAACCTTCCTTTTCTTCCTTTCCCCTCCTTTCTAGTGACATCTGATTCTGTTACCCTGTCTAAGTCAAAAGGACCCCTTATTTCTAGTATTCCGTCTAGTACTCAGTTGAATTTTTCCATAGCTTCCTGAATGGAACACATGCTGAGGGTGAAAAAATAGAAAGTCTTTAGCCAATATATTGTAATTTACATACCACAGGCTGGCTGTTGAGGATGAGGAGAGAGTATTATGTGAAAGTTGGTTGGTTATTAATTATATGGTTATAAGGTATGGCAGCCTTCCTCTTTGACATAGCTTTGATATACATTGTTTCATTACACAGATGTTAATTTTGTTTTGGGGATTACATAAGCATATGGTCCATTTTAAAGCAATATTTTATTTTTTCAGATTATATTTGCATTTCAGGAAAATGATTTATTTGATTTGTGACATGTCCATAAAGCTTAAGGTTTTACGATTTTAAGAGAAGTGCTAAAGATACATTTGATTGCTTCCTTTGAAATTTATCTTTAAGCTTCACTCAGTCTGTGGTTGACCTAATACATCCTAGTGGCTTCAATAATACCTGTTCATGGATGACTCACACCAGATCTTACCTCTGAATTCCAGGCATCTATATCCTGCATGAATCCTTTCTCTTCTGGAAGTCTGCCGTTCCGGCCTGCATGGTTATAATGGCCTTTGATGGATCTTCCCACTCCCATGCTTGCTACCTCCATTCCATTCTCTGTGTTGCAGCTAAAGCAACTTTTCTTGATGTACGCCAGTACTTTATCCCTTTTCAGGACGTGCCATTTATTCTCAGCATCTAAGCAGTAAGAATATAAATACCAAAAAAAGAAACCTCCAAATGTTTCATTAGTACCCAGCCAAGAGTGTCTCTGTCTCAACCCCCTTCACTTCTGTTCACCTAGCTTTTTTCCTCTTTAGGAACTGGAAGGCACCCCATAGCCCTGGCTCTGTGCTCATGCCTGTATTTGCCATATTTATGTTCCTTTCATCTTTTATATTAGAGGCACCTACTATTGGTTCTGCCCTCAGTTGTGCCTGATTTTCTCTCAGGTCCTCTTTCTTTAGATGAGTGAATGATTATACGAGTGCCTGTAGTGCTGTGCCCCTCAAATCCTTTTTGAAAATAGAGTATATTGAATGCTCAACTCAATTTAGTGCATAAGAACAAAAATACAGATGCTGGTTATAAAACAGAAGTAGATGTAAGTCAACTTGAGAGACTGAAAATATTTTGTCTTTATAGTCTTCCTTTTCTGTTAATGTATGGGAAAAGAAAAGTAGATTTCCTGCTTTTTTCAATTTGCAAATGATTTTTCAATTTGAAGTACCTTAACATAAAAAAAAACATTCTTTCTTTGGCTTTAGAATGTAGCTTGTTATTAACAAAAAATAATAGGAAATTCATCACCTTAATAATCTCTAGTCAACAGGGTTTGAATGACTTATAAATCAGTGATTTTTAAAATCTAAAGACTCATAAAAACACATTTCTTGAGATTCACACTTATCCTATTTAGGTTTATTACAGTTTAGCTTAAAATGGCCTGGTAATATCCTGGTTTGGGTTTTACCGTAGTACTAAGTATTGACCAAAGGGGGAAGAAAATGAGCTAGCAATTGAGTCTAGTCTGGTGAGTGAGCTCCTTCGAAAACTTTAAGTATAGATTACGCCAATACATTTTCTAAATACTGTAGGGATCCATATCCTAGTTTATCTTGTCTGGGCTTTGACAAAATAAAACTCCTTAGATCACACAGTAGGCATGTGATCAATATATCAACAATACTTGAAAAGTTTTTAAAATTGGGCAAAACAAAACATTTAAACCAAGATCTCACATGTTGGGAGATGAAGGATGTGGAGGGCTGGTTGTCAACCCATTGTTCTGAATCTGTGAGTTGGCATCCCTGTGTCAGCCATCCCCAGTTCACCAGGATCTGTCAGGGAGATCTGGGTTCCAGCTTCATATTCTCTAATTTGCTTTTGAAAAATCTGTCTTTCTATTTTTCTGTCAGTTCCTGCATGTATTTCAAGAGTAATAGAGAGATGCATGAGCCCAACTAGCATTGACATGAAGAAAAATTACTAGCAGTTACTTTGACACTTGGAAATGGCAGCCTGAGAATCAGAATTTGGAATTTGCTGCTCAAACATCCCTTGGGCTACTTCCTCCTAAACTTCCACAAAAGTTGACAGCTATCCACTTATAAGGATAGTATTGTACCCTTTTCCATGGATTTGAGAAGTTCAGCAAATGAGGCAACAGAATAGTTGATTATGGGGTTTTCAAATTGGCCATTTTTTAGTGATTAAACACAAAACAGATCAGTTTTGTGTTTAATCAATAAAATAGGCCAAGATCAATATCTTGGCCATGTAAACAGACTAGCAAAACTTGAGGTGCAGGTTAATGAAGACTAAAGTTGCAGGCCAGATTTTAAAAGCATGAAAACACCAAAACAAACACTAAGAACATAAAAAAAAAAAAGCTAGTGTTTGAATTTCAAAGTATTAAGAACAAGTACAATTAAGCTGTGTATATTGGCCATTGTAAAAGAAGGAATCTCCCTGTGACAGATACAGTCCTGTCTTTTCTAGGACAACCTGATATCTCATACTGATCTGTTTTTAGACCTGGTGAAATGTTACTGTAGGCATTCCTCATGAGTCGAAAATTCTACCACAGAACTATCCATGTTACAAAATAAATTCTTTTTTTTTACAAAACAAAATTTTTTCTTCAAATACTGCAGCTCTTGTAGTCTTTTATATGAAACTTTCTTTCTCTTTTCTTTTTCTTCTTTTCTTTCTCTCTCTCTCTCCTTCTTTCTCTCTTTTCTTCTCTCTTTGCTTCTTTCCTTTTCTTCTCTCCTCTTCTCTTCCATCCCTCCCCTCCCCTCCCCTCCCCTCCCCTCCCCCCTCCCCTCTTCTCTCATCTCTTTTGACAGGGTCTCACTCTGTTGTCCAGGCTGGAGTGCAGTGCCACGATAATGGCTCACTGTAGCTTCAACCTCCCAGGCTCAATCAGTTCTCCCACCTCAGCCTCCAGAGTAGCTGGGACTACAGGTGTGCACCACCACACCCAGCTAATTTTTGTGTGTTTTGTATAGACCTGGTTTCACCATGTTGCCCGGGCTGCTCTTGAACCCCTGGGCTCAAGCAATCCACCGGCCTCAGCTTCCCAAAGTGCTGGGATACAGGCATAGCCTCTGCACCCAGCCTGTATCTGTAATTTCATAAACCTTCATAACCTCTCCCATGAGCTCCACTCCCAGCCAGATGCCTGCTTGACATCTCTACTTAGATGTTTTATAGGCATGTTCTGTCTGAGCTTGTTCACACAGAACTCTTGAATTCCTACCATGTACCTAACACCTCTTGCACCCTTCTCTATCTCGATAAATGTCACAACCACCCAGAGAGTGGCTAAAATGAACAACTTAGGTGACTCTTCCTTTCCTTTCTACTCCTACTACAACACATCATCACAACATCTGACAGTCCTGCCTTCAAAATATATCCCAAGTCCATTCAGTTCTCTCCATCACTAGTTTCCACCTTCATCCAAGCCATCATTATCTCCTAAACGATTACTGTAACTCCCCTGCTTCCACTCTTTCCTATCATATTGCATTCTCATAAAGTGGCCAGAGTGATCTTTAGAAACATAAACCCGGTAATTCAATATTCGTTCTTTGCACTAGAATAAAATCTCTCAGCTCCTTGCCTTGGCCTGACCCTGCATGACCTGATGCCCACCTGCTTCGCTGGCCTAATTTCATGCCACCTCTACTAGAGATACACTGGTGTGTTTTCACCTGGGGCCACTGCAATTATTATCATATTCCCCAAAGAGTTTTTTTGTAGTTGGTTACTTGTCATCATCCAGGTCACAAATGTCACCTCCCGCAAGAATCCTCCCCTGAACCACCTATTTAAAGTGACTCCCTCCAGTCCCAGCTACTTGGGAGGCTGAGGCAAGAAGATTGCTTGAGGCTGGGGGGTCAAGGCTGCAATGAGCTGTGATGGCACCACAGCACTCCAGCCTGAGCAACAGAGTGAAACCCTGCCAAAAAAGAAAAGAAAAGAAAAAAAAGAAAGAAAAGTAAATCCAAGAAGGGCTAGGAAAGCTAGCTAATCTACCTTGTTAAGAATTGCACGTGAAGAATGGAATTCAGAAGTAAAGCACACATTAGTGAGGGGACATTATTCTCATCGGTTTTTCCCAATTCCTGAGTCTTTTTGGTGGGTGGTTTTGAATAGAGATGTCCAGAAGTTGTCTTGTCAAGACCTTTATCAATCTAGTCTTACAAGACTAGGAGGAAGGAGAGAAGTTAGATGTACTTTGAGCCATGAGGACTGGTTGTGGAAGCATCAGAAGGGAGTGATCTGAAAAGTGGAGAGAGCAACTGAGGATTCTTTCTTGCAAGTTCTTGAGGAGGAGGGACCCTTCACACACCTATCATCACTGTAGCGAAGGGGACTGGGAAGAGGAAGGATGAGTGGTCTCGGTTCTCTGAGGTTATTCTGTGACATGGGTTCACTTTTATTCTTATAACCAAATATCATCTTTAACACATCACTAGACAAGACTTGAGATAGTGGTGTTTTAAGCAGAGAATGGTCACTTTCTCTTTAAGTTCCTAGGTTTCCCTAAAGTAGAAGACACTAAAGGAGTTTCTTTTGTCATAAATATACGTGATATAAAATTTACCATTTTAATCACATTTAAGTGTATAGTTTCAGATGCCTTACATACATTCACATAGTTGTGTAACCATTACCACTATTCATCTGCAGGATGTTTTCAACATTCCAAACTGAAACTCTGTTCCATTACACAATAATTCCCTGTTCCTCGCTCCTTCTGGCCCCTGGTAACCACCATTCTGTTTTCTGTCTGTATGAAGTTGACTATTCCAGGTACCTCATGTAAATAGAATCATACTATATTTGTGTTTCTGTGTCTGCCTTATTTCATACAGCATAATGTCTTCAGAGTTTAGGTTGTAGCATGAATCAGAATTTTGTTCCTTTTTATTTTTTAAATTTTATTGACATAATAATTATATTTATGAGCTACATGGTGATGTTTTAATACATACAATGTATAGTGATCAAATCAGGGTAATTAGCATTTCTATCATCTCAAATATTTATCATTTGTTTGTATTGGGAACATTTGATATCCTCCTTCTAGCTATTTGAAGCTATATATTGTTGTTAGCTATAGTCATCCTACAGTGATATGGACACTAGAACCTATTCCTTCTATCTAGCTGTAATTTTGTATCCTTTAACAAATCTCTGCCTGTTCTCTCATTCCTTCTTAAAGCTGAGGAATATTCCACTGTACGTGTATACCACATTTTGTTTATTCATTCATCCGTCAATAGACACAGGTTATTTCCACCTTTAGCTATTGCAAATACAGCTGCTATGAACATGGGTGTACAAATATCTCTTCATGTCCCTGCTTTTAGTTCTTGTGGGAATATGCCTGGAAATGGAAATGCCAGATCATATGGTAATTCTGTGTTTAATCTTTTTGAGGAAAAATACTCAAGGGATTTTAAACTCACAAGCCTATTGGACAAAAAGTTCATGTATTTATTGCTTCATATATGTCATATAGTGTATTAGGCATCAGAGAATGGAAATAAATGGGACAAGGCTCCTCTCAAGAAACACAGAGCCTTGGGATGAGGGACATAGTCAATAGATGCATAAGTAATTAGCTATTATACACTGTGTTCAATTCTGTAATAAGGTATGTATAGAGTACTATGGGAGTGCATCATAATAATAGTGATTTCTAGTGTTTCTGAAGATAAAATCTCATTGGATGTTATCTGAGATAGACAAATTCTGCCGGATTCTGGTTAATAGTGGATCATGCAGTATAGAAATTCTGGTGCACAAGTTTTTGTTGCACATTTGGTTTTTTAATAGCTAACTCAATCCTACATGTCTCTCTTTTGTTTTATCTTCCTCTAGTGGTTTTTAATTGCCAACAGATCCTACAAAGTCAGTGCAGCAAGCTCTTTTTTCTTCAGTGGTGTATTTGTTGGAGTTATCTCTTTTGGTCAGCTTTCAGATCGCTTCGGAAGGAAAAAAGTCTATCTCACAGGTAATTTATTAGAGTATTCGTAAACTGGATGAGAGAGTTTATTTCTCTAAGATTCTTAGGGAAATAATAAGGGGACTATTTCCTTAAGGTTCTCCAGGAATTGGGATATGGACACAGAACTGATCTTTATTTCCCTGGCAAGAGGCCAAACTGCAGCTCGAGTTGCTTCTGGCCAGGCACTTTTAAGTTACTAGCCCACCTAGTTAAAGTCAGATATTTGTGTTATAAATCTTTCATAGGTGATGGTGCTTTCTGCAAACCCCCAATTTTAGTTTATGCCATGTTGCTAAGGAGAGAAGTAAGAGACTGTGACAGTGTACTAGGCCCATTTCCTTATATCTCTCTGTGTTGATTCATTTCAAATGAGCCCTACAGAACTTGGCCTAGTGCTCTTGACAAGCTGAGTATGAGCAAGGATTTTTCATTTTCCAGCATTATTGTGAATAATTGAAAACTGTCTGTGATTGACAGAAATCATGTAATAAGGTAAACCTTATGTTTTTTTAAAAAAATAGTTTCCAAGAGAAGCTATTAAAAAAAAACAAAACAAACAAACAAAAAAAAACCAGCTGGCCAGGCATGGTGGCTCATGCCTGTAATCCCAGTACTTTGGGAGACCGAGGTGGTTAGATCACGAGGTCAGGAGATCGAGACCATCCTGGCTAACACGGTGAAACCCCATCTCTACTAAAAAATACAAAAAAAAAAAAATTAACCAGGCATGGTGGCGGATGCCTGTAGTCCCAGCTACTCGGGAGGCTGAGGCAGGAGAATGGTGTGAATCCATGAGGCGGACCTTGCAGTGAGCCAAGATCGCACCACTGCACGCCAGCCTGGGCGACAGAGCGAGTCTCCATCTCAAACAAAACAAAACAAAACAAAAACCAGCTCAGAAAATTTAAGTTTACAAACGTTTATTTTATAAGCTAATGAATATAATTTATTACTTTGATCAAATGCTATTTTGCCTCTGGATTATTGAATATTGTTCTCTCTTTCTAGGTTTTGCTCTTGACATCTTATTTGCAATTGCAAATGGATTTTCCCCCTCATATGAGTTCTTTGCAATAACTCGCTTCCTGGTGGGCATGATGAATGGAGGGATGTCGCTGGTGGCCTTTGTCTTGCTTAATGAATGTGTGGGCACCGCCTACTGGGCACTTGCAGGTACTGCTTAAATCATGCAGCTCTGGACTGGGTGAGCAGCTCCAGAAAATCTTATAGGGACCCAGTTTAATCCTAGAGTCTGGAAATGCATTTGGACTTCAGGTACTTTGTCCAACTATTAGATTTGCTTTTCAGAGTTTGTTCTGTATGACCCTGAACAAGTCACTTTATTAATATTCCTCTGCAGACACTCTGCCTGGGGGCCTGCTTCACATGTGAGCTTGCCACCCGCCTCATGGACTGCATACAGATTACTGTGGAGAGTATTGATTTCCTCAGAAGGACACTAGCAGCTTTTTACAACTTAAACTGAAAAATAGTTCAGACATAGGAAATACTAGAAACTCCTTTCTTACAGCCTTCTTATTCTAGTTTATTAAATCTTTGTTTCACCACCCTTTTTTGTTTTTACTGCTCTCAAGTCAACATAGTACTGTTGTAGCATTTCTTTATTGATACTTAATTTCCAAAATTGAGACTGTATTCTGAATTATTTTTGACCATCCCATTATTTTCTCAAGAACTACATAGATAATAAAATAAATGATTTTAATTAAAAGGTTGTTTGACTTCAAATATTGTGTGTAAGACTTTATAGACTTAGGTTTGCAATGATAACTTTTTGTTTCTTTTACTTTCATTCACTTGACAATGATTGAATGTTTCCCATGGATGTTCTTATATGGATATGGGAAACAGGTTGACTGTGTGACTGATAGAAATGTGTCTGCAGGAGGATCTATATGAGAATGCCATTCCTTAGAACCTGATGCACAGTGCCAGCCATCTCTTATGTACCAGCTACCATGCTAGGCATTTGACATCTATCTGTAATATTCCCAGAGTTTACATCCTACCTTCATTTTATGGATGAGGAAATTGAGCCTTTGAGAGGTGAGGTGACATGCCCGTTTTCAGCAGCTGATAACTGACAGGGCCAGAACCACATCCTGGGTCTTGATGACACCCAGGTCATCTTCTGCTGTTTCCCAAAGACTCTCCTCTTGGAACTTCAGCATGTCACCTCATGTGAGTGCTGGCCTGGTCAACCTGTTATTTCTAATTGGTATTGTTTTTGAAGTTGTATGGGCTATTTTATCGAACTGGAAGACACAGGCTAAATAAAGTAGACTTGTGCTCTGTTTGCATCTCCACTAAACTGCTGTCGAGTGGAAGGATCCATAGGGTAGGACCAGTTAGAACTAGGCTGGGGAGGAAGAGACACAAGCTTCCTTCACACGCCTCTCCAGACAGGCTTCCTTCTGGTCTTACAGTGTTGCCTTAGGATTCACCTTGTCTGTAGCAACTTCTAAAGCCTTTTTGGAACTGGTTGTAACCTAGGATGAGTGAAAGAGCTTCCTCTGAGTCTTCAATTTGCATTGAGACTTTAGGGTCATTTTTCTAAATAGTATGGCCAATTTCCTGGGACTTTCTAAAAAGTTGGTAATGATGGTGATCATGCCTGCTCCCTGTATCCGGGGAAGGGATAAAGGCACTCTCTCCTTTGATTTCAGTTTTTCTGAGGTCCAAAGTTGTGCTCATGTAGAGCACCATGAATACATATTTTTCTTGTACCTCTTACATTTCTCTATTAAAGTATTTATATTTGATTTTAGTTGTTCATGAAGATGCTGTTTTATAAAAGATGTATACACTCCCATCCTGCCAGATTATCTAAGTATTTTTCCTGTCCTGTTGCATGTGTTAGGCGAAAGGACCAACCCTGGTCTCCTGCTCTTTTGCTAGTTGCCTAAAGCCACTGAAAAGAGTCCCCTTGAAGTGTTTTGACCTCTCATTCTTATCCTTGATGCTGGGTTAAGATGAGACTATCAAAATTTCTGTAGCAAAGTGAAAAGGGAGAGAGGAAGAAAAACTGTAACAGTGAAACCAGATGGTTGCCAAATTCAATGTGAAATTCAGAGCAAGTGTGAGAGTTCCCTGAAGACCAGTACACAGCCCTGCACCCAGGGCAAAAGTAAGGCTCTGATAGCTCCTGGAACTCTTTTTGAGTAGCTTCCTTCCCTCTCTCATGAACCCGAGGTCTTCCCCAGGGTTTTGTCCTTGGTCTTTCTTTGCAAGCTGGTTTCTTTCCAGAATGATTTTATCTACACCTGTGGCTTCAAATATGCTTATGAATTGCAAGAAGTCAGAGAAAAGCATAAATGTTCCGCAATAGGGGATTTGCTGGAAATAGCCTGATTATTTGGCAATGAAAATTAGTTTGAAAAATTATGCTTATTACAAAATAATATTTGCAATGTGTAAAAAACAATATGTAAACATATACAAAAAAGCACAAGTACAAACTGCAAGCATCCATTTTTGACCTGTTTGCAGTGTAGTACTTAACAAAAAGGATTTTCAGCTAATTGACTAAAAATGATTAAGAAGTGAAAAAAAATACTGAAGCTGTGAAAAATTCCGTATTAATATATTTATTATTTGTTTTCTTATATTAATGTCTTCCTATAACAATGCTCATTGTAAAAAATAAGAAATATATGCACACTTCATCAAACTAAAGAATACATATAGTCCTATTCCCCTAGAGACAACCGTGGTTAACATATTGCTGTGTATGCTTCCAGAGCTTTTCCTTTGCATGTCTGTTCCACAGCATTCATTTATTAAATGGATTCTGCCATGTGCCAAACACTGCCTTTTTTAGATAAAAAGGTGGAAAAGATAAGGATGGTTTGAGGGAGGTTCTTGCTCTCATGGAGCTTATGCTGTACTTAGGAAAGGTGGAACAAATTGATAATTTCTGGAAGTTAGAAGTACAATGAAGAAAATGAAGGAGGGTAATGGGCTAGATAGTAATTATAGGGAGTAGCTACATTAAATAGGATAGTTAGAGAAAACCTCAGTGTGGGCATTTGATCTAAGATATGAATGATTAGGAACACCTGTGAAATTCTGGGAGAAGAATATTCTAGCTAGATGGAATGGCAAAGACCCAGGACTTGAAGCAGGAAGGAACTTCTTTGAAAAGGTTCTCATGACTACAGGGTAGAGAGTTAGGGAAAGAGTGAAGTAAGAGGTTGGGAGGGACCAGATGATGCAGGGCCTGTGATGGGCCAAATGAGGAATTTGGTTTTTTACTTGAAGTACAGTGGGAAGCCAGTGGGGCATATTAAATACAGGAGTGATAGGGTCTCATATACAGAAAGATTACTCTGGTAGGTACAGAAATTGAGGGATCATTTAGTAGGCTGCTATAGTTGGCCACATGAAACCAGTGGTGACTTAGACAAGATGGAAGCAGTGGAGAAGAAAGAGGATGTGTTTGAGCTGGATTTTGGTGGGAAAGTGACTTGCTAAAGGACAAGCAGCGATGGGGAGAGCAAAAGAACTCAAGGAGACTTTATGGTCTTTATTTGAAAACCAGATGGATTACTGGTACCATTTACAAAAATGAAGTCATAACTATATACTCTTTTCTAGCCTGCTGAAATTTAGCTTTTACTAGTGCAAACTGAGCAGGAATAGCAGAATTGAAATTAATTAAAAATAAGCAGGGAATAAATTTTAAAATAGGCCTAGTACGTAAAGGCATGTACATGGTTATAAAGCCACCTATGATACTCCAGAAGAGATGACTTGAAATGTTTATTTTTTATTAATTTTTTTAAACCAAATAGCATAGAGCCTTATTATATTCATCTCTACGCCTTCTCCCTGTTGTCATTTACAGGCATATATGTGCAGCTTCTTGCTAGACATTAGATGTGAATATTATTGACTCCTTAAATAAAAAATTATTACTTTCTTTCCACCTAAAAGCTACATTATTTTCTGAGACCTCTGCCTATGTCATCACAGAATTTAAGGTCACCAAACTAGATAACTTTGAATCATTTCTTCTTGTCCATCATGTCCAGTTGATGCCAGATCTTACTGATTGTGAGAGAGACTCAACTCTAATGAGCTCATATATAAGGGGAAATCATTTGGTTAGGATAACTAGACCAAGAAGAGCCAGGCATTGAAGATGCCCAGAACCAGAAGTCAGATGCTTCTCATTTCAGCTCCCTATCCTCTCTGAGAGGCTTCCTCTGCATAGTCAGAGGCAGGGCCCAGCAGCTCCAAGTCTAGTATTTAAAATCTTGGATAAGGCCTCTGATCAGCTCAGCTGATTGAAGTCACCCTGCAGTTAAAGGAACTATAATTGGCAGGCCCCATTTGAACCACAGAGATGAAGTCAGTTCTTGAAGAGCGGGTGGGGCATTCTTGGAATTAGGAAGGAGAACCAGGTAGAAAATATTCTGTGATAGATTCAACAGGGGGCTTTTAGATGGCCTTTTTTTTTTTTTGAGGTTAATAAATAGAAGGGCTAAATCCAGATTACATTAGGACAATATAACCAACATTTGTATAACATGTATTATTTCATCTGAAACTAATAAAAACTACCCTTTGAGGTAGGCACTATTATTTCTATTTCACCAATAAGAAAACTGAGGCTCAAGGACATTTAGTGATTTGCCCAAGGTCAGAGTAGTATGTAGCAGAACTGGCATCTGAACTTGGTCCCTCTGAAACCATCCCATCCTCTGGGCTTTCTTGTTTTTGCCTACATTGTTGTCAAGGGATACTGAGTGCTCAGGACTATTCTGAGCAACGACAGACAAGAAGTCTTATTCTTGGAAGCCAAGTGCTGTTTGATCTACAGCAGTGAACATGTAGTAGCTATTGACTGTCTTAAATTTCCAGGAAACTCGCACTGTCCTCATCCCACGACTCATTGGACCACATATTCTGAATATGCTGTCACATCAGCTTTCCTTTCTAGCTCTCCTTTTCCTCACTAGGTCAAACAGTATACAAGCCATTACTTATTGTTATAAAGTAATAAGCTATGGATAGGAATCAAAGGAAACACATGTATTACAAGATTGTTATTTTTGTAACAAGATCAACAAAGTTTTGTCACTGCAGAATGCCCACAGAAATTGCCTTCCCATAGAGGGGAGATAGAAGAGAGGAATGGTATAGAATACAGGCCTCCCCCTCAGACAGGCCTGGGCACAAATCCTGGCCCTGCTGCTTACAGCTCTGTGTCCTTAAGCAGCTTCACTTAAGCACTCTGAGCTATTTTTCACTTTAGTATATGGTTGATAATGGTACCTACTTCATAGGACAATGTATGCGAAACCATTATGCTTAATAAATAATAGCTATTACTACCACTAATAGCAATAGTGGCAGTTATAGAAAGTGGGTTAGAGGTACAGAATTTGCAAGAATATTGGTCACGCCTGTGGGTTTAATACCCATCTCAATATTTGTTTCAAAACGTGTAAGGTTCTTTACAATTCCATGGTTGATATTTTTCCATCATCACGCTGACAAAAATCCATGCTTAAGGGAGCTTATTTTCTACTTGGGAAAGACAGACAGGAAACAGATAAATACAAAATGTCATGTATCCTATAGTAATACATTAAGTAGAGAAGGCAGTAGGGAGAATTGGGAGAGTGAGTTGTGATTTAAGAAACTTCGGCTGGGCAAGGTGTCTCACGCCTGTAATCCCAGCACTTTGGGAGGCTGAGGCGGGTAGATCACAAGGTCAAGAGTTAAAGGCTAGCTTGGCCAAGATGGTGAAAGCCCGTCTCTAATAAAAATACAACAACAGGTGTGGTGGTGGCTGCCTATAAACCCAGCTACTCGGGAGGTTGAGGCAGAGAATTGCTTGAACCCGGGAGCCCGGGAGATGGAGGTGGCAGTGAGCAGAGATCTCACCACTGCACTCCAGCCTGGGTGATAGAGCGAGATTCTGTCTCAAAAAAACAAAAAAAAAAAAAAAAAAAGAAGAAGAAAGAAAGTTAAAGGACAGCCTGTGTGATAAAGATGAAGTTTTGGTATTGCAATAACCTCATGACCTAAAAACTGTATTACCCCTATGGCAAAAGTATTTCCAAGCCTTACCCACAGGTTCAGGCAAATGTCAGTACAACAGGCAATGCAGAAAGCATTTTGGACAAATTCTTAAAATGTGTATGTCCCCATATAGTTTGTATTTTTCGTCTGTCCTCCCTTTATTTCCACTAATTTTCTGACCTCTATAATACTTTCATTCACTGATGTTCAACTATAATACTTTCATTCACTGATGTTCAACTTAGTGTAGACTTTTCTTCTTTTCTGGTGTGCCTCTTACACTTGCCAGCATAGGGCTGACATCTCACCAGGAAGAAATTAGCTCTGTGACTTGGGGTTGGAAATGGTGCCGCAGATGGTGCTTTCTCCAGTGACAGTTCTCTTTTCCCTGAATTAGGATCGATTGGCGGCCTCTTCTTTGCAGTTGGCATTGCCCAATATGCCCTGTTAGGATACTTCATCCGCTCCTGGAGGACGCTAGCCGTTCTGGTTAACCTGCAGGGAACAGTGGTCTTTCTCTTATCTTTGTAAGTAGTTTTTCCTCTTGGCGTTTTAATTGAAAAAGCCAAAGCAATGTCTTAAGAAGATGTGGGTCAGTGAGCAGCATTATTCCCTTTCAGGAGCTTGCCTGCACTGACTTTGGTGAAGAACTAAATTCTGCAAGTGCTCCAATTCTTGGCAGCTCCTGGGAAGAGAGATGCTTAATTAATTCAGAATGCAGGTATCCCTTGTTTAAAATAACCTCTCAATAGACTGCATTGTAACCTTCACCTTGTTGGCATAGGCAACCAATTGCTTTTTTAACCTAACACCTCAACCTTAAAGGTCTTCAGGCTGGATCACATTATGTACTAGGTGTGTGACTGAGGTATGATTTTGTAGAACAGTGTACTCATATTGGATATGTAGTGACAACTGTTCATCTTACAGATTAGTGTCATTTCAGGGGCTCTAAATTTTGACTCTGGAAGAGTCTTAAATACAGAAGAAATCCTTAGAGTGCAGGGCCTCATAGCAGTGGCAAGATGATTCCCTGGTCAGGGAAGGACTCTGTAAATGACTGCCCAAGGTGTCATACCATGGTCCTCTAAAACACCCAGATGTTACAGGCAAGCCACCAACTTAGTAAGCCCATTTCACCAGAATTTTTTTTTGTTGTTTTTTTTTTTTTGAGCTGGAGTTTCACCCTTGTTGCCCAGGCTGGAGTGCGATGGCGCAATCTCGGCTCACCGCAACCTCCGCCTCCTGGGTTCAAGCGAATCTCCTGCCTCCCAAGTAGCTGGGATTACAGGCATGCGCCACCATACCCGGCTGATTTTGTATTTTTAGTAGAGACGGGGTTTCTCCATGTTGGTCAGCAGACTGGTCTTGAACTCCTGACCTCAGGTGATCTGCCTGCCTCAGCTTCCCAAAGTTCTGGGATTACAGGCATGAGCCACTGCGCCCGGCAGAAGTTTTTATGTGGTATATGAAAGGCTTTTCTTCCCTGAGATATCAGATCTCTGATGGTGATCATCAAAATCTTTAACATAAACAAAATTTTCAGCCAGTATTTCCTTCCTTCATCTATTTCATAAAGTGAAGGAGACCTGTAGTAGTGTTTTAATTCAGACAGCTCTTTAATTTATTTACTCTTTATCTGGGTTCTAAATTGAGATTTGGTGGGGACTAAATTGAAATTTTTCATACATTTTTGAAAGCAAGAGAATGTTAAGTGCAAAAATGAGTAGAGTAGAAGTCCCCTGTATTTTAAAAATAAAATTTATTAAATGTATTTTAGTTACATGAATTTGAGTGAGATAATTTTGTTAGAAGAAACTAATATGATTTTATTAACTTGTATATTGTCAATTTTTGAAAGTAATAAATGGATGCCTACTCTAGTACTTTGAATTAATAAACATTTATGTAAATATTGATGAATTTTCCTACTTTTCCATCTTGTCGGGCTCTCATCTCCCCTTTAATAGTAGCACCACTTCACTAGATGATCTGAGCTGTTCTTTTTTTGAATATATAGTCTGAATTAGTTACTGCTTAGTGCTAGGTGGAGACATCGCCTCACTGGGAAGTGAGTTCTGGTCATGAAAAATAGAAAGCAGAGAGAAAAGAACTCGTGAGACTAAAATATTTACTTACTCCACTGAGCCTGGAACGTAAGGCTTCCCACAGCCAACCTCCAATTTATCTTTCCTAATTTATTCCCATCCCATGTTCAGGCACACTGCACTACTTGTTCCTGATGCTTTTCTGCTCCATGCTGCTACTCAGTGCTGTGCCTGCTTTTTCAACAATCTGCCCAGATCCTCTTATTTGATAAGTACGCCACTGTCCTGATTTGCTCAAATGCTGTCCACCCCATCTTTTCCTGATCATAGCCTCAGCTACAAGTCATTCTCTTTCTTTTCTGAATTCCACGGCATTTACTCATACCCTCTGAGTGGTCCTTGTGTTTCTGCCTCATACTGGAGCGACATTCTCTCTAAACTGAGAGCTCTCCAACAGTAGCAGGCTCTTTACTCCATGATTACGTTTTCCCCAGTACCAAAGCCAGGGGTTTCCACACAGTAGATCCTTGGACATTGCTCAAATGTTGGTACAAAAACATCTGGAATCACCTTCAGAATTTTTCATCAGCAACATAAGAAGCCACTTTATATACCTTATTTGTTTATCAGAAACATTTTTACCTAGCTGAAAAATTCCTTATTTTCACAATACTTCAATTTCAGTAGATTTACTTTTTTTTCCTGAAAACCAGGATCCCCTTAATTTACAAAGGTTTGCCACCTTTAATATTCAAAGAGCATTTTTGAGTGGGGCAACATCGTTAAATTAGCATTTTAGCTTTCAGAGGAGCCCACGGCACAGATGACCCTGCTGCTCTGTAGAGGACGGCATGTTCAAAGGCCTGCTCGCTCTTTTAAAAACGTGTTTTACTGTTCTGCATGTATAGTCTCTATGTGTTGGAACTCTGTTTCCAAATCTGTCCACTGGCAACTAGGTGACCCTCTTTATAAGCAAGCTTATTGGCCTCGCAAAATGCAGAGAAATATAAGGTCCTAAGATTTTCATGATCAAGATAAACGCTTTGCCAGGTAGAAATAGTTTTATTAACTCAGAGCCAAATTTCTAAAGCCTTCGTGTCTCTCAAATACCATCTTTAAAATGATTTATAAAGTTTTAAAAGTAATTTTTATTGCTCATAAACAATTTTGAAAACACAGAGAGGCTAAGGGTAGGGGAAAATGACTTATATAACCCAAAGATAATGACTGTGAATATTTTGACATATTTTCTGTTCTTTTTTATTCCTCACAATCCTCCCCAAAATAATTAACTTTTATTGTCGTATATTTTCTCTTAATATTTATCATAGTAGTCCTCTTTCATTTAGGCATAATCAAGTGGTTTTACATAATAGCTCCTATATGGCCCTATAGATAGGGCCAATAAATCTCACTCATAACCTGCACACCTAACTTCAACAGAACAATGTTACTTGATTATTTATTTGTTTGTCAGTAATAACAATCAAATGACAATGAAGAAGTAAATGGAAGGATTTTTCAGGATGTTGTAGATGGCCTTTTTTCCTGCTTTTTTATCGTGCATGAATATTCTTTTCCCCAGTAGCAAAGCTCCTGGTAAAACTCCTGCCTTTTGGTTTCCAGTGTCTTTCCTTTCAGCACCATTACATTGCTCTGTACAAAATTGAAATGCTCAATAAATGGTTGTTGACAGACTGGCTGTCCATTAAGTTTCCAAATCCTGTAGAGTTTGTTGCTAATTCACTATCTTTATTAGAAGGCACAGTGAATTCTATAAAGCACCTTAAATAGCCAGTTTTATTCATCGAAGTTTCATTTTAGGCAGATAATGTCAAATTAGATTTTAAAAAAAAACCTTGATTTGTGTCTTGTAAACAAGGCTTCCATATTCCTGCCTTAGTTTTGTCTTTGGAAAGACCTCTAAAAGTGTAGGCAAAATGGGGAAGAGGAAAAATATACATAATATTTAAGTTTTGAAACTCTTCGAATATATCAATGGCAATATAATTGTCCAACACTTTGTAGTTATATTAGAAAATAACTGTTGTGTTGTAACTAGAAGTTGATCAGGAAATAACTTTTATTCTTTAAGGTCTTGGGGGATCAGGAAATATCCTCAGGACGTTTTAAAGCCAGTGTGTCAGGTGATTTGAGTATTTTGAAGCAGTAAACACTCAAAAGTAGCTTTGCTAAACTTGGTTTCATCTTTATGTGTAGTCTTAAGATAATCTCTACCTCCTACGTGTCACTATGTTAAAAACATTTTCGTTTAAATTTTTTTTTCTGATGAGATAATAAAGATTTCCATCTTCTTTGTGAGGCTTTTTTAGAACTTAAAAAAACCCTTTGTCTCTACAGCATTATTCAAACAACACTTGGCTAGGATTTAGAGCCGTATCTTTGACCTGTGCTTTATGAAGAATTTTCATTATTCAGTCCTATAGACTGAATAATGTTAATATTTAACATGTTAAAATTCACATATTAAAATTTATTTAAAAATAAATACATACCGTTTGCTTTTTAAACTGCAATTGTAAAAGCGTGTTCTTGGTTTTCAGCGGCAGACTACCATTTAACATTACCATGCTGTTGAAAGTAGCCCTTTCATATGTCATTGGGAGAGTCAAACTTTAAGTCTAACACGGAATCCATTTGTGGTGCAGGAATCCACGTACTGAGTAGGTGATTTGTCTCCTTCCTGTGCACGTGTGCCTATATGAATATACAGCCTTTAATGACATCTCTTTCAGATTCATTCCTGAATCACCTCGTTGGTTATACTCCCAGGGTCGACTGAGTGAGGCTGAAGAGGCTCTGTACCTCATTGCCAAGAGGAACCGCAAGCTCAAGTGCACATTCTCACTAACACACCCCGCCAACAGGAGCTGCAGGGAGACTGGAAGTTTCCTGGATCTGTTTCGTTACCGGGTCCTCTTAGGACACACTTTGATCCTGATGTTCATCTGGTAATTATACTAAGGCGTATCCTGTTGCTCTTTAACTAAGGTTGCTCAAGGTTCTCTTGATATCCTGCTCCTTCTTCAGGGTACAGAGAATTTTACCTCTTTTCTTAGCTTGAGGTTGTTTCTTAAAAGCAAGGCCCCTGATTCTTAGTGCCTGGTTTTCTTCTTGCGCAGCCCTGTCTTTCTCAAGCAGCAGATGATGGTGCTTGATGGGCAGGTCCACTGAGCTTAAGTAAGTAGACATCAGAAGCATGTCTTTGCTGTTGAGGTATTTATCATAAATATTTAAGCCTTCCTGCCCCTTCTGCTGCAAAAAAGGAAAGAAGGCAAATAAGCATGCTAGAAATAGAAGAGTTTTTAAATAGGACTTTAAAAATACTTACCTTTGGCGTTGGCATCACGCAGTTTGCTAGCACATTCTGATTGTGGTGCTTCATGCTGCATGTTCTGTGGCACTCCCACTCACTAACTCACTGAGATGGGCTAAATATGATCCCTTGTACAGATGGGACCCCAGGAGTTTGAAGTGAGGAACCCTAAGCCACATATGTAAATCAGTGATTGAACTGATGAGCACTTTCTGAACCTGATTTTTCTGGTTGTTTAGCTTATTCCCACCTGCCTCTCAAAATGCTCGCAGCATGAGTGTAAGTTGCATTCAGTGGTTCAAGATGGTTTCATTTAAAGAATGAAGTTGTAGAAAGAGGAGAAATGGATGGGTGCATACAATTTGTGGATTGCACATGTGTTTTGATATTGTACATACTGCTAACGTGCCATAAGTGTTATCTGGGCAAAATCATACCTACTAGCCTAAAGGACAGTTGTGCTGTGGCTTATATGTATTTGCCACGAAGCCTGCATGGAACCCTACATTTCATGCAGGGATAAAGGAAAGTGATTTTATATGAAAGTGATCTTATGTATAAAGCTACAAAGAATAGTAGCTTTAGAATAAGAAGGTGCAAAGATGTTTTTCTATATCATATTCTCTTTTTCTACCCAAGCAGTGGCTGCCACCTGTATGGTTGGGGGCCATGTTAACCAGCTGCTACTTTCCTCCACAAAACCATCACAGTGCTAGGAATATCACAGATGCATAATAAATGTTGAGGCTTGGAGGCATGGAGATTAAGAAAACCGCTGAAAGCCAAACCTGAGAACACAGCATAGGAGCTGCTGATTTGAGGTTCTACTATTCAAAAACAAATACAAAGTATGTTCAGGTACTTAGGGCTCCATAAAACTTTACGTTTGCGTATCACATAGACAGTTAGTCAATCTCTGCCTTGGAGGAACCACTTACTTGTTGCAGATTATTCACTATTTTTATCTTTTTCCCCATGTATATTAACTTCTGGGTTCTGGCCTTCAATGGATAAACAAACAAACCCTAGACTTAGGGCTGGGCAGACTGTCCCTGTTCATTTTATTTCTTACACAGCCAAATAAACTTCTTCCCTGAGGCTGAGAATGTTAAAACGTGATAATAGAGACAGTCACTCCACATATTGCCGTTCTTTTTGAAGATACTATAAAATTCTAAAATCTTCTCTGTGGATCTGTCATTCAAGAAAGCCTTAACTGGGGATTCAAATTATACCTCTGTGTTAAACATCTGTTTCTTTGGTTATTTTCCACAATAGTGCCTTTTTAAGTAGTTCTTTGATGCTCTAAATATACTGTTAAATATTACACAAGCATTTTAAATTTTGTTTGGGGGACATAAAGAGGATTGAAATGATTTTAATAGTTGTAGTTATGGATCCCAATGACCAACTCTGTGATGAAGGCAACTTGCAGAGCAGAGGCCCAGCCCTGGGGACAATGGGCCTTCCATGCTTCATGCTCTCCCCATTCTCTCTCATCACCAGCTGGGAACTAAATTCCACTATTGTCCTGAACTGGCTTGTCTATTCTTGCCTTGACTTGATACTGTCACAGCTTGATTTAAATAGGGGTGTGTGTGTGTGTGTGTGTGTGTGTGTGTGTCTGGAATCTCTATTGTAAATGCAGAACAGACACACAGCAAACTAACTGGGAAACAGCATTATGTAAGAGGAAAGTCAAGGATTTTAAAAACATTTTAGAAAACTACATGGATTTAAATTTATTTTGCCCTCTGCTTTCATGCAAGATACCTGGAAGACAGTGAGAATAGACAATGCAGTGTCACCTTGCATCCTTACATGTGATGTCCTGGCTACGATCCTGCCTGTTGCCCTTGGTATATGAATAACACTTCATCTCAGCAAGAAGTCATGCATAATACTTCCGGCTCATTTGCTAGGGAGGGCTGGACTACTAACCACTCCAGCTTGAGGGTCTCACTTCCTTACATCTCTCTCCTTACATTACCACAGTCTGGAGTACTTGGCCCACTTCTGAGATTAAGCAGAGATGGAGATAAAACTCACTTTCCTGATTGATCTCATTATAGCCACAGCTCATTAGACTCTCTCTAAGGAAAGCTAAAGGGAAGCAAATGAGAACGTCCCCTTAATAAACACTGATCAAACTGCATTGCAAAAGCATAAAAACTGATGAACTTAACAAAGCTTCGGTATTTTACTGCTTGTATAGAAATTTGTGGTTTACCAAACATATTCATATTCTTGTAAAGCCCAGTTTCAGGGTTTTGTTTTTGTTCATTCTATTCTATTTTGTTTTGTTTTATTTTAATAATGCAGTTTCCTAGGCATAGAAGTTCCTACTACCACCATTACTGTATTTGAGGAAGCCCTGATTTGGATCTTTAGGTTGGCACTTGGCTTCCTCAGCTCTTTAGTTCCTGGATTGTAGGAGAGAGGCTTGGTGCCCTGCACAATGCCTGCCACCCAAGAGGAGCTCCCTGTTTGTTTCAGGAATGGTGTACATAAATAAATTAATGGCTTTTTAAGTGACCCTTCCTCAGTTGTTCCTCCTAGAAGATCCTACTTTTGCTGTGACCTTTAATTTTTCTTTCCTGTTCTGGGAGTCTGTGTCATATGCACCTACTGAGTGCATGATGGGGTTAAAACCTGCAATGGGAAGTGTCTGGATCATTGGGGATTGGAGTGCTAGTCATTTCGGGCCTTCAGGTGACCCACTGAAGATCCAGTCACTTCTCAGCTCGTGTTCTTAAGACCATCTTCTGTTGGCTTTCTCAATGGGAGTTCTTTTCTGGAATCATTTCAATAATATTACAACAGTCTATAACAAGTGTTCCATAAATTGTTGCCTTAAATAAAGAATAGGGTCATTGTGTTCTATTAATTGCAAAAATGCTTGCTGAAAGCACATGCAATGTCTTTCCTCTTTAAGGGGCTGGCCATCCATTTGATTTATATAACATGTAGACATAGCTCGAATTATTTCCAAGCCCCCATAATTTTTTGTTTTTAACTAGTGTTGAAATTTAGATTATAATAGAAAAATTAGTAGGAGAGACAAGCTTATTGCTTGCAGCAGATCAAGCCACCATATTGAACCACTATTTGAATCTTCTCTGGCAAATTCTTATGTAGTTTTCTATTGTCCTTCTTGTCTTTTACCTCCTGGTCCTTTGACTCCCAATTGCAGGTTTGTGTGCAGCTTGGTGTATTATGGCCTAACTCTGAGTGCGGGTGATCTAGGTGGAAGTATTTATGCCAACCTGGCCCTGTCTGGCCTCATAGAAATTCCATCTTACCCTCTCTGTATCTACTTGATTAACCAAAAATGGTGAGTAAGTGTGGATGAATATGAAGTGCACCACAGAGAACACACACACACACATATGCCCTCTGATACACATGCATATCTACATGGTGTTGTCTTTGTATGCAGTATCAGCTGATTGCTCTGTGGTGATTAGTTTCTTTCCATCTAAAAACAGTTAGAATTCATTTCTTAGTGCAGGATTTCTTGAGTTTCATGTTTACGAGTTTTTATATAGGTTTCAATTCAATATTGAATATCAAAATCCAAGATAGTATTGAATATTACCATCAGAGGGTTTGTGAGTAGTCTGTATGTAATTTGTTAGTCGCCAGAGATGAGATTATTAGCTCTATGTAGATGAAACTCTATAAACCCAATTAACAATAAATATTTAGAAGTTCTTACAAGAAGACAAATAATTGAAGGAACTAGAAAGACTTTTCTTATCTTCTATGGCCCACCTTACTTTGTTGAGGAGGCAGAAGATATACTGTTTTACTCATTGTCAGTGGGCACAGTTTTGAGATAGATTTTAAACATTATTTTATAGAGCCCCCTTTCCTCAATTTTTGAGATTGCTTCTGTTACTTAGCCCCTGACCAGGCCACCTAAAAATCCCATTCTGCATGAGCTGGGAATCAGTTGAATTATGCCATTTCTTTTTCTCCAGAAATAATCATTCCAACCAAACTCAGAATTCCTTTGGCATTGTGCTTAATGCTATTGTCATGATGTTTTAGCCGAGAGTGTTTTGAAGGGCAGGTTTGGATTCTGTTAAATTGAAGGCTTGTCTCCCAGGCAGTGTTCCCAGTTGCCTCTGCTGATCCCTATGGTAGAGGCTACAGCTTCCTCTCATCATGATACAAGAGCTGGATCATGTATTATTCAGAAGTCTTTCCCAGTACCCCCAGTTGTGCCAGATGCCTCTCCTTTGTGCTGCTCTAGCACCCTGTGCATACCTCTGGGGCCATTTAAAAGTGTTACAAGGAAGCCGTCCATGGGGTATTTTATGTGTCTTTGCATCCCTGGTACTTGCCTAGCATGGTGTGTGTTACTTGAAAGGCCTTCCATATTGACTGTTAAATTAAGCAAAATGACCTGGAAAAGAAGACTTAAGACCTTCTTAGCACCACCCAGAGTTAGGATTGAAATCTGAAGCAGAGGGAAGGAAGGCTACCTTTGTGATCTGGCAGACCTGAATTCAGATCTAGTCTTTGCCATGTGTTCGTTGTATGACTTTGACAAGTTTCTTCACTAAGCCTCCCTTCGTACTTATTCTCAAACCAGGGATTGTAAAATTCACTGGCAAAATTATCAAAATTATTGAGGTTCCTAGTAAAAGTGCCTGGCATGTTGTAAGCCCCTAGAAAAGGGAGACTTATTAATGTTAATATATTTCTTCCAAGACTAGGGCTTTTATTTCAAAATCGCTTCTCTCAATAAGTATGAAATAACATTTCACTTATTTGTAACCCACCAACAAATTTTTTTTTTCTGTGTGTATTTTTAAGAGAGATTGACTTTAAAAAAATGCCAAAACTTTAAACTGCATAAAACCAGAAAAGGTAACCAGAAAATAAAGGAAGTTGTAAGACTATTCTCCGTGTTTCAGTTTCATTCTCTAAAAGATGGAGAATATAATAGTACATGCCTACAGGATTTTTATTAGCATTAAATAAGGTAATAGATGGTAAACATTTAAAACAGTGTCTGAAACTTAGCACTCATGGAAATAGATAGAATGATACTATGTATGCTCTTTTCCCACACAAATCACTTAATCCTGCCATCCGGCAACTTTCCCTTTGTTTTGTAGTGGTTATTTATTTTGAGTCCTGGTCAGTTTCCTATCAGTCACATTTGCCACTTATGCCTTAAAAGGAGATGAACATATATAATGAAACTGAAGATTTTTAAATAAGAAGGTTGGGAAGAAACAGATGAATTTATAAGGTTCTTAAGAGAACTGTGTAATTTCTTTCTATTGTTTAGGTTTGGTCGGAAGCGAACATTATCAGCATTTCTGTGCCTAGGAGGACTGGCTTGTCTTATTGTAATGTTTCTTCCAGAAAAGAAAGGTATGCCTTTCAAATTTCTACAAGGGTTTTGAACAGTACTTTTATTCCAATGAATCATAATATAGTGGAGAGATGACCATATGGCATGCTTCATTTCTGTGATTGCTTATTGTTTAGCAATTGTGTGGGATATAATGGGCCAGATTCCTTCCATTGCTTCAGCTATTCTCTGGGTGAATAATGTGCTTAGAGGTGCACTATTAATTCTTTCAGGCTATTAAGCTACCATCTGGGGTAACTGAGATGTAGTATTGGTGATGTTAGAGTTGTTTATTTGATGATGAGGAAGACAGATTAGTTCTTCACAGAAAGAAACTTCATCCAAGGTTGTAAATTGCACTCGTCATTACAGCCAACCACAAGATTGGAGAGCAGAGCCCCTGGTTCTCAAAGGTGGCTTTGGTGCCCCTCAACATCTCCAGCATGACTCTCAAGGAACTCCAACAACAATAAGAACAATGGTATTCACTCTTGGTGACAATGGATAGTCTCTTAGTCCTATATAAATGTGAAAACACCTAGTTAGGAAACTGGCATTTTTATATATGTGTAGCTTTGCTATGCAAACACAGCTTCAAGAAGGATCCCTTTAGCATTCTAATGTAACCTGATTGCTGCCCCTGTGTAGACATTCTGTAGCTATTGCTGGTTTTCAATCTCTTTTTTCACTAGCACACCTGAGGTATGTCAGCGATTGCTTTGGGAACTGTGTTTTTGGTCGTGATTTTCTAGAAGGAGGAGTGAGTCACAACAACTCTCTGAAGCTGGAGCATGTGATATAACAAAAGCCCTGTCTTAGGGGCTTTTGGATTTTGATAGGGTTCTGTTATGAAGCTTGCATTCCAGGTGGCAATCCTTATGAGACGATTTGACGTAAAGTTTTGATAACTACTGGAAATGCATGAAGAATTCATTTTATGTCAGAGTATATCAGGTATTAAATACTCCTTTGGTAAATTGCTTCTCCTTGTGATTCATTTGTGCATGTTGCATTAAAGACCCCAAGGCCGTGTGTTCTCCCTGTTTTATAACCCTCCAGTATGTCTACTTTGCTATTGATTGCCACGTGAGGTTCTATACCTTGAGTCTCTAGTGTAAATTGCTCACTACTTAGAGTTTACCCAATACTTAGAACAGCTTTAAAGTGATTTTCATAGAATCATGGAAACTAGAGAACTGAGTAAATTTGCCCATTTTTTATTCTCTAAGCAAATGGGTGCCCCTGCTAATGCGAAGTAGAGGAGGAGCTCCCCAGCTATTGCCCTACCATAGACTTGTAGAACCAGGTGCTCAGTTTTGTTTGTCTTCTGGTAAGACAGTGATGGACTTCAAATTGTTGTAGTTTTATATTCAGCAGATTTTGTTTTGCAGAGGCACCTTGAGAATTCGTTGTTTTTTTTTTCTTTTTTTTTTTACCTGCAATAGTCCAACATTCTGTTTATTGCCTCATAGAGAAAAACTTTTCACTAGTCGTGTAAACACACCTGTAACCTGTCACACCTTCATAAGCCAGGCCAATTAATGTGTTTCCTCCCCTCCCACTTATTTGCACACTCCAGGTAACCCATCCCCTAGGACTCTACATGTGGCCCTTTCTTGAAATGATCTCTTCTTATAAATAACAAGACAAAAATCTATGGTAAAGGCAGATGTATGGTCTCCCCTCCAGACCAGCAAGTACCACTCTATTTGATTATAATCCGTTTTAAGAGAGCAGCTTGGACCCTTTGTTGCTTGTTCCCTTGGTGGACACTGGATAAGAAACAGCATAGCAGAGTGTCTTTGACACTCCACGAATGTGCCTCAGGAGTATGTTACCTCTGTTATACTTAGAAAACATAGATGTATTGTCTGTTTGTAACGATTTCTTAGCTGGGCATGGTGGCTCATGCCTGTAATCCCAGCATTTTGGAGGCTGAGGGGGGCAGATCACCTAAGGTCAGGAGTTCGAGACTAGCCTGGCCAACATGGTGAAACCCCATCTCTACTAAAAATACAAAAATTAGTCAGGCATGGTGGCGGGTGCCTGTAATCCTAGCTACTAGGGAGGCTGAGGCAGGAGAATGGCTACAACCCAGGAGGTGGAGGTTGCAGTGAGCCCAGATGGTGCCATTGCTTTCCAGCCTGAGCAACAAGAGCAAAATTCTGTCTCAATTTAAAAAAAAAAAAAAAAAAAGACTTCCAGGGAAATTATTTCTGTTTTTAATATTTCTACTACTTAATTTTAATAAATAATTTCTATATTTAATAACCATTACTATTAAATTTATCGTCTTCCACTACCATTGAGCCCATTGTCTTTCATTTAATTCATCACTAGAGAGAGAATATATGGTCACCTTTTTTGTATAATCCTTTCTATGCTTGCAAAGACTTCCAGCTATGCCTGAATTTTCTCTTCTTTCAGATAAATAGTATTTGTTCTTTAAACTTTCTTTAAACCTTTTGCATTTACTCTTTAAAATATTTTGATGACTTTTTTTTAATCTCAAGTTTTTCAAAGGTTTAGGCTACATTTGTAAAAGTTCTAATAAGTACATATAAAGAAAATGACCTAGCAGTTTGAAAAATTCTGTAGCATCTTGTGTTAGTTTGGAGAGTACTCATTTTCTGTTTGCATTTTGTGTTCCTTTGTCCTCACTTTTCCTTACCAAACATGCCTTCAGTCTTGCCTTTCTGCTAACGCAGGTGACCCTCTACCCATCATTATTTTTTAGCACCTCTACTTGATGTGGGTCTCTGTGTCAGAAGCATTTGTGGAGACTGTGATAATGTATCTCTAGAAGAGATAGCCAGGAAGCCAGAAAATAAATTGTTTGGCATTCCTCAGCCTTTGGTTTATAATTATTAGACATAAGTGTCCTGCCCAGTACATATTTGCATGCTGGTTGGCCTTGAAGTAAATGTTCTCCTCTGGGAGTAATATTAGCAGGTGGCCACTAATGTTTTTCCCAGATTAGTAATCAGACATTTTACCTGAATTCTGTGCTTGTGTGGAGGATTCTAATTAACCTTAGAACACTTGCTACCATTTATTAAGTGTTAATCAAGTGCTAGATTCTCTTTATATACAGAAGGTATTATATATTATCCCCATTTTTATAAAGAAACAAAAGCCCAGATTGGTCAAGCAACACATCCAAGGTTGCATAGCAAGTAAGTAGCACATCTGGGATTCAGATTCCTTCTAACTCTAAAGTCAGTCCTCTTTTGGGAATGCTGTTTTCTCCTCTTAGATAAGAGGGGTTTTTTTGTATGGTTTGTTTTGAGACAGGGTGTCGCTCTGTTTCCCAGGCTGGACTGCAATAGTGTGGTCATAGCTCACTGCAGCCTTGACCTCTTGGGCTCAAGCAGTCCTACCACCTCAGTCTCCTGAGTAGCTGGGACTACAGGCATGTGCCAGCCATGTCAGGCTAATTTTTAAAATTAAAAAAAACATTTTTTTGTAGGCTAGTCTGGAACTCCTAGTCTCAAGTGATTCCCCTGCCTTAGCCTCCCAAAGTGCTGGGATTATAGGCATAACCATCGCACCTGGCCAGATAAGAGTTTTAGAACCAAGGTATTCATTGTAAATAATGAAGCTAAAGTCAGAGGATTAATGCTGTCTGATTAAAGCCAGTTCTTAACTCTTTGGTGTGCAGGCCTGATGGGAATTGGCCAGTGTTGAAGAACCTGGGTTGTCAGAGTGGCACTGGGCTCTCATTGATGAGGTTTATGGCAGTTGTGGTCCTGCCAGAGAATCTGAACAGTAGGAGGTCATGGCGTGATAAACACGGTTCTTAGTGAGGCAGTGTTCTTAGACTCAGCCGTAGTGGCACCTTCGTATCTCATTTCTTTTTCTAACGTTGGTCTGCACATTTCTTTATTTGACTTCTCTAGTGTCTATGATACAAAGGATACTATTCATAAACAAAATTTAGTTCCTAGTCTCAAAGAGTTTACAATCTAATGAGAGTAATTAGGGATTCAAAAATAATAATAAAAGTACTATATGAGAATTGACAGCAAAATGCTGTGGAAACTTTAAACTCAGGCCATGATAGTGATGGAGACCAGCTAGCTGACTTGCTTTAAACAACAATAGAACCAGAAAAAATATATACATAAGAAATGTTGATTTGCAGACATTGGACAACAGACTGCATAGGACAGGCAGTGATCCCTGAGAGGAGAAAATAAACAAAGTAGGCTCTGAAAATGCCCTAGCTCATGGTTGCCAAACCACAGTGCAGGGAAGGGAAGCCCAATAAATCATAGCATTCTTACTAAATTGAAGAAACAGAAATTGAAGCCTGGGGAAGCCAAGATGTCTGGAATTTGCTGAGCAAAATACTGGAGAGTAGTAAGATACACAGAGGAAGAACTCCAGAGGTCTGCAGAAGAAACCTCCTAGTCTTTGGCTGCTTACTGATTTGAGCATGCATTTGAAGAAACTACTGAGGCCAAGGGGAGATCACCAGAAAGTGGCAGGCAGAACAATTCTTGGATTGTTGAGTACAGGAATGGTTTGTGTTCTCTTCAGTCGGTCGCAGAGCATTGGATAGAGACCTCCTAGGTCAGAGTCATTTTAGGAAAAGGCTTTTTTTTTTTTTTTTTTGCCATAAATGTGCTTAAAAACGAAACTCAGAAAGATCAACTGATTCCAAGTAACTTAACTGCATCACAGAACAAAGACCAAAAAGACTTAAAGGAACAATAAAGTTCAGCACCCCAAAAAATAACATTAACCAAAAAAAAAAAAAAAAATTGACTGTATAGCCTCCAGTCAAAATCACCAGGCATGCAAATAAGCAGGAAAATACCTCCCACAAGTAGAAGAAAAATCAATAGAAACAAAACCAAAAATGCACAGATGATAGAATTAAGAGACAAGAATATTAAAACAGCTATTATAAATGTACTCCATGTGCTTAAGAATACAAGCAGAATACAAGCAGAGAAGTCAAAGGAAAGAAAAGACACACTTTCATCTAGAGATGAAACATATAATGTATGAAAAAAATATGGAAGATGAGATTAACAACAGGTTAAACACTAAACAGAAAAGATCAGTTAAAGACATTAAAAAACTATACAACATGAAACAAAAAAATTGAATAAAAAACTAACAAAACATCAGTGAGTTGTGGGACAATATTAAGTGGCCTACATACATGTAATATTAGTCTTAGAAGGATGGGATAAAGAAAAAGTATTTACAGAAATGCTCAAATACTTTGCAAATTTGATGAAAACTATAAACACATAATAAGAAAGTGGTAAGTTCATCAAGAGGATACAACAGTCTTAACTGTATACTTGTAATAAATTTATAGTACACAAAGCAAAAACATATAGAATTGAAAGGCGAAATAGACAAATCTAAGAAACACAGATACTTCAGTATCACTTTCTCAATGATAGAAAGGTAAACAGAAAATATAGACTTGAACAACCAATATGACCTAATCTATAGGTCACTCTACCCTAAACCAATAGAATATGTATTCCATTTGAAGTGCACACAGAGCGTTTGCCAAGAAAGACCTTATTCTAGGCCGTAAAACAAGTTTCAATAAGTTTAGAAGAATTGAAAATTTACAAAAACAAGTTAGTTGAGCCGAGTAGAATTAAACTAAAAATCACCAGCAGAAAGGTATCTGGAAGATCCTCAAATACATGGATATGGAACAACACCCTTCTAAAAACATGTGGATTGAAGAAAAAAAATCACAAGGAAAACTGGAAAATATTTTTAACTGAACAATAAAATATACTGTATCGGCCCGGCACAGTGGCTCATGCCTATAATCTCAGCACTTTGGGAGGCCGAGGTGGGTGGGTCACTTGAGGTCAGGAGTTCAAGATCAACCTGGCCAACATGATGAAACCCTGTCTCTACTAAAAGTACAAAAATATTAGCCAGTCATGGTGGTGCACACCTGTAATCCCAGCTACTCAGGAGGCTGAGGCAGGAGAATGGCTTGAACCCGGGAAGCAGAGGTTGCAGTGAGCCGAGATTGCGCCACTGCACTCTATCCTGGGTGACGGAGTGAGACTGTGTCTCAAAACAATATAAAGTATACTGTATCAGAGTTTATGGGAGGCAGATAAAGTAATGCTTAATGGGAAATTTATATAATTCTTTTAAGTATCAGAAAAAAAGGAAGTTTTCAAATTAATGATCTGAGCTTCCAACTTAGGAAAGTAGATAACAAATTTTTAAAAAGAAGAGCTAATTAAGCACAATGCAAGCACAGGAAGAAAATAATAAATATAAAAGCAAAAAAATCAATGGAATGAAAAGCAAAACAATGGAGAAAAGTCAATGAAACCAAAAGCTGGTTGTTTAAGACCAATACAATGGTTAAACCTCTAACCAGGACAATAAAGAAGAAAGAAAGAAGACACACATTACCAATATGTGGAATGAAAGAGGGGACAACATTATAGAACCTATAGGCATTAATAAGGGAATATTACGAACATTTTTATGTCAATAAATTCAGCTTAGGTAAAATGGGCAAATTTCTTGAAAGATTGCAAACTACCAAAGCTTACTTAAAAACATATAGATAACCTGAATAGCACCACTAAAAAAAAATTGAATTTGTAGTTAAAAACATTTCCACAAAGAGAATTCTAGGCCCAGATGGCTTTACTGGTAAATTCTATGAAACACAGAAGAAAGAGCATCAATTGTACACACTTTTCCAGAAAAGAAAGAGGAGAGAATAACTCTCCCAACTTAGCCTCTAAGGGCCAGCAATTACTTTGGTACCTAAACCAAACAAAATAAAGGCATTATAAGAAGAGAAAACTACAGATCAATATCTCTCATTAATATAAATGTAAAAATCTTAAACAAAGTATTAGCAAATTGAGTCCAGCACTGCATAAAAAAGGCAGTACCCAATGACTATAGCAAGTTTTATCCCACAAATACAAGGTTGGTTTAACATTCAAAAGCCAATTAGTGGCCAGGCATGGTGGCTCATGCTTGTAATCCTAGCGCTTTGGGAGGCCGAGGGGGGTGGATCACGAGGTCAGGAACTTTCTTAACTTGATAAAAAGTATTAAGGGAATACCTACAGTAAACATCACATTTACTGGTGAAAGACTGAATACTTATCTAAGATCAGGAAAAAGTCCAGGATGTCCATTCTTAGCACTTCTATGGAACATTGTACAAAAAGTACTAGTGAATATAATAAAGCAATAAAAAGAAATTAAAGGGATTTCAACTGGAACAGAAGCAAAACTGTCTTTATTCACCAGACTACATCATGATCACCTTCATAGAAAATCCATACAAAAAAAAAATCTGGGAACTGGGTGGAGCTCACAGCAGCTCAAGGAAACCTGCCTGTCTCTGTAGACTCCACCTCTGGGGACAGGGCAATAGCAAACACAGCCGAAACCTCTGCAGACGCAAACGACTCTGTCTGACAGCTTTGAAGAGAGCAGTGGATCTCCCAACACGGAGGTTGAGATCTGAGAAGGGACAGACTCCCTGCTCAAGTGGGTCCCTGACCCCTGAGTAGCCTAACTGGGAGACATCCCCCACTAGGGGCAGTCTGACACCCCACACCTCACAGGGTGGAGTACACCCCTGAGAGGAAGCTTCCAAAGCAAGAATCAGACAGGTACACTCGCTGTTCAGAAATATTCTATCTTCTGCAGCCTCTGCTGCTGATACCCAGGCAAACAGGGTCCGGAGTGGACCTCAAGCAATCTCCAACAGACCTACAGCTGAGGGTTCTGACTGTTAGAAGGAAAACTGTCAAACAGGAAGGACACCTACACCAAAACCCCATCAGTACATCACCATCATCAAAGACCAGAGGCAGATAAAACCACAAAGATGGGGAAAAAGCAGGGCAGAAAAGCTGGAAATTCAAAAAATAAGAGCGCATCTCCCCCGGCAAAGGAGCGCAGCTCATCGCCAGCAACGGATCAAAGCTGGACGGAGAATGACTTTGATGAGATGAGAGAAGAAGGCTTCAGTCCATCAAATTTCTCAGAGCTAAAGGAGGAATTACGTACCCAGCGCAAAGAAACTAAAAATCTTGAAAAAAAAGTGGAAGAATTGATGGCTAGAGTAATTAATGCAGAGAAGGTCATAAATGAAATGAAAGATGAAAACCATGACACGAGAAATACGTGACAAATGCACAAGCTTCAGTAACCGACTCGATCAACTGGAAGAAAGAGTATCTGCGATTGAGGATCAAATGAATGAAATGAAGCGAGAAGAGAAACCAAAAGAAAAAAGAAGAAAAAGAAATGAACAAAGCCTGCAAGAAGTATGGGATTATGTAAAAAGACCAAATCTACGTCTGATTGGGGTGCCTGAAAGTGAGGGGGAAAATGGAACCAAGTTGGAAAACACTCTTCAGGATATCATCCAGGAGAACTTCCCCAACCTAGTAGGGCAGGCCAACATTCAAATCCAGGAAATACAGAGAACGCCACAAAGATACTCCTTGAGAAGAGCAACTCCAAGACACATAATTGCCAGATTCACCAAAGTTGAAATGAAGGAAAAAATCTTAAGGGCAGCCAGAGAGAAAGGTCGGGTTACCCACAAAGGGAAGCCCATCAGACTAACAGCAGATCTCTCGGCAGAAACTCTCCAAGCCAGAAGAGAGTGGGGGCCAATATTCAACATTCTTAAAGAAAAGAATTTTCAACCCAGAATTTCATATCCAGCCAAACTAAGTTTCATAAGTGAAGGAGAAATAAAATCCTTTACAGATAAGCAAATGCTTAGAGATTTTGTCACCACCAGGCCTGCCTTACAAGAGACCCTGAAGGAAGCACTAAACATGGAAAGGAACAACCGGTACCAGCCATTGCAAAAACATGCCAAAATGTAAAGACCATCGAGGCTAGGAAGAAACTGCATCAACTAACGAGCAAAATAACCAGTTAATATCATAATGGCAGGATCAAGTTCACACATAACAATCTTAACCTTAAATGTAAATGGACTAAATGCTCCAATTAAGAGACACAGACTGGCAAACTGGATAAAGAGTCAAGACCCATCAGTCTGCTGTATTCAGGAGACCCATCTCACACGCAGAGACATACATAGGCTCAAAATAAAGGGATGGAGGAAGATTTACCAAGCAAATGGAGAACAAAAAAAAGCGGGGGTTGCAATACTAGTCTCTGATAAAACAGACTTTAAACCATCAAAGATCAAAAGAGACAAAGAAGGCCATTACATAATGGTAAAGGGATCAATTCAACAGGAAGAGCTAACTATCCTAAATATATATGCACCCAACACAGGAGCACCCAGATTCATAAAGCAAGTCCTTAGAGACTTACAAAGAGACTTAGACTCCCATACAATAATAATGGGAGACTTCAACACTCCACTGTCAACATTAGACAGATCAACGAGACAGAAAGTTAACAAGGATATCCAGGAATTGAACTCATCTCTGCAGCAAGCAGACCTAATAGACATCTATAGAACTCTCCACCCCAAATCAACAGAATATACATTCTTCTCAGCACCACATCGTACTTACTCCAAAATCGACCACGTAGTTGGAAGTAAAGCACTCCTCAGCAAATGTACAAGAACAGAAATTATAACAAACTGTCTATCAGACCACAGTGCAATCAAACTAGAACTCAGGACTAAGAAACTCAATCAAAACCACTCAACTACATGGAAACTGAACAACCTGCTCCTGAATGACTACTGGGTACATAACGAAATGAAGGCAGAAATAAAGATGTTCTTTGAAACCAATGAGAACAAAGATACAACATACCAGAATCTCTGGGACACATTTAAAGCAGTGTGTAGAGGGAAATTTATAGCACTAAATGCCCACAAGAGAAAGCAGGAAAGATCTAAAATTGACACTCTAACATCACAATTAAAAGAACTAGAGAAGCAAGAGCAAACACATTCGAAAGCTAGCAGAAGGCAAGAAATAACTAAGATCAGAGCAGAACTGAAGGAGATAGAGACACAAAAAACTCTCCAAAAAATCAATGAATCCAGGAGTTGGTTTTTTGAAAAGATCAACAAAATTGACAGACCACTAGCAAGACTAATAAAGAAGAAAAGAGAGAAGAATCAAATCAACGCAATTAAAAATGATAAAGGGGATATCACCACTGACCCCACAGAAATACAAAGTACCATCAGAGAATACTATAAACACCTCTATGCAAATAAACTGGAAAATCTAGAAGAAATGGATAATTTCCTGGACACTTACACTCTTCCAAGACTAAACCAGGAAGAAGTTGAATCCCTGAATAGACCAATAGCAGGCTCTGAAATTGAGGCAATAATTAATAGCCTACCAACCAAAAAAAGTCCAGGACCAGATGGATTCACAGCTGAATTCTACCAGAGGTATAAGGAGGAGTTGGTACCATTCCTTCTGAAACTATTCCAATCAATAGAAAAAGAGGGAATCCTCCCTAACTCATTTTATGAGGCCAACATCATCCTGATACCAAAGCCTGGCAGAGACACAACAAAAAAAGAGAATTTTAGACCAATATCCCTGATGAACATCAATGCAAAAATCCTCAATAAAATACTGGCAAACCGGATCCAGCAACACATCAAAAAGCTTATCCACCATGATCAAGTGGGCTTCATCCCTGGGATGCACGGCTGGTTCAACATTCGCAAATCAATAAACATAATCCAGCATATAAACAGAACCAAAGACAAGAACCACATGATTATCTCAATAGATGCAGAAAAGGCTTTTGACAAAATTCAACAGCCCTTCATGCTAAAAACGCTCAATAAATTCGGTATTGATGGAACGTACCTCAAAATAATAAGAGCTATTTATGACAAACCCACAGCCAATATCATACTGAATGGGCAAAAACTGGAAAAATTCCCTTTGAAAACTGGCACAAGACAGGGATGCCCTCTCTCACCACTCCTGTTCAACATAGTGTTGGAAGTTCTGGCTAGGGCAATTAGGCAAGAGAAAGAAATCAAGGGTATTCAGTTAGGAAAAGAAGAAGTCAAATTGTCCCTGTTTGCAGATGACATGATTGTATATTTAGAAAACCCCATTGTCTCAGCCCAAAATCTCCTTAAGCTGATAAGCAACTTCAGCAAAGTCTCAGGATACAAAATTAATGTGCAAAAATCACAAGCATTCTTATACACCAGTAACAGACAAACAGAGAGCCAAATCAGGAATGAACTTCCATTCACAATTGCTTCAAAGAGAATAAAATACCTAGGAATCCAACTTACAAGGGATGTAAAGGACCTCTTCAAGGAGAACTACAAACCACTGCTCAGTGAAATAAAAGAGGACACAAACAAATGGAAGAACATACCATGCTCATGGATAGGAAGAATCAATATCGTGAAAATGGCCATACTGCCCAAGGTAATTTATAGATTCAATGCCATCCCCATCAAGCTACCAATGAGTTTCTTCACAGAATTGGAAAAAACTGCTTTAAAGTTCATATGGAACCAAAAAAGAGCCCGCATCTCCAAGACAATCCTAAGTCAAAAGGACAAAGCTGGAGGCATCACGCTACCTGACTTCAAACTATACTACAAGGCTACAGTAACCAAAACAGCATGGTACTGGTACCAAAACAGAGATATAGACCAATGGAACAGAACAGAGTCCTCAGAAATAATACCACACATCTACAGCCATCTGATCTTTGACAAACCTGAGAGAAACAAGAAATGGGGAAAGGATTCCCTATTTAATAAATGGTGCTGGGAAAATTGGCTAGCCATAAGTAGAAAGCTGAAACTGGATCCTTTCCTTTCTCCTTATACGAAAATTAATTCAAGATGGATTAGAGACTTAAATGTTAGACCTAATACCATAAAAATCCTAGAGGAAAACCTAGGTAGTACCATTCAGGACATAGGCATGGGCAAAGACTTCATGTCTAAAACACCAAAAGCAACGGCAGCAAAAGCCAAAATTGACAAATGGGATCTCATTAAACTAAAGAGCTTCTGCACAGCAAAAGAAACTACCATCAGAGTGAACAGGCAACCTACAGAATGGGAGAAAATTTTTGCAATCTACTCATCTGACAAAGGACTAATATCCAGAACCTACAAAGAACTCAAACAAATTTACAAGAAAAAAACAAACAACCCCATCAAAAAGTGGGCAAAGGATATGAACAGACATTTCTCAAAAGAAGACATTCATACAGCCAACAGACATGAAAAAATGCTCATCATCACTGGCCATCAGAGAAATGCAAATCAAAACCACAATGAGATACCATCTCACACCAGTTAGAATGGCGATCATTAAAAAGTCAGGAAACAACAGGTGCTGGAGAGGATGTGGAGAAATAGGAACACTTTTACACTGTTGGTGGGATTGTAAACTAGTTCAACCATTATGGAAAACAGTATGGCGATTCCTCAAGGATCTAGAACTAGATGTACCATATGACCCAGCCATCCCATTACTGGGTATATACCCAAAGGATTATAAATTATGCTGCTACAAAGACACATGCACACGTATGTTTATTGCAGCACTATTCACAATAGCAAAGACTTGGAATCAACCCAAATGTCCATCAGTGACAGATTGGATTAAGAAAATGTGGCACATATACACCATGGAATACTATGCAGCCATCAAAAAGGATGAGTTTGTGTCCTTTGTAGGAACATGGATGCAGCTGGAAACCATCATTCTTAGCAAACTATCACAAGAACAGAAAACCAAACACCGCATGTTCTCACTCATAGGTGGGAACTGAACAATGAGATCACTTGGACTCAGGAAGGGGAACATCACACACCGGGGCCTATCATGGGGAGGGGGAGAGGGGAGGGTTTGCATTGGGAGTTATACCTGATGTAAATGACGAGTTGATGGGTGCAGCACACCAACATGGCACAAGTATACATATGTAACAAACCTGCACGTTATGCACATGTACCCTACAACTTAAAGTATAATAATAATAAATAAATTAAAAAAAAAAATCTGTAAGAATTAATTGATGAGCTTAGCAGAGTCATGTGATAAACAATTTTCTTTCTACATATTAGCAACAAATAGTTAAAAACTGAAATAAACCGATGCCATTTATAATAAAATTAAAATATGAAAAATGTAGGGATAAATTTTATGAAATATGTATATGACTACAAAAAACTTTAAAATGCTGATGAGAAAAATTAAAGAAGATGAACTAAATGAATTGGTAATCGTAATAATAAATAAATAGATTACCATGCTCATGGACCAGAAGCCATTAAGATATCAGCTCTCCCCAAATTGATTTATCTTCATTCAGTGTGATATCAATAAAATTTCCAGCAGTCTTCTTTTGGTGATATAAATTGACAAGTTAATACTAATTTTTTTTTTTTAGACGGAGTCTTGCTCTGTCACGGCCAGGCTGGAGTGCAGTGGCGTGATCTCGGCTCACTGCAACCTCTGCCTTCTGGGTTCAAGGGGTTCTCATGTCTCAGCCTCCCGAGTAGCTGGGATTACAGGCGCCCGCCATCACGCCCGGCTAATTTTTTGTATTTTTTAGTAGAGACAGAGTTTCACCATGTTGGTCAGGCTAGTCTTGAACTCCTGACCTCAGGTGATCCGCCTGCCTCAGCTTCCCAAAGTGCTGGGATTACAGGTGTGAGCCACTGCATCCGGCCAATACTAAAATTTATATGGAAATTCAAAGGATCTGGATTATCCAGAATAATTTTATCATGGAAAAACAAAGTTGAAGAACTTAACTACCTAATTATAAGAGTTACAACAGGCCGGGCGTGGTGGCTTATGCCTATAATCCCAGCACTTTGGGAGGCTGAGGCGGGTGGATCACCTGAGGTCAGGAGTTCGAGACCAGCTTGGCCAACATGATGTAACCCCATCTCTACTAAAAATACAAAAATTATCTGGGCGTGGTGGTGCACATCTGTAATCCCAGCTACTCTGGAGGCTGAGGCAGGAGAATTGCTTGAACCCGGGAAGTGGAGGTTGCAGTGAGCCGAGATCATGCCACTGCACTCTAGCCTGGGCTACAGAGTAAGATTCTATCTCAAAAAAAAAAAAGACTTATAATAAAGTTACATTAATCAAGACAGTACAATATTGGCATAGGAATGTCTGTACAGATAATGGAACAGAACTGAGTGTGAAATAGAACCACATATATGGTCAGTTGATTTTTTTTTTTTGACAGATCTGAGATTTCGTTTACTTTTTAAAAATAAAAATATTTTGCTCAGTCATAATGTACATACAGAAAAGTGCTCATGGTCAATTAATTTTTGATGAAAATGACATGTTAATTCAATGAGGAAAAGATAACCTTTTTAAAAAATGGTGCTGAAATAATTGGATCTCCATATACAAAAAATATAACTTCAACTTATAAATCACATTATATGTAGCAATAAACTTGAAATGGTTGTTAAACTGAAATGTAAATGCTAAAACTGTATTATACAACTAGTAGAAGAGAACATTGGAGAAAAACCTTAGTGACTTTGAGTTAGGCAAAGATTTCTTAACTAGGACACAAAAAGCATGAAGAGAAAAAAAATTCATGAACTAGACTTCATAAAATTAAAAACTTTTGATTTTTAAAAGACACTATTACAGAAATGAAAAGTAAGACACAAACTGGGAGAAAATATATGTAAAACATATATCTGATAAAAGACTTGTATCCAGAATATAGAAAGGACTTTAATAATAAGGAAAAAATGAGCAAAAGATTTGAATGGATGCTTCTCCAAAAAGATATAAAAATGACAAATAAATATGGGGAAAGTTGTTCAACATCTTCAGACATTAGGGAAATAGAAATTGAAACCACAATATCAGGATCATCATGGCAGACGGAAGGCAGGACTAGATTGCAGCTCTGACTCAGATGGACAGAGCACTGTGTAGAGGCTCGCATCATGAACTTTAGCTCCAGATTGACAACAAGAAGAAACCAGCAATCCCAAGAGGACCCACAGTCCCTCTGAAGGAAGCAGCCTGCTCCTGCAGGACCTGGAGACATTCCAAATACTGAGTGCCCCAATTGCATAAGTGGGAAAAGGAGATCCTCTTCTCCTGAACACACACCCCCACTGGAGAAACTGAAGGCCTGTTTGCAGGAGAAGTTTCACACTTTACCTGGAGCTGAGTCAATTAAGACAGCCAGAAAAATATAGGGGTAGAGGAAGCAGCGGGAAAGGCCCTGGGAGCTCGCTGGGTCCCTAAGGAGGCCACAGGGATCCCTTGTGAGGGTGGCCTAGCCCTGCCCCCACCTGACAGCCTTCCCTCCCCACCCTGGTAGCTGAAGACAAAAGGCAAATAATCTTGGGAGTTCTAGGGCCCCACCCACCACTGGTTCCTCTCCATACTACCATAGCTGATGCTTTCTGGAAAAGTGCCACCTCCCAGCAGGAAGCCAACTAGCACAAAAATAGAGCATTAAGCCACAAAAACTGACTGGGTACGGTGGCTCACGCCTGTAATCCTGGCATTATGGGAGGCCAAGGTGGGCAGATCACGAGGTCAGGAGTTCGAGACCAGCCTGGCCAAGATGGTGAAACACCGTCTATACTAAAAATATAAAAATCAGCTGAGTATGGTGGCATGTGGCTGTACCTCCCAGCTACTCGGGAGGCTGAGGCAGAAGAATCGCTTGAACCCGGGAGGCGGAGATTGCCGTGAGCCAAGATTGTGCCACTGCACTCCAGCCTCCAGCCTGGGCGACAGAGCAAGACTCCATCTCAAAAAACAAACAAACAAAAACCCCACAAAAGCTAAGAATCCTCATAGAGTCCATTGCACCCTCCTGGCACCTGCACTGGAACAGACACTGTTATCCACGGCTGAGAGATCCGTAGACAGTTCACATCACAGGACTCTGTGCAGACAACCCCCAGTACCAGCCCAGAGCCAGGTAGACTTGCTGGGTGGCTACACCCAAAAGAGAGACAGCAATCACTGCAGTTTGGTTCACATGAAGCCACATCCATAGGAAAAGGGGGAGAGTACTACATCAAGGGAATACCCCATGAGACAAAAGAATCTAAACAGCAGCCTTCAGCCTAGATCTTCCCTCTGACAGAGAAAAGGTTATTTATTAAACTGAGGCACCAGAGAAAGGCAAAGTCCAATGCGAGGAACTCCAAAAAATGATACAGGAAATGAAGGGAGAAATATTCAAGGAAATAGACAGCTTAAATAAAAAACAATGCAAACCTCAGGAAACATTGGACATACTTATAGAAATGCAAAAGGCTCTGGAAAGTCTCAGCTATAGAATTGAACAAGTAGAAGAAAGAAATTCAAAGCTCTAAGACAAGGTTTTTGAATTAACCCAATGCAACAAAGACAAAGAAAAAAGAATGAGAAAATATGAACAAAGCCTCCAAGAAGTCTGGGATTATGTTAAATGACCAAACCAAAGAATAATTGGTATTCCTGAGTAAGAAGAGAAATGTAAAAGTTTGGAAAACATATATGGGGGATTAATTGAGGAAAACTTCCCTGGCCTTGCTAGAGACCTAGATGTTCCAAATACAAGAAGCACAAAGAACACCTGGGAAATTCATCGCAAAAAGGTCATCGCTTAGGCCCATTGTCATCAGGTTATGTAAAGTTAAGACGAAGGAAACAATCTTAAGAAACTGTGAGACAGAAGCAGCAGGTAACCCATGAAGGAAAACTTCTCAGATTAACAGCAGATTTCTTAGCAGAACCCTACAAGCCAGAAGGGATTGGGGCCCTATCTTCAGCCTCCTCAAACAGAACAATTATCAACCAGGAATTTTGTATCCAGTGAAATTAAGCATCATTTTTGAAGGAAATATAGTATTTTTCAGACAAACAAATGCTGAGAGAATTCACCACTAACAAGCCACCACTACAAGAACTGCTAAAAGGAACTCTAAATCTTGAAACAAATCCTGGAAACACATCAAAACAGAAACTCTTTAAAGCATAAATCACAGGACCTATAAAACAAAATACAAGTTAAAAAGCAAAAACAACAAAAAACCCAAGGTACACAGGCAAAACATAGCACAATGAATGCAAGGGTACTTCAGGTCTCAATACTAACATTGAATATAAATGGCCTAACTGCCCCACTTAAAACTTACAGAACTGCAAAATGGATAAGAACTCACCAAGCAACTATCTGCTGCCTTAGGAGACTCACCTAACACATTAAGGACTCACATAAACTTAAGGTAAAGGGGTGGAAAAGGCATTTCATACAAATGGACACAAAAAGTGAGCGGGGTAGCTATTCTTATATCAGATAAAACAAAGCAACAGCGGTTAAAAGAGACAAAGAGGGACATTATGTAACTGTGAAAGACCTTGTCCAACAGGAAAATATCACAATCCTAAACATATATGCACCTAACACTAGAGCTCTCAAATTTATAAAACAAATAATAATATACCTAGAATAATAATATACCTAGGAAATGAGATAGACAGCAACATATTAATAATGGGGGACTTCATTACTCCACTGACAGCACTAGACAGGTCATCAAGACAAAGTCAACAAAGAAACAATGGATTTAAACTATACCTTGGAACAAATGGACTTAACAGATATATACAGAGTATTTCATGTGACAGCCACAGAATACACATTCTATTCAACAGCACATGGAACTTTCTCCAAGATAGACCATATGATAAGCCCTAAAACGAGCCTCAATAAATTTAAGAAATTTGAAATTGTATCAAGCACTCTCTTAGACCACAGTGGAATAAAACTGGAAATCAACTCCAAAAGGAACCTTCAAAACCACGCAAATACATGGAAATTAAATAACCTGCTCCTGAATGAGCAATGGGTCAAAACCAAAATCAAGATGGAAATTAAAAAATTCTTCGAACTGAATGACAGTAATGACACAACCTATCAAAACCTCTGGGATATAGCAAAGGCAGTGCTAAGAGGAAAGTTCATACCCCTAAACGCCTACATCAAAAAGACCCAAAGAGTACAAAGTGACATTCTAAGGTCATACCTCAAGGAACTAGAGAAACAAGAACAAACCAAATCCAAACCCAGCAGGAGAAAGGAAATAACCAAGATCAGAGCAGAACTAAATGAAATAGAACAAACAAATACAAAAGATAAATGAAACGAAAAGGTGGTTCTTTGAAAAGATAAATATAATTGATAGATCATTAGCAAGATTAACTAAGAAAAGAAGAGAGAAAATCCAAATAACCTCATTAAGAAATGATACAGGAGATATTACAACTGACACCACTGAAATACAAAAGATCATTCAAGGCTACTGTGAACACCTTCACACACATAAACTAGAAAACCTAGGAAGAGATGGATAAGTTCATGGAAAAATACAACCCTCCTAGCTTAAATCAGGAATAATTAGATACCCTGAACAGACCAATAACAAGCAGTGAGATTGAAAAGGTAATTTAAAAATTACCAACAAAAAAATGTCCAGGACCAGACAAATTTACAGCAGAACTCTACCAGACATTTAACGAATTGGTACCAATCCTTTTGACACTATTCCACAAGATAGAGAAAGAAGGAACCTTCCCTAATTCATTCTTTGAAGCCAGCATCACCCTAATACCAAAACCAGGAAAGGACATAACCAAAAAAGAAAACTACACACTGATATCCTTGATGAACATAGTTGCTAAAATCCTTAACAGAATACCAGCTAACCGAATCCAACAACATATCAAAAAGATAACCCACTACGATCAAGTGGGTTTCATACCAGGTAAGCAAGGATGGTTTAACATATGCACGTCAATGTGATACACCATATAGTTAAAAACAAAAATCACATGATCATCTCAATAGATACAGAAAAAGCATTAGACAAAACCCAGCATCTTTTTATGATTATAACTTGGCATACGAGGGACATACCTCAATGTAATAAAAGCCATCTATAACAAACCCACAAACAACATAATACTGAAAAGTTGAAAACATTCCCTCTGAGAACTGGAACAAGATAAGAATGCCCACTCTCACCACTTCTCTTCAACATAGTACTGGAAGTCCTAGCCAGAGCAATCAGACAAGAGAAAGAAATAAAGGGCAACCAAATCAGTAAAGAGGAAGTCATACTGTCACTGTTTGCTGATGATATAATTGTTTACCTCAGAAACCCTAAAGACTCCTCCAGAAAGCTCCTGGAACTGATAAAAGAATTCAGCATAGTTTCTGGATACAAGATTAATGTACACAAATCAGTAGCTCTTCTATACACCAATGGCAACCAAGCAGCAAATCAAATCAAGAACTCAACCCCTTTATAGTAGCTGCCAAAAAATGAAATACTTAGAAATATACCTAACCAAAGAGTCGAAAGACCTCTACAAGGAAAACTACAAAACTCTGCTGAAAGAAATCATAGATCTCACAAGTAAATGGAAAAACATTCCATGCTCATGGATGGGTAGAATCAATGTTGTGAAAATTGCCAAAAGCAATCTACAAGTTCAGTGCAATCCTTATTAAAATACCACCATCATTCTTCACAGAATTAGAAAAAAACAATTCTAAAATTCATATGGAACCAAAAAAGAACCCACATAGGCAAAGCAAGACTAAGCAAAACAAAACGAATCTGGAGTCATCACACTACCTGATTTCAAATTATACTATAGGGCCATAGTCACCATAACAGCATGGTACTGGTATAAAAATAGGCACATAGACCAATGGAATGGAATAGAGAACCCAGAAATAAAGCCAAATACTTACAGCCAACTGATCTTCAAGAAAGCAAAAAAAAAAAAAAAAAAAAAACAAAAACATAGTGGGGAAAGGACAACCTTTTCAACAAATGGTGTTGGGATAATTGGCTAGCCACATGTAGAAGAATGAAATTGGATCCTCATTCCTCACCTTATACAGAAATCAACTCAAGATGGATTAAGGACTTAAATCTAAGATCTGAAACTATAAAAATACTAGAAGATAACCCTGGAAAAACCCTTCTAGATATTGGCTTAAGCAAGGATTTCATGACCAAGAACTCAAAAACAAATGCAATTAAAACAAAGATAAATAGTTGGGACTTAATTAAAATAAAGAGCTTTTGCATAGCAAAAGGAACAGTCAGCAGAGTAAACAGACAACACACAGAGTGGGAGAAAATCTTCACAATCTATACATCTGACAAAGGACTAATATTCAGAATCTACAACAAACTCAAACAAATCAGTAAGAAAAAACAAACAATCCCATCAAAAAGTGGGCCAAGAAGAAGAATAGACAATTCTCAAAAGAAGATATACAAATGGCCAAAAAACATATGAAAAAAATGCTCAACATCACTAATGATCAGGGAAATACAAATCAAGGCCACAATGCAATACCATCTTACTCCTGCAAGACTGGCCATAATCAAAAAATCAAAAAACAGTAGATGTTGGCATGGATGTGGGTGATCAGGGAACACTTCTACACTGCTGGTGGAAATGTAAACTAGTACAGCCACTATGGAAAACAGTGTGAAGATTCCTTAAAGAACTAAAAGTAGAACTACCATTTGATCCAGCAGTCCTACTACTGAATATCTACCCAGAGGAAAAGAAGTCATTATTCAAAAAATATACTTGCACATGCACGTTTATAGCAGCACAATTCCCAATTGCAAAATCATGGAACCAACCCAAATGCTTATTAGTCAATGAGTAGATAAAGAAACTGTGGTATATATTCAATGGAATACTACTCAGCCATAAAAAGGAATGAATTAATGGCATTTGCAGCAACCTGGATGAGACTGGAGACTATTATTCTAAGTGAATTAACTCAGGAATGGAAAACCAAACATCATATGTTCTCACTGATATGTGGGAGCTAAGCTGTGAGGACACATAGGCATAAGAATGATACAATGGACTTTGGGGACTTGGAAGGAAGCGTGGGAAGGGGCAAGGGATAAAAGACTACAAAAAGGATAAAAGACTACAAAAACTGTATATTGCTCAGGTGATGGGTGCAACAGAATCTCATAAATCACCATTAAAGAACTTACACATGTAACCGAATACCACCTGTACCTCAATAACTTATGGAAACTAAAACAAAAATAAAAATGAAACCACAGTGAGATACCATAGCACACTGATTAAAATGACAAAAATTACAGAGATCACAAGTGTTGGTGATAAAGAGGAACTGTAACTCATATACACTACTAGTAAAAATACAAAATGGTAAAGACACTCTGGAAAATATTTAGCAGCTTATTTTAAAGTGCTTACTATATGACCCAGTTTTATTCATGAGAAGTGGAAACCTAGATCCACACAAAGACTTTGATGCAGATGTTCATAGTGAATTTGTTAATAATAGCCCCAAACCGGAAGGAACTCAAATGCCCTTCAGCTGATGAATGGATAAACAAATTGTGGTATATCAATACAATGGAATATTAGTCAACAAAAAAAAGGAATGAACTATGTCCTGCTATGCTAAGTGAAAGAAACCACACACAAAAGTCTACAAACAGTATTATATTATTGTGAAATTCTAGAAAAGGTGAAACTATGGTGACAGAAGTTTGTGTGTATATGCTTTTTATAAAAAGTCAAAGGGAAGCAAAATGAATTGTAATTCTTACCCCATTTATGTATCATAGTAGAGGACCTGTACCTGTCTTAAAGATTTTTAACATGTGAACGATCAAAATGAACAATTTGCTTGCAATCACACAGTGAATGAAGTGGATGACAAAGTTGAATTTTTGCTATTTTGGGTCGGTGAAGTGTGACTGTGTCATACTAAGACATTTTTTTCTGGTGATCCCAAATGGTCTCTGAAAAACCTTCCAGAAAAATAGTTCTGAAAATTGTGTCCTTAGTAGTTTCTTCATTGGAATAAATTTATAGCCTCCTTGAGTTCAGAATTTGAAGAATACAAGTGTTTTGAGATTTCCTTTTTTAAAAAGATAGTTTAGTTTTGCTTATGTCTTTTAAATCGCTCTTTTTTTAGACCATCACTTTGGACATTCGTTGGTAACAGCCAATAATATCTGATTTTCAGATAATCCAGGGAGCCAGTCTAATGGCTGCAAAGCCTTCCTGAGCATTTGCCAGGACCAGCAGCTCAGCAGCCGCACAGGCAAAAGTCCCAAAAAGAATAAGAAATAATTTTCTCATAATCAAACGTGTCTGGAATGGACATGGGCTATCTTGAGGAAAAAGTGAATTTCCCTGGTTTAAGTGGCAACTGCAGACCCCATTGGCAGGCACATATGAGAGAAGTTTTAAGCATCAGATGGGGCATTGGACTAATGCACGCATTCTGTGGACATGTACCTGGAGCCAGGCTTCCCAAATGGACTACAGCTAGAGCTATCCTGACCCTGTCATGGAAAACTTCATCTAGCTTTGGATCTTGTGGATATTAAGAAGATAGACTTTCTGTGACACACCCTTGGAATCCAGATTTCAAGGATGGCAGTTCTTTAGCCTGTTGTTAAAGATGTGTAGTGCCTCCATACAGTTCTGAAAGATGCCATTCTGTATGGGTTGAAAACAGTCCCAGAGATCATTTACAATCAAGCAAATGTGCATATTTCTGTTTGGTTCAATGCTATCCAATAGGTTTTCCCAACTCATTCTGTTTTCTGGAAAATAATTGATGAATTTAATTTGCCCTTATTATTGGTTTAAGTGAAAATGTTGTTAGATCTCAAAAGTTGAGAAACGTATATCAGGGTAAATGCTGAAAGACATGATTCTTTATCAGAAGCACCTTGTGGCTTAAAAATACATATCCAGGACTTAGAAGAGCTAACATCTTCTTCCAAATAACCTGGTAGAAGAGTTCGAGAAAGCTGCCCCAGAAGGTGGAGTTTGGCAGAGTCTGGACTACTCTGTTGAGGGCATACTCTTTAAAGAAGATGATTTTATAGTTAAGCAGGGAAGGTGAAACTTATTTTTTGGACTGGGGCATATCTATGCCTCCCTCCTTTCAAGTTGAGAGACCATGAACACAGGTTCTATTCACTAAATTAATCCCTCTTGTAGTCCTTCCATGTATTAATTCAGCAGATATTTAGTGAGCACCAGTGTACATAGTGCTATGGGAGGTGCAGTTAGGAACACAAATATAAGGAAGATACCAACCTGGGTCTGAAAGAACTCAAAATCCCAATATGGACAGGCAAGATGGAAAAGTAAGCAGCCACAAGGCAGTGTCTGAGGCACACCAGTTGAATGAATTGGAAAGTAGGGGCAGTGGAGGTCAAATGAAAGAAAGCATATTTCATTTCAGCTGTTTAGGGGTAGAGTGGTTTCTGTGAGCCATACATTCCTAAGGAAGGAGCGAGAGTGTTCTCTCTGGCAGAAATGTCAAGGAGAATGAGACACAATTACATTTGGTGATGAGGACATTGCTGCTGACCTTCAAGAGTAGGAATTTCAGGAGAGGATGGTATTGGAAGCCACATTGTAAGTTGCCAGGGCAGGTGCATTGGAGGAAGTGGAGTGGTGGTCACTCACTGGGACGTTTGATAGGGAACGATAGGAAGTACAACAGAGTCAATGAGAACTTTTTTGCCTCATAAGGAGTAAATTGTTATTTTGAAGGTAGAGGCAAATGATTATTGAAGGGGAGAGGTTAAACTTTTATTAAAAAAAATCATTAAACTGTAGAATCCCAGAAAGTATAATGTTAATAAAGGAAAAACAATAAGATAATTGTTAGCATTTTTGGTAAAGAAATGAACTGACATAAAATACATTTTTTGCATTTTAAATAAAAGCATTACATTAAGAAACTAAAATATTACTATTGATTAGTAAGTGAGAAGTTGAGTAAAAGTAATTTCATATTTAGATTCTTGTTATTTACAGAACATTGGTCGGGCATAGTGGCTCACACCTGTAATCCTAGCACTTTAGAAGACCGAGGCAGGTGGATCACCTGAGGTCAGGAGGTCAAGACCAGCCTGGCCAACATGGTGAAACACTGTCTCTACTAAAAATACAAAAATTAGCTGTGTGTAGTGGCAGTTGCCTGTAATTCCAGCTACTCAGGAGGCTGAGGCAGGAGAATCGCTTGAGCCTAGGAGGTGGAGGTTGCAGTGAGCAGAGATGGCGCCATGGCACTCCAGCCTGGGAGACAAGAGCAAGACTCTGTCTCAAAAAAAAGAAAGAAAGAACATTAATGTCTTTGATCTTCTGATAGTAATTGAAAGGCATTGTTCCTTACCTTCTCAGTGAAACACTAGGGGATACAAACTGCATGTAAGAGCTTTTCTGTAGCTTACCTCTGTCTCATGTATTTATCAGGGCTTGTTGTGCAGACCACTGTTTTACATCATTGATTATGTGAGTAAGAGGGAAGAAAGGAGAGTCAAGTTATACCCTTGGAAGATGAAACTTATAATTTCCATGAAGCTTACTTTATGACAGTACAGAAGTTTTCAGGGTACTCTGTCATTCAGGAGTGAGTGAAAGTTTATCACACTTAATGACACCAGTATGTAAGTTTTCAAGGGTAGAGCCAAAACACTGAAAAAATAGTTGTGTGTGTTTGTGTGATTACTAAACCTTCTGAATGTGTATGTGGTTACACTACCTCTTTGCTCTTTGAGATCAACATGAATGCCGCCCGCTCCATCAAAAGGAAATGTGCCATTTAGAGGAATTATTTTAACTGTGGGTCTCACAGGCATTTCTCTTGTCCTCCTCAGACACAGGTGTGTTTGCAGTGGTGAACAGCCATTCCTTGTCCCTGCTGGGGAAGCTGACCATCAGTGCTGCCTTTAACATTGTTTATATCTACACCTCTGAACTTTACCCTACAGTCATCAGGTATGTGTCTCACATAGCCTCATTCTTCACACATTCTACACTTTGTCATCCATTCTTGCACCAACAGAGGTGTGGTACTTATTTCATCTGCTTCTGGAGTTAGTGTGGGGCAGCAGTAATTCAGCAAGTAGTTTAGGCTAAGAGCCTGCCTTTACAGACTGCTCTCTGCCTGCTCTGCTAGGAAAATGTCACTTTATGGTAGACTGAATTCCTTCGTGTAAGTTGTAAGAGAAGTACTCTATGCTAGGCATATTCTATCACCCAAACAGTGCGCAGATGCTGTTATTCTTTTGGTGAATTTTATTTATTCAGTCACTCATCCTGTATCACACATCACAGACAAGGGGACAAGCTCCCTATTCTCACAGAGCCTCCATTTTAACACAAAATAGACACATTTTAAAATGATAATTTCATATAGTAACAAGTGAATATCAGAGTTAAACAGCAATTGTTAAAGCTGGGTTCTTAATGAATAGGATGCGTTTATATTGAAAAGGATAAATATCCAGCCTAAATTTTCCTTTATAAAATAAGTCTGAAAGCAAGAAACACACCCAAATTTGAAGGATGGGGGTGCAGCTGAGGCTCTGCAGAACTGCTTCTGTGGTCTGGGTAGGCATTCTCTCAGCTGGCTCTTTCTCAGTCTTTTAGAGGATCTTTCCAAACAATCCTTCTCCTTCCCTTATCCGTGCAAGAAGCCTCATGGTTGTTTCTGCCTGTTAATTTAAAATTATTTTTCCCAGTAAGAGATTAGAGTGTCTGCATTGGCTAGTAATTTCCTAGTTGGTCCTGTAACCTACTTTACGTGGCTACTGGCTATAAAACTAGCATGATGATTTTGTCCAAACTGGGACAATTTTGAGAGCAAATGTGAGTATGAACTTTTCAGCTGGGATTACAGAGTGCTGTATCCCTCTACCCAAAACCATTAATTATCATTCTCTCTCCTTCCGTCTCTCCTTCCTACCTTTTTTATGCCTGCACTCACTATAAAGGTGTTCTTGGTTTCCTGACAGTACACACTTAGTCAATTTCTGTTTATATGCTTGACCCGTTAATTGTTAATTAGTTGAGTTTAAATAAATGAGCAGCCTTTTCAGATCATAAAACCCTGGCTCTTTGTAAGAGACCTAAGGCGTAAAAACCCATGAGAACTTTTAATTTAAAAATATTCAAATGCTCTTTTCTATATCATCCTTTGTGGATCCACTGTCCCATATGGTAGTTACTAGCTTTGTGTAACTGTTTAAGTGTAAATTAATTAAAATTAAATAAATTAAACATTCAGTTCTTCATCCTTCCTGGCCGCATTTCAAGCACACAGTAGTGCATGTGTCTAGTGGCTTCCACATTGAACCGGGTAATTACAGAACATTCGTAACATCTCAGGAATGTCTAGTAGGCAGCTCTGGAACCCACTGTTCTCTATGATCCTGTGCTTCCACTTCAGGACATGTTATTCCATGCCCACTGCTGCCCCCCAAGGGTCTCTTAATTCCCCCGCTAGAACTTACTGATGTATTTTTCCTTATGCTTTTCAGGAATGTTGGGCTTGGAACTTGTTCCATGTTCTCCCGAGTTGGTGGGATTATTGCTCCCTTCATCCCCTCACTGGTTGGTTTGTACCTTCTAGTTTTGTTTTTCTTGATTCTCTGCTTTGGAAATGCTTATGCTTTTGAGTAGAAAGAGGTGATGAACAGATGTCATTTAAGATCTGCTGACACAAATGTGAACCTTGTCCCTTTTAGATAGTACTCCGTCAGGGCAGACGGACTCTTATCGAGGATTCATTTGCCTCCAGTGGGTCTGATTTTTTGTTCATCTGAATTCGTTGGAGGGCCTGCTATTGCCAGTGTACCCCATTCCTGTCCCCATGAAAAAGTTAGTCAACTAATAAGTATGTATGACACTTCTGCTGTGTGCTGGGCTCTATGCTGAGCACTTTCTACATATCATCACATGCAGTCCTCATAGTAACCATAAAAGGTAGGCATTGTTGTTACCCTTGTATTAAATATGAGAAATGCTACAGAAAGAGGTTAAATACCTTCCCCCAAGAACACACCTCTTGGAAAATATTAGAGGAGAAATATGTCTCGCACTGTGTCTGTTAATATGTTTTTTGAAACTTTCCAACTGTTATAGTCAAAGAAAGGGAATCAGGTTAAATGACAACCCTAAAATCCTTCATCTTAAAATGCTCAGATTCTGTGAAAGAACCCAGAGGACCCTTATGCAAGTCTCTCCTTGGTTTGATTTGTGACTTTCCCTAGCTGAGACATTTTGAAAGCAACTAGATTTGATGTGGGACTTGTTGACCTGTTCTGTAGACAACTGTTCATTACTTAGGCAGGTCTCTGAAATGCCATTGTAACCTTTTCATTTTCTGAGGTGCAGTACATTTCCCTTCTCTGAGTATCTCTCTCCATGTCTCATGGTTAATTTTAGGTCACAAGACCCTTCTTGAAGGAGTCATGTTAGGTCTGTGTTTTATTCTGCAAAATATAGGTACTGTTAAAGATATCTGACTTTGGATAGCTATCCTAGAACATTATAATACCCAGCACTGTGTCTCTGTTGCTTCCTATAAGGTTAGAAGAAGGGAAAGTGTGTGTTCCCCTTGTTTCAAAAACAGGCCCACAGTGCTGGACATATGTTTGCATGTAGATGGCTAGAGATGAAAGATTCTCCTCCTCCCTCTTCCTCCTCATCCCCATCTTCTGCTTGGTTCTCTCCATCTCTGCCTTCTCCTCCGCCTTCTCCCTTTTCTACCTCCTCCATTATCTCTTCACTTTAAAAAATCAGGAAAAAATTGCCTGAGGGGAAATCCTAATTAGTAGTGAACCTACCCACAGAATTTGGAAGCCTAAACCAGAAGATCATAAAGCTTAGCTGGAATTCTAGAATGTTGATCAGCTCCGAAAAGCCCCAGAGAAGCACCCTGGAAGCAATTGTTTTTCATGTTTTCCTTGAACCTGTTTGTGATGAAATGCTTCTGTTTTCCTGAGAATATGTTTTGGATCTCTGAAACAATTGCTTGTTTCACCAGCCCTCTACCATGCTCAATTTAGAAGCTTATAAGCCATATGTATATGGTAGGGTTGGGTTTTTAAAAGAGTTTTTACACCTTTAATCCCTGGAATTCTCAGTTATGGTGTTAAGGTATATGGGATGGTTTGGCCAATTCCAGGATTGAGAACTTTAAAGTTCATCATCAGCAAGTATTTTGGGGTGCCTCTGTGCAAAGTGGGCTCACCTGGAATGGAAGCTGAACTACGAGATGTCCTGTCAACTCTGGCCATATAGGCCTGCCTGCTCAGAGGCAGCCTGGCCTCTTCTCCTGCAGTACCCACCCCAGGCATGAAATTACTGCTTCTGATCCGCAAACCAGTACTGTTCTTTTATTTACTCACTCCCATATCTATATGCCTGAGGAATCATTCTCTGATTTCCCAGGATAATTCTTCATGTGGAAAGAAGTGGTTTATAGTGTAGTCTACTGGGAGGTCATGAACTGGGTGGTAAACATGACAGTTTTTCAGTCATGAGACTGCTTGCGTTACTTGCAAAGGAAACTAATGCTCTGGTTTGTTTTCATTCCACTACCCACCTCTGCAGAAATATGTGCAATGGTCTTTACCATTCATTGTCTTCGGAGCCACTGGCCTGATCTCCGGCCTCCTGAGTTTGTTATTGCCAGAAACCGTTAACAGTCCGCTGCTCGAAACATTCTCTGACCTTCAGGTGTATTCGTATCGCAGGCTGGGAGAAGAAGCATTATCTTTACAGGCCTTGGACCCCCCACAGGTGTGATATTTTTCTTAATTATTATACCACTCGGATGGTGGCAGTTATTGAAAAAAGGAAGGTTTGCGTTAAATAGAACTGAGCAAAACTGCTGGAAAACAAAGGTGGGATCTAACAGCAGCTGATTTTCAGAGAAATAAAGATGATCGATGATTCATGAGCTTTCCTAGAATATTTTAGGGGCTATTTATTGGGGAAATAGATGTCATATAAATACATTTGTCAGTTGAATAGCTAGATGGTAGTTTCCGTTTCAGAAATGTCATGACATCATTTCCCTGCCCTTTTCTTCTCTCCTGTTTCAGTGTGTGGACAAGGAGAGTTCTTTAGGGAGCGAGAGTGAGGAAGAGGAAGAATTTTACGATGCAGATGAAGAGACTCAGATGATCAAGTGAAGAGCCCCAAATTCCCCCTGAGAAGCAAAGGATCATCTTTTATGCCTCTGGCTAAGGCAGGTTCTTCCATGAATATTAAGAGAGTTGTAAAAAGAGAGGCTTGGCTTGAACGTACATAGATGGTACCCGGCGTGGACTGATGTTTTTAGGCTCAGAAGTTGGAGAAGAGATTTCATGAGAGACAACATCACTGCATTCAGAGAATAGTTGTTAATTTGTTTAGAATTTAAGTTCTGCTCAGAATCATAACATCTGGCAGAACAGCCCAAACCCACATGCCAGAGTGGTAGGCTCATTTGTTTCTAGAGGTTTCATAATGTCGCTTTTCCTTCATCATGATCTAAATAAAGGCAGATATGTAAAACTTCTCACTATTTTGGTGGGGTAAGATAAGCTATCCTTAAGATTTAATCTTTACACCACGTTGGACATTTGCCCCTATCAGTTGCTACTCAGGAATCTTCTGGTACAGGTTAACATCAGCATTTTAATTTTGTGTCCAGGAAAAAGCACCCAGAGGTCATCTATGTGTCCCGAGACCCTCCAGCTTTTTCTCAGCTGATGAAATAAGAGTCCTCAGCTTGGTTCCCAGCCTGCTGGTTGACTTGGGCTCCTCATGCCTTGAGTCCCACAGATGATTCATTAGGAAAAGCCAGATGTACCAAAGCGGTTTACTCAGAGTCAGGAGTGTAGCTCTGGCTGCCTATCAGCTCCCTTGGATACTACAGTGTGTGATTTCTTCCTTTCCCACTAATATGCACATCCAGAAAAATTTCCATCTGAGATTCTAGTACTTCAAAATCATGCATAGTAAATGAGAAAGCCTTAAGTAGAGGGCAGTTAAACAGTGACATGTTGAGCACCTGGAGGGAAAAAAAAGGTGCAGTTTTTAATAATGGAGAAAATGAAATTATCTTTGATAAATTTTTATTTGTTTTGCTTTCAGTATTGTACCATGAGGGATTTGGACAATATTTAAGAACTTGTCCTAGATCAGCCCCGACCTGTTTAATCAGAATGGAAGGTTCAGTAATTTCACAGGAAATGTTGGTTTTTCATTAAGTGCTACCAACTTTCAAGTGAATGTTACATTTGATTTCCTAAAATCATGTCTTGAAAACATGTTTTCCCATGAAACGTGAATACTATCTCAAATAGGAATATAAACCTAGAGTCAACAAGCTTAGGTAGCACTGATTTAGGTCACTTTCCCAATGAGGAAAATTTCTGTGTTTTCAGAATTTCCATTTCTACTAACCTCTTGGAGAAAAAGAAATTGAATTAGAGGTAAATAGAAGACGTCACTGTGGCTGCTTCTGGAAGTGCTGGAAGCATCACCCCAATTGACTCCAAATACTGTCATGTTTTCTTGCACATTGACTTCTGGTTTCCACTGTATCAGTATGTACCTTTGTAATTGTTATTTTTATGTCTTTTATGCCCTTGATTATTAATAGGGCTCTTCATAAACAGAGGCCATCTCTACTACTGTTTATTTTTCTCTGCTGTGCCCAGAACATTGGCCTAGACACAGTAAGACCTAGTAAATATTACTGTTTCTAGCCATCAGGGAGATTGCGGAACTCCTCCCAGTATAACTTTTGCAAACTCCAGGCAAATCTGACCCAAACTCCCAAATTGTCAAATCCTGCTTCACTTTCTCTGGAAAATAGACACCTTCTCAACATCAGAATAGGAAGAGAGGAAGAACTTACAAGGACATTTAAACGTTCTTCTTAAATGGTGGTTGGGGATTTAAAACACTGAACTAACATATACATAATTTTTGATTAGTTGGCGCTTTCTTTGTATTATAAGAGTAATATATCTCATTACAGAAAATTTGGAAACTAGAAATTAAAAAATGTATCACCCATACGTCCAGCATTGAGAGAAAACCAGTGTTACGGCTTTGTTCCATTTGAAGATCAATTGGAAGTGCATCTCTCTATTGGCACTGGGTTCGATTGCCTCTGGCTAATAGAGTTCAATTAGTTCTATCCCTGGGTTTCCTTTCTTAGCTGTGGGGTGAAAGGTAGGAGGGAGAGATCTACAATTTGAATACGTGTTACTTAATAAGGCTCAGCTGGCCATCAGTTCCTTATGTCAGATGTGTCATTAAATTTTTTTTCTAGATGGTCCTTGAGCAAAACTTAGTAATTACTTTTTTTTATTTCCACTGCCTTTATAAAATCAAAATTTCCTCCTTTTGATAATAACTGTTGAATACTATTGATGTAGAGAATGTGTACATGTGTATATTTGCATTGATTAAATTATTGGAAAACTTTTCATTGATAGGTAATGTATTTTGATTGTGCAGATGGTTTGTAGAAAGTATCCTTTTTTTATTCTATTCAAAATTAAATTTTTTTTCTCCTAAAATAAAGCAAGAAAAGTAAATGTAAGATATATAAGAAACCCCAGAGTTTCCAGGGTGAAAGTTCTCATTAGCAGCTTGTTCAAAACATTTACATCACACAGATATTTTGAAAGGAACCATGTTGAAATTTTCTGAGTTTATGAGTTATAACCACAGCCCAGTAAAACCAATACTTGTTATTTGGCTACTTCCAAGCAATGCAGATATTCTTTAGTATTTAAAAATGAGCAAATAAACAAAATGAGGCAAATAAATGAAGAAAATGAGTTTCTGAGGCACTGCTTAAGTGACCATAAATCAGACACATATTTTTATGGTGGGCAAATTGATGAAGATACTTTTAGTAGGCGATTTATATTCATAACAAATACATATTGAAATAATGTCACTACTGTATCAGAATTAAGAAACAGCCTCGCATTAGGACTTCTCCATACAAATTCTTTATCATTGGTTCTTAAATTGGAAAAGTACCTATAAATGATTACATTTTTTAACTAAATAAAATGCAGATATTTTGGCTTCTTGTGAATTTAATAAAGAATCATAAAACATAGGCCTTTTTTTTGTTCTCCCAGAATGTCTCAAAATCTACAGTAGTAGCTTTGACAAGTTGGGCAAATGCAGAACCTGCTAATGAGTTAAGTAATATGTGGACAGGGGTTGTAGCAAAGTTGTAGACTGATGGACACAAAAGTTAACTATCCAAATACTTCTAGAATGAGGAAAATGCAAAGACAGTGCATTGTGGAAAATCCATCAATGTAGAATATCAAAGGAGAAAGAGCTTATGATTGCCTCAATAGAAAAATAAACATTATTTGACAACATTCAACATACATTCAAAATAAAAGCTATTAGTAGAGTAGGAATAAAAGGATGCTTCCTTAATAAAATAAGAGATACTATAGTAGATATGGTAAATTGGCACACAGCATCTCTTCACCTTCCTGGTACCTTGGCCTTTAGCCTTTTTTTTTTTTATCATAACCCACAGTAAGAAATGTGTTTTATATATTCATCCTGTGATACTTCCCCACTTATATATGCACATATAAAATATCTATGAATCATAAAAATGTATATATTTTATGCAATAATACTTAATCTTGCTAGGCACACTAATAACTTATGTTCTATTTCACTTTTTAAAATGCCATTTATGACTCAATAAATGGATATCATGACCCGCTAATAGGTTCCAATCCATAGTTTGAAATCCACTGTTCTACTCTATCTTCTTGTACTACAGAAGCTTTGAAGCTAAAACGTACATTTTCTGAATTTCTTACAGATAAGTTTACCCCTTGCAGCCAGGTGAAGTTTTGTTTCCTTCAATCAGATACAAATGGAACTTGGAAGGTAGAAGCAAGGTGGATGCCATACTTTTGATGAGTCTGCTTTTTTCTTCACAGTGGTGGAGCCATTTGGTTTTTTTGAGGCAGTATCAGCCAGAGATGTTGTCAGTTGAGCAATAAGATCTTAAGATGTTTTGATAAACCTGGAGTAATACTTCTAGTATTCAAATGGAAAAACAAAGATCCAAAAATATTCAAGACAACTCTGATAAAGAAGAGCACACAGAAGGTACTTGACTTTCTAGATATAAAAACTTACGAATCTGTATTGTTGGTCAGCAGTAGACAAATAGATCAATAGAACATAACAGAGATTTATTAAAGATAGCGTGACACATTAGAGGAAAATGTGAACAATTATTGATACTAAGTCTTCTCACCATAATAAAAATAAATTCCAAATAGATTGAAGGCCTCAATGAAAAACAGCAAAACTTTAAAACTATTTGAAAGTTATAGAATATTCTTATGACCTTGGAAAATGGATAGATTTATCAGACAAGAACTAAAAATCATAAATTATTTTTTAATCGATATATGTGACTTGATCTAAATTTAAAACTTGTTTCTGTATGACTGAACATTCTACAGAGTTAAAAGGAAAGCAGCCTGGGTGCAGTGGCGCATGCCTGTAATCCCAGCACTTTGGGAGGCCAAGGTGGGCGAATCACCTGAGGCCAGGAGTTCGAGACCAGCCTGGCTAACGTGGTGAAACCCCATCTCCACTAAAATACAAAAAAAAAGTTAGCCAGGCATGGTGGCATGTACCTATAATCCCAGCTACTCAAGAGGCTGAGGCCAGAGAATCACTTCAACCCAGAACGGGGAGGTTGCAGTGAGCCAAGATCACACCACTGCACTATAGCCTGGGCAACAAAGCAAGACTCCGACTTAAAAAAAAAAAGAAAGCAATAGATTAGGGCAACATTTATAAGCAATAAGGATTAATATCCAGACTATATGAAGAATCACTGCAAATCAGAGATAAAAGCAATAAAGTTTACAAAAACTATGATTAGGCAATTTATAATTCATAGATGAAAAGATGCTCAACCTCACTACAGGATCAGGGAACTGCAAACTGAAACTACATGAAGATATCTTTAAAAATCCATTAGATTGGGAAAATAAGAGTCAGAATATCAAATGTTGAAGCTATGAAGAAAAGGAATTTAGTGACATCCTGATAGAAGCATAAATTTATTCATCAACTAGGTTGTCAGCGAGTGAGGATGAAAATGTACGTAGTCTAGGATTCAGAAATTCTGCTTCTATGTATATCTCATGGAAGAGTGTTTTCAGAAATTTTTACTATAACCCACTGTAAAAAGTTTTATACTGTGACACACAGTACACACACCTGCACACATACCCATATATATACACACATAGATATATAATTGAAATGGTGTTATAAAACAATACCTACTACCCTTAATATCTGCACTGCATTATATTTTGTTTTATTTCATTTCATAAAGAACACTAGTGAAGACACACTAAAATGATTTCACAGTTTTGAATGGATCAAAACATGCAGTTGGAAAAAGTGAAACATAGTACCCTTAATATTTGCCTTGGTACTTGCCTGATATACATGTGTACAAGAGATTTGTATAGAATGTTCATTGCAGCATTATTAGTTGTAATAAAACAATGGAGGTAAATACCTTCAGTAGGGAAATGTATATATATAATTTCATATGCATAGGACGAAGTAAAAACATAGTTCTATGATTGAGGTGATTGGATCTCAATAATGTTGAACAAAATGTTGGCAAATTTTTACTGGATCAAAGTCCTTTCATGTTTAAATTTTCCAGTGAATGATTGGAGTACTTGCTAATTAAAGGGATTTAAATGCTTTTCATGTCATACTTTAAAGTGAAGACTATTGATATTCTGTTACAAAAATATAGAAATCTCTTAATCCCACCCAGATGAAGAATTATCCCTTTTCCCCATGGAGAAAGTCTATAAACTTGCCCACCTGCAAGTCTCAATTTCTCTTCAAAAAGAGCTTTGCATTTGTGGAAACATTTAGACAATTTTTCAGCCAAGACTCTCGAGCTATCTTATGAAGCTTAGAAAAGATTACATATTTATTAAAAAATGTGAAGGGCAGATGTAGCTAAATTAGTATTTAAAGAACTTCAGTCTAGACCCTGAAGAACAATTGATTTTGAATAGAATTGATTGATACAGTTGCTTTGCTTCAAAATGTAACTTTAAGAAATGGAATGAAATGATGGTGTATGAATGTAAAAGCACACAGTCAACTTGGAGGACTTTAATTAATGAGTGATTTACCAGTATGTGTGCAGAGCTTCTAGAAACCATGGAAGATAAAGCATTATGCAAAAGGAAGCCATTAATAAGAGTCTGTAAAGGTTAGCCTTGTGGAGCACAGCACCACAGGAGGAGTGGATCCAGAGGGGCAGAGGCAAACAAGATATTCGCTCACCACTGGGAGACCCATAAAAACTGGTGAATATCTGTCACATCAGATGATTACGGCTTTAGAAGCATTCAAGCTAAGCAGTTCTTGGTGGTGATAATACAACAGATTAATTTGCTTCCTGGGGTCACTTTTATTCTTATAGTTGCATGTCACCACATCAATGTAAAAGAAGAAGGACTTGGCCAGGCGCGGTGGCTCACACCTGTAATCCCAGCACTTTGGGAGGCTGAGGCGGGTGGATCACAAGGTCAGGAGATCGAGACCATCCTGGCTAACACGGTGAAACCCCGTCTCTATTAAAAATACAAAAAAAAAAAAAAAAAATTAGCCAGGCATGGTGGCGGGCGCCTATAGTCCCAGCTACTCGGGAGGCTGAGGCAGGAGAATGGCTTGAACCTGGGAGGCAGAGCTTGCAGTGAGCTGAGATCGCATCACTGCACTCCAGCCTGGGCGATAGAGCAAGACTCCGTCTCAAAAAAAAAAAAAAAAAAAAAGAAGGACTACAACATGCCTTACACTGTCTACAACTAGGATGTGATTTGCCAAACAACTCCCTTTGCCCTCTAATGCTTTCAGTGGGTACTGAATGACCTGAGGACTACATCAAATACTACATCTCACCACACTGGTGATTCTTTTTGAGGAAAACAAAGATCAACTATGATCAGCAGATGCCTTAAGGCCTCACACTTACACACACACCACCCCATTTCCTTGATAATATAAAATAGCAAAACAGTGACCTGAAATGAATTGTAATATCTATAATATGCCTGTCTCTGATGCAGCATGGTTAGACTGGAAAACTTAATTCTGAAGTTGACAGGGAAGAAAATTGGCAAAGGCAGCAATTTACTTCCAAATAATATTCTTTCCAAATTATTTGTTGTAATTAATTTTTTCTTGATAGTTTCCTCTGAGCGGATACTATAACCAAGGAAGAGCAAGAAAATGAAGAGTATTTTGCTTTTACAGGAAGAATGGCAGCCAGAAAGACCAGTGGTTAGGAAATGCCAATCAAACCAACTTTTCTTTAAAAAATACTCCCAAAGGCCTTCTTAGTTTTCATAAGTAATGGGGTCTTGCATTGGTTTTCTATTGATGCTATAACAAATTACCACAAACTTAGTGGCTTTGGACAAGATGAATTTATTTTATGACAGCTCTGAAGTCAGACTACGAAATGAGTCCTAAGGGGCCTGAATGAAGATGTCAGCAGTGCTGGTTTCTGGATTCCTTTTCTGCAATAAAAGGTAACATCCACAGGTTCTGGGGATTTAAATATGGATAGCTTTGGGGGAGAACATTATTCAGCCTGTCACAGGTGTCTTAAAGTGTGTGTCAAAAGATCCTAGGTAGACAAGATCTGGTAGAGTCATCAGTGTATGTTATTAATTTAATGAATAATTCAGTCATCACCTGGAGAAGCCAGACAGAAATCATGGGTAGCAGCTCCAAATCTCCATTTATTGTTGATCTTTTCTAACTATTTAACTAAGCCTGAGGTCTCCCACTGAGACATTTTGTCACTTGTTGTTTGAAAGAATACCCTGCTTACAAAATAATTTAAAACTCACAAGTCTTTGTTTCTGAGTTTCATTTGTTGCTGTATCTTAACAGTTTTTTTAGCAATTATCAAAATCAGCCAGTCACTTCTGTTATTACGTATACTTTTGTTATGTTCTCTGTAATCAACCTATACTTTTCCATCAAACTCTTTGTTTTGTTTGTTTTGAGACAGGGTCTCGCTCTGTTGCCCAGGCTGGAGAACAGTGGCGTGACCCTGGCTGACTGCAACCTCCGCCTCCCAGGCTCAAGTGATCCTTCTGCCTCAACCTCCCAAGCAGCTGGAACTGAAAGCATGCATCACCATGCAGGGCTAATTTTTTTGTGGAGGTGAGGTTTTGCCATGTTGCCCAGGCTGGTCTTGAACTCCTGAGCTCAAGAGATCTTCCAGCCTCAGCCTCCCAAAGTACTGAGATTACAGGTGTGAGCTATCACCCCCAGCCTTCTGTGAAAGTCTTATTGTGTCATTTAATAAATGATGATGTCTTCCCTACTAGGCCATAAGCTCTACAACAACAGAGTACATGTCTTTCTTTTTTCCAATCCATAGCACTGGGCCTAGTGTGTCATGGGCATTCAGATTACTCTTTCATATGAGCTCTATTGTTACACTGAACTCAAAGGCAAGCAGGGACCATATCTTATTCATCTTATTTACCCTAAAAACTAGCATGGTATCTGGGACACAGTAGTCACTTACTACATTTCTGAATGAATGGATGCCCAGACACAAGGCAGTCATGATTAGTTTAGTCTATTCAGTAATGTACTCAAGAGGGATACTCTTCCACAAAATCAATTTGAGAAAAGGACTTTTGATTATTTATGTCTGAGAAAGCTGTGTATAGATACTAGAAAAACCTTCATTTCACCTTAACCTTCTCATTATCTAATCTCACCATTTTGTGTAAAGTTGTAGTTAGGATGAGAATATATTTAAGAGAGCACTGATCCCTTTTTTATAGGGTTAAAGATGTCTACCTTGAGAAAGGAGGTAGGCAAAGAAAGATTAATTAATAATCTTGTCCATGTACCTATAGACTTATTACTATGGTACTGTTCAGCCTACTGATTTGTAGAATGAATGAATTTGGTGATTTTAAAAAATTGAGATATCTCCTTGTCTCAATAGAGAGGCAGTCTATCCTATGATGGTATTCTTTGGACAAATTTTTGACATAGTCACCAATATTGTAGTCTTCAGGTCTTTTAAAATAATTCATCTAATGGAAACACCATATAAAAGGTTGAGAAATGATGTCTATTTGGTTCTAGGCATTTGAGGATCATCAAACACATTAAGAAAAAAGATCATTAGGTGTTTGATCAATGTTTAGGTTTTTCTGTTTGCTAGATAACTCAGAAGGTGTCTCTCATATGTTGACTAAATATAGGTTACCTTTGATTTGTCAGAGGAATGCTTTGCTGGAGGAATGCATAAATGGCTGAAAACAACAGAGAGTAAAGCCTAAGGGGAAAGTTTGACAGGCTGGTTGTATTTATGTATTCATCCTGCCACATCCTCGAAAAAGGTATTTATTGTTAAGTAGGTTCCAAAACATCTTCAAGACCAGAAAATGCCTTGGATGCCACTGGGCTGTTGAATTCCTTAGTTATTGATTTACTAATGTCATCATGAAACAATTTATGATCTTCCCAATCCAGTACCCAGGAGAGGGAAGGGCTCGATAAGGATTTAGCTGATAAGGAGGAGAAGAATTGCAAGATTGAAGACCCAGAGCAGCAGCAAAGAATTTTGAAAAAGAAATTTCACTAAAGAGTAAAGTTAGTGTTATTTTGGTTATGTGGAATATTAGAGTGAATTAAGTAGAAGAATAAAATCACTAATAAAATTGATTAGCAAAGAGGTAATAAAATCACACCATTGAGAAACAGATGCTAACCTAGACTTTGTATATCTTCAATTTCCTTTCAAGCATTTCAAACCTCCCCAAATAGCTTCAAATTTATCCTTAGGTAGATGTGCACAAAAGGTTTCTTCAGCTACTTTCTAGTATTCAAGAGATTATTTCACGGAAAAATCACATTTATTTATTCATCAGTTATTTTGGTAAGTATTCTAGGTGCTCGATTAAAAGAGATAAATGGCTCACGCCTGTAATCCTAGCACTTTGGGAGGCTGAGGTGGGCAGATCACTTGAGGTCAGAAGTTTGAGACCAGCCTGGCCAATATGGTGAAACCCTGTCTCTACTAAAAATACAAAAATTAGCCGGAAATCACCTGAACCTGGGATGTGGAGAATGCAGTGAGCTGAGATCGTGTCACTGCACTCCAGCCTTGGCGACAGAGTGAGACTCTCTCTCAAAAAAAGTTAAAAGTACAATAATAAAATAGATAGCATGTCTTATTTTTCTTCAGGCTCTGTTTAATGGTGGTGATGATGACATGATGGTCATCACTACCATCCATTGAGTACATGCACCGTGTCACCATGTTAAATGCATTCCATGGTTATTACATCATTTAATTCTCACAACTCTATTAGGTAGTTTTATAATCCCTACTTTATTGATGAAAACAATGAAGCTAAGAGACATTACATAACTTTCTCAAGGTTACAGTAAGTGGCAGTGCTAGGTCTAGACCCTATCTTTCATGTGTCAAAGCCTAGCATTTAATTGCCCCTTCTGCCCTGCTTCCTGTGAGAGTTAATTCAAGAGAAAAAGTGTCACTTCTTTTTCACAGATAGTTAGAAATTGTTCCAACACCTCCCTGGTTTTCAGGACAAGAATGCAAATTGAGAACAGACACTGGTGGAATCCTTAGGAAGCCAAGGCTCAGACATTTTGATTAGGCCCCATCTGGAGGAAGGCCTTTAGAAGGATTCTAATTAATTAAGGATTCTCCCTATATTTTATAAACATTTGAGATTGTTTTCTCCAGAATTAGTGCAGGAATATATTTGCCAGTCAATAATATGAATTGACTGAGAAGTTTGTCAAGATTCATTAATGGGCTCAGTTCAGTTAAGATCTCATAAAGAAGGTGGCAAAATTCTTCTCCATATCTCTAGGGTGCCCTTTGAGATCACTTTATTTGCTTTGGGGAAAGTATTACCCTGACATTCTGCCAAGTACATTCAAGAAATACTCACTGAGGGCCTCCTGTGGCTCAGGCACCATAGTAGGCTTGGGGCTGTCGAAGATCAGTGAGCTGGGTTCCTCAAGCCTGAGCCTTTCCAGAGTCTGGCCTGAATGGGATATAGGTGATGGGAAGTAGGAGGGATTAGGGGAGGGGTTTGAAGTCAAAGGTAAAAGCCCTTAGTGAAATTAGAGAGAACCTCAGATATCCAAGTTTTGGAAACTACCTAGTAACAGAAAATGATTTATTTTATGGAAGAATTTCTTAAGAAATGATAGCTCAGGCTAGGATTTCTGCTAGAGTTTCATGGAAATTCAAGTCACAACTTCTAAACTCTTCTTCACCCCATGCTTTAATTATGCCACTGGCTAAAGCCTGTTACCTGAAGAGAGTAGGCTTGCTGCTGTCAGTAAAGGGATGCATATACATATCCTCTTGCCTGGCACACAGTAGGCCCATATCAGATCAGCCAGGTTTCAAAGCCCAGAGTAAACAACCAGGGCTTCCCAACCACCACCAATTTTCTTTTGCATTCCTCATTAAATTTATTTGATGCTTAATAACTTTTAGCTTTGAAATAGTTCAAAATATTCCCCAAATATATTGTAAGTACCCTCTGAAGTTTTCATAATCAATATCATGTAAATTGTAGTTTTAGAATCAGAAACATTCTCATTTTCCTCATATGTCAGATGAAATGTTAATAATACCATCTTTATTGTAATTGCTGTGATGATTACTAAGTGACATGTATATAAAATGCCAACTGCTATGTAATAGAGCTTCAATAAATTATACCACTTAGGAACTGTCGAAGATTTTAAAATAAGAATTTAATGCACATTTATGTATTTGGAAAAAGCGTAGCATTTATGTATTTTTAAATAGCAACATGAGAGGTCCCTTTTATTTAAAAAAAATTTTTAAGTGTTTTTTCAAGAGATATCTCATATTGCTATACCTTTTCCAGAAAATGAAATCGATATGAAATGTTTCAAGAAAATATTTTCACTTGATCTAGTTCATTTGCCAACTAATAATATAACTGAAGAAATGTGACTTTTGTAAGATTATTTCCCTCTTTACTGTCCTTGAAGATCTTTCAATCTTTCATTTCCTATAGAGGAATGCCTGTAATCTGCTTTCTCCTCCCACTTTTCTGAAGAATCCCTGGAGCAAAATCGGGGAGGAGGCCGTAGCCTCCTTGTGGGAGGAGTTGGAGAGACTACATGATAAAAAGACTTTCTGACCCTAGACAAAAGACCTTCTCTCTTCTGTTTTTGGAATTGTTTTGGAAGGGTGAGTATGGGAGAAAGGTAACTGGGGAGTGTGTGTGTGTGTGTGTGTGTGTGTGTGTGTGTGTGTGGAATTGTTTTGGAAGGGTGAGTATGGGAGAAAGGTAACTGGGGAGAGTGTGTGTGTGTGTGTGTGTGTGTGTGTATTCCGTCTGGAGCTCTACAAGGGAACCTAGGAGAGAAACCAGGAGCGCTGGCTGCACCATTCTCTAGGGAGAGAAGGATCCTGAAGATTCTGGCTAAGGGTGCCCTCAGGGAAAGAGTGCGATCTGTCTAGAGTGACATTTGTGTTTAAATTATGGAAACCTAAGGAAGCCTTAGATGAATGACCAGAAAGCAAATTGAATTGCACATTATATACACCACTCTTAAGGTGGATGGAAAAGTCTCATTGTTTTAAGAACAAATAAATATTACCAGACTCAGTTCTACCTAGTTGTTCACATAAAGATTCTATCCTTTGCCCTCTTTCCTTTCTACTTTATATATTTTCCCTGAGCAACTTTAATGCTATCTGCTCTGAATATTGAGCTTTATTGTTTGTATATTATTTATTTTTTATTATAAAAATAATACTGCATCAGTTGTAGGAAAAAAAAAAGACAATACATGAAAGACTAACATGGAAAAGAAAACTTAAATGCAATTCTGCCACCCCACGATAACCACGCCTAACCTTTTCACCATCTGTGGGTAATGTTTTGTGACCTGCTTTTTTCCCATTTGTTGATATGTCACAAACATTTTCCTGATATTATTATTTTTCCATATTATTTTAAAAGCTGCAAAGCCTTGTATTATATGGCTGTATTATAATGTATTTACCCAATGTTTACTTATTAGATATTTAGTTTATGTCCAATTATCCCTCTTGTAAATGAGGCCACAGGGAGTTAGCATACTTCCCATGTTTCCCTCAGTTAAATTTTAAGATACAGATTCATGGGGTCAATGAGCATGATTTTGACAATTTTAATGAAAATCTTCGTATCAGTTTAGACTGTCATTGTTAATATATAGGACCAGATCCCCCACACTGTCCTTTTCCTTATCTTTGCCAAATCATCAAAATATGGGGGGTCAGAGGGTTGAACAAGAGGGATATCTCATTATTAGGACTTCATTTGCATGTTTTTGGTAACTAGAGATGTAATAGTTTTATCCTTCTTAGCCATTTGTATTTCTTTTGTGAATTGCCTTTTCAGATTCTCTGCTCATCCTGTTATAAAATTATGTTTTCTAATCTTGAAGTTTAAAGTTTTTACTTAGCTAACATTTTCAGTACCTTCAGCATAAGTTCCTCACGCACACAAGTGGAGAGAAATGTTCACCTCCTTTTACTTCTGGTTTCTTTTATGATTTGTTTTTATATTTAACTTCTTAATTTACATGGAATTTATTTTGGTGCGTGGAATGACATAGGGGCCTGGCTTTACTTTTTTCCGACCAGCAGAGCATTTTCCTTTCCACTATTTGCTTCATCATTTATTTGGTCCCCATCAATTAAAAATGCCATCTTTATCTCAGAACCTTAAGGATTCAGGGATGACCATGATTGTTTAGGCAGGAGAAGGGGAGTGGTTGGAAGGAAATGAGGCAGTAAGGAGACTTCAACTTTATGAGTAGGATTTTATGTGGTTTACTTTAAAAAAAGATCAACAGCAAAAATGACAAAGGTTTTCATTTGTGAAATCTGGCCATATGAACCCAGGAGTCTTTTCTTTTTCCTTTCCCTTTCCCTTTCCTTTCTTTCTTTCTTTCTCAGGGTTTCACTCTGACAGCTCACTGCAACCTCAAACTCTTTGGGCTCAGGTGATCCTTCTACCTCAGCCTGCCAAGCATCTAGGTATACAAGCATACACCAGCACACCCAGCTAATTTTTGTATATCTTGTAGAGATGAGGTTTCATCATGTTGCGCAGGCTGGTCTTGAACTCCTGGGCTCAAGCAACGTGCCTGCCTTGGCCTCCCAAAGTGCTGGGATTCCAGGCCTGAGCCACCCAGGAGTATTTTCTGTGTTTCTCTGGTGCTCCTTAACAATATGTATACATACATGGGAACTGTATTCCCTGGGAGCTTAAAAGAATCACCAGTCAACTGAGCCCAGAATCTTCTAAAGAGGTGATACTTTAACAACTTTATAATTTCTTCTGTAGTGGTTTCCCTTAAAATATTCTTATTTCTTTTGAGTCAATTTTCCTAATTAGCTTTCTTCTGGGATATCATTCAGTTTATTCTGATTTTAAATAGATTGTCATAAGGTTTAGCGGAGTAATATCTATCTGTGACTATATCTTTTTGATACCTATTTTGCATATTGTTATTTTCTTTTTACCTGATTAGATCAGCCAAAATGTCTTTGATTGTCTTTGTTGTTGTTTTTCAATTAATTTTAAAATTTTTCAAGCAGTTGGAATTATTTTATATATAATCATCATTTTTAAAAATTGTTTTGCTTTCTGGCCAAAGGATATGGCGAGTACAGTTTTTTTAAAAAGAATAAGGTTCTCTTTGCTGTGGTTTTTCCACGTTACTTATTAGCACTTGATACTATTGTCCAGTCTGTATTTTAATAATTTTTGCCTACTTGATCTGTCAAGGACTGAAAGGTGTGCATTAAAACCTCCTCTGACCATTGTATTCTTGCCAACTTCTTTGACTATTCTTAATGTTAGTAATGGTACATAAAAATTTTTACTTGACTAATACACCTCATAATGTTTATTATAGATAGCAGAAAATTGTAATAATCTTGTTCCATCTTGAAGTCGATGGGGGGTTTAACCCATTGGCCTTTATTGTTATGATTGACATTTTGGGCTTCTATCCTCTTATGTTTTCTGGCTTGTATGTTTCCTTATCATATTATGTACTTTCTTTTTCTGTATGGATTGTGAGATTTTTTTTATTGTGATAAAATATACATAACAAAATTGGTCCTATTAACCATTTTCAAGTGTACAATTCTGTGGCATTAAATACATTCACACTGTCGTGCAACCATCACCACCATCCATTGTCAGAACTTTTTCATTCTCCAGAACTGAAATTCTATGCCTGTTTATTTATTTTTATTTTATTTTTTTTAGATGGAGTCTTGCTCTGTTGCCAGGCTGGAGTGCAGTGGCGCCATCTCGGCTCACTGCAACCTCCACCTCCTGGGTTCAAGCGATTCTCCTGCTTCAGCATCCTGTGTACCTGGAACTACAGGCGTGCGCCACCAGGCCCAGCTAATTCTTTGTATTTTTAGTAGAGACAGGGTTTCACCATGTTGGCCAGGATGGTCTCGATCTCTTGACTTCATGATCCACCTGCCTCGGCCTCCCAAAGTGCTGGGAATACAGGTGTGAGCCACAATGCCCGGCCTCTGTGCCTATATAACACTAAATCCCCATTCTCCCTCCCCACAGCTCTTGGGAACCACCATTCTATGTTCTGACTCTGAATTTGACTACTCTAAATACCTAATATAAGTGAAATCATACAATATTTGTCCTTTTGTGACTGGCTGATTTCACTTGTATAATGTCTTTCAAGTTTCACTCATATTATAGCATGTGTTAGAATTTCCTTCCTTTTTAAGGCTACGTAATGTTTCATTATATGTATATATCACATTTTATTTCTTCACTCATCTTCAACAGACATGGTCACTCCCACCTTTTGTATATTGTGAATAATGCTGCTATAAACATGGGTGTACAGATATCTAAGTGGAATTGCTGGATCATATGATAATTATGTTTAAATATTTTTGAGGAATTGCCATACCAGTTTCCACGGTGGCGCCACCATTTTACATTCCTCCTAGCAGTGCACAAGTGTTCAAATTTTCCCACATCTTCCCCAACACTTGTTAGTTTCCAATTTTTTAATTATAGCAATCCTAACAGGTGTGAAGTGGTATTTCATTGTGGTTTTGATTTGCATTTCCCTAATGATTAGTGATGTTGAGCATCTTTTCATGTGCTTATTGGCTATTTACAGATCTTCTTTAGAGACATGTCTATTCAAGACCTTTCCCCATTTTTTAATTGGTGAGTTGTAGAGTTCTTTATATATTTTGTATTTTAATGCCCTATCAGTTATATGATTTACAAATGTTTTCTCCCATTCTGTAGATTGTCTTTTTACTTTCTTGATAACGTCTTTTGATACACAAATTTTTAATTTTGATGTAGTCCGGTTTATCTATTTTGACTTTTGTTGCCTGTGCTTTTGATGTCATATCCAAGAAATCATTGCCAAATCCAGTGTCATGAAGCTTTGCCCCTATGTTTTCTGCTAAGAGTTCTGTGGTGTTAGTACATATGTTTAAGTCATTCTTTCATTTTGAGTTAATTTTTGTAGATGGTGTAGGGGTCCAACTTCATTCTTTTACATGTGGAAATCCAGTTGTCTCATCATGAATTTGAGTAAAATTTGGAGGATGGGTATATAGTTATATGCTTTCTGAATTCTTATAGCTGATAATATATTTGCTGTCTTCACAAATGCAAAAGACCAATTTTTTCTAAAATTTTGTCAGCTTACATAATTATAGGCTATCGCTTACTGCCATAGAGAAGACTGAGGCCAGCCCAATTTATGTTCCTTTTCAGGTTATTTATTTTTCTCCATCCTGCATATTTGTAAAATTCTTTGCTTATCATTTGAATGTTAAAGAATTGCTTGGACATGTCTAACTAGTATTGTCTCTTCATTTATGTTGTATGGAACATGTAAGTCATCATTCAGTGGATTCAGGTCTTTTTTAACTGAAGAAAGCCTTCTTCTATTACTTATTGAAATAAGTATTGATTCTACTCTGTTTGTTGCAGCAGTTTTCTCTGCTAGGTCTCCATTTGATGTTCTTCATATTCATCATCTCATAATTGTAGTATTTTTGTTCTTTTCTTTTACATTAGAAGAGGTTTCTCAAGTGTGTCTTCCACATGATTTTAGTAATACAGATTCTTCTCTTTCTGTTTTTAATTCTGCTTTAAATTCATTTTTGATTATTGTTACTTTCCTTACACTCATTTAGTTCAGTTCAGCCAAGTTTCTCTTTGTTACCTTAGAATGTTATCATTCACTGTCAATTTAATCAGTTCCATGTTTTCTTGACTTTTATATACACCATGAAGTAGAAGCTGCCTAAATCTTTCTTAGAGTAAATCTTTCATAAGTATCCTCATGCTCCACCTTTTGAATGAAGTTTTTTCCTCCATGTTTTTAGGGTATATAATATTTTCATAATTTCATGTTAATTGTTAACTAATTTGTGAACCAAAATGACAAACCCAACCCTAATGTTTCCAAGAAAATTTGTCGGATTCTTGTTGAAACCCCTCACCTGGAATATTAAGAGTCTTATTCCCTGGATTTTAACTTGGGTAGATTGTTGATAGAAGTTTACCGGACTAATTCAATGTCCCAGGACTTGAAGGGAGTGGGTGCAGGGCTGGGGCTGCAGGCTGTGTCAGCAGGGGAACTTCATCTCCTCCATGCTCAAAGAAGCTTCTGAACCAGGCTCTGGTTTGCAGAACATAATTTTCTATTTGGCCTGGCTGCCATACCAATGGTTGATGTGGCTACATATAGGTTCTTACTAATTTCTTCTTCCCAGTTCTAGAAGGATCACTGTCTGTCTGGGCTTTCTCTCATCTAGGAATTTCCAGTGCAACAACTTCTAAGGCTGGTGGCCAACAACTATGAACTATGAATTGAGAGAGATGAAATGCCTCTCCTCTGGCTGGATCCTACCCTCTCTTTCCAAATTAGGGAATATTAATGGGTTTTGGCAGAACCCATATCTACCTACTATAAAACATATCCCATCTTCACTTTATCATTACAGATAATTGGCTCTCAGTCTTCCAATTTGTATGCACTTGCCATTTGTGACATAAGTATAGTGTTGCACCTTTGGTCCAATGTGAATAGAAAACAGAAACATCTACTGAGAGGATCATGTGAATTTTTGTACTCTGTCATCTAGGCTGGGATGCATTGGTGTGATCATAGCTCACTGCAGCCTCGAACTCCTGGGCTTAAATGATCTCTCTGCCTCAGCCTCCTGAGTAGCTGAGACTACAAGCACATACCACCATACCTGGCTATTTTTTAAAAAAATTTTTTGTAGACATGGGCTCTTGCTTGTACAGTCCTGTCTTGAACTCCTGACCTCAAGCAATCCTACCACCTTGGCCTCCCAAAGTGCAGGGATTACAGGCATGAGCCATTGCACCTGGCTGGTTTTGTTCTTTTCTTAATTGGTTTTTTGTTTTTTTTTTTTTTAAACTCCAATAGCTTTTGGGGTACAAGTGATTTTTGGTTACATGGATGAATTATATAGTGATGAATTCTGAAATTTTAGTACACCTGTCACCAAAGTAGTGTACGTTGTACTCCAGTATGGAGTTTTAAAATCCCACACCCCTCTCCCACTGTCCCCCTTCTGAGTCTCCAAAGTTCATTATTTCACGCTGTATATCTTTGTGTACTTTGTGTATTGATAGCTTAGCTCCCACTTATAAGTGAGAACATATGGTATTTGGTTTTCCATTTCTGAGTTACTTCACTTAGAATAATTGCCTCCAGCTCCTTCCAAATTGCTGCAAAAGACATTATTTGCCCCTTTTTATGACAGAGTAGTATCCCGTGGTGTATATATAATACATTTTTGGTTTTTTTTTTTTAAGACGGAGTCTCGCTCTGTCGCCCAGGCTGGAGTGCAGTGGTGTGTTCTCGGCTCACTGCAACCTCCGCCTCCTGGGTGCACGCCATTCTCCTGCCTCAGCCTCTCAAGTAAGTAGCTGGGACTACAGTGCCTGCCACCATGCCCGGCTAATTTTTTGTATTTTTAGTAGAGATGAGGTTTCACCATGTTTGTCAGGATGATCTCAATCTCCTGATCTCGTGATCAGCCTGCCTCAGTCTCCCAAAGTGCTGGGATTACAGGCATGAGCCGCCGCGCCTGACCTATACTACATTTTCTTCATCCCCTTATTGGTGTTGGTGCACTTAAGTTGGTCCCCTGTCTTTGCAATTGTGAATTGTGCTGCCATAAACGTACATGTGCATGTATAATGACTTCTGTTCCTTTGAGTGGATTTAGTGCAATTGCTGGATTGAATGATAGATCTACTTTTAGTTCTTTATGGCATCTTCATACTGCTTTTCATAGAGGTTATACTAATTTACATTCCCACCAGCAGTGTATAAGCATTCTCCTTTCACCCACATCCACACCAACATCTATTGTTTTTTGACTTTTTAATAATGGCTATTCTTGGCAGGAGTAAGGTGGCATCTCATTATAGTTTTAATTTACATTTCTCTGGTGATTAGTGATGTTGAGCATTTTTTGTCACATTTTTCTTTCCCATTTGTGTATCTTCTCTTGAGAAATGTCTATTCATATCATTTGCACACTTGCAAATGAGTTTTTTTTTTTGATGATTTGAGTTTCTTATAGATTCTGGATAATAGTCCTTTGTTGGATGCATAGTTTGTAAATATTTTCTCCCATTTTGTGAGTTGTCTGTTTACTCTGATGATTATTTCTTTTGCTATGCAGAAACTTTTTAATCAGGTACCATTTATTTATTTTTGTTTTTGTTCCATTTTCTTTTGGGGTGTTAGTCATGAATCTTTGCCTTGGCCAATGGCCAGGAGACTTTTTCCAAGGTTATCTTCTAGATTTTTCATGGTTTCAGTTCTTACAGTTTTTGATCCATCTTAAGTAGATTTTTGTACAGGGTGAGAGATAGAAATCTAGTTTCATTCTTCAGCAGGCGGCTAGCCAGTTTTCCCAGCACCATATATTAAGTAGAGTGTTCCTTTCCCAATTTATGTTTTTGTATGCTTTTCTGAAGATTAGTTGGTTGTAAGTATTTGACTTTCTTTCTGGGTTCTCTATTCTGTTCCATTGGTGTGTGTGCCTACTTTTATACCAGCGCTATGCCATTTGGTAACTATAGCCTTGTGGTGTAACTTGAAGTCCAGCAATGTGATGCCTCCAGATTTTGTTTGTTTGTTTGTCTGTTTTTGTTTTTGTTTTGCTTAGGATTCTTTTTGGCTACTTGAGCTCTTTTTTGGCTCCATATGAATTTTACGATTTTTTTTTCTAGTTCTGTGAAAAACAATGTGAGTATTTTGATGGGAATTGCATTGAATCTGTAGATTGCTTTGGGCAGTATGGCCATTTTCACAATATTGATTCTTCCATTCCATGAGTATGGGATGTGTTTTCATTTGTTTTTGTCATCTGTGATTTCTTTCAGTGGTGTTTTGTAGTTCTCCTTGTTGCTGTCTTCCAACTCTTTGATTAAATATATTCCTAGACATTTTATTTTATTTTGCAGCTGTTGTAAAAGGGATTAAGTTTTTTATTTGATTCTCAGCTTGGTGGTTGTTGGTGTATAGCAGTGTTATTGATTTGTGTACCTTGATTTTATAACCTGAGACTTTACTGAATTCATTTATCAAATCTAGAAGTCTTTTGGTGGACTCTTTAGGAGTTTCTAGGCATATAATCGTATCACCAGTGAACAGTGAAAATTTGACTTCCTCTTTTCCATTATGGATTCCCTTTCTTTCTCTTGCCTGATTATTCTGGCTAGGACTTCCAGTACCATGTTGGATAGAAGTGGTGAAAGTGGGCATCCTCATCTTGTTCTAGTTCTCACAGGGAATGCTTTCCCCTTTTCTCCATTCAGTATGAAGTTGGCTGTGGGTTTGTCATACATGGTTTTCATTAATTTGAGGTAAGTCCCTTCTATGCCTAGTTTGTTGAGAGACTTTTTGTAATAAAGGCCTGCTGGATTTTATTGAATGCTTTTTCTGCATCTATTGAGATGATCATATGGTTTTTATTTTTATTTCTGTTTATGTGATATATCACATTTATTGACTTGTGTATGTTAAACCATCCCTGAGATGAAACCATTCCTGCATCCCTGGTATGAAACCCACTTAATCATGGTGTATTATCTTTTGTAATATGTTGTTGGATTTGGTTAGCTAGTATTTTGTTGAGAATTTTTGCGTCTATGTTCATCAGAAATTGGTCTGTAGTTTTTTTGGTTGTTGTTGTTGTTGCTGTTACATCACTTCCTGGTTTTGGTATCAGGGTGATACTGGCTTCATAGAATGATTTAGGGAGGATTCCCTCTTTCTCAGTCTTTAGGAGTAGTTTAAATAGGATTGGTACCAATTCTTCTTTGAATGTCCAGTAGAATTCAGCTATAAATCTATTTAGTCTGGACTTTTTTTTAATTTTTAGTTGGAATTTATTTTATTATTACTAATTTAATCTCACTGCTTGTTGTCTGTTTGGGGTTTCTGTTTCTTCCTGATTTAATCTAAGAGAGTTGTATGTTTCCAGGAATGAATCCATTTCCTCTGGGTTTTCTAGTTTGTGTGCATAGAGGGGTTCATAGTGCTCTCAAATGATCTTTTGTGTTTCTGTGGTGTCAGTTGTAATGTATCCAGTTTCATTTCTAATTGAGCTTATTTGAACTTTCCCTCTTCTTGGTTAATCTAGCTCATGGTCTATCAGTTTTGCTAATCTCTTCAAAGAACCACTTTTTGTTTCATTGATCTTTTGTATTTTGTGTTTCAATTTCATTTAGTTCTGCTCTGATCTTTGCTATTTCTTTTCTTCTGCTAGCTTTGGGTTCAGTTTGTTCTTATTTCTCTAGTTCCTTGAGGTGTGACATTAGATTGTCAATTTGTGATCTTTCAGACTTTTTTATATTGGCATTTAGCACTATAAACTTTCCTCTTAGCACTACTTTTGCTGTAGTCCAGAGGTTTTGATAACTTGTATCACTATTATCATTCATTTCAAAGAATGTTTTCATTTCCATCTTGATTTCATTGTTAATCTAAACATCATTCAGGAGCAAATTATTTAATTTTCATGTATTTGTATAGTTTTAGGGTTTCCTTTTGGAGTTGACTACTAGTTTTATTCCACTATGTTGGAAGACACTTGATATGACACTGAGAAGACACTTGATATGATTTCAATTTTTAAAAATTTATTGAGACTTGTGGCCTATCTTGGAGAATGTCTCATGTGCTGGTGAGAAGAATGTATATTCTGTAGTTCTTGGGCAGAATGTTCTGGAAATATCTTAGGTCTATTTGTCTTAGCATGTAGTCTAAGCCCATTGTTTCTTTGTTGACTTTCTGTCTCAATGATCTGTCTAGTGCTTGCCAGTGGAGTATAGAAGTCCCCCTCTATTATTTTGTTGCTATCTAACTCATTTCTTAGGTCTACTAGTAATTGGTTTATGAATCTGGCAGCTCAAGGGTTAGGTGCATATATATTTAGGATTGTACTATCTTCTTGCTGAATTGAGCCTTTTATCATTATATAATGACCTTCTTTTACTGTTGTTGCTTTAAAGTCTGTTTTATTTGATATAAGAATAGCTACTCTTCCTCACTTTTAGTTTCCATTTGCATGGGATATCATTTTCCACACCTTTACCTTGAGTTTATAGGAATCCTTACATGTTAGATAAGTCTCTTGAAGACAGCAGATATTTGGTATGTTATTCTTTATCCATTCTGTCAATCTGTATCTTTTAAGTGAAGTATTTAGGCTATTTTTATTCAATATTAATATTGAGACATAAGGTACTATTCAATTCATCATGTTAATTGTTACCTACTTTGGGTTTTCTTTTTTTTTTTTTTTTTTTTTTTTTCACATTATGTTATTGTTTTATAGGCCCTGTGAATTTTATGTTTTCAAGAGGTTCTACTTTTGTGCATATCAAGCTTTTGCTCCAAGATTTAGAACTCCTTTTATCATTTCTTTATAGGGCTGGTCTGGTAGTAACAAATTCCCTTAGCATTTGTTTATCTGAAAATGACTTTATTTTGCCTTCATTTATGAAACTTATTTTTGCTGGATACAAAATTCTTGGTTGAGTTATTCTGTTTAAGGAGGCCAAAGATAGGACCTCAATCTCTTCTGCCTTGAAAGGTTTCTGATGAGAAGTCTGCTCTTAGCCTGATAGGTTTCCCTTTATAGGTTACCTAATGCTTTTGTCTCATTGATCTTAGAATTCTTTCCTTCATATTGAGTTTAGATAGCCTGATGACTATATGTCTTTGTAATGATCTTTTACAGTGAATCTCCCAGAAGTTCTTTGAGCTACTTGTATTTGGATATCTAAATCTCTAGCAAGGCCAGGAAAGTTTTCCTCAGTTACTCCCTCAAATAGGTTTTCCAAACTTTTTGCTTTCTCTTCTCCCTTAGGAACACCAATTATTCTTAGGTTTAAGTGTTTTACATAATCCCATATTTTTTTGGAGACTGTTCATTTATTTTGATTCTTTTTGCTTTTTTTTTTTTTTTTTTGGTCTAGTTGGATTAATTTGAAAGCCTTGTCTTCAAACTCTGAAATTCTTTCTTCTACTTGTTCTAGTCTATTGTTGAAATGTTCCACTGCATTTTGTAATTCCCTAAGTGTGTCTTTCATTTCCAGAAGTTCTAACTATTTTTTATGATATCCATCTCTTTAGAAATTTTTCATTCATATCCTGAATTGTTTTTTAAATTTCTTTATGTTGGTTTTCACATTTCTCTGGTATCTCCTTGAGTAGCCTAATAATCAATCTTTTGAATTATTTATCTGGTATTTCAAAGATTTCATCTTGGTTTAGATCCATTGCTAGAGGGCTAGTGTGATCTTTTGGGGGTGTTATAGAACTGTGTTATGTCATGTTACTAGAATTATTTTTCTGGTTCCTTCTCATTTAGGTAGTCTATTTCTAATAATTATTTTTGAGTTTAATTTTGATTTGACTTTTTTTATTTCTTTTTTCCCCTTAAGGATGTGACTTTAATGTTTATAGTTTATTGTAGCCTAATTCAGATCTTGGTGCTTTTAGGGGTGAAGACTCTGTATGAGTTCCTTGGCTATAAAGAGTCTTTGTTCCTTGGTTATGGAGAGTCTTCCTCAGATGCTGGTTGTAGTAGCAATGTGATCAGTGTGTGAGCAAGTTCACTATCTCCTATAGCACTGGAATGGCAGAGGTCACTTGAAGCTTATCTCATTCCCCTGTGGTGTGTACTTTCTTATCTATTTATTTTTCCCCCAGTGTTTTATTTACTGGGTTGAACAGTTCAGGCTTTATGCCAATAGGGGAGGTGTCCATGGATTAAAAACTAGCTGTAGTTAAAGCAGGTGGGTAAATTCAATGGTGGGAAGAGGTCCTAGCCTTGACAGAGATAGCTGGGGGAGCTTTCAGTGAAACAAACTGAAGTCTTATCATAAGGAAGGACTGGATCTACCTCAGCTCCCCTACTAGGCCAGCAGGAATGCCATCCCACACCCAGACACACACCCGACCCAGTATTTCAACTATTCAGATCAGGAAGACACCTTTTTGCATCTGCAGGAATGTTGATGTTTCAAGTAGAAAAGAATTGTGACTCTACCTCTCATGTAAACCCGTACTTGGAGGATGCTCCTCCTGTGGGGATGCAGTTACCCTGAAGTATTCCAGAAGGGCTGCCTCTAGGTACACATACCAGTCTCCTCTGGGAAAAGCCCTAGCTCTGTCTGCAGTGGTGGATGAGGGGGGAAAGAAGTTTCCTTCTCCAAGATCCTTAATGAGCACCAGGGCTGCCTGAGTGTTGGGGTAGACTGTCAGACTTTCCCTGTTAAACCCAGCACTGAAACTGTGCTTCTACTGAAAGAAACTTCCCAGAGGCAGAAAGATCTGGGACATAAGTCCTACCATCCAGGTTATTTTGTCCCATGGGGTATTTCCTTGATGTGATACCCTCTCCCTTCCCCTAGGTGTGGGAGTCCCTGAGAACCAGATTACTATGAATGTTGTTGCTCTTCTAGGTCCAGCCACCCAGTGGGGCTGCCACATTACAGGCTGGTGCTGGGGAATGTCTGCAAGGGACCCAGAGATGTGACCTGTCCTCAAGTCTTCCAGCAGCAGATACCAGCACCAGCTCTGTTGGGGGTGGCAGGGGAGTGACATAGACTCTGTGAGATTCCTTTGTTATAGATAACCTTGATGTGTTGGCTTTCTCAAATGCCGGTTGTAGATGTGATGAACTGGTCATATGGACAGACTCAGGACCTCCTGGTTAGCCTCCTGGTGCAGGCAAAGGTGATAGCTGAGGTCACACACAAGTTTTCTCCCTCCTGGGTGCTGTATTGTTATACCTGCAGATACTGTAATGGATTGTGTTGGTTGGCTTCCAGCCAGGAGGTGGTACTTGCAATACAGCACCAGCTGTGGTAGTAGTGGTAGGATTTGTGCTTGCCTTATGTTACCCAGAGATGTAAGAGTACCCCGGGAAGATACTCTGGTTTCTCAGGCAGTGGGTGGGGCCATAAAGCTCCCAAAAGTTATTTTTCTTTGTATTAAGCTGCCAGAGCGTGTGGAGGGGCAAAGCCTGGTTGGGGCTAGGTCAGTCAGGTTCATGCTCTGTGACGAGCCGCGGTTCCTGTTGGAGTTGGGGGGCAGTTCTCTGGCTGCTGGGGTAATGTTCCAAGAGCCTAGCTGCTTCTGCTGCACAGAAGAGTTTGCATGGGGAGTTGGGAGTAGCAGGTGTCAGTAAGCCCTACCATGCTACTACACACTTGGCAAGGCAGATCTCACACCTGCAGTTTTCTACTAGTAGCAGTGAGCGAAGTTCCAGGTTGTCTATGCTCAGAACTCACAACTGCCCCAGGCCATAAACTTTCCCCCACAGAGATAGCAACCAAGGCTTTCAGCCCACACCCCTCCCAGACACTCAGCTTCTGCACTTGTGGCTGCAGCACACTTCCCACTTACTCCCTGGTTTTGGCCAAGGGAGTTCTCCACTCAAGATTATTTCGTGAAATTCAGTTGGGAGTTTCTTTTAACCTGCAACCACTGCTTGAGTTAGTTAGTTGGGAGACTTCTATGAAGTTCCCTGTGAGGCAAAATAAGGAATGGCTTCTCTTGGCTAGTGCTGGAGACTGGGAACACATGCAAGATACTTCTCACTGCCACTTCCACTTTTATATTCTTTACCACTCGCTAAATCAGTTCCAGCACTGGGCAGGCTTAAGGCTTTCCCCTGTGGGTTGTATTTCCAGGTTCCCCTGTGGGGCTTTATATCACTCTCTCAAACTCTGGGGACTTAACAATTTTTTGCCTGGCTTACAATGTAGCTGCAGCCTCCTCCTTTCAAAGAGTCTGTGGATTTCAGTTTTCCTGTTAAGTGCCTGTGTTGCTTCTCAGGAAAAAAGTTCACAGTGTAAGTATCTACACACAATTTTGTCTGTCCAAGTCAAGGAAGCCTGCACACATTGCCTCCATTCCTCCATCTTGGAAAAACAGCAACAACAACAACAAGAAAATGGTTTTGCTCTTTATTTTATTCTTCTGCTATTGTTTTTTAATCATTTGGTAGAATTCCCCGTGAAGTCGTCTGATCCTGAGCTTTTCTTTCTAGGAGGTTTTTTTTTTTTTGATTACTAATTCAATGTTTTTAATTGTTATAGATCTATTCTGTTATAGGTCTATTCTTGTTGAGCCAATTTTGATAGTTTTTATCTTTCTAGAAATTGGTCTATTTAATTTAGGTTATCTGATTTGTTGACATACAGTTATTCATCGTATTCCCTTATGATACTTTGTATTTCTGTAATATCAATAGTGATGCCCCTCTTTCATTTTTAAATTTTTGTACCTTGAGTCTTCTCCCTTTTCTTCTTAGTCATTGTAGCTAAAGGTTTGTTGATTTTATTGATCTTTTTAAAACAACCAACCTGATTTACTCTTCTTTTTCTAGTTTTTTTCAAGTGGAAAAAAACTATTGATTTGAGATTTTTCTTTTTGACACAGTCACTTAACAGCTATAAATTTCCCTCTAACCACTGTTTTACCTGCATCTCGTAGGTATTGGTATGTTGTATTTTCATTTCATTTATTTCAAGATATTTTCTAATTCCCCTTGTGATTTCATTTTTGGATGACTTATTATTTGGGATTGTGTTGTTTAATTTTTACATATTTATAAATGTCCCAAATTTCTTTGTTACAAGTTTCTAGTTTCATTCTATTAAAAGTTGAACATAATTTATATGATTTCTACCCTTTTAAATTTAAGTGTTGTTTTATGGTCAAGTATATAGTCTCTCCTGGAGAATGATCAATATGCACTCTGGAAGAAAGTCTATAATGCGGTGGTTAGGTGAACATTATATAGATGTTTCTTAGTCTAGTTGGTTTATAGTATTATTCCAGTCTTCAGTTTCCTTCTTGATCTTCTGCCTAGTGGTTCTATCCATTATTGAAAGTGAGATATTGGAGTTTTCAACTATTATTATTGAATTTTCTGTTTCATTCTTTGATTCTGTCACTTCTTAGACATAGGGTCTTTGTTGTTAGCTGTGTATAAATGTTTGTAATTGTTATATCTTTGTGTGTGTGTGTGTGTGTGTGACAGGGCCTTGCTCTGTCACCCAGGCTGGAGTGCAATGGTGTGATCTCAGCTAACTGCAGCCTCCACCTCTCGGGTATAAGAGATTCTACCTCCTCAGCCTCCCAAGTAGCTGGGACTACAGGCTCATGCCACCATGCCTGGCTAATTTTTATATTTTTAGTAGAGATGGGGTTTCACAGTGTTGGCCCGGCTGGTCTCTAACTGGCCTCAAGTGATCCGCCTGCCTTGGCCTCCCAAAGTGCCGGGATTACAGGCATAAGCCTGGCCTTATAATTGTTATGCCTTCTTGATAAATCAACATTTTTATTGTTTTAAAATATCCTTTTTTATTTCAGTAACAATGTTTATCTTAAAGTATATTTTGTCCAATATTAGTATATCCACTCTAGCTCTCTTTTGCTTACTGTTTGTTTTTTAATTCTTTTACTTTCAACCTATTTGTTTCTGACTCTAAAGAGTATGCTTCTTGTAAATAGCATGTAGTTGGTTTACAGTTTTTAAAATCTATTCTGTCAATGTCTGCCTTTTAATTGGCATGCTTAAACCACTTACATTTAATGTAACTGCTGATAAGGTATAATTTACATTTGTCATTTTGCTATTTGGTTTCCATTTGTTTTATTTTCTTTTTGTTCCTATATTCTGCCATTAACTGAATTCTTTGGTATTAAATAGATATTTTCTATTATACCATTTAAAAGTTCTTGTCATTTCCTTCTCTATATAATTTTTACTTATTTTGTTGACATGGGGATTAGAGTTAACATTCTTAACTCATAACAATCTAATTCAGATTAATGTCAACTTAAGTTGAATTGGATATGAAAACTTTTTTCCTAGTTCTGTTCCTTAATCCTGCTTTCAGGCGGTTACTGTCATACAGATTACATCTTTGTACTTTATTTGCCCATCAACAAAGGGTTATAATAATTGCTCTTTACAGTTGTTTTCTTAATCAGATAGAAGGAAAAATATATAACATTTGTACTTTATTCTTATATTTATCTATGTAGCTACCTTTATTGATGCTTTTGATTTTTTTATGTGGATTTATGCTACTGTTTAGTATTCTTCTATTTTAGCTTGAAGATTCATTTTAACATTTCTAGTAGGGCCAGCTTGCTAGTGATAACTTCTTTGTTTTTTTTTTTCTGTGAATGTCTTAATTTATTCATTTTTGAAAGATAGCACTGCTTAGTATAGTATTCTTGGTTGACATTCACAACCAAGAATATATAATTGTTAAATATGTTAAATTTTTATATGTATTATTATTAAATTGTTTTACGTGTGTTAAATTGTTACTATATTAAGTATTCTTGGTTTGAATGTTAACCAAGAAAACTATATTAAGTTTTCAGATACTGGTTTTTAGGGTTTTTTTTTCTTTTGTTGCAGCACTTTGTGTTTGTCATTCCACTGCCTCTTCAGGCAGCCATGAAGTTAAACAATTGCCCACAATTGTTTAGACAAATGCACTCAGGGGAAGGCTATTTGCACTTGGGGAGCAATGAATCAGGTGAAATAGACCGCAGATGAGGTCTCTCAGGGTACCACTAACCAGGTTAAATGATAATTCTCTGGAATGAGGCTTCAAAGGAATTCTAGCCCTGTTCTTTGTCCTCTGGTGACTGGCAAGTGCTAGTTTTCAACATGAATTTGTGCTGTTAATTTTCAAGGCTACTGTGGAGCTGAAGAGTAAATTATGGGACAAGTTAAAACACTAAAAAGCTCACTCTTCTTACCAAGATTCAGCTGTTTTTCTTGAATAAATGCTCCCAGATTGCTGCAAGTCTTTTGTTAATATCCTGATTTCTGAGAAAGTTGATATTGGCAATCCAATTTTTGCCAGTTTTCTCATTATTTGTATGGATTAGAGAATTTTTGGAGATTTTTACCCTGCCATTTTCACTGACATTACTTGCTCCATGCTTTTTTTTTTTTTTTTTTTTTTTTTTTTTTTTTTTTTCCCAGACAGTGTCTAACTCTGACACCCAGGCTGGAGGTGCAGTGGTGCAATCACAGCTCACTGCAGCTTCAATTTCCAGGGCTCAGGTGATTCTCCCACCTCAGCCTCCTGAGTAGCTGGGACTACAGGCACCCACCACCAGAGCCCAGCTAAATTTTTGTATTTTTTGTAGAGACAGAGTTTTGCCATGTTACCCTGGCTGGTCTCAAACTCCTCAGCTCAAGCATTCCACCTGTCTCAGCCTCCCAAAGTGCTGGGATTACAGGTGTGAGCCACTGCACACAGCCCATTTTGTGCTTTTGAACTTGTTTTCTCTTCCTGGATCACCCTTCCTTTCCTAAACTCCTGCATGAATTCTTTCCACATTTCAATTATTTGTCTGTGTCTTTCTCAACATTAAAATGAACGCTTTCTATTTTATGAGTTTGCAACTCTTCAGCGTGGTGCCAAGTTTAATGTAAAGAAAGGTGTTATCAGTGTTCTATAGCTTAACTTAAATGCACACACCTATCTTGGGTGACTTCACTGAAGGCTCTAAAGGATAAAATGCAAACTCCACTTACCAAAAAAATAAAACTAAGTTATTAATAAACCTCTACATAATAGACAGATATGTCAATTATATATTCTTCTGCCTACCATACCTAGGAGTCTTTCTGGGTGTGGTTGGGCCTTAGATAATTCAAGGTTACAAACTATATGAAGAAGAATCACTGTGTGCCCAGCTTGGGGAGAAAAACTGTTATAAATCTCTAATTTCAGCTATGGCTGTGTAATCTCAGCCTGAAATATTTAGAGAAGATATTTGGTTGAGAAGACTTCTAGAGGTGGTTGATCAAAAGGAGTTATAGTGAGCTGTACTGGGCAACCAAGCTAAGGTACAAAGAGCTGCAGATGTGGTTGACCTATATGCCATATCTTTCATTTCCTTTTTGATATAGCCTTTAAATGACTTATTTGCTGCACAGTGCTATTCAATGTTACTTTTTAATCTCAAATCATTTTCATCTCATTTGATGATTGAGGCAAAGTAAAACAGCTGGAAGCTGAGGATGTATATAATCTTGCTCTTAATTGGATGTTACAGAAGAAAACAGAATCTGAGTAGTCCTTGGTGCCAAAAGCCTAGAAGCCTCCTGTGCTAATGACTGGCTACTCAATGTTGTAATATGGCAAGAATTCACCAAGTGATAAGATTGTTATTTGAAATAAGGCCACATGAGCTAGGGATAAATGCCTGCTCTTTACTCCTGGTTGGTAGTGTCCTGGCTGCTTATGATTGATAGGGTTTCTCATGGTGATAGAGGAGAATGAATTGGGAGGTGGCTGTGATAGGTAATACATTATGGAATAAGATAATTTAACCTACATATTATCTAGTAGGACTTTGTTAATAGCCTTTCTTTGAATAGAGCTTGAAATGTCAAGTTGCCCCTTCTGATACTAGAGTACAAAAATGAAGACAGTAAAAGTATCCTACAGTTCTACAAATCAAACTTATCTCTGTTTTTATGCCATTTTCTGATGACCCCAAGGAGGCTTGGGTACTGGGGCAGAAACGTGGTAGTGAGAAACATTGTAATGTTTTCATGATACATTTAGAAAATAAAGACAAATGTAAAACAACTATTTCAATTGGTGCCTGTCATTTGGCACTTTGTTTCATGAGTTATTTTTACGAAATGTTTGACAATACAGACTAATTGCTGTTTAGGTATCAAACGTCATTCATTTCTATTCTTTCCTATCATTGTTATTGTTGTGTCTGGACAGGTTGAAATTGACCACTTTTATTGATGGAGCTCCTGCCCAAAAGGCCAAATTTTATTTTCTCAACATTGATTGTAGATTATAAACTCCCATAAACCTATGGTAAAAAGCCATGTTCTCTTGGTATTTGGTTTCCTCAATCATGTTTCAAGAACAAATATTGTGGTTTCTGAATAGTGAAACCAAAATGTGGGATCTGAGTGTTCCTTTTGGTGATGATGACTCCAACATTCACTTTGAGAGATTTTATTATTCTCAGAGGAAGGACAGGATATTATCTCCAAGGTAAACTTTGTGAGCTTTCTTAGCTTCCCAAGGTCCTGAGGGAAAGCTTAGAAGAAATCTTTTGATTCCTAATTTGGATGCCTGAATCAGGAACTTTACGTTATCATGACTGATCACCAGCAGACTGATTTTTGAAGAGTACCTGCCAGGTCTTCTAAAGAAAAATAATAAAGGAGGAATTGAAGTAGTGGTGGTAATAGTTAACTTCCTATGATACTAGGATTGAGACTCCTGAGTAAAGAGGGAAGATAAATCTGTGCCCAACTTCTGATGGAGGTGGGAAGTGTAGTAGAAACATGTACTTAAAAAGCAAAAAAACTCACCTTTCAGAAAATACCAGCTGAAAGGTGGTTGTCCCTGCCTGAGGTAATTGATTGGCGGGTAGTAGGGAGTGCAACAAAGGGTGGTGCCATTAAACTGTCTTTGTCTAGCTCTGGGAAACCCAAGTGAGTTCTTCAACAGAGGTATATTAGTCTGCGTGGACTGCCATAACAAAATACCATAGGCTGAATAACTTAAACAACAGAAGCTCATTTTCTCACAGCTCTGGAGGCTAGAAATCCAAGATCAGGGTAATTTCAGGCTTGGTTTCTCCTGAGACGTCTTTTTTTGGCTTTCAGATGACTGCCTTCTTGCTGTGTCCTCATGTGGCCTTTCCTCTGTGTACGTGTGTGTCTGTCTTCCTCTTATAATGACACCAGTTTTATTGGACTAGGGTTCTTATGATCTCATTGAACCTTAATTACCTCTTTAAAGACTCTGTCACCAAATACAGTCTCATTCTGAGGTACTGGGGGTTAGGACTTCAGCATATGAATTTGTGGGGATATAGTTCAGTTCACAACAAGAAGAGACAGTCAACTTCACCACTGGGAGGAGAAAGCAGGGAACACACAACAAAGGAGCTGTGATTGACGTGGGAGCTAATGACCACTGAAGTATAGTCATGAGACCTCAAGTGTAGGCAAAAGAACTGAAACCAGGCAGGGGGGTTTGGACCTTTATCCTAGTTTAGCTTGCTCCTGATGCAGCAGGAGAAGGGACAGCAGCAGTGAGCACACAATATAAGGAGAAAAGCTAGTGGAAAGGAGGAACCCATTAACGTGTCCAATTAGAGATCTGTGGAGCACTCAGGAAAGCACTGAGAGGTGTAAGACGTGGACACAGACATCAGAGAGGACACAACACAACATGAGAACATGTGAAAAGTTATGAAATGCAGAGAAACGATCCAAATAGTTACCGATGTTTTGTTGAGTCCTCTTCGTGCTAAGCAGTGGGCCAGGCATGGAAATGCACTGGTGAGCCCACCGGACCTGGCCCCTGGCCTCTGTGGCCTCCACTCTAGGGGTGGGAACAGACCTTTGTCTAACGGTCACACAGATTATTTCAAATGGTAAGAAGTGCTCTGAATGCAAAGGACAGTGTGACAGGGTTGAGTGTGGCAGAGAGAATGAATTCTGATCCCTCTCAAAGGAATTCTGAGGGACCGACATGTAGGTTGAGGCCTCACGAATAAGGACTAGTCAGTCAGGCAAGAATTGAAGGCAATTGAAGGCACTCTGTTCCAGCAGTCAGGGTTACATGTGCTAAAGCATTAAGTGAAAGCTAGCTTTTAAAGAAAAGATAATGAGAAAGCTTTTCTGATTATATAAATGAGACATACTTACAGAAAATGTTTTTTTACACAAGAAAGTATTTTAAAATTACCTGAAATTCTGTTTTCTTGAGATAATTACTATGAGAATATATGCTGTTTTATGTGGCAATTAGCTTTAAGCCTTTTTTCCAGTTTCTTCCCATCCTTCCTGCCTCTTCCCTCTCTGTCTCCTACTCATAAGCCATTTGTGCCTCATTTATTACTAATATTAACCATGTGTGTATATTTCCATACTTTTCTGTTATTATATATAATATAAAATATATTTATAAATATATAACAATTATTTATATATAAATATTTGTCTTACATGTGATAAATATAGAAAATTATTTTTATAAACATTCAGATGTATTAAATGTATAAATATATAATATACATAAAATATTTATATATAATAAATATGTATATAAACTATACATTATATAGTATATATTGTGTATATTGTGTATATGTAGATATAGATAGATACATGCACAGATGAGTTTTTTAATATGTCACTGTTTTTAAATATGGGATTATATTATATACCCTTCTTGGCATCTTTAACAGTTTGCTTTGGACATTCTTCCAAGTTAACTGCCACATGTATAACTCAATGACTTCTGTCCTAACTGACCCTTAAACACTGATTTAATTGGTTTGGGGTGGGGCCTAAGCACCTGTGGTTTTCAAAAGCTCCCTAGATGATTCTATGTGTAGCCAAAGTTGAGAACCACTAATCCAAATCATTCTTTTAAATAGTTGCACAATAGTTGCACAATATCACATTTTATTCAACTATTCCACCATTAATAGGCAACCCCTTTGTCTCTATTATAAAAATACTATAATAAATGTTATATATGTATGTCCTTGTACATGTATTTTAGAGTTTATTTGTATAATGGAAAAAATAATAGTACTTATCTCACTGGGTTGTCCATGTAGATAAAATGAGTTAATAATTGTAAAATATTTGAAACAGTCCCTGGCATATTAAATGTGCCTAATATAGTTTAGCTATTATATGGCAGGTTTCATCATCATCACTTATATCTGATCATTTATTTCTTTGGGTAGGATTCCCAAGGGTAGGATTACTGACATAGATAGATAGATAGATAGATAGATAGATAGATAGATAGATAGACAGACAGACAGACTCAGTAATCCATAGTGTGAGGCAGGGATTTTATCTAACTTTTCTTCAAGAGTAAACACATATAATTTTGCTAAATATTGCCAGATTATTTTTGAACAAGGTAATAATGACTCACATTTATACCAGCTGTGTGTCAGAAGTACCATTTCCCCTACATCCTTATCAGCAGCAGAATTTTCTACTGTTGAATATTTGTCTGTCAGATAGGTGAGAAGTGATATTACTTCTTTAATTTGCATTTCCCATACCATAAGGGAAAATGAGCTGAACATTTTTCCTATTTTATTGGTCATTTTGAGGGGTGTGTGTGTGTGAGAGAGAGAGAGATTCTCCTTTTTTTTTTTTCTTTTTTTAATCTTTGATGTTTCTTTTTTAATACGCCTAGCAGGAAAGTCTCATAAATATGCAGTCACTGTTCATGACATTGACTAGTCCTTGTTTTCTCCTCATCCCCTACAATGTCAAATATACACATAAGCAGTCCAAAGCTGCTAATCTCCCTTGTTAGCGGCTTGTAATTTGGTACAGGTTTAATTCTATTAAGTCATTGATTGAAGGTAGGTACTCATCTCTCTTAGCAATCCCTAGGTTGATCAAAATATATATATATAAAATATATAGTTATATATATTATATAGATAGATAGATAGATAGATAGATAGATAGATAGATAGATAGATACTTAAGTTCTGGGTTACATGTGCAGAATGTGCGGGTTTGTTACATAGGTATACACATGTCATGGTGGTTTGCTGCACCCATCAACCCGTCACCTACATTAGATATTTCTCCTAATGCTATCCGTCCGCTAGGCCCCCACCCCCTGCAGGCCCTGGTGTGTGATATTCCCCTCCCTGTGTCCATGTGTTCTCATTGTTCAACTCCCCCTTATGAGTGAGAACATGTGGTGTTTGGTTTTCTGATCATGTAATAGCTTGATGAAGCTGTAGATTCTCCTCTTATGATCTTTTGCCTATATTTTCTATGGGAGATTTGCCCTTTTTTTCTCATTTGTGAGAACTCTTGATTGGCACATATAGTGACCCTTTTTCTTTATTTACATTACAAATATTTTTTCCCAAAATATTATCTTTTCACTTATATGGTATCTCTTATTCACAGAATTAGTTGTAATGTTTATATTTTCAAACATATCTAACTTTTCTTGCATAGCTTCTGGATTTCTTGATTAAGAAGTTCATCCTAATCCCTAGATTATACATAAATTATCTTACAATTTATGTCAAGATTTAAAATTTTCAAATGTGTTTTACATTAAAACTATATATAGTGTGAGGTAGATTTTAACTAACTTTGCTTCAAGATGCAGAGTCAGTTTTTATAGCACTATCCTTTCTAGCATGATGCTTTTGGAGAAACAATTTTTTTAAAAATGTCATTAGGGCTAAAACTTTAGAGGTGTGGGGAAGATAATAGTGGGAGATGAGAGTTGAAAAGCAGGCAGAAATCAAGTCATGCAGGGTGATGGGAGCATAGAAAAGGACTTCGGAGCTTAACAATGTAATTACATTTAAGAGACTTTCAGCAGGAGAATAACATGATCCAATATAAATTTTAAGACCACTCTGATTCCAGTGTGAAAGTGCTGCATAGACAGAAGTGAAGAAGTAGAGGGATACGTAGAAGGCATTACAATAGTCCAGAAAAGATATGATGATGACATTGCTTTTGAGACACAATGGCAGTGGTGGTCAAGAGGAGTGGATAGATAGACCTAAGAGCTATTTTCGAGGTGGACAGGACTGAATGGAAGATTGAATGTGGGAGGTGAGGCCTGAGAAAGACACAAAGATGACTTTAATTTGGGGAGAATGATGGTTTCTTGATCTTCATAAAACGAGGTAAAAGCAGACTTAGGGGAAAGAGCAAGAGTTTAGTATAAAAGAGATGAAAAGAATCATAAAGGAACATTGTGTAAAAGTCTATCGCAGTAAATTCGAAAGTTTATAGGAAATGGATAATTTCTGAATCAAACGTAAACTGACAACATTGATCCTAGAAGAGATAGAAAACTTAAATATATCATTAGCCATGAGGATGTTCCAAAATAATTGAGAGTTTTGATTAAAAAAAACAAACAAACAAAAAAAAACAGGCCAAAGTGCTTTAGCAGCTGAGTTGTATCTAACCTGTAAAGAAAAGACGTTTGTTACATTATTTAAGCTATTCTGGATGATTGAAAAGAATAGAGTAATGGCAGCATTGTTGTTTCCAGGCAGAAACCAAGAGGCAAAGAGCATGCTGATCAGAAGCAGAGTTAAGTTATGGCACATTCATACTATAGACTATTATATACCTATTTGAAGAATGAATTCTATCTATAGCTGTAGACATGGCTGGCTGAAAGAGTGGGAATTTCCATGCTATATTTTTAGGATGTGAGAACAGAGAGAGTATATATATATTATCCTATTTTTGTAAAATGAAACAACGAAACTGAAACCTAAATGGAATGTGGTGGTGCTGAATTTTGAATTTTCAACTTATCTTTTCATATCTTTGAGGATTTAAAAAAAAAAAAGAAAAAAAAAAGAAGACAGAGTCTCACTCTGTTGCCCAGGCTGGAGTGTAGTGGTGCCATCTCACTGCAACCTCCACCTCCCAGGTTCAAGTGATTCTCTTGCCTCAGCCTCCCGAGTAGCTGGGATTATAGGCACCTGCCATCACACCTGGATAATTTTTGCATTTTTTAGTAGAGACAGAGTTTCACCATGTTGGCCAGGCTGGTCTTGAACTCCTGACCTCAGCTGATCTGCCCACTTCAGCCTCCCAAAGTTCTGGGATTACAGGCGTGAGCCACCATGCCGGGCCACTTTGAGTGGTTTTACTTGTTACTATGAGAGGTTTTTTTTTTTTTTTTTTTTTTTTTTTTTTTTTAATGATAAGAATAAAAAGCAATCCATGAGGCTTTAGCCGTGTTGATTTTGAGAAATCTTCAAGATATTTAAATAGAAATGCTGAGTGGTGAAGATGCTGTAAGATCTGATTTTCGGAAAAGATGTGTGAACTAGGGTCATCCAAAGGAGTCACACCACCCAAGGCATTTGAAGTCATGGGAGTGGATGGCACCACGAGGTGGGATGTGTAGGTGAGTGAAGTTAAACTCAGGACCAAACCAGGAACTCCAGCAGAGAGATGTTCAGTGGAGGAGGAAGAGCAAATGAAAGAGACAGAGATGGAGCAACCAGATATGCCACGGGAAAATCAGTGTTTCTGGGACAATAGATGTTAAGTGGTAAAGGGCTAAAATGAACCCCACCTTGCTAGAAGTGGTCTCCATGAATGTCTCAGAAGGCTGTAAGAGAAATAAACACCCTCTGCCTTCATTTCCTTTCCACCACCAGAGAAAATTAGCACTTTTCATAGCTTGTTTTTAAGACAGCATGGGGCCAGTTATTTATATGTACTATTAGCTCTCAGGCTTAAACATCATCAACTGGGAGTGGAAGAAACTGGAGAAACTGGAGCCAATCTATGGAGAAGCCAATGCCTTTGAACAAGACTTTGAGAAGAGAATTTTCTAGCAGAGACATTATTGAGGAACTGAATGGAGCAAATTGTTAGAGAGGCCTGTGTTTGTTATAGACAGTACCCAGCATCCTTTACGGCAGTGATTCCTGTTAAAATGCAAGGAGAATGTACATGTCTCTTAGACACTTGTCTTGCTTTTCTCCCCTCATTTCCCACTGCCATTAGCCTAGTTCAGTGCCTAATCTGCTCACCTCTAAACCAGTCCCTTCCCTGTGGTTCCTTAGGGTCTCAACCTAATGTTACGCAGGTTGCATACTGCACAAGGATGTCTGAGTGAGGGGCAAGTAGGGCTGAAATCTAACATGCTCTGCCTGCCAACCCATGGATGCTTGTGTAGGCCTGCTGCTTCCTGGAGAATTTTTCTCACAGGGGTGTGGCAAGCTCATGGAGCCTTGACCTTGCATGGCTGGGTTCGCCCAGAGGGGTTGCTTTCACTATTGGCACAGTGATGTTGAAGTGACTGGTAGCAGCCCTGAGTCCCATGGCAACAATGAACTAGACACAATCTCTGCCCTCAAGATTGACAGGTTAGTAGAGATGGCTAATTCCATAGACGACTAGCTGCAAAGCAAATACTTTAAAGAACAATTGCTCTCATATCAGTCTTCTTTCAAAATGCTTCAAAGGCTCTCTATTGCCTTCCTTAGCCTTGAATTCAGAACTTTGTATAATCTCTCCAAGCTAATCTGGCATCCTCTACTTTGACCCCTGTCCCTGAGCAAGACTCTATGTGTGTGCCCAGCTGTTATTTCTAGCTTAGGACACCCCTCCCACCCACCTCTCTGGGCAGTCACCGCCCCAGTGTGCACTCAGCCTTCCTGCCCATGCCTTCCTGAAGCAATTATGACTTGGGCCAGTTGGGACTCGACCCATCATTCCAAGGCTGAGGACACCCAATCTTTATGCTTTGGCCTTAATTCTCTAACTTTACCTAAAGTAGGAACCTACAGAATCAATAGTATCATTGCATTTTTTGCACCCAGCACAGGACTTGTACCAAGCCGGAGTGCAATGAATTTGTTTGTCTAGTCTGAAGATTCTATTAACATTTTCCAATGTACTTTCAAATATTTCTGTTAAATGCTTGCCCTTGAAATTGTGTAGCTACCTTGAAAAGATAGATGTGTAATGCAAAATGATTTATGAGTGTTCTATTACTGCCTCTGACCTACATGTATTTTTGTTTCTTTTTTATTCATATATTTTCTTCCTCAGCATGATACATCTTAATAAAGAAAGCCAAACACAGAAATACACACTTTACAGTCATACTGATAGTACTTTTTTGCTCTCAGACATTCATACATTGAGACTGGGTCTGTGTTCTAATTATGCAGATGAATGTTGACAAAACTGAAAGGCAAATAAAAAAGAAGCATCAAGAAACGAGTTCATTTTATTGTATTTTTAATGGCATTTGTAGCATTTGTACGTTTTTCTGGTTATAAACATGGTTATAAACATATAGCATATGCTCTTTGTAGAACATGTATTGAAACAAATTCACATACACACATAGCCCTAATCCACCATTCAAAGGTAACAATTATTGATTTCTTTGTGTTCCTCTCTGTATGAGGGTTTTTCCTCTGAAACCTTTTATTGTTTTATGTTATTCATTTACATCAATGGACCATTTTAAGTTAATCTTTATTAACTTCGTATAATTCTGAGGTGTGAACTCTATATTAAGGTTTATTTCTTTTCCTGTGGATGACCAGTTGTTCCAACACCACCAGCTGGAAAGGATAAGTTTCCTCCACTGAACTGTGTTTACACATTGTCAAAGATCAAATGGCTGTATTTGTATGAGTCTATTATTGTATTTTCTCTTCTGTTCCATTGATCTCTGGGTCTGTATCTTCGCTATGGGTCTTTTTAAATTAAAACACAGACATATTTGTCATGTGTCATGAGTAATAGAGGCCAGGAGGAGAAAACGGTCCCATATGTGCCCATGAACTGGCAACAATTGCTTCCTCCAACTAGCTAGTCCCTGCCACCTCCCAACACAGAAACTGAGGTGAACAGCTCAATAAAGTTACCACTTAGATCCATCACATAACAAATTAATAAAACCAAATGCCTGTTTTTTGGTTTTTGGTTTTTTTTTTTTTTTGGAGAAGAAATCTCACTCTGTCACCCAGGCTGGGCTGGAGTGCAGTGGCACAATCTTGGCTCATTGCAACCTCCGCCTCCTGGGTTCAAGCGATTCTCCCTGCCTCAGCCTCCCGAGTAACTGGGATTACAGGTGCCCCCAACCATGCCCGGCTAATTTTTGTATTTTTAGTAGATACGGGGTTTTTACCATGTTGGCCAGGCTGCTGTTGAACTCCTGATCTCAGATGATCTGCCTGCCTCGGCCTCCCGAAGTGCTGGGATTACAGGCATAAGCCACTGTACCCAGCTTTGTCTTCTTTCTTAAAAGCCTTTCTCACTGTCAGTGTTTTTCTGGTGGTGTCAACTGAAAAATATGCCAGCCTCACATGGCTCAGGTCTGAGGGAAAGGAGTTGCACATAGACTTAAGGAAAAGTTTCAGATAAAAATACAAATCTTTTTTTTTTTTTTAAACCAGGAAGGAAAATGTGAAAATGGAAACACCTTTTACTATTTGATTTGAAAATAAAGTGTCATCCAAGCCATAGCAGAAGCTTCATTATATTGACAACTGGTCTCTGTTAAAACTAAGTTTCTGGGTTGCCCTCCAGCTTGTACCATTTGAATGAGGAAGATCCAGAACGACATTCTAGTGTATAAAAATATAGATGGATGGACATGCGGAGAGATGGAAACAGATACAGTCTCCCTTCCCCCAGCCCAAACCGGAATTTTTTATTTATTTTTTATTTTTTATTTTTTTAGACAGGATCTCGCTCTGCCACCCAGGCTGGAGTGCAGTGGCATAATCTCAGCTCACTGCAACCTCCACCTCCTGGGTTCAAGCAATTCTCCTACCTCAGCCTCCTGAGTAGCTGGGATTACAGGCGCATGCCACCACACCCAGGGAATTTTTGTATTTTTAGTAGAAATGGGGTTTCACCATGTTGGTCAGGCTGGCCTTGAACTCCTGACTTCGTGATCCACCCACCTTGGCCTCCCAAAGTGCTGGGATTACAGGCGTGAGCCACGGCACCCAGCCCAAACCAGGATCTTTTATAATGTATGATTTTGTAACTAGAACAGGTCATCTTTGCTGCATAGAGAGCTGGAGTTGACAGCACTGGTTACTTCTCATTCTTTCTTGTTGACCACAAGGCTCTACAGTGGTAGAATTGTTGGTGTTAAATAAACTTTTATTTTCCTCCTTCAGTCTAGTGTTGGGGAACTAGTCCTTTCTGTATGTATTGTGATAATAATTGCAGCTAGGAAATAATGTACTTTTAATTGAAATGGCCAGATGGAGCCATGACTTTTTACAAAGACATGAGTTTTTGCTTCTAAGTTCTACATGGCATGTTCTAATTATTGGGCAGTTTTTCAGCATTCCTGACACCTTTTGGCTGTGAATAGTGGCTTCCTTCAGGTACACAACATCTTACCTGTTTTGCACTTTCTGAGTTGAAATCCATCTTTCCAAGGAAAATTTCCTTATCCCTTTTCTACTTTTGTTGTGTTACCAAATGAACTAATGGGAGCTTATTCATTATTTAACTTTACTTTTCTCACTTTATCTTATGCCTGCAGATGGGAGATAGAATGGGATTAGATTGTAGAATAAGAAAATGGTTCACTGTCATTTAGTCATTAATTCATGCATTCATTCATTTATTAAGCAGCTGCTATATGTCCAATACTGTTTCCAGCAAGGTAAATCTTTTCCTTCAAGGAGCTTTTGGTACCACAGGAGCTAGATACAAGCAAAGTAGCAAAATGCAGTTTGATAAGAGCTAAAGTAGGAGTTTAGCACTGGGAGGCCCAGGAGCATCGTATAGAGTCCCCCACTCAGTCTTGAGAATCAGAGAAGGCCCTGGAGCAGGTGACAGCTAAGATAAATCTTGGAGAAAAAATAGAAGTCCAGTGAAGGGGTGGAAGGTAAGGGGAGAGTCCAAGCAGTGAGCATTGTTGGTGCAAGAGTTCAGAGAAGATGGTGAGGGAGGAGTCTTTCAGGGAACTGTTACTATTTTAGTATTGCAGGAGTGCAGAGTGCAGGGGGGAGTCTTGTGCATAGTACAGTGTTGCTTTAAAAAGACAAACAAATTAAACAAACAACCGAAACAAGTTAGAATATCCCAGATAAGTTATGTACTCTTGCATCCACCACAGACCCCCATCCCTTTCCATTATTCCACTCTATCCTGATTAATTTTATTACCCACCTGGCCTATATAGTCATTTGTATTTGGGTTCCCTACCTCTGAACCCAGACCAAAGATCAAATTCAAACTATCTCAGTTACCATGTCAGATGTGAAAGGAAAGACCAGATTTTTGATGGAGCTGTGAAGACCAACCCAGTGAACAATCTTACCCATCAGGTAAGACCAGGAGAATTACTCACATACATTAAAAGAAGGATCTTTCATATGGAACCAACCTAATTGTCCATCGACCAATGAATGGATAAAGAAAATGTGGTACATATATACCATGGAATACTACTCAGTCATGAAAATAATAAAATTATGTCTTTTGCAGCAATTTGGATGGAGCTGGGGGCCACTATTTTAAGTGAGGTCACTCAGGAATGGAAAAACCAAATTCCTTATATTCTCACTTATAGCTGAGAGCTAAGCTATGGGTATGCAAAGGCAAACAAAGTGGTATAATGGGCTTTGAAGACTCAGAAGGGGGAACTGGGAGGGGACTAAGAAATAAAAAACTACATATTGGGTACAATGTACACTACTTGGGTGATGAATGCACCAAAATCTCAGACTTTAGTACTATACAATTCATCCGCATAACCAGAAACCACTTGTATGCGAAAAGCTATTGGAATAAAAATTTAAAAACAAACAACAAAACCAAACAACACTAAAAAAAAAAAAAAAAAAAAAAAAGATCTTTTTCCTCAGGGAGTAAAATGGAGTATAAACACAAATATTTATTGAGCTCTTATCATGTGCCAAGTACTATACTAAATTTTTTTATATCGGGCCTTTCTATAAAAGAAGATAATTTAAGCAGTCACAGATGCATGTATATAATTAAATTTATAATCTGTAAGGTGATTTTACACACCTTAAAATATTATATTTTATTTACTGACATTCTAATAATGTCATTTTGCATAATGTTTAATGCAAACAAATAAACATTCAGTAACGCTTATTGAGGGTCAGTTGTATGTTAGGTCCTGAAGCTTCCCTGGAAATACAGAATAGACTGGCCCTTGCCTCAGGTTGTTCACTACTGTGGACTTCATCACATCACAGATGATTATCTCTGTCTGGTATTCTGCATTGTCAGATTTAATCTGAGTCATCCTGGGATTACAGGAAATCTTTTAAAAAGTCAGAGTTTGTAACCCTGGCTAACTTTAACAAATTTGCATATGTAAGGTTGATTTGGATCAAACTAACCTTCCTCTTTCTTGCAATTAAAATCTCAGACACTAAGTAAATCAGTAACAAACACTTCTGCTGGTAAACCAGGGCTAGCATTATCTCCCCGGACTTCTCAGATTGACAGCGTAGGGTTTTGAATACCTTGTTAATCTAACTTGTAGTAAGTTCTTAGTCTTCACAATGGAAACTGAGCCAAAGCAGATTTACATTTCCGTACTTGCATTTGGTGTGAGTCACGAGAAAGGAGAATATTTATTTCCTGAGGAAGGAAGAGAACTTGAGCTAACTTTGAATTTCCTCAGTGGCCTAGCATACAAGTGCCTTAGGCTTACTGTAATTCGATCCCTTTTTGCGGATCCCATATCCAATTACCCAGATATATACATCTAAAAAAAGCTTGCCTTCATCAAACTGTCAGACAGGAGCTGTCAGAGAGTCTGTATTTGTGGGACTGCCCTGTATTTCAGAGCATTTGTCCATAAGGAACTATATCATGGAGTAGGGAACTGAGTTGTGCTCCCACAACACACCTATTCCCTGGATATGACATCCCGGTAAAATCAGACTGTGTAGCTTCCCTGAGCATGTGATTATTTCTTCGTTTCCCAATTGCTCAGTTGGCCCTGTTGGCTGCTTTCCCTGCTCACATCTGGCAATTGTCTCTGGATCTTAGGGCAAGAGAATATTCCAGTTATAACATTTTGATCAGCTGCAATACTGGAGCAATCAAGATAAGGCAGTCACAGGTACAAAAATGATGAAAGTTTGTGCATCTGATGACAGGTGTCTGGGGTAACCCTCGAACATTAGGAAAGACCCTACCAGAGGAGAGGGACTCACAAGTTAATGATTATAGTGAAAGCAGAAGTAACAACAAAAATGAGCACAGGAGAGAAACAGTGGGACTTTGGTGATGTTGAAAATGAGGTGGAGAAAGAATTCTTGCCGTCTGTGAAACACAAATAGTTTGGCACTACTATGATAAGAAAAGCCCAGGGAATAAGATTCTGAAAAATTTGGGAGCACTTAATATCAAAAGAAGGAGATTTAGAATTACATATAGAAGCAAATGGAAAATCAAGGCTGTTTTGAGAGGTGCTATCAGAGGGTCATTGGAGAGGATGTAGCTTTACAATATTTATATCAGGCTGTGCATTGGCAGGAGTTCTGTAGAAGCTGGACTGAAAGCTGGAACTAATGACATGGGTGGGGCACAGAGCAGCTAGGGAGCTCTGATGTGGCTTTTGCTTGGGGCAGAGTATGGGAAGATATGTAAATGTTGGGGCCCCAGATAGTGGAGTGGCCCTTGTGGGTAGCACTTACAGGTGGGCTTGGAAACACTTGCCTTTGGAACATTGCTCAAAAGTGAGCAATGCTCCCAGAAGGACTGCAATTTCTTTAGATTATCTGATAGCAGACTCTGTGATGTTTACCAGCTTCAAGGAGATCAGACCATTGTGAAATTTTTTTTTTTTTTTTTTCTGTAGTAAAACTAGCCCCGGCCAGCCCAGCTGGGAATTTACTGCCTGAGCTGTTTTCCAACATAAGTTTTGCTGGCAAAACCAGACGTGAGTGTTCCCTCGACTCTCAAGGGATCTGTTTACACTGACTTTATTTTTACTGCCAGCTTTCGAGTTGGAAGAGGGAAATTACGTTGAAAGGTCAGCAGGTGAGCAGAAGGATTCCTGACCAGCCATTCCTGTGGGTGTGTGCCTGTGTGCACTCTGTGTACGTGTGTGTGCCTGTGTGTACGTGTGTGCCTGTGTGTACGTGTGTGCATGCTTTTCTAAATGCCAACCGTTGTGCTCTGCTCTGACTGACAAGACCTGATCACTTGTTTGTGGGCATAATGATGGGTGCCAGGCTGGATGTTGGGCACTTTCGTATTTGTTTATTGTAAAGAAGGTAAATCAGTCTGTGGGATTTTCTGGATTGGAGAGCAAGGGGTGTTTACTGTCAACAGGATAAGGACGAGGAGATATAAGATACTGAGTTCCACGGTGCATCTAGTGTCGGGATAGGAGCATAAAAGGTGAGGAGAAACCAGCTACAGGGTATTTCTGACTTGGGTGGAACTTTTAAGTACTTGGGTGGGAAATACAATTTGGAAAATTGCTCTCTGGTCAAAGAACCAGTCAGTGTGGCTAAATAAGGTATAATTAGGTTGGACTCAAATTCAATTTTATCAACTCTTCTTTCTAAATTCTTTTTTTTTAATTTCCCAAAAGATGACAGATGGATTTTCACAATTTGGAAATAAAAACATGAGTGAAGGGTTCAGAAGGCAAGTCTCTGGTCCATTACACACTTCCAGAAAAATTTAGTACCCAGAGACTCACATTACTGGGAGTGCTGTTTACTCACAAGTGTTGCACTCCATTGAGAAAAAAAAAACAAAAAACCAGGAAGTTGCTGTTCTACTCAGGACTGACCAAGAAGCCATGAAATCCCTTACTGTGGGAGGCTTAGAAGATTGCCTACTGACACTTGCGTGGTCGTGAGTCACTAAGCCTGAGTTGGCACTTCTGTAAAATGGGAATCTAATAGTAATGAAATTTTTTTTAAAATCAGGCCTTTACAAGTACAAAGGCAAAGGTCATTATCATAGTGATAAGTAAAGTATATTTCTTAAGCAAAACCATTAAGAGAGATGAATCAGGACAGCCTGGCATGATAAAAACTAGAGTAAAGAAAGTGATTTCCCATTATTCCTCCCTTTGAGGACTCTAAATGGAAGAGATATTGGCTGGCATTTTTTTCATGGGTCCTGTATTTTTTGTAAGAAAAAACTCCAAAATTTTTAGTGTGGTGTTCAAGTAACTTGAACTGCTCTATCTTTCTACCCTCTGCTCCCCCTGCATTTCCAATGGCAGAAATCCTAAACAGTGTTTGACATGTTGAATCCAGCTTGTGCTCATGTTTTGTTTGGCCTGTAGATTATTTGTAATGTTTTTCACAAACATTTCAAAATAGATTTTGCATAGAAATCCATATTTCTGTCTTTCCAGGGGAAAAAAAAAATCAGAATATTTGGCAACTACAGGTCCCAATTTCTTGCCTGGAAACCGTGTGCTGGGGCTGAGTGTTTGTTAGCCAGAGCATGTGCTGGCCAGTTCTCAGGAGGCTGATCACTCCTGTGTCTGACACTTGCTCCTGGCCCCCGCTGCCTCTCTCACGTGTGTCCCCTACTCGATTCCTGTAGGTGGTTGAGTCTTCCATTTCTGCCCAACAAGAACTGGGCCCTGAGCAGGCCAAGGGCCCTAGCTCCTCCTCGCCACTTTTCTGGCTCATATTCATCCTTCAAACTCAGAGTCCACTTTCTCAAGAAAGAGTCCCTGACACCCCAGCACAAAATGATTTTGCCCACATATTCACTCCCGTTATAATTAGTATTACTGGCACCATTTATTTGATCATGAGTTTGTATATCAACTCCTGAAGCACTGACTGCTGGAGGAGAACATAACCGCAAAGGAAAAAGGAGGGAATTTCAGAGGTGCATTTCAACAGTTGCTGGAGGAGAACAGAGGTGCATTAGTTCTGATGGGAAAGGTGTCTTACAGAAAGAAGAGTGGAGACAAAGCCTTGGAGGAAGTGTAGGGTTTTAATAAGTGGAGAAGTATAGGAAAGGTCTTCTGGGCTAAGGGAACCCCATTCAAACATTCAAGATGTGTTTCATTCCCAGTCACCTTTTTCTTTTAGGGAGACAGAACAGGGCAGTGGTTAGAAATATGGGCTTTGGAAGGATATGTTCTGTAACTTACTAACTTTGGGAACCTAGGCAAATTATTTAAATGTTCTGAACTTTGGTTTCCTCATCTATAAAATGGGAATAATCATAGCATCCACCTTAAAGAATGATGGATAGGCACAAATGAGCCTTCGAGATTAGGATTAGTCTAAAAAGGAAGGGATATGATGATGGAAAGCCTATGGTCTCGTGTGTATCTATCACTGGATTTAACTTTCCATTTCTTTACGTTATTAGCCCCTGAAAGACAGAGATGGTGCCTGTTTTTGTTTTGTTGAAATTTTTCTAACTGATGATTGGATTTAATGAAATTCCAGAATTAGAGTCTGACTTCTTGTTTTCTGGAAGGAAGTCCTCAGCCTTTTCTTCTCAGTAACACTCATTGGGAATGACATACACATAGGCTGTGTGGTCATGGGTGTGACCAGGCCTGTGTGACATTCCTGGCATGCTACTTAGCACCACTACTCTGTCTCTCTCGCAAGGAAGTGTATCGGAATGCAAGTGAGTCAGAGTGATATTATAGGGGTTAACCTTGAATCCCCATAATTTATATTTGAAACAGTAAACTATTCACAAACTTGAGCTATTAATAGCAGCAAATGACTTGTGGGGCAACAATGAGCCTGATGCTGTGGTTAAGGAGGAGGAGGGGAAAGCGGCCCAGGATGGGACATGGACCTGCGACAGCATGGAGACATGCCTTGGAAGAGCGAGGCCCAAACAACATTTGTTTCCATGTTTTGCCATGAACTGAGTTTGGTGACAAGGTTGCCTCAAGGCTGCCTTGAGGCTGCAACTGGTATCTTGCTGGCTTCCTAAAGTTTGAGAGGCAGTAAAGGAATTCCAGGGTTGGGCTTGCAACGGGTCTCTACTTGTGTTAGAGCCTCCTTCTTTAGATCACTGTACAGCTACCCCAAGCCCCACTGCCTGCTTTTCCACACCCTGAAAAGAACTTCTTGCTGTATCTGTTCAGGGTGTGGCCAGAATAAGTGGAGAGAAACAGTCTGGGGGTTCTGTGTTGTCACACCATGAGGGTGACAAGAGGTGTCTGGGACTAAGCCTGGAAACTCCCAGCACAAATCACTTCTGGGGCTACCAAATAGCACGGCGATGCTGTGTGGGTAAGAACGTATGCAGGAAGTGTAGCCAGAGACGTGGGAGGGACGGGACTGCCCATCACCTAGAGGAAGAGGCTTCCACTCAGGTCCCACAGCAGGGGCATCACTGTCTGGCCCTTGCTGCATGACGCTTCGTGCTTGTTAGATGCGGGAATAGTTGCTGACGCCCAAATACATGGAGACTTAGGACTCCTTATTTCATGAGTCTTGACTTTAAATTGAAGGCATTTTTAGGTTCAGGAAGAGGATAAAGGGTAGGCAGTACTTCTGGTACATCAGTACTTAAGGGTGTGGCAAAGTGTGATGGAAAGAAGTGTTGGAGAGCCTGTCTAGTTCTACCTCTAACTGCCAGTGTGATGTTAGGAAAGTCACCTTGTCACTCTGATCCTCCGTAAAGTCACACCAGACAAGGCAACTTCTGGGATCTCTTCCATTTCTAAGATCCTGAGTCTAAGTTGCAGCAGAAGTGATGCAGGAAGAAAATTAAAACTGGAATTTGTGGTTCCGGGTCTCAGAAAGCATTCTCTTACTCTGACTTTCACCTTTGGCAATCAAAACAGGTCATAAGGGTGAGCTAATAACCTGTGTAACAAGTGAGAGATTATAGTTGTTTTCCAGGAGTGTGTGACCTTGCCTGCTCGGTGTGATCTTGTCCTGCTTGTGTCCTCATTTCGCCATCAAATGAGGGCACAATTTGTAGAACAGATTTACAATGAAGTACTTTTTCCAATAGGCTACTCTTCACATGTGTTATGTGCATACCTACACACACATGTACATACATACACACATGCACACACACTGTTAAGCTTCTATTAGTTAAAAATGATTTGATGGTGATGAATCTTTCATGAGTTTATTAACTCAGGAAACAAAATATATATATGTAGTCACTGCTATGTTACTAACATTCAAGTTCTATGGAATTACATCAGCGGGGCTGGCAGATTCAGGAGGCTAATCTTGGTCTTCAACACATTCTGAGAACTTAACTGTTAGAGAATACTATTTCTCAACCACTCTGCCTGTAATGTTCTATCTAGTTAACCCTTGTATTACTTTTCCCCACTGTACCTGCTCAGACTTCAGGTCCCTAAAGTTGCCTAATGTTCGCTGTTCTACCACTAGCTTTATCTGTTCTTTATTCAGGCTGGAAAATATAGCCCACTACCAAAACCCTGTTGCTTTTATATCTTTCTCCAGCTTTTGCCCAGCAAGCTCCAATCTTAGCACCTCAACTCTTACCTTTGGAGGGCTAAGAGATGGTGGAGAAGATCTCACAACTGAGCCTACTGATAGCCCACAGCCTCAGGGACCCAGCCTCAGCCAAGTCTTGATACTGTCGGGTTATCTTTACGCATGTACCTAAACAATCTCTCATTTCTTATAGCAGCTATTACAGCAGTCTATCGCCTGAAATCTCTTGCCTTCCACTTCACTCTTAGCTCATTAACGTCTCCTGCTCTATAAAGAACATAGACAGCAGACTGGAAATCTCTCTGATTTTCACTGCCCCCTGCCCTTTTATCTGTATCTGCATGCACCCTTTTCCCCTTCTTTCCTTCTGCCACACCAAGATGAATTCCTCACTCAGGTTTCCAGATGTGCATGACTCCTTTCAGGTGGGAAATCCTTACCAAATGCTTTTGCTCTCTGCTACCTCTTCTTTCACCACTGACTCTTTTCTCTCAGCATTTAAACATGTTTAAGCCTGTGTGTCATTTTGTAAGGAAAAAACAAAACAAAACTGTTCTCATCCCTGTTGTTTTGGTTTTCCCCATAGTAAAAGTTCTTGGAGCCGGGCGCGGTGGCTCACTCCTGTAATTCCAGCACTTTAGGAGGCCAAGGTGGGCAGATCACGAGGTCAGGAGATCGAGACCATCCTAGCTAACCTGGTGAAACCCCATCTCTACTAAAAATGCAAAAATTAGCCAGGTGTGGTGGTGCGAGCCTGTAGTCCCAGCTACTCAGGAGGCTGAGGCAGGAGAGTCACTTGAACACGGGTGGCAGAGTTTGCAGTGAGCCAAGATCACGCCACTGCACTCCAGCCTGGTGACAGAGCAAGACTCCGTCTTAAAAAAAAAAAAAAAAAAAAAAAGTTCTTGGAGGGGTTGCTTACCTCTGTCTTCACTTGGTTGTCTTCCATTCACCCTTAATCCACAAGTAATGCCCACCTCTCCCCCACCATTAATGCTAGTGCCCAGCGTTCCCCCAATGCAGCCATCCTATTCTAGCTGTCAGACTCCATGGACATTTGGGAGTCTTAACTTACTCAGCCACTTACTGTTGACTTTGTTCTTGAAACTCTTCCTTTACTTTCGGGACCTCTCACTGTTTATTCTCCCACTTCACCACCTCCTCTAAGGCAATTGTGTTCTAAAAATATCACAGGAACAATTGCACAGGCATGAGGAGCACAAATTCTCTCTTTGTGCGCCTCAAGCCTGGCTCAATACCTGCTATTTTCTCTTTCTAGAACAACTTTCATGCCCCCTTTTTCCTAGCTAACTCCTAGTAAGCTTTCAAGATACAACTCCAACACACTGTGCCTCCAGGAAGGCCTCCCACCCTCCAAACTGGATGAAGTGTCCTTTTTCTATGTATTCATAGCATCAGTGCAAACCTCTACCTTGCACTAGATTGCCGTGATTTTAATTTCCAGGTTATTTGTCTTGCTTTGTCAAGTTATCTGTAAACCTCGTGGCAACATGTGTGCACAGAGCCCAGCATAAAATAGATGCTCCACTCAAATTACTCAAGTGGAATTGAATCACAACACAGAGGGGAAGTCCTGTGCTGGAGAGGACCCTTAATTTTGGACTTCTAAAACCTTTATTTTTGTCATTTGTTATTTTTCTCATAATAGCATCTCCACACTTATATTCTATACAATTTGTCTTCCTCACTGCTGTGAATGCATGACCACGTCTATCTTGTGCATTGCTGTGTTCCAGCATGTGATGGTGCCCACCACAGAGGATGTGTTAAAAAAATACTTACTGATGAATTGACCCTATGTGTGCTATACAACATGTGTACCAGTAGGTGCACAGTCACATTCTTATTCTGTGAACATATGAAGTTGGCTTGCTGGTTGATGGGAAGTATGAGTGAGATCTCAGGTAACTGGCCTAGTTGATGACTTAGTTTAGGAAAACAGGAATCTCTTTGACTTGGGCTTTTTTTTCTGGCTGTCGTGATCAGTTTATGGGTGTCTCAGAATGACTCTAGAATACGTAGAAACAACCGTTATACCAAATTTGGAGAGAATATAAAGATTCATGGATGGGCGTTAGATTGCGATGTATCAGATATTGCCTGAAATTGGCCCCTGGCTGAAGGAGCCTCTGAAGGAGAGTCTCGCTGTCATGACAGCGGCTTGCGGGTGCCTCCTGAGCAAGATGACAAAGCGCCCCCTCCATTTCAGAAAAAATCTTGCAGACCCTTCCGTCTCTTACTTGGATTTTTCTATGTCTCTCCTGGAGTTCACTAAAAGTTCCTTTGTGTTTCCCACAAACATCTATTTCCCTAAACTTTAAGTATCTGATTAGTGTTCAGTTTTCTATGAGAATTTCCCAGTTCTTCCTAACTCGCTGTGGTAACTATCTTTCAGCAGAAACATGCCTTTTCTTAAGGGTCTAGAAGCAAAAGGCAAGGGTGAGTACAGAGGCAAAGAGAATCATCATTTACTGATGACATCAGTGGGAAGCAGGCTGCTGGGTGCTGATACATGTTAAGCAGTTTAATATTCACACTATGGGCAGCAGGCATGACGATACCATGGTAGAGTCTCACCATGGTTCACAAAACGCTGTGTGATGATCTGGCCCCTGCTTTCCTTTCCCAACTCACCTCTTATCACTTTCCTTTTGCCGGATCCAACCACAGTGGCCTCGCTGCTAGCCTTAGAGCATTGCCTACGTCAGAGGAGGAGCATGGAATCTGCTTTCCTAAGCTGTTTTCAGCCTCACTCAAATGTCACCTCTATAGACAAGTATTCTTTGTCCATTGTCCACCCTAACTAAAATAGCTGCCCCTTTATTCTCTAGTCCCTTATCATATTTTATTTTTCTTCCTGGGACTTATACCTGATATTATAACATATACACACATACAGACACATATACATACACATACACACACACACATATATATACACACACAGGAATACATATATATATACACATTTATATGTGTGTCTGTGTGTGTATAATATCAGGTATGATGCTATATATTATAATATTGATATTATATATTATAATTATATATTATGTATTATATCTACATGTATTCCTATATTTTCAGCTAGAGGGCAAGTATCTACATTGTTCACTGTTGTCTTAATCACTGTTGTGTCCCCAGCACCTGGCCTGGCACCTGCTACATAGTAGGTCCTAGATAAATATCAAATGAATGCATCTGTTACAGAAAAGAACATTGAGGCACCAACCAATGTCTTCTCAGTGGAGTCAGACCTAAGTCCATCTCCCCGGCGTCTTGGGAAGGCAGAATTTTTGAGCTGAACTCCCTCGGTCACCCCTCGCTGTACCCTTGTCTCCTCACTATCTTATGCCAGTGCCTTGGGGCCCACAGAGGAAATAACCACCTTTTCTGGTCCTTCTCACACCCAGGTGGACTTGAGGCGCCAGCAGATTTCCCAGGCTGTGGAGGAGGTGCAGAAAGTCGTTCATCATTTGACCACAAACATCAGCAACCAAGACATTAGATTTCAAACTGTGCCTTACTCTGACACATACAATGAAAATATTAAGGTAAGCAAGTCTCACTGTCTCTAAGTGCCACCAACAGAGCCAGGATACTTGGGCAGGTGAATCTCAGTGTGTGACAGATGCTTGCCTCACTCAGAATACTCATAACAATTCTTGTTTTCACAGGTACTCTTAGTTTTTAGTATTTACAGTCTCATTTTATACATGTCGTTTCAGCCAGTGGCGTGGCTCATGCCTATAATCCCAGCACTTTGGGAGGCCAAGGCGGGAGGATTGCTTGAGGCCAAGAGTTTGAGACCAACCTGGGCAATGCAGTGAGACTCTGTCTCTTTAGAAAAAGGAAAAAAGATAGATGTTATTTCCTTTGAGCCCCCACATTCCTAGATGAGAAAAACTAGGCTTAGAGAAGTCAAATGACTTGATCAAGTCATATCAGGCACTAAAGCCAGAACTCACACAGAAGCTTTTGATTCCAAAGCACATTCTGCCGTCACAATCAAAGCTCAGTTAAATACACATTCATTTATTAAGCACCTACTTAATAGATTGGAGGTATGGTGGAGGGAACTGAGGGCATCCATAAGAAGACCATTGAAAGTCATAGTCTGTGGGTTGCAGATGGGGAAGGAAGAAAGTAGAAGAGGTGCCACTGAGAAGCTGCAGGAGCAGACTGGCAACCCCTCCCCCTGCTGAGGAATCCCACCCAGTGTAAGCCAATGGGTAACACCAGCATTCAAGCAACACGGTAGTGAGGGCAGAGCTGAACACACAGAAACGACCTCACTTAAACCTGTAAACCACCTTGTGGAAAAGACACTCTGATTATTTCAATTTTAGAGGTGAGAGAAGTGAGATTCTGAATCATTCTGAATCTCCACCATTCTTTATCTTGATTTTTATTATGCCACATACCTCTTTCACTTTGTGTTAAATTTGTGTGTACTCATGGCCCATTTCTCACAACAGACTGCACATCCCTTGATTGTAAGGACCATGTTTACCGATTGTTTTGCTCCTAGCACCCAGCATGGTGTGTGGCACATGGTAGACACTTAACATATGTGGAATGAATGAATAAATGAATGAGCAAAAGAATTAGTACCTGAACAAAAGACCATTGCTGGCCCATTACATCTCAAGTTTGGTGGATGCAAGAACCACCCAAGAGATGCTGGGATTTGTGGATTTTGAAACAGAGTCAGATTGTAGGAAATTAATCCCAGGGTGAAAAATATAAAACTAGATTGAATCCTGGAATGCTAGAGCATCACTTGCCCAACTCTCCCACCCAGGCCAATCTAACTTGGTCACAGTGACTGGAAATAGAGATATTACATTACTTTTCTTAGCACTACACCCAAGGAAATTTCCTTCCGTGGTCCTACTTAGAATTCATAGCTTAAAATATATCTTACATTTATATATGTCATGTCTTACATATTAAGTTTCAAAAATAGCTACAGCATAGCATATAAAATTGCTTTTAACTTAGATCAAATTCAACAAGTTTTTTTTGTTTGTTTTTTAAAGATAGAGTCTCATTCTGTCACCCAGGCTGGAGTGCAGTGGTGAGATCATGGCTTACCGCAGCCTCAACCTCCCAGGCTTAAGTGATTTCCCACCTCAGTCACCTAAGCAGCTGGGACTATAGGTGCAAATACCACCATGCCTGGCTAATTTTATTTTTATTTTTTTATTTTGTAGAGATGGATTTTGTCATATTGCCCAGGCTGCTCAACAAATATTTACTAAGCACCACTTACATGACTAACAACATGATAGTTCTGCTTTTGAATTCACATGAAAGTAAATTGAAATAATGTACAGATCTGAAATTCCAGGGACTTTGGATGTTTTTTTCCTCTTTTTAAATCCAGCTACCTTTCTGTGGGTACCAGAAGTCATGTGGATACATCATCTAAAACATCAAACTATTGTTTTCTTAGAGTTAGGCAGATCCAGCTGGGGCTGATTAGGACATTCACCCCTCAATGGGTCAATGACTGGCCCTGGGCAAGAGTTAACCAAATTCCATGGTCAGAGCGTTCCGTGAGGAGGAGGCAGCTGACTCACAGCTGAAGGTGTGTGTGAAGTGGGACATGGTCAGAGTTCAGGCTCCTTTGGCTGCTCTGTTTACCCACTTGTTCTATCTCTTGGCTGCTGGTCTGCCTGCTTTCCCCCAGTCATTGCTTCACTGGTTCCTGGAGAAAGGGATTAGGTGGATTCTGATTGTTTGCTTTTTTTCTTTAAACTTAGAATTATCTCAACAGCTCACATTGTCTCAACAAATAAGCTTTCATTTTCCCTTTGATTTTGGAGGGGTTAGTCATGAACACTGACCATGGGTCATCAGTACAGGCCCCCCCAACCCAAAAATAGGAGACATTTTACAAAATCTTTTAAACTCCCTTCCTGTTACTTCTCACCTTTTATTTGTGTCAAAACATTCACCATTCCATGTCATTCATTGTTGGCTGAGTGCCAGCCCAGGGTAGAGAAATAATAACTGAACAAGCTGTCCAAAGACCTAAACTCGAATTCTGACTCTTCTACTTACTGGCTGTGTGTCCCTGGGGAGATCTCCAAGCCCCTCTGCATCTTGGATTCCTCATCTGGAAAATGGCAACAAAGCTCACCTTACTGTGTGATTGTGAAGTTGAAATGGTCAAATGCATTAGAATTGCAGTGTCGCGACTGCAGGGAACTCAATGCATACTCATTCTTCTTTCTCAAACTTTAGGCCTCCTCTGGAGTTCCTGGTCTAGCTCACTGTCTTTACTTGTATAGTCATAAGATAATAAACTCAGCGAGCTAATTTACTTGCCCAAAGTATTTACAGTGATTCAGTAGCAGAACAAAGAGGTAATCCACTTGTAACACCCAGGTCTATGTCTCTGTGTATCAGGTCACACTACTGAGGGTGGAGTGGTGAAGAGAGCTGCCTGGCGAGACAGGTCGGCTCCCAGGACTTCCGTTACCTCCCGAATCTGTGAATTCATGCTTGTTTTCAATCCTTTCCTGACCCTAGGTTTTGGCCCCCAGTCAGTTCCTTGTCACAGTCCCAATAAAAGGCCTGGCTGGGTACAGGGAGGCCAGGGAGCAGCGCTGGCGGTACTACACCCTGCAGGGCACCAGGCTGCCCTGCCCGTTGCGGGACCCTGAGGGTCTGCAGCAGTGGCTGGAGGTGGAACAGTTTATGAAGAGCCTGTGGCAGTGGCATGAGACAGACGTGAACATCGACGGAGACATTGTGCCCGCTAAGGTCCTCCTGGTGTTCCGGAAGCTGGTGGAAAACGCAATTAGAACCTGTCACCTCTCAGGTGAGCTGATCAGGAACAAGTGCAAGGGTAATTGCTGACATTCCCCTTTCGCTCTACAAAACCTCTGTTTGGGTGTTACCTGCAGCTCACAGCCTACATTTGAGAAGATAATCATGTGCTCTTCACATTTATTTAATCTTAATAAGATGAATCAGCTTTTTTCCCCTGCCGTTGATGCACAGAAGGTTGGAATTCATTCTAACAAAATAGTGTTGTGGCTTTGAGAAAGTTACTGTGCTGGCATAGATATAAAATGCTGTGGATTATGCACCTTAACCAGGCTTAAAAACTTAAGCATATTTGTTTTAAAAGCAAATTATTCACAAACCCCAGGTCTTCTTTATTAGTACATTTTTACTGCAGCACCTCCATGTGACTGCAGTACCACAGTGTGCTGAGATTCCACATTTGGAAACCACTAACTTGAACCAAAACAGAAAATCCAGGAGCCAAAAGAACTGACTAAATTTGACAAAGTCTTAAGCTACTGTACAGCATATGCCCACACACACACACACACACACACACACACACACCCTTTTTGTTCACACAAAGTGAAAAGGTGAATTTCTAACTGGAAAGAAATGGCCAATTTTCTTAATTATATAATTAGGAAAATATAAATTTTCTTAATTTATAAACCAATAAGAAAAAAGATGAGCTGACCAATAGAAATAATTATCAAAAAAAAAAAAAAAAAAAGGAATCACAGAAAAAGAGTACAAATGGCTTGCAAAAATAAGAAAAGACATTCCATCTAATGTATATTTCAACATATATTAGAATATACCTCATGTTGGGTACATTAAAATACCTAACAAGTTAAAAGAAATGAAAAGTTTGATCATGCTTAGTGTCGAGTGGGCATGGTGAAATGGGTATTTTCCTGTTGTTATTAGAAGTGGAAATTGGTGTCTCCTTTTTAAAGAGAAAGTTGTCTATATTTTATTTTCATAATGTGCTCACTTGACAATTCAACAATTCCAGTTCTAGAAATATATTTCTACAAATTAAATTCTACAAATATATTCATAGATTTATAAATATTTATTTTATATATAAATATATATTATATATTACATATATTATATAAATAATATATAATATATAATATATATTAATTACAGTATGTAATATATAAATAAATATATAAATATATTAAATTCTACAAATATATTCTACAAATACACAAAGAAATATGCACCAGGATATTCTCTGCCATAGATTTTATAATAGTAAATAGAAGTAATCTAAATGGCTAATAAAGGAAAACTGGCTAACTTAAATTATGCTGTCTCTGCCTACTGGACTACTATGCAGCCTTACAAAAGAACAGGCATATGCCCATGCATACATACAGAGCTATGAAAAATGCATGGGCTAGATAGCTAAGTGAAAAACCAAACTGCCAAATAATATGAGATTCCATCTGTGTGAAAATAAAAGGATGTATTCGTACATACATTTGCTTGTCTAGACAGAATAGTTCTGAAAATTTCCATAATGGTAATAATTTATGTTTAATAGATTTTTTACTAAGTAGAGTAAGTTTCATGGGTTATTTAATTTAATCCTCATAACCACACAATACAGTAAGAATTCTTTTCCTACCTGTTTTAGGGATGAGGAAACTGAGACTTAGAGAGATTAAGTCACTTCTGAAGGTTGCACACCTCGTAAGCAGAGCCAGCTGCAGAGCAGGGTGGGGGCCAGTGGGCTGGCTGCAGCATCAACTCACCTCTTATGCTGTGCGACATTATTCATAGTGAAAGTGCAAAGCAGAGATTCAGACTGGGCAAGGTTGATGAGACGCTTTTAGTAAATAATGCTAAAGTGCCAGTTGTCATGTTCCTGTCTGGGCAGCTCTGATGACATGCAGACAACAAGCCCTTTATCCCACCTCGGCCAGGGAATGTTTCCATTTTGAAAAGCCTAACACAATTAATGTGCTTCCATTTTCTTCTGTGTGCAAGGAAATGCAAAATAATAGATTGTGATCTATTTCAAAAATTGGGATGAACAAATAAGGATGAATAGATCCTGATCTATTCAAGACTGCTTATCTTTATCTGCAATGAAGGCAAACAAACAAACAAAAACTGTATCTTTTGAAAGAAGAAAGAGCAAATTGGAAATGAGGAAATTATAGTATGTGAGCTGGAAAACTACTAGATGCATAGTTTTCTCTTCTTCTCTTTTCCTGGTTGGAAAATGAGGCAGTGGCGGCTTCTTTCAAATCACTCAATCCTCTGAAACAGTGGTTGTGATGTGCTTTGATGTATTTTGTGGTTACAGGGGTTTCTGATGATAGATACCTCTGAGGCTCGGCTAGCTGAGTGGATGGTAAAAACAAATACCATCTAAGAGACTGAGGCCTAGATAAAAGACAGGTGAAGCCAAATTTCACCAAAGGCGTATGAATAAATAAGGAGGCTGATACTGTCCCCAGCCAGTGTCAGAACATCTAGGTGAAGAAGGAAAAAAAAAAAGGGCATTAGCCTTCCCTATGTTTGCATTACTCTGAAAAACCAACATTTAGATATTTGGGTGGAATGGAGAAGGATATAGAAAAATAGTTAGGTTTCATTTTACAGTAGCAAATACAGACAGTCCCCAACTTGCCATGGCTCAACATATGATTTTTTTTACTTTACAAGGTTGCAAAAATGATACATGTTTAGTAGAACCTGTGCTTCGAGTACTCATACAACCATTCAATGAATTCCATGAGATATTCAACACTTTATTATAAAATAGGCTTTCTGTTAGATGATTTTGTCCAACTCTAAGTTAATGTAAGTGTTTTGAGCACATTGAAGGTAGGCTAGGCTAAGCTATGATGTTTGGTAGGTTCGGTGTATTAATACATTTTCAACTTACAATATTTTCAGCTTTATTGCGATGTGACCCCATCGTAAGTCAAGGAGCATATGTACTACACTTTTTCTTTTTATTCTATGGCTTTTACTTTCAGTTGAGCCTCTTGAAAATAATCTATTAATTTAAAAGAAAAGGTACCACAAAAGCCTTGGGATTGGGGGAGAAAGAAAAACCCACTAGCAATGAGACTTCTTAGTAATGCTCTGACGCTGGCTAGGTGACTAACCATCTGGTTTTGATGTCACAACCTTGACCTGCTACAGGCATTGTGATCCTTGATGTGCTACAGACATTGTGAAAGTTGCCACACCAGTTGCAAGGTGCTGATCAGAGCAACTGCTCACAAATTTCTTGTTTGAACGCTTGTAATGTGCAAGCCTTTATCTTCTCCTTATCCATTTGGTCATTTCCTATCAGGTAAGGTCAGCATGCTAGGAAACCGCTCTGCAGTTTGGATTGCTGTGGAAACATCTGCATATCAGGTGGAATTGGAGCTGGCCCCCGCGGTGGAGATCCCCACCACCTGGTCCGAGAAAGCCCGGTGGCCTCGATGTCTGCAGCGCTGGCCTTCCCAAGAGAGAGTGGAGTGCATCAAGGTATCAGTGGGCGGGACCCAGCTCTCCAGAGCAGTGGTGCCAACAGCTTAACCAGTCACAGCATTACCGACTGCCAAAGAGTTTCAAAGGAAAGTTGAGGTGTCACTAGATCAGTAGTTCTCAAAGTGTGGGCCCTGCACCAGCGTCACCTGAGAACTTGTTAGAAATGCAGCTTCCCGGGCCCCCACTCTGGACCTGCTGAATGACACCCTTGAACAGGGCCCAGCAATATGTGTTTTAAGAAGCCCTCCGGGTGATGTGATTCTGATGCGTACTCAAGTTGGAGAACTGCTGCAGGAGAGGAAGTGGGTACCACCTTCTAACTGTTCATATCCAAAGTGGCTTGTGGTCTCCCTGACATCCCCTTTTCATCCCCACATAGGATGTGCTGTCTGCCTGGTGAAAAGTTCCCCAGACCAGCAGACTGCTTCAGAAATGGCTTTCTACACCAGTGAGTGTTGTTCTTCTCATTTCCCAATGTTTTTCTTTTTCTTCCAGTCGTTTGGGTTTAACTTGTTGCCCTGTTCAAATTATCACTGGCAGCTGAGCTTCCTCCGTGCTGAGCAGGTGTTGCTAGAACAGCTGGATGAGGATGGGGGCTGCCGTAGGAAGTGTTTTCAGGTCATGAGGCAGCTGAAGGAGGACGTCTGGTGCCCAGGGAACAGGCCCGTCATCACGTCCCACCATCTGCAGGTGAGTGTGGGGCAGGTGGGAGAAGGCCCAGGGGCAGCTTTGGATAGATCATTCTCCCTGTGGCCTCTTTAGGGCCTGGCCAGAGCCACTCAGTAGGGCTGGCATGTGTGAAAAATGAGGCTCTAGTATCTACATTGGCCATCCAACAAATGCCTACTTATTATGGAAATATGTAAGCTAGCACCATATGGGAGTCCACAACACTCCTGTCCAGGGTAAAATTTCCTCCCTTCCTTCCCTTTTCCAATTCTCTTCTCTCCCACTTTTCCTCCCCTCTCACTTTTATTTTACCACCAAACCAACCTGAGTGCCCACTAGGTGCCAGAAACCCTGCTGAGGTTCAGAAATAAATTACAAAATGTGATTCGTGCCTCACACTTTGATGGCTTTATGTTTGTGCCAGTCTTAGAACCCACTGCAGCCTAAGCACAACTCCTCATGCACACAGACCCACTAACACAGAGGGAACCAGGAAATGCAACACAAAGGTTACCACACACGTACTGCCACACACCTCTTTCTAGGGTCCAAATCACTAGGCAAGGATTTTCCCTTGCTCTGCCAGCACCTGCCTCTCCTTGCCCTAAACCCAACAGTAACATCCATTCATGCCTTCACTCACTCATTCAGCAAGTGTCTATTGAGATTACTCTGGGCCAGAGGCCTGCCCCAGTACCTGCTGTGGGCTCAACCCCTGCCGGCACAAAGGTGAACAGACACAGATGTGGTTCCTCACTCTGTCACTTCTGGTCTAGCATGGGAGATAGACATGGGTAAGGCAAGCCAGTGGGTGCATGTACAATCACACAGTGAGGAAGCACTGGAATGGGAGGAGCATGCTCTGTGAAGGCTCAGAGCAGCAGAGCCTGACCTGGACTGGGCAGTTAGGGGGGCCTCCTTGGAAAGGGGGCCTTTGACCACCCTCTCGACGCCCTCTTTCTCAAATTGTGGACCACACAGAGTGAAGTGGACTCTCATGTAGCAGTTCTGTGCAGCCTGCTGGGGTAGGGAGGTAGGAGACTCTTGCGGGACACCGCAGCCAGCCTAGCTAGTGTGGGTCTAGGAGCTTCAGCCCTCCTCTCTGGCCCCAGAAAGGATGGTCTGCCTTTCCACTCAGGCAAGCACAGGTCCCTGGGGCAGTCACCTATCTGTGAGGTGCCTTCCTCACATACCTGTTCCTCCTCTCATTCGATAGACAAAGCTCTCTTCTTGCCCCATGTTACTCCATCTGCTCTAAAGTAACTTCTTGAAAGACAGATACCACATTGGTCTTGTCCAGCTAGCATGCTGACCTTACTCAGTGCTCTTGTTCACTGGGAGAAGGATGAATAATACCCCCAGTATCTCTCCCAGTGCTTTGTACATAGTAGCACATTAAATATTTGTAGAGCAAATGAATGAGTGGCTTCACATCTTGCTCAACTTTTCTCTTCTTTTTTGCACAAAATCACTAATCTTTGCTTCACCTTCTTATCTTTCTGATAACCTATCCATTTTGACTTGCGGAAGAATCTGTTAACATCTCATTCACATGCACTGGGGCTTTTCTCTGGAGTTCCAATATTCTCAACGTGTCCCAAACACACTCCCCTAAAAACACGTAGGCTGTTCTCCTGGATGGAGGGCATGTGCTTGCAGAAGATACTTTGATTTGTTCTGTAGATTTAGCTTCTCTTGCTTTCCTTTATACAGCCCACACTAGAAGAGGCAGAGCTGAGACACAAACTCAAGTCTATCTCATATCAAAACCTCATAACCTTAACGATTGACTTCATTACCTCTCAATTAAGATGGATGGAAATACCATTCAGTGACATGAATATTTCAGGCATGATTGAATGGGGCCACCATGGATCTCCCAACCCATAGCTGTTTGCAAATCTGTACTCCCCACAAGGGCTGACTTCTATTCTGATAGTTCCTAAGTCACCTAGTGGATTTTAAGGCAACTCCTGAAGGATTATCTGTTTCAGTCTTCCCTGACCCACCTGCATGGCACAATAGAATTGGGCAACATCAAGGATGGGCATTTTTTTTAAGGGGGCTATTTCTGGAGTAAGATAAACAGAAAGTGCTAACTGCCTTTTTCTCTGGTCTTCCATCCTTAGTCCACAGACAGAATTATCTTCCATTTAGGCATCCTCACCCTTGAAATGAATGTGGCTGGTGACAAATGTGGTGTTAGACACCATCCCAGATGATGACTTGAGTGTGCTGGATCCTTGCCAAGTCTTCATTCTGGGGAAAGTGGAAGAGGCTGGGTTGCAAAACAGCATTAGGAAGCTGTGGCACTCAGCCTCGCCTCACCTTAAGTCTGACACTCTCTTACACTGTCAGAAAGGCTCTGCCCCAAGACTGTTTCATGTGAAGGAAAAGCTTATCTTTTATTGACTTATTTATTCCTAAAACCCACTCAAAGTACATTGGCTTGCTTATAATGAGCTTAACTGCCCCAGTTTGCTTAGGACGATAAAAGCTTAATTAACAAGAGGAATTAACATTTTTTTCTGGTATCTAGGTTATCTTCACTTGCATGAAGTTATCTCTAACTCATTTATTCATAATCATATAATCTAAATACATAGTTGCTATGAACTTACAACTGCTCTAAAAAATAAAGACTGTATAAAAATAATCAATATCTAAACCATAACATGAATTCATTAATTCACTTATTCAATAAATGTTTATTGACTTCCTCTCATGGGCTAGCCTCTGCTGGGTACTGGATAGCTTAATAGTGAATAAAAATAGGCATCATTCACTGTTCTCATAAAGTTTATAACCCAGTAGGGGAAATGATACAATTAATCACATAAATATAAAAACTACTACAGTTGTCACTGCTTCTTATAAGAAGTACATGGCTAAGAGAGTGTGCAGTGGCTGTACTAGGGAAATTTGATCTGATGGACAAAGAAGGGAAAGAAGTTTGTCCTATGCAGCTGAAGCAGGAGGTGCAAAGGCCCTGTGGTAGAATGGGGCATGAAACGGCTGGTGTGGCTACATGAAGACAGCAAGGGAGGATATGGGTCAAGATGCATCTGGAAAGGAAGGCAGGGACCAAACCTTATAAACCACACCATGTTAAGCATGATGTTTTTAGCTAACAAACAATGGGAAGAGCTTAAAGTATTTTAGATGAGAAGGGAAGTGGATGTATATTGGCAGCAGTGTGGATGGTGATAGTTTGGATGGTGGCAAGAACAGGGATGGGCTGATGAGATGGCTACTGCAGAGGTCCAGTGAGATGTGGAGGCAGTGTGGAGGGGGATGGTAGAATAATACTTGAGGTGAAGGTAAATGGGTAGACTCGAGAAATACTCAGGCAAGAGGATTGCAGGACTTGACTGGGGGCGGTAAGGGAGAAGGATGACTCCTAGGTTTGCATGTTGCACAACTAGCTAGTTAAGCAACTCTGGAGGCAGATCAGGTTTGTGCAGGAAGAGCAGGGGTTCAGTTTGGACATGTTGGGACTGAGATAACTTTCAGATACTCAAGAGATACATGGTAAGGAGGTCAGAGGAGAAGTCTGGGCTGGAGACACAAATTTGCAAGTCATTCATTTGTAGTGAGAATTAGAGCTGCTGTTGTGGAGGGAACGCAGAGCTGAGGAATGAATGTACAGTGAGAGGAGAAGAGGGCCTAGAACTGAGCCTCCAGAAACTCCACCCCTCAAAGGCAGGCCAAGGAGTAGAAGCCTGCCAAGGAGGCGCTGTAATGCTAGGAGAAAACCCAGAGAGTAGATTGCTTGGAAGTCAAGTGAAGGATGGCTCAGGAGGGAGGGTGTGGGCGAGAGAACCAGGTCTGCTGAAAGGTCAGGTAAGGTGCAGGCTGACAAAGGCCTGTTGGATTTAGAAACATGGAGATCACTGGGCCTTGAAGAGAGGAGCCTTTGAGGATTAATGAGAGAAGAATCCATCTTGGAGCGGACTGAGGCGAGAAATGGGAGGAGAGGAAATGACGACAAACAATAGAGCTGACTCTGGAGAAACCTGGATTTGCAGAGGGAAGAGTGAGGGCAGGAGGCAGACGTGGCGTTGGGGTGGCAGGAGAGCTTTCAACTTGTGAAAAGCAGTTGGGGAAGAGGGTAATCTGTCATATACAGTTCCTGGAAGATGGCATCCGGGACCCTGTGGAGGGATCAGCCCCACAGGCAGAAGAGGCAGAAGCAGGGAGGAAGAAAGGAGGGTGCTGCAGTAGGCAAGATCTGTCTGGTTTGGGAGGATGAGGGGTTCCATTTTCTTCATAAAGTAGGAGGCAAAGACATTGCCTGGAGTGGTGACCACTGAAAATGTTGGAGGAGATTAGGGAAGAGGTGCAGGAGACCAACTTGTAAACTGAAGGCCCACCTGAAGTTGGGGATTGTGAATTCGTGGTAGATCCAGTCTGCCTAGGCAACTCTTTTCTCCCTTGTTCCAAGGCCACATAAACTCAATAATTGTTTCCAAGATATCCTCCTCAATTGCCTGAAACAATGTCTGACAGCACTTCTTCCTTCCACAGACTGTGCTCTTTTGGACCTGCGAGAAATATCCCCACTTTAAAGACTGGAAGTTCTTCAGCAAAGCGTTTCTGCGCCTGGTGAGGAAATTGCACAAGTGTGTGAGCCAGCACTTCCTGAAACACTATTTCGTCCGGAACAGCAACCTCTTTCAGTGCACCAACCCGATCGAACTGGACGCTGTGGCCCAAAAACTGGCCACCTTCCTGAAGAAGCCCCAGATCAGCCCGCCCTGATGGCTGCCCCAGCCTGGGAGGCTCTTGGATATTTTATTCTGGCTTAACCTTGTTCTTTGGATGGTTCCTAAGTCAGGTGCCAGGATCCTGCCTAGGAGAAAGGCCATGAATGGCAGCGGAAATTACATCAAACCAGTAACACTTCAGCAGGGAGGGAGGAAACTGTGCCCCAGGCTGTCTGGCCCAGGCCTCCCTGGAGCCCAGCAAGCATTTCCACCCTAGCTACCTCTCCTGGAGACGGCTCTCATCAGGCTTCCTCAGGCACAGATTTGGAACTGGTGACAGTTCTGAACTTAGTTTCCCTTGTTCAGGCTCTGATCGTCTCACAGTGAAGATAGAGACAGAACCCCTGGAAGACATGAGCCTGCTGGCCAATACTGTGCCCAGCCCACCGATCATGGGTGCATTCTCCTGCCATTTGTAAAATGGGAATGTGTGTCTGTGAGACTGTGCTGGCGCCTTTTCAAGGGGAAGACATTGGATCAACACAAAGTGTTCCTGGTTGGTTGAGCAGCTGGTGTTTGCATCCTGGATCGGTACCCACAGCACTGACGCAAAATTGCACCTGTTGAGTTAGCAAGCCTGTGCTTCCTTGCTGCCCTCCAGCTTCCTTAGCATGTGGGTCAGTGGCTCCTGAGGTTCTGTCTGCTTCTCTGGTATTCTCTAAGCAGGGAGGGGAGTGGTTTTGATGACAAGTTTAAGTCAAAGATGAAAGCACAGCTGTTGGCCTGATGCCAACCACAGCCCTCTCTTTGCTTCCCAGGCCATAGGCCATGGATGGAACTTCCTTATATATTTATGTAAATAACCTAGTACTATGATCTGCATGGAGTGACCTTAGGTGTCTGTCACCACTCATTGTGTTCCTTTGCTCACTTCATTCACTCACTCACTCATTGACAAATAATGCTCATTAGGCACTGGGAACACAGCAAAGAGCAAAGTGGATGAGGACCTCCCCCTGGGGATGCCGCCTAATGGTGGAGACAAGAAATGAACAACGGATAAACATGCACAGTTATTACAGATGGAAGCAAATGCTCCGAAGGAAATAAACAGAATGTTGAAGTAGAGTCCACAGAAAGGTCCCCAAAGGATGAAAATGCAAATAGCTGAAGGGGAAGGAAAAGTGACCAAAGGCAGGCCTGGCGGAGCTGGCATGAGTCAGAGCACCTGGCCTTGTAAAGCCAGGAAGGAATCAGTATTTTATTCTAAGATCAAAGGTGTGACATTTGGCCTCTGCAGAAGCAGAGGAGTATCACCATCTGACTGCATTTTAAACAATTGTTCTGGTAACTGCATGAAGAAGGTCTGGGGACTCACACATGAGCCAGGAGCTCTTGAGCCACCCATTTGGAATTTCACGGAGGCCCACAAGGCAGCATATTCTGTGTGGCACAACTGATCAGGAATTCTAGGAGTTCTCGGTGAGATCAATGGTTTTTTCTGGCGTTTACGTAATGCTTCTCAACTCAAGGGGCTCCTTTATTACTTTGGAATGTTTTTGCCCAAATATCTATACCAAAGATAAATTTCTAAAACATGAGCTACTGGTTTTGTTTTGATGAAAATTCACATTTGAAAATAAAAATGATTATTTTTCAAAAGTACTGTAACCAAATGGTGGGGTCCCTAGGCTATCGCATAACAAGTAATGATTTTTAAAATATTGAAAACAAGTATTTCCAAACCAACAATGAGTTTACAATTTTTGAAAACATAAAGGCCTGGTGCAGTGGCTCATGCCTGTAATCCCAGCTCTGTGGGAGGCTGAGGCAAGAGGGTCACTTGAGACCAGGAATTCAAGAGCAGCCTGGGCAACATAGCCAGACACTGACACCCCATCTCTACAAAAAATTTAAAAATAAGCCAGATGTGGTGCTCAGGAGGCTGAGATGAGAGGATAGAGACCAGGAGTTTGAGGCTGCAGTGAGCTTTGATCGTACCACTGCACTCCAGCCTGGGTGATGGAGTCACCAGGAGGGAGACCCTGTCTCTAAAAGAATAAAAAATTTTAAAAAAAAGAGCATATGAAATGAACAAACTAGCATTTTGTTAAATCATCAAAACTTGTATTTTAATTCTCATATTCCTGTATCTTAAGAAACATCATCTTTGAAAAGGTGGCAAATGTAAAAAGTTTTTAAATTTAACCTTGGCTGGGCAGGGTGGCTCACGCCTGTAATCCCAGCACTTTGGGAGGCCTAAGTGGGCGGATCCTTTGAGGCCAGGAGTTGGAGACCAGCCTGGCCAACATGGTGAAATCCCGTCTCTACTAAAAATGCAAAAATTAGACAGGCATGGTGGTGTGCACCTGTAATCCCAGCTACTTGGGAGGCTGAGGCAGGAGAATCTCTTGTACCCGGGAGGCGGAGCTTGTAGTGAGCCGAGATGGCGCCACTGCACTCTAGCGTGGGAGACAGAGAGAGACTCTGTCTCAAAAAAAAAAAAAAAAAAAAAAAAAAAGCAAAAAAACAAAACAAAACAAAAAAACCCATCTTAAGCAACTTTTAAAACAGCTACACAGTCACAGAATGCTAAAAAGTGAAAATTGACTGTAATATGTGTGTATGTATGTGGAGAGGGAGGAACTGACATGCGCCACACTCTGATTCCAGTAGATTCTTTCCGTCTTTCCCAGGAGATTTGTGGGTTTTGGAGGAAGTAGGGCTACCCGCAGCTTCCTGCGTATTCCCAATTCTTGCCAGAAGAGGGCAGCAAGGGACCACATATGACAGGAGCCAGGTCCCACCTATTCTTGTCCTCGGTGCCCAGCAGGTGTCACCCTTCTCAGCCCATAACTTACACCTGGTCCCTCTAGAGCAGGGATCAGTGGATTTCAGCCCATGCTAAGTTGTTGAGCTTTCCTGCCGTTTTAGCCGAGATTTACATCTTTCTCCTTAAAGCCCAGATTTTAAAAGGGAGCCTATGAGAGGACCGTCCATCCTGGCTCCTGGAGCATTCAGCTCCATTCTGTTTCCTGGGACAGATTGCACAACTCAGAAAAGCCTGAGAATATTATTCCTTTATTCTGTTCTGTTTTTTGTTTTTGTTTTGTTTTTTGTTTTTTGTTTTTTTTTTAATTCTCCAAAAGACCTTTCCATCCGTCTTCACTCTTCCAGGCCCAAAACTAGATGTGTGGAGGAATGGTTGGTGTTCAGTCACCTCAGTTGACCTGCCTGCGTCTGCATCCCAGTTCTGGTGCTGAGGAGCTGCAAGCTGTTTGACCTTTCTGTGTCTCTAGATCCTTCTCTCCAAAATGGACATTGTGATGGCCAGAATTGTGTCGCCCACAATTCATAAGTTCAAGCTCCAACCCCCAGCACCTCAGAATGTGACTGTATTTAAAGAGGTGATTAAGTTAAAATGAGGACTTTAGCTGATTCAGTCTGATGGGTGTCCTTAAAGGAGAGGAGATTAAGCACACGGGGAAATGCCAGGGATGTGCACGCGCAGAGGGCAGCCACCCACAGACTAAGGAGAAAGGCCTCAGGAGAAAACAACCTGCCCACACCTGCTCTTGGATCACAAGCCTCCAGAACTGGGAGAAAATACATTTCTGTTATTTAAGTCACCTAGTCTGTGGGATTTTGTTATTTTCCTATGGCCCTAGGAAACTGTTACAGACATCATGAAAGAATATATACCTCGTAGTGTTAATGAGAGCAACAAATGGAATGATGGATGCAAAAAGCTCTTAGTTGAGTACCTGGCATGGGATAACTGCTGAACACACGTTTTCCTTTTAGATGCCTACCCCCTCATGCCATTTGCCCATCTCTGCCATTCCTGGTAACTATACCAGCCCATAGATAAATTCTTTGTAAAGAAAATATAAACCATCACAGGGGAAACATGAGAAAATTTCACTGCAAATTCTGTAAGCCCATTCTCCCCTTTGTCCCTCTTGCTAAAATATAGAAGGTATCTCCCTGAAGGGCCAATTTCTCCACATGTGACAGCTTGGATGCCTCCCAGCTCTTCAGTCTTTCCATTTATTTCCTGTAGTTTCCTCCACATCCTCCCGCAATGGCTGCCTCACTCTTTTCTCCCCTTTACTGTCCAGCTTCCTGAGTTACTATATGTGTGTCTCCACCTACTCGCCTCATTCACTCTTTTTTTAAAAAATTGTGAAATATATTTATACATGTGAGAAACTAACCTATTTAAAGAATAATAACAAAGCAGGCTGGGCGCGGTGGCTCACATTCGTAATCCCAGCACTTTGGGAGGCTGAGGCGGGGGTGGGGGCCACATGAGGCCAGGAGTGTGAGACCAGCCTGTCCAACATGGCAAAGCCCCATCTCTACCAAAAATACAAAAAATTAGCCAAGCGTGGTGGTGCACTCCTGTAGTCCCAGCTACTCGGGGAGGCTGAGGTGGGAGAATAGCTTGAACCTGGGAGGCGGAGGTTGCAGTGACCCGAGATTGTGCCACTGCACTCCAGCCTGGGCAGCAGAGTGAGACCCTGCCTCAAAATAATAATAATAATAATAATACCACCAATATACTGTACCTTGGTGAAAAATAGCACATTGTCAGTATATAGAATTCTCCTTGCTTCCCCTTCCTTCCTGTAGCCTCCTCCCTCCCAGACATACGTAATCATAGGTGTCCCAAATTTTATGTTAATCATTCTCATGCTTTTCTTTATAGTTCTACTTCCTACTATATTTAATTGAACTTAAGCTCCCAGCATTGTAAGATACATTATTATTTCAACTCTAAGAAAGAGACTCACAAAATGAATGGTTTGGTTACAAAATTTTGGTTACAAAATGAATCTCAATTTTGAAAAGTGTTTGAAATGTCAAAAAAAGAGACATGGCTTAGCATCAACAAAATATGATCTGCATGCATCCCAAATTGTGTTTTTAGTTTTGACTGTTTCATTTATCTAAAGGCTTTACACACAGGAAATCATACTGTATAAAGTCTTCTGTGATTGTTTCTCATGGCCACAGAGAAACAATCTTTTGAGATTGTTTTTTATGCTTTTGAGACTCCCATGTGTCTTCATGTAGCAGTCGTTTATTCCTTTTCACTGATAAATAATATTCCACTGTGGAAATCTGCTGCTACACTTTATATATTCTTGTTACTGTAATTGGACATTTGCATTGTTTCTAGTTTTCGTGATTAGAATGATGTTTTTATGCTCATTCTTATACATCTTCAGATGCACACAAGTCTTTTAAGGGTATACACATAAGAATAAAATGTAGGTTTGCAGAATATATGAATGTTTAAATTTACTAAATATTGTCAAAATATTTCCAAAGTGATTACGCCAATCTAAATTCTCCATTTTAATATGGGTGGATTTTCAGCTACTTTCTCCATTATAATGGAGCACATTTTGCATCTTGTTTAAGGAATCCTTCTCTCTTTTCAGGTCACGGGAGTGCTCCTATATTGTTCTCTAGAATTTTATAGCTATGGCTTTTAGGAGATGTAACTGTTCCTTATTTTTCCTATTCTATTCCAATAATATTGGGGTAATCTCTTTGCTGGAAAGTTTGGTATAACTCTTGTAAAGAACTGGCTGGACCTTCAGTTTTATTTGCCAGGACATACTTTACTATTAATCTTTTTTGGGGGGTGGGGAGGCAGAGTCTCACTCTGTCACCCAGGCTGGAGTGCAGTGGCGTGATCTTGGCTCACTGCAATCTCCGCCTCCCAGGTTCAAGCAATTCTCCTGCCTCAGCCTCTTGAGTAGCTGGGATTACAGGTGCGCACCACCATGCCTGGCTAGTTTTTGTATTTTTAGTGAGATGAGGGTTCACCATGTTGGTCAGGCTGGTCTCGAACTCCTGAGCTTGCGATTCACCCACCTGTAATTACCCTCTCATGCCTGTAATCCCAACACTTTGGGAGGCTGAGGTAGGAGGATCACTTGACTCAGGAGTTGGAGACCAGCCTAGGCAACATAGTGTGACCTCATGTCTATATTAATAAAATACATAAATAATTAAATAAAATTTAAAAAGAGAAATTCTTACCCTTTCTTGTTTTCTAAGTATAGAAATTTTTAAATGCCCTTTTAGTGCAATTCCACAGGTTTTTTGTAATGTATTTTTTATTGTCTTTAAGTTCTACTTATTTTCTAGTTTCTACACTGATTTTAAGAAAATAGTTTCCAAACCTGTTGGGTTTCCTAGTTATATTTTTGTTATTGATTTCTCATTAAATTGCATTGTAATAACAAAAAGTGATCTGAATGACCCCAATCCCTTGATATTAATTGAGGCCAGCTTTTTAGCTTAGCACTTCTTCATTGCTCTATGTACATACAAAGAAGATATACAAGTTTCGATGTAATGTCTAATACATGTCAGTTAGATCATGCAGTGCTCAAATTTTCTATATTTTATAGATTTTTGGGGGGGACTGTATTTCCTAACATTTACTGAGAGAGTTGTTTTAAAATGTCTCATTATGATAATGGACTTTTCAATTTTTGTTTATAGTTTTGTCAAACTTGTGTTTAATGTACATTGAGATTATATTATTAGGGATATATGATTTAGAATTTTTATAAAGTTGAAGCTTTTTCACTATAAAGTGACCTTTTAAACTCTTGTAAGCATTTTGCCTAAATATTGATTTTTGTCAGTTATTAATACAATAATATCACTTTATTTTGGCTAGTAGTTTCCTGGTACATATTTTTCCATCCTTTAACTTTCTGTTTGTATATTTATGTTGTTGATAACCGCATTCTTTATAAATGGCTGATTTTTTAACAATTCCATCTGATGGTTGAGGTCTTTTGACTCTATGTTTAGTCCTTTTATATTTATTCTAATTGACAATACATAAGGATTCATTTCTATTCTCTTATTATTTACTTTCTATTTGACCTATTTCATAAATCCTCTGCCCCCCACTTTTCACCTTTTTAATATTAAGAGGTTTGTTTCTTCTTTTTAAATTTATTTTTCTTCTTATTGGCTTGGAAAGTCCATACTCTATCTCTGTCCTTTTAATGGTTACCAAGACTATTTACACATACAGACTAAATTGTGTAGATTAAAGTCTAAAGCTAATCAATACCTTCATTTTCCTTTATGACAAGGACTTGAAGACTTTGGCTGCTATCACTCTCCCTACCACATTGTCTGCTGTTGTCATCTGGATTTTGATTCTAGCCTATTTGCCACACTCCTACACACATACACATAAATAAAATAGATATTTTATTACATTATTTAATATTTCTTATTTTATGCACATATTAGCCACTATGTTTACTCGCTACTCTTTCTTGCATCTTGGATTTTCTATTAGGGATCATTTTCCTTCTGCCTGGAGTAGATGCTCTAGCATTTTCTATAGTGAGAGTATACAAGAGTAAACAATTTTTATTTGTTTGAAACTGTTCTTATTCACCTTTATTCTTGAAAGGTAATTTCAATTTTATGTTGAAAAACAAATTTTTTCAGCATATTAAAATTTTTTTTCACTGTCTTCTGGCTTCTATTATTGCTTTTTACAAGTCAGTCATTAGACTATTTGTTGTTTCTTTGTAGAGTATCTGCGTTATTCCATCTAGGCTCTTTTAATACTCTTTCTCTCTCTGTCTCTGTATCTCTTTCTCTTTTTCTTTGGATTTATTAGGCCTCTTGAATCTGGGGAACTATTTCCAGTAATTCTGTATTTCCAGCCCTTAACTTTAAAGATTGTCTCTTCCCCATTCTCTCAGTATTCCATTGTAGAAGGAAACTCAATTTATATGTATAACACATTCTATCATTCTACCCTCTCTTTTACCTTCTTTTTTTAGAACTGGCATCTTTTTTTTATCTCTTAGATCTGCATTCTCAATACTTTCTTTGGATATAGCTTCCAATTGACTAATTCTCTCTTCAGCTGCATCTAATATATTGTTTAATCTGTCCACTGAATGTTAAATTTCTAATGTTTCTAGGAAGTCTGTTTGGTTATTTCTTAAACCTGCCTGTTTGTTCTTTAAGGTCTCATGTTCCTGCCCATGTTTGTAAGATTCTCTTTTGTTTAAACGTAATAGACATAATTGTTCTACATTCCATATCTGAAAATTCTGTTTATTTTCCTTAAAACTTTATCAGTAGGAATTTGTTTGACATTTGGTTTGAAGTTGAGGTATCTAAAAGGATTTGCTTTTAATTCTGCTACTTACCCAAGAGCATACCAACTCGAGACCATTTAAATTAAACTTGATGTTTGTGGTTTTTCAGGCCAAGAGGTAGATGAATCCATATAGAAAACATTTGAGACTATCTTGTGGTTAAAAATCCTTAGGGAATTTATCCACCCTCTTTCCAGTGCTAAGGTCAAGGTAAGCAAGATGCATTATTTATGGCAGGTTTATTCCTCATTCACCCTTATTCTGAAAGCATGGGCATTTGGGCCAAATTTAGGCAGGGGAATCTTAGTCGATTCCCTACCCTTTGCAGGCCATAGACATTCTCATCTGTTCCCTAGACTAGTACTGCTGACCATGAAAGGTTCCAGATTTCTAGGATCAGCAAACCTGTCAGGGAAAAACTTAGTTTTGCTCTGTGCTCATCTAAGGTTCTTAGTTTTATTTCATTTTTGGAGTCTGTGGATTTCTTTCTTCCTGATATTTTTCCTTCTACCTCAGAGACTTATTTGTAAAGGTTTTAGAGTCCATATATTTAACAGCATTTTAGCTCTTTCAGTTGGGAGGTCATCCAGAGTGCCTAATCTGCTATACTGCTGAGTACACAGAAAAATTCATTCAAACAAAACCTCAAGCCAGCTAGAAACTTCATTCAAACATAAACTCTTCCCACCTTATGTGCAAAATCAAGTGCTACTTATTGCTCCTAATTTTATACAACTTCTTAGAAGCATTCAGCAGTCAACCCCTCCTCCTTGCATCCCTGTTTTCTCGGTCCTTGTGACACCACTCCCTGCTTCTCCTTCACCTCCCTCTGAGTCTCTTTTGATTCCTTCTCTGCCCTCCCCTAAATCTTATCATCCTCCCTGTAAGGGCTTGGTCCTGGGCTCTCTTCTTTTCAGACTCTACTCACTCAGTCTAGCAATTTTAGCTACTCCTGTGGTTTCCAGTACTATCCACACTCCAAGGATGCTCACATGTACAACTCCAGTCTGGCCTTCCTGTGCACTGCAGGTGGTTCCTATGAAATGCCACCACCTGATCCTTCACAAGCAGTTCCAACAAAACGAGGTGACCCCCAAGGGTGAGTACCCCTCACTTTGCTTGGATAGAATAATGTAGTTAATAAAGTTCCTCAGGCTGATACTCTACAGGCTATCAGTAGCTTTAAAGGCAACACTTCTATCTTTTCCCCCTAATTGTACAAAGGAAGCTCTTCTATTAGAATACCTGAGTACAACCTTCTCCACTGCCCACCACCTCCAAAGAGTGAAGACAGAAAGGAGAGAAATAGACTGGCTAAATGTGGGATGGGAATAAAATGAAAGGAAAACTAAAAACCATTTCTTAATGTCTTTTTTACATAAAATATAAAATATGATGGTAAAAATAGCCTAAAGATTTTTTTTTCACCCACCTCCTTAAAGCAGACCTCCTTAAAGAAATTGTTTTAAAAGGTCAAATATAATAAGTGGGTCTATGATATTTTTGTAACCTGAAAAAGGCCAGGGACATGAGTCTATGAGAGTCTATGTGAGGAGGTGGAGAGAATGTATAGACTCTGTGATGTGCTGCTCAGGTCCCTCTGGATGGAATGAAAGGCTTATTTCCCAGTGTGATACCAGTGTCATTCTTCTTGGAGGATGACCTCACTGAAGAAAACTGCCTCAGCCAAAATTACTTCCCTTCTAGGGGCAGCCAGACCCAAAGATTGATTAACGTGGGTGTGTAAAGGCCCAGGCCCCTCACCCCAACTCAGGACAACTCTGAAGGCCTGTTCTTAGCTGTAGAGCTTCCTCAGGATTGGCCGAGGCCTGTGTTGGGCTTGCATCAGAGCTCAGTTATATCCTCAGCTCAACCCTGCTTCCTTCCTCTGCCTTCACAGGTTGCTGTTGAGGGCGCTCCCTACTAAACATTCTGCTACGCATCTTTATCACCAAGCTGCCTTCCAGGGATTTCAACTTATGGCACCGTGACAGACAGTCTATAGGCATCCCTTTAAAATCCAGCTCTGCCCTTTAGAGTGTGGCAATCTTGGGCAAGTCTCTTCATTTCTCAAAATGCTTTTCCTCATCTGGGTATCCTGCAGGATTGCAAATGTGGGTTCCCCCATCTAGAGTCAGACAACCCAGGATTGGAATTCCAGCTCTGCCACTTACTAGCCAATAACTCACTAAATTTGGCAAGACCTCAACATCCTCGTCTGTAGAACAGGTAGAGATTATGTCTTTTATCTCATTGAATCCCCAGTGTGTAGCACACAACAGACAACCAACAACCCTTCAGTAGATAAACAGATGAAACTTCCAGCCAGCTGCACACCAAGGGCCAACAATTTTGTTTTAAGCATTTGCTGAAACAAATATCCCCAGTTGCTTTAGAGCTTAGTGCATCTTGACATGGTGTCTGATATCCCAAGGATTCTTTTCCCCCCACGTTCATTTGGAATTTGGGTCTTCCTTCAGTTTTTCAGGTCATGTTACTCATCTGCTCGCAATCCTCCAATCACTTCCCACCTCATTCATACTACAGTCCCAAGGCCCTGGATAACCTGGAGCCCCGATCTCTCCAAACCCATCTTCTCCTTTCCCCATTTCTCACACACATCCCTAGTCACATTGGCTTTCTCACTCTTCTCAGAATACCCCAAATATGGCCCTACCTCAAGACTTTTGTGCTTGTTGCTCCCTCCCTCTGGAGACCTTCCCTAAGTTTCCCATGTAAAATAGTATCCCTGGCTCCATCCCCACCCCACATCAGTCTTGATAAGCTCTACCCCATCCTCTGCTTTATTCTTCTCCATAGCACTCAGCACCACCTGGACTTCCAGCTCTCCAGCTACCATCTGTCTCCCACCACAGTGAAGGCTCCATGAGAAGGGGCTTTATCTGCATTTTCAGGGTTGTATCTTTAGAGCCGAGGACAGAGCCTGGCACATTAGTAAGTATACAATTAATATGTGTTGAATAACAATACTTCTTCAAAGCTATCGTTTTAGATCTTTAAGTTCTTGGACTTTTCATTTATTAGTTCTTTAAGGCAATAGAATCACAAAATTTTCTATCTTAAAGATACAGTAAAAGTGTTTAAAATTTAAAAAAAAAATGTAGAGTGGATATGATGAGGTCCATACAGACTGAATGATTGTCTTGGGCTTTAGAGAGTTAGTGATGACTCCCAGGCCAGCTCTCTTTCCACTAAACCACAAACTGAGGTAGTTTGTAATTGAAAGTCTAAAATAGTTTTCCTTTCAGAAGCCCTTGAATCTTCTAAAATGCAAACATAGAAAGTCTAAGAAATGAACTTTAACTCAAACTGTGGCCAGTCACACATTTCAGGTCGTCCTTCCCCGCCTGTGTCCTCCATCCTGACTGGCTCGCCTCGCCCTCCTCCCATGCTCTCTCCCTCATGGCTGCCAGGACATCAGCCTCCGTGGGACCCCTTATGGGAAACACAGGCTTGTTTCGTCTCTTCTCCTCACCCCCAAAGAGAATTGAAACAGTTCCATCATTTCTATCCTCTGAATTCAGAATATATTGGTAGATTTGAAAGAACACAGAAAAATTAGAAAAAAAAATAGCTCTAATCACCACAGAAGAGATGCTGGTTATCAGCTGGGCCAACCCCTTCATTTTACAGATGCAAAGGCAGAGGTCCAAAGAGAGGAGGGAAAACAATTTGCTCAAAGCAAATGCATTATGTCCCAGGCTGAACTCTTCATTTTCCCTCTCAAAGCTCCCATTGCCTCAGTAAACAGTGTCACTTCAGCCACATGCTTCAGCCAGAGGCCCAAGAGTTAGCCTTGAGACCACCACCCACCACGTTCAAGCCACCAGAACATAACTTGGCTCTCCTTTCTCAATGTAGTCCAGGTAGGCCTCCTCATACCCTGCAGGTCAGCCCACCCCAGGGCAGGTCATGCCTCTCTCTTCCAGACTGCTGCAGACCTACTCTTGCCACCCCACCCCAACCCATTCCTCCCCACAGAAAAGCAACGATGGCCCCTGCAACCTGCAAACCCAATCATGCTTATTTTCCCTGCTCTCATCCTCCCAATAGCTTCTTATCACTCTTAGAAAAAAATGTGGAACTCCCCACCAAGGCCCACAAGGACTATGTGATCTGACTTGGGCCATTCTCTCTTTCCTTTCCACCTACCACACTCCTTCAGCCTGTTCCAACCATACCACACTGGCTTTCTTGCTTTGCTTCAAACACCCAAGCTCCGTCCTGCCCAGGGCCTGTTTCCCCCTTTGCTCAGAAACCCATGCCCCATATGCTGACATGTCACAACCCTCCCCGACCAGCCTAACACAGCTGGCCCCTCAGCACTCTGCCCCGCACCATACTTCACTCTCCCTATAGTGGTTTGCCGGTTCCCCTATTAGAATATAAACTCTATGCAGGGGAAGAGCTTGTCTTGTTCACTGTTGTATTATATCTCCTGCCCTTGGAACAATGCTCAGTGGGTAAGAACTCAATGAATAGTTGTTAAATAGATAATTGCATGAAGGAATGGACGAATAAATGATTTTGTTCCATAGCATGTTTCTGCTTTGTGGCAGGGCTTGGATTTGAACCCAGGTCTTCTAGTTCTCAGGCCAGGCTCTTTCCTCTACAAAATAACATTTTGAGAGTTTGAAGAATCCCACATCTTTAGTTTTAGGGACAGAAAAATTGCCTGTGGCTCCAGAAGCCTGTTTTCCCAGAAGGGCCTGGCTCTCCTCACTGTGCAGAGCACAGCTTGATGCAGCAGAGCTTGAGAATGCACACTCATGCTGCAGAGGGGCCAGCCTGGCAGCTCATCACGGCAGCCGCTGACAACTGTGGGCACTGGTGCATACTTTATAGCAGGTGTTTGCTGGACATGCTTAGCTTAACTGAGCTCCAACGTGCAACATGTAGACTGTGTGAGCAACACACACACACACACACACACACACACACACACTGCATTTAAACAAAGCACATCAGAAAAGAGTTCAGGCTTTCACCCTCCCTTCCTGCCAAGCACGGAGACAAACAGTAGTGGTCTTGGTTCTCTTTGTCTCTGAATCTAGACCATTCATTTCCTCTCATTCAACCAGCTTTATTTTTGGCGGTGTAACTTGCTTTCTTGAGCATGTATCTTATGTTCTCAGACTTTGTAACCTATGAATCTCCTGTGAGGACCGACCTACCAATGCTCAGAATACAAAGGCCGGAGTGAGCAGTGCCCTCTGTGAGACAGAATGTTACTGCAAATGAAAAAACCACCTTCACCACCTGAGCAGGATTCTTGCTTCTAATGCAAAATGTAACCTGTCTCTATAGGAGGGATAGAGGGATATTAGGTTGAGCACCCCACACACTGGGGTGCTTACTACCGAGTACCCCAAAGTGTGGTTTAGGTCTGAGGGACCCGGTGAGCAAGGAAGGCTGCACCGGTGTAGGGACAGGCACAGTCTGGGTCCTTTGGTGGCCGGGTGTACAAAGGAAGCAGAGCCTGGGCTCCCGTCGTCTCCTGCTGTCACAGCCCCTCCATGGGGGCGCTGGCCCCTCTCTCCCCCTCTCTCCTGCCTCTTTCCAGGATATTCTCCTTTGCCCCACAGTGAGATGTGAGGGGCGTCAAGAAGACTCTCTGCCATTGACTCTCTCTGTCCAGGGGCTGCCATATGTGACTTGTGCTGTCTGTGACCAGGACGCGGGCTCTTGAAGGAGCAGGGAGGAGCAAGAGAGAGGGGAGAGGACGCCCCGGCTCGCGCGGGGCTGAGGCTGGAGGGAAAGATGCACAGGGACTAGGGTCTAACGGGGAGGCCGCCTTGCGCGCCGCGGCTCGGAAGCGGCAGGGGGCGCCCGCGGCTCCTCGCGGCGCCGAGCCGGGAAGGGCTGGGGAAATTCCTCCCGCTGAAGGCAGAGCCCGCCCCAGAGAGCAGACTGGGACACTGCGGTTCCCGAGATCCACAGCCCCGCCGCCTCCGCCCACGCCAGCCCTCGGGAGGCGGAGGACGCGCTGACGGCGGCCTCCACAGGCGCTCTGCAGCCTGGGGGTAACCCTCAGCCCACCCAGTGCCCAGCGAGGGGACTCTGATCCACAGGCTCCGCCCAGCTCCTTGGGTCCTCTTTTCAAGTGGGTCTCTTTTATTGCCTAGGACTGGGGGTCGGGACGGGGGGTGGACAGCTACCCCAGTATAGATACTGGCTCATCTGGACATATCTGTGCTGCTGCAGGGCGTCCAGCCTCCTTCCCTGCAAGATTAAAGGGGCTGTGGAAGACAGAAGAATGATGCTGTGTGTGCTCTTATGGACTCCTTTTCCTTAGACTAATGCCCACGGGGAAAGGAAAGGAAAGGGAAGGGAAGGGGAAGTTAAGCGCTCCATCACCCCCAGGCCAGGCGTCATGGTAGGAAGGTCATAAAGAGGGTGGATGGGTCAGAATGCTCCAGGAAAGGAAAGGACAGGACACCAGATTTGCAGATGCTGCCTATGTGCCTGGCACATATTTTGGGGGCTTTGTGTTTTATCTCATTTAATCCCCTCGGCACTCCTTTGGAGTAGGTAGGCAGCATAAACCCATTTTGCCAATGAACACTTGGAGGCTTACAGAGAAAAGAGAACTTGCCCAAGGTCATGGGCTGTAGTGGACAGAGCCATATTCTTGATGCATTTGTCATAATGAATTCCTTACAGTGCAGGTGACAGGAGAGACGTGAAGGCACAGCCTACCAGGACCAGAAGTCCAGGAGGAAGACTCAGTCTTTCCGCTGGGCCCTACAACCCAATGAGCCCCGCAGGAACCAAGAGAGAGGGAGTTGAGCAGAGAGGGACCCAGAGGCACCCTCTGTGGGTGCTGTTCCCTGACCTTGACATAGAGGACATTCCCCAGCATGGACATGGGTCAAGGTCCTTCCCTGAAGGTGGAATGGGTGGAGCTCGTAGTGTGCCGGATGGTAGAGAAAGGTGTTCTTAAAATTGCCCTGGGCTAACATTTTCGAGTTGTACCTTTGAACTCTCTAAAAAATCCTGAAAAATCACTTTCACAAAAGTTAATCATTCCCTCCGCAGGCTGGATGACCTTTGCTATGTAGTTGGGGTTTTGTTTGCTTTTCTTAAAAGTCCTGTAGTTTGTAATTGGACACATGTCCTTTAGGTGAAAAAGAAAATAATTTAGGGTCCAGTAAAAGGCTTGCTTTTCTTCCTGCCCTCCATCTCCCAGGAGTTTAGAAACATTTTCTCAGTGAGAGGCTACAAATTGAAGACTGAAAACAAATTAATCTTCCATAACTATGGCCTTCACAGAGTGCTATATACAGGAGACCCCAGAAGACAAAAACATACCAAAAACAAAAAAACCAATAAAATCCAAGCCATCACCCACCCTGCACCTGATTCCTTAGGCCCCTGCTCTCATCTAGGTGGCAGCTAAGTTTACCAACAGAGACGATTCTGGAAATTTCATTGGTACGGTACTCTAACTAGCTTTGCCCTTTGAGAGATGGATCCTGGAAATTGCATTGGTATAGTACTCTAACCAGCTTTGCCCTTAGAGAGATGGACTTTGGAAATTTCATTGGTACAGTAACCAGCTTTGCCCTTTGAGAGATGGACTTTGGAAATTTCATTGGTACAGGACTCTAACCAGCTTTGCCCTTAGAGAGATGGATTTTGGAAATTTCATTGGTATAGTACTCTAACCAGCTTTGCCCTTAGAGAGATGAAAGTGAGGAGCTTTTCTGTTTCAATATTTCAATCACCTAAAAGTTAATTGACCTCCTATAATAATTTGGGAGGTCAAATTGGCTATGTAAACTGGGCAAGCCACCCAAATTCTTTAGGCCTCAGATTCCCCTTCTGTGCAGAGGCTGGGGAGTGAGCTCCAAGTTCTCTTCAAAGGCTAAAGCTCTGCAGCCTGTAATCCTGCAGGCTGCCTCAACAGGCTTCCCAGCTCTGTTCCATTAACTATTTTTGGCTCAGTGATTAGAAGGCCTCGTTGGGCCACACCCCTTACCTCTGACATTCTGACAACTGGCTGGACATTTTCACTAGGCATCCCACTGGGCACTCAAACTCAAGATGCACAAACCAAACACACTTCTCCTTTCCTCTCCTCCTCTCAGCCTAACTCTGACTTCCCTTTCTCTTCTCCAGGTATCTGAGCTGGGAACATCAACATCATCTTTAATGTCTCGCTATCCAACAGCTTCCACATTCAGTGAGTTCCCGAGACCTGAATATCTGGCTGTGAAGAGCCCTCCTCTTCATAGTCCTACAACTTCTGTCCAGTTCAGGCCCTTGTCCCCCTCATATGGGCTCTTGCCACCACACCCAGCATGCGCACCAACCTCCCCTCCTTTCTCTCCCAGCTCTGACACAAAGTGTCACTACCAGATCATCACACTCACCCACAGCTCCAGCCAGCCTCTCCCTTCTACAGAAACTTAAATGGTTTTCTTTTGCCAGCTGAGCAAACAATTGCCATTCGGGACCCCCGTGATATAACCTCAACCTAACTTCCCTCCTGCACCCACTCCTTACACTTCAACCAAACTCAGTGTCCTTCACACACAGGCCAGCTTTTCTCGTCTGTCTCCATACTCTTCACATTCTGTCTGGAATGTGCATAGCTCCCATGCCTGCCTATAAAAACTCTACCTCTTCATTAAGGCCCAGTTCAAATGATACTTTCACCTTGAAACTTCCCAGGAGATCCCACTAAGGATCAATTTCTCATTTATTTATTCAGCCAACAAATATTTATTGAGCACCAACTATGTGCCAGATTCTGTTCCAGGCCCTGAGAATTCAATGGCAAATAGGAGGGATGCGTTCCTACTCACAGGGAGCTTGCTGTTGGTGGGTGACAGAACAAAAGAAAACAAACAAACAAATAAAGGGTAGATCCCAGTAAGGGCGATGGAGGCACTCTTGGAGTGGTTGGCCTTTATTATAGTCTACTTGTAACATGCCTTTTTGCAATCAAATACTACCTCGTACACCCTCTGAGGGAAGAATCTGAGTCTCATTTATCTGTGTGACTTCCACAGTGCCTGACATCACCCCATCCGTGTAATACCCCTTCAGAGTGCATTTGTGGAAGGAAGGGAAGAAGAAAGGAAGGAAGGGATGGAGGGAGGGAAGCAAGAAAGAAAGAGAAGGATTTGAAAAACATTTAAACAAATACTCCAGGTCAGCAGTGAAGCACCTATTAGTATCTTATCAAATTAAAAAACGAAAGGAAATTCTCCTTTTGCATTTGTCAAAGGTTGTCAACTTTGCAATCCCTAGAGGTGGCTTTCAGTGTAAGAGCCTCGCTGGAGATAGGAAAGGCAACATGGGGCAGGGGTAGGGCACTACACGGATCTGGGATTTAGTCCCTGCCCTGCCACATCATGGTTGAGAGGTTTTGACAAGTTCCTGAATCTCTCTGAGTCTTAATGTCCTCATCTGTAAAATGGGGATCATAAAACCTGTCTCACAGACTTGGAAAACTAAATGACAAATTCAGCACACCAAAATCATAAAATTAATTCAGGAGTATCCTAGGTACTTATACTGGCTTTGTTTGGAGGATACGAAAGTAGGCTATCTGCCTCCAGAAGCAGAAATCCTTTGGATGTAGGAATATTTAAAAATATTATTTTTAAATCTCTTGTTCTGGATTCTTAAGGAAGAAAGAATCCTGGGCTCTCAAGATAACCTCAGGTTGCCTGAGAAGCAACTGGGTCCTTTCTTGCTCTCCCCTAAAACATGTCCTCCCAGAGTTGCCCTCCTTCCAACCAGTAGAATTTGTTGCTTCAAGCACAGGAGTCATACAATTGCCTTCCCTAAAAGGCATGCTCTGCTGCCTCCTGCTCCTAGAAAATATGGCATACGATGAAGTCATCTATTGCCCTTGGCTATGTTTTGCTAGTGCCAGTGTGTGAAATGTGGCTTACCCATATGTGCCTTACTCCCCAGACACAGATTGCAAAGACCCTGCAAAGGTCTCCCTTAGCCCACTGCCCTATTCCAATACTGTCTCAGACTCAACTTTACATCTTCTGTGCCTTCTAGAATTCACTCATCTCTGTACTCCCTATGTCAGATTTCCATGGGTTTAGAATGGTAGCAAATGATTTAGCCTCCAGATGTTTCATCCAGAATTAAGCCTCTAGAAACACACTATCACTCCAACATGATGTGCTTTCAATAGAGTAAGGACTATGCTGGTGACCACTAGGAAATACATTCACCCCTTGCTTGTCCAAAGTGTGTCAGGATAGGCTCCAGAGTTTTGGCAAAAGTTCCTTGCAGCATCTTGAGCTGTTATTCCGTTTTAAAATTAAGTCCACTGAAAATGGCTCTTGGCAATCAAAATCTGCTTCTCTGACGAAGACAGCATATACGCAGTTTCTTGGACAGATAACCCTCTGGATATTTGATGAGTGTTCACTGAATTAAAGAAGGGAGAGTTACTCAAATATAAGCAATCTTTCATCAGCACGTTCCTCACTCGAGTGTTCCTGGAATATCACCCCTCATCCCTCATTCCTCCTGACCATCTCAATTAACCAGAACCCCAGTGGGTATGTTTCCAAGTTTCTTGGTTTCTCTTCCTTCCTTAACACACACATGATTTTTGTTTTAATCGGTGGGATTGAGAGGAGTAGGTGGTCTCTGAGATAAACGCTTCTTTAAACCTTTCCTATGGTGCTGATATCAGACAAATGTTTTAATGAAGTTGCAGGGAATTGGAGAGAATAGAATGGAATACTCTGGCAACTTTCATTCTTGCCTGAGAGTCCCCTTGCCCCTCCACTCCCACCTTTCACCACTTACTTCAAACATGGTGGAATAGCTCACACTCATGGTAAAAGAGATAATCACAAAAGGAAAAGAAGCATCTGGAAAGCAGGTATCGAAGGAGTGGCAAAGCCTTCTCTGGTGTGGGTGAACTGAACTCTCGATTTTATGAAGGTTAACTGGAGCTGGAGCTGAAGAGCTGTGAGTTCCTGCTCCCACTGGAAACCTTTTCCAGCGAGGCCTGGAGCTGCTGTCCTTGGGTGAAATTGCTCATGGGCTTGCTTTCTATTTGGGGGACTCAGAATTTCACTCTGTCACCATCTGGGGACTTAAGGGCAGAGTCAGGGGAGAGTCAGTGGGAACCTCTGCTGGCAGGGGCCTTCCACTGAGGGCCCGGTCCTGTGGCATGGTTCTGCTTGTTAGTACATATGAAGCCATCTCAATTCTCTAAGGCAGTTTTCCCATCTGTAAAAATGGGATCAATAATACACTTCATATGGTTGTGGTTGAGTCAACTATGTGAAATGTATTTGAAAGCACATTGTATTGAAAGTGTAGTACAAATGTTAGTTACTGTCATCATAGAGATGACACATATAAAAACATATAATTTTTTGAACTTTATATTAAAAATTAACAGACAGTAAAACCGATTGGTTTGTATGTGAACAGTTCTATGAAATGTAATACATGTATAGATTTGCATAACCATGACCACAATAAAAACAGAAGTTTTGTTGACCTATTCATTCATTTAATAACACTTATTCATGATGTATTATTATTTCATATATTATTGTTGTATATAGTTTATATTGCTGGATTCAATTTTCTGTGTGTGTGTGCGTGTAACAACATTCAATATGAGACCTACCCTCTTAACAAATTTGAAGTATATAATACAGTATTGTTAACTATAGGCACAATGTTGTATATCAGAGCTCTAGAATTTATTCATCCTGTATAGTTAAAACTTTATACTCATTGAATAGCAACTTCTATTTCCCTTGAGGGATATTGTTTTAAATTTTCTTTCTTTGTACTGTCTTTGTCTGGTGTCAGGGTAATGCTGGTTTCATAAAACAAGCTGAGAAATATTCCTTTCTTTTTTCTGGGAAGATCACTGTTATTTCTTGTTGAAACCTTTGCCAGAATTCATCAGTGAGACCATCGGAACCTAGAGGTGTCTTTTTCAAAGGATTTTTAACTCTGAATTCAATGTCTTTAATAATTATAAAACTATTTATATTATCTATTTCATGAAGGCTAGATTCTGGTAGATTGAACTTTTCAAGAACTTGGTGCATTTTTATCTAACTTGCAAGATTTGTGTGTGTACAATTTTTTGTAATACTCATTATTATTTGTTTTAAGTGTCTGTAGGGTCTGTAGTAATACCCCTTCTTCCATTTCTGATACTGGCAATTTGTATCTTCTTTTTAAAATAGATGTTTACCAATTATATTAAACATTTTCAGTTTTATTGATTTTTCTCTATTGTTTTTCTATTTTTAATTTCATTGATATATACACTTATTTTGTTATTTCTTTCCTTTTGTTTGCTTTGAATTGAATTTGCTCTTAATTGAATTTGATCTAGTTTTGTAAGATGGAAGCTAAAATGATTGATTAAACACCTTTAGTTTTTCTAATATAATCACCTATTCCTATAAATTTCCCTCTAAGAACTGCTTTAGGTATATCCCATAAATTTTAATATGTTATATTTTCATTTACATTCAGTTTAAAATATTTTCTAGTTTCCCTCAAGATTTTCACTCTGATCAAAAAATAATTTAATAATAATGTTTTGTCTCAAAATGTTTTATGATTTCCCCACATGTGCTTTTAAAACCGTTAAACCTAGGAAAGTTGCAGAAATCTAATGAAGCCATTATTTTACAAACTAAGTAATTTATTGAGCACATTCTGTGTGCAAACCCCTAGGCCAAGTGCTGTTTAGGGTGTAAGGCTGCATTTTGTTCCAGCCTTTGAGGAGCTGGAAATCCAGGAGGGAAACCAAGATATCCATATAAACAAGAGGGGTGTATGGTGGTGGGTGACACATGCTGCTGTGTGGTTCATGGCGCAGAGCAGCTCTGTAAGAGGGGTCTCTTCCAGCAGACGTGCTCAAGGTCAAGGGTGTGAGGTAGGACTTTAGAATAGGTAGTACTTACATAATGAAGGTTTTAGGGGAGGACCATTTCTAGTTAGTGGGAGCTTTGTCTAAACGTGGCAGTAGCTCCTGCCCTTTGGGCACTTTTCCCTCCCAGTGCCCAGGTAAGCCTGCTGCTGCTTGGCACACTTGGCCTGCTGAATTACACACATCTTGGGAGTGAATTAATCAGACTCACTAGACTGAGCTTTCCCAAAAGTGAAAGCAGCTCTTAAAGCCTTTAGAGAAACAGATATTTTTCACTGCTTTCTGGACCAGCAGAGGTGACGTTGGGAAAGGGGGACAAAAATAAAGCTAATATTGAAAGAGTATTCTACTTCCCACACATCCTGCAATTTCAGAGATAGAGTTCGTCCTTCTGCCTTGTCAGGAACAGAGCTAAGAAACAAGGATGCAAGATAATAAAGCAACTCATTGGCAAAACCTGGAGCATGCTGCCATTTTGTGAAAGTAAATAAAATTAGCTTTAGAATATTGGCCTCTCTGGCCTCCAAAAGCAGGAGGAATATTGGGGTCATGGAGGCCAAAGGAGAGTGGAGTGGCAAGGGGAGGAAGAGGAGGTATTTGCTTAATCTCTGAAGGCACTGGCTCATTGCACAAGGGAACAGAATGGGAAATAAGAGACAAAAATAGCTCCCATCCCTTTGAGACACATGACAGATCAACCAACAAGAAAGAATTCTGAGGAAGGTAAGAATTGACAAGCCAGAAGTCCTTGTAACCAAGTCTTTTTCACCTTTCCTGATGTTTTTGGTCATATTTTACCTTCTTCATATTTTTCTTCAAAAATTGACTTGCAGGATTTGCTTTCAGCACCTGGGAAGAACCGACTAAAAGCAATGCTTCCGAAATTTTTAAAACTTACATTTTTGTCATTTTTTTTTTGCACTTGCATAATTTGATTTTTACTGAAGAATGATTTGTGTATATGTTGGTGACTTAACAAGAAAAAATACTTTTTAAGTCTTCTAGGAAATATTTAATTTATAGAACACTAGCACTAGATTTAACTTTATAGAAAAGAAGATTTTTTTTAATGGTTACTTTCTCATTAAATTTTCTTGGACAAGTCATTTGAACTCTCAAAATCTCAGTTGTTGTTCTTTTTAATCTGGAAATCAGAAATAATAATACCTACCTCATGGGGTTGCCATGACATGGGAAAGATAGCAATTTAAGAGTGTTAGCTGCAACTGGGCAAATGTAGATCCCTTGATATAGATATGGCCTGCATGAATAAATCAACAACAGAATAAATTAACCTAATGCTTTATGAAATCTTATCATGGAACTTCCAAACAATGCTATGAAATCAGAACTAATCTTGGTACCTTAGTGTCTGGCCACAAAATGAAAGGTCGATATGACCTGTTTTCTCATGCAAGTAACTAATCTGTTCTGAAGAGGAATAATTCTAAAGCAGAAGGAAGTTTTGTGAAGAAACAGATTGTGATTCATGTAAAAATAAGACTTCCTAAGGGATTTTATATTTTATGGTGCTTTATAGCTCACAAGAGACTTTAACCTGCCTCATGTCTTTTGGATTACCAAAATCACCCCCAGAAAAAAGCTGGAAAGGGGTCAATCACTTTGGTTTTACAAAAGGGGAAACAAAGGCTTCAAAAGAGGAAAGAACTCATCCACAGGCCAGGTGTGGTGGCTTACACCTGTAATCCCAGCACTTTAGAAGGCTGAGGTGGGCGGACTCAAGGTGAGGTGCTTGAGTTCCGGAGTTTGGGACCAGCCTGGGCAACATGGTGAAAACCTGTCCTTACCAAAAATACAAAAAATTAGCTAGGCGCGGTGGTGTGCACCTGTGGTCCCAACTACTCAGGAGGCTGAGGTGGGAGGATTGCTTGAGTCTGGGAGGCAAAGGTTGCAGTGAACCAAGATCATGCCAATGCATTCCAACTTCACGGTCAATAAAGGCTAGAAGTAGCCTCAGTCTTCTATGTCCAGCTCTAACTAAGGTCGCTTTAGTTTAGGAACTATAGTTAAAGCTATTCCAAAGTATGATTGAACCCTTTTCTACTTATGGGTATATTTTTCTGTTTTCCTACATATAAAGTGGCTACAAGCACTTGAGTAAGGGTTTAGATAAATGTTTGATTAGTTTTTATGATGAGAGTATATACAGTTTCACCAAAGTTCTTGAAGTACTCATATGCGAATAAACTCCCAATGTATGATGGAGTTGAACTGAAGGAGGAAGAGATAGTCAAGTGGTCTATTCTGCAGGGTTGCTCTGAGTTATTGCATATCATGCTGCTATGATCTGAATGTTGGTTTCTCCCTTCAAATTAACATGTTGGGACTGAACACCCAACATAATAGTATTCAGAGGTGGGAAGTGATGATGTCATGGGGGCCCCCACCCTTATAAATGGGATTGCGTCCTTATAAAAGAAGTGAAGCTGTTGGGCCTCTTCCACTGTGTGAGGACACAGTAACCATGCACCATCTCTGAGGGCCTTCACCATACACTGAATCTGCTGGTGTCTTGATCTTGGACGTCCCAGCCTCCAGAACTGTGAGCAATAAATTTCTATTGTTATAAACTACCCAGTCAATATTATTTTGTTATAGTGAGCCAAATGAACTAAGACAATGATAACCAAGCCTTTCCATTGCACCATTCCTGCTGTTTTGTTGTGCATTTTCAATGAAGCCTGCAGACATGCAGCTTTGTGCCTTTCAACATTCAGCATGGGACAGGACTTTCAGGTGACTCTGGCCTACCTAAGACTGATTTTGATCCATTTTAAGGGATCTCTATTTCAGTTCCAAGCCCTCAGGTGATCTTCCAGTTCCTCCCCTTCTGACAACCCAACTTAGGCAATCCTACTGAGACCTCAGAAAACACAATAAGCTACAGCAGGTCTTGAGGCACTCTACTTTTCTGCTAATCCTCAGCAGCACTGGTGGGCAAGATTCAGGGACATGGAGGCCTCTGTGTGTTGGGCATTGTGCCAGGGACTCAGGGAAGAACCTAAGAGGGTCCTTGCCTTGAAAGCCCAGGGATGAATTCTCATTTCTTTTTATCCTTGCTGCCTAAACAATTGGATCTGTGAAGGAATTGGTTCTCTAATGACTTTTCTTTCAGTGAATTCCCAAAGCAGTTTATTGCTACCAGAAAGTACAAAAGGAAATCAGCAAACTGCCCGCCCATGCTCCTCAGTGAGTACCTGTGGCAGTTTTGGGGACTGTGCTGCACACTGCTACTTGTGCTTCCTTGGAGCATAGCATCCCTGGTTCCTGGGCAGAACGCATTGCTAGCCTCCACCCCCAGCCATTGTGATGATGAAAAAATATACCCATCTCCATACCCTGCATTTTGAGAATCACTGAATTAGTTTGACTAGGAATTGTTTTGTTTAGAAACATCTTACCCAATGACAGTGGAGTCAGCAAACTACTAACTGCAAGCAGAATTTGGCCCAGAGCTGGTTTTTTATGACTCTCAAGCTAAGACTGTTTTTTTGTTGTTGCTCTTTAAAAAAAAAAAAAAAAAAAAAAAAAAAAAAGCTTTTCAAGAGTTGGAAGAGTAGGAGGAGGAGGAGGAGAAGAAAGGAGAAGAGTTTGCATGTGGTCTGCAAGGTCTAAAATATTCTCTGGTTCCTTATAGAAAAAGTTCCCAACTCAACAAACAATGACCAAGTGCCAACCTAACTACCACATACTGGTGATAGTGTGATGGATAAGAAATCATTGTGGTCCTTAGGAAACCATAGTCATGTGTGGAGAAAATAAATGCCCTGTAATAGCACATGCAATGTGTGCAATGATTGGGTTATACATATGTTGCCATGGAAGCACAAAAGAAGGGCACCTAATTCAGCCTTGGGACTTAGGGCATGCAGATCAGGGAGGCCTTCCAAGAGGAGGTGGCAGGTCAAATGAATCTGGAAACAGAAGTAGGTATTAGGCAGGAGAAGGGTGCAGTGAAGCTGAGGGAAGATGGTGAGGTGAAAAAGACAGTGGAGGGAGATGGAGAGAGGTACAAAGCTATAGAACACACGATAGGGCATGTCAAGAATGGAGGCCAGAGAGGAAGCAGAGGCCAATGCCACCACCAGATGCTTGGACTTTACCCATTTTCAAATGCTGGCCCCACCACTTAGTAGCTGTGTGGTCTTACACAAAGTATTTGACCTTTCTGTGCCTCGATTTCCTTTTCTGTCACATGTGGCTAGGGGTCTGTCTCACAGAGATGCCGAGAACATTAAATGAACAATATGTACAATGAATACAGAGCTGTGCCAGTCCATAACTGGCCTCAGCAAAGGCTGGTTACTGTTGCTGTCAGTGCTCTTACTATGCTATAAGCAACAGGAAGGCATTAAAAAGCTGTGAGCACCTACTATGTTCCTGACTCTCCACTGGCACCAGGAATATGGTGGTCTTACTTGTTTTATGACATCTGTGTCAGACCTAGAGCTTGCATGAATACAGATAAAAAGTGTTCTGACTATGGAATTCCCTGGTGCCAACTGCCACCGTGTTCAGGAGGTAGTAATGGTCCATCTGCTCTTCTGCTGAAGCTGCTTAGGAGTCAGCCTTAGAGCAGACATTTGCATCTGAAAGCTCAGGAAAGCAGGAGCTCCAGCATAAGGGCATGAAGGACTCCTTAACTCAGGAGCCACATGCTTCTTGCTTTCTCCTAAAAGGAAAATATCAAACATGGCTTAACAGTGGAGAAAAGTATCACGTTGTCTTTGCACTAGCTTCATACTTCATCCTGGGCAGCATTTTTTTTTGGGGGGGGGGTGCCTTAAGGACCCTATCAAGTCATCAACTCTCTGAAATGTCTTAGGGTCCATGCAGTCCTTAAGTGGGTCTCTGCTTCTTCACATAAAGGAAAAAATATCTCTCCCTGAACATGAAGTCCAATCCCACAGCAGAAGTCACCCTGGAAACGGAGTCCATAGTGCAGTGAGGGCTTGTGTAGGACAGAAGAGGAATCGCTTCCTGCCCTTTCCTGTGGGTTCTCCCTCTGGTTGCTCTGCCCCAGCTCCAGTGACTGCCTCAGACACAGACAGAACCTGCAAGAGGCAGGAGAGTAAGCAGCAGTTTGGAGCAGACAGGTCTGTGAAACCCCACTACCGATTTCTCCTGTTGACAGTGCAATGAGCAGAGACGGCTACCCTCCTTCTGCCCCTCCAAGGCTTCTGAGTTGGCGGTGGCCCCCAGGGTGGGCGACCTGTCTGTGTGGACTGAGGATGCAGCACTTCACTGAGTGTGGCAGCTCCCGTTACACCCTTGGCTCAGGTTCTGCCTTCTCCACCGCAAAGCAGCCTGGTGCAGACAGCTGGCAGCCTCGGCCCCTGTGAGTTGGGCACTGAATATGCAATCTCTAAGTGCTCTGGGCTTCTTTGAGGAGCAGGACATCATTATATTTGATATTATTATATAATAATGCGAAAATGTTCCTGCCTGCTGTGGCTTTCTGGCTGAGTACACTGTGCTCTGTGAGGAAATAGGGTTACAGGAATTATGCTCTTATTTACTGTCCCTCCAGAATATCAAAGTTGACAGCACAGAGACACAGGCCTGTGGTCATTTCCAGATCATTTTCCTGTTCCCTACTTCTCTATCCATCATCACTTACTCTGCCTCCAGTCCCTGGGCCTCAGGCCCCTCACTGTCCACCCACTTCCTCCGAGGGCAATTTCCTCATTTAATTCTTACTTAGTCCTAGGAGTTAGGTATATTATTGTTTTCATTTCACAACTGAGGAATCTGAGGCCCAGTTAAGTAATTTGCCCAGGGTCACACAGCTAGTAAGTGGCAGGGTACAGATTTAAGCCCAGGCAGTCTGGCTCCCTAATTTGTGCTTCTAATCCTGGCTATTCAGCCTCCAGGTTTGGTGCTTTTTGTATGTGGTTCTAGGGACAGAACAAACTGTGGACACCATGAGACTTGGCATCCAGAGGTGGGGACACTCTGGAGACAAGGAGCACTGTGACTCTGCCTAGCCACCCTGCTGTGTGAGATGAGCCCCTGTGGAAGCTTCAGGCCATGCAAAGGGGACAAAGAATCCTCTCCCCTTGGGGAATTTCCAGAGCTTCTTGGATAATCCCATGGTTTGGGTATGGTTTGGGTGTCTGAAATCCCTACAGAAAGCCCAGCACTTCCAGAGTGACTCCTGGGATTCTCAGAACTTCCCAGAACCAGCTTCGATTTGAACAGCTAAGCTATGGGTGACCAGCTGCAGAACACCCTGGTTGCAGGCCAGCTCTCTGGGCATGGCCAGCAATGGGCCATGGGGACCTCCCTAGGAACACGCAGTCCACACGTGCTGGAGTCTGTCACTGAGCATCTCCGGGTATGAGCCTGTGTGTGGGTGTAAATGGACAAATGTGCATCTCCCCACGGTGAACCTCACTGTGTCGTCATGTTGTGTCTTCACTTTTGTCCACTAGCGTGTGTGTGTGGGAGGGGACTCATGTCTAGATAGGGGTATATACTGATAGGAGCATACGACATGTCAAAGTTCGTGTGAAAGGGGATAGGCTGGGGTATGTAGATGTGTAGCCGTGTGTGTGCATATGGATACACCCTCCTAGTGGTTCTTCACCCAGTTGTGGCTTACAGCTGCCTTAGCATTTTCCTCTTTTGCTGCCCCAGGATCCCTGGCATGTTCCAATGTAACATGGGCCCCGCCTTGCAGAGACCGGCAGTTTGGTGCACCGTCGGCCCGCCTTTGTTCCTGCAGAGTACAGCTCCTGTCTGCTTTCCCTTGCCTCCCATTGGTTTCTGTTCGCCTCTCTTGCACCACCCCAAGCCTTGCTGACGTCCCCCTGGCCACATTAGAAGGGAGCTGGCAACTATTCGGTTCAGAGGCAGTTTTTCAGCCAATGAAAGGGCAGTGCCCAGATGTCCCTGGAGCTATGGCAGGCCTGGATCCATGAGTTTCTGCAACCCACATCACCATTTCCTTCTGACCCAAGCCTCTGCCTCCACCCTAGGCGGGCACAGCTGGTGGTTGAGGGCCCTCCCTGTCTAGTCGTTCTGTCTTAGATTGGTTCCCAGTGGAAAGCAGCATCACTCTCTGGCATGCCGACAGCCTCTCCTCTAGGTTTCTGGGGATTTCACTCATAGCTTCCATGTTGCCCTGCAAAACTGGGAGAACTGGGAACTACAGTGGCCATTAAAACTTGTGAATGTTCGGGGTTTAATGGAGAATATTCTAAGCTGCTGATGGGCTCTTAGGAGAGGAATGGCACATTCAAAGAGGCAGATCTGGGAGATGTTTCTGCAGCCTGGCAGGGAGAAGCAGCTCTTGGCACCAGCTCTTAGAGGCCTGGTGCAATGCCACTCCCTCTGCAGCAGCACTGCTGCTGAGGCCTCAGGCTCCCCATCCTCAGCAACCCCTGCTCAGGTCTCCCCAGTGCGTGACTGGCCCTCAATGCTGCTCTTTGGCCAGTAGGGCTGAGGCAGGGTGCCTCCAGATGGGGACTTTCTTATGATGAGGAAAATGATCAGAAAGTTCCATGACCTTGGACAAATTGCTTAAGCCTTCTGTGCCTGGGTTTTTCAAACTGCAAAATGGGAATAGTAATAGTATGTACCTCACAGGGTCATGGTGAGAACTGAGTTACTCTATGTAAAGCACTTGGAACAATTTCTGGCTTGTAAGCACTCAACAATGGTTTGCTACCATGAGACTATCCCACTGTCAAGCTAGCCTTTTCCCTGGGTCTGCTGGGTGGGGGAAGAAGGGAGGGACAATGCCCTTCCATTCCAGGAAAGGATTCCCACTGACCTAGCATTACAGAGTACATGCAGGCTGCCTGGTGAACCCAGCCCTGAGCTCCCTTCCTGTCAAGGCAGGTGAGGACATCCTGCCTCTCCCTGCTTTAATATCTCTGACGTCTTTTCTTAAAGGTCAGCAGAGCGGAGAGACCCCTCTAGAATTGGTCTCTTGTGATAAGGCCAGAAGTCCTAGGCTCTAAAAATAAACCTTAATAAGATTTTAAGTAAACACTTTCTCTACAACAATTCAGATCACGATTCCTTTCCTCTCCTAGAGCAATGTGACCTATAGCGAAGCCCATTCCCGCCGAGTTGAAAATGTCAAAGGCTTCCAGAGCGCGAGGTGAACTCAGATAAGACTCGCTCTGCCTCTAGCCTGCCTTGCAGCCTTCGTGTATGAGCCCTGGTCTCACCCCAGGGTGCACCGGGCGCTCCTGTCCACCCCACCCCCGCAGCTCACTGGGCCAGGTGAACGCCTGAGCCCTGCTGCAGTGTGTCCGCACTACAGCCAGGCAGGAGAGGGAAAGGCGTCTGCTGTCACATTCTGGGTTTGCCCCAGCGTGCTGCTCTCAGAGGTGGTGTCTGGGTACCACCGAGTCTATCTGCGGGTGGGGGCAGCCTGGATAGCCCGGTGCGGCGCAGGGCGGTGCTCAGGGCTGTGGCTGAAGGGCGTAGGCTCCGGGTCTCCCAGCCAGGACACACAAGGCAGGCTGGGGAGCCAGGGCCAGTCAGGGCACGCTGCTCAGATGTCTGCTCCTTCTCCCCGGAAAGCAAAAGGCCAGAGGGGTGCTGGGATCGCTGTCCGCAGCACCAGCCTTCTCCTGGCACAGCACCAGCCTCCTCCTGGGACGTGTTCAGAAAGGAGGCTGCAGTGGGCGGGGAGAGAAGAAGGAAGAGAAGGTGGGCAGAAAGGGGGCAAGATGAAGCGGGAAGGAGGAGGGAAAGGAGGAGCTAAGGGGGAGGAGGGGGAGGGGGCGACAAAGGCCGCGCTACCCGTCGCCCGCTGTGCTGCGGTGGGTCGGGGCCCACTGCCCCTCTCTGGGGCACCTGGAGAGGGGGTGCAGTAGCAGCGGGCCAAGCCGTCTGCGGAAATGGGGTGGGAGGAAAAGAAATGAAGACACAGAGGAGCAGAACAGAGGCGGGAGCACCCCGCCAGGGGACCGGGAAGGGGCGAGGAGAGCAGCTGCCGCGCCCCGCCAGGTTTTAACAACGCCCGGGGTGGGGGAAGGGCTCCCACTTGCCCCCAAGCGCGTGCGGAGATGGCTCGGCAGCGCCTCCTGCCGGCCGCCCGGAGGTTCCGCGGTCGCGCCAGTCCGGGTCCCCGCCGCGCAAGCCGGAGGGCCCTACCCGCCAGCAGAATTGCCTTCCACGCAGTAGTATTTTCTCCTCGCTTTCAACTGAATGGTGGAATTGGTTTCACTATTTCCTTCCTGGAGCTGTGGTTGAGGCCGACTGTCCCAGCTAGAATGAAATATTATTGTTGTACTCTTGCCTCTGTCTCTGGTTTGGTATTTGACGATTTCAGAAAAGATGCATTCTCTCATAATTAATGTAGGTGGCTGTCACTGCGGCCACAGCTGGCCCCAGGCAAAAGAGCATAGACTGAGAAATTGAGGTGAGAGAAAGGAAGCAATAAACACAGCTTAGATGGACCACAAATGAAACCTTGTTTAACCTACTGCTGAGTAGTGGAGCCAGCGGGGCACTGCACCGTCCCCACTCCACCACTCCACCAACCTTCTACCAAACGCTTTATATATGTTGCCTCACTTAATCCCCAGAGTCACCCCGTATATTAGCTAGTATTAGCCCCGTTTTACGGATCAGAAGACTACAATTTCAAGAGGTTAAGTCACTTGCTCACAGTCACGCTGCCAGCAATAAGAAGGGCTCACATTTGAACCCGGATCTGACTTGGCAGTGTTTTCCTGTCTCCCAGGGAGCCCTTCCTCGCACACCGCCCCTCTTGATTCCTTCTCTTGGAGGCCCAGCTTTCCCAGTTTTCTCCGCACCCTCTTTCCCCTACCTCATCCCTAGCCCAGCCTCAGGCACCCATTTGCTCTCTCTAGCTCCACTTCTTCATTGTAGTATGTTCTATGAGGAGGATCTGGAATTAGTTCACACCGAAGTTTCAGTGACTGATAGCAGCTTAAAGGACCTCCCACCCCCACAAAGAGTTGCCTTTAAAGTAGAATCTAAGCCTCCAGTTAGAAAAAGTTCTTAAGGACATTGATTCAAGCGAGGGCCAGGAAAGTGGAGCAGCACTGTGGGTGCAGCAAACCTTATAGGTGCTCCCCAAACCCATAAGCAAGGCCCACTCCTTCTGTAAGCGTTAGCAGATGAGTCTGGGGAGGAGGTGTGATGGGCCCTTAGTTGAGAACCTACTGTGTGCCTGGTACATGCTCCCACACACTTCACAAATATTACCCCCTTTATTCCTCGGAACTATCCACGAGCTGGTTGCAACTTTTCCCTATTTCACAGAGGAGGAATTAATAATTTGCCCGAGGAAATGGTGCTAGTAAGTGCCTAAACTGATATTCAAACACATTCTTTCAATCAGTTATTCAGTAAGCATATTTTTTTTTAATTTTTCTTCTCAAATTTTTTTTTAGAGATGGCGTTTTGCTCTGCTTCCTAGGCTGGAATGCAGTGGCACAGTGATAGCTCATGGTATCCTTGACTTTCTGGGCTCAAACGATCCTCCTGCCTCAACTTCCTGATTAGCTGGGACTACAGGCATGTGCTACCAGGCCCACCTAATTTTTTCTTTTCTGGCATTGGGGTCTTGCTAGGCTGCCCAGGCTGGTCTGGAACTCCCAGTCTCAAGCACTTCTCCAACCTCGGCATCCCAAATTGCCAGGATTGCAGGTGTGAGCCACCGTGCCTGATCAAGCATATTTTTCAGTCTTTAAGTACTATTTGGCTGTCTGCAGCCATGGAGATGAGATATAATTCTTCTCTCCCTCACTGCTTATGTTCCCAAGGGGGCAAATGGACATGTCAACAAATCACCATAGTGAGGTGTTGTAGGCTAGATGTTGTTTGGAGTACCATGGGTGGGCCATAAACACGAAATACACAGTTCTTCCTAAGGGCAGGAGGTAAGGGAACTATGGAACCAGGCCTGTCCCATTCCCTCCAGAAGTACTGTGGTGTTGGGGAGGGGACCACAGTGGCTTCAGATGGGACCTCTTAAAAAGTCCCTTGATTCCCCTCCTGTGGATCATCTGGCTTCACTCTGGCATCTGGAGATTATTAGATCATTATAAAGTGCTTGCATTTCTTGGTATATTTGGCTCACTGCAACCTCCGCCGCCTGGGTTCAAATGATTCTCCTGTCTCCAGAGTGAAACAGGTTGGGGTCACTTGGTGGTTTAATGTATAGGAATCATAATTTTTCTTTGCTTTTCCGTTTCAACAGAGGATGATTTTAAAATATACTTGACTTGAAGAATAAGGATGAAAAATAAAATGTGGGCGCCTGCGGTAAAAATGGAAAATAGATGAAACTCAAAGTATTTTCAAGGTGTCTTTTTCTCTCTGTTTCTATTTTGCAGGTTTTAAAAGCAGAATTAAAGTGTAAAGTAGAGGGAAATTTCTCTGATGCAGCATTTACATAAGAAACACATTCAGAAAAAGAGGCTGTGATTCTGAACGTGTCCTTATTATACTGCACTAAAAATCTCCCTTGGGATGAGGGAGGTTTAAATTAGTTGCAGAGAGAAGGAAATAAAATCCTCTTTTTCAAAATGCAAATCTCTCCCGAACTAAAAATTCTACCTTAGGAAATGGCCACACTGTGTTCATGAGCAGACAAAGCCCTCATTGTGTAAGGACCCCACCTTCTCAAGCCTTCAGCACAATTCACCAGCTTCTCCTACATCTGCTCCACAAGTCCCAACACAGAACTGGGTGCCACATCATAGACCTCAGTACAGTTCACAAGGAGGTTCTTGTTTTTAGTTGTTGTACATTTTGCTGTGGAAATGTATCCACGGGCCATTTAGTTGACTTGAGAAATCAAAGTTAATGGAATAGCACAGAATGGCATGCACCTCCACAAGCCCATATTATGTATGTGTGTATTTTCGTATATTTTCTCCAATGTCTATCAATATGTGCATGCTAAACTGCATAGAATTTCACAGACAAGTATAATGCCATTAACATCATGTGCTGGTTAGCTATTGCTACATAGCAAACAACCTCAAACTTAGTGGTTTAAACAGCAACCTTTATTTTATTTTATCTTATTTATTTATTTATTTATTTATTTATTTTTGAGATGGAGTCTTGCTCTGTTGTCAGGCTGGAGTGCAGCGGTACGATCCCAGCTCACTGCAACTCCGCCTCCTGGGTTCAAGTGATTCTCCTGTCTCAGCCCCCCAAGTAGCTGGGATTACAGGCACGCGCCACCAAGCCCAGCTAATTTTTGTATTCTTAGTAGAGACAGGGTTTCGCCATGTTGGCCAGGATGGTCTTGATCTCTTGACCTCATGATCTGCCCACCTCGACCTCCCAAAGTGCTGAAATTACAGGCGTGAGCCACTGTGCCCGTCCAAACACAATGATTTTATTATGTATCATGATTTTCTAGATCAGGAATTAGGGCAGGGCTGGGCTGGGTGATTCTCCTGCTCCAGAGTGACACAGATTGGGGTCACTTGGTGGTATTCAGCTAGTAGTGAGGCAGGTCTGGAGGACCCAAAACTATTTGACTCACACATCTGGCACATTGGCTGGGATGGCTGTAAGGCTGGAGTCCATGGGTCTCTCTCTCCATGTAGACTCAAGGCCTCTCCACAGAGTCTCTCACATACCAATTTACTGTGCCCACAGCTGGCCATTGTCACTTCTTTTGCAGTTATTATTGATCAAAGCAAGTCCCAGTGTAGCCCAGAATCATGGGGAGGGGAAATAAACCCCACATCTCTAGGGGACACTGATCAAATAATTTGTGACCATCTCTAATCCACAACACCCAGTATCAATAAAGTTTATGTTTAGACTTATTTTTCTACGGATAAGAATGGGCTGGAGAGAATAGAAGAATCTGAGATCTGGAAGAGGCCTTGAAGATCATCCAGTTCACATTCTAATTTTACAGAAAAGGCAATTGGAGGCTTAGAGAGATCTAATAACGTGGGTCACAAAGCCACCAATTGCAAAGGCAGATCTCAAACTGAAGTGTTCTGATCCCAGATTCAATAAATACTTACTTACTAAGTGCCTACATAGGTTCACAGCCCAGCACTTACACTAGAACAAGAAATGCAAAGTTGAGTATAATGTGGTTCTTGGTGTCCAAGAGTTTATAATCAAGTAGAAGGGAAGAGTCAAGAAATAACCTTAATGAATTTCATGTAACATGCCATGGAATTCTATGGACAGATAAGTTTAATGGCTAGGGAGTTTAGCAAGGGATTTCTGGAAGACCTGGAGTTTGATATTGGCCTTTAAGGATGGGTGAAACTTTTGACTGATGACACTATAGCAGAGAGACATTTCAGCCACAGCACATCATGAGGGTAGGCAGAGTGACTGGCTAGCCAGGGAAATGTGTGGTGGCAACCTGGGATGTGTGTGGGGTGGCAGAGAGCAAGAAACCTGGGCCCCAATGTCAGGAAGAGGAGCCAGGACTTTGTTCTGTACTATTTGTCCTCTCAGACTTGCAGCCCCAGAGCCCCAGGGTGCACATTGTTCAGATACCTGTCCACATTCTACAACCAGCCTGTGGTGATTTACTGAGATGCTTTAGAGTTAAATCAACTTCATGAGTGGGATTGACTTTTTGCTGTAGCCCAGCTGTCCTCAAGGCTGACTACACATAACAATCTCCATGGATGCCTTTAGAGTCTCTGAGGTGGGACCTATGTCCTGTTTTTGTTTGTTTCTAACTTCCAGGTGATTTTAATGTGATGGAATAGTTGGTCTCAAAATTCTAGTGCACATCAGAATCATTCATAGGGCTTATCGAAATACAGATTACTGGGTCCCACTCCCACAGTTTCTGGTTTAGAAATTCTGTGGAAGGTCCCAAGAATTCACATTTCTAACAAGTTCTCTGGTGATGCCTGTGCTGCTAGTCCTTGGACCACACTTTGAGAACCAATGCTCGCACTACTGACCTAATCAGTTACGTATCTAAATCTACCTTTTTGGCAATTCCATCATTGCAAAGAGAAATGAGGTTGCAGAGCGTATAGTACTAACCCCTGTTACTCAAAGGGAGGTCCCTGGACCAGCATCATTGGCATCAACTTGTTAGACACACAGAATCCCAGGCTGCCCCTTAGACCTACTTCCTGAGCATCTGCTTTTAAAAATGATTGCCCAGGCAATTTGAGGGCACAGTTCAGTTTGAGAAGCACTGCTCTTGAGTGTTTAGTTCTCTCTGGACACATCCTGAGTCTTGATAGTATCCCCACATTCTCCAGATGAGCAGAGGTCCCCAGGCACAGCAGCAGCTCTAATGATTTAGCTGAGACACTCACTGAGAGGTCTGTAATACATACACTCCTTCACACTGCCCTGTTCAAAATTAAATGCCCCCAATTGGTTCTTAGTGTCTTGACTAAGGGGATTTTTCCTCCTCTCTTCAATATGGAGAATTAATGACTCACTCAGTTAAGCTTTATCTACTGACTTGGAGTTTGCCTGCTTTTCATGTGGCTTGTTCCAAGCTAGCTACACCTTGCATCAGTTATATCATTGATGGTTCACCATGGTAATATCATAAAAGTCTTTCTAATCATTTCAACGTACAAGACCCTTGCCTTAGCTCCTTAGCCAATTAGTTAAATTTAATCCCTTTGGTGGACAGAGTGCGGAGAGGTCTGCTGCTACTATCTCATTTCCAGTTGGCTCCCCCTGTCTCCTTTTGCCAATCTCATGATCTATTGGATTGTTCCAAAACCTGAAGTGCAATCTTTCACAGAAGAGAAAAAAATCACCTGAAGAGGTCACTTCAGTTCTCTTAGCAGTGCAGGCATATATTAGCTAGCATGCAGGCAAGGTTCCAAGCAAGACAATTCCTCATGGAAATTCTTGCCATTTTCACAGGATGCTGTATTTCTCTATTTTTAACAAAAGAACACCATTGTCTGGGGATGACAAAAGGTTTGACTTACATGAAAAAGGAAAGTTGCATCAATGCCAATAAGAGTGAAGTCTACTGATATAATCAATTTTCTTGTCAAGGTAGAGGTGGTTATACTGTGACTAGAAACAACCATCAAAATCATCCTACTCTGGCTGACCAGGTTGTTGTTTAATTGAGGGTGCTATCTTGTGGCAGGAAGCAGAGAGTGAACTATGCCAGTTGAGTGGTTTGTGTGTGTGTGTGTGTGTGTGTGTTTTGTTTGTTTTTTGGTGGATGAATACATGTGTGACCAGCTTTGAGAAAAACAGTGTTCAAAAATTAAAAATTAATAGTTGGGAACTTAATCAGGAAGGGATTATGTGTATTTCAAAAAGAATTTGCCACAGTTTAAATACTGAGGACCCAGGACTTAGAGAATCTGAGAGGAGATGGAGATGCTTTGAGGGAAGCTGCTTGTTAGCCAGGGGTCTCAGAAAGACAGCACCTACAGGGAGATAACATAGTCCAGAGTCTGTTTCTTGGCTTTGTAGATCCAGAAGCTCAGTCTGGAAATAACAGAGTTGATGGGGCTCTGTGGGGACTGACTATCACTAATCTAACTCGTAAGAGCCCAAGGTATAATAACCTAGTTGCCTATTTGTTGGTTTAGTATGGAAACTCTCTTTCCATTAATTATTTAGCAGATTTTATTAAATGCCTACTATGGGCTCAAATTCCCTGCCTCATACATTCCCTGTATGTACATGCTACATACATTCTAGAGGGGAAGAGATATAAGTAAGTAAGTATTTGATATATCAGATAATAATATGGGCTGCCAGAAAATTAAAGTAGACTAAGGGGAAGAGAAAGGGTTGAGGTGGAAGTGAGGGTAAGGGGTTCTTCCTATTTCATCTAGGAATGCCAGGTAAGGTCTTTCTGATAAGGAGACATCTGAGCAGAAACCCGAAGGAGCTAGATGCAAAGATATGTGCAGGAGGGGTAGTCCCATCAGAGTACCAGCAAGTGAAGAGGGAAGTATGTGCTTGATGTGTTCAGGGAACTGCAAGGAGGTCAGCGTGGCTACAGAGAAGTGAGAGAGAGGCAGAGGGGATAAAGTCAGAGTGGTAGCCCCGCAAATCCCTTGCAGGCCTTTGTAAGGATTTTGGCTTTGCTCTGAGTGAGATTTTGAGCTGCCGAGTGACATAATCTGATCTACATTTTAATGGACTCACTCTGGCTGGCTGTGTTGAAAATAGGTAATGGGGGTCAAGGGAAGAAGTAGGGAGACCAGGTAAGATGATTTTGTAATAATGGAGGCAGGAAATGAAGTTGGTTTGGACCAGAGGCAGTGGTGGAAGAAGCTGTGAGAAGGGGTCAGATTCTGGATACATTTTGAAAGTAGACCCACCAGGTTTTGCTGATGTTTTTGGTGTGGTAAGTGAGAAAGAAGAGGACAGTCAAGGATGACTCTAAGCTTTTTGGCCTAAGGAACTAGAATGGAGTCTCTATTTGCTGAGAGTAGGAAGAGGAACTTAGCATGTGTGTGTGCTCTGTGACTAGGAAAGAATCAAGAAATCAGTTTGGAAGATGTCAAGGCCGGCATGCCCATTTTATACCTGAAGATGGCAGTTAGTACTATAGGATACCTGTGTCTGAAATTCAGTGGAGCGGCTGGAGATATCAATTTTGGAGTCACAGCATGCAGGTGGCATTTCAAATCTGGACACTGGATGAAACTACCTCAACAGAGAATAGGTGTCAATGACATGAAGAAAACTCATTGAAGAAGATTGAGATGGAGCAGCCATGGAGGAGGGAGGAGAACCTAGAGACCAACAGAGAAGTGACAAGCTGGGTCAGATGCTGCTAACAGTAGAGTAAGATGAGAACTGAGACTTAACTACCGGATTTAGAAACCAGGAAGTTATCACTAAAGAAAACGGAATGAAAGTGTGACTGGACTGGACTCCAGAGACAATGAAAGGAAAGGAGATGAAGAGAGTGAGTATATACAGATCTCAAGTATTTCGTTGTAAAACAGAGAATTGAGATCAGAGTTAACCAGGGTTTGGGGTCAAGGGAAATTTTGGGGTTTTCATTTATTTTGTTTTAGGATGGAAAATATCAGAGCATGTTTGCTGATGGAAATGGCTTGTGGAGCAGAAGAGTTTGTTGGAGGCATGTCCTTGGATAGGTGAGCGGAGATAAGGTCCAAAGACAGAAGAATTGGCCTTGAATAGGAGCATGGCAGTTCATTCATAGTAGCAGAAAGGATAGAGCGTGGTGGCTCACACCTGTAATCCCAGCTCTCTGGGAGGCCTAGGCAGGCAGATAACTTCAGTTCAGGAGCTCAAGACCAGACTGGGCAACATGGTGAAACCTCCTCTCTACACATACAAAAAAATTAGCTGGGCATGGTGGTGAGCCAGTAGTCCCAGGTACTCGAGGGGTAGAGGTGGAAGGATTCCTTGAGCCTGGAAGGTCAAGGCTGCAGTGAGCTGTGATCATGCCACTGCACTCCAGCCTGGGTGACAGGGTGAGACTGTCTCAAAAAAAAAAAAAAAAAAAGTAGCAGAAAGGAAGTCAGTGTACAAGTACTTGGCAGATGTGATGGTGGGAGCATGTTTTCTTCTTATTGTTTTTCTTTGTTCTCAATGAAATCAGCAACAAAATTATCAGTTGAGATTGAAAAATGTGTGAAGGGAGGTGTCAGAAGTTTGAGGAAAAAGATTATGCAAAAGACTGTTGTCTTGGACGGTAGGGAGAGTCAATGATCTAGAGCAGTGGCTCCCAAAGTGTGATCCCAGAACCTACAGCATCAGCATCAGCATCACCTGAGAACTTGTCAGAATTGCAGATTCTCAGGCCCCACTCTAGACCTACTGAATCAGAAGGTCTGTGGCCAAGCCCAGAAATCTGGGCTTTTACAAGTTCTCTAGGTGACTCTGATGCACCCTTAAGTTTAAGAATCACTTGTCTAGGAAAATATGGTATGATTGCAAGGCAGCATTAAGAGAGTTCTTGAGGTTGGTGGTCATGAATTTATAGTGTAACCAGTCAATGTACTTTATCCAAGCCAATGCTGATCATTCATCCCTGCTTCCAGCAATTAGATTAAGAATGGACATATAACCCTATTCCAGCTAACATGGCAGGAGGAAAAGTCTGCAGGCAACGGCTTCCAGTGAGGATTTCTTTAATCTTAAAAATGAACCCAAAGAAGACACGGTCCCTTTTTGCTGCTGAGTTTTGTGGTATGAGGATGTGGTACCTGGAGCTGTGGCCGCCGAGGAAGTAAGCCTGAGGACGGAACTGAGCGGCAAGGAGGGTAGAGTGGGAAGATGGAAAGAACAGGGATCTCTGGGGACATTGTAGAGTCACTGGACTTGCTAACTCAGAGCTTCCTAGCCTCTGGAAGTTATGCGAAGTAGCATGTTCACATGCAGTCTCACCATCCTTAGCTGTAAAATAGTGGTGATAATAGCCACCTCCCACGACTGTTACAAAGACTAGGGGAAAACCATGTCTTTGAAAATAGTTTATAACATTGTGAAGCATGATACAAATGTAAATTGCAAATGTAATTTCCAATAAGGCATTGGTATTTTTATTCAAATTATACACATTTCATTTATATACAACATTCCAGAAAGTGAGGTATCTTGGTGGTGGAGGTGATAACGCATGTGGGGCTTCCTTAGGGCTTAGGGTTCTCTAGGACCATGCGGACTGTCCTGTGTTAATCCAACAGGACACCCAGCCCAGCCTGGGACTTCACAGACCCAGGCGCTGGTGTAGTAAACACAAACAAGTGTCACTCACTGGCTCAGCATGCCGGGGGCCATCTGCAGCCCACCTCAGCAAAATAGAACCTGAAAGCAGGTGAAAATAATAAATTACACAACCCATAGCACTGCCACCCCTTGATGCATTGACATCTTTTACATCTTTCTAAGTTTCACAGTCCCTTTCAACTCTCTCCCTAAGATCACAAAGTTCATTCTGCCCGCAGGCCCCTTCCATAGCAGGCAACACTACCTTTGCCGCAGAAATCTTCCCTCCTTGGCGAGGTGTGGGTGCACCCCTCACCCTCCATATTGAGGCCCCAGATGCCCTGCCCAGAGTTTGTCTCCCGAGCAGGTCCCTCCATGTGACCTACTTCTCTCCTTGCCAATTAGTGCCTTTGGAGACTTTGCCTGGACCATCTCATGTTCCTGCTCATTCAGCAGCAAAAGGAGTTCATCTTATTCCCTTAGTTATGGTTAAGGCTCACATTCAAAACCCCGGTTAGCCCCATCCATTATCTTTGAACCCAGCTCACAGATTCCATTATGCAAACATTGTCTGTGCATTGGGCTTTGAGGAAAGTGGTGCCCTTTGATCTGTATAATCTTCAAGTTTAGCCTGGTCAGGTCACCCTTGGCAGAAGGATCCTCTAGGTCCGCAACAAACAGGTCCACACTTAGGTGTTGGCATGTTGAATGGTATTTTGTCATTTCACTGCTTTAGTGATAACGCTTCATGCTTGGTGCTGAACATCTTTGGCTCTGCCTTGACTCCTGTGAGAAGTCTCCCCAAAGGAGGCATCAGAAGACTTGGTGAGCCTACCCAAGGCAGGAGACATTATAAATCCACGTGAGGCCAGGAGAGACCAGATTGCATGCTGAACAGGCAATAAAACGGTAACAGTGAAACAATAAAACAATCCTCCAAGGGAACAGGGCACACAGCCGTACACAGCAGACAGGTGACCCACGGACTGTTGGAAATCTGCCTGAGGGACTTCAGCCTACCATGAGTGTGTCTCCCCACATCTGTTTGCAAAGCACCAGTCAGAACAGGTTGGCACAGGATGTCACCTGGATATGAGAGCCACCCCATATTCTGGGCACCTGCAAGGACCACTGGCTACGCTTCAAGGGACCATCTTGCTCTTTTACAGAATTGAATTGTGCCCTCTGTGGAACCATGATTGGCTAGGATCCCTTGCAGGTTACCTCCAACTGGGATCTCTACACAAACTTGGTGCAGGGTATCCAAGAGTGGGCCTGGCATCTCTAGGAACACCCTGGATAGGTGTTTGGACTCTGTGCTCTCTTTTTGTTTGAGACAAGATCTCACTCTGTTGCTCAGGTTGGAGTGCAGCGGTGCAACCATAGCTCACTGCAGTCTTGAATTCCCGGACTCAAGCAATCCTCCTGTCTTGGCCTCCCAAAGTGCTCGGATTACCAGCATGAGCCACTATACCTGGCCTCTGTGCTCCTCTACTAGACCCTGAGCCACATGAGGATGAAGGCCATGCTTTATTTATCAGTATACCCAGTCACCAGGGGTGGCCCAGAGCCTGACACGAGTCTATTCTCAGTGAAAGTTTGTTGAATTGAAGGCCTAGACTATGAGTGGACAGACATTTTCTGTAAACGGCTCAGGAGTAAATACTTCAGACTTTCTGGGCCAGATGGTTTCTGTCACAGTCCTATTTTAACTGTAAAAGCAGCCACAGATAACATGTAAACAAAGGAGTGGGGCTATGTTCTGATAAAACTTTTGAAATAGACATTGACATTTGAATTTCATGTAATTTTCACATGTCATGAAAGATTCTTCTTTTGATTTTTTAACCATTTAAAAAAGTGAAAACCATTCTTAGCTTGAGAGCTATTCAAAAACAAGCAGATTTGGCCCATGGGGTGTAATTTATTAACCCCGGGTCCAAAGCATCAAAAAGGTGCACTTTCTGTTTCCAGTGGGTGATCAACATAGGCCTTCCATGCACACTTTTTGATCACTTAACAGCCATTGGGGTGTGCAGTGACCCTGAGTGCATACAGACATACATACACACACAATTATCCAACACATGGCCATTGTTCTGGACACCAGGGTGTGAGATGGGCAGACTCCAGGTTGCCATGGTAATTGGGAATATGACTACTTCTAGGTAAGAGAGCAGAAACTGTAGATTGTCAGCAACTTGAGGTTGATTTATCTTTCTACCTCCTCCCCCAACCATCACTCCAGTGCATATTAGACAAGGGTGGGAAACCATAAATTAGTAAAGCTGGCAGAGAGATGTGTAGCAAGGAGAGGTAAGTGACAAGAAAAGGATTTCTAATGTTGGCAACGCTGCCTCTGAACTTTTACATTTTTTAGTGTATTTTAGTTTGTCAGGCTCTTTCATACACGTTACCTCATATATTCTTCACAATCCTATAAGGTATAATTCACCTCTGAGGAAACTATAGTCGAGAGAGTTTTGGACATTGGCTTACTTAAGGCATGGTCTTTAAGTAGCAGAGCCAAGACTGAGATCCAGGTATTTTTATCCAAAGTGTCTGTCCATGTATTCAGTAAACAAGTTTTGAATGTACTGAATATCATGCACTGTGAAATAATATGAATAAAATGTAATTTATGTCCTCCGGGTGTCACCATCTAGTGCCATGGTTCCTACACCTGTCTTATTGTTGGTTCCCTGCCAGAGATCTTTTTAATGCAGATTCTCAGGCCCAGATGTGATGGACTGCATCTGGATCTGGATCTCTGGTTGGGGCAAACACGTTATCGGGCAAACGCCATAGGCCAAGCACCCTTCCTCACCTCTATCTGCTCTAACCCGGTGGGTCCGTTGGGGAAAGGCTGACTCCAGACCCCAGAAGAAGCTCCTGCAGTCCTGACCTGCAGGGGAGCAATTCTAGAATGGGATTTAGAGTTTGGGCCTGTTAGGGAACCCCAGGTAGTCTCCAGATCCACTTTCAAACATCTGAATCTCTCGTTCCAGAGGCAGAATTCCTGCTGCAAATGTCTCACACTGCGTTTGAATTTGGTATAGTGGGATAGGAAAGTGAGAAAAGCTTGAGATTCCAAGGAAGAAGCCTCAGGTTTATGTAATAGTGAGCACGTTACCTAACCTCTTTGAACTTCCATGTCCTTGTCTGAGGCAGACAATAGTAGCCATGTTTTCCCCCACCCCCCATTGCAAAGGAAGTGGCACAGGAACCTGTGCAGTGCTGTCACACCAGGGAGTCCTGCCGCCCTCCCCATGCAGGTCTGCTTTGGGGTTGGGCAGTCATGGAGTGGCCTGCAGTGTTCGAGGTCGGGTAGACCAAGGTGTTGCCTGTGGATGCTGGATTACCTTCTCAGAAAAACCAGCCTGTCCCAAAGCAAGTGCCCCAACATGTTGTAAGATGAAGATGAGCCTGCATTCTCTTCTGCAGTCAGCGTTGAAAGTGAACTCACTCTGCAGAGGAACACAACGTGAAATTCACATTTGATCATTTAAACTGTCCCAGAGCTCAGTTTTCCAATGTATTTTGTTGGCAAGTGATATCTGGGGGACAGTTTTAAGCTTGCAATCTGTCCTTATTTATGTTTTCTTTGCTGTCCTCCTTTCAGAGTTTTGGTTTGAAACTTACCTGAGGGTAAGTTCCCTAGAGTGTGATCTAAAGTTGCCACCTCTTCTCCTCGCCCAGGAGGGCAGAGGCCCTGTCCACCATCTCTTGTGGGCTCCCTCTTTCCTCCTGAGCTCCACGCACTCCTGTGCGAGAGCACACCCATCTCAGGGGGTCACTTGGCTTTTTCTCCCTGGATAGGGGCTTGTCTCATTTCCATGGTTTCTTAACAGTTAGAAGTGCTTTATATTTGATACTTGGATTTTAATTCCTTCAAAGAGGCTTTGGAATTATTTATTTTGCTGCTGATGAATCTTTCTTCTGGTCGAAAAGTATGAAATCCCTCCCTGTTTTGGGATTTACAGCCTGCCTGTTTTAGGTTCACAAAGCTTTTCCATTAAAGGTTTTTCTTCTCTGCCAATATTTATTGCTGGAGTCACTGTTTGCCCAGAAGCTACTGTCTGCTGCATCTTCTGGGAAATGAAATTTATGTCTCCTGGCACTGATGGGGGTGACATCACCAAGTGGCATAAGCCCTGGGTCCAAGCCTCCCAGTGGATGGCAAGCATGGGAGAGGGAGGGAACGGAGTGGGTTACATAAAACAGACACCATCTACCTCTTCCTTTCCTGTCCCTCCCTGCACCATCCCACCCACCACTCATACTGATAGTATCATTATATATTAATAGGATCTGTTAAAATTGACCCCCATCCTTAAAATTAGTACTAAGGGACTGGGGTCAGTAGTGGAGAGGAGGGTAGGACTGAAGTGTCTGTTCAAAGGGCAACAGCTGTGCCTTCCCTTTGTGGCAAGTCACCCTCATATGAGCCACGTGACACGTTTTCATAGCTTGTTGACAGCTGAGCTAACTAAGGCACAGTGATGCAGAATTTTGCTAGTTCATAGCAGAACCAAGTTGGAACCTAGCTCTTCAAATTCAGGTCTCTGCCATGGCATGTGTCCTGAAAAGGTGTGATTGTAGCTGTCAGCCTCAGCCCCTCTCCCACCTGCCTCACATGAAAGTCACCCCCAGGCTTCAACACAAGCTGGCCCACAATAGCGAGACAGAAAATGCCTATGCAGCAGTTTGCTGGATACATTTGGCTTCTACCCACTCTCCTCTCTTCCCCTATTTTGTCAGCTTTCTCCTGGTTCTATTTTTTCCAAGGAGTCTTGGGGCCATCTCTACATCCTCACTTCCCATTTGCTTCTCAATCTACTGCATTCTCCTCTGCTTTTGCTCTCCACACCCCACCTGAATTGACAAACAATCTCCAACTGCCCAGCTCAATGGATAGCCTGGGTTCTAGGGCCAACGTAATGAGTGTGGTATCCATGTAGTCGCACAGGGCCCTGGACTCAGAAGGGCCCCACATTTGGTTTAATGTTCCACCATTGCTGTCTTGAAATTCTTAGTAATTTTTGAACCAGAGATTTTGCATTCTCATTTTGCACGGGACCTCACAAATTATGCAGTTGATCTTATTTGAGTCTTTAAAAAATGTAACTTCTGTAACAGAAACCCAAGTTTTTTCAGTCAACCTTAGGGACTCCTTAATCTCAGGGAGAGGCCCTTCCTTAGCCTCAGAGGATGAACCTAAGTGATTAAAACAGTGATGGAATCTCAAGACTTCTGATCAGAAATTGATCTAGAGATGATATGATCTAGATCTCATAGAAGAAAGGAAAATAAAAGCTTATTCTGGGTAAACCTTTGCATTTCTATAGAAAATGGACTTGCTCAGTTGGCCTACTCCTTACCCTTTTGCCTCTTCCCACTTTTCTTACTGTGGATGTGGGCACAATATCTGGAGGTGCAGCAGCCATTTCATGACCCGAGGAAGAATCCAACACATTACAAATGGAAAAGAGAAAGCTAGGAGAAGCTGGGTCTCTCATGGCACATCAACAACCATCAAAAGCCCTTAAAGTCATTGTTGTGGATTTTTCTTTTTCATTACAGTTAAAGGTTTTGTAACTTCAGTGACTTCTTGGCAGCATTTAGTACAATGTTGTCCATTCTCTCCTCTTGAAACAGTCTTTCCTTGACACTCATGACACCATCTCAGCTGGGTTTTCTCATCATTTCTTCTCCTATTCCTCCTCCTCAGCTCAGTCTTTGATGGTGCTATCCTGAAAGATTTAGTGATTTATTCTTTTATTCCTCCCTGGGCATCTATTGGGTACCCCTGTGTGTTGGGCTTCACACTAAGTGCAGCAGTTGGAGCCTTGAAGACAGACTCTCCCATGGAGCTTGCACTGTGTCCCCAGTTCACTGCCCCAACCACAGCCCACTCTCCTCCTGAGCAATATCCTTTACTTCCCCAGCTTTAACCACATGTGGGGGTTTCATTCCGGGGCAGCGCTTCACATTGATATACCTTATTCATCAACAGTCAACAAATCCTCCTGGAAAGAAAAGAAAGAAGAGACCGAACTGTCCTTGATGAGTCAGTCATGAAGTCATCTTTACTCCATATTTCCAGCCAATATAGAGAGGACATAAAAGGCCTGGCCACCTTTTATCACTCCTAAGCTCCAATTTTATTTTTCTACACTACTCAGCCATATTAGGGGATTACACACTAGTAAAGTCCCCTCATGGAATCCTGCCATATGTGGGAATTTTCTTTTATTTTCCATAAAAGGTAGTGAAAGATCCCATCGGATTTAATAGTTATGGTACTGTCGGTGCTGCCAACCCCTTACTCACATGCAAACCATGGCAGAAAAAACTAAGACAGGCACCAGGAAGGGAATATGTGTCAAATTCCCCCAGAACTCTAGCGAAAGAAGACTGCTACTATTGTTAATAGCATTTGTTTTTTAAAAATGTGCTTCATTTGGGGCTAGTTTAAAAAGAAAGAGTTTAAAATAAAATGGCAACCCACTGATTTATGAGAATTTCACATAAGGGTATAACCCAAATGACAGAAAGCAATTTATCCACAAAAATGATTATAATTTACTTATGATAACAAAACACTGAGAAGCAACTTTACTTGTTGTTATCCATGTAATTCACTACTTTCTTACGTTAAAGGAGAAAGACTATATGACCTTCCTGATTAATGCTTAAAAATCATGTGTTAAATGTCAAAGACTATTCCTAACAAAAGTTTTTAGTAAACCAGGGATAAAAGGAAAGTTCTTAATTTGTTGATGATATTAACAAATGTTAACAAAAAGCCCACAATAAACATTATACTAAACAAAGAAATGTAAGAAGCCTTTCATCAGAGTTTGGAAGAACACTCTACAGTACTTCAGAATTGGGACTATGGTTACATGAGTGAGGAACTCACCTGAGGTACAAAATTTGAGAAAGTGCCCATAAACTCAATAAATAAATAACATTTTAATGCAATATTTTAAAAAATCCAAATTAATGCAAAAAATCCCCAGAAGGACAAAATATACAAATATTAAAGACAGGATCAGTAAAACTGATTTCTCCTTTTGCTTCCAGCTCTGATGTGGCTCTAATACTCATTAAAATCTTTTTCGTCTTGACTACAGAGCCTTCGGTGCCTCCCTAAGTTTTGTGCCCAAGCCAGTGCCTCTCTTGCCTCATCTCAATTCTAGTCCTGTGGTATTTTTCAAGTTTTGGCTGATGTAACATGACAAAAATATGTGACAGCAGGCAAAAATATTGTAGAAGAGGCAAATCTATTATTACTTGTAAGTAAGCTTGCAGTGAGTCAAATCCTGACTTCAGCCATCACTGTGTAACCTTTGGCGTATCGCTTAAACTCTCAGCTGCAAATGGGGATAATAATAGTGACTACCTCATAAAGTGATGGCTGGAATTAAACGAGCTCATGTATGTACAGTGCTTAGAAGCCTGTCAGAGAGTAAGCACACTGTAGTTTTATCTGTTACATTTATCTACCTAGAATATCCAAGAAAAACAATTGAAAAAGTATTAGAACCATTTCAGAAAACATAAAAATTAACAGCCTTTCTACACATGCACAGTGTCGAATTAATAAATATAATGTAGAAAAAGATGCCTACACATAGCAACTAGGATTATTAACAACTGGGGAATACCTTTATCAAGATATGTGCAAGATCTATGTGAAGAAGCTATCGTCTTCCATGGAAGATCATGAAGAAGACCCGAGCAAAAAGAGTGACATGGCAGATTTTTGCATAGAAGTTCTCAATATTGTAAAGAGACAAGTGGTTTCCCTAAGTTAGTCTGTATTTAGTATAACCCCCATCAAAATTATGACAGCAGTTTCCAACCAATTTTGGAATCAATCAATTTTGGTTGATTCTAAAATTCATCTATTGTGTGCAAATAATCTCGTGCAAAGATTGTGTCAAGAAAATCTTGTGCTATGAGATCTTAAATATACTACAAATTTATGGTAATTAAAACAGTGTGGTGCTGGCACAGTAACAGGATAACTAAAAAGAAGGCGCAGAAACGTTTATGTATGGAAACTATCATTTAGCCATGGGAATTAGTATATGCTAGAAGTATCATTTCAAGTCACTGGGAAAGGATGAACAAGTCAGTATGTGGCACTGGTACAATTTGCTCTCCTTTCACAAGAAGAGTAAGTGAGATCCTCAGCTCACACCATACCCTGAAATAAATCACCAATCAATCATAGGCTCAAATGTAAAATAAAAATAAGACATGAAAGTACTAGAACATACACGAGAATTTAGTTTTCATTAATGTATGGAACAGTGGCACATGGAAAACATTAACTAAATACATGTTGAGCAATGTAACAAATCTAGATGTAGGAAGGGCCTTTCTCTGCAAAACACCAAATCCTAAAGCCATAAAGTAAAAGATAGACTATGTAATCTTAATGACTTAGAATGAAAGAAATCCATAAATAAAGCTAATTTTCAACCAACAGCCTGGGAGAGAAAACACTTTTACATTACCTAATATTCAAAAAAACTTATATGCAGTCTTACTGAAAGCACTCCTATAAAGTACTAAGAAAAAGAAAACAATCTAGAGGAAAATAGGCTACTCAGAAAAGAAGAAATGTAAATGTTCAATAAATGTGTGAAAATATCTTCAACCTCAGTAATCAGAGAAGCGCAAATGAAAAGAAAATATCATTATCAACCTAAGATTGTTAATATTCATTGTAATCGCAGGCAAAGGAAAATGGTATTCTACTGGAGTGTTCTGTGTATTGTTTTATTTTGTTTTGTTTGTATTTATTTGTTTATTTATTTTGAGCTGGATTCTTGCTCTGTTGCCCAAGCTGGAGTGCAGTGGCACGATCTCAGCTCACTGCAACCTCTGCCTCCCGGGTTCAAGCGATTCTCCCACCTCAGCCTCCTAAGCAGCTGGGATTACAGTCATGCGCCACCATGCCGAGGTAATTTTTGTATTTTTAGTAGAGACGTGGTTTCCCCATGTTGGCCAGGCTGGTCTCGAACTCCTGACCTCAGGTGATCTGCCCCACTCAGCCTGCCAAAGTGCTGAATTACAGGCATGAGCCACCGTGCCTGGCCTATTTTTTTATTTTTTGGAATATTTTATTTTTAATTTTTGTGGGTACATAGTAGGCATATATATCCATGGGGTACATGAGATACTTTAATACAGGCATGCAATGCATACTAATCACATCAGGGTAAATGAGGTATCCATCACCTCAAGTATTTATCCTTTGTGATATAAACATTCCAATTATACTCTTTTAGTTATTTTAAAACATGCAATTAAATTATTATTGACTAAAGTCACCATGTTGTGCTAGCAAACACTTGATCTTATTCATTCTTTCTATTTTATTGCACCCATTAACCATCCCCACCTCCCCCTCCACGTTGTTCCACTACCCTTCCCAGCCTCTGGTAACCATCCTTCTATGCTCTATCTCCATGAGTTCAGTTGTTTTAATTTTTAGCTCCCACAGTTAAGTGAGAATGTGCAAAATTTGCCTTTCTGTGCCTGGCCTATTTCACTTAATATAATGATATTCCTTGGCTGTCTTTGCTTTCACCTGCCATTTCCCTCATCCTCTTAACCCTCAGCCCAACATCTGAGAAGGGCCTAGAGTAGGAATTTATGTTTAATACACATTTAATAGGCACCTAACATGTATCAGCGCTAAAAGTACCGTGATGCACACTCTCCTAGCCTTTGTGAAGCTTACAGCTGACTGATGGAGAACAACAATTAAACAAGCAGTAACAATCGAGTGTGGTAAGTGCCATCAAGTTCCATTCATGTTGCTGTAAATGACAGGATCTCATTCTTTTTATTGCTGAATAGTACTCCATTGTGTATTTGAACCACATTTTCTCTATCCACACTACTGAGGAACACTTAGGTTGTTTCCCAGTCTTGGCTATTGTGAACAGTGCTGCAGCAAGCATGGAAGTGCAGGTATCTCTTTGGTATATGATTTCCTTTCTTTGGGGGATATACCTAGTAGTGGGATTGCTGGATTGTATGGTAGCTCTATTTTTAGTTTTTGGAGGAACCTCCAAACTGTTCTCTATAGTGGTTGTACTAATTTACATTTCCTTTTCCCCACATCCTTGCCAGCATTCATTATTGCCTGTTTTTGGATAAAAGCCATTTTAGCTGGGGTGACCTGATATCTCATTATAGTTTTGATTTGCGTTTCTCTGAAGATCAGTGAGGTGGAGCACCTTTTTCTATACCTGTTTGCCATTTACATGTCTTCTTTTGAGAAATGTCTATTCAGATATTTTGCCCATTTTTAATCAGATTATTAGATTTTTTCCTATAGAGTTGTTTGAGCTCCTCATGTATTGATTATTAATCCCTTGTCAAATGGGTAGTTTACAAATATTTTCTCCCATTCTGTGGATTGTCTCTTCACTTTGTTGATTGTTTCTTTTGATGTGCAGAAGCTTTTTAACTTGATGTGATCTCATTTGTCCATTTTTGGTTTGGTTGTCTGTACTTTTGAGGTATTACTCAAGAAATTTTTGCCTGCTCCAATGTCCTAGAGAGTTCTCCCAATGTTTTCTTTTAGTAGTTTTATAGTTTGAGATCTTAGATTTAAGTCTTTAATCCATTTTGATTTGATTTTTGTATATGATGAGAGATAGGGGTCTAGTTTCATTCTTCTGCATATGGATATCCAGTTTTCTAGCACCGTTTATTGAAGAGACTCCTTTCTCTAATGTATGTTTTTGGCACCTTTGTCAAAAATGAGTTCACTGTAAATGTATGGATTTTTTTCTGAGTTCTGTTCCAATGGTTTGTATGTCTGTTTTTATGCCAGCACCATGCTGTTTCATTACATAGTATAATTTGAAGTCAGGTAATGTGATTCTGCCAGTTTTATTCTTTCTGCTCAGAATAGCTTTGGGTTCCATATACATTTTAGGATTGTTTTTCTCTATTTCTGTGAAGAATGTTATTGGTATTTTGATAGGGATTGCATTGAATCTGTAAATTGCTTTGGGTAGTAAGGATATTTTAACAATACTTATTCTTCCAATCCATGAACATGGAATATTTTTCCATTGTTTTGTGTCCTTTTCAATTTCTCTCATAAATGCTGTATAATTTTCATTATAGAGAACTTTCATTTCTTAAGTTTCCTAGGCATTTATTCTATTTGTAGCTATTGTAAATGGTGTTATTTTTAAATTTCTTTTTCAAATTGTTTGCTGTTGGCATATAGAAATGCTACTTTTTTGTTTGTTGATTTTGTATCCTGCAACTTTACTGAATTTATCAGTTCTAATAGTTTTTTAGTTTAGTCTTTAAGTTTTTCCAAATATAAGATCATATCATCTGCAAACAAGGGTGATTTGACTTCTTCCTTTCTAATTTGAATGCCCTTTATTTCTTTCTCTTATCTTATTGTTCCATGTAGGACATTCTCTACCACAGTGTTGAAGGGTGTTTAAATTGTTATGGCATTGAGGAAAAGGTATGGGGTGAGTCATTTGGCAGTACTGTACCTATCTAAATTCAAAAGTTCTTAACCTTTGACTCTTGCAATTCCACCTACAGGAATTTATCTCATAGAAATTTGACCTAATCGAAATGTGTGTGCGCAGACACACAAGTGCATGCAAGGACGTTTACTTAAGTATTGCTTAATTTATTAAAAAGCAGAAATAACTTAAATGATCTTCAATAAGAGAAAAACTTAATAAATGATATTTCTCCTGATCTATTAAGTATGATTCAGTGGTCAAAAACAATGAAGAAGATATTATGGTACTGACATGTAGAACTCTAAACAATGCATTCAAAGTGAATAAAGGAAATTTCAGAACATTTCATCTATTTTATTCCCTGTTGTGTTCTCAGTGCCCAGAGCAGTCCTGGGCACATGGGATAGCTCAAAAGTATTTATTAAGTGGATATGTATAGTATGACCCCATTTATATGAATGGAATCATAGCAACTATAAAATCTTTCTCTCACATAAATACACTCATTTTAAACCCAGGTTTTGGGGTAGTGTATGAAAAATAACAGCTCTGGGTTCAAATCCTAGTTGTCACTTACCAATTGATGGCTCTGAGCAAGTTACTTATCTTCTTTAAGACTCGTGTTCTTCATTGGTAACTAAGGCTAATAATAATACTTCATACCTTATAAAGATACTGGGAAGATTCAAAGACAACTGTGTTCATCACTCAAGAACACCTGCATCACCCAAAGTATACCTGATACTTTGCAGTTGCTCAGTGAGTGGTTGTTATTTGTACTCTCAATCTCCCTATATTTTCTCTGTACCACATGGGCTGCCTAAGAATCTTTTGGTATGAAGTTAGAGATAACACATTCAGAGTTTTCTGAGATGTAAATGAACTTCACTGTGGCCCTCTGTGGGAGCTTTTGCAGGACAATAACCCATCAATAGAGCCATGGTTATCTTTGCCTTCACCTGTCATTTCCCTCATCCTGTTATCCCTCAGTCCAACATCTGAGAAGGGCCTGTAGTAGGAGTTTATGTGTAGTACACATTTAATAGGCATCTGTCATGTATCAGCACTAAAAGTACAGCGATGTGCACACTCCCAGCCTTTGTGGTGCTTATAACTGGCTGTTGGAGAACAGCAATTAAACAAGCAATAACAATAAAGGGTGGTAAGTACCATGACTGGGTGGGGCATGAGGAGTTAGGAAAGCATTGGCGTGGCTTCTGACCTAGCTTAGGAGACCAGAGAAAGTGAGGGCCAATCCCAAGCTTGAAAGCTGATTAGGAGCTAAAGGGGCAGGAAGGAGCTAAGAAGAAGATGAGGGTTTCAATGGGGATAACTAGTTATGAAAAGTCTTATTTGAGAATGTGAGAGAATTACAGTATGGCTGGAGCTCTCAGATGAGAAGTGTGGTTTAGCACCAAATAAAGCTAGGCCAGGCACAGTGGTTCACGCCTGTAATCTCAGCACTTTGGGAAGCCATGGCAGGTGAATTGCTTGACTCCAGGAGTTCAAGACCAGCCTGGGCAACATCGTGAAAACTTTCAAATTTTGTAGCAAAAGCTACAAAAATTAGCTGAGCATGATGGTACAGGTCTGTAGTCCCAGCTACTCGGGAGGCTAAGGTGGGAGGATTCCTTGAGTCCAGGAGGTTGAGGTTGCAGTGAGCAGTGACAGCACCACTGCACTCCAGCATGTGTGACAGAGTGAGACTCTGTCTCAAAAAAAAACCAAAAGAACAAGAAAGAAAGAAACAAGAAGAAGGAAGGAAGGGAGGAAGGAAGGAAGGAAGGAAGGAAGGAAGGAAGGAAGGAAGGAAGGAAGGAAGGAAAGAAAAAAGGAAAGGAAGGAAAAGGAAGGAAGGAAGAAAAAGAAAGAAAGAAAGGAAAGAGAAAGAGAGAAAGAGAGAAAGAGAAGGAAGAAAGAAAAAGAGAAAGAAGAAAGAAAGGGAAGAAAGAAAGAAAAAGAAAAGAAAGAAAGAAAGAGAAAGAAAGAAAGAGAGAGAGAAGGAAGAGAAAGAAGGCTAAAAAGTAGGCAGGGGACAGATTGTGAAGGGCTTTGTAAACCATGTTTAGGAGTTTGGAATTATTCCTGAGAGCAACGAGGAGCCTTTGAAGCAGGACAATGCCTGGATTAGGTTACTGTTTCAGAAAGACCATTCTGGCTTTGCTGTAGGGAATGCAAGAAGATAGAACTGCATTGGGGAAGACCAGTGAGGGGGCTGTTATGGTAGTACAGGGAGAAATGACGGTGGTCTGGATTAGGGTGGTGACAGGGGGATGGTGATGCATTTTAGAAATATTGAATAGATAAAATCAATAGGACTTGATGATTGATTAGATGTGGGAGATGAGAGAGAGGAAAGAACCAAGGATGACATCCAGACTTGTGACTTGTACAACTGGGTTTTTATAGGTTAGTCTTGTATCCAGCCACCTCGATGAATTTTCTTGTAGTTCTAAAGCTTAATTGTACATTTCCTTAGATTTTCCAGGTAGACAATTATGATTGCCAATAAGGATGGTTTAGGTGCTTCTCTTCATTTTTATTGATATAGTATCAGTCAACGTGCAGTCAGGAAAAAAGAAACTGCTCTTGGTATTTCAAGCAGAGAGAGGTAATAGATGAGATTAGGTGCTTACAAACTGGCTGGGAGTGTGGAGTGATGAAAGTCAAGGGAGGCTGCTGCTAGATTTCAGGTTCACCATTGCAGTTGTGGCCTTTCACATCAAGAAGTTGCTGTTGCCATCCAGGTTAGGAAACTGCCACTGATAGTCACAGCTGTCCTACAGCAGTGAACAGGGTAGGTGAGAGGGCTGGCTGCCTTGAGGATTTTATAAATCATTTCTGCCAATGCCCAAGTATCTACAAGCCACTACCAAAGAGAAAAAGAGAGTCACATAGCTTGCTACTGACTCCCTCCCATCTCCAAATTGTAAGCAAGTGCATCTCATTGGCTGGATAATCATAGTAATGTGAAGGTAAAGGAGTGTGGGGCAAGTAGCTTCCAGGTTTCCAGCCCCAGTGATAAAGGGCAGGGATGGTAGAAATAATGGTGGCCAAAACAGGACAACAAAAACCAATATCCAGTGCAGTTTTGCCTTCATTTTCTAGGCCTGTCTTTTGTGTACAAGACACTCAAAACACTTTCAAATGAGTTAAACTCTTCTAGGTTCTTCTCTCATCACTTCTCCCATGTGAACTATGTTCTGGAAGGTGCACAGAATGTCATACAACTTTCCAAATGTATGTTCATGCCTTTGTCCTTGTGGTACCACCTAAAAGTTACCTTTCCTCTACCTGTGAAGACTCTTCCTGTTCCTTCAGCACCCATTCAATCCTTGCCCCCTTACCTGCATCAGGCAGGATTGATGGCTATCTTCATTATTTCCACTACACTTGGTTCACAGTTTTATAGCAGTATCCCACTGAATTTTAATTTGGGCCAAAGTGCCCATCTTTCTCAGTAGACATAAGCATCCTAAGGTAAGTGACCAAGGTTTATTTTGTGTTTACGTCCCAAGCACCTACTATAGTGCTTGGAATATAATAGGTGCTCACCGAAGATTTCTTGAATGTGTGAAGGACTGTAGTATTACATGGTCACTCAGAGTGAGCACCTGAGATTATATGATGAGCAACTACCTTCAGAAATAGGCATGCCACTTGTTCCTGAAAAGGAGTTTGACAAGTGATAGAATCATAGGACAAAAATTCATGGCAATGAGTTTCCTATTAATGCTAGCTTCAAGTTCTCAATTCTTACTTTTATTTATGTTGACTTTTTCCTTCCTTTTCTAAGCTTCTACCATCTGTCTTTGCATCTTCAGCTTGTCATGCTACTTCCCTTTAAAATATAATTTCCATGCAACATTCTAGTTGCCCCCATCATATCAAATTAATGCAAAGGCTACTTAAGCTGCTAGTAAAATATGGGTTATTACATGCCGCCAACAACAACACTGACAGTGATGTTGAAATGGGGACAGAGAATATCTTAATAAATTATTATTTATATAGAGCCAGGGAGCTCTAGAGTTTGAAGTGTCCTTACAAATCCAATTCCATTCTTTTAGTACCAGTTTAAAATAAATGCTTACCATCAGCTAGTTGCTGTCACTGGGAAGAAGGTAACTTGAAGTATTTACTGATAAATAGCCTTTATTCCCAACTGTGACTTTTCTTCAGTGTCTACATATTATGTCACACGTTCTACTGGCACTGCTGCAATATAGATCAAAGATCTTGTGCATAGGGGTAGGGGAGTGTTAGTATCTCCCTTGTCCCATTTGTTCTGTTACTACTTCATTGGACTGATCTACCCTCATGAACTTGCAATCACCTAAATGGAAGTTTTGAATGTGTCGCCTTTTGCTTGGTGATTTCAATCATGCTGCTATATGTAATCAGGTATGGCACAGTTTGTCAGTTTGATTCTAGGTGTGAGTGGATACAAATCATTACACTGTGCTGTTAACAATCCTTGTCAGATTGCTGTTACCTACTTTTTACAGACACCAGGATCAAAGCTAGACTATTTATTGGGGGATGGTGGAAAGAGACTTATTTAATGTAATTTAAAAGCTTTTCCAATAGAAAATGAAATATTACTGAAAATAGTATCTATTTTTTAGCTTTCAGCAATTGATGGTGCTTTGTTTTGGTGTCTGCTGGAAGTCTACTTCCATTATAGGGAACCTTGTTTGTTAGCTTCTCTAGATTTCTATTCTAAACAATCTGTTAGTGATGATAAACTCTGTACGAGGGTCTATACTGAGCTATTAACTTCCTGTAAGGGGAAAATTGGTGGGTTACCAGAAATACCATTGAAGCAGGGTGGGCTGTGGGTGGAGAGTTGGGTATCTGCCTTAAGAGTTACAAACTATGAAACACTTTTGTACACAACTGATTTTTAAAAAAATAAACACATTTTTAAAGAAAAAAATAAATCAAATTCTTTTGTTTTATATAAAAATGGAGAGTGAGAATTTCCCATGATTCCTTAGTACCGTGAAGAATTGGTTAGTAAGCTCATCTAGTAAGCTCTTCTTCAGGTCAGGAGAGCTTCTGCAATGAATCCTCCGAGACTTCCGATCTTCTAGTACAGTGTTAGGGGCATAATAAGTAATTCATCAGATGTTGTTAAATGGGTTTATGGGTAGCATTTCCCCAAGGTAATCAAGAAACTCTTTGTTTTTCTTAATGGCAGATACTGCATACTGGCTGACTCAGCATCCATTCCTAACTCATTTTCTTTCACCCACCTTGCTTATAAAGCTTACGGAAGTAAAATATTTTCCCAGCCTCCTCTGCACTTGAAGTGACTATGTGACAGTTTTTGCCAGTGAGAGGTAGGCAGCAGCCTGCATGAGCTTTCTGTGAAAGTTTTGCTTTTCTGATAGGAAGGACAAAAAAGACAGGTGTTTTCTTTGCTCCTTTTCCTGTCTGGAGGGTGAATGTGTTGGCTGCACCTACATCAGCCTTCTTGTGCCCATAAGGAAAAGGCCGAGAGAATCACAGAGATGCTGCCCCTGACATTGTAAAGCTGCCAAGCCATCAACATCATCTACCTCCTGACTTCTTATTATGTGAGAAAAAGAAGCCCCTATTTGTTGAAGCCACTGAATTTCTATTACTTGCTCTTAAGTGCTTTTCTAATACGTGCTTTATTCTAGCTGCGGAACCTTTCTAAGGTTATTGCCCAAAACAGGAAGGACAGGTTTATGTTTAGTACATATAACAAATGTGGACATCACTACCATAATATTTATTTTATAAGTTTAGTTTTGTAATGTTTTCTTGTCACCGATAAGTCTATCTATAAGAAAAATAAAAAGATTGCTTCAAAGAATACGTAAAATTTGAAAACAAGAGAGACTAATGACTGTTGAAGTCTTACATCAGCCTCATTATTCAGCATATTTCTTGATTTTGTTTTGGTTGCACAGTATTGAGAAAACCTAATTCATGCATATGAGTAGTTGCAAATAGAAGAGTTTGTATGCCCTGCAATTTCAGGTCAGAAAGTTTGAGAGAGGAGTGTTTGGATGGCTTCCCTTAAAAGTGGACTCAATAATAGCATGTAAGAGCTGTTCTCATTCCTTAGCTGGCCAATGACCAGTATGGATCGAGAGAGTTGATAAACAGGTTATTCACTGAAGCAAATCTTCATTGTTCAAAGGAAAATACAATGTAGTCAATAAGAGCCCAGATCCTGGAGACAAATTTGAGTTTAAATCCTGGGACTACCAATTGCTGGCTGAGTACCTCAGTCCTGGTGTTCTCATCTATTAAATGGGCACATTAATAGTACCTACCTTATAGAATTATTGGGTGATTTAAATCATTCAATACAGGTAAGGCCTTAGAACAGTTCTGGGCACACAGTAACAACCAACTATTAACAATTATGAGATGTCCAATGATGCCCCCAGCCCCCCATGGCCAGTCTCTGTCAGATGTTTGCTCAAATATCATTCTCAAACTCATGGACTGAGACCTTCCTCCTTTTAATAATAAACCAATTTATTTTGCTTGGAACACTGAATACATATTTTAGAAATAAAGTCTTTGATGACCAACTATATGGAATTAACACAGAAGGTTCACTTTGCCAAAGTGAGCTTATTTAGCCCTTTAAAAAAAGAAACATTTAAATCGTGCAATAGGTTCTGAAAGTGTGACTAATATGACACTATCTTTCCATCAAAAAACTTGATTAATTGTTATTTTAATACTGATTATTGCACCATGATTACACAAGGTGCTAAGCAAAAGTATATTTTACCTGGCGTTGAATTTCACAGGGCCTCTGTATGCTATGTTTGATACTCATGTGTATAATTTTATGTAAATAGGGATGGGGAGGCCTACGTTAAAAAAATAACAATAAGAGGCTGAAGGATCGCTTGAGGCCAGGGGTTCAAAACCAGCCTAGGCAACATAGTGAGACCCTATCTTTACATTTTTTTTTCTTTATAAAATTAGCCAGGCATGGTGGCATGTGCCTGTAGTCCTAGCTACTCAGGAGGCTGAGATGGGAGAATGACATGAGCCTACGAGTTTAAGGCTACAGTGAGTTATGACTGGGCCATTGCAGTACAAAGGACAGCCTGGGTGCCAAAGTGAGACCCTGTCTCTCAAAGAAAAAAGACACTCAAAACAATAACAAAAATAATAATAGGGAAAGGACCAGTACAGAGCTACTATGTTCTGAATCAATGAACATTTACAAAACAATTATGGCAAGAGCTATATACAAAGAAGCATGTAAAACTGAAAGTACAATTTAATATAATAGTTGTCTCCAATATGTAAATATTTGATATGTAAGACATCTAACTGTGAATGGTTTTTTAAAATGAAGAATTTTTAATTGTAAAACAATATTCTAAATAAACTTGAATCAAATATTCATAGGTTCATAGAGCATCCCTACATAACTGCAGAGGTCCATTGGTCAGAGCTTAACAATCATCTAAATAATTATCCCAAAAATCCCTTCTAAAATTTACCATTTGGGGTTAGATAGGTTAACATGTGAAACCTAACTGGAATCTTCCTGTCTTGATCATTTACCTGGTTACACTGGCTCTTCATTCTCTATAAGGTGGGTTTATCTAAAAAGTAGTAAAATAATCCTGGCATGGTGGTATGACCCTGCTACTTGGAAGGCTGTGGTGGGAGGATCACTTGAACCCAGGAGTTCAAAGCTGCAATGAGTTATGATCACACCACTGCACTCCAACCTGGGTGACAGATTGAGACCCCCATATCTAAAAAAAAAAGAAAGAAAGAAAGAAAGAAAAAGAAAAAGGAAACAATAGCAAAATTATTTTACTTGAAGTCATTCCACAGAAGGTGATTCCATGGCATGGGCTTATACTCATTAGAAAGTTTCTGCCAACATTTCCATTTGAAATGTCTGAGACAATGAGGGAATTAACTATTTCACATGACATGGTGTTTCAAAGGAGGCAAGTTCCAGGGATGCTTAATTCACCAAGGAGCCAGCGTCTTTCTGTGCTTTTGCTTGGCCATCTTCACCACATCAGCTGTCTTCCCTCATGACTGCAAGATGGCTGCCAGAGCTCTGCCTATTATATCCGTGTGCAAATACATTCAGAGGCAGAAAAGAAAACTCTATATTTCTTATAGTTCTTTTGAGAGCTAATAACATTTCCCAGAAGAGTTACCCTCCAATTTCATTGACCAGAATTGAGTTGCATGTTCCTTCTTAAACCATTTCCTAGCGAGGAGAATAAAATTACTGTCATTGGTCAGATTACCAAGACTGATGTGCTAAGACTGAGAATAAGGCCAAATTCTGGAAAGCCCATGGCCCCACTGAGGAATGTGCATGTTGGGAAAAACTGAGGTTCTGGGTGGGAAACCAAGAGTATCTGTTAAAGAGGCTGGAGAAGCATATTCTAACGAGGACCCAAAGTAAAGTTATCTCCTGCCCCTGCCTGCCTACCCCCTCCCCAGGCTGTGCGAGAAGGGGAGGAAGAGACACAGGGAACAGTGAGGACAAGAGAGAGTGAGGTTGTGTCTGTGCAGAGCCAAAACATTTCAATACAAGTGAAGAATCAATTGAGCTGAATGTTTTTGCAACCAAATGCCAAATATATTGGTGTAGTTATAAAGGATTAGTTTGGAAGTTACTAAACTTTATCTCACAGTTTAATTTTGGTTTGTTATGGCACTGGTGTATATATAGAGGAGGAGACACCATTTCCTTTTGTCATTTTATAGGTGCTGTTTAATTTCCTGCATGTCATGAAAACCATTTTTTTTCTTTTTTCTTTTTTTTCTCTTTTTGACACAGTTTCGCTCTTGTTGCCCAGGCTGGAGTGTGATGGCACGATCTCGGCTCATCGCAACCTCCGCCTCCCAGGTTCAAGTGATTCTCCTGCCTCAGCCTCCCTAGTAGCTGGGATTACAGGCATGCGCCACCATGCCTGGCTAATTTTTTATTTTTAGTAGAGATGGGGTTTCTCCATGTTGGTCAGGCTGGTCTTGAACTCCCAACCTCAGGTGATCCACCCCCCTCAGCCTCCCAAAGTGCTGGGATTACAGGCGTGAGCCACCGCGACTGGCCACCATGAAATCTTTCATGAATCTGCACAAACTATGGACTTAATCACCAGAAAAGATCACACATGCAGTTGTGCAAATTCTGCATGTAATTTTGGGAGGTTCACAGATACGTTGACACCCCCTCATGAGTTTCAAGTAATAACCCTCTGATATCCTTGATTGGTAGACTGAAAAAAATAATGCATGAGGAGATAAAACAGTGAGACTAGGAAATCTGATGGGCACTTGTTAGCTCTGTGGCCTTATTTGAATTTTTAAGGCCTTAGTTTTACCTCTATACAATGGAGTTTATGAGTTATTTTAAGAACTGAGTGAATGATGTGTAAAATTGTTTTAAATTATGTAGCACTTTACAAATGTTGATTTAAAATTTTAATTGCCAATTTATCCAAACTGCATGATGCTTCTTACTTCTCAGTTGAATTTACTTAGTCTTTGAATTTAAAATTGTGCACCCCATGAAGACATGCCTCAGAGTATGTTTTGAGGATTCAAATAGAAGAAGGTTCCTTTCTCCGTAAGAAAATATTGTTCTCAAATTCATAGATTGAGCACTGCCTCTTTTTGGAGCAGCTGGTTTGACAAGAGGTACTAATGGAAACATGCCTAACTCACTGACAAGCACTACTCCCAGCAGGTGAAATTAGGGTGTACCGATGTGGTCAGGAGACTGGGGAGGGAGAGAGAATGGAACGGTCTTCTAGACACTCCTGCCCTCTGCCTGACCCACCTGTGTGACTCCCTCCACACCCTCCCATTGGTCCTATTCCAGTCCTTTGACCATGGTCCCCTGTTTGGCTCCACTTTAAGTCCTTCACATCCTTTGAGGCAGGTACACCTGCTCCAGCTCTTCTCTTGCTCTTCACCTCATACCCTTCCCCATCTTTACCTGCTCTCAGGGTGAGAGGTTGCTTTTCCTCTCTCGTTTCTCAGATTTTCATAACATTCTTGCCTTTTCATGCCCGATGACCTTGGTAGCCGCCCCTGGGCCACTGAATGGCAAATGCCCATTAGACTTCCCCAAGGATCAACCAACAAAGAGTGACGGTCAAAGAGGACAGGGTGATGGTCATCCTGGGCACTGAGGTCTGGAGTAAGCCGATCTCACTCCTGTCTTACAGAGGATGCAGTCAGTGCATAGAGATCTTCCTGCTTCTCTCAGTACAAGCACACAGCTGACTTGGGGGATTGGGAGATTTCATTGGGAGAAAATCAGATTTTGTTGATTGATGGGGGACATCAGGACTGTATTCACACACCATTAGTAAAACAACAAAAACTTACTAACAATGAGGCAGAAAAGAAAGTCTCCTCAGATGTGGCAAAGCTATAATGATGCTGCTGACAGCAGAGCTGTTCCCTGGGGTTTGGGGCACTTATTTCTCGGAGATGTGCTGGACCCATGCTGCCTACAGGACAACAGTCTACGTGTGGGGGCTCAGCACTGCTGCAAATGGCAGCTTCTCTGCATTCTGTATTTCCACGAGCACAGCACACTCCTCCAGGATTGAAGTCTGCAGGTTGCAAGGATGTGGGGGAAGTGTCCGGTTCCCAGCTTCTTTCATAGCCATCAGTGCCCAGCCCTGCACATATAAAAATAAGATCCTCCCAATTCAAGCGTTTTTCTCACCTCTTCGATACTCAGGCCCCTGCTGCACGCCCTACAAAAGGTAGAGAAACTCATGCCAAGAGATCTTATGGGTTTCCCAGCCATCCGGAGGTGGCTGATATGAGGAAGAGGTTTTAGGTTAGAGGCAGACCAACCAGACCATGCAAGGCCCAGGGGCGAGGGCAGTTGGTAGGTAGGTTCACTCTTGGCTTCAGTATCAGCTCAGACCTACCTTCCTTCCTTCTTTCCTTCCTTCCTTCCCTCCTTCCTTCCTCCTTTTCTTCCTTCTTTCTTTCCTTTCCTCCCCTTTCTTTCTCTTTCTTCCTTTTTCTTTCTTTCTTTCCTTCCTTCTTTCTTTCTTTCTTCCTTCCTTCCTTTCTTTCTTTCTTTTTTCTTTTCTTTCTTTCTTTCTTTCTTTCTCTCTCTTTCTTTCTTTCTTTCTTTTTCTTCCTTTTTCTCTCTTTCTTCCTTCCTTCCTTCTTTCTCTTTCTTTTACTTTCTTCTTTCCTTCTTTTATTTCTTCTTTCTTTCTTTTTCTCTTTCTCTCTCTTTCTCCCTTCCTTCCTTCCTCCCTCCCTCCCTCCCTCCCTCCCTCCCTCCCTCCCTCCCTCCCTTCCTTCCTTCCTTCCTTCCTTCCTTCCTTCCTTCCTTCCTTCCTTCCTTCCTTCCTTCCTTCCTTCCTTCCTTCCTTCCTTCCTTCCTTCTTCCCTCCCTCCCTCCCTCCCTCTCTCTCACTCTCTCTTTCTTTCTCTTTCTTTTTTTGAGACAGGGTCTCACTCTGTCTCCCAGGCTGGAATGCAGTGGCACGATCTCGGCTCACTGCAACCTCCACCTCCTGGGTTCAAGTGATTCTCCCACCTCAGCCTCCCAAGTAGGTGGGACTACAGACCCGTGCCACCACACCTGGGTAGTTTTTGTATATTTTGGTAGATACAGAGTTTCACCATGCTGGCCAGGCTGGTCTCGAGCTCCTGACCTCAAGTGATGCACCCACCTTTGCCCCCAAAGTGCTGGGATTACAGGCATGAGCCACTGCGCCTGGCCTCAGACTGCTGTTTCTGATGAAAATGGCTTGCCTCCTCAGTGAGTCTGCTCAGGGTCCCCTTTGGATTCATAGTGTCTTGTGAAGGGAAGAAGAAAGATCTGCCGCAAGTGGGGCATCCCTTGCTACTTCATCCCATTGCCTCCTGACTTAAGGGATGGTTTTCTGGGAACATGTTGGTTCCCTGGCTTATGGCGACATAAGTGCACAGATTATTATCTTAGCAGCCACGTTCATCTTCAGAATCATTTCATGAGCACCACACAGAGCCCTTGCAGACTCTGCTCTGGGCCCTCACGGAATGTCCCTCTGCTCATCTCTTTCTCCAAGTCTTTTTTTTTTTTCCTAGATTTGGGATGAACTGAAAATGTTCAGCAGTCTCCTGGCCTTAATTTTCGAGGGGACTTCTCATGATCGCTTTGCTTGTGCTTTTCTATACTCATCTGGGGGTTGGGGTTTGGGTTTGGGAGTGGGTTGGCCTTTTGTGGCTGTAGTGAGTTTCCTTTCTTCCATTTCTGCTTCACTTGTGTGTGTTTTGATTTAATGTGCCCAACACAAAAGCATCACTAAAACTTCTACTTTATGATGACCTTACTTAGTTTTCCAGTTATCCTTCTTTACTTGCCCCCCTCAACTATGAGGATATTTTCAGGTTTGTTTAGTTCTTGAGGTATGAATATGGTTTAGGAGTCACAAAGCCTGTCTGTGTTTAGGACCCTGTGCTGCCTGCTGCTGGCTGTGTGACTCTTAGTTAACTTTTTGGAATATCTGTTCCTTCTGCAAGGTAGTGAGAATAAAAACATCTCTCTTTTCTCTCGTGGAGGCATATTTTGAAGGTGAAATGAGGTAATGGATAAATAAAAGCACTACAACCTAGAATAAACATTATGTTATATTTCCATGTAACAAATGTTACTCTGTGCCAGGCATCAGGCAAAATTCTTTATATATTACTTTGTTTCATCCTCATTTGACAATGCAGTAGGAGATGATGTGATTACTATCCAGGTAATATCACATGAGTAACTTGAGCCTTAGAGAGGTTAAGTAATTGGCCTGAAACCACACGGAATGGAAAAGGTGAAAAACCAGGGTTCGAACCAAGTCTTTCTGGCTCCAGACTGTGAACTCTTAACCACAGCACCATCCTGACGCCACGCAAACCCAAAGTACCATCATTCAACCAGATGCTGGTGGTTTCTGCATTTTTACACTACAAGAAACCAAGTGACTGGAAACAATAAAATTCATAGAATGCTCTGTAAGGGATTATTCATTGTATGGTGGTCTAGAGAGAAATCACTTGTCAAACTTTTGCTTGAGTTTCCAGAATCAAAACTCATGCCATTAACCAAGGGGGCAGTATGGTGTAGAGATAATTAACATCCTTGTCTACAGTAAGAGAAACCAAACAGTGACTTTAGGCAAGTTGGCCTCTCTGGTCTTCTATCATCCTCATTGTGAAGAGAAGGAGTTTGGACAAGTAAATCATTAAGATCTCTATAGGTCATGACAATAACAATAGTTACCATTAATGAAGTCATTACTAAGAGCCAGGACTTTTTCTAAGTACCTTATGTTCAATCTTATATAATTCCCACAACAGAAGGTAGATGCTAGTGTTATCGTTCTCTTTTTGGAGATGAGAAAACTGAGGCACAAGGTAATTTGCCGAACGTCACATAAAGAGCAGGAACAGAGCTGAGAAACCATACATTTAGCCGCACAATAATCTTTCTTCTCTAACTGATAGGATTTATATTATTAGTTGCCTTGAATGAATGGCAACTAAAAGTAACCACATTTGATTACTTCTTTATTAGCCTGCCTAGTTTTTTCCTTTTGTAGATAGAAAATAGGGTATGTCTTTTAAGACTCTATCATAATGGCTAAGGCATAGTAGTATCTCAGTAAATATTTGCTTACTTGATTTTATTATCATTTTTAAATGGTGTGAATAAGACATGGGAACAAACAAAAATAAACCAAGAAGAAGTGGAAAAGAGTAAGACTGGGTAACTAGAGAAACAATCTGACTCATGCCTCCTAATATGAACTTACTAGAGAATAATCCAAAGATGAAATGCAATATGAGCCCATACAGCTCTCATCTACACTGAAACAACAACAACAAAAATTAGCCTGGTTGCAGAAACTCCATTATTGACTTTGGCAGTGCTCTCTCCATCTCTTTGTGCCAATAAAGTTATTAGAATTGAATTGAGAGAGGCAGATACACAAGGAGAGAGGAGATAAAGATGCTGAGCAGTTGAAATCAATGGCTCATGGAGCTGATCCCCTGCCAAAGGCTACAACTCCTGGGAGGAATCCACCACTCTGGCAGTGGCCAGGCACTGCAGAAGCTGCTGGTCAGGTTTCTGGAGGGAACTCCCAGGTAGCTGGGGACTGACAGCTGTGGGAAGACGGAAAAGAGCTCCATTCCCATTACCAAGAACCAGACAGGCCAGCACTCCCCAGGCTTCAGAACAGTGTGGCTTTGCTAGTCTCACCATCCTCCCCAGGCTGTCAAAGGGGAGAGGAGGCAGAGAGGAAGAGTGGGAGAGAACACAGTGTGATTCACAATCTGTGACAGGAAGAAAAAGTGACTTAATAACCCACAGCCAGATTAATGGAATATTCCTTCTCTTCGCTGGCAGAGTTGGTCCTTTGGTGCCATCACCCATAAAACAGACGGCCACCAAAGGAGCCATGGAGCTAATCAACAAATCTGCCCCCAAGTGTGCCAAAACCCATTCCACCAGAACTGCAAATGTTTAGACTGTTTGGACACTGGTTTAATGAGAAAACCACTAGCATGTTCTGGAAGCCATTGTGACTACTTAGCATCTTCTAGCCACTTATACCTTCTCAATCAGCTGCCTCTCCACCCTCTCATACATAGGCCCTGAGTGTCTTCCTTTCATTCTTGTTCTCAATCATCTGCCCACCAACCCTGAAGCATCAAAGCCACCATTTAAAGTTTGCATCTGAACCTTTGAGAATGATTACTCCTTTGTGAATCTGTATGAAGATCCTGGCAAGGATATGGACTTTAGGATTAGTTGAGTTGTGTGTGTATTTGTTTCTCTGTGTGCATATTTTCTACAATAATATTAATAGTAACCAACGTCTGTTGAGCACATGCTATGTGTCACGCACTATTTTAAGCACGTGGAGTGCTTAGGCAATGTGTATAGCCCAGGAGGGACAAACCTAAGAATACTGATATAGGAGGTTCTCCAATAACCCTAACCAAAACTCCACCCACTTGCCCAGAGATTTTAATCAGCATAAGAGCATCCAATCAGAATAATAACTCCATACTCTTAATCATGATGAGGTATCCCAATATCACCAAACACCTGAAGAAAGCTAATATTGTGGATGACAAACAGCAAAACAAGCAACAAACAGCATCGTATGGGAGAATAAGAATATGCAGGGAGAGAAGAATGAAATGCAAGTATAGATTATTTATTTACAGAGATAAGAGAAGATAATATATCCCAGAAAAGAGAACAGGACAAAGCGAAAAAGGAACAGTCAGAGGCCAAAATTGGATTCTTGGAAATTAAAACCATGATAGTAGAAATGGAAAAACTCAGTAGTAAATCTTCCAAAAATTAGAGCAAAAAGTCGAAGAGATAGAAAATTGGAGAGAAAAATAAAACAAAATGAGAAGACTGGTCCAAGAAGTTCAGCATTTAAATAACAGGAGTTCCGAGAGAGAGAAGAAAGAAAACAGAAAGGGGGAAACCATAAACTGGTTCAACAAAATTTCCCAGAGATAAAAGACAAATATGTTAAGCTTCAAAGAATACATGAAATGCCCAACACAACAAATAAAAACAAATCCACCTCGTTGGAAAATTCCAAAAAAACAAAAAGGTTGTGAGGGGGAAGCAAGTCTATAAGAGTTCAGAACGTGGCGAGTCACATACAAAGGATCAGAAGTTAAAGTGAATTGGAGCTTCTCAACAGCATCAGTGGAAATGGAGGCAATATAGTAAAAGTTCTGAAAGGAAATGCTCTCCAACTTGGAATTTTGTACCTAGCCAAATTATCAAATAAGTGTGAAGATAAAATAAAACAAGTTTAAACATGCAAAGTCTCAAAAAATTATTTTCCATACAACCTTTCTCAATAAAGCGGAAGATATAACAGAAGCAGAAATTTAACCACAGAGGAGAAGTAAAGGGTATTTGCCAAAAGATAGTGAAAAAAGATCCCAGAATGATAGTGTACACCAACCATAGAGGCCAACAACCCAGACTGGCACCACACCAGTCAAGAAACAAATATGTTGGAGCCTTTCATTTCTGAAGTGCCAGGCGTCACTGTATTGTCTTTTTCCTGATCTTTCATTTGTGTTTTGAGAGACAGGGTCTTGCTCTGTGTTTTGAGAGACAGGGTCTTGCTCTGTTACCCAGGTAGGAGTGCAGTGGTGCTAGTGTAGCTCACTATAACCTTGAACTCCTGGGCTCAAGCAATCCTCCTGCCTCAGCCTCCTGAGTAAATGGGACTACAGGTGCACACCACCATATCCGGCTGATTTTTCAAATTTTTTCTAGAGATGGGATCTCAGTATGTTGCCCAAACTCGTCTCGAACTCCTGGCCTCAAGCAATTCTCCCACCTTGGCCTACCAAAATGATGGAATTACAGGAGTGAGCCACAACACCCAGCCTGTATTATCTTTTAAACCTGCGCACAGAGCACCCAGGTAAGCTTGGCCCTCCTTATTCTTCACTGTGTGCCATTCTCTACCCATTGCTTTCTATCTGGGTCAGCTCCTTTCACCCTCACAGAAGAACTCTGCTGTGAGTGGATGTGGGCCAAAATGAACTTAGAAGCAGAATATATAGGGCAGGCCATTTTCTCTGACATTTTTTCCTATAGGAAGGCCATAGAAGCTGGCACACACAAAAATAGTAAAGAGATCTGGAAGGAAAATGAGATGACAACTCTGCTGCAATAACCAATAATATCTGCTGTAGCCTACGATTGGTATGAAACTCTTCAGCATCTGGAAGTGAAGGAACTCGCTTTTAAGTGTTCATATTTTACTCCTACTCCTTCCCAAGTCATGTTAGCTAAGGATGCTCTATGCTTGGATTCCAAGGTCATATTCACACACTCAGTCTCTTCCCCCAGAGGCTGCTACCATTGGTCCAGAGACGCTCCTGCCCTCAGGTGCTCACTGTGCCAGAACCAGCACTCTAGGGAACCATCTAGGCCTAGCATTGAGCTCAATGAGGTTGGGGCCTTTTCCTGCCAGCCAGCATCATTCTGGAAAACCTATTGAGATTTTACAATCAGAAACATGTCAGGGTCTAGGACTTCAAGGTTCCAAGAGATTCTCTAACTTTAAGCAATTTGAACCACTTTCTCCCTAAGGGTGTTTGGAAGGGTAGGCTTTGTGAGGCCCAAAAAAACTTCGTAACACTTGTTTTTCCCCCTAGGTAATGGGTACTTCAGATGTTTACATTGAGAGATCACCCACATGATTTGAGAACAAAGATCTGCCCTCACATGACCTGCTGCCTCCACTCAGACAGAAAACTTGTTTTCTGCTTGTTTTAAATGGCAGCTTCTTCTGTTAAAGTTTCACATAACTTGGTAGCCCCCTTCCCTTTTACAAACACTTTCAATGACATGTGAGACTTTTCTATTCCGCATTACTGTTCTTTGTGTCCAGGTCTTTTTCTAAACTAAGTTCTTTCAGGGCAGAATCCATGTCTGATGCTCTTCATAACCCCCTACTTTCCCAGAGCCTAGCACAATGTCTGACACAGGGTAGCTGCTCAATATATATATTTTTAGAGTGAAACCATGAGAGAATAATTCAGTTAGTGATGACTCTTAAGACATCCAAGGTGCACACATCATGTGGTTGGGATAAGGCCGATCTGCTAGATCTTAGGAAAAATCAGATCTATAATCCTCTGAATCTGAATGAAAGTGACAGAGCCTTTTAAAACTGATGGCAATCATAAATTATGAAACCATTTTAAAATAAATTTGCTTATTTTATATTCAAAAATTTACCTTAACTCAAACTAGACCAACACGGGGTTATATAACAGAAGTCAGGTACAGGAATGATGTGTTATTTACACAGTGGTTGTTAGCTTATCAGTAGATATTTCTGCAGTGTTGAGGGTTCTTGAAAGTAGTTGTTCTTTTCAGAGTTTTAAGCATTCATCATAGAAATGTATTTTACTGAAAAATATTGTAGAGCTGGAGCACTCACACTGCAAGCATATAAATTGGCACAAATGCTTTGGCAGTGTCTAGTAAAGCTGAACAAAGGTCTACCCTATGCCCTTGTGATAACATTCTTGGGCATCTACCCAACAGAATGAGTGCTATGACTCCAATGTACACATACAAGAACATTCATGGAAGCATTATTTATGATAGCCCCGAACTGGGAGAAACCCCAGTATCTATCAATGGATAGAAAAACGAATATATTCACACAATAGAATACTTCATGGCAATAATAAAATAAAAAGAACTCAGCACACAACAGGAGACATTGCTGAGAGAAAGAAACCAGATACAAAAGAACATATACCATGTGATCTCATTTATAAGAAGGCCAAGAGCAGGCAAACCAGACAGTGATAGAGATCAGAACGGTGGCTACTTTGTGGTGGAACACCAGCCTGGTGGAGCCATGAGAGAGCCTTTGAGTGTGCTGGAAATATTCTGTATGTATATTGGACTAGTGGTTTCATGAGTGTATACATATATAAAAATTCATCAAGCTGTATACTTTTTGTGTCTTTTACCTCAAAGGTTGTACCCCGATTGAAAAAAAAAATGAAAACCTGATATATGTATTTTATATATAATAGGTTTTATATAATATTGTAATAGATACATTATATATATTATATATGTAAATTTTTAAAAGAGCACCATGGATTGCAACAAAAATGTTTAAGATAGAGTCCCTGCCCTGGAAGAGATTCAAAATTAATTATAAGAGATAAAATATATGTTTCAACAACTGTAATGAAAAGCAGTGTGTGAAGATGTTAGGCGAGTGGTCCACATGAATGCCCTAGGGTTGCAGGGAGCGTATAGAACAGGGAGGGAAAACAGAGCACTCCACACTGGAGCTGAGCTCTGAGCGTCCCCTGCATTTGTGCCCCATCCATTTTCTCTTTCTCTTCTAAATCTCCTCTACAAACTCTTTGTCCTGTAGAAGTAATTGTGTTCCAGTCTCCCTTCCTGAATATTCCTCCTCAGTGCACTCTTCAAGCTCTCTCCATCCCTTCCCAGTTGAGCTTCTGGATGAAATTGTCTACCTTCTGTTACCACTTCCTTGACCCGCTGTCTTCTGGCTTCTCTCCGCCTCTCCCCAGTGAGTCTTCCTTCACTGACTTCTGCATCATCTGATACTGTGGAATATACTTCCTTTCTTCCAAAGTCATCCTTCCCTTGTTTCCTGATGAGACTCTTTCCTTCTTCCTCTTTGCTTGCCTTTCTTTCTGAGCTCATTTTACCCTGCCTTTGGCATTTTTGGAGCAGCATGTTCAGTTTGCGACCCTGCTCACGTTTTGGGCTCTCCTTTGACAAGTGTCTTAGCCCATTTGGGCTGCTAAAAAAAAATACTATAGGTGAGGTAATTTATAGAAAACAAATTTATTACCCACAGTTCTATAGGCTGGGATGCTCAAGATGAAGATGCCAGCAGATCTGGTATCTGGTAAGGGCCTGTTCCTCATAGATGGTGGCTTCTATGTGTCCTCATATAGAGGAAGGAGGAAGGGTATACAAGCTCCTTTGGGTCTCTTGAATAAGGACACTAACTCTACTCAAGAGGGCAGAGCCCTCATGACCTAACTGCTCCCCAAAAGCCCCACTTCTTAATACCATCACATTGGGAGGTAGGTCTCAACATATGAATTTGGGAGGACACAGATATTCAGACCATAACAGCAAGTTTTGCCCTATATCTGCTGGTGTTCTTGGGATCTGGGATCTCCACGCCACTATTCTGATCTTGGGTCTGCATGTACACAGCTTGATGGATCTGTGTGTGGCTGCCTCACACAGAAATCAAGTGCAGAATATTAAAAGCCTTAATCAGTATTTTCTGTCACATCCTTCCCTTACCACTCAGTTACTATTCAGTGAATGGTACCTTCATCTATTCAGAAGAACCAGGGAATCATTTCTGATTTCTCCCTCTTATTTCCCTACTCATTATGCCCCTGGCAACCCAGGCCTATTGGTCCTCCCTTTCAGTAACTCTCAGATCTGCCTCCACATCTTTAAGCTCAGTGTTCTGCTTTTGTCCCCAGTCTTGCCTCATCTAGATATTACGAGTCACTGAACTTATTTTCTTATTTCCAGTCTCATCCTCAGCTAGGCCTTCACATGATGATCTACCGAAAATTAGGATCTGATCATACCTCTTCCCAGCTTCCTTCTAAGATCAAAGCCCAGTTCCTTAGCCCAGACCACAGCCCTCAATGTCTTCTTTGTCTTTTTTTCTTTTCAGACTCATCTCCTTCCCCCTTTCTCTGGGACAGCCTGAACTTCACCCATAGTACATTCTAGTTTCCCCAGTGTTCCTCACTCTTATGTCTGCCTGAAACCCTCTCCTCCCCTTTCACCTCCGTCACAGAACTCCCGGTTGTCCTTTAAGTCCTGACTCCTGCAAGTGAAGATGGACCCTCTGTCCTCCCTGTGCTCATAACACCTACAGTACTGGAGCTATTTGCCTCTTGCCCCCACTGGATAAACTCTCAGAAGACAGCTATGTGTCTTTTTCATCCTTGTATCCCAAGCACATGGCTCAGAGTTGGTGTCCAAACATTTTGTTGCATAAATGAGAAAATGTTCAGTCCTTAGGTACATAGACTTTTTTTTTTTTTTTTTGCCTCAAAGATATATTGCTCAGCAACTGCATTTCTAGCACTGTCACTGTTTCTATTTCTGAATCTAATTGCCATTGCATAAACTTGTTCAGGGTAGAAGCTGCAGTAAGTGGAATGGCCCAACAACTCTCTTCCAACACAAATGCCTCGTGCTCTTGTGACATTGCTGCAGTCTTAAAACTGTGTAGACTTTTGGAGTTTTAAGCAGAAACAAAAAAAAATCACTGTTCAGCATGCTGCCTGGGAGATTACCCCCTGCCGAAAAGCCCTTTTCTCCAGGATCCTTTCCTCCTCCTCCCCCAAATTCAGATGAACAACGTTGGAAAATCACAAATCTAAGAAATCCACAAGGACAATCCCATGGGCACATGAATTGCTGCATGGGCCGGAACCCCAAGCCCCAAGAGTACAGTGTTCTCTTTCTATAGGCCCCACAGGATGCTGGGCTGCCTTCCTAATAGCAAGTTCAGAGGGACGAGGGCACCCCACACAGAGGTCAGCACCAGGAATTTACCTGAAACTTCTTTTGACATGCTTTCTGTGCTCACACTCAACTCCCTCTTGGATAGTGAGTTTTGTGAGTTTAATACTTGTTGGCAACAAAAAAGCATTTCTTTTCATTTTACCTAAAAGTCCTTTTGCTCAAATGTCACTGACCCCTTCCTAAACCTATAACACTGGGATTGTGTGAACCAGGACTTGTTTTTCCAGCCCTGTGTGCTATTGGGGACTTTATGGGCATCTAAAGCAGCCCATCTTAGCCTTCAGCTTTCCAGACTGAAGTAAATATATTGCGTCTGAAAGAAGGCCCTGAACATAATAAATATTGAATGATTATGGAGCTGAATCATGATAAGAGCTGCCTTTAAAAGGGAATTTAAATTCCTGCCATGAGTCCAAGATGTGAGAATTAACTAATAAATCATTGCAAGTACAGTGTTGAGGTGAAACAAATGAGTGTGCTCAGGTCCCCCTCAGCACAGGCGCATGTGTTCGTGTGTCCCCGTATTTTCTCCATCTGTTCCTGTTTCCAAGTGAGAAATATGCCCACCACGTGCACACCAGCTTGCCTTTGTGAGATGGCTGGATGCTTTGCTGAACCTTTCTGTGGACAGTACACATGTATAGGGTTGGTTGCTCTTCTATTAGGAGGAGGAAGGGGAGGGGGAAGATAGGAGAGGGAAAGAGGGAACCTAATGTGTTCCCAGCTCTTATTTTATGCCAGACACTGCTCTAGGTGCTTTAAGTGGATCATGTCCTTTGGCCTCCACAGCAGCCCTGTGAAGGAGGTGGGGACCCCTATTATACACATGAGGAAACTGAGGCTTAGTAAAGCTGGGTGACTTGCCCAGGATACTAGGATTAGAAGTTTGGACTTTCAAGTCAGGTCTGTTGGAGCCAGAAGTCATGCTTTGTTAATGACACCATCCGAGGTCCCTTACCCCGTGTGACCTCCCACCACCATAGAGGCATGACTTTCTGCCCCTGTCCAGGATGATAGGATTGTTCCCCTCACTGCCTTTGTCATTCCCCTCAGACACTTAAGCCAGGAGCCCACCCAGACTCATAAAGTGCTACATGAGCTGGCCCAGTGCCCCTCCTTTCCTTTTCCTTCCCTTATCTACCTGCGGAAGCACACGGGCAAGATGGCAGCAGTGACTCACCCCTAGAAGAATAAAACCTTGAGTGGGCACAGCCTGAGTGGTGTGGCTGGACACTCTAACAGTGGAAGGATGTCCCTGAGCTTTTGAAGGCCGTTACCATTCACCGCTATAAAGCAAAGGTGGAGAGAGGATAGCAGCCACAGCAGTGGGGTGGGGCGCAGGCTGAAGGAGAGCAGGGGTGGAGCTACAGCATTTTCCAGGGTGAAAAGGAGGAATGAAGGGGACTGGAGACAGTTCTGTGGCTATCATTTGAGCTCTTTGTAATCTGAGGTAAATCCCATGTTTTTTATTCACACCTGTTTTTATTTAGCCTTCAAACCTGGCCTTTGCATATGATGAATTTTCTCCACATCCTAGGCCAGACATGCAAAGGCCCCAAGCTCCTAAATGGTGAAAACCATGAAATGTTTGAGGAAGCCTGCGCAAGTGCAGACTTTGTAAGTCATCTGCCTTCTGTCCCAGGTGTGTTCTTGCTTCTGTTAAGTAACAGATGAGATTTGTCACTCTGCTTCCTCTTCTTCCTCCCCAAGTTTCTCCCCATTCCAGGGCCTGGCCATTGGCCATGAGGGCAGACAGGGACAAGTGGGTAATGCCTAGGTGCTGGGGACTCACCAAGACAGACTGCCATTCAGACGGCTCTGCAGCTTGTGTTCCTGTGCCACATTTTAGGAGCTACAATCCCACCTCTTTGGGTGGTGTGTCAGAAGTACAGCCAGATTCTAAGATGGGGCAAGGACTATTCATAATAGCAAAGATGTGGAACCAACCCAAATACCCATTAATGGTAGACTGGATAAAGAAAATGTGGTACATATACACCATGGAATACTATGCAGCCACAAAAAGGAATGAGATCATGTCCTTTGCAGAGACATGGATGAAGCTGGAAGCCAGCATCCTCAGCAAAGAAACACAGAAACAACAAAGGAACAGAAAACCAAATACTGCACGTTCTCACTCATAAGTGGGAGTTGAACAATGAAAACATATGGACACACGGAGGGGAACAACACACAATGGGGCCTGTTGAGTGGGGGACATCAAGACAAACAGCTAATGCATGTGGGGCTTAAAACCTAGGTGATGGGCTCATAGGTGCAGCAAACCACTGTGGCACATGTATACCTATGTAACAAACCTGCATGTTCTGCACATGTATCCCAGAACTTAAAATTAAAAAAAAAAAAAAAGATGGGGCAAGGGAGCCTCGGGGTGGGCAGACCAGAGGCTGAGGCCTGGGGCTTTGACTGGGAGGGCAAGATGGGGCAAGGGAGCCTCGGGGTGGGCAGACCAGAGGCTGAGGCCTGGGGCTTTGACTGGGAGGGCAGCAAACATCTCCAAGAGCACCACCTTCCAGGTGTCTTGCTGTTTGACCACTACTATCTACTGAATTGGGTTCCCCCCAAACCACATGTTGAAGCCTTAACTCCTCCAGTGTACTTGGAAATGGGGGTTGGGAGGAGGTAATTAAGGTTAAATGAGGTTATAAGGGTGGAGCCCTGATCCAATAGGATTAGTGTCCTCATAAGAAGAGAAACCTAGAGCTTGCTTCCTCTCTTTCTGCCATGAGAGGACACAGAGAGAAGGTGGCCCTCTGCAAGCCAGGAAGAGAGTCCTCACCAGGAACCAAATTGGCCTGCACCTTGATCTTGGGCTTTGCAAGCTGTAGAACTGTGAGAACTACATTTCTGTTCTCTAAGCCACCCAGTCCATGGTATTTCATATTGGCAGCCTGAGCAGATTCATACAAACACTAGGTGTCAATTGCTAACTGATCAAACTCATCAGTTTCCTTATGCTTCTGAATGAATTTTCACCTAGGCTAAGCAACCATCATGCCACAATTTCACCTTATAAAAATGATCATAAATGTGACATTCATGAAGAATCTGTGCAGGGAAAGGATTCCTCTTTCTTGCCACTCCCTGGCCATGCCTGTGGGGAAGCCTGGAAGCCCAGTTCAGTTCCGTTCTATAGCAATTTTACAGAATCCAGTTCTAAGCCTCACTGCTTTGAGGGGAAAGGAAGTGCTTTGGGAAACTGACATTCCAACCATGGCAGCAACATTCCTGGGAACTGGCCCTGGCCCCACCTTACCCCAGCTGGTCATTCAGGCCAGTATTGGTGTCAAGATTAGGGTCCTGGCAGTGTCCACCAGACAGCCCGACACACAGGCCACATTTTGTGCCCTTTTCTGCAAAAATCTTACAAGGAATTCAGTTTTGACATGAAGTCTTAAGGAAAATGCAGTTTTACTCAGGCTTTAAGGAACAATGTTTGAAAAATCTGGCTTTGCAAACTAAGCGTGATTTAGAAAAAGACTTACAACAGAAATCCTTTAACTAGATGTTGCTTGTTTCCTACCAAAAATATGAGGTTTTAAAAAATTGTTTACTTGAATTCTTCAAACATATTTGTACTCTGTGAAATAAAGGTGCATGTGGATATGAAACAAACATTGGAATTGACTTCATGAGAATAAGCATGCCTTAGGCCTCAGGAATGGCTATCTAGCCATTCCTATCTAGGGCCCATTGCAGCTAACCAGAGAGAAGGGGGGAGAGGGGGATGGGAATGGGGTGTGTGCAAGGAAGCTTAATGTATGCTGTTTTATGGTTCTAGCAAAGTAACCCCTTGACATCATTTAAACCTATTATGTCTCTAATTTTCAGCAGCAACCATAAGCATTTCTGACCCAGTCTTGTATGTAAGAGGAGGCTCCGTTCCACCTGTCTAGGCCTTGCCTCTGCCTCTGCCTCTGCTGTAGGCCACCGATTTATTAAAATGTGATCCTGATGCTGCACTCACATAGTTCCCATAGCCCAGAATGCACTAGAGGACCCACAAAGATATATTTTATTCACCTTCTCATCACACAAATGCAGTTGTAGAGCTACTTCTCTCTGCCTCCATGAGAGTGCGGTGTGAACCAGCACTCAAACTCTCCATTTTTTTTATTGGATCCCAGACACAAATAAGAATAAAGCATGCTTACATGCCCAGGACATTTCTAAGCTCCAGTGCCCACAAAATTTCCTAGTACTGAGAATGCAAGTCTGTCATTATGGTATTTGCAGAACTAAAGACTGTGTTTAAGGCTTCAAAATGATGCTTATTATACCCCTTTCCTGGACTATCATGCCCAAAGCACTACATGCATAGTCTTTCTCAAGGAAATTTGCCAGGGAAGGCAGAATGGATCTCGTCACATAGGAATTGTTTTGGGTTGGTGACAAGCTGCAGAGTCTGGGGGAGAAGGAAGTTCTCCCGAGGACTGCCCTAGGGAAGGAGAATCTACACAGGGTTGTGTACTACACAGCCAACGGGCTGCCAGTCTCAGAAACTGTGATGGGAAGGAGACCTCCTTGGAGCTGAACACTGTGGCAGCCCTATGTCACCTATGGGAAGTGGGCAACTATGGAAGACATTGAATCCTGAATTAAAGAGTATGATAGGGGAAACTGGTGCCTCGGTGGATGAATGAGGATTCTGAGCTCTTCGGGGTAGAATAACGAGGGAAACAAGCAGATACCCAAACCCACCACATAGAACTCCAAAAGAAATCATGTTGGGAATGGAAGGCACAGAGGCATTTTCACTCTGGCAAAGTTCCGATTTTCTAAAAACACTTTCAAATCCATTTCCATTACTCAATGGTCCTGTCACTTTTAATTTCTTCTTTTTTTCCAAACCCATAATGCAATTAGAGAGATGGCATCCCACATCATTAATATCACTATGATGCATTACCACATTTTTTTTTAAAAGGCATAGTATTTTCTCTTGATTATAAGAGCAAAACCTGCTATTTGCCTGTGGCAAAGAAAGGAATTCATATGCACAAAGGCATGTTCCAGGAAGATTGATCTGGAAGTGATATAGAAACGAATTGGGGAGGCCAGGTGTGGTGGCTCACACCTGTAATCCCAGCACTTTGGGAGGCTGAGGCAGGCGGATTGCCGGAGGTCGGGAGTTCAAGACCAACCTGGCCAATATTGCGAAACTCTGTCTCTAGTAAAAATACAAAAAATTAGCTGGGCATGGTGGTGGTGCCTGTAACCCCAACTACCTGGGAGACTGAGGCAGTCTTGCTTGAACCTGGGAGGCAGAGGTTGCACCACTGCACTCTAGCCTAGGCGTGACACAACGAGACTCCATCTCAAAAAAAAAAAAAAAAAAAAAAAAAGACTAGGGGAAAAATAGCCACACTTGAGGAAAGGAGACTGCTCGTTCCTTCATTCAGTCAGTCATTCAGCAAACATTTACTGGGCACTTGCTACGTGTCAGTCCAGGTGGTAAGTGTCAGGTATCTAGAGATGATACCTGGTATTACATCAACAAGCAGATGCCAAAACAGGATTTGATGTGCAAGAAGTACATTGGAGGGAATGCTTATGAAAGATAAAGGAGGGAAGCAGGAGCAGGTGGGAGAGTCTTCAGACTGTGATGCAAGACTGGCAGCTGTGGAAGTGGGGAAGGAAGGAAGAGCATGAGCCCAGTGCACTCTGGAGAACGTCTCAGCTGGGTCAACAGAGAGCCTCCAGAACAAAGGCCGTCTGCTAGAGGAGCCCTATATGGAACAAAAATGGGCCAGACTTAGTACTCTTTAGGGTGCATTGGCTGAGAGTAGAGTGGGAGAAATGTGAATACCATGGTGTATCCAAAAGGTGGCAGCTGGAGGCTGTCAGTCAACTACATTTCCTGCCGCAGCTTCTTTTGAAAGACATCTGAGTGGAGTACTTCGATGACTGACACAGCCTTCCAGGAGCTCTCGATGTAGACATATAACATGACGTCACAGCTACATTCCAAGCCTGAAGACTAGCCCTTTGAGGTTAGATATTTATTCCCTGTTCAATCAGCCCAGCCTGGGTTGGCGGGCAGTGTCCATGCCTGGCTGTGATAAGGGGATAGGTGCTACTCACATGCCCAGGACAGAAGGGAGATGGGTAATATAACACAATTATGTATAAGATACAGTGGAGGAGAGTTAACCAACTGCTTAGAAAAGCGTAGTCAGAGAAGAGTTCAAGGTTAAAGGGATGTGGCAGTTGAGTTTTAAAACATGATTGGAATGTTCATATACACAGGAGGATATACAATAGAATTTGTTTCATTGGAATCCTGGATTCATATCCCAGCTCTGTCACTTATCAGCTGTGTGACCTTGAATACGCCTCTTAACCTCTTTCAAGTCCCAGTTTCTTCATCTGTAAAATGGAAATCATGATAGCACCTATTTTATAGAATAGTTATGAAGATGCATGTAAATTCATTAGCAAGTGCCTGACCTATGGTATGTGATCAAAAAATAGTAACAGTATTCTTGTCATTGCTATTTTTAACATCCCCAACAGTGAAAATACCTGTACAAAGGTGTGCTAGGACAGAGGGCAGCCAGTCCAGCCAGCTGCTGGTGGTTCTCTATGGCTGGATCTCACAGATTAAGGGAAGGCATCATAGAATACAAGACTGGGGAAATAGTCCGGGTCTGAGAAAAAGCCTTGTGTGCTACATAAAATAGTTCAGACGTCCCTCTAGGCTCTGAGAGGCTGTTAAAGGATGTTACTTAGGGAAGGAGATGATCAGATTTGCATTTTAAAAAATTTCCCTCCTAAAGATTCTTGAATCCACAAAGATACTAAAAAAGACACAGGAAGAGTGAACAATTGTCAGGATCTGAAAGTGTGAAAAGAAAGTCAACTTGGACTGAAAAAGTAAAAAGGAATCCAGTTAATCATGCTGGAGAGACAGATACAGGTAAAAATCAGCCCCAAAGTTAACAGGGGACCTTGTATTACCTGAGGTCATGCAGTGGCTGTAAAATGAGTGACTACTACTTTTCTTTCCCACAACACCCCCAGGCTCCCTTTGTTAAATCCTTCTATTACTGAGATTACTCAATTGCTAAGCTGCCCTGGCCTCAGGATAGCACTGAATTCTCCCCACTTTCCCTCTCCCAGCTCTGGAAAGACAACAGTATAGAGTTGATCCCCATTCCCCTGCTATCCGCTCCAAGTCCTTCAGCAGGAACACAAACTTTATGAAGGATGCTGCCCTCCCGCTCTTGTCCAGCAGCCTCCGCAGGTCCTCTGGAATGTCCTCCCCTGCCGTATGTGTGTCAGGCTACGGATTTATCCTTGGTGGTCTTTGGGCCATTTGGATGGGTTTTTTCTTTTTTTAAAAAAAATAATTTTTTAATTTTTAAAAATTTTTTTCTTTTTGTAGATGGGTCTTGCTGTGTTGCACAGGCTGAACTTAAACTCCTGAGCTCAAGTGATCCTCCCACCTCAGCCTCCTGAATAGCTGGGTATGATACGGTTTTGATAATACGCACACTGCAAAAGCAGAAGTATTGCTGATAACAATGTGCTAATCAGCAGTGTCACTGGAAACCACTGAGCTGATGTTTACAATAAAGTACAAGAGGAACAACTCTAATCAGAAATCTGGATGGGAGGTGTGGTGCGGTGGTTCACACCTCTAATCTCAGCATTTTGAAAGTCCAAGGCAGGCGGATCACCTGAGGTCAGGAGTTTGAGATCCACCTGGCCAACATGGTGAAACCCCGTCTCTACTAAAATTACAAAAATTAGCTGAGCATGGTGGTGTGCACCTGTAATCCCAGCTGCTTGGGAGTCTGAGGCAGGAGAATCGTTTGGACCCAGGAGGCAGAGGTGAGCCCAGATGGTACCACTGCACTCCAGCTGGGCAACAGAGTGAGGGAAAATAAAAGACAGAAAGAAAGAAGGAAAGAAAGAAAAAGAAGAAAGAAGAAAGAAAAGAGAAAAGAAAGAAAGAGAGAGAGAGAAAGAAAGAAAGAAAGAAAGAAAGAGAGAGAGAAAGAAAGAAAGAAAGAAAGAAAGAAAGAAAGAAAGAAAGAAAGAAAGAAAGAAAAGAAAGAAAGGGAGGAAGGGAGGGAAGGGGGGAAGGAAGGAAGGAAGGAAGGAAGGAAGGAAGGAAGGAAGGAAGGAAGGAAGGAAGGAAGGAAGGAAGGAAGGAAGGAAGGAAGGCAAGCCAGCCAGATGTGAACAGGCCTAGCCATACTTTCTGAGAATGTGTCAGCCCATACCTGGAGAATTACTTTCTCTTCTGGGACTACATCTAAAAAGAAACACAGGCAAATAGAACCACATTCCAGGGAGGATGCTTAGGGTGCTGAAATCACTCAAAAATAAATCATATGAGGAATGCTTGTAGGAACTGGGGGTATTTCGTTCTTGAAGGGAAAATGCAAGAAAATCATCCTCTGTAAACAAGACATAATATTTAAAGGGCATTAAACTTGCCCATTAAGGCCTGGACAGATGGAATAGAGCCAATGAGTAAAGCTATAGGCAGATTCAAGCTCGACAGAAGGAGAATTTCACTAACAGTCAGAGGGGACCACACATCGACTGGATTGCCTGAGGAGGCTCCTTGTCACAGGAGCTACGTAGAAAGAGACTGGATGATGCCTTGGCCAGGCTGTAGTACAAGGAACCGAAGCCTTATGGGAACTTTGGGCTAGGTGACTTTTAAGGCCCTCCCTTCTCAATGTCTCTGTCCTGAAAGCAGAGGCCTTCACTGGGCAGAACAAGCCCCCTAACGCCAGCAATGCCTATAGCTCCCATCTCAAGCAGGTGGGAGGTGGGGCTACCACAGCCCTCCAGCAAGAAACAGTCCTTCCTCAGAAGGAACTGTGACACCGAGTGACTCCAGTCACCTGGCTATGGCTACCTGGATCAAAGAGCCTGGTGGGTTTGGAAGCAGAAACTGAAGAGAAAAGGAATTAAAAAAAAAAAAATCCAGAGTAGGTGGGTAAGCAGGGCCATGAAGATAGCAGGAGCCCTGATGGGGCAGAAGCTGTAGGGCAGTATAAAGCTACAGGCATTCCCAGAAGCAATGCCGGGGAGGAGGGTCAAAGGGGAGGATGATTTAAAGGGAGGAGGGGAGGAGGGTTGGAAGGGAGGAAGGGAGGAGGGAAGGAAGAGAGGAGGGGAGGAGGGGAAAAAAAAGAGGAGGGGAAGTGGAGCTGGGGAGAGGAGAGAGTCTCCACAATGATGCGAAATGGAAGAGCCTCTGGGGTCAAGATAATGGAGAGAAAAAATAGGCTACTATTGTCCTGGGTCCCTGTGGTTCGGGCTCCTGTCCCCTTTTCTGGCCCTGTGAAGCCAAGGTTCCCTGGGTTCCCCTGAGAGTCCAGTTGTTTTTATAGCCAAGCACACCCATGGAATAAGCCCCCTACCTGAAGCAACATGAGTAAGACCTTGTTTTTTGAAATTCAAAGCATTTAAGAGAAGGCCAGAGGAGGAAAGCGGTGACCATTTGGACCTTGAAAAGAGTGGATGCAGCAGTGTATCTGGTAACCACCAGCACCAAAACCGGTGAAAGCAAAGCCCTTCATCAGTGAGAGGCTCAACTCTCCTCAGGCTCATCCCTGCATCCTGCCCTCTGGAAGCCCACAGCTTCTCTCCCATCAAAATAACAAAGAACCCTGGAAGCAGAAAACAGTGCCCTGGTGAGTGAGGACTCCCCAGGTAGACAGAATACTAGTTGTTTCAGCCAGAAGGAGTTTCACCACAGAGGAGAATGCGGCTTCCCTCTTTGAAAGTGAGGGGTATCGGAGGTGAAAGAACAGCCTCCAAATCCTCCAATCCATCATGTTCCATTCTCCAAATGCAGACAGCAAGAGCCAGATGCCCAGGAAGCCTGAGACTGCAGAAGGACCCTGGGGCATCTCTAACCAGGGCCCTTCCCCTTGGCCAAACGTTCTCTGTCTGTGAGATGAAGGCAGTGTCCCTTGGAGCGGCATGAGTTTTCATGAGAGTATTATTGATGAAGTCTTTTTTGACCCCTACTCTTTAAGGAGGATCCCTCCCTCTCTTGTTACTGCAGTGTAATACCGGACTCACCCTCAGCGCGTGAGTCCTAGTACCGGTGGTCGCATCTGTTCTGACCGCACATTGCCCAGACTGTTACAAGGATTACTTTTGAATATCATTATATGTTTAACAGGTCATTTTCCTTGAGGGTCAGGGGTCTCTTCTTTTTTACGTATCCTCAATATTCAGCTCAGTGTCTGGCATAGCATGGGGCTCAATGAATGTCTGATAAATAAATGACTTTCAGAGAAAATAACCAAAGTTAAATTCTACAAATTGTTCAGCTGGGCTCTATATTCATCCCAAATGTCTGATTTCTAGACCCCATGCCCAACCATGGTGCATCCAGTTTAAAACATAGTACATATTTGTACATTTAGGTTTTAATGTACTGAGTTTCTCAGCTGTTGTCAACTTCTTCGTCAAGCTCCAGGCCCCTGGAGACACAAAGCACATCACCAAGCTCTCTTATTAAGGCTTCAACGGATATAGTTGGCAGATGAGTTCCCATGCTCTGAGTTTTGCTAGGATATGCATTATTAAAAATGCAGAAAGTAAGACCACCACTAAATCATGACCTACTCAACAGATTTAAAAAGAAAAAAAATTTTTTTTTGACTCTTGAACTCCTAGGCTCAAGTGATCTGTCTGGCTCAGCTGGGATTACAGGCATGAGCCACAATGACCAGCCAAGATATGGAAAATGTTGACACTAAGGCATGATCTGTAAGGAAGATGATTCTAAAAGCCTGTATTTTGTATTTGTGACACGAGTTAAGTCTTGTTCCACCACTTACTGTTAGTGTCACCATGGACCAGTTTCTTAAATTCTCTAAGCCTCAGTTTCTTCATCTGTAAAATAGCACACTTAACATATACCAGAATAAACTCTGAATAAGTTAGCTCCTATTTATTTATAAGCTAATAGAATCAAAGAGGTTTTAAACGTCACTAAGTTTTGGACTGAGTTTTTCAGAGCCCAGTCAAAGGTGCTCTGTAGGGAGTAGGAGTAAAGGTAGGAGATCAAGCAGACACACCCCTGCTTACCCAGAATCACTCTGCATTCATCTGGTTGATGGAGATTTTACGTAGATTTTAGGGAAAAGGAAAAGGAAGAGTTAGTCCAAGCTGCAAAAACTGGTGCCAGAATCTCCTCTTCAACATCCTGGCCAAATGGTCGTCCAGTCTTTTCTTGAACACTCAAATTCTCTCAGTGAGGCCCCACATTAATTTGCTTAGCAATTTTCCTATTCTTTAGAATATGAGAAGCTCAAACAAATAGCTAACCAAGTTTTATTGCCTTGAGGAAATCCTGCCAGACCTACTTTAATGAAAAGAGCATTGTTCAAAATTAATTGAAGTCCAATACTCCTACAATAGTGCTACAATAGTTACCAAAAACAGTTGTCCTCCATAGGTTATAAATGTCTCCCAGCAATCTTGGCCATGCTGTTAATTTGCTTAGCAAATCTGTTTAGTTATGTTGAGCATAAAGAGAGTTTTCAGCCTAGACCCTTGTGCAAATGTCCACAAATTCTGAACCAATTGAGTTAGTGTTGCTATAATGATGTTTTCTACTCTATAGCACCAGATTTTCAAACCATTTTCATATCTAATGTCTTACTTTAGTCAGTTCCTCAAAGTTGAAATGAGATGAGATCAAATCAAACCAAATTCTATAGGTCAGCACATTCTGAAAACGCAAGGCTCTGTAAGTGATTGTTGCTAATAAGTTATCAGACCCCAGGTTCCCGGCTCTGACTCACAGCCTGGCCTGTCTTCTGAGGCCGTGTCGCCTCTTCACTCCAAAGGGCTAGAGGATGCCTCGAATATCTTCCAAGACCAAGGAGGGCACTGAGGCTTGGTGACTGGCAGATGCTGGTGCAGATGGGTGCAGAAGTGAGCAGATGCACCGTGTGGAGTGTTGCCAGGAATGGGTAGCTGAAGAGCCTCTCATGCACACCTGGACGCTTGCCCTTTGGTTTGTGGTTGTCACTGCTCTTTGCTCAGCTTGTTGTTGCCACTCCATTTCCATTTCGGAATCATATCTATCTTTTAAGCCAGGCCAAGCAGTTCACATGCCACCTGCTTCAGGAGCCTACTCTGGTCATCTCAAGGTCAAGTCATCCCTCCCTCTCTGCACATTTTGTCCCACTCCCCTGACCCTGCCTCCAAACTGCCTGTGCTGTGGCTATGGAACAAGGCATTTCTTGCCCATTTGTTTACAAGCAACTTGAGAGCACACACTGTGTTACATGGAGCTGATTGTGGAAGACACAGCTATTGTCCCAAGTACCCAGGCCCACTTCTTCCTTCCAGTGAGTTTTGGCCAAGCATATGGCTGCCCAGCTAGAGCTACATTTCTCAGATTCCTCTGCAGCTAGGCATGGCCCTGTGAGGCTTTTGTCAATTGGATGAGAGCAGAAGTGAGGTGAACCTCCACTTCGAATTTTTAACAATGAAGTACCTTGTCCCGTTTGCCCTTTCCCCTTCCCATGGCCTGGAAAGCAGATGAAGCAGATAAGAACCAGACCCTGGGGATGGCAGAGCCACAAGATAGGAGACACCTGGGTCCCCAGCAAAGCTCCCTGCTACCCCAAACACTTATGTGAGAAATAAACTACGATATTCCTTAAACTATTTTTTAGCATCTTTTTGTAAAAACTGCTTTGCCTAAGCACTCATCAGCGCACAGGTGCTCAATTCAATTTTTTTGTGTTAACAAATAGATGCTTGGCCAGGTGTGGTGGCTCATGCCTGTAATCCTAGCACTTTGAGAGGCTGAGGTGGGCAGATCACCTGAAGTCAGAGGTTCAAGACCAGCCTGACCAACAAGGCGAAACACCGTATCTACTAAAAATACAAAAATTAGCTGGGCAGGGTGGTGCACACCTGTAATCCCAGCTACTTGGGAAGATGAGGCAGGAGAATCACTTGAACCCGGGAGGCAGAGGTTGTAGTGAGCCGAGATTGCACCATTGCACTCCAACCTGGGTCACAGAGTGAGACTCCATTTCAAAAAATTAAAAATTAAAAAAAAAAAGATGCATGGATAAAGAAGAGAAAAAAGTAAAATGAATGCATGAATGAGTACGTGAAATATTGTCAGTTGCAGTTCTGCTTGAAACAACACCTGTCTCATTTTCCTAATGATGTCTGATTTTCCTGATAGAGAGGGAACCAGGGAAGATTTTGGGGAAGTGAAGAAAGACCTATGCTTTAGCAGATGAGTCTCTCAGGGAGTCCGGTGACTTCTTTGCTTCTGCTACACTTTTTGTGTGATGTTAGGATACTCCCCAGGGATCTGTCATCAGAAAACCTAGAAGGGAATTTCCTATTCTATCAGGAGTTGACTTGAAGTATCTAGAGCTGGCAGTGTATCAGAGCAAGGATTGGTAACAAAGAACAATAAAGGCCATTCGAATAAGTCTATCCTTCTAATGGCAATATTCTTTAAGAAATTTAGAATGTTTTGTATGTGCAGCCTACTACCTCTGTTAACCGAAGTGGCATCATAAAGTGGAGAAAAGGAATATGTGCTCCACATTCCTCACAAGGTTGTAGTGAGAATCAAGTGAGATCGTGTGTGTGCAAGTGCTCCATAAACTTAAGTACAATAATAGATGGCCGGTGTTATGTCTGCCTGATAACTTACTTCCATTATTTATCCATGTGATTCTGGTTGGCTGCTAATCACAGTTCCTTCGCCTGGGTCAATATATCAAGAAAGTGACCTAAATCTCACCAATTATAGTCCCCAATTCCTTGGGGACTTTTCACAATTAGTCCGAAGTGTGAACACATGATCGACTGGATCACTGGGAGCTCTTCTCGAGGAAGAGCTCTATACCCTCTCTCTTTCTCCTGGGCTACTAGCTGGGATGACGTCATCCTCAAGCTCTTTGCAGTCCCGGGTTGTGAATGGAGGAAGAAGAAATTCAGAGATGGAGATGGATGATTGTGTCTGAGACCAGTCAATATTCTGGTATATTGATTTTTTCCTTAGACTTATTTGAGTTGGGTATTTGTCACCTGAAACCAAAATAATCCTAAAAATGCTCTATACAAGTAATGCATCATTATTTAAAAGACTCATTCAAATGAACTTGGAGAACTTATTTAGAGATTCCAGCTAAGAGCAATGTCACCTGAGACTCTTTAACAAAGAATGGCCATCCTTGGTCTGGAAAAGTTATCCTTTTTGACCAACCACATGGCTTCCAAGGGGAGACACACAGTGATGAAGGTGGAAGAGGAACCCAGCTAGCCAGTGAATCCAGCCTAGCCTATCCTGGAGATCACTGGGATAATAGTTTTGCTTGAATATTTCCAAGGATGGGATCATCACCCCTCACAGGTGTCCTCACTCTATTGCTGGACACCTCTGATTCTTGGAAATAGACTCAAATCTGGTCTTTTCAGACTTTTTCTTTCTTTCTTTCTTTCTTTTTTTTGTCTTTGTTTCCCTCTCTGAAAATGCACAGGATTTCAACCTGCCACCCCACCCCTACCTACACCCCTTCAGTGTAGATGATTCTTCAGATAGATAGATCACATATTTGCCTGAGTCTTTTCTTCTCTGGATTAAAAATCAACTTTGCTCAGGTGACGATGCTATTAAAGTTTTCATTAACCTGACATGTCTGTCTCAGTACCTGCCAACTACTCAACATCTCCCTTCAACCATGAAACAAACCACGCTCTCAATTGCAGCTCTGTTCTACCAGGGCAGAGCATTCCAGAGCTATCACCACCCTTCATCTGGAGTCTGTACATTCTAGAAATGCAATCTATGTTTATATCTTTTTAAAAACATTATTTTCAGGCTGGCTGAAGTGGCTCATTCCTGTAATCCCAGCACTTTGAGAGGCTGAGGAGGGTGGATTATTTGAGGTCAGGAGTTTGAGACCAGTCTGGCCAACATGGTAAAACCCCATCTCTACTAAAAACTACAAAAATTAGCCGGATGTGGTGGCACACCCCTGTAATCCCAGCTACTTGGGAGGTGGAGGCAGGAGAATCTCTTGAACCCAGGAGTCAGAGGTTGCAGTAAGCTGAGATTGAGCCACTGTACTCCAACATGGGCGACAGAGTGAAACTCTGTCTCAAAAACAAAACAAAACAACAAAACAAAACAAAAACCAAAAAAAAAAAAACCCCTCTTTTTAAACTGTTGACTCTTATTGAGCTTAAAGTTATTAATTCTCTCTCACGAGTGCTGTTAACCCATCTTTTACTTTTGTGGCTTATTTTCTGAAACTGAGTGAAAGAAGTCACATTAATTTTGATGTATTCATTACAGTCCATCATTTCATGATTTTAACTGAGTATGTTAACAAGTATGTTTTCTACATTGCTCAGAGTTGGATTGTTTGCAAAGCAGATAAACTTGCTGCTTTCACTTTATTCAAATCATTGATTAAAATACTGAATAGGATTGGGCCAAGGGCAAGGATCCTCCCTTCAGAAGGCCTGGGTTTTCTTACTGGATAAGGGCCTTCAGCCACCTATGAATCTACCCATGGATACACTCACTGTCCAGCCCACATTTCTCCATCTGGTTTTCGTCATAATAAATTTGTGAAACTCCTGAACGGACTTAATTAATGCATTAACTATAACTGTCCCTTAGCATTAGAGAAAACTCTACGCCAATGGGCATGGCACAAGTTCATTTTGTGGGTGGGGTCAGAGGAGCAGCAAAATGGGCCCCGCAGAGAGATCAGAGCAGCACAGAGGCCCTGGGTATCTAAGGGTGTGGGAGGTTTTGGAGATGAGGAAATGATGAGAAGATAATTTCATTCCTTTTACAGTTTGCCCAGGCAAACTGTAACATAGGGGATATGTATGAGATTTAGTCAGTGATTATGCAGTTAACCAGCACTTCATAGTGGTGAGACACTGTGGCACAAGCACAGTACTACATAGACAGTCCCTCTACTCCCAGGACCGGAATCAACATATCCTCATTACGAGAATTTTAGGCACATCTTAAGACTTTCCTGAAGCCCTAGAACCCTTGAGGTTGGGCAGGTGAGAAATTGTGCTAAACTTCTCTAAGAGCTGGCATGTGTGGGGGGTCCACAGAGCACGTCTTCTGGGGAAGGTTATACATGATCTATAATAATGCAAAGGGGGAAAGCTCTGATGCAGGAGTCAAGGAGCCTGGGGAACACTGGACACGTACTCTGTGAGACTTGCTGAGCACAGAGAAGCTGGCTAAAGTTTCCATGGGGACTTTTCACCATGGGAGTTTGAATTGAGGTTTGAGTGTTTATGTGAAATTCTTCACGTTGAACATTTGTGAGAAGATAGCATTTCAGAATTGTAGGGCTATTGGAACATATTACCCCAATGCGTGACTTAAAACAATAGAACTCAGCTGGGCGCGGTGGCTCATGCCTGTAATCCCAACACTTTGGGAGGCTGAGGTGAGTGGATCATGAGGTCAGGAGTTTGAGACCAGCCTGGTCAGCATGGTGAAACCCCGTATCTACTAAAAATATGAAAATTAGCTGGGTGTGGTGGTGGGTACCTGTAATCTCAGCTGCTTGGGAGGCTGAGGCCGGAGAATCGCTTGAAACTGGAAGGCAGAGGTTGCAGTGAACCAAGATTGCGCCACTGCATTCCAGCCTGGGCAACAAGAGGGAAACTCTGTCAAAAACACACACACACACACACACACACACACACACACACACACACAGGATAGAACTCACCAGGCATGGTGGCTCACACCTGTAATCCCAGCACTTTGGGCAGCTCAGGAGGGTGGATCACCTGAGGCTGGGAGTTCGAGACCAGCCTGACCAACATGGAGAAACCCTGTCTCTACTGAAAATACAAAATTAGCCAGGCGTAGTGGTGCATGCCTGTAATCCCAGCTACTCGGGAGGCTGAGGCAGGAGAATTGCTTGAACCCGGGAAGCGGAGGCTGCGGTGAACCAAAATTGCACCATTGCACTCCAGCCTGGGCAACAAGAGTGAAACTCCGTCTCAAACAAAACAAAAAAACAACAGAACTCTTGCAGTTCTGCAGTCCAGAAATCTGAAATCAGTGTTAGCAGGACCACACTCCCTTCTGAGGCTCTTGGGAAGAATCTATTCCATGCATCCCTCCTAGCTTCTAGTGATTAGGGATCCTTGTCATTCCTTGGCTTGTAGACACATCAGTCCCATCTCTGCCTCTGTCTTTACATGGCCTTGTCCTCTTCCGTCTGTCTCAAACGTCCCTCTGCCCTGATACTATAAGGACACTGGCCATTGGATGTAGGGCCCACTGAATATCCAGGATGACTTCATCCCAAGAGTCTTAGTTTAATTACAACTGCAAAGATCCTTTTTCCAAATCAGGTAACATTTACAAATTCTAGGGATTGAGACATAGATACGTATGTATCTTTTGGGGACCACCATTCAAGAATCCATCTTAATTTTCTACCAAGTCACTCTCTCATGTGGACCTTGAGCAGTGTTCTTGCTGCCAAAAGCAATCAAGAGTTGCAGCTGAAAATGAATAGTGTGTGTATCAGCACCTGTGGAGGGAAGCATAGTACAACGTTTACCAGGTCCCGGAGAAAGGACACATGTGCGTGCACACACACACACACAAAACATTTTATTTTAAGGCCACCAAATATCAAGCAGAATCTTATTTTCCTTATATGTATCACCAACTGGAGTGCCTATAAGTACAACTTGGGTGTGTGTATGCATTATGTGTTTAAAATAATCATTTAATTAAGATCCATTGTCATTTTCATTTGTTGCTTTTGCTTTTTAAAAAAAAAAATAGTTTGAAGGCTGCTTCTCACTTATCATCAGATCATTGCATTCTTCTCTAGTCTCACTCTTTCACTTGACTCCTCTTGCTCCACCCCAGGTCTTTGATGCTCAGCAAAGAACTGATCAGGGGCCTCTTCTTCCTGTGGTTCACCTGGACTCTCTGACCACCTGTGCCCCATTCCTAATAGCTCCTCCTACCTATTCTAATCATCCCCAAATGGCTGCTGTTGGATGAATTAGCACATGAAGACACCCTGGGAGGAGGGCCAGGGAGCAAGAGAGTAAAAATCATTACTGCTGAAGGGCCACTGTTTAATAGTTGTGAGCTAAATTCTTTCATTCGTCATTCATTTGGCAGATACTCTGTGAGCACCTGTTGTGAGTGAGGCACCATTCTAGATCCTAGGAGATGGGGGAATGTAAAGATGATCCCTACCTCTGAAGCATTTAATGCTATTTGTAACATTCCATCTTTCAGACTGAGAATTTTGAATCCAAAGTAAAGAAGACAATGTCATGTCAGTAGAGCAGCCATATGGAACACTGTGTCTTACTGTTTTAGTTCTATACACGCAGGATTCGCATACATTACCTCATTAAAATTAATGTTGTCACCCTGGTGAGGTGAGTAGCATCTCATAATTTTCAGAGGAGGAAATTGAGGCTCAAGTGATAAACTAGTCTGACCCAGGTTCGCAGCCAGTGAGCAGCAGAGCAGGAGCCCGAGTCCAGGTGGCCTCCATGAAGTCCGCGACTCTTTCCAACTCTGCTGTGAAAGAGGTGGAGCTTGTCTTTGCTCTTTCCCACCTCGACTTCTGAGCCATTGTCAGCCCTCCTCCTTTCTCTTCCTCTACTGCTCCTGTGACTCAGTGTCCCTGGGACTCCTGGCCTCCCCCACCCCTAGACTTCTTGCACTAGCTCATTTTCAGGGTCGTTGCTTCTCAGTTCTCTAATTTGATAAATTACGCTAATGGCTGTAAATAGGTCAAACACTGCACATTTTCAATCCTATTTTAAGATTTGGGGAGATCAAGCTTTAATAGAAAATGAATACAAAGACTATTTAATGGACGTGCTGGGTGAAGGATAAACTATGTTCCTCATAATACAAACATTTATACAGTGTGTATTATCTTGGAAGAACTGAGCTAGGAAATCCATGGGCAGTATGGTGCAGTCACACACACCACCTCCCCCACCCCAATGCTGTGGCACAGAAAGTTTGGCAAGGAGAGCCACTCAGAGCTCTGTTTGAGTCCTTGATGTGAGACACTGGGCAAGTGGCAAGCTCTTGGTGCCAGAGTTCTGTAAAATGGAGATGAAAATACCTACTCACAAGGTTCCTGTGAGGATTTGATGGGCTACAAGTAGGCATGCCTGCTAGGTATTAGGAGTTTAATTTTTGAATATATTAGTTCCTTTCCTTCTCAGAAAGCTAACATTGCAGTTAGGGAGGTAAAGTCACTAACATGAATTTACTTGAGGTTAACTGCCTTTCCTACAGCCTCACCTTTCTGAACCTTGCAAAAGAACCACACAATCTAGGAAGGTGGTACTTATCGGGAACATAAGTGCTGCTTATCGGGATAGGTGACATGCAAACCACAGGATATAAGCCCAGGTGAGAGGAGACCAGCTTAGGTAAGAGGGCAGGGGTGAAGGTGAGAGGGCAGGATACAGGTAAGAAGGTTGGGGTGCAGGTCTATGCCAAGTGGGTAAGGTCAAGCATGTATGGGATTGGAGGGCAGGAAAGGAGGGTGGTGGTGAGTGACAGGGAATGTGCTTCCCTTCCTTGAATCACTTCTTGTCTTCTTGGCAATCTTTAAAAGCATGTCTTGAATTATCAGAATGATATATGCTTGTAAAAAGAAAAAGTCCAAACACTGCAAAATTGCATAAGTTCTTTATCAAATTCGTGTCCATTGCTTCTCTGACTCTCCCAGTCCCACTGCCCCGCACTATGTATTAACTGGTGTTGTCCTTCCACACCTTCATCTATGCCAGGTCAAACATTTAAAAAAAATTTTTTTTAATCATTGCTTTAATTTTAAAACATTGTTTTACCCTGAGAATTGTTCTGCAACTTGCTCTTTTTGTTTTTTGTTTTTTTTTTTTTTACTCTAAATCTACCATAGCCAATGTTCCAAATCAGTGAGTACAGGTCTACCTCATTATTTGAAAGTGCTGCATGGTATTACATAGCACAGATAGATATAAATTATTTAATTTGTTCTCAGTAAATTGTCCTCAATTTTTTACTATTATAAACAATGGGCAATTTCTTCAATAATTCCACAGATGTGAACTGAGTAGTTACTATGCATTAGGCACCAGGCTGTGCCTTAGAGACACAAAAGTGAGTTAAAAAGGTCATGGTCCTTTGCCTAAGGAGCTTGTGGGCTGGGGAAAGCCGACTTCAGTGCAATAATCACGCAGGCCGATGTAAATTGCAACTGTGACTGGGAGGCACACGACTCTCTCCGGGATTAAAATAAGAAGCTGTGACTTCAACAGGAAGTAGAGGAGGGCTTTTATAGACAGGATGGCTGAGGCAGTAGCAGTCATTTAGGTGCAGTAGGGTTATAGTTCTTTCGTGCAGAGAACAGCTGCAGAATAGGCCAGCTGTGAAAAGAGCCGGGAAGCACAGGACTAAGGCAGACCAGAGTGGCAGTGACTGGAGCACAGGGAATCAGTGGGGAGGAGAAGCAGCCTGCAGGGCTAGACCAGCAGGGCCTTGAGTCCTGCTTGTGAGTTTACCCTCTCTCTCTCCTAAGAGCCATGTGATTCCATGAGCGTGTTTAATGCACAGCGTGATGCTACCACTGGACCTGTTAGGAGGGACTCCTCTGGTCAGAGATGATGGAGCTTGGACTATGGTGGTGGCTACGGAGAGGAGAAAAGTGGGAATTCTTAGAAATATTAAGGAAATAAATGTCAATATTAGGGGTTTGGTGACAGAAGTCATGGGGCCCGTGGCTGGGGGTGAGATATCAGAGTGACTCCTAGATTTCTGTCTTGTGTGATTTGCAGTGAGGATGCCGCTTACTGAGATAGGCAACATGAACCACAGAGGGGGGTAAAGTGGAGGGAGAAAGGAGAGGGCAGGACACAGCTGCCCCCCTTGCCATCACTCTCCTTAATAAATATACCCCATCATAGCTATTATCTTAATTTAATGTAATTGTTCTCTGTTGGTTCATTTTTCTACTTTTACACTCTTCACGAGTGGGATCTTTTAATTTAACACCTTTTAATCTTTAAACCCTCACCACTGTAAAAAAATAACTGAAAGTTGTGTGACTTAAAACAACAACGGAAATGTACAGTTCTGCAGGCCCGCAGTCCACGATCACAGCGTGGGCAGGGCCACGCCTCCTCTGAAGGCTCTCGGGAGAATCCTTGGCCTCTTCCAGTGTTTGGAGGTCCCTGGCATTCCCTGGCCTGGGGCAGCGTTGCTCCATGTCGTCTCTGTCTTCACATGGCCTTCTCCTCTGTGTCTCTGTCCTCCTCTCTCTTAAAAGGACAAAGGGTGCTGAATTTAGAGCTCACCCTAAATCCAGAATAATCTCATTTTAGGCTCCTTAACTTAATTACCTCTCCTAAGGCCTCTTTTTCAAAGAGCATTGTGTTCACGGGTTCTGAGGGTTAGGACATGGACACATCTTTTGTGGTGTCACTATTAGACCCACTACCCTCAGTAAGCACTGGATGGATGAGAGTCAGTCATACAAAGAACCAGGTACAGTTTAATAACGCTGAAGCAGGGAGCGCCGGGCTGGGAAACTAGACAGGAGCAAGATCCTAAACGGCGCATAAACCCAGCTCTAGAGTTAAGACTGTATTCCCTAGGGTATTTTTTCATAACTCACCTGCTCCAAAAATCACTGGGAGTTAAGACTGTATCCCCTAGGGTGTAGTTTCACAACTCACCAGCTCCAGAAATCATCTGGGGTACCTGCTGTTAAACACTCCGATTCCCAGCCCCCTCACAACCTAGTGAATCTGATTTTTCTCATGGGAGCGGACTGAAAATCTGAATGCCTGACAAGTGTCCCAGATCATTGTAATCTCATTCTTAAAACCTACGGAAGCCTTCTAGGGGAGAGGGGCTATAAAATGGTACAGTGGTTACAGCAGTTTCTTAAAAGTTAAACATACACCTGCCACTTAATCCAGCCATTCCACTTCAATGGATTTACCTAAAAGGAAAAAAGGCATATGTGCACACAGAGACTTGTACATGAGTGTTCATGGCAACTTTATTTGTAATAGTAAAAAAACTGAGGGCTGAGTGTGATGGCTCACACTTGTAATCCCAGCACTTTGGGAGGTTAAGGCGGGAGGATTGCTTGAGCCCAGGAGCTTGAGACCAATCTGGGCAACATAGGGAGAACCTACTTCTACAAAAACTAAAATATTAGCCAGGTGTGGTGCATGTGCCTGCGGTCCCAACTACTTGGGAGGCTGAGGATCTCTTGAGTCCAGAAATCTGAGGGTGCAGTGATCTGTGATGGCGCCACTGTACTCCAGACTGGGCGACAGAGCGAGACTTTGTCTCAAAGACAAAACCAAACTGAAAACAACCCAGATGTCTGTGAACAGGTGAATGGATAAACAAATTGTGGCAAATACATACAATGGAATTCTACTGGGCAATGTAGAGGAATGAAGCACACTTCAACATAGATGAATCTCAAAATAGTTCTTTTGAGTGAAAGGAAGACACAAAAGAGTATATACTCAATGATTCCATTTGTTTAAAATGCTAGAAAATGCAAACTGCTCTAAAGTGGCAGCAGATTCACGATACTTGGGGGCAGGTGGGAAGGGAGGGCTGGGGTGAGGGACTAAAACGGGCACCACGAAACTTTTGGGGTGAGGGATATGTGCACTGTCTTGGTTATGGTGCTGTTTCACAAGCTTATCCATGTGCCCAAGCTTATCAAACTGTATGCTTTAAATATATTCAGTTTATTGTAGATCTATTATGCCTCACTAAAACCATTTTTAAAAACTCACTGGAACATAAAAATGCATTAAAAATTTACTTTTTTATTTCAATAGCTTTTGGGGTACAAGTGGTTTCTGGTTACATAGATGAATTATACAGCGGTGAATTCTGAGATTTTAGAGCTCCTGTCACCCACGTAGTGTACATTGTGCCTAATATGTAGTTTTTATCCCACACCCCTTCCACCTTCCCACTTCTGACTCTTCAAGGTCCAGTATACCACTCTGTACGCCTGTGTATATTCATGGCTTAGCTTTCACTTATAAGTGAGAACATACAATGTTTGGCTTTCCATTCCTAAGTTACTTCACTTAGAACAGTGGCCTTCAGCTTCATCCAAGTTGCTGCAAAAAAACATTATTTTGTTCCTTTTTATGGCTGAGTGGTATTCCATGCTATATATCTACCACATTTTCTTTAGCCACTCTTTGGTCTTTATCCATTCATTGGTCGATGGGCACTTAGGTTGGTTCCATGTCTTTGCAACTATGAACTGGGCTGAAATAAACATACATGTCCATGTGTCTTTTTCCTAGAATGACTTCTTTTCCTTTGGGTAGATACCCAGTAGTGAGATTGCTGGATCAAACAGTAGATCTATTTTGACTTCTTTAAGGAATCCACTGGAGCATTTTTAATTAAAGTAGAGGCATGATCAGACTTTCAAAGATCTGCCAGTGGCACAAAAATGGGGAAGACACAAAATAGGGGTACCAGTCAGGGGATAATTACATATATAGGTAAGAGAGGTAACACTGGTTCATTTATTTTAATTGCTGTGTAGCACTCCATTGCAAGACACAATTTACTTATCTATTCTTCCACTGAGGGATATTTAATTTCCAACTGTTAAATATTACAGAAATCCCTTAATGATCAGTTTTGTCAGTTTCTCCAAGTACATGTATGAGAGTGTCTAGTGAAATACCTACAAATGGGATTGTCGAGTCATGAAGTAGGAGTGCCTTCAAATTTACTAAATTGCCAAGTTCCAGTCTCCAAATTCATTGCAAAAACATCTACTCTTTCAGTATTCTGTGAGAGTTACTATTGTTCTACAGTCTCAACACTTGGGCATTATCAAAAACTTCAATTTTTGATACACGGAAAATTGTATCTAACTGTTGTTTTAATATTTTCTCCCAAGTTTGTTGGTGAGGTTGTACATCTCTTCTTATTTCTCTTGGTCAACACAGAGGTTTCGTCCTCTGTGAATTCTGCATATATCTTTTGTCTCTTTTTCTAGTGGGTCACTTGTCTTATTTTGTTAATTTGTAGTTTGTCCTGAATTTTTGTATTCAAATCCTTTGTCAGCTATGTGCTTTACAAAATTCTTCCCACCTGTGGCTTTTCTTTTTGCTTTGTTTTATGGCACCCTTTATTATATGGTGTACTAGTTTCTTCATGCTACTGTGACAAATTACCACAAACTTAGTGACTAAACCAGAAAATGTATTATCTTCTAGTTCTGGAGGTCAGAAGTCTGACTTGGGTTTCACTGGCTTAAAATCAAGATGTGGGCTGGGCTGCATTCCTGCAGGGAATCAATTTCCTTGCTTTTTCAGCTTCTGGGTGCCTACATTTCCTGGCTTGTGGCCTCTCCCTCCATCTTCAAAGCTGGCTACATAGAATCTCTCACTCTGATACTCCTGCTCCCCCTTTTAAGGATATTGGGCCGAATGTATTAAATAGTTCACTTTCCTACCAATCTGCTATGACATCCTTATCATATAGCCAGCTTTCATAAATGCATGGGTTTGCTTCTGAGCTCCGTCTTATGTTGTTTTAATTATTTATACCCTTGTTTCTCGAAGTGTGGTCCATGAACCAGCAGCACCAGCATCACCTGGCAGCTTGGTAGGTCTCAAGCCCCACCCCAGACCTTCTTAATAGAGGATCTGTGGTTCACAAGATCTCCACAAGAGTCATAGTTTGAGCATGAAAGTTTGAGAAGCCCTGGTCTACGTGATGCTTTTGAAATCTAAATAATATAGCTTTATATCAAGTATCAATACTTTGTAAGTCAAGTTCCCTCTTCATTCTTCTTCATGTAAAATTCCTAGTTTAACTTGGGAAGGATTGGAAATCTTATAATAATCCAAGTCAGTTCATAAACTTGTCATATTTCTTTACTTATTTAGGTCTTTTTAAATGGGTTTCAGTAAATTCTGATATTTTCTTTACAGAGGTCTTGCTAACTCTTGTTGTGGGTTTTATGCAGACGAGCCTTACAGATTTTGTTGCTGTTGAAGATGGTGTTTTAAAAAATTACCTTTTCTGGTTGGTGCAGATATATTGGATTACAATTTGTATATCGATCTAGCAACCTGGCAGAACAGTTTTTATTAGTGCTAATAGTGTTTCTGTAGACTCTCTTGTCCTTGTCTTTTTTGTAGATAGTAAAATTGCCCATGAATAATAATAGCTTTGTTTCTTCTTTTCTTGTCCTTTTGACTTTATTATTCTTGTGTTATTCCACTAGATAGGATTTTCAATATCATGATGAGTAGAAGTAGTGAAGCAGAGATGGTCTTGATCCTAAACTTAAGGGAGAATTATTTTTACATTTTCAACATTAAATTAAAAAGCAGTAATTTATTGAGGGATATGCTTTATAAGGCTAGAAAGGTATTCTTTTTTCTAGTTTGCCACAATTTTTATAAAATTAGAAATGGATATTAACTTTTATCAAGTGCATTTTATGTCTACTCAATTACCCAGTACGCATACAAAGTGGGCTGACAGGGAACCCCTTGAAATGGCAATTATGTTAGACTAGAGAGGCTATGGGGGGTTATTTTCATTATTATTCTATCTGTTTGTAATACAGTTACATTGCTTCCGTATTTGAAATACTTCCTTCTTCAGGGTACCCAGTTGGAGTGTTTCAGGATCCAAATGAAATATATTTTTCTGTACTGAGAATATCAGCCTATTGAGTGATGTTAAGGAAAGGATATCTAAGGGCCAGGTGCAGTGGCTTATGCCTGTGATCCCAGCACTTTCGGAGGCCAAGGTGGGAGGATCACTTGAGGTTGGGAGTTCGAGACCAGCATGACCAACATGGAGAAACCCCATCTCTACTAAAAATACAAAATTAGCCAGGCGTGGTGGTGTATGCCTGTAATCCCAGCTACTTGGGAGGCTAAGGCAGGAGAATTGCTTGAACCTGGGAGGCAGAGGTTGCAATGAGCCGAGATCGTGCCATTGCACTCCAGCCTGGGTGACAAGAGCGAAACTCCATCTCAAAAAAACAAAAGGAAAGGATATCTACAAAAATTCAGATCACATAAGCACTCACATAGTTAAAAAGTATTTATCGAGCACTAATTATATCACAGACAGTGTGCTAGAAGCAAGGATTAAAAAACTGAGTAAGATCAGGCCCCTTTCTCAGAGAGGGAGCATTGTGAGGTGCTTAAAAGTCCTAGAACCAGGCCGGGCGCGGTGGCTCAAGCCTGTAATCCCAGCACTTTGGGAGGCCAAGACGGGCGGATCACGAGATCAGGAGATCGAGACCATCCTGGCTAACACGGTGCATGGTGAAACCTCGTCTCTACTAAAAAATACAAAAAACCAGTGGGGCGAGGTGGCGGGCACCTGTAGTCCCAGCTACTCGGGAGGCTGAGGCAGGAGAATGGCGTAAACCCAGGAGGCGGAGCTTGCAGTGAACTGAGATCGGGCCACTGCACTCCAGCCTGGGCAACAGAGCAAGACTCCGTCTCAAAAAAAAAAAAAAAAAGTCCTAGAACCAGAGTAACATTTTACAAGCAGTTGATCTTGCGTAAATTACTTACTTAAGCTCTTTCAGTTTCAATTATTTCATGCGTAAAGTGATAATATAAAATAATAATAGAGCATTCTAATGAATTTTGCAATGATTAAGAGGCTGCTAATATTTCTACTTAAACAATAAGGAAAACATATCTTCTCACATACAAAGAAATTACGATATGCCTTGGTTGGTTACCCTAGTAATCAATGGACTCAAGGACTCAAATATTTTTTATTTCTTTCTTCTGACATTTTCTTTCTATCTCCTTATTCCCAGCTAGTTCCCCTCCTGCTTGCAAAAGGATTTACCAAGGTTTCTGCCACCAAGAAACTTTCAAAAAGTGCCTTACCTTCCTCTAACCATTAAACTTCTCTTCATCGCTCACTGGCCAGAATTGTATGAAGTGTCCATGCTGAACCCAATCACTCTAAGAGAAATTAGATCACAGTGATTGGTTGGGGCCGATTACTGTGATCTAATTTCTCTTAGAGTTGAGAGGTATCTTTCCTTGAGGAAGACCAGTAGACATCCAAACAAAATTAGGGCTCTGACAGCCATGACGAAATGAATGGGCTATGTGGTAAGTGTGGTATTATGACATGCATATACTGGTTTTCACCCATGGTCCCTGGCTCATAACTCCCAAAGCCCTTGTTGCAGTCTTTCGTTATAATGCTGGAGTGCTTTAGGCCTCAGAAGCAGGCCTCAGAAAAGACTCTCTCTCTCTCTCTCTCTTTTTCTCTCTCTCTCTCTCTCTCTGACTTTCTCCGGCCCTCCTTTCCTCCTTTCACCTCCCCAAGGTAGGAATCTTCCCTCACCTTTCTGTCTTGGAGCTGACCATGAAGAAATTTTCCTGACCTACTTGTCTGATTGTAAACCATAAGATCCTCATTTCAGATGGGGTCCTACCCCATGCCCAGAAGGAAGGAATGCTGCACACAGAGGCCAAGAAGAATCTGAACAAACAGGCCTTGCTGGGTTTCCCTACTCAGTCTGTTAGCATGAGACCATATTCTTCTGGTCCAATAGCATTTTTATGTGGTTGTCAATCATGCCTACTCAATGAAGTCTCCATAAAAGGCCCAAGAAGACAGGGCTTGGGAAACTTCCAGAAAAATAAACAGGTAGAGGCTTACAGGAAGGTGAACAAGAACTCATGCACCAACTGAGAGGGGGGTTCACCCCAGCTCCACGGGACAGAAGCTCCTGCACTCAGGATCCTTCCAGACTCCACCCTGTATATCTCTTCATCTGGCTGTTAATTTGTATCCTTTAAAATATCCTTTGCAATAAACCAGTAAATGTGTTTCCCTGAGTTCTATGAGCCACTCTAGCAAATTAATTGAACACAAAGAGAGGGTTGTGGGAACCCCAACTTGGAGCCAGTTGATGAATAGTTCTGGAAGACCAGACTTGTGACTGGTGGGTAGGAGGGGGTACTCTTGTGGGATTGAGCCCTCAACCTGCGGTTTCTGACACTATCTCCAGGCACATGATGCTAGAATTTAATTGAATTGGAGGACACCCAGATGATGTCTACTGCAGAATTGCTTTCTTGGTGTGTGGGGAGAAACCCCCACACGTTTTTTCACGGAAATCTTCTGTGTTCATTGTTGTGGTTTAAGAACAGAGGAAAATATGTTTTTTCTTCAGAGTAGTCACCAACAGAGTAGGGCTTTTAAAAAACTTTAATGATTCCAAGTCTTTGCTATTGTGAATAGTGCCGCAATAAACATACGTGTGCATGTGTCTTTATAGCAGTATGATTTATAATCCTTTGGGTATATAGCCGGTAATGAGATGGCTGGGTCAAATGGTATTTCTAGTTATAGATCCTTGAGAAATCGCCACACTGTTTTCCACCATGGTTGAACTAGTTTACAGTCCCACCAACAGTGTAACTGCTTCTCCACATCCTCTCCAACACCTATTGTTTCCTGACTTTTTAATGATTGCCATTCTAATGTCCATCAGTGACAGACTGGATTAAGAAAATGTGGCACACATACACCATGGAATACTATGCAGCCATAAAAAAGGATGAGTTTGTGTCCTTTGTAGGGACATGGATGCAGCTGGAAACCATCATTCTCAGCAAACTGTCACAAGAACAGAAAACCAAACACCGCATGTTCTCACTCATAGGTGGGAATTGAACAATGAGATCACTTGGACACAGGAAGGGGAACTTCACACATCGGGGCCTATTGTGGGGAGGGGGGAGTGGGGAGGGATAGCATTAGGAGATATACCTAATGTAAATGATGAGTTAATGGGTGCAGCACACCAACATGGCACAGGTATACATATGTAACAAACCTGCATGTTGTGCACATGTACCCTAGAACTTAAAGTAGAATAAAAAAAAAAAACTTTAATGAGATAATTTGTGTAAAGTTCTGGAATGGGGCATGGTGCATAGTAAGCACTCAACTAAATGTTAGCTACAAATATTTCTCATGCATTTCACAATTAAATTATGAAGCTTAGCAAGTTTTCAAAAATACGTTTTTTAATGGTGCCCACTGATGGATGTTAATAAGATGACCATGGCAGCATAGAGGACGAGCCTCTCTGATGTGGAGAGAGGAATGGAAAAAATCAGGAATTGGGGGAGAGTCCATCAGGAGAGGCTTCTCAGTAAGAGATGATCTTCAGCTGAATCTTGAAAGACAAATTGGAGTGAGCAGGGCATGGGTCTAGGGACTTACCAGTCCTCCTTTCATGTGAAAATGCCTGGGGCCAGGGATTGGCCAGAAGGAGACAGAACACCTTCAGAGAAGAGTGTGCCTGGAGGGCAGGGGCTTCCCAAAACAGGATATGTCTTAGACCAGTTGATCTTAAGCACATGCCGAAGCCTATTTTCTTGCTAGCAAAGAAACCAGCAAGGTGACAAAAGAGTATGCTGGTCCAGGGATGGTTGTACAATTGGGAAAAAGAACCGATCATAAGTAGCCAGTTTTTCAAGTGAGAAAGATTGTTAAGTTCATTCCAGAAGGTCATAATTTCAGGTGCATACTGGTCATACCTCAGGAGAGTTGTGGCAGGACAGTCTATGAGGCCAAGTGTGCTGACCATCAGGGAAAAAATGGGGGTGAGTGGAAGACCTGGCATATTTAAGAAGCAAATGATAAGGATTCATTTCTGTTTGCTTTTGGAAGGCCAGGTTGCATGGGATGGGGCCAGCTGACAGATGAGCAGGAGGCAGGGGTGACTCTTAGGACACCCATAGAGCATGAGTATGAGGGGAAGGTCAGGGCTGGGCTTCAAGTTCTCACTTGAAACAAGTCATCCCTCATGATTTGTTTCATTCAAGCTGCAAAGATGGGAAATGCAGTTCGTCCATGGTTTAATTTTGAATAACAGTTTTTCTCCTTAAAAATGAAAAGCAGGTGGGAAACCTGAAAGAGCCAATCCTTCAAGATGATGCCTCAGTGGCTAACTGAGCCTATATTCAAAATAGAGCCAAGTGGCCATTTGCTGACTAGAGGTCACATATGTAGTCTGCATTATCAGAAAACTCGCACACTCACTTAACTTTGGGACTTTCATAACTGTCTGTCTCCATTCGTGGTCACCTGAATCAGTCAATAGACCTGCAGTGACCAATCAGAACTCAACAAGTGTCGATGAATCAGAACTCAGCAGGCATCAGCCAATCAAAACTAAGCAAGTGTGCATCCTTCTTTTGCATAAGCAAACCAGAATGGGAACCTGGACAAAAACTTTTTTTACAATAGATAACCCCTCTCTTTGATCTCTTTGAATGCATCTTTTGTTTTGTACCAAAGACTGCTTCTCCTTGGTTTGCAAACTGTTTCCTGAAATAAAGTCTCTTGATTTTTTTTTTATTATACTTTAAGTTCTAGGGTACATGTGCACGATGTGCAGGTTTGTTACATATGTATACATGTGCTGTGTTAGTGTGCTGCACCCATTAACTCGTCATTTACCCTAGGTACATCTCCTAATGCTATCCCTCCCCGATTTTGTTAAAAGAAAATATTTTTTAGTGGATTTACAGGCACAGGCCATATGTGGTGCCTGGGGGTTGGGAAAAGTAGGGGAGTTGAAATTTATTCTGAAAGTTGAAGGAAACCACTGCTGAGTTGTAAGACTCACTCTCTGGGGTCTAACCCCCTTCTCAGAGGCCTAAAAAATCCTACCATTAATACCCAGAAGCAAGATGAACAACATGCCTGGTGGTGCCATTTCTTTTATTGTGATAAGGCAACTCAACTATACTTTTAAACACCTGCATGAAGCGACCTGATATGTGGAAACTGCTTTTCAATAAGAACCTGCAAACAACTCATCTTAAATATCCAATTTTGTCAAGTCCAAAGCAGAACTTGTGTTTCCCTCTTCAGGACCTGTGACTGCTAGTTCTTCTCTGATCTCCAACAGTCCAGCCTCCCTCTGAAGGTGGTGGCAACCAGAAAGTACCTGGACTTTGACAGCACCGACCTCCAGTTCAGCTTGCTCTAGGCCAGAAAGAGCAGCTCCTTCTGAACTCTCTCCAAAAAGAGGCATCCTGCCAAGACAGAATGTTCCAACTCTGCTACACCCAGAAGATAAAACCACCAATATGTTTGAAAGAAGCAGCAATCACGGGAGGTAAAGTAAATAATTTTATATGGGCTTGGTCAGCTGGAAGTTGAGAATGAAGTGAGAGTGCCTCCTGCCCTCCCCCGGAGCTGTGAGCCTCCTGCGCACTTTGGCCAAAACTCTGCCCTCATATCTGCCAGGGCACCTCACACAGCGCCTCATGTTGTGGTGCCCAGTCTGCCTCTCTGAGCTCCCAGAAGGCACCATCCTCTGTCAAAGGCCTTGCAATGGCAGTGACCAGGGACTTGGACAGCAAGGTCTATGGAAGAGCTCTTCCCTCCCATCATTCTTCTGCACCCCTCAAGCTCATATCTTTCAAAGCTCAGAGTAGAAGAGAAAATTCAGAAGAAAGTAAAGTGCTGTGGCTAAGAAGTTATGAACATCCCCTCAGGATGTCGTCCACTTCTTTCATCTCACCCTTGGGTGACACCTGATATCTTCCAGCGGCCCACACTTGTTTGGGCCTCTGTCCCCTCTGGGTCCCTTTGGCCTGAAATGCTCTGTTGAGACTGTGTTGTGGAAGCTGGAGCAGGTGCTTCTCCCAGGCACCATCGCATCCTGAGTGTGTTTCACATGAAGCACTTATCTGTGCAAATATGATAGGCAATCTGTTTCCTCTACCATCCTGTGCCCTTCTCAAGGGCAAGACCTGAGTATTATGCATGTTTGTATTTGGGTGCCTTGCATAGTCCCTGCACGGAGTAGGCCCTCAAAATCATGCTTCTTACAGTAAACAAAACATGAGCAGGGGCGAGCCTGACTCCAGTGGCCAGTGTGCCCCCAGCGCCCGGCGGCACCCTGCTGGTTCCTCCTGCATGCCTGCGGGGGCTGGGGCACAGCAGTGACAGGCTGAGACCAGGCTGAGCAGGTCGGAAGCTTGGCCTTTTCCTGTCCTTCAGCTGCCAAAGAACAACTAGTTAGACTAGTTCCAACTGCCAATGCCAGGCAAGGCTCTGTGTTCCTCCAATTGTTGGGGTTTTCCTGTTTGGGCCCCTTAAGATGCCACTTGGGAGAAAGAGGGCTCTTCAGCCAGCAGGCTCCTGAACATGACGGACTCTCCAGACTTCACGGCTCTACTCTGGGTGGTTTATTTATTTGACCTCCTTTAGCAAATTATCCCTCCCATAGGCCTGTAGACTCTCAGCTGAGGTTTCTGTGGGAAAAGAAAGCACCTTACAGGGGGAACAGGGAGGAGGTGTTCTCCGGTGTAAGGATACTTTTGAAAACAGCTATGCTTTATTCTGTCAGGGCAAGAGTCTTATCTGAAAGGGTCCAGAGGTGAGGAAACAGTAATCCTGAACTCCAGAAAGAAAAATAAAACCTCTAGAGTTTATAAGTCCTGGTCATCTCCCAAGCCAGCTCCAATCCCAAGCAAGGCCAGATGTGGAAATTCTGCCTTGTTGCTTCTCTTATTAGTAGCTATCTGTTTTCTGTGAATAGCCACAGAGCTCATCTGGGGTATTTTCCCCATCCTTCACTCCTTTCTTTCCAGCTATCTCCTCCCTCTCTTTCTTCACCACTCCTCTCTCCCTTTACTCTTTCTTTATAGATATATAAATATATTATATATATAATACATATTATATATACATATTTTATATATATATATGTAAAATATATATATATATATATATTTTTTTTTTGAGATGGAGTCTTGCTCTATCGCCCAGGCTGGAATGCAGTGGTGCATCTCAGCTCACTGCAACCTCCGCCTCCCGGGTTCAAGTGATTCTTCTGCCTCAGCCTCCTGAGTAGCTGGGATTATAGGTGTGTGCCACCATGCCCGGCTAATTTTTGTACTTTTAGTACAGACGGAGTTTCACCAGGTTGGTCAGGCTGGTCTTGAATTCCTGACGTTGTATCCACCCGCCTCGGCCTCCCAAAGTGCTGGGATTACAAGTATGAGCCACAGTGCCAGGCCTTTCTTTATATTTTATAACCTTCCCTTCTCCGCCTCTCTCCAGAGCCTGCCCGGGCATGCGTGTGTGCACACACACACATGCGTGCACACACACACAGTTTCCCTATGGCATGTCCTTGTACCCATTCCCCTCTGTCACTCAACCCTTCCGATCCCGCACCTTCCCCCAGCCTATCCTCCTTCACCCATGCAAGCCTTGGGCCCTGACTTCTCACACCCAGTCTGCTAGCTCAGTAAAAACATTTAGCTGAATTCCTGTCCAATTCAACTTACACTGATTTCAGAAGTGACTAAGCACCTACTATATAAGGCCCTGGACTGAAGACTGGGGTTACAAAGGGTAATGAGGTAGAATTTGTTTGGGAAGATACACAGAAACAAATACTTTGGGTGCAACAGGTAGGTTGTAATGACAGAAATGTCCACAGATCTTGGGTGCCAAGAGTGGGCACTCCTCTTGGGAGTTAAAGGAAGGTTTCAGGGAGAAGGTGATGCCATCAGTAAGGTGCGCGAAAATTCCAGAAAGAGGCAGCAACATAAACGAAGGCACAGAGACAGGAAACTGTGTGGCTTATGAAAGGAGTCACCAGGGAGAAATCCAGAATTGGTACATAGAATGTCACAGAGGAAGAATCTAATGAAGTACTAGCAGAATGTTCTAGAAGTCCCTTTAAGGCAGGAGAAGGGCTTGGACTCTTCTGTACAAGATAGGAATGCATGAAGAGTTTCAAGTAGAGAAACTGTGTGATATTACTTGGTAGCAGTGCAAGATGGACCTCCAAGTGGTCAAGCCAGAGGCAGGGAGCATTGCCGGGATGTTTCTGGGAGTCCGAAATGGGGAGGGCGTGGACCGGGCCAGGTGGTAAGGAGGCACAGGTTTGAGACACAGTGTTAAAGAAAAAAATCATCACTATTCGGTGGCTCATTGGAGTTGGAAATAAGTGAGACAGAGTCTCAGATGCTTTTGAAGTGTGTGGGCCAAGTCACTGAGGGGAGAGGACAGTGGCTTTAGTAGAGATGAGAAGCAGATTTTAGGGGAAGACAATGAACTGATAGTGGGTTGAATGGTGGTCTCCCAAAAGATTATCCAAGTCCTAAATCCCAGAACCTATGAAACTCACCTTATTTGGAAAAAAAAAGTTGGGGGGGGCTTTGCAGATATAATTAAGAGTCTTGAGATGAAAAGACCATCCTGGATTATCTGGGTGGGTTCTAAATCCAGCGATGGATACCCTTATGAAAGACATTTAGAGGAAGACTTGAGACACATAGAGGAGAAAGCCATGTGAAAATGGAAGCGGAGATCGGAGTGATGCAGCCACAAGCCAGGAAAGCGGAGGATTGCTGGCAGCCACCAGAGGCTGGACGGAGAAGGAAGCATTCTCCCCAGGAACCTCCAAAGGAAATGCAGCTCTGCTGACACCTGGGGCTCAGACATCTGCCCTCCAGAACTGTGGGAGAACAAATTTCTGTTGTCTTAGGCCACACTGTTTGTGGTAATTTGTTCCAGCAGCTGCAGGAAACTAATACAGATTTCTTATTGGAGATTCGTCTTTGTGTATGAGTTCAGCAGACACTTTGGCAGATGTAGGTTCCAGAGCCAGAGATAACAGTTAAAACTACGAGGTTAAGGAGATGGTCCAAAGACAATAAATAGAGAAGAAAGAGAAGTGAACCAAGCACACAGCACTGAGACACATCATACTTGATGGATGAAATCAGGGAAGAGGCCCAGAGGCAGAGAAAAGTGGTCAGAGAGGTCAGGGGAGAGCCAGGAAAGCACCAAGTCACAGAGGCCAAGAGAGCAGAGAGGTGTTTGGTTTTTTTAAAATTATTATGTTTTAACTTCTGGGGTACATGTGCAGAATGTGGAGGTTTGTTACATAGGTATACATGTTTATTTATTTATTTATTTATTTATTTATTTATTGAGAGCAGAGAGTTTTAAGGGGAGAATGGTCAACAGTGTGAATGTAGGAGAGGAGTCCAAGAAAGGGCCCCAGGTATCCACTGGAGCTGATAAATAGCTGTTTACTGATGGTCCTGGTAAGAGTGGTGTTTGTGGATGATGGAAGTGAAGTCCTAATTTGCAGGGCAAGAGCAGGCCTTTAGAGGTCCTAAGCACTAAGAAGATTACATTGTCCCCCCAATGTGCATCTCAAAATAAAATCAATGCTAACTTATGGTTGTACTAAAGTCCAACAGAATTCTACTTTTTCCTGAGAGGTCATCAATTTAAATATATGTTTTAATATATGTGTATGTGCATACACACATCTGTATGTAGACTCATTATTTTTTTCTTCCCAATGCCCTTGTTTAGCACAGTGCTGGTTGCAAGGGTTTGCAGAGTAAAGAGGCCATGGAGAAGTGAGGACAATCAGTGCAACCCAGAAGCTCAAGTGAGGGAGGAGGAGGAGGGAGAGGAGGGTTGGAGGATGAGGGGACATTGTATTGGGAGGAAGAAACTGAGTTATGCTCATAGGCTGAGGGGAAAAGAAGATCAAGAGGGTGAGATGGAAAACACCGGTGAGAGAGGAGCAGTGACTGTGAAGCCACATCCAGGTCACAGGGCGTGGGGAGTTGGAGGGTCCAGGAGAGGCTTGGCCTGGATAACAGGAAGGACCTCTTGGCCTTGGGGGCTGGAGGAAATGGGTGCAGATATGGATAAATCTGTAGGTAGGAGGATCCAAGAAGGAGCAGACATGCTGGAATGGGGCATTGCTTATTGAAAGGAGCTGGTCCAGGACAGCAACTCATGTGTGCACATTTCTGCAGGCCTCTGGGATTTCCCTGGTCCTGCCTCTGTCCCTCACCATTTCCTCCTTACCAGAACCTGCTATCAGCAGCAGCTTAACCAAGTGGTTAAACAGGGGCAAAGGAGGTGCTGAGAGGACCACTGGGGTGACGACAGGCCAAACCTCCTCTGCGAGGCCCACTCCATCCTTCCCTGCCCCTGGCCTTTTCTACAGCCCTGGGTCATTGTGCAGTCTCATCGAATTCCATATCCCTAGGTCGCCTAGTGAGTTTCTTTCACCAGATGTGTACTTCTACATCATCTCCATGCCCTTCTCCCAACTTGGATTAATTCCACTGTAACCTGAGTGCAATTCTAAAATACATATTTCCTGGATTTCTTTCTGCTCATATTTATTGAGCTGGGACACACACCTGCACACTCATGCACACACCCAATCCCCCACCCCACACATATATATACACTCTGGGAATCTCTTTGGGCATAATTTTAAACAGCCCTCTCTGTGCTCAAAGATTTTTTTAAGTTCTGTGTTATATTTTTAAAATTTATTGGAATGTTGTATTCTTTTCCATAATATATTTGTTTTTTATATCATATAAATATATTTTTTATTATTTATCTATTTTTTTTTTTTGAGATGGAGTTTCACTCTTGTCACTCAGACTGGAGGGCAATGGCACAGTCTCGGCTCTCTGCAACCTCCACCTGTCAGATTCAAATGATTCTCCCACTTCAGCCTCCTAAGTAGCTGGGATTACAGGCATCTGCCACCATGCCTGGCTATTTTTTTGTATTTTTAGTAGAGACGGGTTTCACCATGTTGACCAGGCTGGTCTCGAACTCCTGACCTCAGGTGATCTGCCTGCCTTGGCCTCCCAAAGTGCTGGGATAACAGGCATGAGCCACCATGCCCAACTGATACCATATAAATATAATTTAAACCACTGATTGGCAAATAAACTTGACCTTCCAGGAAGATGCCCATATTTGTCATGTGGCTCCTCAAGCCCCTTGGGACACTGCTGAGCACTCCCAGAGGAAACCTTGTTTGAGAAACAGAGATCTACAAATTAATGCTTTGGTATTTGCAAGCCCACCAGTGTACAAGCAACAATATAGGTGATGTGTTCATGTTTGATTTAGGTGTTATTTGATTGCATTTGACAGATAGAATGTTGGCAGTTGTAGGGATCATAAGTATGATTTGTCCATCTGGGGTTGAGTGGGTAAGTGGCTGGCCCAAGGTCCCAGAGCAAGTTAGTGGTGGAGTTAGGACTTGTACCCAGTGTCCTGACTGCCAGTCAAAACCCTCCCATTCTGCCATACCTTCTTTTCTTGGTGTTTTTAAAGATTCCATCTAGTTCTAAAAGTATAAAATTCTCAGTAGGGGTAAAGAAATTAATCCCCGTGCACTCTGAGATGCCCTCTCTTCTTCACTTACCCCTTCTTACCCTTCACTTCTTATCTTTATCCGTAGGCTCCAAGCAGCTTTACTTCCCCTCTACAAGACTGCATTTAGGTCCTAGACAAATTGAATTTGTCCAATAACCTAAATAAATCTAATCACTTCTTTATATGTGATTAATTGGTGGGACTTACTCTACTAACTCAAACACCACTTTCAGTAAGACACACTCTTCTTTAGGCCCGTAGTGCTCCCCATGACCTATTGGAGCCTCCCCCGTCCTTCGCCTGCTGCTCTGGTATTCAGGAGTCCTGGTTGGCATATTTTGTGTTACTAGAGGGTAGGTCAGGCCCTATTTGGCTCTTGTCCCATGATTTGAAAACTGAACAAGTACAGAGTTGCTAGTAAGTACTCATCAGAAAAGCAGGAAAGGGAATGTGTGGGGGCTGTGGGTGGCCCTAGGAGAGGTTCTTAACAGCCTGGTTCAGGGATCCTGTAAGCGAAGGCTAGCTTGTCCACTTCCTCCTCACTGCTGGCTCCTTTTTCTCTCACGCGATGTACAGTCACCGAGCTCTTCCTTCACACTCTCCAGCTCCCCATAGCTACACTATCACAATTCTTTCCTGGTATGGACTTAATGTTTGTGTCCTCCCAAAATTCATAGGTTGACATCCTCACTGACAAGACAATGGCATGAAGAAGTGTGGCCTTTGGAAGGTGACTGGTCATGAGGGCTCAGCTTTCATGTATGGGGTTAGTGCTATTCTAAAAGAGACCCCAGAGAACTCCCTCAGCCCTTCTACCATGTGAGGATACAGTGAGAATACAGCAGGCTATGATCAAGGAGGGGGGCCCTCACCAGACACCAGATCTGCTGGCACCTCCATGTTGGACTTCCCAGCCTCCAGGACTCTGAGAATAAATGCCTGGGTTTTAAAGCCACCCAGTCTCTGGTATTTGTGTTATAGTAGCCTGAATGAACTTAGATACCTCCTGAGTAGGCCTCCTACTCTTGGACCCTTTTCCTCCAATCTACTCACTACACACCTGCCACAGTATCTTCTTTAAACTATTTTTATCTTCTGCCTCCTGCTTAATCCACGAAGTCCAAATGCTTCCGTTTTACTTCTACAGTCTTTGAGTAACCATTCTTACCTCTAACAACCTCATTACTTGCTAGTCCTCCAGATAAACATCTCTATGAATAAAATAAATGCCTCTCATCATAGACCAGTAAGCCAGACATTCATGAGGTCGGAAAAGGTATGCACCTAGAGAAATGCAAATGGTTGATTGGGAAGATTAGAAGATGTGATCAGTAGGCGCTAATAAGGGTTCATGGAAAATACATTCATTATATTAATACCACTTCCTGGACTCACTGTTGTCTTTGTTAGGGGTTATCAAACTGTTAGATCAGGGGATTGATATAGACATGGCATTATCTATATTTTAGCAAAGCCAATTTTTTTCTTAATAATATTTTGAGTAAGATGGATGAAGTTTTGTGAACCGGCTATAATGTGTTTCCACTAATGTGATATGGGACTGTATTAGCCAGGGTAAATGTTAAGCTGCAGTAACAAAGAGACCCCAAAATTACAATGGAGTAAGCAAAAGATACATAACAGTCTGGGTGGCCCTGGCTGACAGTGCAGCTCTGTTCTATGAGATCAGTCAAGGTTCTAGGTTTCTTCCACTTTATATGTCTCCATCTGCAAATCCAACTTAAGGTGCAGCCACAACATTCCAGCTAGCAGGAAAGAGAAGAGAGAATATGAAAAGTTAGTATAGAAAGTCAGCCTGGGCCAGGCACAGTGGCTCACGTATGTAATCCCAGCATTTTGGGAGGCTGAGGCCGGCGGATCACTTAAGGTCAGGAATTTGAGACCAGCCTGGTCAACATGGCAAAACCCCATCTCTACTAAAAAAGATACCAAAATTGACCAGGCGTGGTGGCTTATCTCTGTAATCCCAGCATTTTGAGAGGCTGAGGCGGACAGATCACGAGGTCAGGAGATCAAGGCCATCCTGGCTAACACGGTGAAACCCCGTCCCTACTAACAATACAAAAAATTTCTGGGCGTGGTGGCACGCACTGTAGTCCCAGCTACTTGGGAGGCTCAGGCAAGAGAATCACTTGAACCCGAGAGGCAGAGGTTGCAGTGAGCCAAGATCATGCCATTGTACTCCAGCCTGGGCGCCAGAGCGAGACTCTGTCTCAAAAAAAAAAAAAAAAAAAAAAAAATTAGCAGGGCATGGTGGCACATGCCTGTAACCCCAGCTACTCAGAAGGCTGAAGTAAGATAACCCCTTGAACCCTGGAGGCAGAGGTTGCAGTGAGCCAAGATCACACCACTGCACTCCAGCCGGGGCAACAGAGCAAAACTCTGTCTCAAAAATAGAAAAATAAAAATAAAGAAAGTCAGCCTGTAGGAAGCAAATTGGAGTATCACTCCTACTCATATCCCAAATTCTAGTCACATGGCCCACTCCTGTATGCAAGGGAAGCAGGGAAATGTAGGTTCTGTATGGGTATGCTGTGCTTAGCCAAAACTCAATGGGGATCACGGGACTCTTTGCTCAAAGGAAGAAGGGGAGAGGATAATATATTGGGAACAGTAGCAGCTCTGCCACATTGACCTTTGGCCATTCATTTCTCCTCTTTAGCCCTCAAGTTCCCACCTATTGCAAAAGAATAGAAACATTTACCTGCCCTATCTCACAGAGCTGCTTGGAGGATAAAATTAAATCAAATACATGAGTGTTTTGAATTTTTTAGGATTTTTTAAAAGTGCTGTGCTAGAATTCAAAATGCTGCAACCACTTTTTAAAAACCTTGTTAGTTTCTTACAGTTAAACAAACACATACCATATGACCCAGCAATTGCACTCCTAGGTATTTGCCCAAAAGAAATAAAAAAATATGATCACATAAAAATCTGTATAAAAATGTTAATAGTGGTTTATTCATGGAAGCAACTCAAATGGATAAAGAAAGTATAGTACATCCCTAGAATGAAATACTACTCAGCAATAAAAAGGAATGAATTCCTGGATATACACATTAACCTGGATGAACCTCAATGCATTATGCTAAGTGAAAAAAAGCCAGACTCAAAAGACTTCCTGCCGTATGATTCAATTTATATGACATTCTGAAAAAAGTGAAACTATAAAGGCAGAAAGCAAATCAGTGATTGCCCTTGTATTGGTGCTTGCACAACTGAGTTTCTGTCAAAACTCTGAAAAGGGCAAACTTTATGCAATAATTTATGCCTTAATAAACCTGACCATAAAAGAAAAGGTGCTGTGCTAATGCAAACTATTAATGAATTATCATCTATCTAACAGCTGAAAAAATGAATTGCCCCCACATCTGAATGAGATAATATAGTTCATAACTGTCACCTGTATATTACCTCAAATGAACCCCGCAGCAGCCCTGTAAAACAACGAGGAGAACCTCTTTCTCCTCTTACCAGATGAAGCTCAGTGTTCTTAAATTATTTACCAATATCATACAACTAGGGAGTGACACAGCTGCAATTTTAACCAGGTTCTCTGATTTCTACTCTTTTCTCTTTTAATGCCATTATGCCATCTAGGAGTTTTGAATAATGTCAGACAGACGAAAAAAAATCTAGTGATTTGGAGTGAGAAGCAATATAAGACCAATGGATCTTTTATAACTCCAAATCCAGCTTTATCTAGCAACCCAGGAAGAATCCTCTGAAGGCTTTCTCTTCTAAAATTGAGACTACCCTCTTTTCCCTAGGGATTAAATGTGACCCATGCAGCAGGAGGGGGCTCTCTGCCTGTGAGAAAACAACATAGAGAGACTCAGTGGCGTCCAGAAATTGGCCTCTTTGCGACTCACCAATAGCACCCTTCCCATAGGCCATGGTAGTGCTGGACACAGTCACTGGAGTCCTGAGGCCAGAATACGCAGCAAAAAAAGAAAGTAGGATGACGGGATCCTCCTAACCAAGGAGGACTGTGGTGGGAAGTAGGTGTAGAGATGGAGACTGAGTATTAAATGCTTTTTTGTCCTGATCTGTGGATTAGAAAGATTGCCCAGTCCTGATCAGCTCATGTCAGTCTCTTGCCACAGGATAAAAGTCATTAATATCTGTTTGTTACAATGAATGAAGTGTTCTTACCTGTGTTAGGTGGTTTGATCCTCACTCCAACTCAGAGAAAATTATATTCCTACCATCTACTTTTGCAGATGAGAAAATAAAGGCCCAGAGAAGAAAGTTATTTTGCCAAGGACATCCAGCTAAAAATTGGTGAAGCAGGACTTGAATCTGTCTTCTGCATCCAAAGTCCATATTCTTCTTCTTTTTAAAATCCACATTTTTTTTTCCTTACATCACTCTGCCCTTTTTTTTTTTTTTTTTTTTTTTTAAGATCTCAGCAGATGCAGCCCCTGAACTCACCAAGTACATGGACTAGGGGATGCATCACAACCAATATTATGTTGTCACGATGTGAAATTGAATAGTTAGAGATGTGCTCCCACACAGTTTCTTATCGGCAGTTGTTTTTAATAATGTATTTGTCATTCGTGGGTCCTTTAACCCAGAGGTCCTCAACCCCCTCCCCTAGCCCCCAAGTCCAGGGAGGTGAGCTGCAGGTAAGCCAGCATTACCTCCTGATTAGATTCTCATAAGAGTGTGAACCCTGTTGTGAACTCTGCATGTGAGGGATCTAGGTTGTACGCTCCTTATAGAATCTAATGCCTGATGCTCTTGAGTTGGAACATTAATACCATCCCCCTTGTCCCATCCACGGAAAAATTATCTTCCACAAAACCGGTCCCTGGTGCCAAAAAGGTTGGTGACGGCTGCTTAAACCAAAGTATATTTATTTATTTAAATCCATTTATACCTTGTAAACCAAAAATAAAATTCTAAGCCCCCAACTAATTGAATGGACCCCCGTCTTGGCAAAGGGGATTCCAAAGAAACCTGAAAAACTAGTTTATACCATGATGGGAAGGGAGTCTCAGACATGCCTCACTGAACTCGCCTCCCTTTGGAGTTCGGGCACAACTGACCAGCAGTAACATTAAAAGAGAGATCTTAAGACTGACAACACAGACTGTTTGTAGCAATAAGATACCAAATTCCAACCTGACTGTAGTGTAGCGTCACATGACAGATAGCAGGCCTTGAAAGAAATCAAAATATTATATCCCAAAATACATTTCTTTGACATATTTTGAAATGGTCCTGCAAAGCTGTCTTTTGTGGAAGAAATTCACATTCTATAGAGAATCCCTTTCCCTTTCCAGGTCTTTTTCTGATCTTGAAGAGATTAGCTGAGAGTCTAGCACCTTTTAAAGGTCTGAATAGGAAACATGGCCATCTATTGCCTCTAAGACTGGCCATCTATGAGACTTCTTCTACATACTAAGAACCTCTGTCTCCATAATTTTTTCTATTGATTACAGGCCTTTAGGTAATAACTCTTATAACCAATTGCCAATCAGAAAATCTTTGAATCCACCTGTGACCTGGAAGGCCCCCCATCTACCGCTTAGTGATGTCCTGCCTTTCTGGACCCAAGAAATGCTTACCTCACATGTATTGATTGATATCTTGTGTCTCCCTAAAACATATATGGTGAAGCTGTAACCCAACCACCTTGGGCACATGCTCTCAGGAGCTCTTGGGGCTGTGTCACCGGTCATAATCCTTAACCTTGACAAAATAAACTTGTAAATTGGTTGAAACCTGTCTCATATACTTTATAGTTCACAACTTTATAGAGGAAGTAAACTCTTTGAACATTACCCTGCCCTTTCTTTATTTATTTTGAACTGACCTTTTACAACTTGTAATCATTGTTCCTAATCCTACTCTTTCAAGTTCTGTGAATGAATCATTCTAGCTCTGCCTTCCACAGTTTCACATGCTCTGTTCTATCACAGTGCTCAGTCTATTGTGGGTCTGTCTTGGTCCTTGTCCAAAGAGGGAAATTGCTAGGGGGACCCCATTTCAACATGGTCCCCAGTGTGTGAACCCCAGTGGTGCCTTCAGACCCAGGTCTTTATGCATTAGGGAAGGGAAGACTCTCAGAGGATTTTACAGAGCAAAATAGAATGATATTTTCCTTTAATTAAGGATTTTGCTTTCTTGGAGAAAGGCTGTAAACTGCAACAACTACTTTATTCTTCAAAACCTGCCTCCTGCCACAGCACAGTGCTTTTGTGTTCACAGTTTTCCAACTCACATCACCCCAAATAACCCTATTCCGTTTACCCTCCTGAAGGCTGGGCAGCCCCCCGCCCCCCAGCCACACTTCAGCTCCTCTAAGTGCGGGAGCTTCTGCACTGCCTAATTACCTGCCCTATGGAAGCCAGGAGGAGACTTCAGTCCCAGCTGGAGCCCAGCTGCTAGAGAGATGGAATATTAAGACATTTTCCTTTCTTCAGAATCCTTGTTAATTCTTCCTGGTGGTGATTAGCCAGTTATTTTTAGCTCCATCTAAGCTCCCTGGTTAGTATTCAGGGCTGGTTTAGACAGCTCTGAGGCACACTCACCATGTAATGCTCTGATTCCATTTGGTCCCATTGAATTGAATAAAATTAACTTGCATGGCAGGCCCATCCCCCATCCTCACCAGGTGCTCCTCTCCTGCCTCTTCTTGAGGCACTGGCTTCTGTCCAAAGGGCCTACGGCTCTGGGTTCAGGGACAAAGTTTTACAGGACGGATCTGGGAAACGTGAAATTTTGAAGCCATATGAAGAGACGGAAATAAAACTGCAATGGGAGTAAAGAAATTAAGGTTTTAGTCTGGACTTTGTCACTAGCCATCTGTGTAACACTGGGCAAGTTACCTTCCTTTTCTAAGCCATCGTGAAATGGTGTGGCTGGACCAGTCAGCCCCTAAGTCCTTCCCAGGACTAAGACGCTATAGAGTCACCAAGTGTAAAATAGGAGCTGAGCATGAAGAAACCTGAGCCTGGGGGAGAGCATCTTGACAGCAAAATGCAAGTGCCTTTTTCTTTCTTCTTTTTATTCACCTAGCTTCTCTTTTCCGAAGCGATTCTCCTGCCTCAACCTCCCAAGTAGCTGTGAAAACAGATGTGTGCCACCATGCCCAGCTAATTTTTTACTTTTAATTTTTAGTATAGACAAGGTCTCACTATGTAACCCAGGTTGGTCTGGAACCCCTGAGCTCAAGTGATCCTCTCACCTCAGCCTCCCAAAGTATACCATAATGCTTTGATAACAGACCACACATTCTGCCCTGGCATTCCTTTTGATTGGAGGCCCATGACAGATCCCTCTGCATCCTCAACTGTCCACATACCTTTTCATTTTCCCCCATTTTGTTTTCAAGCTCATGGATTGTGATATTTGCACAATTTTTGTCAAAGCCAAAGCAACTATGGACCCCATCCATAAAGGTTCTTTTATCACTTAGACCTTTCCTGGGCTTCCTTCCAGGTAAAGCCCCGGGCCCTTCCTCCACTGTCATCTGCAGCATGTTGCTGTTGAAAGCTGGGCTTACCAGAACTCCTTGGTCCCTCTCCTAGCCTTCCTTGAGGGTACAGTTCCCACTGGACTGGCCTCTAGCCCCTCCACAACCAAGTCACAACAGTGATGGTCACTTCTGAAATAAGTAGAACAGGCATGAAGACAGTGGAGTCTTGCTAACCTGTGGCTGTGAGACATGATGGAGTCATTGTGTGTTCACCTTTAAAAGGTTCCCAAGGCTTCTACCAGGGCGCAGGTTGATTGACCAGTAATCCCTTATGGTGCAGTTAAGATAACTATGTCTGGAACAAAGACTTCCAAGTAGAACAGGCCAGCTGACTGCTAGGCTGGGTCGGATGGGAGCAGTCCTCTCCGGCTGGGATCCCCGAGAGCCTTTCCCTGCCTTATCTCCTGGTTCACCACTCTGTACCAAGCAGTCATATCTGAGTGACCCCACCCAGCTGTGCCAGAGGGAGAGCTCTTTAAATTGTTGCTGTTTGGACAAAAATCAGGCAAAACCAAGCCCAACGCATCAATTGTATGCCCCTCACTGCAACCAAGTCACACTTGAAGGGAGCCCGGCTGGCTGGCACCTGCCCCTCCCTCCCTCTGGGTTTCAGAATTGAAGGAAACTCTCGTAAACCTTCTAATGCTGGGACTACACATTTTATTGTAATCATAAGTAGAACATAATACCACAACAGGTGCACTGGGACACTTGCTTAAATAATAAATGCAGTCAGCTTGGTTGCCTATTCACCCAGCCCTTCAGGCGCCTGAACAGCTGTGGGCTAGGGGTGGTGGCAGCTTCTGCCCAAGGTTGTATTGTTCAGGGTGAATCAGAAAGAAAATGTTCTTACCTTGGACTCAGGTAGTACAGTGTGAATGCTGACACACACCGCCATTCTTCCACGCCTCGGTGTTATGGGGCCCAGTTCAAATACTAGCTGTGTGTTGCGGAAAGACCATTTAACCATACTGAGTCTGTTTTCTCACTTGTGAAACTAAGATGCTAGAATTCAGGGGAATTCTGATGAGTAAATGAGTGAGGGAGTGTGGTTCTGGGGCCTGTGTTTCCTCTGTCAAAATCCACTCACTCCCTGGGGCTGTGATCGAGAAATCTGCCTCTGAAGCTTGTCCTTGGTCAGAGAAGCCCCCTAAGGGTTAAAAGACAATTATGGACCACTTCATACTCACTAGGATAGTGCTTATTAAAAAAGAAAAAAGAAAACCCTAGAAAATAACAAGTGTCAGTGAGGACGTGGAGAAATTGGAAGCCTTGTGCACTGTTGATGGGAATGTACGATGGTGCAACCTTTGTGGAAGTTCCTCAGAAAATTAAATATAGAGCTACCATATGATCCAGCAATTCTACTTCTGGGTATTTACCCAAAAGAAGTCAAAGCAGGAACTCAAGGAGATATTTGTATGCCCTTGTTCATAGCAGAGCTATTCACAATAGCTACAACATGGAAGCAATCCAAGAGCCCATTAATGGATGAATGGATGAACAAAAGGTGGAATACAGTGCAGCCTTAAAAAGGAAGGAAATTGGCCCGGCGCGGTGGCTCATGCCTGTAATCCCAGCCTTTGGGAGGCCGAGGCGGGGCGGATCACGAGGTCAGGAGATCGAGACCATCCTGGCGAACACGGTGAAATCCCATCCCTACTAAAAATACAAAAAAAAAATTAGCTGGGCGTGGTGGCGGACGCCTGTAATGCCAGCTTCTAGGGAGGCTGAGGCAGGAGAATGGTGTGAACCTGGGAGGTGGCAGAGCTTGCAGTGAGCGGACATCGCGCCACTACACTCGAGCCTGGGCGACAGAGCGAGACTCTGTCTCAAAAAAAAAAAAAAAAAAAAAAAAAAAAGGAAGGAAATTTTGACATGTGCTACAACATGGATGAACTCTAAGGACATTACGTTAAGTGAAATAAAACAGGCACGAAAGAACAAGTACCGTACTCATAGGGGACTGTACTCACTCATTTGAAGTAACTAAAGTGCTCAAAGTCACAGAGACAGAAAGTAGAATGGTGGTTGTGGGGGTTTGAGGGGAGGAGGGAAGAGGAGCTGCTGTTTAATGGATACAGAGTTTTAGTTTTGCAAAATGAAAAGAGTTGTAGAGATGGTGTGCACCACGATGTGAATGTGCTTAACATAAGTGAACTATGATTAAAATGGTAAATTTAAGCATATGGGTATTTTACCACAATAAGAGAGAAAGAGAATTATAGAGCACAATGGAAGTGACAGTTGAAGGGGTCTTCAACCAGTGCAGGCATTTTCATTTGTTTTATTTCCTCTACAGGTGTAGAAAATAATACTACTATAGTAAATGCTACTGAGCATTCACCTGGCTTTGCCCATATCATCACCTCCAATTTTAATAGCAATCCACTTAAGTAGGTAGCATCATCCCCAGTTAACATAAGGAAACTATGGTTCAGGGGTTGGGTAAGAATGGAATGAGTTATGGCATGAGCCAGCTACTTCCTGGCACAAGGCTTCAGTGGTCATGATGGTATGTACTAGGCTCTGAGAGAATAAGTGTACTTGAAGCTTCTCTGTGGTCTCTGGAAACTCTTGGTCATATTGAGGAGACATACATGGTGAGAGAGGCTCAAACTGGAGCCTTGAGGCCACAGGAAGGGGGAATCACCGAGATTCAGGAGTTCATAAAAAGGAGCAGGCACTGAATTGGCTGAAAAAAGGAAAGTGTTGAAGGGCCTGAATTCTGGGGGACAAAAGATAAATGTAGATTTAGAGAGAAAATAATATTTATTAGCAGGAAAAAAGTGAAGTGCAATTACAAACAAGATTTCCTAATGTGGGTATGTGGGTAAGAGGTCATCAGGCTGGAGAAAGCCAATGTAGGGATTGCTACTGGAGGCACATTTAAGTCCACGTAATAACAGCTAATATTTATTGAGCCCAGCTTGTGTGGCAGGCAATGTTCCAAGCTCTTTATATACATAATGCATTCAATCCTCACACCAACCTGATGAGGTAAGTCTTACTCGTTACACTCATTGCATAGATGAGGAAACTAAGGCTCAGAGAAGTGAAGCGATTTAGTCCAACATTGCAGAGCCAGGGAGTAGCACAGCCAGGATGCAAATTCAGAATGTGGACTCCAGAAGCCTCATACCCAACTCTGACTCTGTGGGGTGATCGCAAACATGAGTCTTTATTATTTAACAAAAATTATTTGTACTTGGTCATACACATGATGAGCAACCTTGTTTGGTCAGAAATTAATATTTTGAGAATAGTTGCTGCTGTTCATGTTTTGTGCATAACACATATCACAGATGCTCACAAAAAGCTGATAGACAAATATGAGGAGCTATAAAGGTGGGAAGGCTTCTCCATGTTCCTGTTCAGAGCCGGTAACCATGGCAACAGTAAATTACAACTTCATTGCTGCAGACCCACACAGCCAGCAGAGATTACAAGAGATGGTCACCGAGATCATCAAGGACCTAAGGTGGTCAGGATATGGTCGTTTTAAGTGACAGAAACCTAACTCAAACTAGCTTAAGCAATAGGACAAAAATCTGGCTTATCAAACACATTTCAGGAACAGCCTGGAGCGGAACCAGCTTAGAAACACACACTGTCAGCAGAGATTTCATAGACATCAGTCCTCAAGACCCCACCTTAACTTTAAGTCACGCTTTCTTTAAATTTCCCCAAAGACCATTTATGTGAGAATCATTTAGAGAAGTGGGGTAGAGGAGTGTATTAAGAAGTCAATTTCTGGAGGGGATTCTTGATCTACTAAATCAGATTCCCTGAGCAGGAATCAGATTCCCTGGCCCAGGAATCTGAATGTTAAACATGCTTCCCAGGTAACTTTTGCAAGTCTCAATGTGAGAACCACTGCCTAGGTTATAACAGCAACAAGGTATGTCATGTGATCTATTCCTTTGTCACACAGAACCATGTCCCTTTCCTAATATCTCAAGTATTTACCCAACAGTGTGATTACGTGATTAAAGCCATTTTCCCCACCCAACTGTAGGGTTCATGAGAGCAGGAACTACATTTGTTGGTAAAATGCCCTCCATTGCATCCCCATTGCCTAACTCAGTGTCTGGCATATAGTGAGTGCTCAATAAATGTTTATTAAATGAATGAATGAATGAATGGACTTTAGTCCACAGAGTTGCTCTCACATTCTTTTCTCACTTAACCCACACAACAAGCCACAATGAGGTAAGTAGGCTAGACATTATTATTACCATTTTTCAGGCAAAAAAACTGAAACCCAGAGAGAGACTGCCCAAGTCAGGTACTAAGTGGTCTTTCAACTCTCCTTCTATGTCTTCTTATATGATACTTCAAACAGGGTGGCACAAAGTTCCAGTGGAGTAGCCGGCCATTAAGGATGTCCCCAGAAAAGGCGATAGGGCACGTGAGATCTGATGCCTGTCCCCAGCTGAGCTGCAGGTCTCCTTCCTGGACACACCTTTCTGTTTTATTTCTTATCTCTTCCTAGTTCAGCTCCACAGCTGTTCTGTATGAACCTCCTTCCTTCTCTCTAGGGGTCAAGTGAGGAAATCAAAGGGAGAACGGGAAAAAAGAAGAGTCTGGTTACTCAGAGATTTGCAAATAAAGTTCTGATCTGCAGAGAACAGGACAAAGAATCTTACATTATATAAAATCTCCCAAACCCAGTCTGCTGTCTATGCACCCTGAGATCAGAACACCGACAAACACACATCCAAAAGTGGAGGGGAAAGGAAGCCAATGTTTCAGCATGATGATGGCTATCAAATAGCCATAATCATCTGCAAAGATGCAATGCAACTTCGAGGCGTTTTGTCAAATATTGATAAGCATTTCCTGAGTACTATCATGCTCCTGACAGTCCACTGGGCACAAGGGAGGGAAGACACAAAAGATTTGAGACATAGACCCTTGCCTGAAGGAATACATAGCAGCTTTTCTGTTGGAAAAAATGCAATGTTGTAACACAATTAAGGGAGGTATCAAAGTATGTAGTTAGCTACATTTTGATTTTAATGCTGTGGGAGGTCAAGATTGAGCTGTTTGGACTGGAGGGCAAAGAAAGTGGTCATGGAAAATGTGATGGGTCTAGAGAGACAGTTATAATTTTAAAAGGCAGTGGAGATGGGGAGGATTCCTGAGAAGGCAGGACTGAGCATGGCTGAGAGCATCGCTGACTGGACTAGAGAAGAGGCTCTGGCAGGAGGAGATGGTGAGGTGCTAGCGTCCCTGTACCCTCGGGCCAGTCTGCCTCATTTTGCTCCTGGCCCCACTGTCTGCTGCTTGTGCTTTCCTTCCCTCTCCACTAGAATGGGGTGGTCATGATGATATAATAATAAATACTCTAAAAAACATAGGTTAATATAGGGAAATACTTTTTAACAAGTACCTTGTTTGATTAAATTGTGGTTGTTATCATTTAACAACATTCCTTGAGTTTCTGTTGTGTGGCAGGCAGGCACTAGGATAGGGGTGAAAGAGAAGAGACTTCCTCTCAAAGATCCCCAGGAAGATGAGGGAGGAACCCAAGTAATACAATTACATCGCAATTGCATGTGGTAAGTATATCACAGAGGAAGACACAGGGTACTCTGAGACTCAAGGCTGGGTCACCTCTGAGACCACCTGGAAGCATCCCAGGAAGACGTCTCAGAGGAGGTGATGGCTATGGAACCCAAAGAGCAAAAAAGTTTCTCAAATGAAGAGGAGAAAGAAAGGGCAATGGAGGTCGAGGAACTACCTAGTGCTTGAAGTATCAAATGTCATGGACAGGTGAGATAGCAGGTTTTGGTGTGGGGAGAATTGAGATTGGAGAATGAGGTTGGTGTCTGGTGGGGGCTTTGGGTGTCAGGCTAAGGAGGTAAGACTTGGTAGGCCATGGAGAGTAATTAGAGACTTACAAAGGGGAGTGAAGGGGCATGTGGAGGCTGCATCTGAGGTGAGGTCCCCTCCCTCCCCGGGTCTGGCTCCTCATCTGTAAGGTGAGGGGGCTGGAAGAGCCAGCGCATACTCCACACTCTGAGAACTGATGAGCACTCAGAACTGTGTAGTGGATTCACTGTTCCCTCCATTTCCCCAGTCCTCCACCCTGCCTGCAGATTTGTATAATCACTGGACCACAGCACTGCAGAGAGGGCCAGGTTAATAGATATACCTGAAACACTGTTAAATCATTTATTCAACTAAATTTATACTCCAGCACTGGTGAACAAGGCAGTCATGCTATCTGCCCTCCCGGAGTTTATAATCTACCTCACTGTGCACAGGCAGTGGGGAGATGATTGAGAAGCCCAGACTGCTGAAAAGAGGATGGGAAGGAACCTGTGTAGGCCAGTCTGGCTGCCTCGTCTTGCAGCCCTGGGAAAGACAGCACCCATCTCTTCTGGCAGAATGGAAGCTGTGTGTGTCCGCATGCATGCTAGGGCTGGTTGGGGTGGGGCTTGGGGAACCACACTGTCTTTTATCCTGCCTCACACCCACGTGCTGTGGAAGTCTGTCTCCCCTATCAGCCTTCCCGTAAAGAGAGATTTTCAGACTCGAAATGGGAGCAGGCCGGGACTGGAAGCTGTGAGGAAAGCATGGGTGGGATGGACCAGGAACCCTAGAACAGTCCTAGTCTCCCACAAGATGAGCAGACTCGCAGTGGAGGCTTAGGTAAATACAAACCCTCTTGTTCCTGGGCTAAACAAATTCCACTCCACAAAAGCTTCAAAACCAGCTCTCTGGGCATTGTCCCATATAAAGCAATGCTTTCTTTGTTAAATCTTTTAATCCGGCTGTCTCTTATCTTGCCATTCCCCCAAGTTCCCACAGACTCCCAGGGAGCCCTCTCTCTGTTCTGATGCAGATTTATCCAACTGGAACCAGCTTAGGTCCAGGACCAGTTGGAAAGTCATAGTCTGGAGTGGTTGCCGTCATTTGCCCAAAGAGCAAGTCTTAATATGGGTAGAGCCTGGTGGCAGAACTCGGTCCAAGGGTCTAGGTCATCAGAAACTCACCACAGGCTGTTCCTGGGGGCTGCTGTTGGAGACACCCAGGCCTACCTCTCAGCTGCCCCTAGGTCCTGGCCTGTCAGATCCTAGATCCTTGGTTTCCTAACCTTATGACCATGCCCCGGACGTCTCCAGGGGCAATCCTTGCTGGTCCCGGGCTGACATCCTAGTTGGCGCCCATGTCCTCCTCCCCCTGGCAGCTTCAGTATCACCAGCGGAGGATGTGGGGCTACGTAGACCTAAAGGAAGAACCTGAGGCAAAATTAATGGAGAGTTTATTTGGGGCCAGGCGTGATGTCTCACACCTGTAATCCCAGGCTTTGGGAGGTCGAGGTGGGTGAATCACTTGAGGTCAGGAGTTTGAGACCAGCCTGGCCAACATGGTGAAACCCTGTCTCTACTAAAAATACAAAAATCAGCTGGGTGTGGTGGCATGCACCTGTAATCCCAGCTACTCAGGAGGCTGAGGTTAGTGGATTCTTTGAGCCCAGGAGTTTGAGGCTGTAGTTAGTGAGCTATGATTGTGCCACTGCACTTCAGCCTGGGCAACAGGGCGAGACTCCATCTAAAAAAAAAAAAAGAGAGAGAGAAAAAAGAGTTTATTTGGGCCAAGGTTGAGGCCTCCAACCCAGGACACACTTTCAAGTTGTCTTGGGGAGTACTCTGGAGAACAAAAGAGAGGCTCCAGTGTTTAAAGAAAAAAGGACAAATCGGGAGGGGGAGGTTACAAACGTTGTTGTTCGTCAGGAATTCTCATTGGTTTGCAGAAATAACATTGGTCCGTGATTATCTATACTTTGTGAACTACAGTATGTATGGCATGTTATGGCCACTTGCCTTCAGTTAGTCTAGCGCCTGCATAGCAAGTGGCTTCGCCACAATTATTTCACTCAAGGCGGAGTGACCTGACTGCCCTTTCATTCCAGTTCCTCTCTGGGCCTGATAATTTAAAGGGGTTCGTATTCCTCAGATAAAAGTGTGCTTTTCTTTTTTTTCCCACAACTATATGGAAAGTAGAAATAACATCTACCTCATTTTTTCTTGGAGAAATAAACAAAAAGAAAAGAAAGAAACCACTTACCACACAGAATTATCGTGAGATTTAAAGTAGATAATATATATAAAGTGCATATACCTGCTGGTAACTGTTGAACTCATTTCTCTTCCAGGTAGTCAGATACTCAAATAGCTAACAAAAATTTTCTGAGTATCTGCTATATATGCCCAGTGCTGTGTTAAGCAACACAGCAGGCTCAGCAGAGGTATGTTCTACGTCGTTTTTATTCCCAATTAACCAAGTAATCAGAAATGGGTATTATGGGCTTCCTGTGTACTCAGCATCACGCTAGAAACAGTGACAAATTAAAACATGCATGAAACATGACAAGGTACCCTCCCATGAACTCATTCTGGGGAGATTAAACAAACACACAGAAAAAGTGAAATAATAATACAAGAACAACTAACAATGCTGAAAGCACAGATACAAGGACCACAGGATGCACACAATCCTCTGCTAAATGGAGTGGCTTGTCTGGCAGAATACAGGAGGCCTCAGGCTAGAAATTTGGAAATCAAGAGGCCATATGGGAGCCTGGAGGCTGAGGGTGGGAGTGGGGATTGCTTGAGCCCGGGAGTTCCAGCCCAACAACATAGCAAGACCCTGTCTCTACAAAAAAACGTTTTTTTTTTAATTAGCTGGTTGTGGTGATATGTGCCTGTCATCCCAGCTATACAGGAGGCCGAGGTGGGAGGACTAGCTTGAGCCCAGTGGTTTGAGGCTGCAGCGAGCTATGATGGTGCCATTGCACTCCAACTCAGGCAACAGCAAGACCCTGTCTCTAAATAACTGAAATTAATTAAATAAATACAAATAAATGAGAATGGTGAGTATTTAAAAAAAGCACGAGAGAGGCCATATAGAGGGAACAGAAAGTGCAGGGAGTGGGAATTCACAACTATGTTACTTGGGTTTTTGTGGCAATGATGGTAGTAATTGTGCTTATTGTAGCTTTGGTCAAGAGAAGAGGCTAAAACATGTAGTTTGGATCACCCTGTAGAAAAGGTGGAACAATGTGGTAGATCAAAGGGCTGTGGGGTCGACCCACTGGATGGGACAACGTGCTCCACCTCTCGTCATGAGCTACCTGGAGCAAGTCACTGAATTTCTCTGTCTCATTTGCTGTTTCTACCTCCCAAGGTTGTTGTAGAGATTAAATAAGACAGTTCGTATGTCTCAATAAGCCTAGCATCTGGCATTTAGGTACCAATCTATTAGCTTTTATTATTATTAATAAAATAAAGGAAAGTCATAGTCTCCTTTTCTGCTCTTTATGTTGGGCATGCAACCCATCCTACACCTTGCAAATCTTTTTTGCTGAGAAAGACGGGGCTACTGCTACAGTTGTGAATTGCGTTTTTAGAATTAGTTTTCATGTTTTATTTGCTAATATATTTGGTTTGGAAATACACAACTTCAACCATTCAAGGAAGAAAAGCCCTGAGTGTTTTATTTATCGCAAACCCAATGTCTACTGTCCACTGTAAGAGACAACCTTGTCCAGCTGGCCTTATTTTGTTGTTTTTGTTGTTCTGTTTTGTTTTGTTTTAGGTTTTTAGTAGCCTGAAGTCATGGTTTTTAGTTTCTGTCTCTAGTAATAAGCAGAAAAGAGGCATGAGGAAGGAGCTTTACTGGTCCAATCAGAAACAGAAACTAAGAACCCATGACTGTATTCTCTCCCTTGGACACCCTAAAGCTTCCGAGTAGATAGGCACCTACACCCTGGGCCTGCAGGACAGTCTGGTGCCAGGTGTGGCTGCCTTCTCAACCCAGTTAGTCTCAGTCTGGAACCCCCTGGTTCTGGGCATGTAGATTTTGGTCTATTTTTTTTTCTCCTGGCAAGACAGCAAATCAGAGGGACTCGATGAACTCAAGGCAGTTTTCTATTGTCCATAATAGGTGGGAATGGGCTTAGCAAGAACACGTAAAATCCACAATCCACCTGCTTCTTAAACAAATACTTTACTGTAATCACTCACAGGCTCTAACATTGATTGATCTTGTGTCCTCTGCCTAGTCCTCCTCTGGTGGGTGTATTAATGATGAGAGCCTAAAGGCAACTGGCAAAGAGAAGGCTAGAGACAGAGTGAAGAAGGGGAAGAGGATCTACAAATTGAACTATTAGTCTGAATAATTAAGAACTGACTCTGTTTGAAAATTGACTTTTATAATGGTTTGGCTAGAGCTGGGGCCCAAGAGGCTCCATTCTAGCCTCATGATGATAACCATGGGGCCAAAAACCAGGCCTGCACAGTGCTTTTCTTATTGAAACAGCTGCTGCTATCATTACCCAAAGGAAGGTGTTTCCTGGGGCCAGTAGCCCCTAAGCAGTCTTTCAGCCAAATTATTATGAGTAGGGAAAGGCTCTGAGGCCAGGCCCACATAGCCTGGAAGGACAGTGGCTTATACCCATTGGGGTTGCTGTCACAAGAAGGAACAAGTGAACTGGGCCCCTGGCTTCAAGGCCCTGAATTTTGGAGCTTGGGAGGATTTTGCAGCTTCCTTTGTTTTTCCTTCAATCTTACATGAGACAGTTTCATGGAATTAAGATTAAGGCAGGGATGGTATTTGCCACAGGTAGTGACTTGCCATCTCTTGGCCAGGTTGGCCCCGAGCCCCCACTGTGAGTGAACCATAGGCTGGGTCACATTCACTTTGCTTTTGTGCGGGTAGCAAGTTGGGTCTATCTGAACACACAATCTGCAAATTCACTAGCAAAGGAGTTGTTTATTGTACTTCTTTAGCCTGTGGGGTCAACTCATTGACCCAGAAGAAGGCAGTCAGAGATTTACAGGAGACAGACCAGGACTCTACATAAGCTGATTTTCCCTGGCAAATGACTGAATCCCTCCATACTTCAGTTTCTCCTTCTATAAAAAAAGGGGCAAAAATGCTTGCCACTCAGAATTGTTAGGAGGAGTATAGGTGATCAAAATTCGTACAATGTCTAGCATGACAGTCAATAAACTTGTCTTCCCTTCATATACCCAGTGGTAGCTGCATTTGCAGTCTCCTGACAGGGGAGACTGTTCTCTTCTGAAGCGGAGTCCCCAGGCAGGAGCTGCTGCTGGCATAAAACCGTCTGTTGAATTGTATTGTTGTTGCATGGAAGGCGAGAGGACTCCTAATGTTTGATGTCTTTGGGGCTTTCACTTTGAAGGACAATGGGGATACACCTTTGCCTTGGAAAAGGAGTGACTCAAGTACAAGGCAGGTAAAACCATGGAAAGCAGCAAAAGATCATGGGAACCCTTAGGCTGCTCTGAAGACCATACCATGAAAATCGAGATAAGCTGGTGCTTTCCTCAGTCAACAGGAGCACTCAGTCAAACAGAGCTCCTGGCCCCCGCCCAGCGAATGAAGAGTGGTCGATTCATGAAGAGCCTGGAATGGAGAGAGCACCTGTCAGAAGAGGTGATGGGGCATGAGTATGTGTACCAAGTTCAGAGTTCAGGCTCCTTCAGTCCTACTGACCAATAGGGAAAACACTGAAAAGAGATGGTGATTCAGGGCTGGCAGTGAGGAAGTCCCCAACTTTATCAACGTACCTGAAGTATTGTTTAGTTCTTCCTGTCTTTGGCTTTTGATAGTTGTGGTCCTCAGCCAAGAAGAGGCAGAGGAAATGGAACAGAGGGTGCTCCTGAGAAATATGGGGGAGGAAGTTATTGTCAACCGGCGCCCCCACCTGCAATTATTGTGAAGTCGGTGCTCCTGATACTTCCCAGTGCCATCCCCACGTCTCATTGTGCTGACTTGGAGGCACTCAGTTCAGAGTCTTTAAACCCTCCTCCTCAGCCTTGGCCAGGCTGTCTGTCTCCTCAGGGCGAGCTCATTTCCAGAACCCAAGAGGTGGCTCTGACCCTATCTTCCCAGTTATTGCTGAAGTTGGGTGGTTGAAACCAGGCAGGGCATCATGCTGGCACCAGGCCAGCCTTGCATCAGGCAAATCTGCTGACTCATCTCTCTCTTCTAAACAAGTTCTGAGAGTTGGCATGCAGGAAGCAGCACCGAGGAGTCTGATGGCGTGGGCCACCTGGCAGGGACTGACCAAGGGGAGGTGGGGAGCAGCCACCTGCCACCCCAATCCCACATTCCTCTAATAGCACCAGGGACAGAAAATATGTGCCTACCCAAGAATTTCAGGACCACAAGTAGAAACAAGTATATCATAACAGGGAAGGTTGCAACATGAGAAATATGCTTTGCCTGAGAAAAGTGGATAACTTGACTTGAATAATCAAAAATTATGTTTGGTGTTTGGAAAAGCTTAGTGGATTCTTTAAAAAGAGCTACACATTTAAAAAAAAAGAGCTACACATTAATATTTGGAAATGAAAGACATACAGAGAATAAAACAAAAAAATGGCCCATAATCTGCACTCCCCCAACCTCAGATAATTGCAGAAGTACTTGATTAGATAATATATATGTACAAAATAAAAAGTGAAAGCTCCCATCCCCTGACTTATCCCTCTCCTAAACACATATTTTTAAGTGCCTTTTCTTTCTTTCCCATGGGAAAAAAATGTATGTATACCCTTACATTTCCATTTGTACTTAAACATCTTTAGAGTACCAAAATCACCTCAGGTTTGCACAACTTCATGGAACACCAACCACATTGTACTTTATGGTGTCCCGAACAGGGGCAATATTCCCATAACACACAGTGTGAATGGTACCCACCAGAGCCGCGCAATGTGGTAGGAGTGCTGTTTCCACATCATAGTGTATCCTGGAGCTCTTTTCAGATCAATACATATGGATCTATCTCATTTTCTTTTAAACATCTGGCTTCAAAGATTCTATCATTTGGATTTACCATCATTTCCTCAACCAGTCCCCTATGGGTGGACAATTTGTTTCCTCCTTCCTCAACTATGAGAACACTCCAATTAGCATCCTTGTACAGATATCTTAGCAAACTCTTGAGAATGTCCATAGAACAAATTCTTACCATTGGGATTCTTAAGTACATACATCTTAATTTTATAGACATTGCCTAATCAATAGCCTCATTTTAAAGAACAACTACTCCAAGGAGCAAAACAGTTTCCCTGACTTAATTCCTCCCTTGAAGGAAGGTGAAAAGGATTTACCTGACATTGTAACAGAATCCCCTTACTGCCAAAACCAAGGTTAACTGTGTATGCATACAGATTGGGTGAATAAGAGAGAGGTGAATTGGATGAGGAAGAATAAAGAAAATTCTTTAGAATCTACAAAGGACTGTCATCTTAACCACTGATATGAAGGAAGGTAGAAAAAGGGGCTCAAAAGGCCTCTTATTCTCATTAACTTGGTTGTTCACCCTAGAGGGACTTTGTCATTCATGACTTAGTCACGTGTTGCATCTATAGACTCATCGTACCTCAGTGAGAGCCACCAAGCAGCTCAGAAAACAAGTGGGGGTTTAACCATGGGCTGTATGCTTTTACTGTATGTGCTAGGATTTTCTCAGCGGTTCCATTATTGAATGTGTGTTTCACGTACCTACTGTAGCTCTACCATAAAGCAACATTATCTCTCATCCTTCTGAGGGTTGACTGGGCTCAGCTGAGTGGTTCTCACTTGGGGTCTCCAATGTCATTGCAGTCATACACAGGCTCTTGTTTCAGCTGGAATTGCCCAGAGGAATTTGTAATTTCCCCCCAGCCTCCTGTAGCTATTATTCTCCTGAAGAGAGGAGGATGGAGGATTGGCCATTAGTATTTGGATCACAAGAGACATGCCTAGCTCAAACTGACTGAAAGGAAAAGATGAAGTTACTGGCTCAGGTAACTTCAGGAATACTTCAGGAGTACCTGGATCTAGCTGTTAAAATAATCTTATTAGGAATTTGTTTCTTTCCATCTCTCAGATTATTTTTTTCCTCTATTAGATTATTTCTCAAATAATGCCACCAAATGCTCCAGGCTTAAGATTAACAAGCTTGGGGAAAAGAAAACATCTCTCCCAGTGGCCTCAGCACCATCCTGAAGCTTTTATTGGATGGAGTGGGTCATGTGTACATCTCTGAACAAGTCTTCATGGCCAGGAGAAGGGGATATACTGGCCAAGCCTGGGCATTTGGCCAACCTCTGGGTCTGGGAGGTGGAATCAACTTCCCCCTAATTGTATGAACTGAGATTGAGGGTGAATTACTTAGTAAAATGAATGTGGAAGAAGGGATACTGTAGGCAAAGGCAAAGGCAAAAGATGTCTACCTATAAGGTCCTTACCTGGGACTGATGTGACAATGCTTGGGAACAAGTCACACTTTGGGTGAACCTGTGGTTCAATTGGCTTTTGAATCCTCAGCTGTGATTAGGAGAACACTAAGACTTTTTCACCTTTGACAGTGGTCAGTAGATATGTAAAATCATGGAATCATTCAATGACTGAGACCCTGAGGACCACTGACTCCAATCCCCCACCCAGTGGTTGAGTCCCTTCCACAGCTCCTCTGCAAACACTTAGAAACGCTCAGTGGCAGGATGTTTGCTCACTGACTTCAAAAGCAATCTGTTCCACCGTTAGGCATCTCTATGTGTTTTTAAAGTTATTATAAAGTAAATACTAACCCTCTAAAATTGACTCCTACATGTTAGACACTGGGCTATGCACTTTACATTCTTATTTCAACTTCGTTTTACAATATTCCTTTGAAAAGAGTTACTATTATTAGCCCTACTTTACAGAAGAGGAAACTAAGAGCAGGAGAAATTAAGTAACTCAGGTATTTTGAGGACAAAAATCCTCATGGTATACCTCTGCATTGTGAAGATCTGCCATTCTGTAATTTTTACCCATTGATCTTATACTTTGGCCTTTTGGAGTTATTTGGATAATTCCTCAAATAATTTCAGACAACTATGACATATCTCCTAGGGCTTCAGTCTTCTAAGGTAAGCATCCATATACTTTCTTTCATTCTGAATGTAAAGTGGTTTACAGAGATTTCACTAGATGCCCTTCTCTGGGCATGCCGAAGTTTGCCTCTTAAAATGTGCCTAAAACCCACTCTGGGCCGGGCGTGGTGGTTCACACCTGTAGTCCTAGCACTTTGGGAGGCCAAGGAGGGTGGACTGCCAGAGCTCAGGAGTTCGAGACCAGCCTGGGCAACATGGTGAAATCCCATCTCTATTAAAATACAAAAACAATTAGCTGGGTGTGGTGGCATGCACCTGTAATCCCAGTTACTTGGGAGGCTGAGGCAGGAGAATTGCTTGAACCCAGGAGGCAGAGGTTGCAGTGAGCCGAGATCGCACCACTGCACTCCAGCCTGGTGACAGAGTGAGACTGTCTCAAAAAACAAAAAACACTCTGTTTCAAAAGGGATCTAACCAGTGTAAAATATTATGGGATATCTTCACTGTGGGTATACAAAACTGTCAGCACAATTCAGACTGCATTTGGTTCTTAAGAAGTCACATTCCACTGACAACTCAGGTTAAGTTTGGAGCCATCTTCCATCCTAAGGTCTTCTTCATCCACGTCTGTGGAGTCTCTCCCAGGTTATAACGGAACAGTTAACTTTTTGAGCCCCTGGGGCAGGACTTTACCTTTATCCTTGTTAAATTTAACCCTGTTCATTTTAGTTTATTGCCCAATTACTGGGAATTTTTATTATATCATTCTACACCCCAGTTATCTCTCCCAGGGTATGGCATCTTCAAATCTGACAGATATGTATTTGTTAAGTCAGAGACTTAAAAGAAATGGACAAAATAGGAACAGGAATAGAAAATGCCACTGGAGGCCTTCTGGACTGAGTCTTCTTAGTTAACAAATCCCACCAACTATACTATCACTCCACCCTCAGTTCTCCAATTCTATCAAGACTTATAAGAGATTTTGTCAAATACTGTGACAGACTTGTCATAAACCATGTCCAAAGATCTATTATTCTGTTAAAATATTTCAGGAGGAAGAGATTAGTTTGTTATTCTTTTATTCATTCAATTATCTAGTATTTATTGAGCATTGGCTCTGCCATTTATTAGCTGAAAGGCCCTGGGCCAGTTATTTAAATCATTAATGAGTTAATTATCTTATCTATAAAATGGAGATAATAACCTCCCATACCTTACATAGCTCATGTTGAAATTAAATTAGATAATAAACCTAAGTAACTTAGAATGGTTCCTGGCAGGTGATAAATGCTCAGTAAATATGAACTATAAACCCTAATTGAACTAGTTAGTGCTTATTTTTCTCAGTTAACACTAGTTTCCCTCCTTTCCTGGGTCCAAACCTCCTCTAGTGTTTATATATTTTTAAATTGATACACAATATCTGTACATATTTATGGGATACGTGTGATATTTTCATACATGAACACAATGTATAATGATCAAATCAGGGCCATTAGGATATCCATCACCTCAAACATAAATCATTTCTTTGTGTTGGGAACATTTCAAGTCCTCTCTTCTAGCTATTTTGAAATCTACTATAAATTCTTGTTAATTATAGTTGCCCTACTATACTATCAAAGCTAGAATTTTTTTTTTTTTTTTTTAGACAGAGTCCCACTCTATCACCCAGGCTAGAGTACAGTGGCACAATCTCAGCTCACTGCAACCTCTACCTCCCAGGCTCAGGTGATCTTCCCACCTCAGCCTCCCAAGTAACTGGGACTCCCAAGTAATAGGCACACACCACCACGCCCAGCTAATTTTTGTATTTTTTGTAGAAACAGGGGTTCCACCATCTTGCTCAGGCTGATCTCGAACTCCAGGCCTCAAGCAATCCTCCTGCCTTGGTCTCCCAAAGTCCTGGGATTACAGGCGTGAGCCACCGTGCTTAGCCTACAGAACTTAATTAGTCTAATCTAACTGTACTTTTATACCCAATAACCAACCTCTCTTCTCTCCACTCCCAACCTCTGGTAACCACCACTCTACTCCCCACCTCCATGAGATGAAGGGTTTCTTTTAACTCTCACACATTTTGTCCTCCTTTGGCCTCTCCTGATAACTGCTGGCAGGTGCACCCCTCTCCAGCTCTGCAGGGCTCCCTTGGGATCTTCACCAGTTCACATGAGGATCTAGAGCCTTCTCTTTGCCTTCCTCACTTTGGTTATTTGCAGTTTTAGCATTTTGATGGCATTTTTTGGGCTTCCCTGCCATCCCTTCTGTTGGGTTTTAAAGTTCTTCCTGGCAGGTGCCTGCAGCCAGCCCCCTGAAGGCTTAGTGACAGCTGCTGGCAGCCGGCCTGCTACAGGGAGGCACTGTGTAATCTGCCTTTGTTGGCCTAGGCCTGTTGTCAGCCAGCCCTGCAGTGATTGCACTGAGGTTTCATAAGAGGGAAACATAACTTTCTTCTCTCTCTCTCTCCCCGCTGCCCTCTCTCCCTCTGTCCCCCCCTCTCTCTAGTATTAAGATTGAGTAGGTTCTTTCCCCACCTCTTCCCTTGCAAAATTTCTTCATATAAATGGATTCAGTATCTGAGCATTTCCCCTCCCCAAATTCCCTAATCCCCAATACACATACCTTTCTCCAGACATAACAAAGTGTGTAATTATGTTATCCAAAAAAAGAGAAAGGGCCACGTGCGGTGGTTCATGCCTGTAATCCCAGTACTTTGGGAGGCTGAGGCAGGTGGATCACTTGAGCCTAAAAGTTTGAGACCAGCCTGGGCAACATGATGAAACTACAAAAAATACAAAAATTAGTCAGGTGTGGTGGTGGCATGTACCTGTAGTCCTAGCTACTTGGGAGGCTGAAGTTGAAGAATCGCTTAAGCACAGGAGATCAAGGCTGCAGTGAGCCAAGATCGTACCACTGCACTCCTGGCTGGGCAACAGAGTGACAGCCTGTCTCTGAAGAAGGAGAAGGAGAAGGAGAAGGAGAAGGAGGAGGAGGAGAAGGAGAAGGAGGAGGAGAAGGAGAAGGAGGAGGAGAAGGAGGAGGGGGAGGAGGAGGGGGGAGGAGGAAGAGGAGGAGGAGGAGAAGAAGAAGAAGAAGGAGGAGGAGGAGGAGGAGAAAGAGGAGGAGAAAAAGGAGGAGGAGAAGAAGGAGGAGGAGAAGGAGGAGGAGGAGAATGAGAAGAAGAACAACAATAAGAAGAAGAAGGAAGAGGAGGAAGAAGAGGAGGAGATTCCTTTCTTCTCCCATCTCCTCACTCCTCCAAACTTTTAAGGCCACTTCAGGGTCACCATAATACCCAACTCTAGGGGAAACCTTTTGTATGAATGCATGATAAACCGTGACCCTCTTGAATTGTGCAACACGGCAGCACAGCCCAACTCTCTATAGCTGGATCATCCTGCTCTCCATTCCATCTCATCTTGTAGGCTCTTAACTCTTGATAGATGAAAATGTTGCTGGCTTGGAACATCACACTAAGATACTAGATATGGGTGGGTTGTTACGGGGACAAAAACATCTTGCTGACACAGAGGATACTGTCTGAAGAAGACAGCACTCAGGAATGCCTAGTGATTGGCACGATGCTAGGGCTGGCAAGAAGGGGCCCAGGTGTGCCTCATGGCGTGCTTGTGTGGCATTCACCATGGAGGAAAGGCAGCCAGCACTCACTGAGGACCCACACCTGTCCAGGCCTATACCTGAGCTTTCTCATGCTCTCTCACTTACTCTTCAATATGCCCCATAGAGATGAGGACGCAAAGGCTCAGAGAGATTTGGCCAGCCCCCAGAGCTGGTGAGTTGCAGAGGTAGGAGTCACATCCAGGCTTACCCTCCACATGACAAGGCTACCCAGGAGGAGGAATATAGAAAAAAAAAAAACAAACCCAGAAGTAACTATAACTAGGGTTGATCCTTCCTTCCTTCCTTCCTTCCTTCCTTCCTTCCTTCCTTCCTTCCTTCCTTCCTTCTTTCTTTCTTTCTTTCTTTTCTTTCTTTCTTTCTTTCTTCCTTTCTTTCTTTCTTCCTTTCTTCCTTCATTCCTTCCTTCCTTTCTTTCTTCCTTTCTTTCTTTCATAGAGAAGAGGCAGGGTTATTTTTTTGTTTTTTGTTTTGTTTTTTTTGAGTCTTGCTCTGTTGCCGAGGCTGGAGTGCAGTGACACAATCTTGGCTCACTGCAGCCTCCACCTCCCAGGTTCAAGGGATTCTCCTGCCTCAGCCTCCCAAGTAGCTGGGATTACAGGCACATAGCACCACACTCGGCTAATTTTTTTAAAATTACTTTTAGTAGAGACGGATTTCACCATGTCAGCCAGGCTGGTCTTGAACTTCTGACCGCAAGTGATCTTCCCACTTCAGCCTCCCAAAGTGCTGGGATTACAGACATGAGTCACTGTGCCCAGCTGAAGAGCCAGATTTTTAAAAAATTGTTTTTTGTATGTATTAGATTCCTAGAGATGCAGTAATGAATTACCACAAACTGGGTGGCTGGAAACAACAGCAACGTATCCCCTCACAGTTCTGGAGGCTAGAAACTCAAAATGAAGGACTGTGCTCCCTCTGAAGCCTCCAGAGAAGAATCCTCCTTGCCTCTCACTAGTTTCTGGTGGCTCCAATAATCCTTGGCATTTCTGAGCTTGCAGCTGCATCACTCCAATCTCTGCCTTCATTGTCATGCGGCCTTCCTCCTGGTGTGTTTCCCCATGTGTCCTCTCCTTTTCTTGTCAGGGCACCAGTGGATTCAGGTCCCTCTCTAATCTAGTATAATCTCACCTTAACTGATGGCATCTGCAACTACCCTATTTCCAAATAAGGTCATATTTGAGGTTTTGGGTGGTCATGAATTTTGGGGGGACATATTCAACCCACCGCACCTTGCTTCCCAATTCTGCTCTGAGCTAGCCCAGGCTAGAGTCGAAAGCCTGGCACTGCCTCACTTTCAGATTTGATTCCTGCAGAAATATCAGCTCAGTAGCAGTTCATCCCAGTCTACAGATGTGTTTTATACATTTATAAATTGAGCCATGTGGTAGGAAAACCTTATTAAGGGAATGGAGGTCTCTTGGGGCTTTAATTTCTGAAAGTGCTTCTTGGTGCCAGCAGCCTTGACCCCCTCAGCATGTAGAAGCAACAGAGGTCTTTCTTGCTCAGGAGCTGGCCCTTACCCCCTGCCATTATGTCTCCAATCTGGACATCCCTGTAATGGTGGCAATGCCAACCATGTGCCTAAGGTGCCTCATGACGTGCTTGTGTGGTGCTCATCCTGGAGGAAGATGATGGTCTGAGGATCTTCATCCTGGTCATCACCCAGGCAGGCCCTACCTGAATAGTAACATTACAGTGATTAGACATTTCTTGCCATTGTAGGTGGCCTGGATGTCAACTCAGGGTGTGCTGACACCTAGGCCAGTGCTCTTGGAGTCCATGCCAGTCTCTTCTTGTCCTGATGTTCCATCTGGTTGTCTACAGACTTCTCTGCTGCCTTCAAATTCTGGGCATCCTGCACACCAACAGTCAGCTCTGCCACAATCCTGCCTCACTGCCTAATGAAGGTGTGCACCCACACCCAGCTCTTCACCTACACCCACTGCTCGCCTCTCCTCTTGGGCATTTCCATTTGCCACTCTTGCCACCTCCTGCTTGGGCCTCCAGGGGCTGCCTGTTCATCACACATGGCCCTTGTGACTTTCTCTAGCCATTTCCTGGTGAAGATGCCACCCACTGCAGTCCCATGCTGGAGATGCCAGGACAAAAGGGGCAATGGAGTGGACCCAGAGAACTCTACTCCTCCCCAGCCCAGAAGCTACCGAGCAACAGTGAGTGGAAGCCCCTGGCTGCATAGGTGGAGGCCAGATAGACCACTCCTCACCCCATCCCAAAGAACAGGAAATGAACTGTGAGGCCTCCGGGCCCAGCCAGGGAAGAAAGCTGCACATAGGCCTATGGTGTGGCCGCAGCCACACAAGTTTCTTTCAGAAGGAAAGGGTAGGAACAGGGGTGGCAGTCAATGGAATCTTCTCATAATTCCCAAGTGTTTTGCTAGAACAAAGGGCTAACCTCCAGCCTCAAGTCTCTCTGTAGGGCACTTAGTTCCTTCTCACTGCAGAATCAGCAGCCCTGGAATCTGCCGAGGCTCCCCTCTTCAGCCACCCACTTTTATTTTTCTCTGTGTTACTTCCATCTGCTGATGTTGCCTCACTTGTAATGTGCCATAAAACAGATTTGACAAATTTTTTATTGTCTATCTTCCCACTAGAATATATGCTCCTAGAAGGTGGGGCCCCTGCCCCAGAGCCTAGAACAGTGCCTGTCCAAGCTGAAGTGGCACTTGGGCAAAGCCATTGAATGAATGCATGAGAGGGAAGCAGCCCAGTCCTGTCAAATGAGCTGGAAGAGACTGACTTCAGAGACAGCCTAATCTTTTTCTCTGTTAACATAAATAGCAAACAAGAAGAGTCTCTTTAAAAGAAAAAGATATTTATCTAGGAATAGAGCACTGTATTGGGAATATGCATATCATAGTAAACTATGTACATATTCAGGGAAGTAAAGGAAGACAGATTTTTAAAGGAAGAAAGAGAAGGATTACATATTTGTTCTGACATAATTATCCTTGACTCCAAAGACCAATAACAAGGGTGATGCCAGTCTGGGCTTGGACAGGCAGTGGCTGGGCAGATGTCTTCACAGAAGTCTTTTTTGTGTAAGGTTGCAATGGCCTTTGTGCAAAGTCATGGTTTTTACAGAGTCTTGTGTGATAGTTTTTGTTATCAGGCATACACGTATGAGAACTCTGTCTTCAGGACCTTTCCCAGCTCCATTTGTCAGGGTTCTTTCTTTCTTTTTTTAACATTAGTGACTCCATTTTCATTTTGACAACTTTCACAACCCTAATTTTTCCTGGAAGGAAACTGGGAGCAGTCCAGAAATTCTAAGTAACTCCTTGGATTTGACACTGGAACTGGGTTTTGCATTTTTTTCAAGGAACTTAAGACACTCTACCCCATTTGCCCTTCCCACACACTCTCTGAGGGATGTGATGATGATGGGAGCAGAAGCTTAGAGAGGCTAAGTTGCTCAGATGACACAGCCAAAATTTAAGCCCAGATTTGTGTGACTCCAAAACTATGGCTTTTTAATCATTAGACTGGGGATAACAAATATATTTCATTTCAAGAGCCAAATGCAATTAACTGAGATGTGACTCAGGGCCACCATTTTGAGGAGTCTGAGGCTCCTCAGGTTCAGCAGACAAGAGTGCGTGATTGATTAGCAATGTCTGCCAGGGGCACAGGGTGGGGAGTGACAGTGTTTTGTCATCCCTGCCACTAGGCGATGATGCAATATTAGGTTCCTCATCTTAGACTCTTTGTCCCTCACCACATTGCTTCTGAGGCCAATATTCCTATAGTTCCTGCCTCAGCAATGAGAAGTTCATGACAAAGCTACCAAACACTGTCGAGTTGGAGGTGAGCAGAGCACGATTCCATTAGTAAGAAATGGAAACACTGTACTTTCAGGGATCATTTATATGATTTGTGGCTACAGAGGTTGCTCAGCGTGAGGAGCCACAGAAACCACGAGGAGGAGGCGCAGCATTCTCTGTGGCGTGGGAAGCCAGCTCTTGGTGTTACTTCGCTACAATTGCATTTGCTATTGATGATGGTTCTTCTCTCATCTCAGGGAGAGTGGAAGGGAGAGAGGATGTAGCCTGAGTGATTCCTGTTTCAACATTTAAAAAGAAGAAAGAAAGAAACTGAATGCACGTTTGGTCATTCCAGAATCATTTGCCCATCACACAGGGCTTAGTATCACCTTTGTGTAGGAAGAACACCAGTACGTTAACTGTGGGGGAACAGATAATCCAAAATTATTTATATCTGTCTTTGGAGGCATCACATGACCTAGGGTGGCAGAGTTATCTCAATAACTATGTTTACTTGGGGTTATGTTATCCTCTCAGAGATCACACTGAGAACGGGGAAGATAGCCCTGACATGTGCTTTGTGATGGTGGGACTGAAGACAGCAGCTGAAGAAAACATTTGCTGCCAGTGATACATAAAGCAGAGACTCCATTTTGCCCAGAACAGAGCATGAGTTGTATATAAAAGGCCTGACCACTCCATGAATCAAGTCAGGGAACCCAGAAAATATTATTGAGTCATGAGCTAAGCCCTATAAAATGCCTCATATCACACACAATAACAGATACTTCAATTTTCTCCCATCTGCTTGGATATGTTCTGCAGGATGCTATGTAATATGGGGTCTGGATATGGACCCTGAACTCAAGGAAACTATGCCCCAGCTCAGGAGACAAGACTAATGCACATTTTACCAAGACACAACCTGCCCTGAGGCCTCGATTTTTGTCTCCCTTCCTTCCCCATGAAGCAGCCTATCTTTATGCCAAATGCATGGGAATTCCTTGTAATTCGTCTGATATTTTGTATTATTTTCACCTCTGTGTCTTTGCTACTGTTCCCAGACTACCTTGCAAATAGTTCTTCAGGGTTTTGATTTTTGTCTTTGCCCCTCACCAGCTATGAAGTCCTGGAAAAGTTATTTAACTGCCTCTATGCCTCCGTTTCCTCCTCTTAAAGTGGGGATGACAACAGTTTTACCTCCTAGGGTTGTTGTAAAAAATTAAATGAGTTGTCGAATATTAAAGTACTTAGAAACACACTCAGCACTTAGAAGGACTAGACAAGAGTTAATAATTAGCATCATCACTCACCCTTCAAGACTCAACTTGAATGTTATCTCTACCAAGAAGCATTTCAAAAATTACCACAAAGTGAAAAGACAAAAGAATACCTGGAAAAGAGCTTTGCAATACATATGACAAAGGACTGACTGTTTTCCTTAATTTATGGGGAACAAGTACAAATCTGTAGGAAGACAACAGTTCAACAGAAAACCACCCAGCTGTCAGGAACATGCAGTTCATCGAGAAAGAAATACAAGTGGCCAATAAGCAAGAAAAGATGCTCACTTTCACTCATAATGCAAGTCAAAATAGTAACAAGAAGCCTTTTTTCTTTTTTTTTTTGCTTATCAGACTGGCAAAATTTTAAAGTTTGATGATACCCAGTGTTGGCAAGAATGGGGAAATTAACCATTTGCATATACTCTTGAAGAAAGTATAGATTTCTGCAGCCCTTTCAGCAAGCATTTTGGAAATATTTATCAAAATCAAAAATGCGCATTTCCTCAAATGCAGCAATTCTCCTTCTGTTTATTGATATCTTCACAAAAGAATATATGTCAATATACGTCATACTATATTGTAGGGTTATAAAACTGTACCTGGCACATAGAAAGTGCTCAGCAAATAGTTTTTGTATAAATAAACGAACCAAAATGTTCATTGTAGCAGTGTCGGTAATAGACAAAGACAAAAAACAACCTGAATGTCCAGCAACAGGGGAGATTTTAAATAAATCTTTCACAGTCATACTATGGGGAATTCTGCAGCTGTTGCAACCAATATCATATATCTATATATTCTGATTTAAGAAAGCTTCTTTTATTATTGTTTTTTTGTTTTTAAATTTTTTAGTTTGACAAATAATAATTGTACATACTCAATATAATGATTTTCTTTTACTTGGATAAATTTCCTTTAATGGGATTGCTGGATCATGTCGCAGTTCTATTTGTAGTTTTTTAAGGAACCTCCATATTGTTCTTCATCATGGCTGTACTAGTTTACATTCCCACCAACAATGTGTAGGAGTTCCCTTTTCTCTGTATCCTCACCAGCATTTGTTATTTTTTGTCTTTTTGATAATAGATATCCCATCCAGGGTGAGGTGATATCTCATTGTGGTTTTGATTTGCATTTCTCTGATAATTAGTGATGTTGAGCATTTTCCATGTATTTGTTGGCCAATTATATGTCTTCTTTTGAGAAATGTCTATTCAAATCTTTCACCCATTTTTCAATTTGATGGTTTGTTTTTTTGCTGTTGAGATGTTTGAGTTCCTCACATATTGTGGATGTTAATCCCCTGTTGGATGAGTAGCTTGCACATATTTTCTCACATTCTATAGGTTGTCTTTTTACTCTGTTGATTGTTTTCTTTGCTGTGTAGAAGCTTTTTCATTTAGTATAATTCCATTTATTTTTGCTTGTGTTGCTTGTGCTTTTGAGGTCTTGTTCATAAAATCTTTTCCCAGACCAATATCCTGAAGCACTTCCCCTGTGTTCCCTTCTAGTAGTTTTGTTGTTTTAGGTGTTAAATTTAGGCCTTTGATCTATTTTGAGTTAATTTTTGTATGAGGTGAGAGGTGGGAATGTAGTTTTATCCTTCTGCATATGGATATCCGGTTTTCCCAGCACCGGTTATTGAAGAGACTGTCCTTTCCTCAATGATTGTTCTTGGCACCTTTGTCAAAAATCAGTTGCTTGATATATGTAAATTAATTTCTGGATTCTCTGTATTCCATTGGTCTATGAGTATTTGTTTTTGTGCCAGTATTGTGCTACTTTGGTTACTACAACTTTGTAGTATATTTTGTTTTGTTTTTAAAAAATAATTAAAAATTTTTTTATAATAGAGACAGGGTCACTATTGCCCAGGTTGGTCTCAAACTCTTGGGATCAAAATATCCTTCTGCCTTGGCCTCCCAAAGTGTTGGAATTACAGGCATGAGCCACTGCACCTGACCTAAAATATATTTTGAGGTCTGGTAGTGTGATACCTCTGGCTTTATTCTTTTAGCCCAGGTTTACTTTGGCTATCCTTTCAGGGTCCTTTGTGTTTCCATGCTAATTAAAAAAAAAATTTTTTTTTTCTATTTCTATGAAGAATGTCCTTGGTATTTTGATAGGTATGGTGTTGAATCTGTTGTTTGGGTAGTATTGTCATTTTAACAATATCAAGTCTTCCAATTCATGAGGATGGGCTGTCTTTCTATTTGTTTGTATCTTCTTAAATTTCTTTCATCCATGTTTTATAGTTTTCCTTGTAGAGATTTTTCAATTCCTTGGTTAAATTCATTTGTAGGTATTTTATTTTTTGTAGCTATTGTAAATGAGATTTTATTCTTGATTTCCTTTTTCAGCTAGCTCATTGTTCATGTATAAAAATGCTGGTGATTTTTGTATATTAATTTTGTATCCTGCAACTTTACTAAATTCATTTATCAGTTCTGAGTGTTTTGTTTGAGAGTCTTTAGGTTTATATAATCATGTCATCTGTAAAGAGAGACAATTTGACTTCCTGCTTTCCAATTTGGATGCGTTTTATTTCTTTCTCTTGCCTAATTGCCCTGGCTAGGGCTTCTAGTACTATGATGACTAATAGTGATGAGAGTGGTAGCTTTTCCTCATTCAATAAGATATTAGCTGTGAGTTTTCCATATATGGCCTTTATTATGTTCAGGTACTTTTTTTCTATACCTAATTTATTAAGAGTTTTTACCTTGTCTGTATAAGGAATTAAAAAAAAAAAATGAGCCAGGCATGGTACCATGCACCTGTAGTCTCAGCTACTCAGAAGGCTGAGGCAGGAGGATTGCTTGAGCCCATGAGGTGGAGACTGCAGTGAGCCATGATGATGCCACTGCACTCAAGCCTAGGTAACAAAGTGAGACCATGTCTCAAAAAAGAAAGAAAAAGAAAAAAGAGTTTTTATCATGAAGGGAGGTTGAGTTTTATCAAAAGGTTTTCCTGCATCTGTTGAGATGATTATATTGCTTTTGTCCTTCATTTTATTGATGTGATGTATGACATTTACTGATTTGTGTATTTGAACAATCCTCACATTCCTGGGATAAAATCCTACTTAATCAGGGTGAATTATGTTTTTGATGTGTTGTTAGATTTAGTTTGATAGTATTTTGTTGAGAATTTCTGTGTCTCTGTTTACCAGGGATGCTGTAGTTTTCTCTTTTTGTTGTGTCCTTGTTTGGTTTGGGCATCAGAATAATGCTGGCCTCATGGAATGAGAGAGGAAGAATTCTCTGCTTCAATATTTTGAAATAGTTTGAGAAGAATTGGTATTAATTCTTCTTGAAAGGCTCAGCAGAATTCATCCAATCTTGAACTTTTTTTTTGGAAGACTTTTCATTACTGGTTCAATCTCGTTACTTGTTATTGGTCTATTCAGTTTTTCTGTTTCTTCTTGGTTCAATGTTGGTAGGGCATATGTATCCAGGGATTTATCCATTTCCTCTAGGTTTCCAAATTTATTGGTGTATATTTGTGCGTATTTGTCTCTAGTGATTCTTTGTGTTTATTTGGTATCCATTGTGATGTCGCTCTTTGTTTCTAATTGTATTTATTTGGATCTTCTCTCTTTTTTCTTTATTGGTCTAGCTAATGGTTTGTCTATTTTTTAATATTTAAAAAACATTTTTGTTTTATTGTCTTTTTAGTCTTAATTTTGTGTATTAATGTTTGGATCCTTATGATTTCTTTTTTTTTCTACTAATTTTGGGTTTGGCTTGTTCTTGTTTTTCTAGTTCCTTGAAGTTTTTAGGTTGTTTATTTGAAATCTTTCTAGTTTTTTGATGTAGGCATTTATTGCTATAAACTTATCTCAATACTGCTTTTGCTACTTTTCATATATTTTGGTATGTTGTGTTTCTATTTTCATTTGTTTCAAGGAATTTTTAAATTTTATACTTAATTTATTCCTTCACCCATGGGTTATTAAGGAGTATGTTGTTTAATTTCCATGTATTTGAATACTTTTGAGTGTTCCTCTTGTTTTTGATGTCATTTTATTTCATTATGATCAGATAAAATACTTGATATGAGTTTGATTTTTTTTAATTTTTTGAGACCTGTTTTGTGTATTACCATATGGTCAGCCCTGGAGAGTGTTGCACGTACTGATGAAAATAATGTGTATTCTGCAGCTGTTGGGTGAAATGTCCTGGAAATCTCTGTTAGGTCCATTTGGTCTATGGTGTGGTTGGAATCTGATGTTTCTTTGTTGGTTTTCTGTCTAGATGGTATGTCCAATGCTGACAGTGAGGTGTTGATGTCCCCAACTATTATTGTAATAGGGTCTATCTCTTTCTTTAGATCTAATATTTGCTTTATGTATCTGGGCACTTCACTGCTGGGTGCATATATATTTATAATTTATATATTCTTTTGCCAAATTGGTCTCATTATATATAATGTTCTTTGTCTTTTTATACAGTTATTAACTTGAAGTCTATTTTGTATGATATAAGTATAGCTATTCATGATTACTTTTGGTTTCCATTTGCATGGAATATCTTTTTCCAGCCTTTCACTTTCAGTTGAGTGTTTTTACAGGTGAGGTGAGTTTCTTGGAGGTAGCATACAGTCAGGTCTTGTCGTTTTATCCATTCAGCCAGTCTCCATCTTCTAAATGGGAAATATAATTCATTTACATTCAAGGTTATTATTGATAAGTCAAGAAGATTCTAATACATAAGGTAAAAAGAAAACACCTAAAACATCAAAGTGCAGAATAATAAGCATTTTACATGATCATTAGTGTAAATAAAATATATATATATATTCAAATATTCTAGTATATGCATTTTTCTTTCCTGCAAAGATGACTTAGAAGTTGTTTTTATTTCCTTTGTAAAAAAGAATTGGGAACAGGGAGGTGGTCAATGAGAGAGAAGTTTAGATTCATGTTATACTAATAGGTTTCTAGTTGAAATTTTTCTTTTTAAAATTTGTTTGGGGGGGAGTATACATATATTGATTGTATTTTAAAATAAAAAACAAATGCATTTCATTTTCTAGTAGCTGTCCAGGCTCTCCAAGATCTGCCCTGTATACCTCTCTGTCTCCTCTGGCTACCTCCTGCCTCTTAACTTCATGCTCTGGCAGTGCTGATGAGCTGGCAGTTCCTACACACCTGCCACCATGGCCCTATTCCCAGGCCTTTGCTCTTGCTGTTTGGCTCCTCTGTTTTCAGTGTTCTCCTCTCTCCACTCTCCCTGTTATTTAATGCCTTACTCCTATCCGGTATTGCCAAGCTAATCTAGTGACCACTGCAGCGTCTCCATAATACTCTGCACATTTATCTCTCCTCACACTCCGTTGTCTTGGAATTGATGTATTAGAAAGGTGACAGTTGTAAGTGATCCTTAGTGCAGGTCTGTGCTTCACTCATCTTTGTAGTTTGAGCTGTCAGCATGGTGCTTCTTACATAAAAGATTTTCAATAAATGTTAGATAGATGGATCAGAGGAAAAAATATATTATCTGAAAAATTATGAAAAACACTTTCTTAAACCCTTTGATAACGGACACTAGTATTCCTACATAAAACAAACTACTTGGCTGGGTGCAGTGGCTCACACCTATAACCACTTTGGGAGGCTGAGGCAGACAGATCACTTGAGGTCAGGAGTTAGAGACCAACTTGGCCAACATGGTGAAACCCTGTGTCTGCCAAAAATACAGAAATTAGCCAGGCATGGTGGTGGGCACCTGTAATCCCAGCTACTTGGGGGGCTGAGGTAGGAGAATCGCTTGAACCTGGGAGGCAGAGATTGCAGTGAACTGAGATCATGCCACTGCACTCCAACTGGGACAACGCAGTGAAATTCTGTCTCAAAAAAAAAAAAAAAAAAAAAAAGGAACTATTTGCAAAGCTTGGCATTGACTAAAGAGAGCTGCTTCCCCACTAGCAACCTTTCAGGAATAATTGATTCCAACACCAAAAAAAAAACCCTATATTGTAGCATCCCTACATTGAACAGTCTATTTCTGAACCTTCCTTCCTTCTCTTTCCAAGCCCATCCAGGGCAACCTAGCAAAGGAGTGAAGTCTTAGAAGAGAGAAGCGTCCCAGGGTTTATTCACTCATGTACTGACACTTGCCACATGACAGGCACTGCTCCAGGCAAGGAGGCAGCTGCAGGTCACAAAGAGAACAAGCCTATGTTCTTGCCCTCAGGGACCTAGTTTTATTGAAAAAGAGAGAGTTGAGGGAAGAAAATAAATTGTGGTATAAATAGAGAGAAAAAAGTTATGACCCATTATAAAGCCCAAAGCCTCCAAGTCTCCAAATCAAAACCCCGTTGTACCTGATGATTGAAACCCCAGCCCAGTGGGAATACCCGAGGGGCACTGGAGGAGGGTTAGGAGGTTACAAGGGAACTAGCAAATGCTGCTGCCACGAATCCTTGGGAACAGGTGGATTTCCAGGGAAGACAATCACCTGAAAGAGGGAGAGGGAGAGCTGATTAGGATAGAGTCAAAAGTTTTAACACCAGCGATGCAAAAATAGTGGAGTCAATGAAAGTTTTATGGGGGCCCTTACAGTGTTTTTCTGGCAGTTGTTCTCCCATGAAGGGAAAGCAGATGGCATACGGATTGAATGAGTAAGGGGGCTGAGGTCTTCAAATATCTGTACTTATGAACAGGTGCTATGGGAGGAGGATGGGCCAAAGATAAGGTGTGGGGGCTGGGGATTGAGTAGAGGAAGGCCTGCAAAACTGTCTCTCCACTTCCTTGAGCTACTCCCCACCCTACCCCCAGCTCCCTCCTGTCCCTGTTCTGACCCTGGCCTCTGAAGCATGAAGGTCACTGTGGCTTTGGCACCATTAACCTGAGTGGTTTTAATGACGTGGCCCAAGAGTGGTCTGTAAAGCAACAGTGAAAACACATGCACTGGAGCAATTCCAGTCAAATGGTACCTAATCCCTGCTCTGTCAGTAATCTGCTGCATGACCTTGGGTTGGTAACCCCTCTCTCTGTGGGTTAGGCTCAGTATACAACATCTGAGATTCTTTCTGTATGAATGTTCTTTATGGAATTCTAAACTTCACACATGTTCTTGGTCTCTAAACTTCTAAAAGCACTGTAGATTACTCAGAGATAAAAGGGTTTGTTGAATGAAGAACTCCAACAAATACATTTTTTACTTCTTACCACATATTTTGTAAACAATAATTGGGATGTCTACCCATAGTATCTAACTTAATCACAAGACATTTATTGAAGGCTTATTGCACATTAAGCAATTGGGCTAATAGTCTGGAACTAGGCTGTGATAATATTAACATCAATAGGTTGAACACTGTCGTGTATATCATCTCCCATAACCCTCAGTTCTGGAAAGGTAGGTATTATCTTCCTCATTTACAAAGAGAAAAAAACAAAGGCTTTGAGAGATTAAGAAATCTGACCAAGGGCACACAGTGAGAAAACCACAGGGCCAAGATTAAAAACTCATGGTGGTCTGACTCCAGAATCTGAATAATTTACTGAGATTTATTGCCTCTTCTGGAAATAATTATAGGTGGCTTAAAAAGAATAAGTAACTGTTACATGAAGCAAACATATCAAATTTGCTGCTGATCTAAGCAGTACTTTCTCCTCCCTCACCAGGTTTATTTTCCAATGCCCTCAGAACTTCTACCAGCAGCCCCTAACTCAGCTGCTCACCGGATTCCTGCTACACAACCTCTTGAGGATGGCTGGATGACTGACCCACCAGCAGCCTTCTTTGCCCAAACTCCTTATGCCAGATTAATTCTCTTTATGGGAATTGTTGTGGGAAGCTTTTCACAGGAAGGAAACCGAACCCACATGACGATATTGCCCAGAATTTGAATGTTACATTTTTCCTGGGCTAAAGAAACCTTGCTGAGAGCCCTCCGTGATATTTGTTTTGTAGTTGTTATTTAAACTGAAGGGCTACTGAGCTGCTTGATCAGACAATGAAGTAAATGACAGTTTAACTTTCCAGAAGCCAGGTGCCAGGAACCACTGATATCTTGCTTTTGTGGCTGAGATCTGAACCTCAGGATGGAAGAAGAGTCGTAAGTCACCTTAGATGGTCCTGGAGCTGCCGAACTGTTAGGCCCTGCAGAAGTCCTGGAAGCCAAAGGAATTACTTCGCAGGGCCAAGAGGCAGGAAGAGGAGATTACCACTGTGGATTTACAAAATGTTGACCTGAGGTCCCAAAACAACATTCTGCTCATAGATCTAGAACAAAGGAAGGGAGCTTAATCAACATAAGCCAGTGATGATAACACATCAGGCTTGAACACAAACTCAGTGAGTGCAAAGCAGCTCATGGGAGAAAATACAACTGAATGTACGGTTGACATATAGGCATATCTTGCATACTGCTGGCAGTGGAGAGTAACCTGGGTAAGTGTCCCCCTAAGATATCTCCAGGAGGGAGGTATCACGGATGTCTATTAGATTTCCCCACCTACTAAAGAATATCAGCATTCCCACTGCTAGAAAGACCTCAGCCAGCTTTCACATTGCAGATGAGAAAGCTGACAGGCAGGGAGGGGAAATGACTGGCCCAAAGTCACATGCAGAACGGGAACTGAAATGCTTCTGCTGACAGCTGTCACAATGTTCTTTTCCACAGTCTCAGCATTGCACTGGTTCTTACCCTTTGTCCCTGAGACGTGGTTTCACTGTTTTTCATTGTTTGTGTATAATTGCAGTGACCTTGGTGGCTACCAGCATTGTATCCCAGGTATTCAACCCAACTGGTGGTTGAGCTTGTTATTTCTAAGTTACTTATCATAGGCAGAGAAGTCAAAGGGCCTTGGAGGTTTGCTGGAAGAAGACTTAGGCAGGGGACAGGGGAGTGCAGTACATGATACCGATGATCAAATATCTGAAAAAACTGAAAGAGGAATTGTTAGGCTCACTTGTTGCTGCTACAGGACACTGGTTCTCAAAGTGTGGTCCAGGAACCAGCAGCATTGGAATTACCTGGGAATTTGTCAGAAACGGAAAATCTTGGGCCTCACTCCAGACCTATTGAATCAGAATCTCGAGAGTAGGGCCTATCAAACTGTTTCAAGCCCCAAAAGTGATTTTGATGTGCTAAAATGTGGAGCCCTCTGCCCAGACAGAGTAGGATGTGTGAGTTAAATTGTCAGGAAGACAGATAAGCAAGGACTATGCGACACGGATGGGTCCCCTGGAAGGTGAGGTGACACTAGATCAGGCACACAGAATGAACCCCCACCAGTCAAGAGAGTTCTGAGTGGGGAGCTTGCCTGGAAGGAAAATGCTGAATAGATTCCCTCTAGGCGCTCAGCAACTCCAAGATCCTATGACAATTTTTACACGATAAATGGGCCAGGAAATACAATTACTTCCCCGTTCTGGAATGGAAGCACCACAAAGGCAGGCATTTTTGTGGGTTTTTTGTGTTTTATTTTTTTCTGTTATAACTCCAGTGCCTAGAGCAGGGGTAGAACTCTTGGCCCAAATCCAGCCCACAGCCTGCTTTCGCAAGTGACATTTTATTGGAACACAACCATGCTCATTCATTGACATATTATCTATAGCTGCTTTCACAATCTTGTACTACAATGGCAGAGCTGAATCACAGAGACTGACCATAAAACCCATGAGACCTAAAATGTTTGCTCTCTGGTCCTTTATAGAAAAAGTTGACAATCCTTGACCTAGGATGTTGCCTGAGTCACAGTAGATGCTCAACAAACATTTGATGAATGAGTGGATCCTTTTCTCTGTTGGCAGAGAGGTACAGAGACCTTAGTCTGGGAGAAAACAGAGATACAGAGGATACAGGCATCAAATTCAGGAGTGACCAGACCTGACATTGAGTCCTCGCTTCACCATTTACAAGTGGTGTGACCTTAGGCAAATTATTTAGCTCTCTGTGTGTCATATGCCTCATTTGTAAAGCAGCAATAATACTAGCCATTTGTAGTTAGTCCATGTATGACAATGAATCAATTTACATACTGCACAGAAAGCATGGAGCTTGATGCATGTAACTACTGAATACATGTTCCCCAGTTATTAACAACCTTGAGAAGTCTTTGATGAGAGGGGTTCAGACATGTAGGTTTGGACACAATGGAACAAGGAGTTGACAATCAGAAGGTCTAGGCTGTCCTTGGTTTTACCACCATGCAAGAGCTCTCTGTAGAAGCAGAAGAAAGGGCAAATTCAGAGATTATTATTAAGCAGCTCAACATTTAAATTTGTAGAAAGCTACTAGGTAGACAATTTACATATGAGGATCTTTAAGATAGTGTATAAAGAGGCAAGATTTCATTGGTTATATATGTTCAGGTGTTTTCCAGTAGTGAAAACTAGTAATTCATCTATATTTTCTCACATATTCCCCTGATAACCAACTGCATACAGCTGGCTGGGTGTCAGGGCTGGACAGTCCAAGGTCACGGGAACCCTCAGAAACTACCTTGTCATAGAGGGACCGACCTGGTCTTCTTACCAGCTGACAGTGGAGTTCTCCAAGAGGGGAGTGTTTTCTCAAACAGTGCAAGCATAGCCCCTTTGTGTTAGGTTGGTAGTGTTTTACTCATGTTATTGTTTTCTGGCAGGAATTCTTTACATAGCCTAGGTGTTCTGGCAGAAGTCTCCAAGCCCTCCAATGCCCCAGGGTAAGCCAGAAACAATAAATCACAGGCAAGTACAAATCCACACTGGCAGGAGACTGAGTCAGAAACATGTTGCAACTCAGGACTGCAAATGCCCATGTTTATAGCTTCCCTAATTCTGAGATTTTGCAAATTACCCTGCATGCCTGTTTCCAGCGTATCAATTTTTCTCAGTCACATTGAGGAAAGTGTGATAATTTCCAGAACTCTTTGGAGTATGCTGGCAAGTGCAATTTCACGTGAGGAAAAACACCTGGAAGTTCACTCCTCTCCTTCATTCACATGTGTCGAGCCCTACCCCAGAGCCCTCAACTCACACATTCCATTAAGAACTGTACATCTTCAACATGTAGAATTTAATTATGGATGTCTCCAGAGTGTGAGAATCTGCTGTATTTCTTCCAAGACATGGAGGTTTAATAAAAAGGAAAACTGAAGAGGTATAACCCAGATTTTTATTTCTTCATGTTTATATCTTGTTATATATCAGGATCCGGAACACTGGAATCCCTCTCCTGGAAGTCAATTACCACTTACATGCAGAGAAAAACACAGGGTTTTCTATCTCTAAAGTTCCTACCTAGGTCACTCCCCTCTAACCTTCAATCCATAAACATCAGCTATCATCCAATAACCTGATTGCCACCTCCCACCAAGCGCATTCCAAAACAGTGACAAAATTTGTGTGTCCCACTAGAAACTCAAACGTGTGGCTACACCCTTGTAGAAGGCACAACATTTGCTCAAAAGGCTTCCATAAACATCCGTAGAGCAATTACAGATCATATAAGGAAAAATCCTTGAAAAGTATGGGAGCTTGGCAGGTGGTGGGAACACATTAGGAGCTTTGAGTGAGAAGGTCTGGAGTGGTTCCAGCTTCCATGCTCATGCATGAACTCATAATCCATCTCATTCTCCTTCCCTGACCCTTTCTGGCCTCACAGAGAACACATTCTTTTCTCTCAAGCAATTAAACTTTGAAGTATCTTATGCTATTACAGTGAACTAGCCAAACTCATGGGTGACCCTCAAGTAAGTCCTGAGTTTCCTGCAATGCAATAACAAAGTAGATGGTATTTTTCCAGTAAAGAGAGACAAGGGAGAGGACGGGCAAGGATTGGCTCCTTCCCTCAACTCTATTCAGTCTTGGTCACCTTTGGACCATCTCAATACAGGTAGGGCCATGGGTGTCATTATCCTTCAACAAGAAGGTGGCTTTTCTTCAGGAAGTCGAAGGCCCCTATGCAAGTCTAATGGGTTTAGTTAGCAACACTAATGGATGGAATCGCAAGGTTCTATCGAACCTTTTATTTTGCACAAAAGCCTCAAGAAATCAGCAGTCTTTCTGTAGATAACACAGTCTAGGACTTCAGAACTGGTCTCTTCATCTTCCAGGGCCCTGGCTGTCTTCAGGCTGCTAAGAAATAACCACACCCATGAATCTGGATGTTTGGCTCTGCTTAGCTTAAGTAAAGTAATTTCTGATCCAAATCTGGTCCGCCTCCCCCATCACTACCTCAGCCAAGACACTGGTCTCATTCTTCATGGAATGGAGCTCTTCCTCCCTGCCTTCCCTTGGTGTCCTCACCCTGGGGCCAACAAGGGCACACCCCCCAGCAGCCCTCCTTGTGGAGCCTGCCTCAGGCTCCCTACTGGCATTCCAGGCTATGGCCTGAAGCTCTTCTCTGTTCCAAAGGTCTCTCTCATCTTTCCTCCAGTGATTTGATCTTTCTTGTCCCATGCTCACCTCCAATGCTTTTCCCAAGTCACTGGGGTGACCCTCTGCTCCTGCCCTCTGCCAAGCATCCTTCTTCTTCCGTTGTCCAGCCATCTCCTGCAATACCTCTTCTTCCCTTAGGCCTTCCTGGGCAGGTGAGAAGAGAGGTAGTGTTTTCTCCCTCCTCTACCCTGGCTAATCTTTCAGTCTCAACTCCCAAAACACACCTGAATAAAAAGCCAAACCAGCAAAAATGAACAGGTGGTGGAGTGAGGAAGGAGACAATAAGATTGCTGGGAAACAACAGGAACGAATCTCTTCCCCTTTGTCCCCCACCAAGTAAGGCTGAGGGGAACTGGGACAGATGGAGAACTCAGTCAGCCCTGGGAGGACAAGAAATAGATGTACAAGTATCTGGAAACTCCTAACTTAAAGCCCACACATTCATATTCACACATTATTCACCCAGTGAATGAGAGGTCACTATGGAATGCAGGTTTTTGTTTTTGCCTGACTCCTTTCCACTTAGCCCTGACCTCTAATTTTCTTATTTTTTTTCTCGCTACTTTAAACTTACACTACTTTTTTTTTTTTATCATCCAAATAGGCCACTGGAGTCCTTTCTGAAACTAGATGAGTTATTTATTTATTTATTTATTTATTTATTATTTATTTATGAGACAGGCCCTTGCTATGTTGCCCAGGTGAGTCTCCAACTCCCAGCCTCAGCCTCCCAAAGTGTTGCAATTACAGGCCTGAGCCACCATGTCTGGCCTAAGATGGATCTTACTCACAACTACTCACATGTCTTGTTCTGCTCCCATCCACGCAGATAAACACAAGTGACCCTCAAACAACCAAGAATACACATAAACAAGCAGCTGGAGGCCCACATCAGCGACCTGCAGTGATAAGAGCTGAATGAGGTGTGTGTCCACAAATAGACTGAAGTATTTGTTCAGGAAGCCCAAAGATAAACCTATTGATATACATAGGTCCATTTTGAACAGTGGGTGAGAAGGCTCCTGGCCTGGGTTTTCCAGGAAAGAGAGTGAATGAGGGCAGAGGTGAGTGCTGGGCAGGAAAGACAAAAGTGAGTGGATGAGGGGGATCTAGGAGGTATGAGAGATACTGTGTGGTGTGTGAAGACCCCAGGAGTGTGCTGCTTGGTTGATGTTATTATTCTGGTCTGCTGGTGTGTCTATCTCAATGTGCTTGCCTATCTTAGGCTGTGAACCTCTAGAGGACAGGACTGGGCCCACATCCATTGCTGTCCCATGCTTTACCATGGTTTACCAGGTTTGTTGACTGACTCAGTGACTTGACTTCCAGCCTTGAGTGTCTCTAAGTGCCCAGTGAATTCCAGAGGAATATTATAAAATGCACTCTCTAGGGCTTTACTGAAACAGAGTTCTTTGCCAGGCTGGAATCATTTTGGTGTTGTCCTACTAAAAAATAGAAGATGTGCTCCATGAGCTGTCCACAGCATCTTTAGTCTTACAATTGCTCTGATGAGATTCCTAGAACTTCAAGATATAATCTGTGTGCTCATTGGTTGTCTCCATGTTTGTTTCCCTCAAAAGCAGAAAGGGGGTAAGCCTTATTCATATTTGCATTTCCAGAGCTTAGTCCCATGCTAAACATCCTGTGTGCTCCAGAAATACCGACTCAGAGAATGCTGGAATGAATGAACACAGGCCTGAAAAGTGAAGTCCAACCCAGCCTCCACTCCCAGCACTGCCTCCCTCAATATTGTACCAGGCAAGAGCCAAGTGATTGACCAACATTGCAGAGCTCCCTACTCCTGGCTCCTGCAGGCATTTGAGTTTGCAGCCTCTTAGGTAAACACGAGTATAATTCCTATTTTATAGAAGTCCTGTTTGATTTATAAACCTGAGATTCAAAAAATGTCACTAACGTTTTTGAAGTCACATTGCTAAGAGGTAAAGCCAACACTGGTCTTCTAGACCTCAAAGTCCATTTAGATAACCACTCTCAATTCCTACACTTATACTAGCTGCATGACCATCGCTTCATTACTTGAGCGCTCAAGCCAAAGTTCCCTCATCTGTAAGATAAGAGTCATAAAAACTACTTAAAATATTTGTGAGATGTAGATGACATGTATGAAGCAGAACCAGATAAATAAATATACTTTTAAGATACTTACCCTTAAAATTTGAAGGAAAGAGGCACACGAAGAGTCTTCTTACCTAAACCAACTTAGGCAAGAAGTTATATTCATGTGGAACCTCCTCCTTGAAATAAAATAATGATCAACATTAGAGAAATGCAACTCAGTACCACAATCAGATACCATCTCACCCCAGTCAGAATGGCTACTATCAAAAAGCCAAAAACCAAAAGATGTTGGTGAGGCTGCAGAGAAACAGGAATGCTCACACACTGTTGGTGGGAGTGTAAATTAGTTCAGCCGCTGTGGAAAGCAGTTTGGAGATTTCTCAAAGAACTAAAAATGGAACTACCATTCAACCCACAACCCCATTACTAGGTATATACCCAAAAGAAAATAAATTGTTCTACCAAAAAGACACATATACTCGTATGTTCATTGTGGCCATATTCACAATAATTAAAACACGGAATGAGCCAGTGCCCATCAATGGTGGACTGGATTTTAAAAATGTGATACATATGCACCATAGGAATACTATGCAGCCACAAAAAGAATGAAGTCACATCCTTTACGGCAACATGGATGCAGCTGGAGACCATTATCCTAAGCGAAATAAAGCAGGACTTGAAAATCAAATACCCCATGTTCTTACTTATAAGTGGGAGGTAAACCTTGGGCACTCATGGACATAGAGATATCAACAATAGACACCAGGGACTACTAAAGAGGAAGGAAAAGATGGGGGCAAGGGTTGATATACTAACTATTGGGTACTACGTTCAGTACCTGGGTGATGGGATCAATCGCTTTCCAAACCTCAGCATCACACACTGAGGTATTACATTGTCTGACGAAACCACAACCTATTCCTCCATTCAACAATCAATAGGTATTTGGGTTGTCTCCAATTTATATTTTTTATCAATAGTGCAACTACAAGTATTATTTTTTAATCAGTTTGTTATGTGCATGTAACAAACCTGCACAAGTAGCCCTGAATCTAAAATAAAAGTTGACATTTTAAAAAATAAAAAAGTAACAAATTAATTTAAAAAGGATCAAGTCTTCATCCACTTACCCTTTTATTCAGCAAATACATATCAAGGGTCTTCCATGTGGCAATTGGTACCCAGGGAAAGAAAAGCCAGTGGAAATGTGGGCTTTGAGTCAGGAAACTTAGACACATCCTCCCTCCCTCTTGTCTTTACTAGCTGAGTGAATTTGTGCAAGTCCCTTAACTGCTACAACCCTCAGTTTTCTCATCTGTAAAATGGGAATGATAATACCTAATGCATACACCTGTGAGGTGTAAATAAGATTTATATACTGCCCAGGCATAGTGGCTCACACCTGTAATCCCAGCACTTTGAGAGGCAGAGGCAGGCAATCTTCTGAGCCCAGAAGTTTGAGACCAGCCTGGGCAACGTGGTGAAATGCCCGTCTCCACAAAAAAATACAAAGATTAGCTGGGTGTGGTGGTGGGAGCCTGTAGTCCCAGCTACTCTGGAGACTGAAGTGGAAGGATGGCTTGAACCCAGCGAGGTGGAGGCAAGACTGTAGTGAATCATGATCGTGTCACTGCACTCCTACCCGGGTGGCAGAAAGAGAGATTTTAAGAAAAATAAAACTTACGTACAAAAAGGTTCAGTCTCTGATACAATGCACATGTCTACAAATACCTACACCTATAATGACAGTTATCATTCCCGCCATTGGCCTACTAAGGGCAGGGCAGTGGGAACAGCCAGGTCAGCTCTACAGTAGGCAGAGCAATTGTTTAGAATTTAAATTAGCAAATTATTTACTGGGGAAAGGGGTGTTTTTTTTTTTTTTATCACTGATATCGTGAAGAATTGCCAGTGTATGGTAATAATTAAAAAGCAAACTCACTCTTAGTCATTTTATTATTGTTTTAAATTCTCTGCAGACAGCCCGGTGCAGTGGCTCATGCCTGTAACCCCAGCACTTTGGGAGGCTGAGGCGGGCAGATCACGAGGTCAGGAGTTCAAGACCAGCCTGGCCAACATAGTAAAACCGTGTCTGTACTAAAAATACGAAAAATTATTCAGGCAAGGTGGCATGCGCCTGTAGTCCCAGCTACTCAGGAAACTGAGACAGAAGAATGGCTTGAACCTGGGAGGTGGAGGTTGCAGTGAGCTGAGATCGTGCCACTGCACTCCAGCTTGGGCGACAGAGTGAGACTTCATCCAAAAAAAAAAATTCCTCACAGACAATGCACTCCTACTTTCTTCACCTGGTACAGTCCACTTTCACCACCAGTCCTGGGTAAGTACTGGATTACACATTGGTACCAAAAGGTGATAATCAGAATTATTTGGCACTGTTATAACAACACCTATAGTAACACCTTTTAGATTCTGCAATATAAAATCAATAGGCTTTGTTAGATAACAGCAAAAGTCTGAATTAATCCAAAAAAATTTATGGATTTTTTTTCTATTTGAAAGATTTTTTATTGAAGTATGACACACATTTTATAAAAGCACATATATCATATAGCCTGCTGAAACCCCACACTCACATAAGCAGAACTCAGATAAATAAACAGAACACGGCCAGCACCCAAAAGCCCCTTCATGCCTGCTTCTAGTCACTACCCCTTTCACCTGTTTTTGTAAATAGAATTTGTACGGTAAGGGCTCTTTATGTCTGGCTTCTTTTGCTGAACTTCATGTTTGTGAGATTCATCCATATTTTTGCGTTTGGTTGTAGATGGTTCATTCTCATTGTTGCATAGTATTCCATTGTGTGATGAGACCACAATCCATTCCTCCATTCAACTATCAATAGGTATTTGGGTTGTCTCCAGCTTATAGTTATTATCAATAGTGCAACTACAAGTCTTGTCTTTTGATGAGTATTATGTCCAGGTTTCTATGGGGCCTATACCTAGGAGCGACTTTGCTGGGTTACCGGAAATGCACATGTTCAGCCGTGGTGCATACTGCCCAACAGATTTCCAAAGTCGTTTTCAAAGGACTTATGTTAAGCATTGCACCACCACTTCTAAACTTCAAAGTCCTTTACACTGAGTGAAGTAACAGGCTCCTGGAGATAGGCAAGAAATGGATGTTTCTGGTTAATGAACCATGAGGCAGAAACTTTCTAGCATTTCAGCAGTCACTTGAGCTGAGCACTCCAGGAACTTGCCTGGAAGAACACAGGACTTGATATCCCAAAACTCTGCTTCAGATCAAATACCGAAAGACTTTCCCCACAAGAGGGTCCTAGCCATCATCAATGATTAAATTAAAAAACCAAAGAAAACAAGGGAAAGCAAAGAAAGAAAGAGGAGGATTCAAGGAAGGGAAAGAAAGAAACCCAGGCTCCAGAGAAAAGTTATGAAATTCAGAGCCAACGCTTGAAAGAAATCTGTAAGCCACAAAAAGTGGAATGATCAGCCAAGCCCTTCCTTTATTTTTTTTATTTGTATCATTATTATTATTATTATTTTTGTAACCAACCATTCCTTCAAAACCAAACTACTCAAAGAAACATCCCGAGAAGAACAATAGGAACACTTAAGACAGGACCAGCCCTTCTTGTCTCCTTACGTTACTCAACTCTCCTCCAAGGCTCTGTTCTGTCTCACTTGTCAAGGACTTCACTTCACTGCCAAGAACACAGTTCTCTGTCCTGAGATTCATATCCTGTCTGTGCCACTGCCAGTTAGCCTGCTGAGGCTGCACCTGAAACTCCACACTTTCAACCACTCTTTCTCGCTGAAACGCAGCTTTCATTCCCCTCATCAACCCTCATCTTCTACAACCAACCACACTCAAGACCTGTGGCTCCTACTTACACTGTCCCTGATCCCTTCCACTGTTGACTTTCATCCAGATGACTGTTACAAGACCCCTATGTCTCCCTGCCTCCAGGCTGACTTTCCCCAGACCCGCCTTCACCCACTTCCCGAGACATCTTTCTAAACTGTGCATCTGAGTATGTCATCCCTCTATTTAAACCCTTGCAAATCTTTCCATGGCCTCAGATTGGAATAAATCAAAACTCATTAACATGCTCAACAAGGCCGTTAGAGACCTGGCCCCTACCTTTCTCTCAGCTTCATTTCTCAAACTCCTCTCCCTGTGCTCAATGATCCAGCCATGAAGAACTTCCTTCCATTTGCTAAATAAACTGTGTGCTCTCTCTCCCCTTTATTTAGCTTTATATATATATATATAAATTGTCTAGTATATGAATTATATTCCAATAATACTGTTGTATTCTGTTATATATATAAAACAGTACATATATAACATATACTACTATAACATAATACTATTTTTATATATAATATATAATATGTATTTTATATATAATATACAAATGTACATAAATTGTATATATTATACATATATGGAGACCATTTAATATATATATAACATTATATATATATATATAATGGAGGCCACCACATTTTTTTTTTTTTTGAGACAGAGTTTCACTCTGTCACTCAGGCTGGAGTGCTGTCACGCAATCTCAGCTCACAGCAACCTCTGCCTCCCAGGCTCAAACAATTCTCCTTCCTCAGCCTCCCAAGCAGCTGAAATTATAGGTGCCCACGACCACACCCAGCTAATTTTTTACTTTTAGTAGAAACAGGGGTTTCATCGTGTTAGCCTGGCTTGTCTCAAACTCCTGACCTCAAGTGATCCACCTGCCTCAGCCTCCCAAAGTCTGGGTACAGGCATGAGCCATTACACCTGGTCTCCATTAAATAATTCTTAATTGAGGCTGTAGGTTAAGAGATGGGAAACTTAAAGACTCTGCCTAGTTTATTTTACATATAATACATATTTTATGTAATTAATTATATATATTTTATATATAAGATATATATAAAAAACAGTATTTGGGGAATATAATTCACATATTAGACAATTCACCTATTTAGTGTACAATTCAAAGGTTTATGGTATATTCATAGAATTGTGCAACCATCACTGCAATCAGTTTTAGAAGTCTCATCATCCCTAATAAAAACTCAGTACCCATATCAGTCACTCTCCATTTCTTCCCAACCTCCTCAGCCCTAGGCAACTAGTAAACTATTTACTGTCTCTATAGATTTGCCTGTTCTAGACATTTCACATAAATGGAACCATGTGATATGTGGCCTTTTCTTGATTGACTTCTTGTACTTAGCATAATGTTTTCATGGATTATCCATGTTGTAGCATCTATCAGTAATTCATTCCTTTTTATTACCAAACAATACACCATTGTATTAATATACAATACTTTGCTTATTTATTTATAAGTTGATTGACATTTGGATTGTTTTCACTTTTTGGAAAAATATTTAGAAGCTCTCCATTAGATAATTCTTGTTGTTTTTTTTGTTTTTTTTTTTTTTTGGTTTTTTGTGCTTTTTTTAGAGACAAAGTTTCACTTTGTTGCCCAGGCTGGAGTGCAATGATGTGATCATAGCTCACTGCAGCCTTGAACTCCTGGTCTCAAGCAATCCTCCCATCTTGGCCTCCCAAGGTGCTATGATTACAGGTGTGAGTCACCATACCTAGCCTCCATTCAATAATTCTTAATTGAGTTTGCAGATTAGGAAATGGGAAAGATACAGACTCTACTCAGCTTGAAAGACAAATAAACAGATAAACAGATGATTTAAATATAACGGCCGGACACGGTGGCTCATGCCTCTGGATCTCAACAATCTGAGAGGCCAAGATAGGCAGATTGCTTGAGTCCAGGAGTTTGAGACCAGCCTGGGCAAATAGCAAAACCCTGTCTCTACTAAACATACAAAAAAAAAAAATCTGGATATGATAGTGCATGCCTGTAATCCCAGCTACTCTGGAGGCTGAGTGGGAGATTCACCTGAGCCAGGGAGTTCGAGGCTGCTGTGAACCAAGATTGAGCCACTGCTTTCCAGCCTGGGCCACCAGAGTGAGACTCTGTCTCAAAAAATTAATAAATAAATAAAATAGTAAATATATTAACAGAGGTCTAGATAAGATACTGTGGGAGAACAAAGGAAAGAAGAACTAATTTCCCCTGGAGGATTCGGAGAAGGCATTTGATAGGAGTCTCGAAAGATGAATAAGATTAGAAAGACTTTTGTTCATCTGATTCAACCCTTCATTCAGCCCTTGGCCAGCTCTACAGCATCCCATCACATGCAAGTGCTGCTCTGCCTGAAACACCTGAACCCAAGGCTTGCATCCAGAGGTTGGCTGGGTTGGGGGTGGAGGCAAGAGGAGGCGAGAGATGTGACAGGTGAAGGTATTTGAGAAAGGGCAGGCAAGTTTAGTTACGGGGCCTCTGCAAGGCAACATGGAAGGGTTGGCATCACACAGAATAAAAGAAAGACCCTGGACTTGGAAATCAGTCAGACTTGGACTCAAATGGACAACTAATGATGTGTGACCTTACACAAATTATTTAATCTCTCTGAGCCTGTTTTGTCACATGTAAATATGAATTAATAGCTCGATTTCAGAGTTGTGAAGATCAAGGGACAGAGCATATGGAAAAGTACTTGGCACAAAGTAGGCAATTGATAACTGTCAAATCCTCTTCCTTCCAGTTTGCCAAAGCCAGCCCTGCTACCCTCTTTCCTAAGCTGAGACTCTGACCTTGATCACTCATTGTCCAGGCCCAGTAATAACAGCTAGATTCTTCTTACTAGCTAATAACTTCTTACTGTATTCTGCACCCTGGGCTAAGTATTGTCTTTTTTCATCCTCACAAAAATCCAATGAAGTTGGAAATCTTTGTTTTATAGATAAGGAAACTGACGCTCCCAGATGTTAAATAATGAAATTTGCTCACGGTCTTATAGCTAGAAGGTCTTAGAACTGGTATTTAAACCCAGGCTGACATTAAAATCTATGCTCCCCATTGTGTTCCTTCTAGGAAGACAGGGAACATTCTGTTGGGTAAACCTTTAATCCATGATCCACATGTGTCAACGTTTGACCAAAGCTCAGGAATGCCTTGCTTTCATAAACAATGCTTTTAAACACCAAAAATAAATAAACAAAAAAAAGCAAAGCAGTGGGTTGAATAAGTGAAAATCCTTAAAAGAAAGATAATCTAAATAAACACTGAAAATAATAACAGCCATCTCTCAGGCACTAGAGAGTATCGCCATTGTTCCCAGGCAGCTCAGGGCAACAACCGTAAAACTTGAGATCCGGCAGTTCTTCCTTAGGGTTTTGTGATTAAAGAGGCCAGGGATGATGGTTATATCTCCCCTCATAATCCTTAAACCCTGGCATCAAGCTATGGAAATCCTGATCATGAAGACTAATATTTGTGTAGTGCTTACAGTTTAGTAAGGATTGATTAGTAAGTAGATCACTTACAGGGTATCTGCTGTCACTTACAACCCTGGGAGGTGCATAGGACCAGGGTCATTTTTATTCTCAGAACAGAAACCTAAGGCTCAGAGAAACAAGGTGACTTGCCAAGGCTCAAGGAGAGAATCACAATTTAAACTCCATCTTCTGATCCCTTTCCAAAGCTATTTCCACCTCCACCAGCATCTTCATCCACAGTCCAAATTAGAAAGAACTTAGATTTGGGCTCCTTGGAAGCAAGCTTCTAGAGTCCTGGGAACTGTATAGATTATGGCAACAAAGATAGAGGATGGGTTGAAAGAAGACAAAAGTAACACTGCTGATAAATGCAAAAACACCTAGTGTTAAAAAAATAATAATGACTTTATTGAGATATAATTCACATACAGTAAAATTCACACTTTTAAATGGTACAATTTGGTGACTTTTCATATATTTATGAAGTTTTACAACCATCACACTATCTAATTCCATAACATTTCTATCACCACAGAAAGAAATCGTAGTCATTGCAATAATTACCCACTGCAGCCCTAGCACCCACTACTGTTTCTATGGATTTGCCTATTCTAGAAATTTCATATAAACACATTCACTAAGTGGCCTTTAATGTCTGGCTTCTTTCACTTACATCATACTGTTTTCAAGGTTGATTAACATTGTAGTATGTATCAGTACTTCGTTTTCCTTATAGCCAAATAATATTCTGTTGTATGGATATATCATATTTTATTTATCTATATATCAGTTAATGGAAAATCGGGCTCTTTCTACATTTTGGCTATTGTAAATAATGTTGCCATGAGCATTCAGGTATGTTTTTTGTATGAATGCATGCTTTCATTTCCCTTTGCTATATGCCCAGAAGTGGAACTGCTGGTTCATACAGTAATTCTGTTATTAGCTTTTTGAGGAACTGCCAGAAAGAAGAGTTCTTTATTCTATGTATCCCTTTATTCCTTACTTATTCTATCTGTTCTATTTTCAAAGTGAGTGCACTATATAACATCCTCACCAGTAATATGTGAGTTCGCATTTCTTCACATTTTTCCAACACTAATTATAGCTATCCTATGGGTATGAAGCAGTATCCCATTGTGGTTTTGATTTACATTTCTCTGATGGTGAATGATGTTGAGTATCTTTTCATGTGCTTATTGCCTTTTGCATATCTTCTTTGAAGAAATGTCTGTTTATATCCTTTGCTCATTTAATTAGATTGTCTTTTTATTGTTGAGTTGTAAGAGTTCTTTATATATTCTAGACCTAAGTCCCTTATCAAAGATATAATTTGCAAATTTAGTGAGTCAACTTTTCAGTTTTTAAAAAGTGTTCTTTTAAGCACCAAAATTTTTAATTTTGATAAAGTCCAATTTATTTATTTTTCTTTTGTTGCTTGTACTTTTGATTTCATATCTAAAAACAAATCACCTAATTTAAGATTACAAATATGTTTCCTTCTAAGAGTTTTATACTTTTAGCTCTAACATTAGGTCTATGATCCATTTTTAATTAACTTTTATATGGTGTGAGGTAGGGACCCAACTTTATTCTTTTGTGTGTGAATATCCAGTTGTCCCAACAGATTTGTTAAAAAGAATATTATTTCCCCCACCAAATTGGCTTTTCAACCACGTCAAAAGTCAATTGACCATAAATGTAAGGGACTTTTTTTTGGACTGTCAATTATATTCCATTGATCTATGTGTCTATCCTTATTTTAGTACCATATTGTCTTCACTACTATCGCTTTGTAGTAAGTTTTGAAATCAGGACATATGAGTCCTATAACTTTGTTCTTATTTCTCAGGATTGCATTGACTATTCTTGGTCTCTAGAATTTCCATATGAAGTTGAGGAATTCGCTTGTCTATATATGTTTAAAAAAAAAAAAAAAAAAAAAGGCAGTTGGGACTTTGAGTGAGACTGCACTGAACCTGAAGATCAATTTTGGAAATATTGCCATCTTAATATTAGCCTTCCAATCCATGAACACAGTACATCTTTCCATTCATTTAAAACTTCTATTACTTTTTTCCATGATGTTTTGCATTTCTCAGTGTACAGCTATTGCATTAATTTTATTAAATTTAGTCCTAAGTATTTTATTCTTTTTGATTCTTTTGTGCATGGAATTACTTTCTTAATTTCATTTTTGAATTGTTCACTGCTAGTGTATAAAAATACAATTGATTTTCGTATATTGATCTTGTATCCTGAAACATTACTGAACTTGTTTATTAGTTCTAATAATTGTTAGTGGGATTCCTTAGGATTTTTTTTATACAAGATCATGTCATCTACAAATAAAGACAGCTTTACTACTTTCTTTTCTGTATGCTTTCTCTCTCTTTTGGGTACTCTTTGCATGTTATATTTTTTCCTACCTTTTTATTTTCAACCTATTTGTGTCTTTGAATCTAAAGTGTGTCTCCTCTAGACAGCATATAAATGAATTAAGGATTTTTAAAATCCATTTTGCCAACTTCTGCTTTTCTGTTGAAGTTTGGTTCATTTACATTTAAGTAATTACTGATAAGGTAGAATTTAATTTGTGCTTTTGCTGTTTATTTTTCCATATACTTTATGTATTTTTGTTCCTTTATTCTGTCTTTACTGATTCTCTGTTTTTTTGTGTGTTAAATAGATATTTTCTAGCATAAAATATTTCTTTGCTGCTGATTATATATATATATACACACACATACATATATATATATATAGAGAGAGAGAGAGAGAGAGCAAGGAGATATATATATTTAGAGAGAGAGAGTTATTTTCTTTGTGGTTGGCCTGGAAATAACAAGATCTTAACTTACAGTTTGGATTAACAGCCTGCATTTTTATAGCACATTCTCATTTACATTTTTCATTTAATTGCCAGGAAGGAGAAAGTAAGAAATCTGGACTAGAAACTCTATCTTGGCCTGAGGACCTGTTTGGAACAATGTTATTCATACACAATGTTCTTCTGGGGGCAAACTGTAGCCACGTGAGAGAGATTCCTTTTTGATTCCCAAGGTATAGGTTTTCAGGGTGATCAAAACACTGTTTTGTGAACTTTCTAGGTTCCAATGTGAATTCACGTATGTCAGCAATTCTCAAAGTCTGGTCTGGAAATATCTGAGCATCACTGAGATGTTTTCAGGTGATCCTTAAGAATAAAACCATTTTTATAAGAATACCAAGTTGTTATTTGCCCTTTGTGGCTTTTATTCTCTCATAAGAGTACAGTAGGATTTTCTAGAGGTTACATGACATGTGATATCATAACAGAGTGAATGCAGATGCAGATAGGAGAAAGTGCTGTTTCTATTAAGCCAGGCATTCCAGAAATTTATAAACTATAAAACAATGCCACTCTTTTCTCTAAGTTGTTTTTGAGAATATAGTGATACTTTATGAAATATTTATGTTAACATAGAATGGTTTATTATTGCTAATTTTAAATGAGTTGAATTTTTAAAATTTCTTATTTTAATTTATAATATGGCACATCTTGACAGATATATGCAAAACAAAGCTTGTTTGTGTTATTGATAAGTTAAGAGTATAAAGTAGTCCTGAAGCCAAAAATTTTGTGAACTACTACCATATTATCTCATTCAATCCTTACAACAGCATTGTGTAAAAAGCAGGACAGATTTAGTCTTCTGATGCTATGGCTTTTTGAATGAGGAAACTGAGGCCGTGGGCCCCAGACTATATCTATGTGGACTGGGTTTGCTAGAATGGCAATCTTATTCTGAGGTCAGAGCCCAGCCAGTTAACTGCATTGAGACTTCCTGGGAGCTATGACCTCTTAGTGACCTTTGATCCTGTTTACCTCTCCCATGTTCTGGATACTCTCTGCCCTTTGGCCTCCAGGACACCATGACACCATGTTCCTATTTTTGCAAATGACTCCTCTTCTTTTAACTGCCCCTTAAATATTGCTATTACTCAAGGTCTTCTTCCAAACATCCTTTGGTCTACTCCCTCGGTGAGCTCACTTATCATTGATGATTCCCAAATGTGCCTCTAAAGCTCAGTTCTCTGTCTCACTTGAATTTCAAAGCTAAGTACTGGATGTGTCTACCTGGATATCCCTCAGATGTTTTAAACCCACATGCTCAAAACTCTGTAATCAGTAGGCATTCCACATACTGTACTAGGTACAGGTAATGTAAAAGTGAATAAAACATAGTCCCTGTTCTCAGGGAAACAGCAGTCTGGTGGAGAACATTAGTTTGTCCAAACCCAACTTCTGTATTTTTGGTTCTAGATATTATTATCACCATCTGCCCAATTACACAGGACTTCTTCTTTCCCATCCTTCCATCCAGTGAGTTGCCAAGTCTTATGCATTCTATTTCTGTAACATCTCTCCAGCCTTCTCTTCTCTTCTCTCACTACTGCAACTCCCTCAGATCTAACTTTCTTAATCTCTCTGGTGAACTATTGCAGCAACCTCCTAACCATGTTCTCTGCCTTCTGTCTCATCCCCATCTAATTCATCCTTCACACTGCTACCTGAGTGATTATTTTATAACTGCAAATCTGCCCACCTTACTGTCATGCTTAAAACTCTTCAATGGCTCCCTTTTCCCTGGAGAATAAAATCCAGACTCACTAGCTTGCCTTTTAAGGTTCTCCAGGATCTGATCTCACCTTTGTTTCCTATCAGTCCTCTGATTATTACCTCGACCTTTCAAAAGATATTTCTGATGTCAAGAGTGTCCTCCCCAATCACCTGATCATCCTTCACAGTGTCTTCTTAAGTGTCTTCTCCTCTTAAATTTTCTAAGACCTTCCCAAGAGGTCTAGATTATTCTTCTTTTTGGCCTACCACTATACTTGCACGAGTCTCTTTTCATTATGGTACTTAGCACATTGTATTAAATTACAATCTTTTGTTTTTCCAAATATCTCCCCGTCTGGACAAAATACTTCGATGGCAGGTACTATGTCTTATTCACGTTGGTATCAACTGCCCTAGCCCAGTGCATGATGAAGAGTGAGCACTAAATAAATTTTGTCTATGTAATATTGAAGGTCTATAAAATATGGATCACATTCAACCTTCCTCCCATTTTCTGATTTTAGAATTCTCTTCCCATTTCCCATCTAAGCACCCAAGCTGAAAACATGGGTAATTCTATTAATAAAGTTTACACTCTTCCTCTTCAACTATAGCCAATGAGTTACCACACCAAACATTCTGCTTCTTTATTCTCTCTCCAATGTCAACTGCCCTCTATCACCACATTTAGGGAATACTGCAGCCATGTTTTCAACCTCAAAAATTGAGACATAAAACTTTTTTTTTTTTTGTAGTTAGCTATTTAATGAGGTTCTTAAGACATTTTGAACACCAATTTGTGAGGATAAATTCCATTCGTCAGGGCAAACACAGATCACAGGTAGCCCTGGAGCTGAGGAACAGCTTTGATTTTTGGTAGAATCTGTGAGTCCACAGCTTTCTGATCAATCTTGGGCTGCTCTGTAATCTCGTATTTCTCTTTTTCTGTGTCGAAGATCTCACCTTCCTGGTGTCTGGGCTTCCGCAGCTTCTTCTTCTTGAAGTAAGCATCAGTAAGATGTTTTGGGATTTTGACATTGCTGATGTCGATTTTGGTTGAGGTGGCAATGACAAATTTCTGGTGTGTTCTTCGTAGAGGAACTCGATTGAGGACCAGAGGTCCAGTCACAAGTAACAAGCCACTAGCCAGCTGCTTCAAGAAAACCACCCTCTTGCCCCTGTGGCGTCCAGTGAGGATGATCAGAATGGTCTCGGGGGTAATGCTGGCTCGCAGTTTTCTCACATGCTGACTGAAGGGTTTTTTGCCGTGGCTCAACAGCTTTTGAGGCACATCTTCAGTAGGATAATATCTAGGCATTTTGCGAAGTTTAGCCACCCGGGTACTGCCGTTCTTGTCACCACCAACTGGGTTTGTAAGAGTTGCAAGAACCTTCTCCTTCTTTTTCTTTTCAACCTTAGATTTAGCAGCTGAGTACTTCCTCTTGTACATGGCCTTTCTGGAATACATGGCAAGTCGGGAATACCTGCCAATTCCTCTGACAAGGACAGGGTTGCGGCTGCAATGGGGCTTCCCCTTCTTGGGCTTCTTAGCCTTGAGGTTACCCTTTTTCACCTTGCCACCAGCATCAGCCTTCTTGGCTTCGGGTTTCTTTTCTTTAGTATCTGGCTTCTCAACTTTTTTACCCGCCATCTTGCAAAATGGAAAAGAGAGCGAGACATAAAACTTTTGTGTCACTTCCACATACGAGATATTCTGAGAAGCAGACAAAAGTTCAAAAACATTGGGATTCTTGAAATATTTCAACAATTTCCAGGGACAGTACTAGAGAATATTTGAAATCATAATGCCACTAAGAATTCAGGTTGGGTGGTCATTTAGCCTTGGTTTTATGGCTCTTGGGCTTCTATTTTAAGTTTCAGAACTTAAGTTATTAATCATCTAGGTTACAAAAGACAAATGCATGGACATAAATAACTAAAAATACAGTACAATAGTATAAATACTAAATAAGTGAGGAAGTAATTGAGAAGAGAAATACAGAGGAGATATGACCTGAGTTAGGCTTTTTTCTTTTTTTTTTTTTTTTTTTTTGAGACAGAGTCTCACTCTGTCACCCAGGCTGGAGTGCAGTGGCTAGATCTCAACTTTCTGCAACCTCCACCTCCCAGGTTCAAGTGATTCTTGTGCCTCAGCCTCCTGAGTAGCTGGGATTATAGGCATGCACCACCGTACTCGGATAATTTTTGTATTTTTAGTAGAGACAGGGTTTCACCATCTTGGCCAGGCTGGTCTCAAACTTCTGACCTCAGGTGATCGGCTCGCCTCAGCCTCCCAAAGTGCTAGGATTACAGGCATAAGCCACTGTGCCCAGCAATGACATAAGCTAGGCTTTCAAGGCCATTGTAATCCAGGTGTGTGCCAGCTCGTGCCTGAAGCTGCCCATATGGAAGTATCCCAATTCCGGTCCCCATTGAGGGAGCTGGATTCTTGTCCGCCAGCCACAAGATTGAGTAACCAGAAAAAGTGTCTGATTCAAGGCTGTGGTTCATATTTGGGCAGCCTGAGATCTACAACTTGGACCCACATAAAAAGATAATCTGCATCAACAAGATTCCTTTCTGGAATCTGAAATTGAAAAACCAAAATGAGAGAGCTGGCAGCACAGGCAGATGCTAAAAGACTTGCCTCCAGTGTTACTTTAAGGTAACGGAGGGATCAGAGAGTCCAGGGCAAGCCAAAACCACGAGTAAGCCAAAGTCATGAGTAGATAGAACAAGCTGGTCAATAGTGGAGCAAACACTCAACATAAGTGACAATAGCATGAGAAAAAGAGAGACCATTCAACCAAAACAAGAGAGGTGGAGCAGCTAGTCCCTGGATCTGCCTTGGAACTTGATGTCTTGCCAGCTCTGGTCTAAATCCAGGTATAGCCTTACAGCCACTCCTTGAACTTCATTTCCAGGTGACTGTTTGAATGCTATTCACTGCGAGCTAAGAGCTGAGGGAAATGGATTCAGCCAGGCAGGGCAGAGGGAAAGAGAAATCCAGGAGCCCAGATTAGCATGGATGGCGGCATAAAGATGAAATTTCTCATGGACTCCTTAGGGAAAGGTAGAATGGAAATTATTTTAAGTAGGAGATAAAAGCTACTGAAGCACCTTAAATTTGTTGGCCAAAGTGGTATTTGGTGAATGAATGAATAAATGAATGCATGTGGGTTAAGGCCAAAAAGTAAATGACTTTAAATAACAGGATCGAGACCTTAGACTTGATATCATAGGCAATAGGAAACCATAGCAGTTTGGAACAGGGAGGAGAAACCATCAATATAGTATTTTTAACATAATGAATTTTTTGAAAGACATTCCATTTCCCAATGCTGAAGCATGCATTGTCCCAGTCCCACAATGATGTAGTGAGCATGTAGGAGTAATGTTTGGCCGAGAGAGGAACATGAAAGCAGCCCACTGGTAAATGGAACTGCAAATTAGAATGGCCTGAGGGAGGCTTCCGTCCAGACAGCCCAGAAGCTGAGAAAGACAGCCAAAGATATCTCGCCTGGCATGCAGCTGTGGGAAATGCTGCAACTCTTTCTGACTGACTGGAAACAGCTATAAGACCACGTGCAAACTCAAAATCAGTTCTAAATAGGCCCATTATGACAAGGGCTGTCAGCCCCCTGTGGACTTCCATGTAGCACCCAGATGTCACATGTAGACATGTGACAGCTGACTCCTCATTCTCTCAACCAGGCATTTGTAGCAGCTGTCTGTTCACGGCATGTCAACTTGGACACAGATCTCAGCAACTCGAATGCCTCGCCAAGATCCACTCACATAACATTAATGAGCACTGAAGAATCTCCTGACAGTTTCATGAGGGAGAGAGAAGGACTTCACAGCAAATAATTAAAGGAAAAAAAAAAAAAAAGACCTACTAGACATACATGTTCTGCAAATTCCTCTATTGCTGGTCAGCCACCAAGAGTTTCTTTATCAACCCACAACACAGCTTAAATAAAGACCCACTCCTCCCCCAGCACAGTTTATAGGGCCCACGCTCCTTAAGATGATAATTGAGGTTATAAATGAACACCTTGTTGTTTTTACACACACATAGCAATAAGCATAGGGCTTAATAGCTCCCACCATGCCCCCAGCTATGTCTCCTTGGCCCCATCACTTTGCTCTCCGGGCTCTGTTTCTCATTCTGTAACACAAGAGGCAGAAGTGGGTCCATCTGGGCTAATCCCACCCACCATCCAGTTCTCAATTTGGACTCTACGTAGTGGAGAGTGGTTTCTGCCCTAAGCAGAGGGGTTTTCCTTCTGCAAAGAACAAAATGAATGAATTAGGGATGAAGAAGCCACTGTATAACCTAGGCCTTTGGGCAAGTGGGGGCCGGGAAGCTGGGGGCGGGGAGGGAGGCAGGGCAGGGTCCCAGTGGTAGGGAGGGCAAAGTGAGCACTGGCTGCCCCTCCACGGGGTGTGCGGTGATGAGGTCTGCAGAATGCAGAGCGTGGAGGAGAAATGGTTTTGTCTGTGCAGCCACCCACGCTCTGACTGCAGTAAGGGTCACAGTGGGCCGGTGATGACTTTTTGATGGAGTGGACACAGCACCCTGCAGGGGCCAGCAGTCTTTGGAAGAGAAGCGCTCAGCAGAAAGCACATCCAGCTCTCCGTCTGCTCTTCCCTCTTCTGCTTTCTTTCTCTCCCCACCCCCAAACCCCATCTCGGTCACTGCAACCTCTGCCTCCCAGGTTCAAGTAATTCTCCTGCCTCAGCCTCCCAAGTAACTGGGATTATAGGCGTGTGACACCACACCCAGCTAATTTTTGTATTTTTAGTAAAGATGGGGTTTCACTATGTTGGCCAGGCTAGTCTTGAACTGCTGACCCTGTGATCCTCCCGCCTCGGCCTCCCAAGGTGCTGGGATTACAGGCATGAGCCACCGCGCCCGGCCTTCTCCTTTCTTTTTAAAGTGTGTCTTCTGGGTGCCGTTTTCATTCTAAGCTATCTATAGCGCCTCAGTAAGAGAGAAGGAGGGGAAATCCAACAACAGCCGCAGCCACGTGGCCAGTTTCTGTGGGAACACCTATGGATGTATGCTGTTCTGGGCAAGAACAGAACAAAGTCGCTTTTATCTCCTTCTTTCCAAAAGCCTTGTGTGCTTTAGACGCTGGTTATTATTGCATTATTAAAGCCCCAGTGAGCCGAGGCCAAGGCAAGGATACTCTAGAGCTGTCCCAGGCAGCTTCAGCCAGTTGAGACTTCTCATCCTGTGACCTAGCCTGACTCCTGGTTGTCATCTCATCACATCCCAGCGAGAGGGGAGCACTGGGGGAGGAGAGAGATGCCAGTCCCTAATTGAAGGTGCCCTGGGCTTCTCAACAAACTGGTCCATCCAGTTCCTAGGAATTATTCTGAGCATAATCCCTTTTGCCAATATTGTGTTTCTTAAAGCACCAGCAGAATAAAGTGAGGAAAAGACTGTTGCGTAAGGAAATCTGAAACCAGATTTCCCTGGGTTTCAGCAAGCAGTTTGCTCAGGAGAGGTTGAGAGGACCAAATGTTCAGGTTTGTGTGTATGGTCATTGGGGGCTGGAGACTGGGGACAGCCTAGGGCATTGTTTGCTAAGGGCAAGTTTGCTCCAGTTAGTTACAGATTCCTAGTCACAACACCGTGAGTTTTGTCATCTATCCCAACCCCAACTTTCACAGAGGAAGAGAGGAAATGCACAGGGGCAAGGTGACTGGTCGAAGGTTGCACAGTGGATTGGTGGCCTGCTCAGATAACCACAGCCTAGACATATGCTAAGCACGTGTGGCATTCATTCTCCAGGTCTGCAAGCACGGATGCCCTTTAAATGGCAGTGCCAGTTTAAAGCTAGTGTTTGGAAAGACAGGCCCCCAGAAGGCATGGACTGTATTTTTCCCTGGTCCTTATGGGGCATCCCGGCAAGGTTTAAGCACACTTAGAAACTTACACCTATGGACAAACCCCAGAAAAAGATAATCAGAGTCCCATTCTCTAACCAGCTCCAGTACACTTATTTTCATGTAAATGTGGAGAAACAGCCCAGCCTAAGAGGGGGCAGCCTAACAGAACAGCAGAATGAATGTCACCATGCAAGTTTGTGCAGCCCGTGGAATCCATAAAAGGCCTAGTTGCAGGGCCCACCAGGGACTGAAATCCAGCCTGCCCTCCACTAACTGGGTACTGCCCAGGCAAAATGCTCCTTACCTTTCTGGTCTCAGGTCAAGTTTACCCTTGAGTAGCAAAGCTTCCCTCTCTACTGGCCCTTCCTCTGCGCTTCCCCTTCTACTTCATTCCTGTCCTACCCTCTAAAAGCTTCCCTTAGAAAAAAAATTCTGTTCTTCTGTTTTACTTTTTAAGCTATAACCACCAAAGTAGTGATGAGCCCTTCATGCACTGCAGTGTTTGAAGCCACTGAGCACATCTTCAGGTGTATTTCACGTCTAAACATGGTCTTCCCACAGTGCATCTGCCTACCACTGATCACATGCCACTTCCTCCAGGAAGTCTTCCCTGACCCTTCCCTCCTCCCCCACACATCCCAGCCCAGTAAGTGAGGACTATCCCCCACAGCTACCTAGGCTAGGCATGCCCTATGGGAGCTCTGAATATGTTGTTGCAAAATGATCTATTTATAAGTTCATCTTCCCCTTAGATCTGCCCTGTTCAATGTGGTAGCCACTGGCCACGTGTGCCTACTGAGCACTTGAACTGTGTCTAGTCTGAATAGAGATGTATTGTAAATAACAGATACATACTACATGTGAAATAGCATGAAAGAGATAACATAAAATACCTCAATGATCATGTTTCTCTTGTTGGAGATCATATGTTGGAATGATAATATTACAGGCCGGGTGTGGTGGCTCACACCTGTTATGACAGCACTTTGGGAGGCCTAGGAGCAGGAGGATCACTTGGAGTTTGAGACCAGCCTGGGCAACACAAGGAGACCCTGTATCTAAAAAAAATTTTTTTTAATTAGCTGGGCATCATGGCAGGTGCCTATAGTCCTGGCTCCTCAGGAGGCTGAGGCAGGAGGATTGCCTGAGCCCAGGAGGTTGAGGCTGCAGTGAACCATGACCGAGCCACTGCACTCCACCCTGGGTGACAGAGTGAGACGCTGTCTCAAAAATAAGTAAATAAATATATAAATAAATATTTTTAAAATGTTAAAAAAAGAGAGAGAACCAGAAAAAATAAAAATTAAACAAGATAATATTAAATAGTGAGTTAAATTAAATATATGATTAAAATTAATTTCTTCTATTTCTTTTTTTTATTGTGACTACTAGAAAAATTTAAATTACCTGTATGGTTTGTATCATATTTCTACTGGATATCTGCTTAGACTATAAGCCTCTGGGGTCAGGGATCATATCTTACTCATCTTCGCACTTCCATCATCTAATACAGACACACATTTGGGTTCTAAGACAGCATGTGTAACAATACAGGTGTCACCTTGTGTTGTCACTCTTGCGGCCCACCTGTCTGTCTCTACCAGGATGCTTTCCGCACCTTGGCACAGAGACTGTGCCTCACCTATCAAGTGCTTGGGAAGAGGCAGGTGCAGAATACATGTTAGAGAATGAAGGTAAAGTAAGTATCTGATCTAAATATTCAGGGAGAAAAAAATTTATGATTATTATTTTTAATAGAGATGGGTCTTGCTATATTGCCCAGGCTGTTCTCAAACTCCTGACCCCAAGCGATCCCAAAGTGCTGGGATTCCAAGCACGACCCGCAGTACCTGGCCAATTTTTAAAAAATTTCATCTTGCTTTAATTGTACTTGGGAACCATAGATGTGATACTGATATCTTACAGATAGAAGAACGAAGTGGCTGTAACACGCTGGGTGGGATCTTTCCAAGTTAAGACAAAGGAAGCACCAGTACATCAGGAGACAGAGCGGCTGGGTTCCAAGGCCAGCAGGCTGTTACACAAAGAGGAAAACTTCACACAAAGTCAATAATTAGAAAAATGATTCTGAGCTGTGAAAACAAACACAGGACAAAGTACATAGAATACAGAGACTAATATTCCCAACAATTTCAATTAATAACTTATCATACCCTCTTGAGTACTGATCAATTTGATGTGAATTTCAACTTTAAAAAATCTTAATTTTATTTTCTGAATATAGAAATAAAACTGGCTCATTGTTAAAAAAAAAAATAAGGCCCAATCTCACAATTATATGGAAATGTTTAAAGCAAAAAGTCCTTTGTGATACCACTCCAAACAATAATTCAATAACCGCTAGTAATAGGTCGGTGTTCTTCCTTCTGGGTTTTTCCTTTATAAAAAGTCTTTTCTCTTTATTTTTATATAAAAATAAGGTTATATCCTGAGTATCATCCTGCAACTTAACTTTTGAAACATACAAATATATTGTCAACATTACCCTATGTTAGTACCTACAGCCCTAACTCTTCTTTTAGCTGGAGCATAGCATTCCACTTAGGGTAATACTCCCGTTATTGCTGGACATCAGCAATAAAGACAGGCACTTTTTTGTTATTATAAACAGACTGCAACCAACATCCTCAGACATGTCTTTGCAACTTTTGTGTTTCCATAGGAACAAAAATAGTTTCATTATGACCTAATAAAGATAGTGAAGCAGATCAGAATTGGATCACCTATATTAAAAAAAGAAAAAAGAGATTGCAGTGGGAAGTGGAGAAAGGGAATGGTGAAGATAATGGTAGATATTTGGGCTTTGTAGACTTTTATAATGATGAAAGAAAAGTCCACTTAGCTTGAATCTCATCTTCTACTTCCATAATTCTAAAGTATTTTTAAAATTTAATTGGAATTAATTTCATCTAAAAATCTCAATTTTGGATTAGCCTACGTGAAGTTCAAGAGCACTATCTTACCTGTATGCTGGTAAGAACTGCAATTGGATATATCCTGCTGTCTGGCATCCTCTGGGTCAGTTTCCACTTTTTCCTATTGAGGGACTTACAGGTTCTTTAGTTACACAGGTAACTGTGGTTTGAAATTTAAAACAACAGTATGTCTTTCATAATTCTCCTGAGAAAGAAAAATTCCAACAGTAAACAACGCCACTGAGGTTTCTCCTCCCCCACCAGTTGCATCAAAATGCTATTCTTGCTTTGTCTTACACTAACAGGGTAGACCAGTCACTAATCTCTCTGAACACACATCTCCCAACCTGTAAAATGGTTGCTACCTGCTTTGATTCACTACTGTCAAGATTAGAGATAATGTATGTAAAGTACTAGGACAAAGTACATGCTCTAATAATGGGAGTTATTATTTTCAGTGGAAACTAGTAGGATAAATAGCCAGAGAAAGAGATAAAAGCAAAAGGTGGTAAGGAGAAAAGAAAATTCAAGGAACATTTGTAGTAAATTTCAACATTTTTATTGCAGTAACTTTGATATGTGTTTTCTATGATGCCAGGAACTAACATCTCTTAAGGGAGCATTATCTGCCTGCTTCTGTACTAGGGATTTTACATATGTTTTCTTAATTCTCACAACAAACTTGTAACGCAAGTAGTCTCTTCCCACATTATACATGGAAAAACTGAGACTCAGAATGTGTAGGTGGCCTTCTCAGATTCATCAATGTGGTAAGTAGATAAATTGGTGTTGGTGTTAAAACTCAAATAGTTCCAAACCTATGCCTGTCTACTTACCAGGCTGTGACTACTGCACCAGGTCTGATGATGCCTTCATGGTTTCTTATCTCCTGCACATTTTTCTCCACCTAGCCTCACTCTGATCACAATGGCAGATCCAGGGCTTCCCTCTTCCACTGACAGAAAATCAGTGCAAATTGACTTATGCACATCAAGGACAAAATGTGTTCATGGTCATGACAAGTCTAAAGGTAGACTTTGGCCTCAGGCATGGCTGCACTCAAGGGCTCTATCTTCCCCATTTCTCAGTGCAACTTTCCTCTGAGTTCTGACTCTGGCTTTACTTTCATAGGGCTGTCTCCTCTGGATAGCAACCTTACAACCCATGACCCTGGGAGTAGGGAGAAGAGCACCCTTACTTTCTCCCAGGGTCTATTTTAACCATATCAAATCTTAGTGAAAATCCACATGTCTATTTCTCAACCAATCACTGTGGCTTGAGGGGTGCCAGGTCCCGCTGGCCAGGCCTCCATCTCCAGCCCACTCTTGTGACAGGTTCAGCCTTACTTGAACCACAAGAAATGATTCCCCATAGAACAGAGCAAAAAGGAAGAGCAAAAGAAGTCCTCAATAGAACAAAGCCACAGACAGCCTCTACAGAGCTCTTGTTGCTTTTTACTCAGCAACACCTCTCATAAACCCAGCCTTTTGCCTTAGAAAAGCTCCTACTTCAGCTCCATAGGGATTGATTTCATAACTGCTTCTTTTTTGCATGTGTCTCTTCCATCATTATGTACTATCTCTGTGTGATGTCTAAAAATACCAAGTGGACATGGTATATCCTGCTCCTTCTTCCTGCCCAAGTTAGCAAAATAGCAGAATTTTCAATGCTTTTGGCTACAATTTACAGAAAACTGATCAAAATGGCTTCAACAATGAGGAAAATGTCCTTTTACACACATTAAGAAGTCCCGGCCGGGAGCGGTGGCTCAAGCCGTAATCCTAGCACTTTGGGAGGCCGAGACAGGCAGATCTCGAGGTCACAAGATCGAGACCATCCTGGCTAACACGGTGAAACCCCGTTTCTACTAAAAAATACAAAAATAAACTAGCCGGGCAAGGTGGCGGGCGCCTGTAGTCCCAGCTACTCGGGAGGCTGAGGCAGGAGAATGGCGTGAACCCAGGAGGCAGAGCTTTCAGTGAGCTGAGATCCGGCCACTGCTGCACTCCAGCCTGGGCGACAGAGCAAGACTCCGTCTCAAAAAAAAAAAAAAAAAAAAAAAAAAAAAAAAAAAAAAAAAAGTCCCAAGGTAGAGCAGCTCTAGGGTTGACTGAGTCTCCGTGATTCAGGCTCTTTCCATTTTTCCTCTCTGCTATCCTCATTGTGGCAGCGTTGTCCTCAGTGCGCTCCCCTCAAGGCTGCAGGATGGACACAGTGTCCTGGACACCACCGCTAGCCTGCAGTGGTCAGGGAAGAGCCAATGAAGCTGGCGAGGAAGGGAGAACCTAATCAAGGCCAGTTCAAAGCATTTAAGTGGCAACAAAGTATAGGATGGACTAGGGGAGCAAGATCTGGATTCTGAGAGCTCGGTTAAAAGGCTGTTGCAATAGGGCAGAAATGCCAATATGGAGACTGAAGAAAGAATGGAAAGCAGGAGATACAGGTGGGGCTCATTGCCCTAAGAGTCTGAGTTCTACTGAGAGTCAAACACTGAGCTGACTTGACAAAAAATCACATTTCAGAGTACTTAAAAAAATTTTTTTTTTTTAGTTTTCTTCAAGCTCATATTGTAAAACAGACCGTTAGTATAAATTGGAAATGGGACCCCAAGACAACGGCTTTCTGGGTAGGATCTGAACCCACCATGAGAATTTTACTTTTATTTTTATTTATTTATTTATTTTTGAGATGGAATATTGCTCTGTCACCAGGCTAGAGCGCGGTAGCACCATCTCAGCTCACTGCAACCTCCACCTCCCGGATTCAAGTGATTCTTCTGCCTCAGCCTCCCCAGTAGCTGAGATTACAGGCACGCACCATTATGCCTGGCACGTTTTTGTATTTTTGGTAGAGATGGGGTTGTACTATGTTGGCCAGGCTGGTCTTGAAGTCCTGACATCAGGTAATCTGCCCACCTCGGCCTCCCAAAGTGCTGGGATTACAGGTGTGAACCACCACATCTCGCTGAGAATTTTACTTTTAATAACACGTTCTCTCTTTGATCACCAGACTGTCTCTAATATTAGTTGATGTGTACGGAACATTTGTTAGGATGCGATAGTCCAAATTTAGATGCAAATATTATGTTTAAATTGTAACAAAGTGATTGCTTTCTAGTGATGTCATTTCAAGGAATTGGTAACTTGGTTTTTCATTGATGTCTTGGCCCATGAAGCATAAGCTGCAGTGGACTGAAGACAGGATGACACCCAGTTAGCACCACAGGGTCCTCTCTCCCAGGCAGTCCAATGTAGCAGTCCACTCTAGTGCATGCTATTGCAGTTACCGCTGCTGGAACCTGCTGGTGAAACCATTGACCTGACCTGGACTAAGCACCTGAGACTTCTTGCTTCTCAGTTTGTCCAGACAACAGCCTCAGCTCTGCCCTTGTAGTTGCATGCTACATTCTGTCCAGAATGTTGAGAGTTATAGTTCTTTCTCTTCCATGGGCTAGAGACCTCCCTTTCACCATGAGATCAATGAAGCTTAACCTCAGGACCTGTCCCTTGCATTGGCCCCTTTCAGGGCCCTGAAGGAGTCTTGCCAATGCGTTTACATGGTCACCTGTCATTGTAAAATTTGCAAAGCTGATAAGATATTTTCACTGCAATTTAGAATGCGGCCTCTTTCACTCGGATTCCCACTCCATCACATATCTCTTTGGGTGGGGCAGCATTGGACGGGGCTACAGGCATTTCTGGAATGCAGTTAAGGGAAAGATGAATGAGGGACAAGTTTAGTTTGTGTTTATGAAGATATATTTGTGTAGGTCACAGCCACCTCTACGCATAGTTATGTTACTGCCAACCACTCCAGAGCACAAATGGCTTTCTGAAACTCCTGTCACCGCTGTGCTGACGCACCCACCGCTTGGTATCACATGCAGGGCTGGAGGTCATGGGGAAATGAGAAGGTGTCCTTCAGCGCTCAGCACCGGTTACAGATGGAAAGTGGAGAAGAAATAAAGTCTGAAATGTATCAAGCCAAAGATTGTATATGGAGAATTATTTCAAACAGTGAATGTAGAAAGTTGTAAGTGGAAGATTCAGTTCTTACAACGCCTCATCAGACTGCAAGCTCTCTCATCATAAAGATGCCTGAAAATGTAGTGTATACAATTACAAAAAAATTAGCCCCTTTTGCTGTTATTTTGAATGAGAGTTTTGAGAAATAGAGTTGATGAGAATTCCTACGTTTGTAGGGCATGTGCTCTGAGCAAAATGACAGAGTACCTGTCCTATGAACCTGTGTTCCTACATATATGGAACAGTTAATATATGACAGAAATGATAGACTTTTTTTCAAATTTGAAAACAATCATAAAAATGTTCATGACATTCCCAATAACAAGTTGGAAAGCTAAAAGACAATTTTTTAGAAGTATCAGTAACTAAAAAAAATTGTGATCGACCATTCCAGAGAAAATGTTAAATTATCGTTTTCTTCTCCTTAGGTAGTGATATCTCAAAATTATAATGAAGAATCAAAGAGTTTGCAGCCCAAAGATGTTTTTTAAAAAAGGTTTTTGGAGTTGTGGCAGGCAGTTAATAAAAATATTTCGCTATTTTTCTGGATTTGTGATATTTGTGCTATCAACGTTAAAATTTTTAATTTCTTGTGATTCTTCTCTCAATCTAAATAAGTAGGCCAGGCATGGTGGCTCAACACCTACAATCCCAGCACTTTGGGAGGCTGAGGCAGGAGGATTGCTTGAGGCCAGGAGTTCAAGACTAGCCTGGGCAACATAGCAAGACCCTGTCTCTACAAAAACATTTAAAATTAGCAGAGCATGGTGGCGCATGCCTGTGGACCCAGCAACTTGGGAGGCTGAAGTGGAGGATCTGTCGTGCCCAGGAGTTTGAGGCTGCAGTGAGCTCTGATTGTGCTACTGAACTCCAACCTGGGAAACAGAAGAGACTCTGTCTCTAAAAAAACAAAAAATTACAACAAACAAACATTCGTATTTGTACCTAATTGTTAACTCATACTTTTGGTTCTTTTTTTGACGGAGGAAACCCCAAATTTAAAAAGCTTCAGGCCTCCCACAAAACCTGGATCCACTGTTGGTCGACGGAGAAAGGAAGGCAGTATTCAAGTTTTCATGACCTGTGAGTCTGTGTTTCTGTAGAAGTTCCTGTTGCAAGGAAACAGGAATTAGTCCTTCAGAACTGAAAAACTGGTCTTTAATCCAGCCAGCAAAGGAGTCAGCCTTGAATGGTGGCAGACACGAAATTTTGGGTTATTTTTTGTTTTTCCAGCAGATTGAGAGAACTTGGACAAGTTATTTATCCCTGAAAATCAGTCTCATCACTGGTAAAATGAGGTTTTGGGGTTAGATGAAGTGAAAGTTCCTTTTTAGTGCTATGTTTTTTATTTTCGCAGCTAAGTGTTGCTATGTCAAGGTAGTCCATTACTGACTGTGGAGAACACAGAAGAATGACTCATGAATTTTTAATTTGTAAATGACTGCTGCTAAGTTTATGAACCCCTATCATTCTCGTAAGTAGGTTAAACATATTCCTCATATATTATTTCACATCATTCAATTATTTAACAAATCCTTTATTTCGTAACAGGGCAAAGGTACACTTTGGTGCTGCTTCCTCTAAGTAGTCGGGAATTCTGCAGAAGTGGAATCCAAAGCAATTAAGCTTCCCCATTACAACTGTACCACCACCTTCATTTCTGCATGCCTCTTAATTTTTAAGCTACCTTATTATACGTGTGATCCTGTTTTATCTCCACCACATTCTTAGGTGGTAAGTGGAGCAGGGATAATAATCTATATGTAATGGATTTGAAAACAGATGAAAAAGAGCTAAATGCTTTTTCTATGAGTTTTAGTTGGCTAGAGACAAAAACAATCAGAATATGGGTCTTCAGATGCCCACTCCCACTATGAAGGTCAGCATACAGAAATAAGTGTCTAGCAGGGAAAGGTGAACACTCTTGTTATCACCAGTTACTGGTAAATATTAGCCAAAGCCCTAGGATTACATGAAATGGGAACACAGGTGAGAGCATAACACCCAAGCAAGATGAGGACCCCATTCATCCATTGTTGGGAACAGATCTGAAATTCATTTTAAATATTAAAAGAGCCAATTGAGAGTGGCCAGTTCCTGCAGGAAAATGAAACATTGTCCTGTCAGCTCCTACCAGTTTCAGTGCACAGCTAAATGTACTAGCTGAGTGACTAGTAACCACCAGCTAACCCAGAGTCTATGGAGCACAGATAACACATCTGGGCAAGGACTGGCTGGCTAGTGTCGCCTCAGCCACACTGACCTGTTCTCCAATGAATGTTTGCTATTGGACAGTTTGTTCCGAGTATAGTTAGAGAGGCCAGAGAGGCCATGGGAAGAGGCCACATGCACATCTGCACCTGTGCCCCTCAGTGTGTCCCTGCCTGTGCAGGAGCCTGTTCAAATATTGATCAACAGCAGCTTTGTCACCGTCACCAGAAATGGAAGCTCCCTCTGGAACATGGGCCCACTTAACCAGAAAAGGATGGTGTTTCTAAGAACTGTCACTTTGATAATTCAGCTTGGAAGTTAGGACAGCTCACAGATGTGTGTATAAGATCCTTGGATATGAATTTGGTGACTAGCTGTCTTGCAATATTTGCCAGCTATTTCCTTTCATATACGTATTTATTTTATTTCTTTTCTTTTATATATTTATTTCAGATATATTTTCCTTTCATATGCATATATACACACAGATATACATATATGCTCACATATATATACACGGGCACATTAATATGTTTGAAACCTCACTGAGAGAAACATCCGGAACACATTTTAGACATAGGTGACATAGCATTCAGCTCTGAGCCCAAGTACATGTCAGCTGAGGCCTGCTATGGTCAGGACTCACTTTCTGATGAGATCTGTCCAGCATAGCAGTCCACACTATCCTCCACAACAACACCAGGCCGCTAGAGACACTTGAAGTCACCAATGCAATCAAAATTTCAGTCCTCAGCACAATAAGATTCAAATGTAGTTAAAGTGAGAACTACAGTATTCAATTGCTGATTCTGACTTCTCAGAGATTTTAATGGAGAAAAACACATCTTGGTTTTATTATCTGCCCCAAAACTGATTTTTAAAGTCTCTTCCTACCTCACATTTAATACCTCAGGTAAAATTATATTTTTTAGAGTTTCTTGTACATCTATGCTATTTCATGCCCTTTGTCAAAGATAATTTATAACTATGAGAAAGGGATGGAGTAGGAAGAGATGATTCCCACTTAATGAATGCTGTCTGAATGCTAGGGTCTGTACAATGTATATGTCTTTTATACCTCCAGTATTAGAATTCCCACTTCCCAGATGAATAAACTGAGGATTCTAAAGGTTAAGCAATTCACCTGAAGTTCCATAGGGAGTTGATTCTTGTCTGCTCAATCCCTAAGACTTATCTCCAAGGGCCAAATCTGTGAGCTGTGTATGACAACTAACAATTTGTCAAACCCTAGGGGTTCTTTGGCCCTCCGCAAGTGAAATCAGTCTGCATTTGCACGTTGCTCAAATGTTCACAACTCTGACATTTCACCACAGGAAGGCAGACTCATAAAATATTTTATGCAACAAAACCGCTGATAAAGGCTAATCTTCTAGATAGGACCCAAAGAACAGACAGTTCATTATTTTTCTAACTGTTCCTTTATGTTAATGAACTTTGGTCAATGTTCCAGTAGTGGCATAAAAATCTGGGAATGTAAATAAAAGACTTGGCTCTTTTCCTTGACTGTAGGTTTGTCATTTAACTTCGCTATGTTCTACTTTCCTTGTCTATAAAACAGGTACAATAATCATGCTGAAGTTATGATGAGACTATATATATGAAAGCTCTTAGAAAATGATATTCAGGCTATTCAGGTATCTTGGCTTTCATCTACTAAATACAGACATGGTGTGAAATAGATACATACTTGCACAATAATAGCTGATGTTCATTGACTGTTTACTGTGTACAGGCACTGTGCTAAGTGCCTACAGTAACCATTTCATTTCATCCTTTCAACACTGTGGGATAGGTATTGGTGTTATTCCCATTTTACAAGTGGGAAAAAGCAAGGCATGGAAAGGTAAGTAACTCTCCAAGTCATACAGTGGGAATAGGTGGAGTCAGGTGGAATTTCAACCCAGGAGGCTTCTTTTCAGAGCCTGTGCTGTTAACTGCTTTCTTATACTGCCTCCCATATATAAGTACAGTCATACGTCACTTAACATTGGGGATACATTCTGAGAAATGTGTACTGAAGCAATTTAGTCCTTGAGCAAACATCATAGAGTGTACTTACACAAATCTAGATGGTATATATGGTTTTATTTATATATGTTTTCATATAGATAACCAAATGTTCCAGCACAATTGCTGAATATCAATCATTTCCCCTGCTTTCTATGCCAATATCAAGTCCCATATATCAGATTTCTACATATGCTCCCTTATAATCTTATGGACCATCATCATATATGTGGTCTATTATTGACCAAAACATCACTATGTGATGCATGATCGTATAATAAAATGACGCTGGACTTTGGGAGGCTGAGGTGAGTGGATCACCTGAGCTCAAGAATTTGAGACCAGCCTGGGCAACACAGTGAAACCCTGTTTCTACTAAAATACAAAAGAAATTAGCTGGGCATGGTGGTGTGCCTATAATCCCAGCTACTCGGGAGGCTGAGGCAGGAGAATTGCTTGAGCCCGGGAGGCAGAGGTTGCAGTGAGCCAAGATTGCGCCACTGCACTCCAGCCTGGGTGACAGAGTGAGACTCCATCTCCACATTAAAAAAAAAAAAAAAAAAAAAAAAAGACCCAGGAAGCCTTATATAAATAATTAGGTTTATTATCAAAAGATAAGCATTTAGCCTACACACTCCAGCCAGAATATTCCAATACAAACAAATAGCTCACTATGTTGGCACCCTGGAAGAGAGCCTCATTAGTCCCCAGCACCGATGGGTAATGTCTCGGTTCTTGATGTTTCCTGACCAGTCTCTTCCGATTGCTTCTCCTTAACCACCATCACCCTCTGGCTTTTCCCTCTGCTGAAATTCAGTGACTTTCAGTATCTATTCCCGCTGCTCCTCCTGCGTAACTGCCAGGAAGCCTTCTCAAACTCCAAGGCTGGCCTGCCTTTCGTCTTTGCTCTGGCCCTTAGAACACCCTGACCTTCTCTCTGTCCCGGGAGGACCCCTTTACTCCTGGGTCTGTTTCCTGTCATATGCACCTCAAGGGCTGTACTGCGCTTTCCTCATCTTTGTATCTTCAGGACTTCTCGCAGCCCACATTCAAGTTTCTCAAGTAGTAAGTCTATAAAAATTGCTAGACAATGGCATCTTGGATTGAATCCAGGAACAGATGACGGACATTCTTGTGGAAAAACAGGTAAGATCTGAATAAAATCTGAAGTTTAGTTAATAATATTATGCCAACATTAATCTCCTAGTTTTGATAATTGTACTGTGGTTATATAAGATGTTAACATTAGAGAAAGCTGAATAAAGAGTATATGAAAACTTTCTGTATCATCTTTGCAACGTAACTATTTTGAAACAGAAAGTTCAAAAGTCGATCATTAGACAGCTTTGTAGCACAGTGGTTAAGGTCATCTTTTTGGAGTCAGGCAGACCTAAGCCACCTACTACATGTACTGTGTGATCTGAGGCAAAGCAAAGCATACGGTCTCTCCCAACCTCATTGTTAAATGGCCTGGCACAGTAGAAACATTCAATCATTGGTAGTCGTTTTTGTTAAAATAAAAGTTATATTCATAATAATAAAGTATTACTATTATAGCAATTTAGCGAGGATATGGTCTGAACTTTCTTTTTTAAACTTAGCTCACAATGCACACCAGGATCCCACATCTGCCTCTCTACTCGACAGATGCATTCTCAATGTTCTAGGATCTATTCCGACACTGGAAGTGCAACAGTGAACAAAACACAAAAATCCCTGCTGTAAACAGCTCACCTTCTAGGGGAAAGAGACAGGCAATAGACATAAAATGTATAATACACTGGTTCTCAAGGCGAGTTCCCAGACCAGCAGCATCAGAATCACCTGGAAAATTTTTAGAAATGCAAATTCTTGGGCCTGAGCCCAGAGCTACTGAATCAGAGATGTGGGGCTGGGCTTAGCAAGTGTTTTAATAAGCCCTCTAGGTGATTCTGGTAAGTGCTCAGGTTTAAGAAACATTGGTACAGTGTCAGTGATAATCACTATTTTGGAGAGGACTAAAGCAGGAAATGGGTGGAGTGCTGGGGTGAGGAGACAGATTGTGGCTTTCAACAGGGTGACCAGAAAAGCCTTACTCCAAAGGTAACAACTGCTCGAAAACATCAAGATGAAGAAGTGGGCCTCCAAAATAGCAAGGGAAGAGCATTTCTGGGAAAGGAGTCGGGAGCAGGCCCGAGCTGTTCAAAGAAGAGCAGCTGTCCTGGGGTGAGAAGGGTAGAAAGCATGAGGAGAGGTGGGAGAGGTTGTGGGGCTCCAGGTTGCACAGGGACTGGTAAGCCATTGCCCAAGAGCGTGACAGTCAACACAGTCAATCAGAGTTCTGCCAAAGACACTCTGCCTTTTCCTGTATGGCTCCAGGCCCTCCTCTACCCCCAAATCCACCCACCCTGCCTACCCTTCGTGGCTCTAGCCAGTTCCTTCTCTTCCTTGGGCTTCTCCATCCCCAACTTCTGATAAATAGTTTGATAAATAGTTCTCTTGTTTTTGCCCTGTTGGACTGCTTAGTCTGAAAGAGAAACTCAGTCTTTCTCCTTCTTTCTTCACACTGCCTATCACAATGCCTGTGCATTGTGTCTACCCCATAAATATTTACTGAGCTTCTCTTAAGGTGCCAGGACAGAAACCAACACATACTGGCACTCAATAGACATTATTAATGCTGCCAATCATTCTGAAATTTCCTCCTTCACAGGGCACACAGGTTCACTCTCAAAGCCAAAGTATTTTGGATTCAGTTGAAGGACTAACCCAGAGTGTGACTTACAAACGGGAGAGGCCCTCCCTATTCCCAGCTGCTCTCCCTTTGTGCCTAATGGCCTGAATAGTTCTGGTTGGCTGCAACTCTGAGTATTGACAAAGAGCATCATCAATGTACTGCTAACCTTGGGCCAAAATACACCAAGTGGGCAGGTAGCACAAAAAAAGAAAAAAGGGTATTATGATCAGTCAGAGCTGGGTTTGAATTCAAGCCCAACCACCCGCAGGGGCTCTTACCCTTTTCTTTTCTAATATTGTAAATCCCTTCAGCAACTGAGATTGAAGCGTGTGGACCATTTGCCAGTATGAGGCTTTTAAATGCATAAAATAAAGTGCATAAGATTACAGAGTAGATAACTTTATTGAGATATAATAATGTTAAAAGCTATTAGAACACTTATAAAAACTGTGCTATAGTAATATTTCTACCTCTTTATTGGTGCATTAAGTAATAAGATTTAGAGGCAGGTTTAACAAGTACCAAAATTTTGATGTAATACTGAGTGTAAATGATATTTCAAGATACTTAGAGTGTATGATATTGTTAGAGGTAGGTGGGAGAGAAAAAGGTTTCTTTCATCTTGTATCATCCTGAATTCTCTGCAAAGACCTGTTAATAACTCCATATTATAACTTGGGACAGATTACTTTGCTTCTCTAAATTTCAGTATCCTTACCCGTAAAATGATGCTTAATAGATGGCAGGAATTATTGTTATTATTTTCAGCAGCAGTGTGTTAGTAATTAAGGATAAATATATAAAATATTTATATTTTTATAAATACATATCCATAATATCCCCATAAATATCCTGTAACATACTGTGTGTCACCTCTTGGTTATTATCATGGTCAGTTCTGTAAGTTGACTCAGTAGGAGGTCATCCTTTTGGGGATTTTTACTCCCCAAATGTCCCATATTGACCTGAAATATTTTCTTTAGAGAATAATGCATAGCTTTGGTAATGAAGGACTTTCAATTGCAAGAGACCCCTAACAAAAAATAAGAACGTCTGACAATCACCCTAAACCCTAGTCACACACCCCTATAGTCCTAAGTTGGAAAGTGAAACATTTGCTAACCCGGGAGAAAAGGTGAGTGGCTTTAAAATAAAAAGATGATACATACTTGGGACAATCTGCATCTGCCTCCAATTCACTCTTTTCCCAGAGGACACTTTAAAGAGATGTAATTGTTAGCCAAACAAGATATCTAGTCTATAGTCATGGTCCCAAAGAGGATTTTCCTAAAGTTCAGTGGTGTATTTGGTTATAATTTGTCTGTTCCCATATAACCCATATATTCCAGTTCATTCTTCAGCTAATTTCCATCTTAAAATCATTCTTCAGCTAATTTCCATCTTAAAATCATATCTTGACTATCGCTAAGTGACATTAAGTTGGTTTTCAAGCACTTGAGAGAAAAGTCCTTTCCTGAGAACCACCATTCCAGAACTGCTGTCTTCATGGTCCATGAAGTTCCTTCAAGCTCTGGAATACAGTGCTCCTCAAACGTCAGTGTGCCTCAGAATCACCTGGAGAAACCATTCAAACAGATTGCTGGAGCAACCCACAGAGATTCTCATTCAGAGGCCTGCGAGGAGGCCTGAAAATTTGCATTTTTAATAAGCTCCCCGGTTCTTTTACCTCTATGAGCCCAGTTTCCTTATTATTAGACCAGGATAATGATACTTTTTTTACAGGATTAATGAGCAGATGAGAAAAAGATAAGATATGTAAATATATTCAAAATACTAAGTCCCTAGCAGAAATGTAATAACTATTAATTCCCACAATGGGACATCGTTAGAGAGAGAAGGGGATATATCAGAGAAAGCTTTATAGAGGACACCAAACAGTCTTGAAGCAACGGAAATTAGTAAAGGAGAAGAAAGCAAAGGGTGTTCTCAAAATAATAATAATTTTTAAAAAAACCATATGCACAGGCTGTGTGTACAAAAAAACAGTTAATTCAGAAAGCTGCCAAAGCTACCCTTGGCTGAAGCAAGTGCATGGATCATATGAACACACTCAGGGTCTTGATGACAAGGGCCCTTTGTGCCATGCTAAAAAGTTTCAATTCAATTCTGAAGGAGATAGGAACCATTGACATTTTTTAAGCAGGTCAGTAACATGAAATGCGAACAAAGGAAGAGGAAGGGCTCCAGGCTGATGCCTAAGTTTCTGTCTTGAGTTTATGTATATGTGTTGATGATGATGCAACCCACCAGAAGAAGTGCCACAGAAGAAAAACCTGGTTGGGGAAGAAGGTAATGAGTTAAAACTTTCTATGTCTAATTCAAGGCACCTAGAAGACACCCACATAGTGATAACAAGGGGTAGTGAATACATGTGAATCTAGATGTCTTAGAGAAATCTTGAAGCCTGAATCTAGAAGACCTCAGCATATAGGTGGAAGTTACATCCACAGGAATAGATGAAATCACCCATGGAGGATGTAGTAAGAGAGACACCCTAAGGACAGAACTCTGGAGGACAACACTTAAGAGCAATTTCCAATGGAGTTGAAGTCAAGGTTCATGACAGAGGGCAGGTCCCCTGTTTACTAGTCTCATAATATCTACACATAGTGAATTCTGGTTTAAATGGACATCAAGGTCAGTCTTGGTCAGTGGTACTCACAAAATCCAACACAACACTTAGGTGGTAGAAGCATTGCAAGGAAACATCACCAATAGGCAATAGACAGGAATATACTTGCCGGTAATAATTGGGGGTGAGTGTGATCCCCAGCACTGCCCCTCCAAATTCCTCAGTTGCCACAGTTCCTAGAGGGAGTCCCAAAGCAATGACCCCGATTGCTCATCCTGTAGAGAGGGTCTCTTCTTCATTAATTTCTGCATGAGTCAGATCCCAAGATTTTTCATAGCTCAGAAATCATCCACAGGAAGAAAGCCATCAGCTGCCACAAGTCATCACAAAACTAAATGCTGTCCACCTTTCTCTTCCTTAGGATAAACAAGACACTGACATGGCACTGACATGGATCCTATTCATACTGCCAAGGCTACCATCTGGGCTTGGCCAAACGACCACAAACAAGCAGGATCCCACACCAGGCAGCCCCAGGGCACACGCTGTTCCTGCCATAGGCTTCAGAAGCATCTCACCCACAAGGGCACCATTCAGAAGCAGGCCGTGTGAGCCCGGGGAAGAGTAAGACGAACAATGGCAGAAAACTAGAAGGGAGTCTGGGCTCGTTCTCTGTGGGACAGGACAACAGAGGAGAAACTGGGGCATTCACAGGGAGAAGGAAACTCTCAGCCTTCAGAGGGGGGCGGTTGGGGGCATCACAATTATACCAGAAGGAAACTCAATGTTTATAAAAATCCAAACCTACAGATTAATTAGGAAGCAATTTCAAAAGTAGTTTTCTTTCCTCCCCTTAAAGAATGAATTTAAGTATGCATTCATGCATGAAAATACTTTCTCATTTCAGGGAATATATTATGCAAAAGATGAGGCACACCTGCATCTGGGCCTGGGGATCTCCAAGTAATTAACAATCCCTTGTTATCTTCAAAGATGTTTTGTTAGGAAGAAAACCTGGGCCCTAAGTCTTGAGAGAATTGTAGCCCCTATCCTGATTTCACAAGAATTGAGCCTAAGGGCTGGAGGCTCGAGAACCGGACTGAGGCTTTGACAGGATTGTCACAGGCTAGGAAAACACAGGAAATGTTTAATCAGAAGGAATGAAAACACAGTGTACAAAGAGAAATCTGATCTCCATAGCCTATCTTTATTACGGCTAAGCGGTGTGGGGAGGGGAGAAGTGAATCTAAAACCACCAGACTGTTGAAACGGAACTGTAATGGGGCAAAAAGCCTGCCTCAAGACAAAAATGGGTTGTCCAGCTCCCAGTAAACACCTGTGCCAGCCGGTAGCTGTGGTATTCAGGCTCATAAATACCTCAGGCTGGAACATACTATTCTCACGGGCTGCACCTGTGAACTTTCTAGAGGGATTTGTTCCATTTGTGATTACTCCTTGGAATGTGAAGCCTTTTACTCTGGGCCTATACAGGCCATCTCCCGAGGTAATGTCCCATTAAAAAAGAAGGAAGTGAAAAGCCTAATTGGCCTGTGAGCTCTGGAGAGGCAGGGAGGGAATGGGATGGGAGTTCAAGCTGAATCCTGCCCCTCCACGCTCATTGCTGACCCCTGAAGTGACCTGGGTGAGCATGAACACCCATCTGCCAATCTAAGGCTAAACTTCAGGGCCCAGACAAATGGTAAGGAACTCTTCTTTAACTTGTGCTATTTTAAAAATAAATATACATCTTCATAGAGGGGAGGATTCCTTTTAAGAGGTCCTGTAGGTCCTGCTTATGGAGGTGAAAGGATGCTGCTCTCCTCAGGAGTAGATGCTGGTTAAATACTTCTTGGCTGAGTCAGGTGAGAATGCACTTCCGTGGGGTTGGAAGAGTTGTTTGGTAGAAGCAATACAAGGAAACATCACCAACAGTCATAGTGTGTTAGAAGGGAAAGTGCTTGCTGATGTAGTATGAGAGAAGACCTAAGGACAGAATTCTGGAGAAAAACTTTTAAGGAAGAGCAATTTCCAATGAAGTTCAAGTCAAGGTTTTATTTGTTTGCCACAGGACATTTCCCCCAAGAAAACCTAGAGAGGTGCAATGCAGAAAATTACAGCCTCTCAGGTTGCATCAGAAGGTGGTTCTAGTGACCTTCCCTGCTCAGCGTCTCCTGTTCCTTCTGAGGCCTCCTCTGGGACATCTTGCAAGACCCTGGACACCTTTGAGCTCAGTTTGGAAACACAGAATTAATCAACATCTAAGTATCTGCTCCCAGCTCCCATTCCCACACACGATCAAGTGGCTGACTTCTCAGCAGATCCTTGCACGATTCAGCCGATTTGTCAGAGCACATCTACTGATCCTTGGTGCCTTAGAAAGGCATTGGTAGGAGGCTGAAAATCAGCCCTTTAGGAAACTGGCAGTTCCCATTCCAGGACAGGTCTTCCACTGGGTCTCTGGGCATCTGCATTGTACAAGCCCTAAGCCGGTAAAAACCTCATTGGGTTATGTCCTTGGACTTCCTCTAATATTCATTGTCAGCAAAAATGAATAATGCCTAAATTACAGAATTACCACTGGGCTAAATTAATCTTCTCTAGAATGAATGCATCTTTAATACTTCCAGCAAAAACTACTTTGAGAAAAAGAGAGAAGGGTTACCTTATTTCCAGGCATCTTGTGTCAACAATCTACTTTAGGTTCCATACTTGCCACTCTTGAATAATTAAAAGTCAAGGTCACACATGTTACTGAAGAAACCCATAATGAACATTTAAGCATAAGTATTAGATTCTCTAAATTACCTCAGACTGTTCTTTAAAGGGGAGTAAGAGAGACAGAGAGACCTTGGCCTAATTTTTATTTGGGAAAACAGCTTTTTGTGATTTCATAACTTTTTCTTAGATAAAAAGATTTAAAAATTTAAGATAAACTCTCACTGACTAGATGACACAGCCTTCTTCTAGAAGAATATTGTAAGGTTCTGAGACAGCAGTGATGTCCTGATATCACTGCTTGATAGTGGAAGGAATTTCAGATATCCTCGAATCCTACACCCACACCCACATTCTGCAAGTAAGCTAATTGAGGTCCAGGTGGGTAAAGAAATTTTCTTCATGCACTAAAGCTAGCTAGCAGGCAGACAGAAACAAGAATCTCGTGTTTATGGCTCCAAATGCAGTGCTTTTCCTACTACATCATGTAACAAATGCAGAGCAATTAGTAAACATCTCTCAGAACCGCTGTTTTCCCTCCAGCGCAATTCAAATTGTGTTCATCAAACCCATTTATATGCCGCTAACAAGAATGCCTGCATCAGTTATGTCTTGCACACATTTGCTATAAAAAGAATGATCCTTAGGCCTTCAAATGTCTCTTTCATTTCTTGGGCCTCTGTGGACAAGCTGGAAGGATTGGGATGTTTCTGAGGAGCCAAAGAGTGTACAGATGGCTGGAACACAGGGCTTGTCCTGCGGGTAATGGGAAGGAGGAAGTATAGTGAGCCCAGTGATTCTCAAGCCTGGATGCAGTAGAATCATTCAGAGAGGTATTTGTTACAGTACAGTGCCAACCTACATAGCCAGAGTTTTTTTACTTATTTGGCCTGGGGTGGGTCCAGAGCACTGGCATTTTCCAAGGTTCCTTTGGTGATGTGCATATGCAGATAGAATTGAGAATCACTAGAGAGCAAGGTTTTGGTATCAGAACTGGACTTAAAAACCCCAACCCTGACACATATACCTATTCTCTCTGAGTTTCCTTCATGTGTTTCTTCAAAATATTTTTATCCCACTGGGTTGTCGTAGATTAGTATAAGAAGTATATAGTAGTTTCTCAATAAGTTTAACCCTTCTTCCTACACTCAGGTGGCAATAACAAAGAAGTAGCCTGAAGTCATCTAGTGAAGGAGGAAAAAAAGGAAAGATAATTATGCTATTTGTGAAAAAGTGTTGAGTACAGGATCCGTCCAACTGAATTCTTCCTGGCTTCTGTTCTCTCCCTTCTTGCTGGAATAAATATTCATGTAAATCAATGGCTGGGCACACATAATCCCCCAGGATGTGGTTCTATCTGTTCAATGTTTTGCATCATTTTGTTCAGGTTGGGAAGTTTCTGTGTGCCTCTGTATACGGTTTTTCCTATGTGCCTTGAGCCATCAGAAGAATCTCTTAGGGGGTAGGGTGAAGGCTGGCAGAGACTGGCAGAGACTGGCAGAGACTGGCAGAGACTGGCAGAGGCTGGCTGGGGCAGAGACATCTCTGCTCTCTGTCAGACATACTTGGCGTTATTCTACCTGCATGACATGATTCTCTGACAACCTAGCCCTCACAAAATGCCTCAGGTGATTGCACAAATAAGTCAACACAGTCCTTCCCAGGGGCGTCAGGCACCATTTCCATTCTCATCTCTGTACACAAAGCATATGGAAAATTCTGGTGCCACAGGGATCAGGGCATGGAGCTGGAGTAAGTAAATAGCAACAGTTGATGCCTTTGGTTCCTAGAGTCACCTCAGTGAAAAAAGCAAAACCAGGTTTGATTTTTCTTTATTCCTCTTGTATTTTCTTTAGCCCACGCATCGGAGTTAAACTTAGAGTTCCCACCACCTGGACACTTGATTCTTTGCCAGTAACCCTGGCCCTGATCTCTGGCATCAATCTGTGTCCAGCGGTGACAGAGTGATCCCTCCCAGTCAAGGGGGTCTCCAGTCCACTGTAGGGCATGCGTGGCCCTCTGCTCTTGTGCCTGCCTTTGTGTAGAGCTCCTGCCCAGGCCCTGAGTGAGCTCCCGCTCCCTGGTATCTGACTCTTTTCCATGACCCACACTCTTCAATGTCTACATTTCTCACACTGGAGGACTAGATTTCACAATGTTCGGGCTGCAAGAATCTACCTTGTGCAAGAAGCTTTGTCCCCCACATGTCACAGTTCAGCTCAGGTGGGAGGTACCAACAGAAGGAAGGTGTATGGAGGCAGTGGTGGACTTTGGTGCAGCCCACAGCTTCATTACACAGTTGCCTAGGGAACTTCCAGGCCACCATCCAGCTGCCTCCAGCTGGGTCCCACTGCTGTTTCCGTTGGGCAACTCCCTCCATTGCTGCCTAGAGCATTTAAATGGCAAGATGACTCAAGATACCCTGCCCCAGGGGTTCCTGGCTTCTCTTGCTTCCTCTCCCAGCACCTCCCAGCCCTTTTCCCTGCAGTCATCACGCCCATGTGCCATTCAAGTGTGCAACTATTTTTACTAAAGTGTGAAGGATTTTCAGGACACAAACTATACTTAGCAGAGGTTAAAGTTCACATTATGTAATAGGGCATAAGTTTAAATCATTAAACAGCCTGTCCTACGCTCTTTCTGTCCTCACTCCTCTACAAATGGACTTTTTCAGTCCTAACACTTCTCTTTTTAATTCAGCCTATGTATAACTCAAGGCCTTTGTTCTCTGCAAGGAAGAGAGACCATTTCTTTTTAGGCCTCAAATCACTCCCTCAGTCTCAGATAGAGATTTTCTTATGACCATCAGAACCTCTGATTTAGAAGGAAGCTATGAAGAAATGTTAAAAGGAATCTTCCCAATGTTGAAAAATCTAGCCTAGAAATTTTAAAAAATGTAAACTATCCACCAAGGGGCTTGAACTGATGCTAGTTGACAACAGCAGTTGGCTTTTCAGGCCCAGGTAGTAAGAAGGAATTATGTTTGGGGGTGTTAATTTCAGCATAAGAATGCTCTTCATTCTGCTCATCTGCTAGAGGAAAGACCAGGGTCCGCACTACATGTGTACCAGGATGTTTCACCACATGGTCCCTCTGGTACTGAAAGCCCTGCTACAAACAGTCCTAGCTGCCTGTTCTGGACAGGAAGTGCCTCAGTGAAAAGGGTCCCCTTGCTCAAGGTCACATCCCCTTCCTAGGGCAGCCTGCATCCAATGACTGGTCAGAGTTGGTTGTAAAGGCTCAGCCCCCTTCCCCTGAGCTCAGGACAACTCTAAGGCAGCATCCCTCCTTCAGAGGCTGCATCACAGTTCCACGGCTTCCTCTGCCTCTTTTGTAGAGAAGAGCTCTACCTAATACATCCCCACATGCTAACGTTCATCTCAGAGTAAGCTTCCCAGGGAACCAACCCCAGACAATGATCAGAAGAGCTTAGTAACATTTCTTAAACAACGTAACATTCCCAGGTTTGCTTTTTGTATTCTTTTTTCTTTTCTTTTCTTTTCTTTTCTTTCTTTTTTTTTTTTTTTGAGACGGTCTCGCTCAGTTGCCCAGGCTGGAGCGCGGTGGCGCGATCTCGGCTCACTGCAAGCTCTGCCTCCGGATTCCCGCCATTCTCTTGCCTCAGCCAGGCGCCCGCTGCCACGCCCGGCTAATTTTTTGCATTTTCAGTAGAGACAGGGTTTCACCTTGTTAGCCAGGATGGTCTCGATCTCTTGACCTCGTGATCCGCCCGCCTCGGCCTCCCAAAGTGCTGGGATTACAGGCGTGAGCCACGGCGCCCGGCCTGTTTTTTGTATTCTTTTTTAAACCACTGCCACTATCAGTAAAGCTCTTAAAATACAGATGATAAATGCTCTTGTGTAGCCTCCGTCCTAGCTCCTGAAAGTGCTGACAGCAGGCGTAGCAGCATCAATGTCATGGGTGAGTGTATTTGAAATGTGGACCCTCAGTTCCCATCCCAGACTAAATAAATCAGAGTACAAATTTAATAAAATCCTCTGATGATTCCATATGCATATTAATGTTTGATACGCACTGGCCTACATGACAATTGGGTGAGAAATAATTAAGCAGGAATGTTTACTGGTAGCACAGAAGCATCCTGGCCCCCTTTTTCTCTGCCCAATGAAGGTAATCTGTTTTTCTTAATAAAAGGAATTTAAAAACCCATTATTTTTGGCATAGACCAATCACAAACAAAAGGGCAGAAAACAGAGGCAGATGGTCAGACAACACACTGCTCAGGTTAGGAAACCAAGCTGCAATATTAAGCAAACAGGGGAAAACGTTAAGGGAAAAATATGTAAAGTAAGGACCAGCACTTCTCAGAGTATAAAGGAAAAGATGAAAAGCCGCCCTTGCAATACAAAGATGGACTGTGAACATGAGCAGTGACTTAGAGCGTTCCCAGGAAACAATAAGGAACTTCGTATAAGAACGCTTTCTCAAAATTCAGGCACACACGGAGATGTGAGCAAGAGGACAAGCTCACAACTGAGTAAACTCCATTCTCTTAGCCACACCATCAAAAGATTTCCACCAGCTCTTCAGTGAGGAGGAACTAGTTTATATGAGAACTGCAATAGTTTGTTGTAGGTAACGTGCTTACATGTTAAGGTGTAACGAAATGCTTCCATGCTTCTAATTCATAGGAAGGATTCTGTCATTCTCAGCAGATCCGTTTGTTGCTCATAAAACGCTGTATTTCACTGTCTGTATTTCTTTATAGATGGATTGCTAGACAGAGTTTGACCTCTATGTGGCTTTTCCAATAAAAGTCCTAGAACACAGGATGGGCAGGAACAGGTAAGTGGCACTCAGAAAGAGTGTTGCTCTGTCATGATTTATGTTGGGTTGTGGCCTGTTTAAGGTCATTTAAAGGCAGCAAGAAAAGAGGGAGCTGTGGTGAAGCCATGACACAGCCTGCCCTGATAGAACAGAAACCCTAAGGGAAAATGTGTTAGCAGCCACCAAGAGGAGAGGCAGGGGCAAGCACATTCCACCCTGATTACAGCAATAAAATCTGAACAGAACACATGGAGTGGCTATTTGAGGACTCTGAAGAGTAAATGGTAGCAGATGGATTAAGAAAGAAGACCAGAACTCAAACTGCCACTGAATCAACAGTGAGTGTTCCCTTTCTCCTCTGTAGCCCCTAGTCTGGGTTTGTAGTAGCCCAAAATGCAGAAGCGAGCACCAGGTGTGGATAGAAACAGTGCCCCCTAGTTCTGGCTCAAAGTGCAGGTAATGCTGAGCAAGTGTGGGGGAAATCCCATCTTTCCCTCTTTTCTTTCTCTTCTTCATTCTTTCACACCCTACCCCAGGCAATCCTGTGGCACCCATAGCAGTGACAGTGACAGCAGCAGTGGTGGGTTCCCGCAGAGAACCGTTCCACTCTGACTGGAGGAGCGCTGATCTCAAGGGGATGGGGAACCCCCATTCCTTTCTTTTCCCCCTCTCTTCGTTCTCTTACTGCTTGGCCCAAATGTGGCCACGTTCATAGGAAGCATGCAGCCCAGGCAGAGCACTGGCTTCCTGGCCAGAGGATATTAAAGGGGAGCCACAGAGAACTGAAAGGTACTAGCGAGAGCCCAAAAAGGGAATGACTCAGGAAAGTGGCCACATACAGTTGTTTACAAACTCCTGGGCTCAATCCTGTGCTGGGCATGTGTGGATCTGATCCTAAACAGCACACCAAAGGCTATGAGGAATGACTTTGGCACAAGTAGGAGAAAGATTTGAGTAGCTACAAAGGCTTGAAAAACAAAATTGACATTGAACTACAACCCACAGAACGCTGGCAAAATGTTCCACCTGAATCCACCCAGGTTGAATTGCTTGTTAAAGCATTAATATCAATAGTCACGAAGTATATAAACAAAATCCAGAGTCTCATAACATAACAGCCAGGATACAATACAAAGTTACTCAGCACGTTAGTTTTCAATTGCTGCCGAAACAAATGACCACAAACTTAGTAGCCATTTATGTTTTACGCCAGTTAGTGGCTTCAAACAACACAGCATTTTAAATGTTAAAGTTCCGCTGGTCGAAAGTCCAAAATCAGTCTCACTGGACTAAGTTCGGGTGTCAGCAGGGCAGATTCCCTCTGGAGGCCCTCAGGGAGAATCTGTCCCTTCCCTTTTCTGCTTCTAGGGGCTGCCCACATTCCTTGGCTTATTCCTTTCTCCATCTTTAAAGTCAGCAACGTAATATCTCTCTGATCCTTCTTCTGCTGTCACAACCCTTTCTGACCACAGTCAGGAAATGTTTTCTGTGTTTAAGGATGCTTGTGATTATGTTTGGCCTATCTGGATAAGCCAGTATACTCTCCTCTCCTCAAGGTCGTCAGACAAGCAACCATAATTGCATTTGCAACCTTAATGCGTGGCAACCTGAATTCCTTTGTGTCATGTAACATAACATATTCACAGGTTCGAGGAGTTAAGACATGGCATCTTTGATGAGACTTGATTCTGCCTACAGCCCTCACAATAAAATGAACCATCAAATCTCAACCCACATGAAAACAGACAACCAACAGATGCCAATGTTGATGTGATGCAGATGTGGGAACTTTCTGACAAAGACTTTAAGGTGGCTATTATAAAAAAAATCTAAGAAGTAAGGAAGAGGACTCTTGAGATTAATGGAAAGATAGAAAGTCTCAGTAGAAAAACAGAAGGTATGAAGAAGATCCAAATGTACATTTTTAGAATTAAAAATATAAAAACTAAAATTGTTTAACTTACTAGATTAACCAGTAGAAATTATCCAATATAAACAATAAAGAAAAATAGAGTTGGAGGAAAAAAATGAAAAAAAACTCACTCCTCAGGGACCAGTGAGTCAATATCAAAATCTCGAACAGTTGCATCACTGGAGTCCCAGAGCAGAGGAAAAATACTGGCAAAATAATGGCTAAAAACTTCCCAAATCTGGCAAAAGACATAAACCTATGGATTCAAGAAGCTCAGTGAGCTATGAACAGGATAAACCCAAAAAATTATGCCCAGTCATTCTATAATCCAACTGCTAAAAACTAGGATGAACAAAACTTTTGAAAGTAGCCAGAAAGACGACATATTACTTATAGGAGAACAATTCAAATAACTGTAGATTGCTCATCAGAAGTCAAAAATATGCAAACATAGACGAATTGAAAATTTTTGCCCATCAAATCAGCAATTTAAAATTCTTACTATCTGGTGTCAGGATATGAGAATGTTGTTGGGAAAAAAAATAAGAACATTTGTGAAGGGCAATTAGTGATTATCTATCAAAAATTTATATTATTATTATTATTTTGAGATGGAGTCTTGTTCTATCATCCAGGCTAGAGTGCAATGGCGTAATCTCAGCTCACCGCAACCTCTTCCTCCTGGGTTAAAGCAATTCTCCTGCCTCAGCCTCCTGGGTAACTGGGATTACAGGCGTCTGCCACCATGCCCAGATAATTTTTGTATTTTTAGTAGAGATGGGGTTTTGCCATATTGGCCAGGCTGGTCTTGAACTCCTGACCTCGCATGATCTGCCCACCTTGTATCTATCAAAATTTTAAATCTACCCACCACTTACCCTCAATTCTGATTTTAGGAATTTATCCTAAAGAAATACTTGTACATGTGCTCAAAGATGCTTGACTGTAGCATTGTGTATAATGGCAAATAAATACATTAATTAGTAAAACATTATGAATTATTACAGCTAAGGCAATATATAAATAAATTATGGAGCACCACAGAGTGAGACATAATGTACCTTTTAGAACAATTACATTGGAGTCAAGTATACTGGCATGGGAAGGAGTTATGATATATAGTTAAATGAAAAAAACTTGTCGAACAGCACACACACACTTGTCAGATTTTATAAATGCGAGTGTGTGTGTGATTATAATTGATAGGGAAAAGATCTGGAAGGATAAAACCCAAACTAATAGCAGCAGTTGCTTCTGAGTAGTCAGACCAGAGGAGAAGAAAGATACTTGCTCTTTTTATCTTATATATCTATGTGTGTACTTTTTACAAAGAACAGTATTATTTTTGACACTTTTGAAAAATGGTAAAAGGCCTATCAATGTAAGTTTGATAACATTATCCTTCAGTGTTCTGAGTTCAGAAATTCACTAGTCTTTCACTGTTTTCTGGGAACTTAGCATTTTATTCACTTCCCTTAAGGAAATCCAACCATCTCATTCAGCATCTACTAGTATAAGGGATATTTTACTGTGTAACCAATTATCTCAGGATTTACCAGCCACAACAATAGAAATATATTATCTCATGTCATTTTTGGGGGTCAGGATGCCAAGAGTGACTTGGTGGGGTGCTTGGGTCAGGGTTTCTCATGAGGTTCAGTCAAAACGTTGGCCGAAGTTGCAATCATCTGAAGGCTGGACCAGATTGGAAGATTCACCACCAACTTCCTCATACAGCTGTTAGCATGAGGCCTCTGTTTCTGGCTGGCTAGTGGTAAGAGGCCTTAGCCCCTCACTGCATGGGCCTCTCTCTAGAATGCTCACAAGGCAAGCTGCCTTCCTTTAGAATGAATGGTCAAAAAAAGAGGTAGAGCAATGAAGACGGAAGCTGCGATGACTTCTATCACCTAATCTTGGAAATGACAAACCATCACTTCTGCTGTGGTCTATTGGTCACACAGGCTGACCTTGGTACAATGCAGGAGGGGACGACACAAGAGTGTGAATACCAGAAGACAGGGATCATTGAGGGCCATTTCAAAGATACTACAACTAAATTTTTCTCCACTCTCTTTCTCTTCTCCCTCTTAAAGTTCACAGATGTTCTAAAAACAACTCTATCCGTACAGTATCACTGATTCATTTAGGGGTCCTGGAGCATTCAATCTTTCATCAAAAGAAAAGCTTATGGACTAATAAGGAACTCCAGTTTGTGTAGCTCCAACCTTTTCCCATGAACAAGGGTATTTTGATTTTCCTATAGTGTGATGATGGAGAGTAGGGGAAACTGCAAGTGTAAATAATTGACCAAAGAGAAAAACATAGGGAATAACCAGGTGCCTCAATGAGAATCTCTTCAATAGGAGGTCACATCATTCACACCTACCCTGCAGCCTCACCTTTAATCTTCACAAGTCAGGACAGGCATCTGTTCTCCCAAGTGGAATTTCCCATAAGCCATGCAGACAAAGTAGAAATGCTTGCCAGCTCACACATCAACAATAAAGGCTACTAGAATCATCTGTCACTTAGAAAATGTTAGAAGGCAACAAATAAAAACTGAGGGTTAAAGGATACCTGTGCCTCTGCACTAAAATAATATGAAGTACTCCAAGGCAGGGCATAACTGAGCATTTGCAAGAAATTATCCTGACATGTGAATGCACCTGATTGCAAAAGATATGTGTCGTCTAACTGGGAGTATAATACAGTGTTATACTGTATACCTTAGGTTCACCCAAGCATTTGATTAAGGTTTTCATAATATGCCTGTAGTTATGATGGAGAAATACAAGGAAGAGTCGATTCATCATAGGTTGAGCAATCTATGCAAAGAGTGTTGATTGAATCATTGTTGTCAGCTTGAAAGAGATAATATACCTCAGGGCTTTGAATTTGGCCTTGCTTCATTCAAAATTTTTATAAACTATTTGGACAAAGACAAAGAAAATGCATTCATTAGATTTTCAAGTATTATGTAGTTAGGAGAGCCAAGAAGTTGAACAATAAAATCAGAATTCCCTCCAAAGGTCTCCAACAGGCTGAAAGGATAGGTCAGAACCCTTGAAAATGACTAGGAAGCAGCATAAAATCCTGTGCAAAATGGGAGAGACCTGATGCAACACTAGTTAATGCAGAAAAGCTTGAAGTCAACCACAAATGAAATATGTCAGCAGCTTGCCAAGTCTGCCAAAAAGGCAATGCAAAACTTCAGCCTGCATTGTGATGAATATAGTGCTTAGAATCAGGGATATCTAGTTGTGATGAACCCCACACTAAATATATGGCTTCCTAGAATGACTGAGAGATTCATCTATGACCATATGTACCTTCTAACACCAAGATTATGCCATCCTCTGCTTATAACAGTCCCCTTTGTGACCAATCTAGTAATTTTATCAAAAAAAGAAAATGAGTTTGTTTTATTATTTTTGTATTCATTCAAGCAATATTTATCAAGAAAAACAAATTAGCCAGTTACTCTTCTGGAATCTAGGGACACAAAGATGACTGGGACACAGACCCTGAGGATTAGATTCTGGGGAATGAGGATGCTATGGTCTGAATGAGTCCCCCAAAATTCATGTTAAACCCCCAATGCAATAGTATTAAGAGATAGAACCTTCGGGAGGTAATTAGGTCGTGAGAGCTCCACCCTCACAAATGGGATCAGTGCCTTTATAAAAGAGGCCTAAGGGAGCTCACTCATCCCTTCTGCCATGTAAAGACTCAGGGAGAAGGTGCCATCTATAAAGCAGAGAGCAGGCACTCGTCAGACACCATATCTACTGGTGTCTTGACTCGGACTTCCCAGCTTCCAGAGCTATGCAAATAAATTTCTGTTGTTTATAAATTATCCAGTCTAGGATATTCTGTTATAGCAGTCTGAATGGACCAAGACAAGAAGTATAGAGGATGTGGTAGGCAGAATTCTCAGATGGCCTTTCAAGATTCTCAGCCTTGGTGTACATATATCTTCTCCCACTTATTCAGCCAAACACAAAGATTGGTGCTGCTGTGAGTAATTTTTTCAATGGAATAGGGTTCCAGGTTAGTTGACCTTGAAATAAGGAGATTATCTGGATGGGCCTAACCTTATCACATGAGCTCTTTAACGGCAGAGTCTTCTGGGAACAGATGAGAAAGCCAGAGGTTCATAGCATGAGAAGGATTCCATGCATCATTGCTGGCTTGAAGATGGAGGGAGCCATGGGCTAAGGAATGCAGGCACTGCAGGAGCTGAGAGTGGCCCCAGCTGATAGCTTACAAGGAAACAGAGACCTCAGTCTTATCACCACAGGAAATAAATTCTGCCAATAACAAGAATGAGCCTGGGCCAGGTGTGGTGGCTCACACCTGTAATCTCAGCACTTTGGGAGGCTGAAGCAGCATAATTGCTTGATCCCAAAGTTTGAGACCAGCCTAGACCTCATCTCTAAAAGAAAAAAAAAAAAAGAAAGAAATTAGCCGGGCATAGTGGCACATCCCTGTGGTCCCAGCTACTCGGGAGGCTGAGGCGGGAGGATCACTTGAGCCCAGAAGGTCAAGGCTGCAGTGAACCATGACCACACTACTGCACTCCAGCTTGGGTGACAGAGTGAGATCTTGTCTCAAAAAATAAAAGAATGAGCATGTAAGAAGACCCCAAGTCCCAGATGAGAACTGCAGCCCCAGCCAACACCTTGATTTCAGTCTAGTAAGATGCTAGCAGAGCATCCAGCCAAACCATGCCCAGACTTCTAACCGACAGAAATTGTGGGATAGTAGCTCTGTGTTGTTTCACAACATGAAGTTCGTGGCAATTTATTACAAAGCAGTAGAAAGCTAATAAAGGGGATAAATAAGCAGTGGCCATACAAGGAGATAAATGGCTATGAAGGAGCAAATTTGCAGTGTACATTGTTGGTTGTTGTTTCAGAATCTAGTCCCCCTCTCCTAGGCAAGTCTCAATTTTGCTCAGGTAGCTGCTCCTCACTCATATTCATGGCCACTAGCTGTACTCCCATATGAGTGCAGGACTAATTGGGCCAAAACAGGGCTTCTCAGCTTTGGCACTATTGATATTTTGACCTGGATAATCCTTTGTTGTGGAGGGATGTCCTGTACAGCGCATTGTAGAATGCTTAGCAATGTCCCCAGCCTCTGTCCTCTAGAGCTAGTGACATACATTTTCTCTGTCTCCCTGCGGTGACAAACAGTCTCCAGATATTGCCAAATATACCAAGTTCAGGGCAAATAGAGGCAGGAAGCAAAAACATCCCCTGTTGGGAACCATTGATCCAAAGGTAGCTCATTGTCTTGCTGATGCTTGGTTCAGGAATAGGTATGTGACCGCTCTGGGAAACTAAGCTGTAAAAAGAAGTTTCACTGGGATTTCTGAGAAAACCTTCCTTACTCTTCAGGGTATGCTACTGGAAGTAACCCTGTTTCTCTTTCTGCAGAGGTTCTGATGCACAGATTTGAGTCCTAGCACTGCTGCAGCCATCTCAAACCCAGCTTGAGGGTGGAGCCAATACACAAAAGAGGACACAGCCAAGAGTACAGCAGGGACCTGGGCCTCTGGCCCCTGGCTGAAGCCAATCGTGAAGTCTACTCTACCTATAGACTTCTGGTTATAGGAGCCTATTAATTTCCTTATTGTTCAAGATAGTTCAAGGGATATCTGGTTTTGACATCCCACAGCAGCTAATTGGCACCACTCTATAAAGGTGCTAAGAAAGCCCAGAGAAAGACACACTTCATGAAGCTGAGTCAAGAAATTAAAAAGGATGGAAGGTAGGTCCAGAAGTGTACAGTTGACAGGCTGCTTTCCCATGACACCGTGGATCCTAACGCTAGCCTGGAAAAATGGACTACTATCCTCATTTTATATCTCAGAAGAGTTCATGGTTTGTCCATGGTCACAAGGCAAGGATGAGTCAAGATTCAAACCCAGGCCTTCTAGTGCCACATGGCATACTTTCCCCCATATTCTCCTGAACCAGGACTTCTTTTCTATCATCCTTCTGCTCAAAAATATTTAACATATGCGCTTGTCTCTAGAGCATGTTCAAACTTTCTAGCTAAGGATTTGAAGTTTTCCACGAAGCCGCTCTACTCCAAAATATTTAAGCTCATCACTCCAGCTCATTCCTCCAATTGGACCTTCGCTTAGACTTCCCTCATCTATGCTTTCTTGCCATTTCTTCTCCATGTGTTTGAGTTCATTCTTTCATAAAGTTCAAGTTGATTCCTGAGAATATGCAAAACTGCCCCAGTTCTTGGTGAGGTTTCTTCCTCTTAACTCTTAGAGTATAAAACTAAGCACATGTTACCCAGATGGCCTCAAGTTTCACCAGATGGAGCCCTAATAGTAGTCACTATATTTAGAATGTTTACGACTTTGGTTCCCACCTTCTTTTGTAGACCCCATCACCATCAACTTCTACTAAGCCCTCCTCACTGAGGGCCTCCTCTTGGGATACTTTGCCCCCATCCCTGCACCCCCTCACTATGAGAACGTCAGGGTGTGATGCCCTGAGTCTTCACCCTTCCAGTTGCAGAGTGGACAGATGTGGTCATCCATTAAAAGAGAAAAAAAGAACATTTCTCCTAGTCCAGGTCACTCTTCGGCACCTGGAGGCTGAAGCAGCTTTGCTTCTGCCTCAGCTCCTTTATGCTCATCGAAAAGACAGAGCCCTGTGAGAAACGGCTTCTTCCATTTCCACCTGTTGCCCTTCCTGATGTGGCATTGCTGGAATGGACACAGACCACATGCTGCTACCAACCTCTCTTGTTTGTTTATTTCCAGAAATGGTATCAGCCACCAGGTTTTCACTGCTTTCTCTGGGCCAGAAATTATGTTAATCACTTGACAAGTCACTTTATTTAACCCTCACTATCAGCCAAGGTAAGTGCCCTTATTATACCCCCAGTTTACAAAGTGATCTCTTATAAAGAAAGAGTTTAGGTAACTTGCCCAAGGTCACCTGGTTCATTGAAGAATCTAGATTCCACAAAAGTCCTTGCTGAATCAACACAGCACCAAAGTCACAAGTTTCTCCCCTGTCTTGGCCAGTCAAAATGGAAAGCCCTTTTAAAATGAGATCATGCACATCAGCTTCTCTAGTGCCCACTCACCTGTTCTGCAGATGCACGCAGACATGCTACACATGATATCATAAATAATCATTAGCATGTATCGAGTGCTTACTATGTGCCAGGCACTATTCTAAGCACTTTGCATTATTAATGAATTTCCTCTTCAAAATAACTCTGTTAGGTAAGTACTATCATTACCCTCACACCGCAGTTAAGAGGCAGAGCTCAGATGAGGATGCAAGCAATCTGGTGCCACTCTGTTACTAATTATTGGGCATACTCAATGTCCCAGATACCAGCCTGGGTCATCTGCATACATTTTCTCTAATCTTTACAATATTCCTATAAGAAAGGTATGTCCCCAATTTTACAGCCAAGGAACCTGAATGTCAGAGAGATTCAATAAACTTGCCCAAGATATTGTTTAGTAAATGTAATGTCCAGATTCCACCAGGCCTATGCTGTCTTGTAAAGTTATTTGCCTTTTCATACACATGTTTTTTTCCATAGCATGAACCAGACTCCCTACTTTATCCTCCCAGGACCTCTCTGAAAGCTATAGCCCAGGTCTGTGTTCTGGGCATGGGTAGGAGGAGGAGGGAGAGAAAAAAAGGTGGTGGCTGCCAGCTGCTGCTTCAAACAAAATATATCCACATATACAAAGGCACCAGGGCTGGTTGCCTAGCAACATCTTTCTGCCTCCCCAACCTGCTTCACTCCATCCTTACCCAACACATTATGCATACCCCTTGACCTGCAATGCCCTTCTGAGACATCCCCCTTCATGGCTGCCTTTGTTCATCTTAACCTGATTTGCTAGGCAAAGGCTTGCAGCTTGAAGCTTGCAGGGAGTCCAGGAAGCACACAATTTGTATCACAGATGGCCCTGGGACAGGCAAAACAGAGCTATCCTCCCTGCATAGCCCATACCTTGGCACTCACAGGGTATCCAATGCTGCAGGAAGGAGGGGGTCTCATTTCAGGAGCTTTGTCATATCGCTAAAGGTTTAAAAAAAGAGTTTTGTTTTTCACATATGTCAGGTCCCTTAAATAGTTCTTTAAAATAAAAGTTTGATTGAGATAGAATTAAAGCAGGCTGTCTGGATTTCTTTTTTCATCTTATCTCCCATGTTGGAAGTTAGAGCCTCTTAAATTTAAAGTTATCTTCAGTTCAACCAGTCCAAAAGGCCTTGGGGATATATTTGTCCTAGAATCTTAAAAAGAGGCAGAACAAGGCAGATACCCAGTTCTCTTAGTTCTTCAAGCATGACTGAAAGGGTACAACAGTAGTGGAGCCCCCAACCCAGTCGAGAGCTTCTGACTTCGTGGTAAGAAGGTGATGCTGGACTGAGAGCCAGGGCTACATTATTGCTTTCATGGACCCTAGGCAATTTTGCCCTCATGGGCCCATTCCTCCATAAAAAGAAAGAAAAAATATTAAAAATTATATTTTATGACTGTGCTGGTATAAAGAAAACTGTAATCCACACTGTATTCATTTGTGTATATATTTATTGTTTTCATTATGTAATATTCATTTTTCCTGATTTTAAAAGAAACAAAGAAACTAAAATATATTTATGCACCCCCAAAAGTATTGTAGGTCCAAGCCTACTGTGCCCAGTGGATAAGATGGCCCTGCTGAGGGTATGTCAGCACACAGCAAATGTTATTGAGACATTGGTGCTCAGCCAGTGCTCAGAACTGTGGGGTAAGGATGCTGTGGGGTAAGGAAAGCACAATGCTCTGTGCCCAGAATTGTGGGGTAAGAAAAAAATTAAGGTGTGGTACCTGTACTCAAAGGCTTCGAGCCTAACTGCAGAAAAAAACAAAGCAGAAAACTACAATCACTGAGCCACAAAAACTCAGCTTGGCAACCACTAAGGAAATCATTGAAACCCTTTTCTTGCTTAGTTGTATTATCACTTAAACAAATAATACATATTTAAAACACCACATACTGAGGAAAGGCCAGAGAGGTGAGAGACGACACTGGCAAGTGTAGTGATGGATTGGATACTGAGGTTAAAAAAAGAGTCAAGAAAGATTTCTGAGTTTGGGCCTGGGTGATCATCTACATAGACACAAAGTAAAGAAAGAGGAATAAGTTGGAGGAGGAGACGACGGATCCAGTGTTAGGCAGATTGGTTTGAAATGCCTCTGGGGATTACAAGGCAGAGACCGAGGCTGCTTTACTCCCCACTAAAGTCTCATCTCCTAGTATAAAACCTGACACTTCTTCTGTATTAAACAAATGTTTGTGGAATGAATTAGATACAGGTAGATAAATCTAGTGATTGATTAGTTATTTTTATGGGCCTAATACCCAGAACAAAGACCTGGGGTGTTGTGGCAGATGCTGGTCCCTGACGTTCACTCTCTACTCCAAATCTGCTTATGTGAACAACTGCAACTCCCTGCCTTGCCCTGGCCTCAGGAACAGATTTGGCTTAAGTACAGGACAAGCTGGAATCTCCAGAGACTTAATGCCTGGAAGCAACCTTCAAACAGTGATTGACAAGGAGTTAACATATAAATAACCCATCTTCTGCAAAGATAACTCTGAGGCAGAGTCTATGCAATCTCCTAGAATTCTCCAGTGATGTTAAGTTTCTAGAGCCCTAACTGAGGCTGGAAATATCCTGCCACACCTTCTTTGAGTGAGAGGTTTCTTTGGATGAAAGGGCTGTGTAGCCAGCACCAGAACTATGTGCATACGGAAAGCAAAGGCTGATATTCCTAACAGATGATCATCCACTTCTACTGGACGATATATTTGCTCATGTAAAGAGAGCTTTGTATTAATCTCTAATTTTATTCCATATGGCTGGAGAACATACTTTGTATAATCTCAGTTCTTTCAAATTTATTATGGCTTGTTTTATGGTTTAGCATTTAGTCTATCCTAGAGAATATTTCATGTGCTCTTGAGAAGAACGTGTATTCTGTGTTTTTTGCACTTGTTGGGTGCAGCAATCTCTTACATTTAGTTGGTTTATAATGTTAAAGTCATACATTTTCTGTTTATCGTCTGCCTAGCTGTTCTATCCATTACTGAAAGTACGATATTAAAGTTTACAACTATTACTGTTTGATTGCCTATTTCTCTTTTCAATTCTGTTGGTGTTTGCTTTATATATTTTGGAGCTCTATTGTTAGGTGCATACATGATTATGATTGTTATATTTTCCTGATGGATTGACTCATTTTTATTATAAAATGTCCTTCTGTAATCACAAAGGAAATTAGAAATTAGAAACAAATGAAAATGAAAACATTCTATACCAAAACTTACACAACACTGTAAAAGCAGTGCTAATGTAATTGATAGCTATAAATGCTTACAATAAAACGAGCCAGGTATGGTATAGTGGCACACATCTTTAGTCCTAGTTACTTGGGAGACTGAGGCAGGAGAATTGCTTGAGGTCAGAAATTTGGGGCTGCAGTGAGCTCTAATTGCACCATTGCACAGCAGCCTGGTCAACAGAGTGTGATTCTGTTGAAGAAAGGAAATAAAGAGAAAAAAAGGAAAGGAAAGGAAAGGAAAGGAATGGAAAGGAAAGGAAAGGAAAGGAAAGGAAAGGAAAGGAAAGGAAAGGAAGAAAGAAAGAGGAAGGAAGGAAGGAAGGAAGGAAGGAAGGAAGGAAAGAAGGAAGGAAGGAAAAAGAGATCGAGAGAGGGAGGGAGGAAGGGAGGGAGGGAAGAAGGGAGGAAGGAAGGGAGGGAGGGAGGGAGGGAGGAAGGAAGGAAGGAAAGGAAGGAAGGAAGGAAGGAAGGAAGGAAGGAAGGAAGGAAGGAAGGAAGGAAGGAAGGAAGGAAGGATTTCAAATGAATAACCTAACTTCACAACTTAAGGAGCTTAAAAAAAAAGAATAAACTAAACCCCAAAGTTACTAGAGGGAAATAATAAATATTAGAACAGAGATAAATAAAATAGAGAATAAAAAACAGAGAAAATTAACAAAAACAGAAGTTGGCTTTTTGAAAAGATTAACAAAATTGACAAACCCTTATCCAGATAGACCAAGAAAAAAGAAAGAAGATTCAAATTTCTAAAATCAGAAATGAAAATGAAGACATTACTACCAATTCTATAGAAACAAAAAGGATTATAAGAAAACATAAATAATTGTATGCCAACAAATTGGACAACCTGGATAAAATGAATTCTTAGAAACACAAAACCTACTCCATCCATTTGTATTGTATAACAAAATACTTGAGACTGGGTAATTTATAAATGACAGAAATTTATTTTCTCACAGTATTAGAGGCTGGAAAATCTATCATGGCTCTGGCGGGTTCAGTGTCTGGTGAGGGCCTTGGTCTTTGGTTTCATGTTGGCACCCTAAATACTGTGTCTTCACATGGCACAAGAGTAGAAGAGCAAAAGGGAATGAGAATGGAGAACTTGCCTCCTCAATCCCTTTTATAAGGCACTGACCTCATCCATGAGGACAGAGCCCTCATGGCCTAATCACCTCTTAAAGGCCCCACCTCTTTGTATTGTACCCTTGTGGATTAAGTTTCAACATGAATTTTGGTAGAGACACAAATATTCAAAGCATAGCACCCAAAAACCGTACTTTCAAGAATCATTTCTATAGTTTGTTTCAAACCACAGCACCTACCAAGGCTAATTCACAAAGGAAGAGAAAATCAGAGTAGACCTATAACTAGGTATAACTAGGTAAGGAGATCAAATCGGTAATCAAAAAATCTTCTGAGAAAGAAAGCCCTGGGCCTAATGACTTCACTAGTGAATTATATTACACATTTAAAGAGAACTAGTAGCAATTCATTTCAAATGTTTCCAAAAAGAAAAAAAAATTGAAGAGGAGGGAACATTTCTTAGCTCATTTTATGAGGCCAGCATCACCCTAATACAAAAGCCAAAGACGCCACAAGAAAAGAAAATGATGAACCAATATTGCTTATGAACACTGATGCAAAAATTTTCAATAAAATACTAGCAAATTAAATTCAACAGACATATTAAAAGCATATAATAGATCATTACTGAGTAGGATTTATTCGTGGAATGCAAGGATGATTCAGCATAAATAATCAATCAATGCAATATACCACATTAACATAGTACAGTGAAAAAAACCATATCATTATCTCAATTGAGGCAGAAAATGCATTTGACAAAATTCAATATCCTTTCATGATAAGAACACTCAACAAACTAAGAATAGAAGGAAATTATGTCCACATAATTAAAACCATACATGAGAAACCTATAACAAACATCACACTTAATGGTGATAGACTGAAAGTTTTCCTCTAAGATCAGAGACAAGACAAGGATGCTCACTTTTGGGTATAATACTGGATGTTGTAACCAGAGAAGTTAGGCAAGAAAAAGAAATAAACATCCAAGTGGGAAAGGAAGAAGTAAAATTATCTCTGTTTGCAGATGATATGACCTTATATGTAGAAAACCCTTAAAATTCAAACAAACTGTTAGAGCTAATAAATGAATTCATTTGTATTTTGCAAAATAGCAAAATACAAATTCAACACATAAAAATTAGTTGTATTTTTATACACTAACAATGGATAATCTGAGAAAGAAATTATAAAAATAATTTCATTTATAATAACATCAAAAAGAATAAAATACTTAATAACTAGCTTAACCAAAGAGACAAAAGCCTAGTACAATAAAAACTACAAAACATTAAGAGGTTAAAGAAGACATAAATAGGCCCGGGCGCGGTGGCTCAAGTCTGTAATCCCAGCACTTTGGGAGGCCGAGACGGGCGGATCACGAGGTCAGGAGATCGAGACCATCCTGGCTAACACGGTGAAACCCCATCTCTACTAAAAAAAAAAAAATAAACTAGCCACGCGAGGTGGCGGGCGCCTGTAGTCCCAGCTACTCCGGAGGCTGAGGCAGGAGAATGGCATAAACCGGGAGGCGGAGCTTGCAGTGAGCTGAAATCCAACTACTGCACTCCAGCCTGGGCGACAGAGCAAAACTCCGTCTCAAAAACAAAAAAACAAACAAACAAAAAAGAAGACATAAATAAATGGAAACACATCTCATGTTCATGGATTAAAAGATGTCAATACCACGCAAAGCAATGTACAAATTCAATGCAATTGAAAATTATTAAGGTGTTAATACTACCCAAAGTACAGATTCAATGCAATTGAAAATTGTTAAGGTATCAATATCACCCAAAGCAATGTACAGATTGAATGCAATCCCTGTCAAAATACCAATGATGTTTTTTGCAGAAATAGGAAAACCCTATGTGAAGACTCATATGGCATCTTAAGGGACCATGAAGAGCTGAAACAATCTTAAGGAAAAAGAACAGAGCTGGAGGAATCATACTTTCTGATTTCAAAACTACTACAAAGTTACAGTAATCAAAGCAATGTGGTATTGACATAAGACAGACATATAGACCAATGAAACAGAATAAAGAGCCCAGAAATAAACTCTTAAATAAACAGTTAAATTACTTTTGGCAATGCCAAGACCATTCAAGGGGGAAAGTACAGTCTTTTCAACAAATGCTGCCGGGGAAATTGGATATCCAAATACAAAAAAGAAAAGAAATTGGACCATTACTTGACATCATATCAAAAAGTTAACTCAAAGTGGATCAAATACCTAAATTTAAGACCTAAAACTATAAAACTCTTAGAAAACACAGTGGGCAAAACTTCACAACATTGGATTTGGCAAAGAATTCTTGAATTATGACACCAAAGGCACAAATAACAGAATAAAAAATAGACAAATAGAACTTTATAAAAATTTTTAAAGAGAATATCAACAGGGTGAAAAGGAAACCCCAGAATGGGAGAAAATATTTGCAAATTGTGTATCTGATAAGGGATTAATATTCAGAAAATTCCTAAAACTCAATAACAACAAAAATATGACAAATATAGCAAAAAACTCAACAAAAAATAGGCAAAGGACTTATATAGGCATTTCATATACAAATGGACAATAATCATATGAAAAGATGCTCAAATCACTAATTACCAGGAAAACATAAATCAAAACTACAGTGAGATACCACCTCACATCCATTATGATGACTACTATTAAAAGAAACAAAAAGTAACAAGTGTTGGTAAAGACACGGAGAAACTGGAAATTATGTACACTGTTGGTAGTAACATGAAATGATGATATGGCACTGTGGAAAACAGTATGGCAGTTCCTCAGAAAATTAAAAATAGAGTTACTATATGATTTGTTAATTTCACTTCTGGATATATATCCAAGAGAACCGAAAGCAGGGTCTGAAAGAGATATTTGTACATCCATGTACACAGCTGATTTACTCACAATAGCTAAAATGTGGAAGCAACTCAAGTGTCCATTGATAGAAAAGCAAAATGTGGCATATACATACAATGATGTATTTTTCAACTTTAAAAAGGAAGGCAAGTCTGACACATGCTACAACGTGAATGAAACTTGAGGTTATTTTGCTGAGTAACTCAGTCACAAAAAGACAAATACTTTATGATTTCATTTAAATGTGATATTTAGAGTAGTCAAAATAGTAGAAACAAAAAGTAGAATCATGTTGCCAGGCGCCTGTGGGAGAAAGAGATTGAGGAGTTATTGTTTAATAGACAGCAAGTTTCAGTTTTGCAAGATGAAGAGTTTTGCAGAATGGATGTTGGTGATGGCTGCACAACAGTGTAAATGTGCTTAATAACACCTAACCATTCACTTAAAAAGGGTTACCAGCCTGGGTAACATAGTGAGACTGTGTCTCTACAAAAATAGAAACGTAGCTGGGTGTGGTGGTACACACCTGTAGTGTCAGCTACTTGGGAGGCTGAAGTGGGAGGATTGCTTCAGCCTGGGAGGTCCAGGCTGCAGTGAACTATGATCTTATCACTGCTTTCCAGCCTGAGCAACCGAGAAAGACCCTGTCTCATTAATTAAAGAAAAAAAAATTTTTTAATGGTTACTATGGTAATTTTCTTTCTTTTTTTTTTTTTTTTTTTTTGAGACAGAGTTTTGCTTTTGTCGCCCAGGCTGGAGTGCAATGGCATGATCTCGGCTCACTGCTACCTCTGCCTCTCGGGTTCAAGCGATTTTCCTGCCTCAGACTCCCAAGTAGCTGGGATTACAGGCATGCGCCAGCACGCCCGGCTGATTTTGTATTTTTAATAGAGAGGGGTTTCACCATGTTGGTCAGGCTGGTCTCAAACTCCTGACCTCAGGTTATCGTCCCGCCCTGGCCTCCCAAAGTGCTGGGATTACAGGCATGAGCCACTATGCCCAGCCTGGCCTTCGAATATAAAGAGTCATGATATTTCCCCTTATCTTTCTTTCCAGGTGAACCATTCCAGTGACCATTAACTATTTCTTTGAATGACACGATTTTAAATTTTCATCATCCTGGACTTCCTACTCTCCCTGCCTTAAAGCTGTTGGAATAATAATCACTATATGACAGTAATAAATACTTACTGAATGCTTGCTGTGTCAAGCACTGTGCCAACCTTTTTATATAAATTGTTTCATTAATTATTATAACAAACCCATGAGATAGATGTTATTAACTGCATTATGTGTGGATGAGGAAACTGAGGCATAGAGTGGTAAAAGAACTTGCCAGGATCTTATAGCTAATGAGTGGCAGAGCCAGAATACAAACACAAAGAGTCTGGTTTGGGAGGCTTCTTTCTTAGTCACCTCCTAAAAAAAACACACCTATTCCATTAAATTCAAGAAAAGTTTGCTTTAATAATTTAATAGAAAAAAAACACATATTGTATGATATCATTGTGCAAAATTATTTCTCTCTCATTGCCTGTTTCTGCCTGTCAATGTGCATTTTAAAAATATCTAGAATGTCCAGGTGTGGTGGCTCACACCTGTAATCCCAGCACTTTGGGAGGCTGAGGCGAGCAGATCACCAGAGGTCAGGAGATTGAGATCAGCCCGGGCCAACATGGCGAACCCCCATCTCTCCTAAAAATACAAAAATTAGCTGGGCGTGGTGGCAGGCACCTATAATCCCATCTACTCTGGAGGCTGAGGCAGGAGAATCACTTGAACCTGGGAGACAGAGGTTGCAGTGAGCCAAGATAGCACCACTGCACTCCAACCTGTGTAGCAGAGTGAGACTCGATCTTAAAAATATATATATGTATATTATATATAGTGTGTGTATATATATATAGAGAGAGAGAGACATATAGATACACAGATACTCCTTAAATATTGATCATGACTATTTCTGGGTAATCGAATTTGGGGCATTTTGTTTGTTTATATTTCCTTTGTTATTGTTTTTTTGTTTTCTTTGTTTAACTTTTTATGTTGCTTGAGTTTTTATGATGAACATGTACTATTTTTTCTAATGTCTTCATTAAGATATAATTTATATCTTATATAAATTAAAATTCACTCATTTCAAGTATATGGTTCAATGAATTTTAGTATATTGACAGTGCTGTGCAACTATCACTACAATCTAACTTTGGAACATTTCCATCACCCTAAAAAGATACTTTGCTCCCATTTCAGTTACTTCCCTTTCCTACTCCAGCCCTAGGCAAACCCTTGTCTACTTTCCCTATCTACATACTTTCCTATTTTGGACATTTGACATAAATGAAATAATGCAACATGCAGTATTTTGTGTCTAGCTTCTTTCACTGAATAGAATGGTTTTGAAATTCACCCACATTGTAGTACATGTATCAGCACTTGTTCCTTTTTACTGTCAAATAGTATCCTGTTGTATGGATATATACAGTATTTATTCATTCATCAGTTGATGGGCATTGAGTTGTTGTTTCCATTTTGTGGGTATTGTAAATAATGCTGCAAGTTTTTGTGTGAGCATGTTTTCATTTCTTAGATCCCTAGGAGTCTAAGATTGCTGAGTCATATGGTAAGTCTATGTTCAATTTTTCAAGAACCCGCCAAATTGGTTTTCCAAAGTGGCTGCACCATTTTACAGTTCCACTAGCAAGGTATGTATCTTTCCATTGCTTCACATTGTTGCCAATGCTTGTTATTACCCATCTTTCTTATTATATTTATTCTACTGGATGTGAAGTGGTATTTCATTAAAGTTTTGATTTGCATTTCCTAATAACCAATGATATAGAGCATCTTTTCATGTGCTTATTGGTCATTTGTTTATCTTTTTCAATGTGTGTTATTTTTATAATAACCAAAACTATTATTTTTGAACAGATTTTGATATCTACTATTGGATTTATCATCTAGATGACACCTGACCAGCACAGAGTACAGTTAAATGTGGTTGCCTGTGACTTGCTCTCTGCACTTCCACTGATGCAGCCAAAATACCGAGCTAATATTTTAGCAGACACGTTATGCCACTGGCTCAAATTAGGCCTGCAGTCAACTAAATACCCCAGATTCTTTTCTCATTGACTATTGTAGAGCCAGATTTCTCTCATTCTTTATTTGGGCTATTGATTTTATTGAATTTAAATGCTGGAGCTAATATTTATCCCTGTTGAATTTTATCTTGTCAGTTTAGGTACATATTGTCATCTGTACAAGTAATATTTTATCTTAATTCTGTCATCTCATTTTACATACCTTGAAACTCCCTTTTGGATGTCAAAGTAACTAAGAAGGTGGATTTTTAACCATTATATTTTTGGTTTTCTGTTTATTTTATTTTATTTTGTTTTGTTTTGTTTTATTTTTTGAGACAGAGTCTTACTCTGTCACCTAGGCTGAAGTGCAGTGGCACAAACACAGCTCACTGCAGCCACGACCTCCTGGGCCCAAGTGATCCTCCCGCCTCAGCCTCCCAAGTAGCAGGGACTGTAGACGCACACTACCATGCCCAGCTAATTTTTATATGTTTTTTTAGAGATAGGGTTTTGCCATGTTGCCGAGGCTGGTCTTGAACACCTGAGTTCAAGTGATCTGTCCACCTCTGCCTCCCAAAGTGCTGGAATTACAGGTGTGAGCCACCACACTCAGCCTTCTGTGTTTTCTGAATCAAAATGAATTTATACTTTTCCATAAGCAACACAAGGACTCAATTACAATGCATGAGTTTGTTAATGGCCAGGCACAGTGGCTCATGCCTATAATTTTAGCACTTTGGGAAGGTGAGGCAGGCGGATTGCTTGAGCCCAGGAGTTTGAGACCAACTTGGGCAACATGGCAAAACCCTGTCTCTACAAAATATACAAAATATTAGCTGGGTATGGTGGAGCATGCCTATAATCCCACCTTCTTGAGAGGCTGAGGTGGGAGGATCACCTGGGCCCAGGAGGTGGAGGTTGCAGTGAGCCAACATCGTTGCTACACTCCAGCCTGGGCTACAGCGTGAGACCCTGTCAAAAAAAAAAAAAAGAGAGAGAGAGAGAGAGGAAGGAAGGAAGGAAGGAAGGAAGGAAGGAAGGAAGGAAGGAAGGAAGGAAGGAAGGAAGGTCAGTTGTTAAAAATAAGCGCCTCAAGAATAAAACTGAAATATAAGACTCTATATTTTCATTTTTCATAATCAGCATATGTATCTCTAATACATATATGAAAAATTGTTAAAAGTAAGCACTGCCACTCAGCTTTGCATCATAGTAGAAGCCACTTTTAATAGATTTCTGTTTAAAAAGAACAAGACTGATGAGAAAAGAAAGTATATACAATGTTACTGAAATGTAGACATGTCTATGTAGGATTTTCTATTGCATTTTGATTGTTTCTAATTTCACTCTCAGTAAGACTTTTTGTCTGGACATTCTGGACGTGATTAACCATCACCTTTATGTACTAATTACTTTACCCATAACTATTCATATTCCAACTCTTTCTTGAAAAGCCTTTTGGATCTTCCCAGACCACTCTGACCTTTCCCCTCCTGGGAAGTTTCTACGCAGTACTGAATCACTCATTCTCTTAGGTCCACGTCATATCCTTCCTATTTTGTGCAGTGCCCCTTTTGGTTTTATTTTCTCCTTTTCACCCTCCAGCCTCAATTCTCACTTCTCTCCCTTCTCCAGCACCCACTCTACTGTATTTAATGTGTGTCCTTCCAGTCCAAATTGCAAATGTCTGCTTAGATAAATGTGTACCATAAGAAAGTGTTTATGTGTCTTTGCTTGTAAATTGCATAAATTACATTGTGCTAGAAATCTTACTTGATTTCTAACTTTAATTCCTTCAACACCATGTTTCTGAGAGAGATCCATGTGTTACATGTCAATCTCATTTAATACTTCTGTATGCTGCACCCTTTTCTGTCAAATGCACACACCAAATATCACCTGTGTACTTTAGGATGGACCCTCATCCTGAAAAACTCTTTTATGAACTTCCTTGCAAATTTGCTGTACTTACTATTTTATATGGGGATCAGAGAAACTGTACATAGACAAAAATTTTCTTTTCTTTTTTTGAGACAGGGTCTTACTCTGTCACCCAGGCTGGAGCACAGCGGTGTGATCTTGGCTCACTGCCACCTCTGCCTCCCAGGTTTAAGCTATTCTCCCACCTCAGCCTCCCAAGTAGCTGGGACTACATGCATGTGTCACCACGTCCAGCTAGTTGTTTGTATTTTTGGTAGTGACAGGGTTTCACCATGTTGGCCAGGCTGGTCTCCTGGCCTCAAAAGATCCATCCACCTTGGCCTCTCAAGAGAAATTTTCAGTTTCCACTTATGGACAGTTTCTCTGAGGCATGTACTCAGGAAGGAGATTGCTGAGTCATAGGATCATGCATGTAAGATTTCTACGAAAATTGCCATATTGCTTTCTGGAAGAGCTACAGTAATTTACATTCCCATACCAGTAGGGCAAAAGTTTTGTTCCAACTTATACTCAATAGCACTTGGTGTTGTCTGATTGTATAGATTTTGCCGATCTGATGGATGTGAAGTACCATCTCAATAGTGCTCTGTTGCGCTGTTCTCTGATTGATGGTTAGGTTGAGTATCTGTCTTCAGGAGATTATTAACCACTCAGGATTTCCCTTCTGTGAATTACCTATCCGCATCATGGTTTTTTCTATCACTTTTTTCTATCTTTTTTATTGCTGACCTGCATTAATCTGCTGTACATTCTAGCTATTGATAACTTAAAAGTTTTAGGCATTGCAAATACTTCTAGAATGTCACCAGTCACTTGTCACTGTTAACTTTGTTCGCGATGCCCTTCATTGAACGCAAGTCTTTCATTTTTGATTATTGTACAATTCATCAATTCATTTATTGGCAGCTTGAGCATATGAGGCTTTATTTAATAATTATTCTACCACCCAAGGGCAAACAGATATTCCCCTACATTTTCTTCTATTCGCTTTACAGCTTTCCTTTCACATTTTGAAATTAATCCATTTTGAGCTTTTTTTTTTTTAATGGGTCAATATAGGGATTCAACTGTATTTTTCTCCCAATAGTAATACTTTTCTCCAAAGGATTTTCTAAATTGGCCTATTCTTTTGCTATGCACTTGTCAAGCTGTCCCCATCATTACTTATTTTTCACAGATGCACAGTTTGATTTGGGGACTTTTCATTTTTCCCTTTGGTCTCTGCTTATTCTGCACCTAAACTTTATAACATCAGTTACTATGTCTTTCTCAAATCTCATTTTCTAGTAAAATGGTTCTATTCTTTTGTTCTTTTTCAAAATTGCTTACTCAAGAACCTTTATGCTTTCTTATAAACTTTAAAATCAGTTTACCATAATTTCAGAAATTTCTACTGTGATTTTGATTGGAATTGTCGTGAAATATGTAAAACAATCTGGAGACAAATGATATAATAGCAATAATAAATTGCCCTAGTCATTTATTTAGGTCTTTTCTTTTTTCCTTTAATAGAGCAATAGAGCTAAAATGTTTTCCTCAGTAAAGATTCATACATTATTACTAAAATACCAGACACTCTTGTTGCTTCAGTAAATGATATCTTTATATATAATTTTATAAATTCATGCTACATTTGATATTTGTACCCTGTGGTCTCTTCAGGGTTGCATATGAGAAGAGGGAGCCAACACCTGAGGGATATGCCCTCTTGTTTGTAATCATATTTAATATCTACATATTCATGCACATATTCAACGTCTTGTTCCATTGGTAACTAGTGGTCCCAATAAAACTGGAATGTTCATTAAGATGGTTACCTGAATACTAAATGTCATATTACTTTCCTAAAGACTTAGTTCAGTGCTATATGCACATAGACAGGAGATAGCTATAGCCTGAAAGGTACACAGTTGAACTGAAATCAAAAGACTTGAGTGAAATCTTTTCTGTACCTCTGACTCTGAGCCAGGCAATAATCCCTCTGAATCTCAGCTTCCCCATTCCTAACACATGATTAATGAGGTTGTCACAAAAATTCAAAGAGAAAATGGATTTATCATGCACAGAATTTGACACATGGAACCAATGCCCTGCTATTTGAATCTAAAGGCAAGAAATACTTAAATCAGCTACAGCCAAGAGAACAGTAATGGCAGGAAAGCATTATAAACTCCAAAAACTCTTTTCCAGGGATTAAAAATTATTACCAAAGTTACTCCAGTCAAGGACATCAAAGAAAATTTATAATCTTGTCTCCAGATAACATGTACGTTCATCAGTTGTGGCTGAAAAGAGAAGTTCTCACCACCCTGAAGACCATTACTGGCCCTGGACTTTCTAAAGTAGCCCAAGAAACATTTTCTCTGGAAATCTGGTCTTTTGTGTGAGGGTGAAAGCTACTGTGGGTGTTGCAATACTCTTCCTCTGCAAAGAGATTATTTTAGCAGAATCCCAAATAGCACAATAGAATTATCTGTATTCATATGCAAATATGCACATTTTAAAATATAGTTGAAACAAATAGGAATCCCTTTTATTTCCAATGTCATCTCATGTTTCCATAATGGAGATACTGGGATTAAAGATGATTGTAAAGCAAATGTAGATTTGTGAGAAGTAGGCTATCATGAGAAATGCTGGGGGTATGGAGCCCCTGAAAACCCTTCCCAGGATACCACAGCAGAAAGGATAGTGGAAAGGCATTAGACTAAGCCATGAGAGTCACGGCAGGAAAAAGATTTGAAGAATAAAGCTTGCAGCACTCTTGTTGAAAGACTGAAGGTAAATGGGCACCTCTTCAATAGTAGCCCTCCCTGACCGCACTAACAAAAATATTCCCCACACCGCCTTGCCTCCTCCCGAGTTACTCTATCATACCACCACCACCTGCTTCATGGTTCTCTTTAAGCTGATCACTATGTTGTATTATCTTGCTTATTTGTTTGTTTGTTTGTTTGTTTCCTTTGCTATTATTTATCTCTTCCACTAGGCTGGAAACTCTAGAGAAACAGGGACATGACCTATCCTGTTCATGTGCCTCGATCAGTGCTAAGCACAGAATGGACATTCAATAAATGCTATTTGAATGAACAAAGGGAGTCCAGAGCTATCAGAAATGAGGTAATAGCTGTTTCTTGATTTTTTTACATCACACATGGGCATTAGAGGATCTTTGTGGTAGGAAGTAAAATTAGAGGATGGAAACTTGCTATAAGGTGCTTTGGTGGAACAAACAACTGTTCAGGTAAGTGCCATCTCAAGCAGTGCTTTGAATTGATCTGCCTGTAACCCTAGGAAAAAAAAAAAGAATGACCATACATTGGCCCTGACTTGTGAATCCATACGTTCCTGGGTTTATCTTTCAGATAATTATTGTGGAGTAATACGAGACATAGAGTCTATGGCAATGGCCTCAAATAAATGAGTAATGCAACAAGTTACAAAGTTCTTATAAGAAAGCCTGAGTATATCTCCTCATTCTTTTGTGCTTCTCTAGCCTATTTCCTTTATATATGGTGGCTGGAGTTGTGAGGGGAGAATTTCTATAGAGTAATAATCAATTGTTCTGTTGTTCCTTTGCTCATACCCCTCTCACTTTATTTTTTGAGGGAGAGAAGGAAGAGAATAGGACTGGAAAAATGTCAGACTTCTAATGAAATTACAATTAAAAAAAAAGAAAGTGATAACACTAAAACCATAAGGCAAACCAGCAGGGGGTGTTAAAGATAAAATTACCACTCAGAAGTCAATGGAAATGTAGTTACAGGCAATTATTGCATGTTCTCTGTGTCTCTTATAAATGAATTGACCTTTAAAAATAAAATTGCTCTTGATGGTTTTTTAAATCTCATTTTCTGTGCTTCTGAGATTATTTCCAACTGATGCCCATATATTTTTAAAATCTCCAAATGGATTATTATAAATAATAGTAACCAAAATTTCTTAGATTATTAACCTTCCCTTAAACTTAAAAAATATTTATGTTGTGTATCTAACAATGAATAAACAAATCATGGCACTGCCATAAAGCAGGCTGTCACACAGCCATGAAATAATCTGTTTTAAATGCCATTTTAAGATACATAGAAATGTTCATTATATAATCTTAACCATTGTATAAACAGGTATTAAACCACACATAGAGAATGCTTTTTGTGTTTTCTTGTGTTTAAAATGATTATGGAATTATGAGTGTGATTATGGGTGAGTTTTGTTTTCTTATATAACTATTTCTCTGTAATTTCTGAGTTCTCTTTAGTAAACACGTCAGTCTAATAATCAGAAAAAAATTCATAAAAATGCTCAGATACCTTTGAACAGAATTTAATTTATCTGTAAGGTATTTGTTTCGATGGGTAAGGAATAGAAACTATTCATCTTTTTTAAATGGAAATACTGAGGCATCATGAAATGCCCTGCTTCTAATCATATAATTCATGGCAAAGAACTGGAATCTGAAATAGAAACCAACCTCCTGGATTGGCAGGGTTTATCTTCCTCTTTACTTACATAAACCTGGTGAGAAAGGCGCAGGGACAGTCTTTCCCTGGGGCCTCTGGGTGGCTGGCCCTGCGGGACTGCCTTCCTCTCTGCACTGGGTGTCTCTGGAGGAGGCCCACTGTGTGAGTGAGCCTGAGGCTTTCCTTTCATTGGTCAGCTCTCTCTAACCTTCTACTAAGGGAAGGGAACAATCCTGGAATATAGCTGCAGATTTTCAAAACTTTTAAACAATTGGATCTATCTGGTTGAGATCATTTCAGATGCAAATGCTACTGTCAGCAAAGGGTAATGTTTCCATGTTGCTAAATTGCTGGAAGCCTAACTTCAGAATCACTGTGTTCTTGTCTCCTTGAACAATGCTTGAGAACAGGGACTATGCCTATTTTTTTTCCAAAGACTCCTAAACCAATCCCCCATACGGAGACATTATGCTCATCATGAAATATTTGTAAATATGTATTAACTCACTAGTCATTAGCCTTCGAGCATTGCACCTAGGGGCACTAGTTCACATGTTGGTGGACAGCACGTGCCGTATGCACTCTCTCACCACCATGTGAGATGGCACATTCATCAAATGTGGGATCTCTGAATTTCCATTTGGAGAATCAGTAAATCTTTTCACTTACTTTCAAGTGGTTCTTTTAATTTTTTAAAGTGCCAAATGACAACTATGTCTTTCTTTTGGTCCTGGCTCTTAATAAACAATAACAACAAAAGTGGTTACTTGACCCCACCCATAGAGATTTGGCTTTAATTGGTCCCAAATGATGTGCAGGCATTAGGTATTTTAAAAAATATCTTTTGACAATTCTAAGGCTCAGCCAGGGTTGAGAACTACTGATTTAAACTGTGAATCTTTGTGAATCTTTGCCTCTATGACATATTTAGTATCTGTGATTTATCTGATGCCAAGTCTTTGGTCAAGAAATGCAACATCCAATTATAACACAGATCCCACGGGTAAGATCAGTTTTAGGATTTTCCATGTGGTTTCCAGAAATGTACTGCAGTATTGTTGGATATTTTATATTTGGCCAACGCTCCCATACCCTCAAAAAAAGTACCTAGGAGAGACCTGTTTCCTTGATGTTTGTAGAGGTTGTGGGAGTACCCAGGAAAAATCACAATATGGGTCTCCTACAAAAGCCTAATCTTTTATTATCAGTGAGATATGGTAAGAAGAGTAGCCTGAAGAAGGAAAATGAGGTTACCCAAGGAATTTCTGATGCCTGTGTTGAAAGAGGGGAGTTGTGCTGCTAAGACAACATCCCCTGTCCCTAGGGTACTGGGACTCCAGGTCCCTCCAGCTTCCCTGCATCCCTCTCCAGCAAGTAGACCTAGAATCTGTACTTTCCCCACCAGCACCCTATTCCAAAGCATGAGGAATCTGATTTTTTTGAACTCTAAGCAAGGATTCAGATGTGGGAAGATGGAGTCTTACCTGATTAAAGTCAGGAGAAGAGGCTATTCTACATAAAGGCAGGGATATGAATAGATGAATGCCACGGCATCAGAGAGAGAAGCAAGAGTGGGCCAAGGAACCAAGAGAGTTGAGATACTGTCCATTTGGCAAGAAGGAGGAGAATGAAGAGACAATAATGTCTCAGAGGCTTAAAATGTTAGTGATTCATGATCGATATTGAAAGAGTCTTATTGGACAGAAATTAGTTTTGAGGAGGAAGTTCATGAACTTAAATGCCTGAGGACAGGATATTGTGGATGAAATAATATTATGGCACCTTTTCAAATTTAGGCAAGTGGCCCTTTATTGGATTAAGAAAGGAGATCATGAGGCTGAGTGAGCCTGCTGGGAGTTGGTCCAGGCTATGTGAGGCTGTGTTAGCCTCAATCTCCATCCCCAGTATCTGCTCAGGCCTGCTCCACCTGCACACAAGGCCCAGGCCCTCAAGCCGCTACCCTCCCTGTCCTCATCAGAATTTTTCTGTAGGATCCTCCTGTTCTCCTTGGCTTCTACTGGAGCCAAAATGGCCATGGAGTGGAGCTGAGCAACATCACCCAGCAGCCTGAGGAGCCCCTGTGCAGGTGTGATGCAGGGCCCAGGGGACTGTCATTGGACGGAGAAGTGGCTTCTCAGGAAAGAAGTTGAGGGAGCTAATCCTGAGCTTGGGAAACCTGTAAAAAATTTTTAATTTAACCTTACCTTGACAAGGCCGGGCATGGTGGCTCACACCTGTAATCCTAGCACTTTGGGAAGCCAAGGCAGGCAGATCACTTGAGGCCATAAGTTTGAGACCAGCCTGGCCAACATGGCAAAACCCCATCTCTATTAAAAATACAAACATTAGCTGGGTGTGGTGGCACATGCCTGTAATCCCAGCTACTTGGGAGGCTGAGGCACGAGCCGAGATCACACCATTGCACTCCACCTGGGTGATAGGGCAAGACTCTGTCTCAAAAATAATAATAATAATAATAATAACAATATTTTTACCTTGATACAATTTTGCTAAAAGGAAGATGCTTCCATGAATTCTCTCAACTTGAAAACAGTTTGTGTGTATCTCTGTATGTGTGTGTGTGTTTGTGTGACACAGAAGTACACAGGGCGTCATGGAAAATTCTGTTTTAAAGGAGCTGGCCTTTTAAATTACATGTTTTGGATAAGCCTCATTTTTTTTGTTTAGAAGCAAAACATTTCTACTCTCAGAATTGATTCTTTTCTAGTGGCCCCTAACGCCAAGGAAACAGCATGGTGCAGTGGAAAGAGAAGGGGCTGGGGATCTCGCTTTGACATTAAGCAGTAGCTCTGTGACCCTGGAGAAAGCACATGTATCCACTCAGCCTCAATCCCACCCTGTAAAAGAGGAGGGGAAATTTCTGGTGTAGAATTCTCATTCCATAAGCTCAATGCTCTTTGTAAAACCCAACCTACTTGTGAACAAGAGTTCAATCCTATGCATAGCTATCCTCTCAATTCACGAATCCAACGTTGCCTGAGCAAAGCTCCCACTTGCACACAATTCTGTTGCAGACATTTCAGACACATGGGAAATGGACTCAAAGGACTTGCTCAAGACCACCCAAGTTCACAGCAGTTCTGTTTTATGCTATATCTTGTCCTAGCCAACCCTTTCTCTTGGCATCAGCTCTGTGCACGTAGATGGACAGCATCGTTGGCCCAGACAGCTCCGGCTGGAGAGGTGCATATTTGTCTTAATAAGTGAGAGTCTGAGGTTGGGGAACACGATGGCAACTTCCACAAACCATTCATGCTGCATGATTGTGCTTCCCCTGGAGGAACAGGAGTAACTGGCAACGAAGAAAGCAGCAGAGAAGGGTAGGATTTGGCATCCAAACCTAAGGTAGATCCTTGACATCTCTCCCAGGCTGCCCACTCCTCTCTCCGCTATTGGAGAAGCTGGAAACGCTAAGCCTCTTGAATCCTCTAGGAGAGCAAGGTGATTTAAGTCACACATATTTCTGTGACATGAATGTCCAAACAGGAAGCCAAAGGGAACTGGCTTTGCAGTTTTTATTTTTTTAAGGCACCATGTGGCTAGGAATGGACATGACCAATCATTACTGCTATAATTTTATGTGTCTGCAGTCAAAGAAATCTACCATGCATTGAGGTAACCTGATATAAAACCGCTCTCACTATTTTGAAATTAACGTTTTTCCACTGCTCATGGAATGTGAGGCTGTGTTTAGAAGTCAATGCAGGACCTTAGCTGACACTTCCATACCTGCCAAGAGCCACTGATGTGAACCAGGTGGCCTGCTTCAAGCAGAATTCAATTACCCAGATGGCAACTGTTTCTTAATTCAAAACTGTAACAGTGTTTTTTTCTTTCCATTATGAAAAATGAGAGGGGAAAAAGAATACATTGAGTTTGAGCACTTCTGGTTTATGAGATTAGAGGCAGGGGAGGGAACTGGGTCCCTGGCCTCTGCCAGCTCCCTGCAGCTCCAGCCTGCAGCACTGTGCCTGCCTGACTCGGCTGCTTATTCCTGGAGCAGGAGCGATGGTCCTGAAACTCAGCCTCCTCTTGGGTTTGTTCTTAGGAAGCTAGAATAACTCTCCCTCACTAATTAGTGATTGCATTAGCAGATGGTATCTTTTTATTTAAGTAAAAAGGAAAAAGAAGAAAAGGTTTTAAAGGTTTTAAATTGCATTTGGAGACAATGCTTTCTTTCTCCTGAGGAAGTCAGTGCAGTCTAGATCCTGGATAGTCAGGCTTCTTATTCTGAAGGTGAAAATCAATCAGCTGGGCGACGGCTCTGATATTTTAGTGGACTTATTTTCCTGGTCCTCACCTGAAGTTTGGTAATAACCAGACCAGTTCAGACAGGTGGAGTGCTGACTGACCTCTACCTCCCAACTCGGTGCACTCGGCTGGCTGCGTTTCAGTAGATGGGTTCTTTGTTGGATAAAGGAGATTGATGTGGGAAGAGGTGAGCCAGCATAAAGTAAATTCTGTTCTCATTCTCTCCTCCTGTAGACAAATTTTTGTAACTGCCTTCATTCTTCCTTGGACTTTATATCTCCCAGACTGAGTAGGAATTTGGAATCAAGACAAGATCATTGCTTACACTCTTTGAACAGTTACTACATGGCAGGCAATGTTCTAGTGCTTTATGGTTGGTGTCAATTGTTTCTCATAGCAGCCCACTGGTAAAGTTACTAAGTTGGTTTTTCTAGATAAAAAGCTTCATGCTTATACGCATTGTTTGAAGAATCTATGTGGTCAGAATCCTGTCACGTGATCAACTATTTTGGGTCTACCACCTCCATCACCACCATCCCATTACCTCCTACCATCACCTTCATTACCGCCACCACCATCTCTATCTCCACCGCTATCTCTAACATTGTGTCCATGACCACACGTCAAATGTTAAGTTGACAGGGACTTGTCAAAAAAACAAAAAGCCACGCCCCTGTTTAGGCGGGGACTTCTTTAACTTGAGCTATTTGAACTTTTTTTTTTTTTGAGGTAGGTCCCACTATATCACTCAGGCTGGTCTCGCATTATTAGCCTCAAGTGACCCCCTCACCTCAGTATTTGAACAATTGAAGCTAAATTATTCATTAACTTGGCCTCTTCCTTCTTTTCTTTATCCTCTATAATTTCAGTCTTCATATGTGAGATTGCTTACCAGGCAGCTTAACATTTCTTTAGTCAGTGGAGTTGCGTCAAGCACTGGACTCTGAGAGAAATGGAAACCAACAAAGTCCTTGGCCTATTTGGAATTTGCCTTAGCGAAAAACACTGAGAAATCAGATAAAATGCCTGAGCCTTCCCCGCAAATTGAACTATCTTCTGAGGGCTAGGGAGTTATATGTTGACCAATTGTTAAAATTATGTCCTAATTCCAGTTTTTCATCATATCCAGCAATTCAAAAACTTCTGTTCAAGGGATGTAGTAGGTAATAGGGATGGTAACGGGGGTTAAGGCATGCTACCTGTGTGTGCACAAGAAAAGGAAGAAAATAAAATTAGCATACTATGACAAAAATATACAAGGAAATATAGGTATCTTGAGATTCTGAATTCAATAATGTGATCAGGGAAGCTTTCATAAATGTGCTGGCTATGAAGGCATATCTACTGGAGAAATCTTTCCAAAGCACAAATCTGATCATGCCACGCCCCTGCTTAGAACCCCGCAGTGTCTCCCTATGGCCCATAGGATCAAGTCCAAGCCCTTTGATGACATCCAAGTCCTCCACAATCTGGATTCTGCTCACCTCTCCAAGCTTATTTCCTGCCGCCATTCCTCTCACAACCTAGGCTCTAGCCATTTTAATCTACTGGCCAGTCCGCCAACACTCAGTTTGTTTCTGTCCTGAAGACCTTGCCCATGTGCTACTTTTGCTTGCATCCCCCTGGTCCTGCCTAACACACTGCCCATTCAATGAACTCCTATTCATCTTTCACAATCCCAGCCAGGGAAGCCTTTCCCATTCTGCAGGCAGAGCTGACCATTTCTTCCTTCATGCCCCCATGAAGGCCTGCATATATACAGCACCTCTCACTGTGTTACTAATATCTCTTTGCATGTCTTTCTTTTATGCCAGATGGTGAGGTATTTGAGGGTAGAGAATGTGTCTTAGTTATCTTTATACAACAGCAACAAGCACTGTGCTAGGCTCAGAGTAGATACTCAATAATGTTTATTCTGATTTTTTGCATGAACTAGTTCTTACTTCTGTTAAATCCTGTACAGTAACTAGAGTTAAGGATTGGAGTATGCTCTTTATAAGAGGGGGAAAAAGCGGGGAACCCTTCTTAGGGGCTTATTTGTAACAGTCCACATGTAGAGGTCACCATCGCCAAAATGGAAGCCTCCAGAGTAAAACATAAGCTGTTAAAAATGAATTGAGCTGGTTGCTATTTTTGCATCTGACCTACTTTTTGGTTACTTCTGCTGTTGCAAAAACTTCCATTCTTATAAATGAACCAAACCACTTTTTGATGGTTTTGTATTCTCTCTCTTAAGGTAGCTCTTTACTGAAACGAAAATCTGCACAGTCTCTGAAACCCAGCTTTAATGCAAAGGCATCTATGGAAAAGTATTACTCCCAGTAGGACCAACTTCCACAGAACTCCCTCAATTGTTTTTCCATGGAAGAGTTTAAGGCCAAGCATAGCAAATCTATCCACCACGATGATGGCACTTATCTCCTTAGTGCTTTGTGGTTGTGCGCCCTGGAGAGCAGGAAGGGTTAGATGCCAGTTACCTCCTGCCACCTCTTCCCAGCTTTGGGCTTGCCCTTTCTGAGCCATAAGCCTGCCTGAAGCCGTCTCTGTTGGCTGGATGAAGATGGGACTCTGGCAGTGGAATATTTTTCAGTCCAGATCCCTTCTTTGTTACCATTTGATTTTTTTTTTCAATGCCTCAGTAGTTGTTGATTTACTGAAAACAATTGGTGAGTTTTTAAATGTAGCATATCGTAACATCACATAGTGTTGTGAACTTGGGTGAGGGGAGTAGAACTGTATTGGGGGAGTGTGCTAAAGGAGAAGACACAATCCTGGCTCAGGATCTGGTATAAAACACACAGGAAACAACTAAAGAATCCTTTATTACTGTTTCATTTACAAAGAACGCTATTAATAAGAGCAAATTATTTAAAGGGCAGCTAGGTTAAAGGGATGCTGAGTAAAACACCAAGGACTTGATTCTGTTGTGGTTGGTGATAACCTATAATAGTTACCAAGTAAATGTGGACTCTTTCAAATTTCCCAATTTCCCAGAGGCACAACTTGAAGTTTTCAACCACCACTAACAGGAGAAAATATGTTTAAAAGAATACTAAGGAACTTTCTAAAAGATTGAGAAATGGCCGGGCGTGGTGGCTCACGCCTGTAATCCCAGCACTTCAGGAGGCTGAGGCAGGCAGATCACTTGACATCAGGAGTTGAAGAACAGCCTGGCCAACATGGTGAAACCCTGTCTCTACTAAAAATACAAAAATTAGCTGGGCATGGTGGTGCGTGCCCATAATCCAAGCTACTCAGGAGGCTGAGGTACAAGAATTCCTTGAACCCGGGAGGTGGAGGTTGCAGTGAGCCAAGATTACACCACTGCACTTCAGCCTGGGCAATAGAGTGAGACTCTGTCTCAAAAAAATAAAGTAAAAATGGAGAGTCTGGGAGGAAAAGTTATAGGAGTCAGAATTATTTAGCTGTCAGATTTTGATAGTCAGTAATGCACCCAGAACTGTGCTTTTAAAGACAGGTGATATGTCTGTTGCTGAACAGAAGAAAAGGAAATAGATTTGCAATGGATGCAAATTTGCAATGGAGACAGAGATTTGCAATGGAGGCACAGAGATTTGCAATGGAGGCACAGATAATGGCTAGGAGGAACTTTGAATGATGAAGAGAGTTGACTTTAAGGCAGCAAGAGTGGCTTTCTGAATAACATGGAAAATTCTGGATAATGTGGGAAATAGGTAAAGGATAAAGATGCATGCTTATGACTGTATCCATGCTAACCCGGGAGCACCAAAGCCAAAGAAAATTCTGTCCTTACAGATCCCTAGCTCATAGATCCCCCAAATTTTTGTGTCCTATGGAAAATGCTAAATTGGTGTGGACTCCAACTCATATTTTAAAGCCCTTAATTGCAATGGTGTGTTTATTCAATTCAGCAAATACTCAAAGTGCTAGCATTCTTGGCTCAAAAAACTGACTTGCATCATATTTTTCATACATCTGCTGACTCTATTCACAATGACTGGAGCAACCATCCACAGTTGTGATCAAATTCTCCTCGAAGCCATCCATACTTGGCAGCCTTAATGTCTATAAATGGCTGAGTCTCCAGGACAATCAGTTTAACTGTGCCCCAAGCTAGGAGCTTGAAAAGAGTTGATAGGATAAGAAGCAGACAGAATAGAGAGTCTTTACTTTCTTCACCATCTCTTCTGGAATCCAAATTTGTCCGCTGCACTGGAATTAGAAAAGCTACCTGAAAGTCTTGCCACTATTCTTGGAATATTCAATAACAATTACTCCCCGGGCCTCACTTTCTTCATCATAAAATGAGGGAGCTTGATGCTTCATCTGTAAAGTTTCGTTTCATTCAGAAGCCCTCTTCCAAGGGAAGAAAAGAAGGCTTTTTCTATTTAAAAAAAAAAAAAAAAAAAGACTTTTCCTCCTTTGGTTATCCATTTTCCAAGGTGTCTCTCTCACATCTGAGATTTCTTTCTGCACCTCAGTCTTGGTCATGCCTTACCTTTTTCTTTACCTCAAAGACTTGTGAGAATTCAAGGGCACTGTGCATCTGAAATTACTGTGTGGCATCAAAAGCAAAATACAGATTTAAGATAATGTTTCTTATAGTTTTTGCCCTTTCTTCACACCGGAACACAGATAGAACTCTGGGATCTTCCTGAAAGGACCTTCGGCAATTTTCAGTTGCCAAATAAATAGCTCTAGAGACAAAGGGAAGTGCCTTGATCTATCAGGGTTATTTTGTTGAGTGAATTAATGAGAATTTTACTTATGAAGGGAGAAAAAGGAGATCAGCTGGCAGGAGAAATCTACATTGTTCCGACTCTTGCTTTATATATTTAGTTGTTGCCACAGCACTTTTCCCACTCAGACTAGGGCCCAAGGAGTAATTAATCTTTTGTTTGTTTTATTTATTTATTTATTTATTTATTTATTTATTTTGAGACGGAGTCTCGCTCTGTCGCAAGGCTGGAGTGCAGTGGCGCCATCTCAGCTCACTGCAACCTCTAATTCTCTGGTTCAAGCGAATCTCCCGCCTCAGCCTCCTGAGTAGGTGGGATTACAGGCATGCGCCACTATGCCCAGCTAGTTTTTTTGTGTTTTTAGTGGAGATGGGGTTTCACCAGGTTGGCCAGGATGGTCTTCATCTCCTGACCTCATGATCTGCCCGCTTCAGCCTCCCAAAGTGCTGGGATTACAGGCGGGAGCCACAGCGCCCGGCCCAGGAGTAATTAATCTTAAAGAAGCTATCTTTAGCAAGCAAAAGCATCTTACAAAGTACAGTAACTGAGGCTATCAGTTATATTTCCGAGCATGTAAAGAAAGCATTTTCTAGAAGCTTAGAGGTGGATCCCTGAACACTCTAACTCTCTGTTGAATTAACAGCCTAGGGAATTCTGTTCTGAATTTGGGGGCTCTTCTCTAGGCAGTCAGGGTTTTGAATTCTATTTACAATTCCTCTGCTCTCCATGGCCTGGACTGATTGAACCAAGTCTCTAGATCACTGTAGGAGACATCAACCCTTAAAAATACATTCTTGAGGAAGAACAGACTCCATCCAGTAAGAAACTGTCTTCTAAGAAGGGATGAGAATTACCCTAATGATGTAACTGACAACACAGTTTCTAGTTTTTCCTTTCTTTCCTTCCTTCCCCATTTTTTCCAGCGTCATATCCATGTTTGTTCATGCTACATGAATACTTGAAGTTGATAGAGTTGGCTTTAACTTAGGAACCTTTGCTTAGAAAGTCAATATCCTGGCCTTTCTCAGAATACTTGACTTCCTGCAAATCTTGTTAATAATACTTTGTTTTTTAAAATGTTGGAGAACTTCAGCCATTGCAGCCTCTTGCTAAGAAGCAAAAGCTATAACGACAGAGAAGCCCCAAAGTGCAGTGGAAGCAGGGATATCCGGGGAGAGGGGTACTTTCCTGCCCCACCTCCCCCACCAGAGATCCCAAGGCTGTGCTGGAGATGCTCCCCTGACAGGTGGAGTCGTGGAGAGGCACCTGGCAAGTCCTCAAACGCATCCCCCTTCATTTAGCTCCTCTAGCTAAAGATATGCATTCCTTTGGGCTTCAGGTTTTTCTTCCCTAAAAAGAGAATCCCCAAACTAGGCAAGCAGGTTACATTGACACAATAGCGTGAATGAATTCGCTGGTCGCCCTTTGGATTCTCATTTTGGAATCTTGAAGAAAGAGAGGTGGTGGGAGGAGGACGCTTGAAACTTCTGGCCATGCCAGTTCAGATCCATCCCAGCTATGACGGAGCGGGAAGTGGATAAAGAGGACCCCAAGTCAGAGGAGGCACTCTGAGAGCACCAAGCGCCTGGGGAGGCCATCCGCAGGTGGGCGCGGGGCCTGGATTCCACAGAGGGGCGGAGTCCCTCAGTCAGGCCTGGCTGCAATCACACCCGAGCGCCAGCCCCCTTCAGCATCCCTGAGTCCCAAAGGAGATCCTCGAAGCGCTGGAAAAGCCGTTCCGCCCAAGGTTTCTGGTGTCGAGTCGGCGGCGACTGGGGGAGCTCAGTTCGGAGACCGTACCGCACCCACTGCGGACCTCCTGGGCCCTACATAGCAGGCGGGTCATGCAGGGCGGCGGGAGGAGGGGCGTGGGAGGGCCAAGGCCGCCAAGTCCCTGCTACTCAGCCAGCAGGAGCGCCCCGCAGCCCTCCCGGGACACGGTGGACACTCTAGTCCCGGGCCCGGGCGCCTTCCTGCCGGGAGCCTGGACTGGCCGCAGCAGGCGCTGTCCGGGCCCGTGGGCGGGGTTTGGGGAGGGGCGGAGCCAGGCCCGCTGCCGGTGTCAGGTTGCTCCGGTAACGGTGACGTTTCGCAGCGTGGGCGGGGCCAGCACGCAGGTTGCATATTTTAGGAAGTGAGGAGGAGGCGCGGGCTGGAGCTGCGGCGGGGTCTGGGGCGCAGAGCAGCGGCGGGAGGAGGCGGACACGTGGCAGCAGCAGCGGTAGCAGCACCGGCGGCGGCAGCAACAGCGGCGGCGGCATCGGCCCGAGCCGCCGGCCGCCCTCCCTCCCTCCCGCCCCGCGGCAGCCCTAGCTCCCTCCACTCGGCTCCCCCGGCCCCGCTCGCTCGGCCGGGAGCTGCTCTCTGCTTTTCTCTCTGATTCTCCAGCGACAGGACCCGGCGCCGGGCACCGAGCACCGCCACCATGGGGAAGGGGGTGAGTGTCCGGCGCGACCGAAGAGGGGGCACGGGGAGCCCTCGAGGGGAAGAGGAGGAAGTCGGGAGGGCAACCGCGGCCAGCGGGAGGCGGCGGAGGAGGAAGCGGCGCGGCGCGGAGTGGGCTGGCAGAGCCGCGCGGCTTAAAAGACGACGCACTTTGGAAATGGAGGGAGCGCAGTAACGGGGGGCGGGGGAAGGGAGCGCCGAGGGGCTGGAGCGCAGCATTGCTCGGGGGCGGGTGAGCGGACCCCAGGCGAGGGCTGCGCGCCCCCGAAGCCGAGCGGGCCGGGGGCTCGGAGAGGCGGTGCTTGGGAAGCCACGGGTCCGGGAGGAGGGGGGCGACCTGCAGCGGGGCGGCCCCGGGACCGAGCCGGCATCCCTGAGCCCGGCTCCCCTCCCTGCGCCCGCCGTCACCTCCTTCTCTCTCCTTCCTTTTCCCTCCGCCCTCCGTGCCCTGAGGAAAGGCGCGCTCCTCCCCTTCCCCTGGGGCGCTCCGCCGGGGCCCCTCCCGGGCCTCCGTTCCCGCCGCGGCCCCGGCGCCGGCGGGGGCAGTCTTCGGGTTCGGGGCTTCTTCTCCTGGAGGCGCTGGGGCTTGGCTGGCTCCGCGCAGAGGCGGCCGCCCTCCCCCAAGGAAAAAACTGGCTTCTCCTGAGTGCGGAGCGGGCTGGGCGGGCTGGTGCCAGAAAGGGTGTGTCTTCACTGCCCTAAGATGGCCTTTAAGGTATACTTTTGAGGGTTTTATTGGGCCACTTTCCGTAAACACAGGATGCACCGATGGCAACTGGAGTTGTCATCCGACGGTGGGGAGAGGCGTGCAGATTTTTTTTGAAGGGACGAGCCCTGAAGGATAGGCAGACCCATCAGGGCCTCAGGGTACAGTAAACCCGAAAAAGGACTGGAGGCTGCAGGCAATACGGTGGTAGGAATGCTTTGCCAGTTTCCAGCGTCGCGGAAGCACCAAAGGGCGGTTCCTGAAGGAAACGAGGGGTCTTGGGGCTGGAGAGCAGCGCGGAGCGTGGTGGGAATATCATCACAACGCCCCTTTCCCGCATTTCTGAAGCGAAGACTTGATTACCCGTAGCTACTGCAGGAGACTGGGTCCCGGACCCCAAAGGAGCCAAAGTCCAGTTAAGAAAAATTTACATAAAATAACCTCGGAATTCATGGGTTGAAAGTGACCATGTCATGAGAATACAAATGGGAGAATACACTCCGTTGCCTCCAGGGTTTAGCACAGTGCAGACACTGAGTAGGTCTTTGAAGGTCCTGAGGCTTCTGGGTGTAGACAGAGTGACAGGAGCAGAGGGAGGCTGCACTCCTTGGGGACTCTAAATGAGTTTTGAAGGAGATAATTGAAAGGCTTGGACCTGGTGGGGAGAACAGGCACAAGTGGAAATGCACAACTCGCCTTGCTTTTAAAAGCATACAGCGTGGAGGGCCGGTCCAGGTCAAGTGGCATCAGAGAGCAGAGCGGAGTGCAGGGCGTCTCCATTCCCCTGATGGAGACTGGGTTAGTGGCCTGTGCTTTTACCACACCATCAAACCCTTGGTCATTTCTGTAAACAAGCACTTTAAAGCTCATTGTTTGTCTCTCCTCCCTTAAAAAAAAGAAAAAGAAAAAAGTTTACTTCCTGAGCTAATTTGGGGGGGGTTAGAGATCACAGATGTGTGCCCCAGGCCTAGGAAGGTGAAGTGACTTGCTCAAGGTCAAACGGTTAACTAGTGACAGACCAGGCGTCCCTGATTCTTGAACAGCCTGTGGCCTCAAGCCTGAACATACATTTACTCTTTAACATTGAGTTCTTTATACAGAACTCAAAACTTATTCTTCAGATGAAACTGGGGTATTTGTGATGTTGAATTAATAGGCCATGGAGATGGTTTGGGTAATTAAGTTATGCCCACGTATCTAGATGTCTTTTTTCTAACCACACGCAGGCACACATGCACAGTAGTGATGCGGTAGTAACCCACCTGAATAGTTAGTAGAGCTTAAACCCAGATGTCTTACAATAAAATGTATAGTGGCTAGCAAACACAAGATTAAATTACAGCTGCGAACACTGGGATAATGAGCTGCTTGGCTGCTGGGTGGTAGTTAGCGTTTTGAGTATTCTGATACATTGAACATTAGTTTACTTGTGTGTTTGTGTGTGTGTTTGTCCAAGTGTGTTTGTCCTCAGTGACTTATTGTGATCGTCCAAATGTTCAGAAGAATATTTCATGTTGGGATTTTTCCACATGGGGATTAAAATGTGGGTGGAGTGGTGACTAAAGCCCTGCTGATAATTGGTTAACCAGGAAGCCTGTGCTGGCAGCTAATTTTTAAGGTCATTGTAAATTTCTTCCCCTCCTCTCCTCTATACCCTTTGTGGCCTAGCTTTTGATGATATTTCAGGTGGTTTTATATGTCCTTAAAAGTCTAGTTCCTAAGCATTTGGTAAGAAAATGAAAGAACAGCTCTTGCTGAATCATTCCTGGATGAAATAGGATTTTGTCCCTTTTTTTCTTACTGGGTTTTATTGCCAATGACTCGGCTTAAACCTTCAACTAGGCCTACCACCCGCAACTGTTTCACTCACCAAAGGTACACACCATAACTGTTGAGAAATGTGGGAAAGTTTATTTTCTCAAGTATGTAAAAGATGAGGAGAGGGAGTCTCACCAGGTCCTTCACTACATTCTGGATTTAGTTTGAATATTAGTTACCTAAAAGATAAATCATAGCTTATGAGTCGTGATTTAAAGAGGGGCAGGGAAAAAAGGTTCCAGTGAAGGTGGCAGTGGGGGATGCACATGTCAGCAGAAATCCTGGTTGTATGGTACTGTTATCAGCTGCCCTTTTGGAGCTCAGCTTGAAAGTGTGACTAAAGCTCCTCTGGCTGCTATAAAGCTAGTACTTTAGACTTAAAGTATTGTAAGGCAGAGGCCTCAGAGTGGAAAGTTGCCCGGGCCTGGCTGGGAGCTAGTGGAGCAGTTACAGGAAGAACTAGTGCCTAGAGCTGGGGGGAGGAGAGAGCACTTGTGCCTCACCCTTTGCCTGTCAGTTGTTCAGTGTGTAACAGTTCCCTGCTTCTTGGGTTCTTTCTGTACCCTTTTATAAGGGTGTATCCCCTTTTGGTAACTTACTGTTAATTTGTAGTGTTCCCTGCCAGTAAGCTTGTAACACTCTAGTGACTCACCTTCAGGTGGGAGGGTAGGAAAGGGGGAGGCCTGCCTCCTAAACCTGGGAAGATGGGGAGAGAGTGGTAAACCTGAGAGCCCAAAAAAAAAAAAAAAAAAAAAAAATGCCTTTAAAAATCCAGTTGTCCAGATGAGGGCTAACACTTCAAATATACAGATTTCTGGGAATGTTATTCCTAAGTTGCATTTAAAAATAAAAGTGAATTCAACATTTTATAGCACAATAGAGTTGGCACTCATCCATGCTCCATTCCAGTACCCTCAGTCATTGTTTTCTGATTATTTTAGCAACACATGAACAGATAAGTGACTTTCTATTCAAATCAGGCTATGTTCTTTTAAATATATCTAAACTTAAGAATAAGAAAGGCTTTAACTGAAATAGCTTTTAAGGATTTTGTATGGTAAAGTAAAATTGGTTTCTTCACTCAAAAACAAACAGGTTTAAAAAATAAAATAAAAGCCCTGAAGCTTCGGTTTCTCATCTGGCTCTTGGATAGAATGCTCATCCTGGGGATCAAGTGAAGTAATCTATGTTATGTTTATGGAAGGAGTGCCGTGCCAGCCTGAGTTGTGGCTATTGTTATTGGGCTTACATAGGTACAGTAATTAGAGCCAAGAGAAGATCAAATCTTTACAGACTGGGTTTGCTGTTTGTCAGTAAGTCATTAGCCCTTTCAAAATTAGAGAGCAGTTTTTTCCTTCACCGTGAGAACATACTAAGATTTGAAAATAATGGGAAATAATGTTAATTGCCTTTCATAGGAAAGTCAAGTAGAGGTGTCAGTTGACATTACTGCAACTGTTATCTTTGCTCAACAAGCAAATCTCTTGTTTAATAGCATCTTTCTGTCTACTTTCACTTTTCAGGTGAAGGACTTTGTTTGCAGTTGATGATCATTTTTATGTTTTCCAAGTCTTGCAAAATAAAATGGGCTTTTCGGCCTTCTGTGATGAGAGGGAGCCTGAACATTTGTGCTGTGCTGACTTCTTCTAGCTGCCCAGGGCTCTCTGCCAGCCAACAGGCTAGAAGAAGAAACCCGAGTGTCAGATCAGATGGGCTCACAGTAATCAGAGTGGCTGGGTTTGGACGACAAAACACCAGGCAAAATGTTTCCCATCCCTGCCAGAGCTGTCCAATTCTAGATTACACTGAAAGTACATGTCTAGTACATGATAATGTGCAGTAGAGAGAACTGTAAAACCTACTCACTCATTTTTAAAACTCTCCTTCATTTATATATTTTGGAGGAAGGATATGGAACCTAGTCAGGTCTGAACTTTCTCACGTTGCTATGAATTGAGTGTATGAGAGGAAGTGTGTATTCTTTGGCTGGAGTCAGAGAGAGACTGTTCTTTGCATATGACTCACCTCATTAGTTGTGCTGAAAACTGTTGTCAGGAATCCACAAGAAGTTCTTCGTATTTATTTGGTGTTTTGGATGGCAGATTGTGTTAGGAAAGAAGTACCCTTTACCCTACACTTTCTCTTTGGTTTAGTTTTTATTTGGGTCCTGAGCAAAGGGATTTTTCACCAATAGACCGCATTCCTTAGTTCCTTTGTGACTTTACAGTGAATCTTTTTATCTGGTTTTAGACCTCACTCACTAGTTCCTTTGTGACTTATGTTGAAATATATCTGCACGTGATCTCTTTCTGGTTTTATTCAAACCCTATTTAGTAATGACTGTTGGCTGTCTCGGTGATTTGACAAGTTGATTCATGGTAGCTTATGCTTTGTCTTTGGGACTTGTATTGTTTGGGGGCCTGATGATCAGTGTAAGATTTTGTGACTCAGTGGGCCTTGCTGTGTGGATCAGTGAGCTGTGATTTCTCTTTCTAGTCTGTTACCAGGTAGGGGCAGGTCCCTAATGCACTTTGGGGGTTATCCTCTTGTGTGTTTCTTTTATCTTCCATGTGATGCTTCCATGGCACCATATTTGTTTTATTACTTCAATTCATGTGACATTTCTTTAGGGCCTTGGACAGCCTTTATCCTTTTCAGCCTGGCAGTCATTTTCCTTCCTAGCCTAAGCTTCAGGGTACTAATTGAGGAGTGATCAGGACTTACTGGGAATTGTTCTGGTCCTCTCATAACGCATATGCCGATTATTAATCAGTTGTCTCAAACCAGAGCACTCTGGTAAAATGAAAAAAAGGCGGTAAGGTGGTCAGCAAATAGTCGGAGAGTTAAGGAATAAGCAGAAAGTTTTAACCCTTCATAACCCATGTGCCTAATGTAGAGGTAGAATATTCCATTGAAGAAACTGAAGTTTTTTTTCTGAGTCTTAATAACTGTTAAAAGTATATCTAAACTGCACTGATTCTTTACACCTTTTAGAATTTTTATTTTTTGAATGATCATGGATGTATACTACTCCAGGTAGGGTAGGCTGTCAGACTCATTAAGAATTGACATGCAGGCAGATTGGAGAGGAAGGTCAAGTCATTTTCTTTTGGGTTGAGGGAACTTGCTGGCTAGATCTGTCACTGTTCTTTGACCCTTGCTGGCTGATGGGCTGCCCAAGTTTGGATATACTAAACTGGGTTCACAAAGGGACTTCCTGCTTTGGCCTTAGTAAATTATATTCTCCAGCATGCTTATTTGGATGGGCAAGAGAAGGAATATGAAGGCATGGTGGCCCCTCAGGCTCACCTCCTCTTCCTCTGCAGAGAACTGCTGCTCCTGCAGTGATGTGCTGCTGCTGGGACTGGATAGCAGCCATGGTACTATGACAGTGTCCTCCCTCAACCCCGGCCATCCCTTAGTCCTCCACTCCCTGGCTACACAATTCCTTGCACATAAACTAAACTACTTAGTCATTTAGGAGCAAATGGAGATGTAATAAACTGGGCCAGATCATTTTTTTGACTGTTATTTTCTTTAAGTTTTCACTGATAAGATCAAATGAAAAATAATGCCAAAGGAGTTTTCTCTTCAATGGTTTGAAAAGAATTTTTGTAGAAAGTGAAAAATGGCAGTAATGTATATGTTGATTAAGACCAAGTTATAATAAATAGCCTTTGTGTAGTGCTTTGCGAATACTTTTACATACACAATGGTGTTGGATGATTTAAAAATGTATCGTCCAGGAAAATGAGAAAGCACCCCTCCCCCATACCTATTATATTAAGGGGAGCCTAGACTTGGCAGCCTCTAGGGAACCAGCAGGGTCAGAGTCCATCACACAACTTCCCTGCTAAAGTGGTATTTGCCACATCGTGTCCAGAGGTGCCGTTTCTACAGTCTTCTTGGCAACTCTGAAATGGGCTGCATTTGGGGCACTTCCTTTTGCTGTCCTGGCCCTTCTTGCCAGTCAAAAGCTTTTGTTTGTGGGCTTTGGAAATAGTCCAGTTTTTAGATGTTTTATTTTTTCAGAGTTGATGGTTTCTTGACTAGACTATGAAAATGCCTTCTTTAGGTTCTTTAATAGTTATACCAAGTATTATTCCAATTTTAGGGATGAGGAAACTGAGGCCGACAGGCAAAGGTCATGTAGCCAGCATGTGGCAACACTAGAATAAATTGACAGACTCAACACCATTAGCAGACCTGTCTGAAGGGATTGGGGGGGGTCTTGAACTTTCAAGTACCCTCTAGACTTTTTCAGCAGGAATTTCAGAAGTCTGAAGAATTCTGAGCTCCCTGCTGGCCATGGGACATTGTGCTGATATGGTGGGGAAAATGCAGGTTGAGAAAGCCTTCACATCCTGCCCTGTTGGAGGCTGGTATGAAGGCCTTTGGTGGTGGCTGTAGTTTATATAGACCTCAAGCGATACACCTCTGGGATGGAAGCTCCTGCTTATTTTGGGATAATTTCTACATCTGTCATATCTATCCCCAACCCTGTCCCTATTAAATGGCTAACTGCCAAAAAAGAGGAAGGAACATCTTTAGCTCTAGCAGGTCTTGGGGATGTCTCACTCATTGTGAGGACTGTGAGGATCCGGTATACGTTTTTAAGTGAGTGAACCTTGTTACATGTTTTAACCTTGGTTCCTCCTGTCAAGAATTTTATCTTCTTATCTCTCGGGCACCTTTTCCCTCTACCCAGATCAAATAGCAAAATGCTTAGTTAATCTTTGAGAGGATAGAATCCATGGGAAGCACAGGATGAAATGATGACGCTGTGCTAAGCTCTGTCACCGTGGGTAAACCCCTGCCCTTGCTGTGACTTTCCACTTCCTAAATTAGAATGGAAGGGCGGCGGGGGGAACCATAACCCAACTTCATTTTTATGAGTGGCCCTTTAGAGAATGGTGTAATCCATTGAGTTTCCACTGTACCTTTCCTCAGAGATGCTCAAAGGGGCGGGGGTGCCCTTACATGGAACATGGTGAGAGTGAGGATTAATCACTCCCAGTCCTCTGGGAGGGTGGAAGTGACCTGAACTTTCTAATTGAAAAAGTAGAAGTGTGTGCCCAATGCCCAGATGAGCAGGAAGGTCACTGCAGTTGATCGAGGAAATGCCGTATTTATCATTCACCCTTCCCATGACCTTTGTTTTTCCCAAATGCCTTAAAAAATAATAAGGAAACATTGCCCTGATTCTACCACTGTTCATCTCACCCAGTGTGTACTCCCTGACTCTGAATTTTGCAGCTTTGAGACTGCGGTAATTGAGACTGATAGGGACTTAGGTAATATTTGGTTCCCACCAGGGTAAGCTAATATTAAGTTATTATTTTACTTGTGAAGAAGAACTAAATTGTATAAGCTGCCTGGTTCTTCTAGACACACATTGCCTAGTGAAAAAACTAAAATTTAGAAGAAAAAGCAGTTTCACTTGTTAATACTTACCATGTCTCACTCACAAATGGCCTCATTTAAAACTTTGCCTTACCTAGCATGAATGGATAAAGAAAAGGGAGAGTTATTAGGGAATCTAGATTCCCAACTAACTTTAGCATTGATAGTGGTGAAGCTATGGGCAAGACATTTATTTTGTAAGTGGGGGTAAAACCTTGGAACGTGTTCAAAGCCTAGCTGCTCTAGTAATCCTCTCTCTTCTGGAGTGGAAGATACTGGAAGTCTGAGAATAAGCAAAGTATCCAGATGATGAAGCTGAGGGGTTATAACTATTTCATTTATTGAAATATATTTCAGTGATATTCAACTTGCTCAGAGAGAATCTGTGAGCTGTATTTTAAAAATCAATACAGGCTGGGCGCGGTGGATCACGCCTGTAATCCCAGCACTTTGGGAGGCCGAGGCGGGTGGATCACAAGGTCAGGAGTTCAAGACCAGCCTGGCCAAGATGGTGAAATCCCGTCTCTACTAAAAATACAAAAATTACCCAGGCATGGTGGCAGGTGCCTGTAATCCCAGCTACTCGGGAGGCTGAGGCAGGGAATTGATTGAACCCATGGGCGGAAGTTGCAGTGAGCTGAGATTGTGCCACTGCACTCTAGCCTGGGTGACAGAGTGAGACTCCATCCCAAAAAAAAAAGAAAGAAATCAATACAGAGTGGTCACATAAATCTTTCAGAGATCCTTAGTCAGTGTCTTTAAAATGGTTTTTAAGTGTTGTGCTTTCTCATTAAAGGTATGAAGGAAATACTACTTTAGCTGTGGTTCCTTTCTGGTAGATGACTTGCCTTTTCCTTTTTGTTTTATTTGTCCATTTGTATGTGTTACTATTTTGCATTTAAACTCTGGCACCAAGAGCTGTACTGAAAGAGGCACCAACAAATGTGGTTGCTCCATAATGGAGAGAATGTCAAGAATGTTGACTATCTTTAGACCTGCTTCATTAATAGATAAGATAGAAACTAAAGAACCCACCCAGTTGGAAGAAGTTATTAGTCAAGTAGTGCTGCACACGTGACCACAGAAGTTAAAAAGGTAAATAATATGTCTCTACATGGGGGCCACACCAGTGAATTTGGAGAAGGATTTCTCCTTGGAGTCTTAAGAGCATATTTTTAAATTTAAGTGAACACTGTATTTTATTTGCAACTATATTAGTTATGACTGAAACACACATAGACTTTTTGATTTTCTTTTTTCATTTCAGCACAATAAAATTACAATCTGGACACGAGTTACTAATTACTGCTTTAGTAGCTGGTAAGGCACTTAGGAAAGTTAGAAATGAGTAAGGGAGAACCACAAAATAATAGTAATAGCACCATATGTCATGCATTTTAAGAAAACTGCTAATGTCTACTTTTTGGCCTTAAGTTGTAGTTGTGGGAGGCTGCTTCAGGGGGAGGTGTCTGGAACAAGGGGCTCTTCTGCTCCTCTCAGCTTTGGAGCACCAAGTTCAGGCTTTGTGTAGATAAGCTCAAGGATTTTCAACAGGGGTGGGGGAGTGGAACAATCTAAATTTAAACTATAGAATCAACATTTTCTTTAAAAATTGTTCCAGTTTTCGAGAGGCGTAGGTGGATCCTGTGAATTATGTGATAATGCACACGCTTTCCCTACATCCTGCTTATGTCAAAACATTTCCAGAGACTTTCATTTGGAGGTTTTATTTTCACGCTACAGAATGGGGTGGGGGCTCCCTTTTTTTTTTAATCTCTTATGCAAAGAATTTTAAGGAGTCTTAGGCTGACTTTTTAATATGAGAAGCTGGTAAAGGTGAGTGTTCTTATGTGAGCACTAAAGATATTTAAATTTGATATGTAATAATGTATTTGCAAAGCAAAGAATATAAATAATATAAAAGTACTAGCATTTAGATGTCTTGTATCATTTAATCCTTAAAAACACAAAATGAGGTTGGCAGTATTCTTTATCTCCATGCTATGGAAGAGGAAATTGAAATGTAGGAGTTAGTAACTTGCCTAAGGATACATTGCTGGTAAGTGGTAAAGCCCAGGATTTTAACTCAAGCCTGTCTGATTGAGACTGCGGACTCATAAGCACAATATTGCACTCTAAATTAATAATGTAAAGTTAGTTTCAGTCTTTCAGTAGGGAAGATGGAATGCAGAATAGGGATTTTGATAGCAAAAATCTCATTAACCCCAAATGGAAGTGGCGCTGGCAGGGCCATTCTGAAGCCTACCAGTGGCTTCAGAGGTGTTAAGAGTTTCCCACTGGTCTTAATGCTCTTGGATGGAGAGAATGTATCTTAAGCCAATGTATTACTAGTAGATTGCTTTGCTTATGTAGTATGCAATATACGGGCATACATTTTCTTGACTATTATCTTAATGACTATTCCAAATTATGACTACCTTAAAAACTACCAAAATCCCCTGCTCCAGAATTTTCAGTTTCAGATGAGGTCATAATTCATAGCCTTACTTTTCCCATATTCTCCTGCAGGTTGGACGTGATAAGTATGAGCCTGCAGCTGTTTCAGAACAAGGTGATAAAAAGGGCAAAAAGGGCAAAAAAGACAGGGACATGGATGAACTGAAGAAAGAAGTTTCTATGGTAAGTACTAGGAGGAATATTGTATTCCATCCTTATTAAAAATCCATGATTTTTAGTCCCCCAAACCTCACTGTATTCTTCAGTCAAAGAACTGCTTTATATTAAAAGAGATCATAGCAGCTGTACAGATCTCATCTTGTCGTAGAGGTTAATATTGAACATTTTCTTTTTAAAAGCTGTTAGAGGACAGGAAAAGTTAATGCAGTCACTCTGGCATAACCACAGATCAACAGAAGGAACTTAGGTTGATATCATGAGTCTTTGCTTTTCTCTGTATTATATCAAACACTGGGAAATTCAGCCTCTCCAGGCTATGGAAGCTTCCATCTACTTAACCTGTCTAGAATTGACCTAGTCATCAGAGAAGGCAGATAAGGTTTTACTAGATCCCTGAGAGCTGCTGGGTTTCTCTGAAGTGTTGCGGCAAGTAGTAATGGGCCACCGTCACTCAGCTTCAGCCATTCTCCAGTGAAGAGCTGTCAATGATAGCTGTATGGTTGTGAAGCCATGAAGCGATGGAGAAAAGTGTACCAACTTCTGCACTGAAGAAAACATCTGCACTTCGTTTAATAAGCTTAATGATAGTAATGAGTAATGCTATTTTTTTGTCATTTTTTTATACTACACTGTTTATTTTCTTTGTTTCTGTTTTTTTTTTTCCCTTAGGATGATCATAAACTTAGCCTTGATGAACTTCATCGTAAATATGGAACAGACTTGAGCCGGGTATGTTCTAGTTTGAAGGCTGTTGTACAAAATCCTAGTTTTCCATATTGTACTTTCCCCTGTATTGCATACAGGTCTAACTTCAGGGGCTCTAGTAAGAAAACGACAGACACATCTGCGTATCTAGTATGTGACATGCACAGAGCTTGGGCTTTTATATGCTACTGTTTCTTTTCCCTGAAACTTTTTGAAAGTGGATGTTATTTTCTTCTCCCTATTTTATAGTAGTTGAGAGCCAGTAAGTGGGAACACCAGGAGTTGCAGTTGGCTTCAAAGCCATGCTTATGCCTTGACCTTTAGATGATACATTTTCCCTTTATTTTTCTACATTTGTTAAATTCAGTTGAATATTTCACCTAGTTGAATCTTCAACAGTTCACATTTTTGCCCTTTTCCCAGCTAGTCCGTTGCAGTATGTTATGGTTATACTATCATTTGTTTAGTTATTCCATCATTTATTTGTAAATTGTTTTGCACAAAATTTAAAGAAACCTTTTCATAAAATACACGTTATGTATCCTTGTTATCTAGAGGATTTTGACATTAAATGTGTAACAAATGTTATAAAAGTAAATAGTCTAGGCATGTCTTATTTCCAGATAATCACTGAAAAGTCTGGGAATAACTTAAATAGCAAGCCAATATGTAGTATTTTTTCAGTAAGGCATCAAGAGCCATGGGTACTGTGGTGTTCTGATATATATTGTTTTTTGTCCACAGTTCCTGGTTCATAACTCCCTTAGCCCTTATTACAGTCTTTTGTTATAATGTTGGGTGTGTTAGACCTCGGTGTCAGGCTTCAAGAAACAGGATCTCTCTCCTGCCCTCCTTTCACCTGCCACAAGGCAAGACTCTAATCTTGTTCCACCTTTCTGATTTTCCAGGTAGATAGTGTTGGAATTGAACTGGAGGAAATCTTGGTGGTGGGGAGAAACCGCCACACCTTTGGTCACAGAAGTCATCTTCTGTGTTGATTGTTGTGGTGTAAGAGTAGAGAAGAGGCCGGGTGCGGTGGCTCATTCCTGTAATCTCAGCACTTTGGGAGGCCAAGGCTGGTGGATCACCTGAGGTCAGGAGTTTGAGACCAGCCTGACCACCATAGAGAAACCCCGTCTCTACTAAAAATACAAAATTAGCCGGGTGTGGTGGTGTGTGCCTGTAATCCCAGCTACTCGGGAGGCTGAGGCAGGAGAACTGCTTACACCTGGGAGGTGGAGGTTGCAGTGAGCCGAGGTTGCGCCATTGCACTCCAGCCTGGACAACAAGAGTGAAACTCTGTCTCAAAAAAAAAAAAAAAAAGAAAAGAAAAAAGAAAGAGTAGAGAAGAATGTGGTTTGAGAGCGTTTTTCTTGACACAGGCACTTTAAGCTCCAAGAGGAGGCCTCGACTCGACTCAGAACAACATGCCAACAGTGACTCTGCTCACTGTGTGCCAGGCAGTCTCTGTTGCCACTTCACATCTCACTTAGGTTTTTATTAGAGTCTTAATGAAGTGTGCTCTCTCCGACCTATGCCCATTACTCAAATGCTGTGGGTCTATTTCCTTCCTTGTAAAATGAGGTTAATAATGCCTTAAAAAGGATTGTCATGAGAATTAAACAAGTTAATTAAAACACTGAATTCAGTTCCTGGCATGTAGATAGCACTCAAATGTTTGGTAACATGAGCACAAAATACAGGTAAATAGATTCTTTAGACAAAAATATTTTATTTTTTTTGACTTGATATTTTGAGAGTATAAAAGTGATCATATTTTCCTCTCTTAATGAGAGCTTATATATAATTGCCTGCTGTCAGTGAATCTTGGGTTTAAGACCCATTAGAAAAATAGCAGGCTTTAGTAGAGTAGATTTTTCCAGTGAGTACTTTTCAGTCAACAGGTTTATTGGGAGTTGGCTAAAATGCACATGGAGGTGAGCCCTTGCCTGCCAGACAAGCAAAGAATCAAGCTGTATATTTAAAACTTGGCTGTTAACCCAACGGATTTCTACAGGAAGTTTTTTCTCCTTTGATGTTTGTAGAGGGGTTTTTTTCCCCTCCCCACAGAATCAATACATAGAAAACTCAAAGCTGTTAATTTGCAAAACTGAATGGATTTGTGAAAGTAGATACCTTTTTGGCAGAAATGCAATTTGGCATTAATCCCTTGATCTAAAACTTAGAAGAAACCAGGCTGAATTCAAATTTATTGATGGATCAATTTAAAGAGTTTTAATCTGGGTGTTACGGGTTCCTTGGGAAACGTGGGCATATTGTTTGCCTGAACCCTTTGGAGGCTGGCTCATCAGCAGAATTATTCATGGAGGAATTTGCTAGGTTTTACCTTGGCTCTCTAGCTTGGGACATTTTGTTTCTTCTTTAAATCCTTATTGCAGCTGTCCAGCTATCAGATAGGTATGTTGGCTTGTAAGTGCTAGTACAGTTTGCCTTATTTATATTCCACTGCTTCTCAGGGATTAACATCTGCTCGTGCAGCTGAGATCCTGGCGCGAGATGGTCCCAACGCCCTCACTCCCCCTCCCACTACTCCTGAATGGATCAAGTTTTGTCGGCAGCTCTTTGGGGGGTTCTCAATGTTACTGTGGATTGGAGCGATTCTTTGTTTCTTGGCTTATAGCATCCAAGCTGCTACAGAAGAGGAACCTCAAAATGATAATGTGAGTTCTGTAATTCAGCACATGGATTTGTAGTACACATCAGATATCTTCTCCGTCTTTGTCTCCCACTTATTCTCAATTACCACTCTTTACTTAATGGTTATGAACACTGAGGAATAGTGTCAGCAGCTGTTGCCTTCGAGGCCCATCCATTCTTCCTTCATTTCCAGTTCCTCTCTCTACCACCCACGTTGTAGATGCTCTTACACGTGGGATGCCCACGTGCATGTGCTGCTGTCAGCAGGGAGCTCTGCTCAGGCCCCGGCCGCCACCCACTGAATGGCAGAGCACAGCTTTTAATGTTGGCACATCCACCTGTCCAGAAATGCTTGGTGGCCATTTTTCAAAATCCACAAGTTGGTTGAAAAACAATCTTTGTTTTATAAAGCAGGAGAAACTGATGCATCTAGAACATTTCCAAAAGTCCAGTTAGTGGTCAAGTGTTGGTGTGACTGACTCCATTTCTGACCCTTTCTATGTGGTCTTTAGAAGGATAAATAAGAAAACATGAGTTCTATATTTCTGAAATCTTGGTTTCTCTATTAAAAATCTGTTTTTTATTCAGTCAAAAAATTAATTGAATGCCCCTAATTCTTGTGTAGAGCCACGGACCCTAACTTGTCTTTTCCCTTCCAGCTGTACCTGGGTGTGGTGCTATCAGCCGTTGTCATCATAACTGGTTGCTTCTCCTACTATCAAGAAGCTAAAAGTTCAAAGATCATGGAATCCTTCAAAAACATGGTCCCTCAGGTACCAGACGCTTTGTCCTTCCCCAGTGGATGACTTGACAGCCCCAAGCATGTCAGCCTGTGAATTAGTGTGAAGTTAAGGTTTTCCAAATATTACATGACTCCATCAGAGAGATGGATGTCTTCTACTCCGCCCCAAAACAACCTGTTTTCCTTCTACCCCAAAAAGTGGTAGCCTTTCTTTTGAATGTAAACTCTGAATACAGGCACACTGTTACAGCAATATCTCTTAGACTGGTGAGCAAGCTTTTGTAACTTGTGTAAATAAAAAAGTGAATAGTATAGGTAATTAGGATAATAGACCATTCTTAATTTTATTTTCTTGTTTTGGACACTACCTTCTCTTTGTTGGTATACTAACGGTATAAATGGTTTCCTTTCCAAAGCAAGCCCTTGTGATTCGAAATGGTGAGAAAATGAGCATAAATGCAGAGGATGTTGTGGTTGGGGATCTGGTGGAAGTAAAAGGAGGAGACCGAATTCCTGCTGACCTCAGAATCATATCTGCAAATGGCTGCAAGGTAGAACTTTTATTTTAACAAACCTCATGGCTAGCTCTGCTGTTTGGGCAGCTGGATTTGAGGGGTACAGTAGCCCATGATAAGGCAGTGTATTCACATGACATTTTTCTTCTTTTCCTCACATACAGGTGGATAACTCCTCACTCACTGGTGAATCAGAACCCCAGACTAGGTCTCCAGATTTCACAAATGAAAACCCCCTGGAGACGAGGAACATTGCCTTCTTTTCAACCAATTGTGTTGAAGGTAGGCCGTTTTTTGGCACTTTGAGCACTGTGTGGTATTTCTCTTGGGCATTAACAAAATCAAAACCATAGGCACAATCTCTTGTTTTATTGGCTCCATTTCTGACAACTTGTGTCAAGCACAGAGCAGAGGTGTTTTCCTAGCTGGCAGGAAACCTTGTGGCAGTTTCCCTTACCTCCACCTGCCTCTTCTGTCAACAACACCAGTCTGGCATGGGTGTTGGAGCTGCTGTCCTGCTAATGGAGAGAAGTCCCTTTGCCAAGCAGCATGTACAACCAAAAGTCTGGCCCTTAAAAGTGTGCTTTTGTCAACTCTTTTTCTTTTTTAGCCATGCTATGTAATTGTGTAAAATCTGTGGCTTCCTTCAGGTTAGATACAATTAGGTACAGTTCTTCCTCCCCTTCTTTTTAAGGCACCGCACGTGGTATTGTTGTCTACACTGGGGATCGCACTGTGATGGGAAGAATTGCCACACTTGCTTCTGGGCTCGAAGGAGGCCAGACCCCCATTGCTGCAGAAATTGAACATTTTATCCACATCATCACGGGTGTGGCTGTGTTCCTGGGTGTGTCTTTCTTCATCCTTTCTCTCATCCTTGAGTACACCTGGCTTGAGGCTGTCATCTTCCTCATCGGTATCATCGTAGCCAATGTGCCGGAAGGTTTGCTGGCCACTGTCACGGTAAGAGGCAGGTGATGGTCACCCTGACTCAGATCAGCTTGCATGAATGTTACATTCTTCTGCTATCCTATTCTAAGGTATTGCCAACTTATGTTTTATTCTGGATGTTTGATACAGTTTTTCTTGAGAGCCACATCATATGGTGAGTTTTGACAGTGAGAAAACCTCAGCATTTGTTTATACGTAAGATAACCCCAAAGCATACATTTTGCTTTTAAATTATCACGTGGTCTAGAACAGTGCAGTGGAGAAAGGAGAAGAACTTGGGATCAAGTAGGGGGATAGAATAGGGTAGAATCCTGTTACTGTTTTTCTTAATAGATTGCTTTTCTGGAAGGAAGGGGAAGCCTCATGTATGGGTTCCCCTTACTATTTCTTCAGACTTCAGAAGAAGGTTGGAGAGATTTAATTTTAGACTAATGTCTTCCACATTAGGGTATAGCAAGAATCTGTGTAGAATTCCAACCTGATTGAGTGAAGTAATAATCTTCCTTATATTTTTTAGGTCTGTCTGACACTTACCGCCAAACGCATGGCGAGGAAAAACTGCTTAGTGAAGAACTTAGAAGCTGTGGAGACCTTGGGGTCCACATCCACCATCTGCTCGGATAAAACTGGAACTCTGACTCAGAACCGGATGACAGTGGCCCACATGTGGTTTGACAATCAAATCCATGAAGCTGATACGACAGAGAATCAGAGTGGTAAGGCCAGGGCTACCACACACCTCAGCCACCTGCTCCACTTGGTTTTTTTTCTTTTAAGAAATTACATGAAAAAAAAATTTCTTTTTTAATGCTCATGACAGCTTTTTCTTTCTTTCTTTTTATCATTTAGTGAAGAGTCAAGGGTATGGGATTTTGATTTTTTGCATGTTAGCAGAAACTTTAAATTGCCCTACAAATGTGATTGAAGAATGCCTGAAATGTGATTGGTTTCATTAATTGGGAAATGAGATGTATCACTGCAAATTTCTATAGGACTTTAATAGGAGAACTGAGAACATAGCCTTTAATGCATTATTGTCCTGTTGTGTTTTCTTGCCTCCATCAGGTGTCTCTTTTGACAAGACTTCAGCTACCTGGCTTGCTCTGTCCAGAATTGCAGGTCTTTGTAACAGGGCAGTGTTTCAGGCTAACCAGGAAAACCTACCTATTCTTAAGGTAGGCTCAAGAGTTAATGATGGGTTGCCTTTTGGAGGGGTGTAGACAGCACATGAGAACTGCCATTTGAGTGTTAAAAGTAGCAGATTACCTTTGTGGTCTGTGTGACTGTTCACTGTAGAACACTTGGAGTGGTCTGTGCAGTACTTTGCTGTAACTTACATTGTGTTGCCTGTAGATCCTGATGTATTATAGGACCCCCTGCTCCATATAAGTTGATTAAAAAGGGAAGCTGCAGTAAAAATCTGACCAAAGTGGGATGGGAAGAGATGGAAGACAGTCTTTATTGGTGAAAAACCTAATTCATCTGCTTTTACTACTCTGAGTTTATGTTATCACCTAACCTAGTGGACAGTGAGAGCTGAGGGCTGTAGTGACTCGATAATCGTATTTGCATATTAGGATACAGTAGATTCCAGTAAATCCTTTAAGCCATTTATTTTCCTGAAATAGCTCAGCTTATCTTATCTTATTGGTTCTTAGCTTATTTACTAATGATGTAAAAATAAGCTCCAGGCCAAAATAAGCCCAGCCTTAGCCTGTGGAATTCTGATGCAGTTTGAAATGATTGAGATTTTACTGTGCTGCCCAAGTGAAGATGCAGTCTCAGAAGGATCGTGAATTGTACAAAGTCCTGTAGGAGAAGAAAGCTATGTGAGGCTCTCTGGGTCCCACATTCTCTGTGAAGCTGCCTGTAGTAGTTGTGGGTATAAACTAAGTTGCCAAAGGGAATGTGGCTTGGATGTAACTCAGATGCCTTCTGTGGTGAGGATAGGGTTCATTTATTCTGCAAAGGAGATTTTCTTGGCATTGAATTGATGTTGATTTGAGGATAATGTTGTTTATCTTGGGGATAAAACTTGAGATAAGTGTTTCATGTTTTTCTTTACCTCAAAGTGGAAATGTTCTAGGCTTTGAGCATCAGGTTCCACAAGTATCAACTCTTTCCTGATTAAAAAACCCCAGAAAGGTAGCAGAAGCTGTATTCCAAGTATTTCTGGAGTTGGGCCATATTGATGGCATTATTACTAAAAAGTGGGGAGGGGGAAGCAGCCCTATTTTGCTTTTATTAAAATAGCTGGCTTTTATTTAAAATGTCCCCCACTTATTTTGTGTTTCTTTCCAACCCAGCCAACTTTCTTGCTCTGTGGAGCTGCTATACTTCTGAGCATTGATCTGTTCATCTGCATATGCAACCTTAGATGTTAAAGTTCTAAAAGGCTTACCTATATAAAAGTTGTTTACAACTGAAAATGCTTTCAGTATGTCAAAATATAAGTGTGTCATCACGTATCACAGATAATATGTGTCACCTGAAGCGTGGGCTTTGACTAAAATGTTACATGGTTCGATTTTATTACTGTTGGAGCTGGTAATAGCTTTCAGTTCACATCCTTCAGGCCCAATTAATTTTGCGCAATTATGATTAGAATGTAAAGTCTTCTACTTTGCCCTTGACATAGGCAATTTGTCCCCAGTCCTGAGACCCTAAGCATTTTCTTATGAATTCTACAGTAATGAAAGGTGCTATAAATGTTTAGTCTCTCACTTGGTATTTTCAGATAAGGAACCAGAAATAGGTAGTTGGGAATAGCATTGGCTTTGAGACTTTTCAGTAGGCCGGGAGAAGATAGAAATAGACTGCAGTAGGTTGGAAGGGTGTGTTATACCTCTTCTAGGGAAGGTGACACCTTCCCACAGCCTTCTTTCACTAGAAGCTACTGTGGGCCGGGGAAGGACATTGGGGTTTGAGTCTGAAGCACTGTGAACAGCAGTGGTCTGGGCTAGAGGGACTTCTGTCCCACTTAACACCGCTGCTTCCTTCTTGCCCATCCTTTGCTACCTCTGACAAGATTGGAATGTGTCTTGAGTTATTTTTCCTGTTTTTCAGTGATGCCTCAGTGACATTTTTTGGAGATAATTTACAGATGATGTCTCTGTTCACAGCGGGCAGTTGCAGGAGATGCCTCTGAGTCAGCACTCTTGAAGTGCATAGAGCTGTGCTGTGGTTCCGTGAAGGAGATGAGAGAAAGATACGCCAAAATCGTCGAAATACCCTTCAACTCCACCAACAAGTACCAGGTCTGAAGATAAATGGGTACACGGAGGGCGAGGGCAAGCTGGGGGACAAAGAGGGGAGGTACATGGGCAGGAAGAGGAAATATTCTCCCTTTGGAGTTTTATAAGCTTTAGCTTTAAATTTTACCCTTGATTACATATAGAATGTCATAATTTAGTTGAGTATCAGCAGGATAAATGAAGCCTCTTGCAAAACACTGTTGAGCCCTTTTGAATACTTTTGGTTTGGGGTGGGTGTGGGCATGTGGGGTGGGTGTGGGCATGTGGGGAGGGTGCTGGAGGTGTGTGTGCGCAAGTGTGCCCCAATCCCTGTGTTCTGAAATTCTGTATGTGTTATTTTTTAATGTGAACAAGTGTCAGGAATTTATGAATACATCATAGTGCTCTTTTTTTTTTTTCTGTAGCAGTCAGAGTATGTTACAGGTATAAGATACTTCAGAGTTCAGAAAGAAGGGATCTTGGGTCTTTTATAGCAAATACTAAATAGTAAGTGAAGCTCCATTTTCCACCATGGACTGCCACACATCCAACCATCCAATGTTTATATCTCAACAATCCTTCACAGTTGTCCATTCATAAGAACCCCAACACGTCAGAGCCCCGACACCTGTTGGTGATGAAGGGTGCCCCAGAAAGGATCCTAGACCGTTGCAGCTCTATCCTCCTCCACGGCAAGGAGCAGCCCCTGGATGAGGAGCTGAAAGACGCCTTTCAGAATGCCTATTTGGAGCTGGGGGGCCTCGGAGAACGAGTCCTAGGTATGCAGACAACCTGGTAACAAAGCACCTGGGCACGTTTCTATCAAGTAACCTAGTCTGGTAGACAGTTAACAAGTGATCCTATGAACCTGTATGTCTTGTTGACCTTCCTCTGTGTCTTTCAGGGGCAGTCCTCCTACTTGTTTATTTGCCCCCTATCATTTTGAAAACAATAAGTGCTGGAGAAATGGTCAGTGTATTGGGCTGTGAGAAACAACGTCCTGATGGTTTGCTTCTGACTTGTACTTAGACCTTTGGTCTCATGCTAGTCAGTTCTGTTTGTTTTTTAAAAAAACACAATGGTGGAAGAAGATCTTTCTTATCTAATCTTTGTTGCTATGGACATAAATAATAAGCCTAATTAAATTAAAGGTAATTAATTCTTAGTGTGTCTAAGTTAGACATACTATTTCCTGACTGCTTTGGAATGGGTGTGAATTTACATGAGCATTTATGTGCTCAGCTCAGAAACTAGACTAACGGTAAACTTTTAGTCTAAGATGCTATCCATTTTTTTCTACCCTGACAGCTACTGAGGCTGAGAAGTTCACTTTACCCATTGTCTAATGTATTTGGGGAAGTGGTATTTATAATACTTTGTAGCTTGACAGATACTACATTCATTATTTATATAATGCTTCCTATTCTTCTTAACTTGGGTAAATCTAATTCATGGTATCTTTCGTATGTGTCTATCCAACCGAAGGATTGCTATCTTCTCTTAAGTATTTTTCACTTCACTACCTCCACCACCCCAGAGTGGAAGCAGTCTCTCTTCTTTGAGTCTACATGGCACGTTAAAGATCATTGTAACCTCATACAACATTGAAAGGAATGTCTGACATTATCTTGATTTTTGTATTAACTACTAGATGATAAACCCCTTGGGCAGAATGCATCTGATCTGTACTTATCCTCAAAAGTAGCTAGTATGATGTCCCATATTGGTGCTCGGTAATATGTTTCAGTTAAATGAACGAGAGAGCAGAGGTATGGCCTTGATGTTTCCAGAGAAGGCAGCTGAGGCACGTAATTCCATGATTTGCCAAATCCAAATAACTTAGTGTCATCATCAGTGGGCAAGTCTAGAACCCTAATATCCTGGTGCTCAAAATTAGGGTTATCAATTCAGTCTTCTCCACATTAAACAATTTCCAATTCCTCTGAGGCCTGGTGTGATGGATTCTCTCTTTCAAATGCTTTTTTTCTTTCAGTGACTCTGTCGTTCATAAATGTTAAACAAAACCCTCACTCTGTTATAAAAATATAGACTTTAAAAATTTTCCAAAGTAAACATTCCAGAGAAAGGTAGGCGGGCTGAATAGGCTGCTGTTGTCCTCCTTACTGCCTGGCGTCACTAAAATTTTCAAAGGCTCCTGTCCTCCCCGCAGGTTTCTGCCACCTCTTTCTGCCAGATGAACAGTTTCCTGAAGGGTTCCAGTTTGACACCGACGATGTGAATTTCCCTATCGATAATCTGTGCTTTGTTGGGCTCATCTCCATGATTGACCCTCCACGGGCGGCCGTTCCTGATGCCGTGGGCAAATGTCGAAGTGCTGGAATTAAGGTAGTGCCCAGGCGCCTCCTTGGCTTCATCTCTTAGTGCCTTGGGACACCCTACTCAGTGAATGTTGCCCTTTGAGGTCCGGATGGCCACTGTTTTATCTCACCTGGAGTATTAATTTCTATCTCCAAAGCTTTACTTGCACCCAGAAAAGACCAAATAGTATTAAAATGATGGTGTAAACATACAAGAAATTAAAAATTTTTTGGAAAGCAGTTGTTTAAAAAAGAAATGTAAGCAAAGTAAAAACAGCAAAAGACTTGAAGTTTTAAAACATTGCATTATTCTAAATTAATGTACCTTATGCAATGAATGGCATATCTTCTGTGTTTTCAGTTAACTGTTTGTTAGTGAGTGTTTGGTGTCCTCTGTGTATCCGTCTTTTTTTAAGTAGCTGAATGTTACTCAAGTGCACTAATAATCCTGTTGCTGGGTATGTGATTTGTTTCCGTTTTTTACTCTCAGGATTTTATTTTATTTACTTTTTGAGACAGAGTCTCGCTCTATTGCCCAGGCTGGAGTGTCATAGTGCGATCTCGGCTCACTGCGACCTCCGCCTCCCAGGTTCAAGCAATTCTCCTGCCTCAGCCTCCAAAGTAGCTGGGATTAGCTGACACCACGCCTGGCTAATTTTTGTATTTTTAAGTGAAGATGTGGTTTCACCATGTTGGCCAGACTGGTCTCAAACTCCTGACCTCAGGTGACCTGCCCACCTCAGCCTCCCAAAGTGCTGGGATTACAAGCGTGAGCCACCACACCCGGCCTGCTCTCAGGGTTAATACTGCCCTGAAAAGCTTTGTAGAAGTTATTTCCTCACCACTCTGACTACCTCTTTTTAAAGTATATTCTAAGTACAATCACTGCATCAAAAAATAATAACAATTTTGAATTCTTGTCACATGTTGCTTTTCCTCCAAATTGTGCCAATTTGAGAATGCTAGCCAGTAGCATGTGGTGTCTTCACAGTCCCACCAGCATCAGATTTTTATCTTTTTTTTTTTTTTTTTTTTTTGCTGGTGTAGTAATTTTCGAGTATTTTTATGTGACTGTGTAGAAGGAAAAATAGACATTGTATATGCTAGTGATCGTGTACCAAGATAAAACCTGAGTATTGCCTTTGTGTTTCCTTTCTGTGGATACATATGTTTATATTGTTGGCTAATCGATGTTTATTAGTTTTATATTTGCATTCCTTTACTTTTGGTACTCTAAGCCGAATCATCCTTAGTATTTACTCTTGCCTACTGGATATAAGACTTTAAGGTCATTTACTTGGCAGTTGCATTCAACACATTGTCTTGTTTATTACAGGTCATCATGGTCACAGGAGACCATCCAATCACAGCTAAAGCTATTGCCAAAGGTGTGGGCATCATCTCAGAAGGCAATGAGACCGTAGAAGACATTGCTGCCCGCCTCAACATCCCAGTCAGCCAGGTGAACCCCAGGTAAGGCAGGAAGCTCAAATCACAGTCTGCTGAGCAAGTAGTGATGGTTTAAAATCTTCAGTGTGGTTCTATAATGGTTTGCATCCAGGCTTGCTCTGAGTAGGAAATGTACCTGCACTGCCAGAAAGCAACCTTGTCATTCCTAAGGAGGATTTTAAGTAAGAGCAAGTCATAATAATTAGCATTTAGATGGTATTTACTGTTCTAAGAGCTTGATATGGTGACCTATTATTTGCAGAGCAGGGAAGCTAGGGATTCAAGAGGCTTTTGAAGTACCTCAGAACTGGTGAAGTCATATAGTAAATTCAGCAGTCTAGCTTCTGATTTCATGCTGTTAACCACTGAGCTCTACTGCCTAGCACCTAGCACCTTGACACTTTCCAGGTCCACACTAACAAAATAAAATAAGGAAGGGACAATTACTTAGGTCGTTCAGGCAAACACAGGAAACACTTGGCAATGAAGTAAAATAGGTAATAGCAGATTGGTTTCGTTTTAAGGTTTAGGACCCTTTCACCCTATGTTAGGGTTAGAGGAGGGTTTGGTCTTGTATCAGCGCTGCCACTATCTAAAACTTATATTTCTTTTTTTCTTTGATGGAGTCTCAGTCTGTCGCCCCAGCTGGAGTGCAGTGTCATGATCTTGGCTCACTGCAACCTCCGCCTGCTGAGTTCAAGTGATTCTCCTGCCTCAGCCTCCCAAGTAGCTGGTATTACAGGCCTCCACCAACACACCCAGCTAATTTTTAAATTTTTAGTAGAGATGGGGTTTCACCGTGTTGGCCAAGCTGGTCTCGAACTACTGACCTCAAGTGATTCGCTCGCCTCAGCCTCCCAAAGTGCTGGGATTACAGGCATGAGCCACCACACCCAGCTAAAACTTGGTTATATTTCAGCATGTCTTATAAAGGTAGGGAAAGAATACAGACAGGCCTGCCCCAAAGATTGTCATGAGCCTCAAATGAGATAAAATATATGAAAATACTCTGTAACCTGTAAAGTACTGAACACTTAATAGCTTTTACATGCTGGGGAAAATTCCTTCTTTGTTTTGTTTACAGAGTGATCTGCATAAGAATATCCCTTCTTGAGGTGATGGACACGTGCTGGTGATGTGATGAGTGACTTTTTTTTTCTTTTGTCCTAATTCTAGGGATGCCAAGGCCTGCGTAGTGCATGGCAGTGATCTAAAGGACATGACCTCTGAGCAGCTGGATGACATTTTGAAGTACCACACTGAGATAGTGTTTGCCAGGACTTCCCCTCAGCAGAAGCTCATCATTGTGGAAGGCTGCCAGAGACAGGTCAGCCAGCACAAGGATCGGGCTGCTTTGGGCACTGTTGGCTTTAGGGATTGGAGTTCCAGTGGAAACACAGCAACGTTGATGGATGCAAACCTTGCTGTATTAGACTCTGTATAAAACAGGCCAGAAGGAAGCTCCCAGGCATAGAGAGGGTGACTTGTTAATGGTTTAGCAGTGACAGAAGCACTTTAAAGTCCAGGTGTCCCACTGTGTCCCAGAGCTTGACCCCTCCGTGGAGTCATCTGATATGGGGTCCTAGTGTTTGCAGTAGAGATGTGAGTGGTCAGGAGACTACTGGGCATGCATACAGGAATGGGATTTTCTGGAGTGCCACCCACCAGAGTCATTACTTTGAGTAGCCCTTGTTAATGCCGGGGGCTATGTTTGTTGTCACTTGTCAGTTCTGTTATTTGGTGTAGGGCCTGTGTGAATACTTCCCTATGATGGTTCTCAGGCTTCATAAATAGTCTCAGTAGGAAAGGAGTAGTGTCTGTAATGAGTGCTCAGAGGGGGCATGCGTCGCACTATTTCCATCACTAGAAACAGTGATTGGTATTAACCCATTTTCCCTTTTCTGGGGTAGGGTGCTATTGTGGCTGTGACTGGTGATGGTGTGAATGACTCTCCAGCTTTGAAGAAAGCAGACATTGGGGTTGCTATGGGGATTGCTGGCTCAGATGTGTCCAAGCAAGCTGCTGACATGATTCTTTTGGATGACAACTTTGCCTCAATTGTGACTGGAGTAGAGGAAGGTGAGAGCTGTTTAAGGTGTACACCAAGATCTTATTCAGATACTGCCCATTAGCATCCATTTCTGTATATTTCTTGGATATGTTCAGTTTCCAATGTGCTTCTCTCATAAGCTAACAGTAAAAAATCTTGCTTCTTCATAGGTCGTCTGATCTTTGATAACTTGAAGAAATCCATTGCTTATACCTTAACCAGTAACATTCCCGAGATCACCCCCTTCCTGATATTTATTATTGCAAACATTCCACTACCACTGGGGACTGTCACCATCCTCTGCATTGACTTGGGTACTGACATGGTGAGTGTCGCAACAGCCACAGATCAATAGTAGTGAGGTGTGAACTGTGTCTTTATTCACTGGCACTGTGCTCCCGGCATCCATGAGGCTGGTGTTGGGAAAAGAAATTCTCAGGACCAATATCCAGTGTGTGTCCCAATCCCCGCATCACAGAATCAGTATTACCGCTCTTCAAGGCAACAGTTAACATCAGATGGGAATCTTTATTTTTGTGTACTTCACCTAAAAGATTTTTAAATGGGAGGGCAAGAATTTTATAACAAAAGGTTCACCATATTAGCTTCCTTATTTTTAGTAATTAAATTCCTTGTCCCCACCCCTTCCCAGGTTCCTGCCATCTCCCTGGCTTATGAGCAGGCTGAGAGTGACATCATGAAGAGACAGCCCAGAAATCCCAAAACAGACAAACTTGTGAATGAGAGGCTGATCAGCATGGCCTATGGGCAGATTGGTAAGCTGCAGCCTGGAGTGGGAAGCTGGCACATCTAAGGCATCTGAGGTGATGGCGTCCTCTTCAGGTTGTGATTTATTTCAGAGACTGCAAATCCAGGGTGACTTTCAGGTCTAGGATGAGCCCTAACAGGGTGAGCCTGTGGAGTTTCTGTAAACTGTCTTCCATGTGAGAATACATCTGTTGCTGTTTGCCCAGTTACCTTTTGTGGAAACTGGTTTTCTCTACTGAGCACCTTGGAACTGGTCTCAACTTTGCCTGAGAAAAGAGGATGTCCTTCCTCACTGAGCCTTGCGAACATGAGGCATGGTTCTGAGGAATTGTGTGTGCTGACACACAGGCTGCTTTCCCTGGAGATACACACTTATCTGTCACTCACTTGGATGGAGAGTTAGGCATTGGAGAAAGTATATGTGTTTGAGGGTTTGGCTAGTAGGTCACCACCAAAGGGTGATCCCTCCATCCACCTTATGCTGGACTTCTGCCCCCACAGTGGAGCATGACTAGCTAACAGGTGGTCTAGGTGGTGGGCAATCAGCATGCTATTTGTTTTTAAATCCTCTGCCTAGGGTTCTTTCAAGAGAACCTGGTGAAGCCACCATGAATGTCTTACTCTCCTGGATTAATGGGTCACATAACTGTGAACACTTGGATAAAGTAGAACAGATTAGAACATTGTGGAAATTATGGCAAAGATTCATTAGACAGTTTTTGGCAACAAAGTGATTGGCTGGTGGCCCATCCTGACCTTCTCCAAGGAGGCCTACTTTTGAGAGGAAGGAAGACTAGGTCTCTGGTGGTATAGGATGAAACCTTGCCCTGAGGAACTTGGAGCAGTGTGGTTAAATTGGATGCCAGGGGAAGAGGGTCCTGAAGGTGTAAAGGAGAGTCAGAAGGTGCCACAGTGGCTAGAAAAATGGCAGCATGTGGGAATTTTGAAAGATGGAAAAGAAGTTATCATTTGTCAGAGATTAAAAAGTAGGGAAGTGGATTTCCCCTAAGGGTCATGCCCTTAGAAGCAGCCGGTCAAGTAACAGAGGTGGGCATTTTGAGAGCAAGGCACATGTGTCTCTGTGTAAGCTCCAAAAAGTGACTCAAAAAGCAGAGGGCCCTGAGATTGGAGTATACCTCTGGGGTCCTCCATCCCATCCCTCATAGCCTGTGAGTGACCAGGCAGTTCTTCCCTGTGCTTTTATCAACCAGTGGGAAACACTCCTCCATATGTGCTCTCCCAGGCCCGCTGCAGTAATCAGCTAAAGGCTATACAGGTACCGTTGCATGTGAGGTTCTAGTAATTGGGATGTTTTTCCAACTTAGGTATGATCCAGGCCCTGGGTGGCTTCTTTACTTACTTTGTGATTCTGGCTGAGAACGGCTTCCTCCCACTTCACCTGTTGGGCCTCCGAGTGGACTGGGATGACCGCTGGATCAACGATGTAGAAGACAGCTACGGGCAGCAGTGGGTGAGTGGGCGCCTCTGACCTGACCAGTGTCAGAGCTCCTCAAGCCCCAAAAGACTGAGGCCACACTGCCACCGGCCATGCAGGTGAAGAGCCAGAGCTCATCTTCTGCCTTCTGCATTTCAGACCTATGAGCAGAGGAAAATCGTGGAGTTCACCTGCCACACAGCCTTCTTCGTCAGTATCGTGGTGGTGCAGTGGGCCGACTTGGTCATTTGTAAGACCAGGAGGAATTCGGTCTTCCAGCAGGGGATGAAGTAAGTAATGAAGGACATATCAGGGCCTTGGCTCAAAGAAGGGGACTGGTGATTTGTAAACCCTTTGCCAGAAACTCAACATGTGACACATACAGCCAGGTTTCTGGAATCCCTGGTTTATAGGGCAAATTTAGGGAGCAAGAAATGTAATTTTCTAGTTTTTTCACCTGACCTCCAAGTTTTCAAGTACAGCTAATACATAAAGATGTTGATCTGCCATTTTAATGCATAGCATTAAAAGATAAACCTTTATTTGCATCTTTTAAGCTTTTTCTCCCCCACTTTGATTTTAGGAACAAGATCTTGATATTTGGCCTCTTTGAAGAGACAGCCCTGGCTGCTTTCCTTTCCTACTGCCCTGGAATGGGTGTTGCTCTTAGGATGTATCCCCTCAAGTAAGTTGATCCTCTTGTAGCTCCAAAAAGTATGAAATAGTATGTGTGGCTTGTCCCCCCATTATTTGTGGTAATAGCTGTTATTTTCAGAATTTTTAGTGGTATGTACAAAAATTCCCATGGATCAGAAAACTGGGAAAGCTTTACATGTCAGTAAATCAGACTAACAAATCCTGAGGCTTCCATGATAGCAGCTAGTGCTTAGGATTTGGCCCAAGGTAAGATAAAGCCACACAGGCTTTAGCTCCATGGAACAGCAAACCACAACACTCAGGTCTACCACAGCTGTAGTCCAGTTGTCTTTAGAGGCCAACTGGGGGTACCCTGGAGCTTAGGCGCCCACGCTCAAATCTTGATTTGCTTATTTAGTCACTGTCCCATTACAAGTCCTCCACCTTTCTGGGACTCTGAATCCTCTGCTCTCAAAGAAGGTTGGAGAAGCAGATCTAAGGTCCCTTTTACTTCATAATCAGTCATGGGTAGAGTTGATGAAAGGAAACACTGCTAGTCTTTGGCCTTAAACGCAGTGAATGACTCTGCATTTCAGATAAAGTTGAATTTTCAAATAGAGGGTTTATCACAAACTCCATTAGCTTTTTGCAACATTGGTTATGTTTGGTGATACCTGGTAACTGATACCTGATTGAGGTTAAGCAGCTGCAACTTGATTAAAACGTGCAAAGCCACAGATTGTGGGATCCATTTACAAGTTCCTTCGAAGCTTTTGATTTAAAGCATTAGTCTCCTTTGAATTCCCACTGTCCCCATCCTTGCTTACACCCATCTGGACCATCTCTCAATCCCCCTGTTGCCAGCACTTCCTTTAGCTCATCTTATCCCTAAAGTAACCAGAACTCATCAGCCTCATTCACTTTCTGTGGGGTATGTGCAGACATCATCTGTGGTGCAAGATGAGACTGGCATCCAGAGTCAGTCTCATTGTCCCAACCTGTCTTTATAGCTTTATCTTGTATCCCTTACCCATCCAAACTCATGTTAGGTGAATTCGACTTTCTTCCTCTTCCTTTGTATTTGGTAAGGATGCTTCCTCCCCACATCCCTCCTTCTGTTCCCTCCTACCCTGCCAATCCCGATAGTCCCTTCAGGGCCAGTTTCCTTAGAGCTTGTCCCTCCAGGGCCTGTGCACTTGCACCTCTTCTCTGGCATTACTTGTTGCTTATCATTTCACCTCCCTGCTAGGTTTTAATCTAGAAGGCATGGGCCACAGTGTCTTTCTTCTCTGTGCATCCCTAGCTCCCTACACAAAGCTGGTGTACAGCAGGGGCCAGCATCTCCAAATTGAATTCTGTCAGCTTGGGCCATTATGTATCAAGAAGGGGCTGGGAGAGGTCACAGAGCTTTCCAAAAGGGCTGATGGAAAATCACACTGTAAAGGGGGCATTTCCATCTTCTGGGTCCTTCCATGGTGTTTTTTTGTTTGGTTTTTTTGGTTTTTTTTGGTTTTTTTGCCACCACCAAAGAGATTGTTCTGACAGGTTCTGCCCATTTTTGGAAGGTGGTTCAGTTATTCGGTGACTGAGTCAAATGAGGTCATCTCTCTTAGCTGCCGTGTCAGACACAGGAAGAAGAGGAGACCACCAGAGTCCTGCCCAGGGACAGCCTTTCTCACGTCATAGCAGGGAGCTGGCGATCATGGAGGCTGCCTGGAGCCTGTTAGCAGGCTGGAGACTGTGTGGCTCAGCCTCTGGGCCCCTTGGAAGCCTTTGGGCTCAGCTTTTTTCAGTCCCCAGGACCAGGACTCAGAATACAGAGCTGCATATCCCAAATGCTGTTGTCAGAGATCAAATTTGGGGAATGAATAAACTGGTTTTGACCCACACTGGCAGGTCTTTATCTTCAAATGCTGGGATATTAGGCAGATGGTCTTAAGAGCTTCTTAAACACTTTAGAAATGAAAGAAAGAAAAAAATGTTCAGTTGCTCTGGGATGTTTAACAGAAAATGTACTCTGCTCATCCTATAAACCAACTCTTATGAAACCCAAACTGAAGATGAGTAGGGATTCCATTACAAAGTCTGCAGACTGATTTCCTCTGCGTCTCTAGGCCCTGGGCACATGGAGCAGCAAGCAATCTGTTTTAAGACATTTTTATTTGTTCTGTTAATGACTCAGTAGTTAACTGTGACTGTACTTGGCTTCTTCTTTCAGACTGATTACTTCGTTGTCACTGTGGTGACGTGCAATTTCTCTTTCTTTATTTGAACTGTGTTCGCGTGCGTATAAATTGGTACCTCATTCTATTTCCAGACCTACCTGGTGGTTCTGTGCCTTCCCCTACTCCCTTCTCATCTTCGTATATGATGAAGTCAGAAAACTCATCATCAGGCGACGCCCTGGCGGTAATTATGGGCATTCTGACTTTGGTTGGAGGAGAAGCGGGGAGGGGCTGTAGTTCTGTTGGCTTTTTGTTTCCCTTGAGGTGTCTGGGCTCCCTCAGTGGTCAGTCTGATTAGCTAAGGTGATTGGACCAGCAAACTGACCATAGTCACATCTTCAGAATGTAGATCTCAGTTACAGTTTGAGGACTGGTCATGTTTTAGACTTTAAAATACAAACCAAGTATGATTTAGTGAAAATTTGTCAGAAATCTAAACCATCTTTCCAGGTAACTTGGTATTCCTAAAAAACATTTAAATAAGTACAGTTGAGGTCCCATGTTGAATTTGGATTTTAACACACCCTACCCCCGTCATCCTCAGGTTGGTTTTCATCCATTTCCCTCTGTAATGCTGGAGCGTGGAAGATTCACTGTTGTGTGTCTTATCTGTCTCTTTGCCACCCACAGGCTGGGTAGAGAAGGAAACCTACTACTAGCCCCCCGTCCTGCACGCCGTGGAGCATCAGGCCACACACTCTGCATCCGTCACCCACCCCCTCTTTGTGTACTTCAGTCTTGGAGTTTGGAACTCTACCCTGGTAGGAAAGCACCGCAGCATGTGGGGAAGCGAGACGTCCTGGAATGAAGCATGTAGCTCTATGGGGGGAGGGGGGAGGGCTGCCTGAAAACCATCCATCTATGGAAATGACAGCGGGGAAGGTTTTTATGTGCCTTTTTGTTTTTGTAAAAAAGGAACACCCGGAAAGACTGAAAGAATACATTTTATATCTGGATTTTTACAAATAAAGATGGCTATTATAATGGAATTTGTCTGTGCCCTCGTCGCTTCTCTGGTACAGATGTCTGTGTGATCTGGAGCTGTGGTTTTCAACATGTGCATCCCTGACCAGCATTTTATCAGCATCACCTGGTTGCTTGCTAGGAAGGTGGGCCCAGACCCACTGAGTCAGAGATGCATCAGCAATGTGGCTTAATAAGCCCTCGGGTGATTCTGATTTACATTCAAGTTTGGAAACCACTGGCTAAGAGGAAGCATTCTGCCCATGCTCTTTTATTTGGAGTAGGTGAGTTTACCTGACATATTTTTTCTGGCTGATGCCTGGGGTGATAGGGCTGTAACTCCACCTGCTGCTTTCGCATCTGGCTTTTTGATGGAAAAACACCTTGCCTAAAGGACTTCCAGAGCCTCAGAGTATAATAAACTGCAGATGAGGCCCTTCTCTTCCAGTCTGAAACACAGACCTGAAGCCTTCCTGCTTTCCCTCCAGAGATCACCACCACATCTCAAGTATGTCTAGCCCAGGGCTTATCTGAGAAGCAGAAATCTATCCCACACAGTCTGCCTGGGCATGTGTGCTGAGAAGTGGTTCCCTTCCTTCCATATAATGTGTTCCTAATTTAGCATCAATGACACAATTTCAGCAAGTGGTTATGTGCCAGCAGGCACTCAAGAAAAAGGTGAAAGAGATGTGTTTACTTCAGGGTCAAGTCTGAGAACACCTCCTGCTTTCAGAGCTGCTGTAAAAGGCTCCCCTCAGTCTCAGCCATGAGTGGTGCAGAGTGCTGTTAACTGCTGGTGCTTCTCCCAGGCTGTCATTGCCAAGTGTCACCTCCAAGCAAACACAACAAGCAAACTCCTTACCTCTGGCACCAAACTGATCGTGATCTGCCAGATGATCAGTGTCTTTTCTCTGAAAAGCTTAACTCAGTCCTCATGCTTGGTTGCTGTGCATTTCCAAGCTGGGCCAATGGGGGAGAGGGCAGGAGTGACTCTTGTACACTGGGGGCTGTGGTTGCTGCACCCACCCACTCCAGCCGCAGAACCCACCAGGGGCAGGTGCTCTTGGACTCTCCTTTCTTGGGGCACTTCCCCTGGGATGATCTCTACATTTGTCTGCAAGTCATCTTTAAAATGTGTCATTTGCTCAGACCAAGATAAGGAAACTAGGATGAAACTAACAGAACTAAAAGATCTTGGGATTAGAGGGTTGTGAGTCAGGTAGCAACTAGATCCTCCTGGAAGGTACTTTACTGGCCCAGCTGTGACGGCAGGGCCAGTCACACAAGACGTCTCTTGTGAGCTCAGGCTGGCACACTGGTGGTATCCATACCTCGACTCCCTGTATGTCTACTTTTGGCATCCCTGGAGAAGACCAGTGCACTTAGCTGCTGTGATGGAGGTCGTGGGCATTTCCTGATGCAAAAGATTTGAAACACTGAGACTTTAGCTTCTGATGACGGGACCCCAGAGAAAGCTAAGCCAGTGTTTCTCTGACAGCTCTAAGAAGCCCTGGTCTTCTGGGGAAACCCTGGAGGGAGCGAGGCGAAAGGCAGGCTCTGAACTTCCCACTCGATTTTCCACCAGAATATTTCTGCCCTTTACTATGTGACAATCCTTTGAATAAAAAGTTTTACAGCCAAACATTTGATTTAGGAAGAGCAGGTAAGTGAGCTGCTCTTCAGGGGTAAAGCTGGCACCAAAGCCAGGCCTGCTGTGGGTTAGAGCTTTCCTAGCTTTCTAAAAGCAGGAATGCTTGGGCTGTCATTTCTACCTCTATGCTCAAACTCTCCTCCTGGCCCTGTCACTAGCAGCTAAAATCACTCCAGAGGATTCACAAGCAGCTTCTCAAAATGGCCCTCAGCACTGTCAATTCCCTACAGATCTCTGTCTCTGACCCCCCTTTTAAATGCCTTCCTAACACTTTTGACCACATACCTTTTTCAATATATGGGCCCTCACTGATATGTTCAACTTCTTAAGGTCCTTCTCAGCATTTAAATTGGAGTCTTACCCCTTTCACATCCTGACCCCTACCCCTTTCTCTAGCTATCACCCTCCCTCATGGACAAACTTCTAGAAGAGTCACTGCCACTCCTAATTGTTCACCTCCCAATCATCCCTCTGCCTCTTCCAGCTCCCATGAATACCAGTTCACAGAAATTGTCTGATTGAGGTCATTCATACTGACCTCCTGATGCGTCTTAGTCCTTCCTTGACCTCTGCTGCATCTCTTCCATCTATCACACACTTCCTGAAACCAGACCTCCCACCTTTCTGTCACTGTCTCTGTGCACTCCTTAGTTCTCAGCCCCCTCTTCACCGGCTTGACCCCTCGCTTCCTCAGGGAGGGCCTCCACACCTTCTCTCCCTGCTTCATACTCTTCCTGGCATGATTTCCAGCTCTAATCTGGTCCTCTCCTGAGCCCTGGATGTACAAATCCAGTATGTCCTGGACATCTGCATTTGTTCAGAAAGAGCACAGCATACTTGAGTCTTAGTACCAATGGCAAGCCTAAGTTTGAGGTTCCACAAATAAATATGCTTTAGGCAGTGATGACATTCAGCACCCTACTATTCAAGGCAGAAACCGGAGAGGTGAGTGAGCCCTCTCTTTTCCTGCTCTGCCCCTCACCCAATTACTGTGGATTCCAATGTTGTGGTAGAGAACGTAGACTTTGTGTCTTTTAACATAGACACAGATAGTGACCCATCACTGAATGACGAAGGGCACATAATTAAGCCTCTTTGTGCTTCCTTTACTCTAGAATATTTCAGAGCTGTTAAAAGGATTAAGTGAAATTATGCATAAAAGAGAGTCTCATAGTGGCTGCTGTTCAATAATTCATTCTCTCTACTGCTGGCGTCCTTTACATCTGGGTGCCTGAAGCAGCTTTTTGGTGGTATCCCTAATTTTTGCCTTTCTCTAATCCAGCATTTCTCAAAGTGTTTCTGGACCAGCAGCATCAGCATGTTAGAAATGCAAATTCTGATGCAGACTTACTGAATCAGAAACTGGAGATGAAACCCAGCAATCTGTTAAAAGCAGCTTTCCAGGTGATTCTGATGCACAGCAAAATCTAAGAACTAATGCTCTAATCCACCCTCCAAGCCCACATGGCTGCCCCTCTCCACCATCCATCTTCACACTGGACTCCAACACATAAACCCATTTCTGCTCAGCCATTCAAACTCCTGTGCAGTCCCCTAATGTGCCATACACCCTTTCTTCTGCCATCCTATAAGTCCCTTTGGCATTCTCCCAACCCACCCACCTTACCCCCGACCTTCATTCACTTGGCAAATCCACTCACCCTGTGAATACCCATTAGGTCTGGATCCTCACTTTTGCACACCTTAGTGTAGCATTTCCACTTCTGTTGATTGCCTGTTCCCAGATAGACTATGAGTTCCTAGATGACATGGACCAGGCTATATCCTCCCCAGCATCTAATGCTATGGATGTTTACTGAATGAATGGATGCATGCATATTTTTCTGTTGCCCAAACAGCCATCATTTTAACATTTAACTATCACTTTGAGTCTGCTTCTTGGCTTAGGGCTGCCACTTTAGCCAAGGGAAATCCATGCCCCGACTTGCTACCCATCTGTGAGTTAGGGCCTCTCCTCTCTCAAGACTTTGAAGTTAGAGAGGGTAAGAATGAGTCATGCATGGAATTAGGGTGTTAGAAAGTTGAGTGGGGACCCATGGCAAGCAAAGGTACTAGGTAAAGAGATCCACAAAGACAGAGACACCAAGAGGAACATCAGCCCCGGACCTGCCTGGTTCCAGAGCTTTTTAGTCTCCGTCCTGGGCCTCTAATGCTCTCACAAGAAACCCCTCCCTTCCCCCAACTAGACTGGAATCTCCCATCAGATAGTTGATAAGTACTCTGTATTTCTTCAAAGAACTCACAATTCTAATTATCTATATTACTCAGTTATGTAACTATTAATTTAATATCCCTTTTTTTTTCCTGCTAAGCTTTATGAGGTCATAAAGCCAATCTGTTCTTTCCATGTTATCCCTGGTGCTCAGCTTAGTGCCTCACAAAGAAAACTAAGCACTTAGCACAGGGGGTCAACACTCCCTAGTGAAGGAGGAGGGCATAGAGGCAAAGGGACTTGTCCATGGTATCCTGTGGTTAAGAAGAGGAGGCAAGGCTGGAACAAGACTGGAATGGGTGGGTCTCACATTTCCCACCAGCTACGCTGTGTGCTGCCCTCCTAGATGCAAACCTGAGTGCACAGGATGTTCGGGCGTGCACAGTGGGAGGCATCTCCTGGCTGGGCTCAGGCTTGCTGGTGGGGCTACACAGGATTTGTGCCCACAGACTTTCAAGTGCTGGGTTTCCTTTTCAGCCCCAACCCCTCACCCGTGTGCCTGGAGACAGTGTAAGTCTCAGTAGTGGGTTGGGAGGCCTGGATACTGGGCGTATTAGGTGGATAATGTGGGCAAGTCATGTGGTCTCTCCAAGCCTGTCTGTAAAATGGAGGTGACCCCCGTTCCTACTTCATGAGGCTATTGTGAAGACTAAGTGAAGGAAAATGTGGAAAGGGCTAAGTACAGTGACTGGCCCTTCATCATAGTTCAACAAAAGGTCACTCACCTCCTACACCCGCCCACACACACATCTCCACCCCAAACTGTGCTCCAGATGTTTCCTGAAGATAAACCCAGGGGAACGCACTGCTGTTCCCACCTAATGGAAGTAGCTACTTACTGTATAGTGGTTGTTACATGCCAGGCAATGTCCTAAACTATGACCATTTCACAAGTGAAAAAACTGAGCCTCAGAGAAGTGAAGTAACTTGCCTGAAGTCACACAGCCACAAAGTGGCAGAGTTGGGCGAATCTGCCTGAACCCAGACAGGCTCAAATCCTGGGCTCCCAACATGCTAGGGCAGTTCACTGTGGTGGTAGAAAGCACTAGCAGGGGCCAAGAATAGGAGAAGGGCAGTGTTTTTATGAAAAACAACAGGGAAGGTTAGAGTTGGTGTTAAAACATAAGATCATGGAAAGTTTCTTGGAAATTAAGCACATGCTGTTGAACAGTTACTCAAATGGATTTGCCCCCAGGAGCTGCCAGGTGATCAAGCTGCAACTTGTGTAACTGGGGAGCAAGAAGGTGGGAGGCTCTAATCCCAGGCAAGCTCGGCATTGCCTCTCCTGTTAGGTGAATGGGCAGATCTGCTCCCCCAGGCTGCGGCTGTCTGCGTACAGGGATGTGTCCCTTGCCTCCTGTGGGCTGTAGAGAGGCCTCCTCTGTGTTCATGATTGTCCTTCAGCTGACAGAAGTTTTAACACTGTCCCTTCTGGCCCTGTCTTCTATAAGAAGCAGGGATCTCATCCCTTCTCATCTCTTCCCTTACCATTTAGGACTCTGATGCAGTACAGTTAATCTGTGCATAGGAAAGAAGAGCTGTTTAAAGAGGTTATTCGGTAAATGCAGAGAATGTCTTTGTAGTATAAATCATTGTTCTATTTAAAACTGCTTGTAGGTTTTTGTTGGCGGTGTTTTTGTTTGTTTGTTTTAGAGATGTGGTCTCACTCACCATGTTGCCAGGCTGCTCGCAAACTCCTGGGCTCAAGAGATCCTCCTAACTTGGCCTCCCGAAGTGCTGGGATTATACCTATGAGCCACAGTGCCCAGCCTGGTTACAAGTTTTTAAAGTTTTGCTAAAATGACAAGCATCTGAGGACATTATTGCCAACTATATATTGTCCCAGAAACAAACATTCATCCTTTACTATAAAAATCTTCTGTGTATGGGTTCTCTCCCAAAGAAGAGACAGCAAAATGCTCACAGCCAGCTCTTCACCCGATGTGCATGTGCCAGGAGAGAAGCCCAGAGTCCTTGCTGGTCACCCAATCCAGTTCCCTTATCACTGGTGCCAACAAGGCAATGTTTTCTAAGGGAAGGGAAACCAACATTTATTGAACATGTACTACTGCCTACAGCACTATTTTGGGGACTTTTTATTTCATTTCATCCTATGAAGTAGCTAGAGGTAAATACAATCCCCACTTTGCAGAGAGGGAAATTGAGAGGTTAATAGCCTGTAAGAAGTGGTTGAGAGTATGTTTGAACACATATCTATAAGCCTTAATCTTTCCACTAGATCAAGCTGCTTCCCATTAGGGACATAAAAGAACCCTGTGTTGCCACTGGAGGTTTTTACCTCAACATACCCTAAAGCCAGAGACTCCCATATACTACTGTGGACTCATCAGATTCTTGTGGGTCCATACACTTGAGTAGCTAGCTAGGTATACTTATTCCAAATGAGTAGCTAATAGATAGGCATGGCAGAAACTTATTAGTTGTTCAACAAACCATACCCATTCTTCTTCCTAAGCACCCACCTTGAACACATTTCTCACCCCAACTTGTGGAGGTACAGCCATGTGACTGTTCTAGGCAACGGAATAGGAGCTCACCTGATGTACATATCACTTGCAGGCCTGGCCCATAAGCCCTTCCACAAAAAAGCACTCTCTTTGTATACCCACCAGATGCATGGTGGAAGAAACAGGAAGGCCCTCAAGCAACAGTTCTCATCATTGGCTGTTGACTGAAATCACAGGGGAGTTTTAAATATCCCCATTGTCAGGCTGCATCCTAGACCAAATAAAACAGACACTCTGGAAGTGGAACCAGGAATCAGGACTTAACAAAGCTTTCCAGGTGATTCCAATGCGCTGCCAAGGTTAAAAATCATTGCCTCAGGCCAGGCACGGTGGCTCATGCCTGTAATCCCAGCACTTTGGGAGGCCAAGGCAGGTGGACCGCCTGACATCAGGAGTTCGAGACCAGCCTTGCTAACACAGTGAAACCCCGTCTCTACTAAAAATACAAAAAATTAGCTGGGCGTGGTGGTGGGCGCCTGCAATCCCAGCTACTCAGGAGGCTGAGGCAGGAGAATCACTTGAACCCGGAGGCAGAGGTTGCAGTGCAGTGAGCTGAGATCGCATCATTGCACTCCAGCCTGGGCAAAAAGAGCGAGACTCCATCTCAAAAAAAAAAAAAAAAAAAAAAAATCAAATCACTGCCTCAGAGCAATGATTCTCAAAATGTGTCCCTCAACCAGCAAGATCAGCAAAGACTGGGAACGGTTTAGAAAATGCACATCTGCAAGTCCCATCCCAGACCTACTAAGTCAGAAACTCTGGGGAATTGCATTTTAAGTTCTCCAGATGACTCTGATGCATATTGAAGTTTGAGAACCACTGCTCTAGAGGAAGTAAGTGCCAAGACAGAAGGAGCCTGGTCCTGAGCTGCTGCTTGGAGGAGGGCCATGTGGGAGAACCACTCTATCAGGAACAACATATCACACTATTGTGTGAGAAATCCACTTTTATTGTGTTAAGCCATTGACTCAATGGGTACGCATTTATGTGGCTTATGACAACATAAAAGATTGGAAGGTGGGGTCTAAGCAGTGGTGTGCAGGAGCTGGTTCACACCAGCTCATCTGTTAAATTTTCAGTAATTTTGCAAACAAGGTGACTTCTCATTGCTAATATTAAATTGGCCAAGGTTGGAATAGTTGCACCATGGAAACTGCCAAATGCTACAAACCAGGACTTGTTTTCCCAGAGAGCTGGTTGTTAAACATTAACCAGCACACCACTGGGATTAAGCATCAGACAGTAGAAAGGCAGGATGATGGTATAGTGGCCCTGGGCTGTAATGAACCATCAAACGAAATGCCATCATGTGAGGCTCCCTAGGCCCAGCCCACACTCAGGCTTCTCTTGAAAACATTGTGTCTTTGCCATGTCCTTGTATTTAGAGATTCTGGAAGCTGAGAGAGAAAGACTGTGGAACCAGAATGATGGTCAGAACTATCATTCAGGTTAAGAACTGGTGGGTTTCAAGCAGGGTTTCTCAACTGCGGCACTGTTAAGATTTTGATCAGATGAATCTCTTTGGGGGATGCTACCCTGTACATGTGCATTTTTAGCATGTTTAGCAGCCTCCCTGGGCTCTACCCACTAGATGTCATTAGCCACCCTTCTCCCTCCATTTGTGACAAGGAAAAGTGTATTCAGATACTGTCAAATGTCGGTCCGCTGGAGGGCAAAATCACCCCCAGTTGAGAACTACTAATTAAGAACTACCTAGAAAGCAAGAGACACCCCCATAAGTGTGAGCTGGGCCTCAGCCTACCATCTCAACCCCATAACAATTTAGGGAAGATGCCTTTGGATTCAACTGTAATCACTTCCTATCACATTCTATTAATCTCTTTTCCAGTGTTCCCCATCTCTCTGATCACTCCACTCCCTTCTCAACCACACAGCTCCTAGAGCCTGTACCACCGCATTAGCTCTTGGTTTGGGAGTGTCTGATGCTGACTGAAAAATATTTCAAGTGTGTTAGCTTCTCTCCTCGACACCACTGGCCTCCATCCCTCTTCAAGATAGTATGGTGCAGAGACTGAGAACACTGGTTCTAATGGCAGCTGGTCTGCCTGGATCCTTGCTCTGCCACACTTTAGCTCTGACTTTAGGCAAGTCTCTTAACCTCTCCGAGCCTCCTCCATTTCCTTGTTAATCAAATGGGTGAAAATACTATTTCCTACTTCACAGAGTTGTAGAATAAAGTGAGATAATACTCAACAAACATTGGCTACTGTTTTTCACTAAATGGATTTTAGAGCGCACCCAGAATGGTGGACCCTGTGCCACATGCTGGGGGCATGGAATTGAGCAAAACAAACACATAGGCCCACTCGCTGTTATAGTCTTGTGGGGAAGACAGTGCAATGAGCAGGTCTTAAGATGATGTGTGGTAAGTGCCAGAATAGGAAAATCCCCTGGTACCACAGAAAACCACAGGAGGAGCCTAACAAGCCTCAGGGGTTGGGAGGAGGCTCCTGGGGAAAATAAAGATGGGCTCCAGGCAGGCCCTGCTGGTTGCCTGCCAAATGTACATGCCCTCCCCTTGGTCATCCCAATTTTTCTGGACCTTTTTCCTTTACATTTTTTTCCATTTATTTACTTATAAAAATATGGAATGCTTCATGAATTTGCACGGCATCCTTGCACAGGGGTCATGGTCATCTCTGTGTGGTTCCAATTTTAGCATACGTGCTTCTTAAGCCAGCACTCTTCACTTTTTTGCACTACACTCAGCTCTTCTTCCTTTCTTTTCCTAAAAGGTAACCAACCATTTTAATGTTTATCTTCTTACTTCAATGTGTTCTTGCAACATGGGTATTGTTTTGTGTGTGTGTCTATGTACTTTTAAACTTTTATCATAAAAATTTTCTAAGGTACACAAAAGTAGAGAAGATAATATCACAAACCTCCATGTAGCCATCACCTAGTTTGAACAATTTTACCAACATTTTGCCAACTGTGTTTTATCTAGTCTCTCTACTCCATCCTTACTTCTTTCTTTCAGAAGTATTTTAAGACAATCCCAGACATCGTTTCACCCATTATACATCTCAGTATGCATGTTCAACAGAAAATGACCTTTCAATAAAGCTCATAACCACCAAGTAGATTTTTTTTTTTTTTTTTTTTTTTTTTGCTATGAGTACTCCTGATCCATTGCTTCTAACTGCTGCACAGTGCTTTTTGTGTGCCCGCCCCGCATCTGACCTATTCTTTTCCACAATAATTGACACTCAAGTGGTGGGCAACTCCATTCCACCACTAATAAGACTGCAGGAACATCCTCGCTTTGTGAGAATTTCCCCTGGGACACAACTGTGGGTCACACGATATATTCATTTATATAATTTCACCAAGAAGACCAGACTGCCCTCCAGAATGGCTGCACCAGTCCACAGTCTCACCAGCAGCGTGAGGTTCCCATGTCCTCACACCCTGCCAATCATTGGAATTATCCAGCTGGCCTTTTTTCCTTTTTTTTTTTTTTTTTTTTTTTTTTCCACTTTCTCAGACCTCACAGGTTTCTATTAATAATTGTTTTCAGTCTAATGTATGTAAAGTCTCATTTAAGTTCATATTGTTGATGATTAACAATGATTTTGAGCATTTTATCATATTTTGTAAGATTTTAGGGTTAATTCTTCTATAAATTGCATGTTCATATCTTTTACTAATTTTTCTATGGGGTTGCTGTCTTTTTCCTGATTTGTAGGAATTTCTTGTGTATTCTAGATATTAGTCAGTTTTAGATATTGCAAGCATCTTCTCCCATTCTATCATTTGGTCCTACTTTTTGATCACTTTTGTATCCACCTTTCTCTCCCACCTTCAGCTCCAGGGGGATCTCCTGCTCAGTCTCATCTACTCATGAGACTCCTATACCCTCTTGCCAGTGATGGATTTAGGAATACAGTTGTGACCAATTCTCTACTGAGAGAGTGAATTCAGCCAGAGGGCTTCCAAGAAAAATTTCTTCACTCCTCAGAGACATGAGAAGATCTAGTCTCTTGTCTCTCCTCCCACTGAGTGTTCTCTGGATATGACATGGAGCTTCTGTAACCATCTTACTACCAGTTTGAGGATAAAACCCACTGTGAAGGCATGGTACTGTTGGTGGCAGGGTTGAGCCACTGTATTAACCACCCTGGGGCCTGCAACGCCTCTAGTCTTCCCTTTAAGTGAGATAATAAATGTCCTCCTCGTCTAAGTTAGATTGAGCCAGGGTTTCTGACACTTGCAGTGAGAAGGATACGGACAGACGCAGCCTCTAAGCCAGGAGTTTCTGAATCTTTTTTTTTTTTTTTAATCACAATCACCAGTAAGAATTTGGCTTTTTATATCATGATCCAGTATACACATAACTGAAACAACACTTAACTTCATGGTGTCCAGTGTGCTCAGATAGCCTCTTTTCTATTTCCTTTGTTCTTTTGGTTTTTGTTTTTTTGGAGGGTATGGGGGACAGTAATGCTCGATGTAACCTACTAAATTAATTACACAAGCTACTAATGGGTCATGACCCACAGCTTGAAAAACATTGCTCTGGGTTTTAGGCCTCTGAAGTGAGGCCTATAAGAATAATGGGCTTTAGTCAAGTAAGATCTGGAGCGGGGAGCGAGGATGGTGGGGAGGATGTTTTCTAGGAAAGAATACTGTAAAGAAGCCCTCAGCAGGATGGGGCCAATCAGATACCTCCCTCCCCCAAGGGTGACCACAGGGTGAGCCCTTGATAAACCTTTGTTGATTGGTTGTATTCCCTCCCACAGCTCTCCTCCCAGGGTGCCTTTCTGCAGCCTTATTCTATGAATAGATGAGAGCTTTTATCTCCCCTCTGCCTAACCCTCAGAACTCCGGAGAAGGGCGGCGGGTGGGGGGATCCCTGAAGTCGGCTAATTAGAGATGGCTGGGAGGATTACCAGGGCCTTGCTCTGGCAGCTGTGCCCACCTCTAAATTCAATATCCAGAACCTGCAGAGAAAGGGCTCACCTTGAGAAGCCCCGAGACAAAGCAGGAGACAGATAGGGTTTGTTCTCAACAGAGCACTCACCCTCTGAATACAGTTTTTGTTTAAGCCCCAAGGCTGGGAACATTCCACAGCCTGGCAAACTCCCTGTCTCCTCAAGGTCAGTCCTTCCTCAGCATTCCTCTTTGGAAACGTCTCCCACGGCTGGCCCTGCTCCTGCCCCCTGGCTTTGGGGGCAGTTATATAATTCTTAGGAAGACCTAGAAATACAAGCATATGGTGTCCTCAATTCCCAGCACAGACTTGCTGCTTCACATTTTTAGCTGGTGCTGAGAGACTGGCTTTCACACACAGACACACACACGTACACATCCCTGACTCATAACTACATCTCTGCTGCAGTATTGCAGATTTTTAAAAAATTAAATCCTACCTCTGGAGCCACATAAGGGTGAAAGCATAGGACGTTTTGTCCCAGTAACTGTGAGGATGGAAAGGCCGTATCAGGGCCACTGCAGGGCCAGGGGTCCTAGCACCCCTGGCTTTGGCTATGAGGGTTTGGTTGCTTGTAGCTGAATTCCCTAACCAAAGCCTGTCATGTGTGGTGCCAAGCTCACAAACTCAGCATGCATCTATTACATGTTTGCAATGACTAAAAGATTAGGGAAGAAAGCCTGGTTTGTGGGGATCAGGGATACTTAGAAAATATGTTCTGCAAAATGTTTTATTAGAGGTTCTGAAAATTAAGACACAGAAAGCATTTTACTTAATGAAGAAAATAGGGTAAATATGTTCAAAGGAGTATAGTTGTTAAAAGCAAACTGTTTAGAGTCAAGGTCAACCCAGATTCACTTTCTGGTTCTCTGCAGCTTACTAGCTGTGACCTTCAACAAGTCTCTCTTAACCTGAGTCTTAGTTTTCCAATATGTAAAATGGACAGAGCATTGTGAGAGTGGTTGTAAGGATTAAATGAGATCAGAGACTTTAGCACCATGACTGTAAAGACAAAGGGCTCTATAAATGTAGCTGGTACTACAATTCACTTTTTTTTTTTTTTTTTTTTTTTTTTTTTTTTTTTTTTTTAGACAAGAACTGACTCTGTCACCCAGGCTGGAGTGCACTGGCGTGATTACAGCTCACGGCAGCCTCGACCTGACAGGTTCAAGCCATCCTCCCACCTCAGCCTCCAGAGTAACTGGGACTACAGGCATGAGCTACCATATCCTGCTAATTTTTGTATTTTTTGTAGAGATGGGGTTTTTCCATGTTGCCAGGCTGGTTTCAAATTTCTGGGCTCAAGCAATCTGCCTGCCGTGGCCTCCTAAAGTGTTGGGATTACAGGCAAATGAGCCACCACGCCAGCCCACAATTCACTTTTAACACAAGTGAAACACATGTCATTAGACAATGGAATAGACTTATGCTAATTTTCTTTTCTCTCTTACTTTACACAGTCTGATTTCCTGAAGAGAGGAGGTGGGAGTAAGCTAATCAGGCCCTGAGTTAGCTGTCTCCAAGAAGCTTAGAGTGTCCCACTTACCTACGGGTTGCAGGGCCTGCACTGCCAGTAGGGCTGGCTTTTAGGGGTGCTGCTGTTGGTGTGTGCTGTACTTGTTTTCTAGGATTGGGACAAGCATCCTAGAGCTCCTGGCTTTAAAGGCCAGGTCTGGGAACTGATGGGTGCAGCAAATGCAAACAGACAGCAAACAGGCCAAAGAGGAGATTCATTCACAGAAGAGGGCCCTGGTACAGTACTGCTGAGGTTTTGCTGCGGCCTGGACGCGGCTGGCTCCTTCGACTTACACAATATGTCTTCTCTCTCTCTTCACCTGCACTTATAAGAATCGGTGCTAAGCATATGTGCCTACCACAGTGCAGCCTGTAGATTATCAAGTGAAGAAAGAATTGCTGCCATTTCCCAAATATTAAACGCCAGGTTCTGCCTATGCGTAATTTTCTCAATCTTCACAACACACCTGCTAACTCCAGTTTACAAATGAGGAGACGTACCGGCCGGCTGTTGCAGGCGTCTGGTTTTAAGGGCAGTGGCAGTAGGGAAAATGATTTATTTTAGCATCAGCCACTGTGCTAATCCCTTTAGATATCATCTCATTTAATCCTTTTAACAACCCTGAAGCATTATCCTTATTCTAAAGGGACTTCAGACCTCTCTGCCGTCCACACTGTCCCCTGCTCGGTGCAGGAGTGTAGACTGGCACTGTTCCGTCTGGTGGTCTCCCCGACAGGGGCTCACCTGGAAACTGGCCTTTGGGCTGGGACTGTGCCTCTGTACTTAGGCTGGCAGCCCATATTAGGACAGGGCACCGTGAAAAGCACTTTCTTACCGCATATGCACGATTTCACTCGGCCCTCACACAGCCCACGAGGTGGGCACTGCCACAGTGCCACCTCACAGGCAAGGAGGCCAGGCCCAAGCCCTGAGGACGCGCCGCTCAGGTGGAAGCCTCCTGGTAGCTCGCGGCAGCCTGGGGGCGCGCGGATTCGTCTCTGCGCTACGGCGGCTGCCGAGGACCATCCCGCGGAGGCGGCGCTTGGCGGCGGGTCCCCGGCCTGAGGCTGGGTGACGCTTCCAAGCCCGGCCAGACCTACGTCTGCAAGAAGAGCAGAGGTTCCTCAGTCGGGAGCGGACCCCTCTGCGGCCCCAGCCGGCCCTGCCTGCAGCCGCCACCTGAGCGTGGGCGCGGCTGCTATCTCCCACCCGCGCGTCGGCCAGTAAAGGGCTCCGTGCTTAAACATCATTCGTTACAGAAGTATTGCAGCCATCACACGGCATTTTAAAAACACGAATGATGATAAATGACTTTAACACTGCTTCCAATTCTGCCCCAAGCACAGCATCATTACCATTTGCATGCGTTTCACTTCATTCGATTTCCATGTGTATGGATTTGTTTCTACACAGCTGTGGTAAAACGCACATAATAACCTGAATCCAGGGTTGTTTTCCACTTTGTAACATGAACATTTTCACTGTGTTATTACAAACGCTTCCTACCTATAATTTTTAATGGCAGGACTTTAAAAAATTGGGTTGATAACGCTGTCACTTCTCTCAGCATCTCGCAAATGTTTAACATTGAAGTGGCTTCCAAAGCTTCACCTTTATAAATTATTCCTTTTTTTTTTTTTTTTTTTTTTTTTGAGGTAGAGTCTCGCTCTTGCGGCACAGGCTGGAGTGCAGTGGCGCGATCTCAGCTCACTGCAAGCTCCGCCTCCCAGGTTCAAGAGATTCTCCTGCCTCAGCCTCCCGAGTAGCTGGGATTACAGGCATCTGCCACCACGCCCACCTAATTTTTGTACTTTTAGTAGAGACGGGGTTTCACCATGTTGGCCAGGCTGGTCTCGAACTTCTGACCTCAGGTGCTTCCCCCTCAACACCGCCTTGGCCTCCCAAAGTGCTGGGATTACAGGCGTGAGCCACGGCGCCTGGCCCATTCTTGTGTATAAAGTCCTTTCAGTATTGAGATCAGTTTCCTTAGCTTACATTCACAGGAGTGAAAGTGCTAGGTCAGAGTGTGAACATTTAAAAGCTTTCGGTATTATTGCCAAATGGCTTTTCACAGGTGACTTAGGGAGGTTTTGGTACTTGGAGCATTGCTACTTATATCCCATTTTTTTCCCCCAGGAAAACATCTAAAATGTGCTTTCATTGAGAGATAGTGACCCTTTCTGAGAGTGTCTACATTTAATTGAGATCAGAGCTTGAAGTTGAAAATGTTGTGCCCTAATAGTGGGCCTTCAGACATCAGAAAACAGGGTAGGAAGGTTCTCACGGGTTAGGATTTTTCTGGTGACCCTGAATCGGGGAGCCACTTATTCTGCTTTCACTTAAGGCTAACCTAGACTCCCAGCCCTGTGTAGAGTTCTGAGGGACGCCAGGGTCATAATGCTGGTGGTACAGAGTTCATCTGGAAGAAGTGAAATAATTTATGAATTCACAGAATATTGATCATGATATCCTTCCTCCTCTAGATGACAAGGTAATAAAGAATAATGAGATGTGATCATGGGAAATAGCCACCATGAGCAGCAGCCACCAAGGCACATAAACACTGTGGAATTGACCCTGCTGTCAGCATGTGGGTTTCTGGGGTGAGAGATTAAACCAAACTCAGTCCAGCTTCTTGTTTACTCTGGGTAAATCTACTTACTGTCAGGAATCTTCAGGCCAGTGTTGCCACCACTTGTTCTGTCTGTGATTCCAGTGATGAGTAGGAGGTGACCGGCAGGCAGACTGTCTCCCTATAGGTAGGGAGCCTCAGAGTTCTGCAGAGACTGGGGTATAGGTAGAAGATGAAAAAATATCCTTTCTGAATCAACTCTTTGCCTGCCTGGGAAAATCCCTACATTTCCTACCCACACTTTCTCTGCTCTAGGACCTAAGCCTTGGAGAGTTCCCCCCAGTTCATTGACCAGCTCCCTACACTAGAGTCCTTTTGTAGTGGGCATTGGGATGCACCACTCAGATTTCTCTTTAGGATTGGTGAACTTATTCCCTCAAGCTGCTGGGGATTTGCTGGCAGACAGACTTCTCCAGGAAGTGCCTTAGCTGAAGAGAGATGCCTCACTCAAGGTCACACCCCGTTCCCCTTCCTGGAGCAGCCCACATCCAATGAGCTTTACTGGTCTAGCACCCTCACCCCACCTTCAGAGTTCCCTGTGGGGTCAGCAGATACCTTTGCTGAGACTGCTTTGCAGTCCAACTTCTCTCTCTGCACAAATTGTTTATCATTTTCCTTCTGTTTCGAAGGTGTTAATCCGAAGACCACTCCTAATAAATGTTCTTCATGGAAGTTTCCATTTCTGTGTTGGCTTCTGGGAAACTCAGCCTGTGACACCAATCCCACATGAAATATTTATGTGCTACTCCCTGAGTGCCTTGTTTGATAAACATTATCTAGCAATAACATGGGGATAAGGTCACAACTCAAAATAGGCTGGCTTACAGCTTTGCAGCTTGTTTTGTGTCACTTCTTTTTTTCTGATTCTCACGAGCCCTGTCACACTACAACTCCTATTTCTAGGTGTGGAAGACAGAATAATGGCCCCCAAAGAGGACTGCATCCTAATCCCCAGAACCTCTGTATATGTTAATTACATGGCATAGGGAAATTAGGATTGCAGATAGAATTAAGGTTGATAATCAAGTGATCTTAAAATAGGAAGATTATACTGAATTTAACAGGCTCAATGTAATCACAAGGATCCTTAGACGTGGAAGAGGGAGGCAGAAGAGAATCAGAGTGAGATGTGACTATGGAAGAGAATCAGGGAGATGTGAAAAGTACTCACTCGCCAGACGGAAGAAGGGGTCATAAACCAAGGAATAAATGTGGCCTCCAGAAAATGTGAAAAGGCAAGGAAATGGATTCTTCCCTAGAGCCTCCAGAAAGAAGTGCAGCCCTGCCAACTCCTTTATTCTAGCCCATGTTAGAACTCCTTTATTCTAGCCCTTGTTTTGAGCCATTTAATTTGTAGTAACTTGTTACAGCAGCAATAGGAGACTAAGACACTGGGCAAATCTGCTTCCTTCCCAAGGGCTCACTTATAGGTGAGGCCGCAGCAGGAATAGTGAGGAGGAAGCAGTTGGAACAGAACAACCTCTCACATAAGTAACGCTTGGCCCTCCTGTCTTGATGCTACCATGAAAGAAGAAAGCATCTAATATTTCTCTATAATCTACCTCTTTAAAGTGAAATAATAAATCTGAGAATTTTAGCAGTAGAAAAAAGGATAAAGTTCATCTTTATCAATGACTTTCAAGCTTTCATTTTGCAGAGGAACATTTTTTAAAAATAGGGAATCACAGACATACAGTATCTAAGACATAAAAGTGGAGCTATCCTGATTGAAGCCCAAGGCCCATGGTCTTTCGCCTCCCCTGAGGAACTCTAACTTTCGCCTCCCATAAGGAACTGAGGACGAAGGGCAAAAACCATCCACCTAGGACACTTGGCCCCTGGACTAGTTAACAGCAAAACAAAAATTAGAACTCAAGTCTCTACCTCAGCCCAGTGCCTAGGCAAAGAGATTGACTATAGACTGTTCTCAGAACACTTGTGTGGCAGGCTTCGCTGGTCAATGAGATTTCTGCAGCATCACAGGACATCTGTGAATTTCCTATGGACAGATCTACACCTCTTCTTACATGTTTCTTGTGGATGTTTCACTTTGTTATACACTGGATCTTCACACCTAGAGCCAGTCCCACTGGAGATGTGAAATAAGCAGCTTACTACATGATGTGACTGTGTGACAACACAGTCATCTGACTCCAAAGCCCTCCCCCAGCAGTCCGCCAAGATGCCTGACACTCTACCATTGGAGTCACTAAGGTATTGCCTCCAAAAGCCTCCCTTCAAAATTTAAGTACATTTCATTGATTGCAAGGCTCACACTGTATCATTTCTAAACATCAGGGCCTAACAAATCTCTGGATTCTTTTTTTTTTTAATAGTACATAAATGAATGTAGCATCTTGCAATCAATGTCATTTTAGATTTGAGGAAATATGGTATGTGACTTGGGCGAATGATAAATAAATTAACCCATTAGCACCTTTGAAGGTTGAAGCAGATCAGAGTCCTCAAAGAATGGAGATAGGAGTGTGTGTGCATGTGTGAGTGTGTATGTGTGCAAGGTACAGTCTCCGCACTAGGAGGGATCTGAGCAGACAAGAACAAGCACAACAGGGAAGTGAGGGAGACATGGGAAAGGTTTCTTGAGCTGTGTGGAGTTTATATTCTGACATAGAAATTGAATAAATTAAGATCCTCATTTGGAGACATGGGAAGAGGTTTTTTGGATTGTGTAAAGTTTATATTCTGACATAAGAAATTGAATAAATTAAGATCCTCATTTGTTCTTGGCAGCAAATGAGATTCCAAAATGGTTGCTAGAGTTATGTTACAATGACATTCCTTATTTCAGAGTCTATAATCAAGCAAATCAAGTTAATCAAGTAAATATAAAATATATAGTTTTAAATGTAACTCATTCGTTCTACCAAATGGACATACTCATCATTTCTCTGTACTGGCTAAAAATCAGATGGTCGCTAACATGAGCCTTAAAGAGTAACAGCTGGTCAACTAGACTTTTGTTTGTCCAATAGTTCATTTGGCTAAATGAACTATTAATTCATTTCACCAGCATCTTCTGACTTAATCAAAGGTCAGCAGCCCAAAGGTATTTGCCAATCCTAGGATGACATTTAAGATCTAAAAAATAAAAATATACTTTTGAAATACAGACATGCATTCATTAACTAATAATTATGATGAAGACAAGAGTTTATTATTTAAACAATTTTGTTTGAGAACAGAAGGAGAAACCAAAATTGCAATCCAGGGACTTGTTATTTCGTCTTCCCTGCTGCAAAAATTAGCTATCACTTGGTGTCCAGCCAAGGCCATGAAGTCCCACTTTGCTTGCCTTTCATTATAAATTTGGAGATGTGCTCCTCTGGAAAACAAATTGGCACTAACATATAATAAAATTCTCTGCAAAAGGACAACAGACCTTTACAAATCACACAGAGGAAAAACAACAGTTTTCTGCTAAAAAAAAAATTCATCATGTCACTGTCTGTAATTCACCAATATGGGTGCAAATGCTTGGAATATTTTTATGTTTGGCAGAAAAGATAAAGGTCTAAAGAAGAAATATCACTGATGGCTTAACTGAACAGAACATAATGAACTGAAAATCTCTCAATTTTAGCAGCTCCCTCTTCAGCCCTTAGAGCACTCCCAGTAGTGGTGCAAACCCTGTACTTCCTGCAGAAGCTACTGGCGTTTAGCAATGTGCTAGCTGATCTGAGGGAAGGCACAGGGAGATACAGAGATGCAGAAGTTGACCGCTGAATGCAGCCCTAAGTGAGCAAATGGATGGAGAGAGCTCAAAATCTTGCAAACAGGTACCATTTGTGAAATCAGTTCCCCTTGTTTCAAACTCATTAATGGTGAGTTCCTGTATGCTGAGTTTCTGCAGAACATAGCCCATCTGGTTAGAAAAATGCCTACACCATCACTCAGCAGACATTTTCTAAAAACATACCATGTGCAAGGCATTGAATGGGGCACCATGAAGGATACATATTGACATTGTAGAGTATACCTGCCCCCAGGGAGCTCACCATCCATGGTAGAGACAGAAATACCACAATAGGAAGATGAGCAGGGCGACAGTGCTGTCACCCAGCCACAAAGGATAATGGGTGTGATGGGAGTCACAGAAGGGGGGAGTTGCATCCTGATGCTGGATGGTGGGAAGAATGGAGATGATGTTCGGTCCACATCTTAACAGAAGAGTAGAATTTTAACAGGGAATGACGAAGAAAGTTCATTTAGGGCAGAAGACACAGCATGAACAAAAGAGATGATTGCAGGAAAATGCAGGGGTGTTTAGAGCAAAGGTGAGTTACTTGGGGTGATAGTGATGGAAAAAAAGAGGCTGGATTGTGCTGGTTTGCCCAGATGTTGTCTGGCAGGACTGAGGAAACTGGGAAGCTGTGGAACAGGGGCATATCCTATCAGGTCACACCATGTGTCTTTGCCACCAATCCATCCTTCACGGGCTCAGAAGAAGGAGGAGTAAATGCCTGTGATAGCCTGATTTTCTAGCAATTACAGGAATCACTGCCCTGCACGTGGTCTGACCTCATGCCTTAGCCTTCATCTACAGAAACTAAGGCTTTATTGTAGTCTAGCAGCCACCACAACAAGCCCACTTACAATCAAAACGCCCCCTGGGATACCAGCCAAAGGGAGCAATGAGGGCAGAGCCCAGCCAACTGAGTGATGCTCATCCACCCCTCAACTTGGAGTTGAATTCACAGAGGTAAGCCCCATATTACATTTAGAACATTTTCAACACCCCAAAAAGAAATTCTATGCCTCTTACCCCCTCGGTTCTATCTACCACCTCCTCAACCCTAGGCAACCACTAGATCTACTTTTTGTCTATAAAAATCTATAGAGATTTGTCTATTCTGAGCATCCCATGTAAGTGGGATCATGCAATAACACCCTTTGCATCTGGTTAGTTTCACTTCACAGAATGCTTTCAAGGTTTATCTATGCTGCAGCATCTAGCAGTATTTTATTCCTTTTTCATGGTCAAATAATATTTCACTATGGATACATCTCATTTTATTAATCCATTCATCAGTTGATGGATATTTGGGTTGTTTTGCTTTTTGTTCATTATGAATAATTCTGCTATGAACACTTATGTACAAGTTTTGTGTGGACATATGTTTTCAATTATCTTGGGTGCATATATATGAAAGTGGAATTGCTGGGTCTTTTCTTCTCCATTCCCATTTCTTCTAGCACTTAACATGCATATCTATTAAACGAATAAATATCTGTTGAATGAATGAATAAAAGCATCTCATCTTCTTAGAAGACTTTTTGGCAGTTAACTACAAAACACACCAACATTAACAACTACAATCGGCAGTTAAGCCTTGTCACAGTTCGCTTTGTGGCTTATTTAGGTTGAGGTAAGCCGGGGACTCCTCTTACCTGCCTGATCCTTCTTTTGAAGCTGAGGAAGCTGGGGTGGGTAAGCAGAGTGAGCATGGACCTCCCCAAATCACCCAGGAAGACAGAAGCTTATCTCAACTCTGGCAGGTTCTCAGAGCAGCAAAGGCCCCAGAATCTGGCTGACTCACTCCAGAAGACGGAGCTGCCAGGAGCCTAGTCAGCCACGATGGGGCTTCACAAGGATGGCACCTCCATGCTGGGCTGTGGGATGAGGACAAGAAGGGACAGGGGCTGCATTCCCACCGACCCACCAATCTAAAGATGCTCAGGGCCTGGTGTGTGTGTATGTGGGGAGGTAGGGGTGGTGGCCTAGGGCACATGCAACTGTGTGCACTTAGTATTCCTATGAGTATGCTGCTGCCCACAACCCAAGGGTTATTATCAGTCATAAAGGGACACATGGAGACTTGGAATTCTTATCCAGACAGCAGATGCCACGGTGAGGCCTTAGCCCATACCTCGTGCACCCTCCACGCTCCTGCCCAGCCAGCACCGGGCTGCTCAGCAGGACAGCACAAGCACCGGACAAACTGCTTTGGCAGCTGTAACCCAGATTTATTCAGGGCAATGGGCAGCTAGGCAGGTTCCCTCCCAGCTGGTGCTGGGTAGGGCCGTGCCCTTCCATGGTTATCCCTATGGCATGCCAGGCTGGGTCAGACTCCTCACAGATGGTCTGGCAACACTTACTCTGACCCAGCACACAGCTTCTGGGGTTCATTGGTCCAAGCAGAGCTACAACAAGCGGCTTGGATTTCTAGGGAAGGAGCAGAAGGAAACTCCTCCTGCCACCCCTTGCCACCCCCTTTCCTCCTCCTATTGACTTTCCATCTGCCCTTCAAGGCCCAGCTGCCCACACACAGCTCCTGCCTCTTGTCATTGTGGGGCCCACATGGACACCCCCTCCTTCCTGTGCTCTCTCATAGTTTGATGGGCTATTTTCTCTCCAGCAAGACTAAAATCCTTAAGGCAAAGAATAGTTCTCCTTCCATAACAGCTTTTTTGAGACTTTCAGAACAGAGCCCCCAATTCAGAAATCAACAAAAACATTTTCTCAGCCTCATCGAGCCACTTTCATGTCTGATAGCCATACCCACTGGCCTGGCCCTTACTCAATACCTCGATGGTTCATTCAGCATGTAGCCAATATTTCATGCCTAAATAAGAACAGTCATGTTTTTAAGATGTCAAAAGGAGCACATGTTCAACAGAGAAAATACAAAAGCATTAAAAAAAAAAACTACCCATCACCCCACATGCAGAAGTAACTCCTATAAAATGTTGGTGTGTATGTTCCTCTTATTTTTCTACTTGTGTTTATTACTTTTTTCAAAATTGTGATTCAAATGTGCATGCTGTTTTACAACAAACATTATGAATATAGCATAGTGCTATTTGATTGGATTTTTTGCAATTTTAATGGCTATGTAATATTCTATCACATGGATGTCATGTGTTTTATTTAATCAGTGTTTAATTGTTCCTTATATTGGTTGCTTTCCATTTCAAAATTTATAAATAATGCCATGATGAATAATCTTATACAGAAATAATTTTGCACACTTCTGAATATTCTTTTAGGATACTATGGGATCAAAAATTATAAACTTCTTCAAATTTTTTTTAATTTCCTTTAAAATAGAGACAGGGTATCATTATGTTACCCAGGCTGGTCTCAATCTCCTGGCCTCAAGCGATCCTCCCACCTCAGGCTCCCAAAGTGCTAGGACTATAGGCATGAGCCACTATTCCTAGCCAAACATTTTTAAAGCTTCTTAAACTCATTGCCTAATTGCCCATCAGATGAGTTATAGCAATTTACACTCCTACTGAATTTGCCTGCAACAGTTTGTAATAGGCATCTTCCAATTGGAATCCTCAAAATTAAGAGAGGACAAGGGTTGAGCAGGTCCAGTGATATCAAAAGGTGGAGTAAGAAAAAGTAATACCCAGGCACAATGCTATGCAGAACGGAGAGCTATGTGTTCACAAAAATACCTATATTCGTCAAGAAAATGTTACACCATCCCACACACTCCCTACCCCCAGTGTCCTCTGCTGTAAGAGGCAGGCAAATATATAACACATTTTAGAAAGTGTTCCTTCCAAAGCCAGCACAAAAGCAAGCGTCCTTTCAGTGGCAGAGCGAGGAGGAATCTCAGTGTCAGGAATCCTGAGTCTCAAGGCCCAGCTTGTCTGCCATTCCCACAGAAACATACCCATTGGGTGCCTTCAGCCTGACCCTCAGTTTCCCCATCCAAAAGTTACAAAGATTATGAGAAGCTACACAGTGGGATTATGTGAGCGTCAAACATGATCAAGTAGGCCAAAATACTCTGTAAACAGTCAAACGCTGACCTTATTGCTAAGACTGGATGCTTGAAGGGGTAAGCACTATTCACTTGAGAGAAAGATGTTCTTCCCTGGAGACACTGGAAGGACAGAGCGCTGCTGCAGCATCCCCACAGCACCTAAGAATACAGGAGAGTCGCTATCAGCGACTCTTTTCCACATTGCAGAGACTGAATAAGAACTAGTTTCTGTAAGTCACAGGAGGAGAAAGAAAAGACCTTTGCCTATTTAAATTCCGGCCCACAAGGTTCTGCTTTAGACATGGCCAATTCAAGGTTTTTCTTGGTCCTTCATGTCATGGGGATTTAACTGCTCTACATTTGCAGGAAGCTTAATTGGCTCCGTTGCTAGAGGATCTGCTCCTACCATTTTCCTTTGCATTCGTGGCAGGCCTCAGAGGAAAAGCTGGAAATAATAATGCTGCAAGGTGAAATGAGGCGATGTGCTGGAAATTGCTTGGAAGAGTATAAAATACTAGGCAAAGGTAAGGTCTGATTATCACCCCTGGTGTGGAAGCACTAGCTATGCAGGAGAGCCTGTGTAGCAGTCAGGTGAATTCCAGTGCCAGATCCATGTGGTGTTAAGTCCTGGCTCTGTCCCCTACAAAGTGCACAACAATGGGCACAGTATTTTACCCACAAACCCTTGTTTCCTCCTCTTTCCAGCACCTTCAGCTCCCTGAACGTGTCTTTGTTCATGTGTTTGCTAACTACCTTCTTCCACAGAAGCAAGCTCTAGGAGGCAGGGAGATTTTCAGCCTTGTTGACTGGAAGATCCCAAGACAAGGAAGAGCGCCTGCCTCCAAAATTACTTGTCAAACAAATGAGTGCCTCTGGCACTCCCTTAGGACACTGTCTCCAGGAATTCTGTTTTGTCCCTCCAACCACTTCAAGGACTCAGCTTGATGTCTAGAATAAGGGTGACAAGTTAGGGTTGTCGGTGGGTGATAAGAGGATGGGCAAGGAGGGGGCGCCACTGGAAAAATAATTAACCTACGTGAGCTCACAGCAACTTCCTTCAGGAAACTTGACCCACTCCTTTTTTCAAAAAAAAATAGCCACTAAAGGGATTGTGATTTTAGCATGGAATCTCTGTGGGCAATAATCATTCCTAAAAGGGAGTGTTAATTTTAGATTGAAAAACGCTCTTTGCTTTTGAAGAACATATACTCAATAAACATAATGTTTCCACTGGAAAAAAAAAAAAAAAAAGATGAATAGACTAACTCCAAACCAGAAAAGCTTAATTCTTCAAATGTATATGGCCCCATACAGGCCAAGGCAGTCTCTGTGCCGGGATAGCAGTTCCCACTTCAGGCCTCCCTCCCTCTCTGCACCTCTGGAGAAAAGGCAGCTAGCTGTGGCCAGGCAGGGTGCAAGGAAGCCAGCCTCTCCTGATAGAAATTTGTGGGGGATACAAGTGCTGAGTCAGACCTGGGCTCTGCATCCAGGCCAGGACCTCACACTCACCAGCAGCTGTCAGGTGTAGGGATCCGCTCAGGACCAGTTCTGCTCTGCATCTACATTCCTAGCAACATATGTTGAGTGAATGATGGAGGAGAAGCCAGCCTGAATTAATGAGTGAATGAATGAATGGATGTGTGTTGAGGATGTGTGTGATGTGCCAAGTACTGCAGCAAGCACTGTCACCTACTTCATCATCTGCACAGCAATTCTGTGAAGTGGATGATCATGCCTATTCAAGGTCAGATAACTCAGGCAGTTTGCCAAAGAACTAACCCAGGACTCAACCCATTGTTTGGACCTACCAAATAGCTGATAAATCTCAATTTTGGGCTTACTACATGAGGAGTTCATAAGTACTTTAATCCTTTCTTTCTTTTCCTTCCTTCCTTCCTTCTTTTCTTATTTCCTTCCTTCCTTCCTTCTTTTCTTCTTTCCTTCCTTCCTTCCTTCCTTCCTTCCTTCCTTTCTTTCTTTCTTTCCTTTCTTTCTTTCTTTTTTTCTTTCTTTCTTTCTTTCTTTCTTTCTTTTTTTTCTTTCCTTTCTTTCTCCTTCCTTCCTTCCCTCCTTCCTTCCTTCCTTCCTTCTTTCCTTCCTTCCTTCCTTCTTTCTTTCTTCCTCTTTCTTTTGAGACAGAGTCTTGCTCTGTCACCCAGACTGGAGCGCACTGGTGTGATCATGGCTCACTGCAGCCTCGGCCTTCCAGACTCAGGCAGTCCTTCCACCTCAGCCTCCCAAGTAGCTAGAACTATAGGCAGTGCATGCACCACCACTCCCAACTAATTTGTTTTTTTGTAGAGATGAGGGGTCTCGCCATGCTGCCCAGGCTGGTCTCAAACTCCTGGGCTCAAGCAATCCTCCCATCTCAGCCTCCCAAAGTGCTGGGATTTTAGGCATGAGCCACTGCACAGAGCCTTTTTTTTTTTTCCCAAAATGGTTGTAGGAAAGGAAGAGTGTCAGCACTATTATCCGAACCTAGAGAGGGTCTCTTGGCACTGTGCATGTGCTGTGGGATCTACAGTGAAAAAACTTGAGAGAGATAGTTACTGTATTAAACAAAAGAGTTGGGATCCAGAAGATCTTGAAGGTTTGAAGGAGGAGCTGGAATTAAAGTAATGCCCCACCCCGAATTTTTTCAATTACAAAAATCAAACCAATTCACTTAAAGTCCTGTCAGAGTCATTAACCTAACTCTATACAGAGGGAGGAGGAGAGCTTGCAAGAATCAGTAGTGATTCTTGTCATTAATTGGCTATGTCATAGCACTTACCCTGTGGTAGTCTAATTATCAGAGGGAGGGGCAGGGGCAGGAAAGGGCTGAGTACAAGATCAAGATTAATGTAGCTGTAGGGTAGTCCTCAAGGCCAGTAGGCCAAACTACAGCATTTGGTAGGTGCCTGAGGAAATTATAGGAGTTACATGGTCATTGCAGGTTCTATCTCATTGTTCCCATCTTATAAAGATGTAGCGAGGATTAGGTGAAATAATATATTAAGAACTTAAAGATGCATGGTACATAATAGTTAATAAATATTAGTCATTGCTATTTTTTCTAAGTCTTCCATGTTATAAATTTCTATGATGTGTATTTTTATTTACATGAAGTATTTTCCTCTTCAGGTTTATTTTCTTTAGCTAAATTTTCAAAAGTGAGATACCTGAATGAAAGGGTACAGGCACCCTTAGATCTCATGATAGTTCATACATATTACCAAATTGCTTTCCTAAATCATTAGAATGATATATGCCATGACCAGCCACAAGGGAACCATCACTAGCGCTGGGTTTTTTTTTTTTTTTCTTTTTTGAGATAGAGTCTTGCTCTGTCGCCCAGGCTGGAGTGCAATGAATGCAACCCTCTACCTCCCTGGTTCAAGTGATTCTCCTGCCTCAGTGCCCCGAGTAACTGGGATTACAGGCGTATGCCACCACACCCAGCAAATTTTTACATTTTTAGTAGAGACAGGGTTTTGCCATGTTAGCCAGGCTGGTCTCGAGTTCCTGACCTCAGGTGATTCACCCGACTCAGCTTCCCAAAGTGCTAGGATTACATGCATGAGCCACCATGCCCGGCCACACTGGGTATTAGTATTGATTTGTATTTATAATAATTGGATTGATTTTTAGGGTTGATCCTTCTACAAATACCCATCCAGAGAAACAGCAGACTGGGTTTAGCTGGATACAGGGCAGGGCCAACCAACCAACTAGAATGAAACCAAAGGCAGGAAAGGGCCTCTCAGGTCAGGGAAGACTGATAAGAAAACTAGCAAGGATATGACCATTCTCAGGTGCTCACGGCAGGAAGGAGTGGAGCCATAAGATGCACATTGACCCCCCACCAAGAATGCTGCAGATAAACCCAGATAAGATGAGAGACCTCTGAGGCCTGAATAGCTTGTTCAAGGAAGAAAGAAAGGACCAGTGGCAGGCAAGAAAAGCTCACAGAAGCCCAGCCCGTGTTGCCTGGCAACGTGTGGAGGAGAGGTGATAAAAGGAAGGGTCCCCAAATTATACTTTTCTGCAGAGGAATAAGAAGAAAAAACCTGTTGGGAAATTCAGGAACACAATACCTTATAAGGACTTCTGGTCACCAGAACTTAGTACTTTTCTGTTGTTTAAGCCACTCCGTTTGTGGAACTTTGGTAGGCGGCCCCAGCAGACAATGCAAAGGTCCTCCTGGATCTAGCCTCCCTTCATTCCTCTCCTCAGCTCTCAGTATCCCCCCTCATTCACTCTCCTAGCACAGCCGACCTCCTCCTATTGCATGGAGACACTAGGCACACTTCCACTTTGGGCACTTTGCAGGGCTGTTCCCTCTGCCTTGAACTTCCTTCTCCCCAAATCTGCCTGACTCCCTCCTACACCTCCTTCAGATCTTTACATCAATGTCACCTTCTTAATAAGGCTTTTCTTGACTACTTTGTTCAACACTGGACCTTCCCCTACTCCCACCTTCTCGTTCCTCTTACCCTGCTCTGTTCTTTTTCCTGATAGCCCCAGTCCCTCTGACATACTATACTATTACACTCTCCTTGTTTATCACCTTTATTGTTTCTTGTCTGTCTCCCTGCACTGGAAGTTGCATGCCATGATGTCAGCAATTTTTGTCTGTTTTGATCACTGATTCCTCTCAAGTGTCTTGTACAGTGTTTGACACATAAAAGGCACTCAATAACTGATGAGCAAATGAATGATCTTGAGTGGCTGATGTGTCTGGTGTCTGTATGTGTGTGTTTGTGTGTGTGTGTATGACTTCAGTGCTTACTCTATGTCTACCCCATGCTAAGCACTGCTTGAATGCCTGTGGAAACCTCTTAACAACCCTATGGGGTAACAATGATTATCTTCATCTTACATAAACAAGGAAACCAAGACTTACAGAGACTAAGAACCTTGCCTATGCTTCTTCTGTAAGTCGGCACATCGGAGTCCATATTCACACTCCAGGCTTTCTGATCCCAATGCCACACTGGCTTCTTGCTGGGCATTGGCAGGGGCTCTGTTCAGGAGAATGCCCCATGTCCCGTTTCCTAGGGATCAGGGTAGTAGCCCAGGGCAGCTGCAGCCCAAGGCAAGTGTTTCTAGAGTGGCCCTGAGCCACAGCTGGCCACCACCCAGCTGGTAATGGCTCAGGCTTCCAGGCTTGGCTCACTGATGATCAGCAGGGTCCAGATCACCCTGGATCTGCCACTCACACGTGTGCCTGAGAGGGTGAGAGAAAGGGAAGATGAGAGAGGGCAGTAAATGAGGGCAGGGAGCAGCAGGCTATTGAAATTCTAGACTCACTAGGAGCCAAGTGGGCCGGGAGGCTGGTATTACTGACTGTGCTCAGCGGGCACCCAGTGGGCAGAAATCCCATTGCCCAGTTCTCCTGGGGCGGGGGTTGAAGGGCAGACTGTAACTCTGTAGTTGTATTGTGATGGCGAAGGAGGAAACAAGAGCAGCTGATCCGGCCTGGATCAGGAGTGCCCACGTGCAAACAGACAGGCCTTTGTGTCCTGGGCCCAGACAACAGGCTGCATTCTTCCCCCACCTCGGTGACGTCCTTCACGGACATGTCCTCAGAGTGCGTTTTCAAACAGCTACGGATCAGATGACACGGCATTCCCTCTGTTACCCACTCTTTGCCGTAGCTGTGCCTTCACTTGTCTCTGAGCACAGAGTTGGAGGCCAGCCCCAGCCCTGCCCTTGGGGTGCTTACAGTGGTCCCCAGGTAGCTGCAGGCCTCAGAGATCTCAGCTGTCAGAATCTCAGAACACAGGGGCTGAAAGGGCCCAAGAGCAAGTCCGACCCCTGCTTTTTATTGGAGAGGTGATGGAGTAAGCGATAGGGCCATCACTGGGAGCCAGGGGTCCTGCCCCTGACAGCAGTGTCCTTTCTGGTAGGAGCGTTAAGCTGCCCCAGAGTCTGACAGATACATCAGCCCCCACCAAAGGACCTAAATCACCTCCTGGAGAAGCCTGAGGGAGATGGCTTCTTGATGAAGGTAGACTTAATTCTCACTAGGCTTAATTCTGGCTGGTTTCCAAAGCAAATGGCTTTCCTTGCCCAAGCCAAATGCAGGAGACAGGAAGCACCCAAGGATGTTTATTGCTGTCCTGCTTAACCACACTGTGGGACCCCTGAATGATCAGTTACCTTGTGAAATGCTTCTTTCTCTAGATGGACAAAAACATCCCTTGGATACTAAAATGGCCATCTTCCCTGGCTTTTGGGGATCATGCTCTCAGAAATTAGAAGACTTGGGTTCTACTTCAGGTATGGCAACTTCAGACTGCAAAATCATAGAAAAGGAGCTCTCCTAACCCCTGATAACCACTGATCTGTTCTCCATCTCCACGATTTTATTTTATTTTTTAAAGAATATCCTACACATGGAATAATTGAGTATGTAATCTTTTTTTACCTTAAACTTTTAATTTTGAGATAAATGTAGGTTATGCAGTGGTAAAGAATAATACAGAGATTCTATGTGCACTTTATCCAATTTCCCTTAATGATATTATCTTGCAAAACTATAAAGCCGAGATACAGAATATTTCCAATAGCACAAGGATTCCGCATTGACCTTTTATTCCCATACTCACTTCCTTTCCACCCCCGCCGACTCCTTAATCCCTGGCAATCACTAATCTATTCTCCATTTCTAAAGTTTTGTCATTTCAAGAATGCTATATTTAAGGAATCATACTGTATGTAACCTTTTGTGATAGGATTTTTTCACTCAGCATAATTCTCTGGAAATGCATCTAGATTATTGTGTGTATACCTGCTAAGTATTATTCTACAGTGCGGATGTCCCACAGTTTGTTTAACCATTCACCCACTGAAGGATGTCTGGGTTGTTTTCAGGTTTTGGCTCTATGAATAAAGCTATTATAAACATTAGTCTGCAGGATTTTGTATGAACATTTGTCTTCATTTCTCTGGGATAATTGCCCAGGAGTGTAATTGCTGGGTCATATGGTAGTTACGTGTTTAATTTTTAAAGAAACTGACAAATCATTTTCAGATTGGCTGTAATATTTTTACTTTCCTGCCAGAAATATGTGAGTAGTCCAGTTTCTCTCCATCATCATCAGCATTTAATGTTATCACGATCTGTTTTTAGCCATTCTGATAGGTGTGTGGTGATAAAATTGTCATCTTAATTTTCTTTTCCCTAATGGCTGATGATGTTGAACAACTTTAGATGTGCTATTTGCCATTTGTATATCTTATTCAGTAAAATGTCTATTTGTGTGTTTTGCTCATGATCTAATTGGATTATTTGCTTTTTTACTGTTGAATTTTGAGAGTTCTTTATATATTCTAGATACTAGTCCTTTACTGCATATGTGATTTGCAAATATTTTCCTCCATTCTGTAGCTTATCTTTTCATCATTTTAACAGGAGCTGTTATAGAACAAAAATTTTGAATTTTCATTAAGTCCAATTTATCATTTTTTCTTTCATGATTATGTTTTTTGTATTAAGTCTGAAAACTCTTTGCCTAGCTGTAGACCTCAAAGATTTTCTCCTAGTTTTAGGGTAAAAGTTTTATATTTTTGTGTTTTACATTTAAGTCCATGATCCATTTTGAGTTAACTTTTGCTTAAGGGTGTGAGACTTAGGCCAATATTGGTTATTTAGTTGGTTGGTTGGTTGGTTGATTGATTATTGCCCATAGGTGTCTATTGGTGCCAGCATCATTTGTTGAAAAGGCTTTCCTTTCTCTAAGCAGTTGCTCTTGACTCTTGTTAAAAGTCAGTTGGGCATAAAATGTCCAGAATAGGCACATTTATTGAGGCAGAAAATAGACTAGTGGTTGGTCTAGGGCTAGTAGGGGGAGTTGCGGAAAAGTATGGATCACTGATAAAGGGTACAAAGTTCTTTGGGGGGTAATAAAAGTGGTTTAATATTGATTGTGGTGATGGTAGCACGACTCTGTGAATATATTAAAAACCATTGGGTTTTACATTTTAAGTAGATGAATTGCGTGGTGTGTGAACTATATCTCAGTAAAGCTGTGACCCAAAAAAATCAGTTTGGCATATTTGAGTGGGTCTATTTCTGGGTTCTGTATTCCATTCAATTGGTCTATGTGTCTATTACTTTGCCAATACCACAAAGTCTTGATCGCTGTAGCCATACAGTAAGTCTTAAAATGTGACAGATGGTTTCCTTTCACTTTGTTCTTTTTTTCCAAAATATTTTAGCTAGTCTAGTTCCTTTGTCTTTTCACGTAGATCTTGGAATGATTCTATCCATATCTGCAAAAATCTTATCAGGATTTTGATAGGTACTGCCAGTCCTCTCTATCAATTGGTTTCACATCTGTAGATTCAACCAACCAAGGACCAAATATTAAAAATAATAATAATAATAAAAATGCAACAAAAAAACACAAATAAAAACCATACAACATATCAACTATTTACATACATTTAATTGTATTAGGTATTATAAGTAATGTAAAGATGATTTAAAGTATATGAGAGGCTGTGCTTAGGTTTTATGCAATACCATGACTTTTTATTAAGGGACTTGAGCATCCAAGGATTTTGGTATGGAGGAGGGTGTCCTGGAGCCAATTCCCTGAAAATATCGAGAGATGATTTTTATTGCAATAAGTGTATATCAATTTGGGAGAAATTGACATCTTTGTTAAATTTTCCAATTTATGCTTTGCAGGAGATGGGTTTTATGAACATATATATATATATATATATACACACACATATATACACACACACACACACACACACAGGAAATACACATATAAATTTTCCAATTCATGAACATGGCATGTCTCTGCATTTATTTAGATGTTGTTTGATTTCTTTCATCAATGTCATGTGATTTTCTGAATTTAAGTTTTGTACGTTTTGTTAGATTTACCTAAGTATTGCTTTTTTTAAGGCTATTGTAAATGATACTGTATTTCTAGTTGTAGTGTTTAAGTCATCACTGCTAGTATATAGATGTATGATTGATTTTTGTATGTTTGTCTCACACCCTGTTACATTGCTGAATTAACTGATTAGTTTTGGATGTTCTTTTTGTGGATGCCATGGAATTTCTACGCAAATAAGCATTTCATCTTAAATAGAAACATTTTTATTTATTCCTTTCTGACCTATATGCCTTTATTTCCTTTTCTTGCCTGATTAAACTGGCCAGAACTTCCAGCACTATGTTGAATAAGAGTGGTGAGAACACACATCCTTGCTTTGTTGCTGATATTAGAGACAAAGTATTCAGTCTTTACAATTAGGTATAATGTTAGCTGCAAGTGTTTCATAGATGCTTTATATCAAGTTGAAGTTTCTTTCTATTACTGTTTTTCAAAAAATTTTCTTTTATCATGAATAGGCATTTAATTTTGTTGAATGCTTTTTCTTTTACATCAGTTGATATGATCATCTAATTTTTCTCCTTCTTTTTTAGTCTGTTAACATGGTGAATTACATTGATTGCGCCAGCCTTGTATCTCGGGAATAAACTCTTAATTGGTGACTTTTTATATATTTGCTAAATTCTATTTAGCAATACAATAATTCTTTTTATATATTGCTAAGTTCCATTTCCTATTTTCTTAGAAACTTTTGCATCTGTATTCATGAGAGATACTGTTCTGTAATATTCTTTTTTTGTACTGTCTTTGTCTGGTTTTGGTATGCAGCTAACACCAGCTTGATGAAATAAATTAGGACAGGTTCCTTCCTATTTTACTTTCTGGAAAAGATTTTGTAGAATTGAAGTAAATTCTGCTTTATTCTTTTTTATTCTCCAAAGACACTATTTGGGCCTGAAGATTTCTTTGTTAGGAATTTTTTCACTACCAATTAATTCAATTTATTTAGTAGCTTTGGGCTATGAAAATGATCTATTTCATATTGGGTGAGCTGTAGTAGTTTGTATTTTTGAATAGATCTGTCCATTTCATGTAACTTGTCAAATTTGTGTGTGTAGAGTTGTTCATACCTTTTTTATTAACCATTTGATGCCTCCATGGTCTGTAGTGATATGCCCTGCTTCATACCTGATATTAATAATTTGTGTCTTCACTCCTTTTTTCTTTGTCAGTCTTGCTAGAGAGGTTTGTTGATTTTATTGATCTTTCAAAGGATCAACTTTTTATTTCATTGGTTTCCTCTACTGTTTTTCTGTTTTAAATTTCATTATTTCTGTGATTAATTTTATGATTTTCTTCCTTCTGCTTGCTCTGGTCTTATTTTTTTCTTCTTCTGTATGTTCCTGAGATGGGAGCTTAGATTATTGGTTTGATACTTTCCTCCTTTTTCTAGAGCATGCTTTCAGTGCTATAAATTTTACTCTCAGCACTGCTTTAGCTGTGTCCCACAAAAATTCTTGTTGCATTTTCATTTACACTTAGTTCAGTGTACTTTTTAATTTCCTCTGAGACTTTCTCTTTGATTTATGTATTATTTAGAAGTGTGTTATTTAGTTTCTAAGTGTTTGGTCATTTTTTCCATTTTCTTTCTGTTATTGATCACTAACTTGAGTTTATTGTGGTCAGGAGAACACACTCTGTATGATTTCTTTTAAATTTGTTGAAGTTTATTTTATGGCCCTGGATCTGATCTATTTTGGGATATGTTACACAGACAATTGAAAAAACTTATGTATATTCTGCTGTTGTTAGGCACAGTATTCTATAAATGCTGATTAGATTTTTGTGTTTTTGTTTTGTTTTGTCTGTTTGTTTGTTTTTTAGATGGAGTCTCGCTTTGTCACCCAGGCTGGAGTACAGTAGCACGATCTCAGCTCACTGCAACCTCCCCCTCTTGGGTTCAAGCGATTCTCCTGCCTCAGGCTCCTGAGTAGCTGGATTACAGGCGTCCACCACACCTGGCTAATTTTTGTATTTTTAGTAGAGGCAGGGTTTCATCATGTTGGTCAGGCTGGTCTCAAACTCCTGACCTCAAGTAATCCACCCACCTCAGCCTCCCAAAGTGCTGGGATTGCAGGCATGAGGCACCGTGCCCAGCCTGTATCTCCTTATATAGCTTTTTCAATGGTTTCTTTTGGTATTGTGTTACATATACATATCATAGTCTACTGCTGCCATCAATTTTTTAAAAATTGTACTCTGTGACAGATAGACCATCATTTTATCAGTACACATGAAGTGTAGAAACCTTAGCCTCCCTTTATGTCTTTTTATCCTCCCCTTATTATATTTTTCTTAAATATTTCCTTTTCACATTTAGAACCACCTCAGACAGTATTATAATTTTTGCTTCAGTTATCAAACAAAATCTAAAATACTCAAGAGGAATCTTTACCCATATTTCTGCTTACCACGTTTTTTTGTTCTTCCTGCCATTCCAAGATTCCATCTTTTATCATTTCCTTCTGTTAGAAAACTTTCTCTAGCCATTCTGTTAGAGTAGGTCTGCTAGTGATAAATTTTCTTAGTTTGACTTTATGTTCACTGAGCATGTTTTCATTTCCCCTTCATTTTGAGGATGTTTTCCTTGGATATAGGATTCTCAGTTAACATCTTTCAACACTTGAAAACTGTTATGTCACTTCCTTCTGCCTCCATGGTTTCTGATAAGAAATCCACTGTTATTTGAATGATTTTCTCTTATGAGTAAAGTATTATTTTTCTCTTTGCTTTGAAGACTTTTTTCTTTGTTTTTAAAATTCTGAAGTTTGCTCAACATATGTCTTGACATAAGTTTCTTTGGTTTTATCCTATTTGGATAAAACTTTTACAATCTGCTTTAAAAATCTATAGGGGTTTTGTGGTATTTTGCCAAATTTGGGAAATTTTCACGTATTGATTCTGTAAGTGCTTTTTCAGCTCTGCCCTTTATCTCCTCTTCACTCCAATGACAAAACGTTTTATTTTTTTGTTATGGTCCCACAAGTGCAGAGACTATTCATATTTTTCTCAGTGTTTTTTCTCTCTGTTGTTCACATTGATGATAATTTGGGTAATTTCTCTATCTTCAGACTTGCTGGTTTTTTTCCTCTTTTTCCTTCATTTTCTTATCGAGCCCATTGAGCTTATTACTTTCATTATGGTATTTTTTCATTCTAAAATTTTCATTTGGTTCTTCTTTACACTTTCTATTTCTTTACTACTTTCTGTTTTCATTTGTTTCAAAAATGTTTATAATTGCTTTTTAATGATGGCTCCTTTAAAATCCTTGCTAGGTAATTCTAACATTTCTGTCATCTTGGTGTTGGCATCTGATGATCACTTTCTTTTTATTCAGTTTGAGATCTTCATGGTTCTTGGTATGATGAATAATTTTCTATTGAAACCTGGACATTTGGGGTATTAAGTTACGAGATTCAGGATCTTACTTAAGTTTTCTATTTTAGCGACTTTCTCTGACACTGCTGGGGCAGGAAAATGGGGGAGAGGCACTATTTTATTGCAGCGAGGTGGAGATGGAAGACCAGGCTCTTCACCTGGCCTCCACTGACACCTGAGATTGGGGTTCCTTATCACTGCTGGGCTGGGGTGGGAGTTCTAACTCCACTGTGCCTCCACCGACAACCTCCTGGCTTGGTGGGGTAGGGTTGCTTCTTACTGATCTCTACATGGCCACCACAGGCACCAAGTGGGTGAATGGCCTCTTTACTCTGTAATGACGAAAAGCCCTGACTCTCTGTAAGTCCTGACGCTACCCCAGTGGGGAGCAGGAGACGCAACTTCTTACAGCCTGTTAAATGTTTAGGCTCCTGATTTGATCATTGCTGGTATGGAGGTTACAAGATTTTTGTTTTTTTCACAACGGTTGTCAACAGTAAAGTAGTTAATTTCTAAAATGTTTCTGTTTGGTCAAGCTGCCCTTTCTTTGGTTGTCTGGCTAGAGAGAAAATACTTTTGTTGGAGCTTTTTTAGTCTGCATTCATCAGCATTTCCAGATTGTCAGTTTCTTCAGCACCCATTTTTGGATATATAAGGCAAAAAACAACAACAGCAACAACACCATAAAACAAAAAAAAATCACAGGAAGTTCAACCCCTTGTTGTTCCTCAAATCCTAAGGTCACTAGCTGGTCTGCCTTCTCTCAACCCTCGATTTTCTTTTCTTTCTTTTTTCTTTTTTCTTTTTTTTTTTTTTAACTTTTGTTTTAGGTTCGGTGTTGCATGTGAAGGTTTGTTACATAGGTGAACTCGTGTCATGGGGGTTTGTTTTACAGATTACTTTTCATTGAGGTATTAAGCCCAATACCCAATAGTTATCATTTCTGCTCCTCCCACCTTCTACCCTCAAGTAGACCCCAGTGTTTGTTGCTCCCTTGTTTGTGTTCATGAGTTCTAATCACTCAGTTTTTACTTATAAATGAGAACATGTGACATTTGGTTTTTTGTTTTTCTGTTCCTGCATCAGTTTGCTAAGGATAATGGCCTCCAACTCCATCCATGTTCCCACAAAAGAAACAATCTTGTCCTTTTTTATGGCTTCATAGTATTCCATGGTAGATATGTTATCACATTTTCTTTATCCAATCTGTCACTGATGGGCATTTAGGTTGATTCCATGTCTTTGCTATTGTGAATATTACTGCAATGAACATTTGCATGCATGAGTTTTTATGGTAGAATGCTTTATATTTCTCTGGGTATATACCCAGTAACGGGATTGCTGGGTTGAATGGTAGTTCTGCTTTTAGCTCTTTGAACCCCTCAGTTTTCTTATGCTTCTTTTATATATGATTTCTAGGCTACGTTTCTTGAAGAGTGGAGAGAAGCACATCTTTATCTTCCTGGAAACAGAGTCACAATGCAGCCTTTGAGACTGGCTTCTTGCACTCAGTATAATGCCTTTGAGATTCATCTATGTTGTTGCATGTATTAAGAGTTTATTCCTTTTTACTGCTGAGTAGTCCACTGTATATTCCAGTTTGTTTATGTGTGCATCTGTTGAAGGAAATTTTGATTGTTTCCAGTTTGGGAGACTATGAATAGAACTGCTATAAATATTTTTGTACAGGTTTTTGCAGGAACACAAATTTTCATTTCTCTAAAGTAAATATCCAGCAGCAGAATTACTGGGTTGTATAATAAATTTATGCTTAAACTTTATAAGAAACTGCTAAACTGTTTTCCAGAATGGCTACATCATTTTTCATTCCCACCAGCAGCATTCCCACCAGCAGCATATGACATTTTCTGTTACTCCACATCCTTGCTCACATTTGGTATTTTTAGTGTTTTTATTTTATCCATATTAACAAATGTGCAATAGTATTTCATTGTGGTTTAATTTGCATTTCCCTAATAGCTAATTCTGTTTAACACTGTTTCATGTGCTTATCGCCATCTATACATCCTCTTTGGAGAAGTGTCCGTTTGAGGCTTTTGCCCTTTTTTTTTCTTTTTCTTTTTTTTTTTTTTTAGACAGAGCTCTCACTCTGTTGCCCAGGCTGGAGTGCAGTGGCGGGATCTCACTGTAACCTCTGCCTCTTAGCTTTAAGGGATTCTCCTGACTCAGCCACCCCAGTAGCTGGGATTACGGGCGCGCATTACCACACCTGGTTAATTTTTGTATTTTTAGTAGAGACAGGGTTTCACCGTGTTGGCCAGGCTTGTCTCAAACTCCTGACTTCAGGTGATCTGCCCACCTTGGCCTCCCAAAGTGCTGGGATTACCAGCATGAGCTACTGCGCCCAGCCAGTTTTCTGATTCTTGATCCTTTGTATGAACCTCTTTTTCTCTCCAAAAGATTATTAGTTTTTTTTTTTTCCACAGTGTTCTGAAATTCAACAATAAAGTGTGTTGGTATGAGATTTTGTTCACTCATTGTAGTAAAGATCTATGTCTTCTTTCATTCTGAAGACATGTGCTTCAGCTTTGGGAAATATTCTTGCATTATATCTTATCATAGCCTCACCTCAGGTTTTACTCTTTTCTCTTTTAGAAACTCCAGTTAAGCTGATGTTGGTCCTCTTGGGCTGATTCTTTAAATTTATTGTATTTCCCTCTGTTTTCATTTTCTTTGTCCTTTTGTTCATTTGAGTTCCTATGATATTTTCTTGATTTTGTCCTCTAATCTTTCCAGTAAATTTAAAAAAATTTAATGTCATATTCTTAATTTGCAAGAGTTCTTCTCTCTATCCACTTGCTCTTGTTTCATGGCTGTAAAACCTCCTCTGATTCTCCTGAAAAGCTGAATTAACTATTTCATATGTTTTATTTTGTTCTCTGTATTTTTTTTTTTTTTTTTTTTTTTTTTTTTTTGAGACGGAGTCTTGCTCTGTCACCCAGGCTGGAGTGCAGTGGCCGGATCTCAGCTCACTGCAAGCTCCGCCTCCCGGGTTCACGCCATTCTCCTGCCTCAGCCTCCCGAGTAGCTGGGACTACAGGCGCCAGCCACCTCACCCAGCTATTTTTTTGTATTTTTTAGTAGAGACGGGGTTTCACCGTGTTAGCCAGGATGGTCTCGATCTCCTGACCTCGTGATCCACCCGTCTCGGCCTCCCAAAGTGCTGGGATTACAGGCTTGAGCCACCGCGCCCGGCCTGTTCTCTGTATTTTTTTGTTTGTTTGTTTGTTTGCTTTTGTTTCTGTTTCTGTTTTGAGACAGGGTCTCACTCTGTCGCCCAGGCTGGAGTGCAGTGGCAAGATCATGATGTTGGCTTACTGTACCCTCTGCTTCCTGGGCTCAAGCGATCCTCCGGCCTCAGCCTCCCTGATCCTCCAGCCTCAGCCTCAGCTGGGAATACAGGCGTGTGCCACCACACCTGGCTAATTTTTGTATTTTTGGTAGAGATGGGATTTTGCCGTATTGCTCAGGCTGGTTTTGAACTCCTGAGCTCAAGCGATCTGCCCTCCTTAGTCTCCCAAAGTCCTGGGATTATAGGCATGAGCCACCACACCCGGCCCTGTTTGCTGTATTGTATCCATTTCTTCCACTTCTCTGCACTTAGAACCAGTTCTGTCTCTCTCCCTCTACTGCAGTATGCTCAAGGACCATAATCAGCTGACTCCTAGAGGTTTTCATTTATCAGATTGATTTACAACACTGACAGGTAACCAGGAGGAATGAAGTCCAACATGAATTTGGCCCCCATCAGATGTGTAGAGGAGCCAGGAGATGAGGGTCAAGAGAGGGAACAACTGACTAATAATAACGCACCCCAAGAAAATTCACATGCTTGGTAGTATTCACCAGCTTTTTCTGCTCCTGGCTCCTGGGGAGAAACATGTCTCCTGCTAGTTCTGAGGCAAACCCAGTGCCACTGGACTCCCAGGGACACAGGCATGTCACCCATGCTCATGGGCTTGATTGTGTTTCAATGGCATTCCTATTTCCCTGTCTCCAAAGGTACCTTCTGTTGTACCTGTGTCCCAGCTGCAGCTCTGCTTATGAGACTCCTGGAAGTGGATGCCCTGTTGCCAGCCACGTCTCCGAGGTTACTTACTACAGCAGCCACACCATTTTCTGCCCATTTTCTTCCAAGCAAAGAAGCCCTGAGCCATTTAGCACTCATAATTGTCCTTTACACCTCAGTCCACCCATACTTTTATTATTATTGTTGTTGTTGTTGTTGTTGTTATTTTCTCTATTTAATTACAAGGAGAAATCAACAAAAACAACTATTCTTTTTCTCAATCACTTTACTTATTTTTGTTATCAGTACTGAACAATTCCCAGCCATTATATTATTGATGTATCCCCTTGCCCATTCTCTTTCTTCTCTCTGAATTCTGGACGGTTTCTCGCATGCCACTAGAAGCCCACACACAAGGGCCCTCTGCTTTTCTTTGCAGAAGGCCACTCAGTGCACACAGGAGCAACCCGACAGTGCAGGTCACGTGTGTCCTCAGGGTCCTTTGCTTTTAAGAATGTGTAGAATGTCAATGAATTATTTTTATTCTTTATGAGATACCTGTAGAGTTCAATGCTTATTTTGTCATTGCTTTCTTTCTTGAGATGCACATCAGCATTGTGCATCTCAGAGTGAAACCTCCCACAAGAGCTTCATCCACTGGTCCTATTTGTCCAATAACAAGATGGATGGAGAGTATAAAAAGATGCCTTGTGCTTATAGTAACAATGTTGATGATGAACTAGGACACACATGAAGACCTTCCCCTGCCACTCACCTCCATGTGATGAATTTGGGGACATAGTTTGACGTGAGTCCCCTGGAAGGACCAGGAGATGTGGAAGTCCAAGATGAGATTCAAACTGGGCTCCCCTACCACCTCCTCACACCTCAGTCCAGATAAAACAAGGGCGGCCTTGATCAGAAGAACCTAGGGCTTCTACCAGAAAGTGCTAGGAGGGAAGCGATGGAGCCAGAGGATGCAACTCACGTGGATGAGACCCATTTGGCCAACGAACAGCCTAAGAATGTGAGTGGAAGCTCATCCCTAGTGTGTAGGGGTATGCAGTCAGCCACAGTCTTAGGCCCAGCCCAGCCTCAGCCTCACTGATGTCACTTTGGTGCTGGATTTGTGAGGACAAGGGACACCAGATCCTGGCTGCCTTGCCTCTTTCTCCCTCCACTCTCCATTGCCTCCCTGAGTCACTGCTCAACAATAACCACTTCAAAGTGGAAGCTACAGCAGCCCCAACTTTGGGCTTGTTGTCAGACCTGTCCAGTTCAGATGATGTAGACATTCGAACTGCCATCCTTTTGGCTTCAAGTCATTTGATTGGGCTTTTCTTCAGGACTTATACTCCCTTTACGCATCCTAACTGCTCAGAGTGTGCTGAGAGAAATCATTTTTTCAGGAGTCAGTTGAGATGAGGGTCGGAGAGCAAGAGGGGTCAGTGTGTCCTCTGTGGACCTGCTGTGATGTGACCAGGAGGAGGCCTCACCCAGAAGCAGGCAGAGGCAAGAAAGGGCACCCTGGGAAGGGGCATGTGGGGCCGTCATGCCCTCCTGTTCCTCTACAAGGTGGCCCCAGCCTTTGAGTTTGGACTAGGAGACCTGGCCCTTTTGGAAGCAGGATGCTGACACTATGGTTATTAAAAGTTGCCCAGTGTGCCTGCCATTATACCTGACCTCAATCCCCTTGCTTTGGTTAATCCAGTCACTTGTCTCATCTTCAGTATATGCTCCAAAAACCCTGTAATTAGTTCCCTTGGGAAACCTTGGGTTCCAGATGCCCCAGTAATTCTTTCAGGGTTCTGAGGGCCATAAAACCAGCAAACTGAGGGAGAGGCAGGCTAACGATTCCTCTGAGTGTCAGGCAGATCTGGTTTTTCCTTTGACATCTCTTCTATCTCAGAGTACATCTTGCTTACCTTGCTGGCCACATATTGTTAAAGGGATCTGTGCTAGTTTTTTTCTTACTCCATTTCTAGATTTTTTTTTCCCAGACCAACTCAACACATGAGAAGATTAAGCCAGTATCCAAGGTCAAGGCGGCACCCCCAACAGCCTGATGTGTATGTGGGCAAAAGTTCTAGAAAGGATAGCCAGTCCTCCCCTGCCCTGCTGTGGCCTGTAGAAGACTCTTCAGCAAAGCAATACCCCTAGCTCCACCTTACCCTGGGCCTGACCTCCAGCCCAATCCCAACAAGTACATATGGAGCCACAGATCATAGTCAAAACGTGCTGGGCTTCCTTCAGTGACTGGCTGTGCATAGTCACAGAACAGAGCTGCAGAAAAGGGCCAGTTTCTATCCATCTGAATTTTGACATTTGTTTGCAATTCAACCTTGAGTCCAAACTACTCACAACGTCAGTTTCTTCATATGAAGATGAGGGAACTTATCTCCCTAAATTTTGGTTTCCAGTGAGACACATGATCCAGTTTGAATCGTATTATTATTAATTAGCCGTGTGCCTGATTTCTACTTTTTATTTATCCTTAAGATTGCCCTCTCATTGTGGTTTTAATTTGTATTTCCCTGATAATTAGTGATGATGAACATTTTTCATATGTTTTCTGGCCATTTGTATATCTTCTTTTGAGAATTGTCTATTCACGTCTTTTGCCCATTTTTTGATGGGATTATCTGTTTTTGTTTGTTTGTTTCGTGCTGATTTGTTTGAGTTTCTTGTAGATTCTGAATATTAGTCCTTTGTCAGATGCAGAGTTTACAAATAATTTCTCTCACTCTGTGGGTTGTCTGTTTACTCTACTGATTATTTCTTTTGTTGTGCAGAAGCTTTTTAGGTTAACTGGGTCCCATCTATTTATTTTTGTTTTTGTTGCACTTGCTTTTGGGTTCTTGGGCATAAACTTGGAGGAACTTTTGAAAGCTCCAATTGCGGACAGTAGGTCCTGGGACCTGTAGGCTTTAACAGACGCCCAGGTGACTTCAATGGCCGGCCAGGTTTGGAAATCACAGGTTTCCAGGCTCACAGCCCAACTCCTCTGCCTGGCATAGAAGGCTCTCAGTGATCTAGCTCCCCCTGCCTTCCTCTCCTATTTCATTTCATGCCTCTTTCCTAACAGTTTTTGGAATTTTGTGGCCCAACAGTGCTGAAAGTCAACAGTATTCACACACATGATGTTATTTCACCTCTCTGCTTTAAGAGACAGTCATGCATCACATAATGACGTTTGGGGCGATGATGGAACATATATACAATGGGGGTCCCATAAGATTATAATAGATAGAAAAATTCCTAACCCCTTGTGATGTCATAGCCATGTTAAGTTCGCAGCGCAATGCATTGCTCATGTGTTTGTGGTGATGCTGGTGTAAACAAACATACCACATTGCCAGTTGTATAGAAGTATAGCACATATAACTACATATGGTATGTAACATTTGATAATGATAAAAATGATTATGTTACTGGTTTATGTATTTACAATACTATATGTTTTATTGTTAGAGTGTATTCTATTTATTTGGGGGAAAAAAAAAAAAAGGTTAACTGTAAAACAGCCCCAGACAGGTCCTTCAGGAGGGATGCAGAAGAAGGCATTGCCTCATAAGAGATGACGGCTCCAGGCATGTTATTGCCCCTGAACACCTTCCAGTGGGACAAGATGTGGAGGTGGGAGAGAGTGATATTGATGATCTACCCTGTCTAGGCCTAGGCTAATGTGTGTGCTGTGTCTATGCTTTTGATAAAAGGATTTTAAAAGTTAAAAAAATTAATAGAAAAAGGCTTAGGGAATAAGGATATACAGAAAGAAAATATTTTTGTATAGCTGTACAATGTATTCATGTTTTAAGGCTGTTGTTACAAAAGAATCAAGGTTTTTAAAAAATGTAAAAGTTTATAAAGTAAAAAATAACAGTAAGCTAAGGTTAATTTATTATTGAAGAAAAAAAAGTTCTTAAATAAATGTAGTGGAGCCTAAGTGTACAGTGTTTATAAAGTCTATGGTACCGTAATGTCCTAGGCCTTCACATTCACATACCATGCACTCACTGACCTGCCCAGAGCAACTTCCAGTCCTGCAAGCTCCATTCACGGTAAGTGCTCTATATAAGCGCACCATTTTATATCTTTTATACCATATTCTTACTGTACCTTTTCTATGTTTAGGTATGTTTAGCTACACACATCCCATTGCGTTACAATTACCTACAGCATTCAGTATGGTAATGCTCACAGACTCAAGTTATACCTTTCGGAATACTGTCGTGTTAAGATACCAAATATTGTAGGCAATTGTAGCACAGTGGTTAAGTATTTGTGGGTAGCCTAGGTGTGTAGAAGATTATACCGTCGAAGTTTGTGTACGTATATTCTATGATGTTCACACAATGATAAAATCGCCTAATGACATATTTCTCAGAATGTGTCCCATCATTAAGCAACAGGTAACTGTACTTCCCCTTCTTCCCACAATGTCCTCTTCTACCTTGTGCCCTGAAAAATCCCCATTTGTTCTTTCAGTTCCAACTCAGACACCAAAGAGTTTTTGCAGAATTATTCCACTTATGTAAAGTTCAAAATAGGCAAAACTAACCTATGCTTTAGTAGTCAGGAGAGTGGTTACCCCTTGATGATGGTGGCAGATGCTAGTCATGTTTCTTGATCTGGGTGCTAGTTACATGGTTTTACTCTAGTTTGTGAAAATTCGTTAACTGTGCAATCATGACATGTGCAGGGTTTGTACCAGTTCAGATGACTCTTCCTCCAGGAAGCCTTTGTGGATACCTCTTTTAGAGTTAATTCTGCCCCTTTACTGTTGCTTCTCTGTCTAGTTCTATGTTCTTTTTGGGTATTTAACACTCTGAATTACAATTCCTTTATTGACATGTCTGCCTCTCCATCTAAACTGGGAGCTACTTGAGGACAGGATCTGAGAATCCCCAGCACCTGCCAGCGCTCTCCTACATGCTCAACAGACGAGAAGGACTGAATGAAGGAGCAAAAGAAGGAAGAAAGCATGAGCTTGGGTGCAATGGCACTTGCTCCTTTTATCTTTCTTTTTATCAAGAATACACAATATGGTGCCTTTGAGCTGTTTTTAACCAACCAGGGCAAGAAATGTAAACAGTCTCCCTCACCGCCCCTCTCGTGCCTGAGAAGGATTGCCTGTGCCCCCGCAGCTGGGGATCTGGCCTCTGCAGCCCCTGGGGTGCTCTGCTGCGCTCTCAGTCCACCAAGCCGGTAGCCACCCCTCTGACCTCATCTCTTGTGTAAACGCCACAGTCCAGAAGGTTTCCCATGGGATCACTGAGTTGGCATCTTCTCACTGTCTTCTATTATTGCTTAGCTGGAGAAAACATTTCACTGCTCCAGGCAAGTCATAACAATAACAAAAAAAATTTTTTAAGGGCTTAAAGGACTAGGAGGAGTTCCTGTGGCCACTTCTGAGCTAAAAGCAGACTCACCACTTGACAATCGGGATGCCACCCCCTTCCTGCATCGTTCTCTACCTTCAGTCCTCCCTGTGTCGCCTCAGGTCCCACTTCCTGCAGGTACCCCAGGCTTTTTCCCTCTCTTTCTACTAGCAAGACCAGCAGCTGGGACAATGGCCACCTATAACTCAGTGTACACAAATATGGCTAAGTCTGAAGTAGCTCTGGTGTGGTGAAAAGAGTTCTGGGCTCAGAACCATAAACTCCAGGTCTCAGTTCTATCACTGTCACCTACTGCCTGGGAGTAAGTCACTCCAGCTCTCTTGACCTTGCTCTCCTTTTACATAAACCAAGACATAAACAGGGTATCTTGCCTATGGATTGCTAGGAGCATTCACAGTGAGATGAGGAAGCGCAAATACTTCCATATTGCTGTAAACCTCCATGCAAATATGAACAGTATTACAGGTCACGTGGACGGAAGGGTGTCTTTTCAAGGGGCAGTTGCACTTTAAACCTCACATCCTAAAGGAATTTCCAACATCATTGACTGAGGTGGGGAGAAATTGTGGGTCAGATGGCTTTCTGATAAGAGCACTCCAAGACAAAAGGAAATGGAAGTATGTGGAAGGTCACTCACCTCCTTCAGGGAGCTATATTTCCACATCCTGAGCATCCTGTCTCACTGGTTTTCAACAGCCTGTCCCTAAGGTCACAGGAGCCCTTCACTATGTAGTAAGGGCTATTCTCCAAGACATAGTTGAAGCTCCAGCCTCATTCAGTGGCCACCACTGATGGCCCACCCCTGCCTACTGCTCCTCTAAAGGACTGCTAAAATTCCCTGCACACACCTGTCTCACAGGTGCTGAAGCCAAACCAGATGGGCAGGAAAACACACATTCGCCCGTCAACATCCCATGTCATTGGATTCGAATGGTAAAAGTGAGTTTGGGGAAGCCATTGACAGCTAAGGGCCTTCAGCTCATCAAAGGGAAAAAACAAAAATTCCTAGTATCTAATCTAAGTCTTAACATAGGATATTTTCAGCTTCCCTTTGAGTTAACTTTTATAGGGTATATATGCCCAAGGAATCCCAGGTGAAATTGTAGTGCAATTGCATAGGAATATCTGTTGGAGTGAGGGCTGAGACATATTCCTGTGATGTTAGCAAGTTTGTTCCCTGAGCATCTAGAGGGGAAACAGAAGATATTCATCCTCAGATGCTCACAGCCACTGACACAGCACCCAGTAACATGGTGGCAATGAGAATGGTATTGCTGTTTGATAGGTTTGGGATGGAATCCTGGCTCTGTCATTTATTCAGGGTGGGACCTGGTGACCCTTGGAAAATTTAGAGTTAGGTGCCACTAACTCAGTTTCCTCAATTATACAATAGTAATTAAAATGCCCACCTCATAGTGGAACTTCGTGAATTAAAGAAAGATGATGCATGCAGAGTGCTTACCAGTGACTGGCAGGTAAAAACTCACTAAATGGTAGTTGTTTTAATATTCTGCTTCAGAACTCATTTTGTAGCAAGTGGCCATTTACATAAGGACACAAACGAACATAAGCATAAGTTAAATTCCATTTTCATCCTCCAAATATCTATTAGGAAAGGAAGCGGGGACACCTAAGCAAAAGGTGTATTAAACAATATGGTTTCTTATCACTTCATTTAGGGCATGGTACAAGCTGAAGGTGAAAAGTATCTATGGGGGTGCATTCTGATAGCCTGTCATTCTCACCTAAGAAAATCAGATCCTCCCAAGTGGGGGAAGAACAGAACTTCCAAAGATGGTCCCAGTCTAAGCCACCTACACCAAGTAAAGAGATGTTCTAAAGTTGCAGCCAGTCCTAAGAAATAGCCACATTGACTATCTCTTATGGGGCCACCTGGTATCATCTTGATTCTTAATGAGAATGACCAGTCATTCAGCGACTGGGCTCCCCATGCATAAGTAACCTCCCAAACTTCTAAAAACATCTCGCTAAAAGAGAACTGAACTCTTATATTTCAACCACAGCATAGGCACCTAATCCCACCTACCAAATTATAATCATTTTGCATCAGCCATTTCCATACTTGTGGCCTGTAAGTTTCATTACTTTAGGGGATAGTCAAGTAACAAAGAAAGAGAGTTTCTTTATAAGAAGGCCTCCTTTATGGAGCTTCTAGCTCAGAAAAGCAGTCATCCTGCCAAGATCCTACTAGAGTATATAGTTCATAAATGTTTATTGAGCAATTGACTGATTCATTGATTCATTAATTTAGTTACTCAATAAATGCATGCTGGGCACTTACTTCTGTAAGGCTCAAAGGCCAGAGATGATTAAGAGACAGTTCCTGATCTAAAGAAACTTAAAATCTAATGGAAGAATATAAAAAAGCTGACAATAATATTAGGAAGAACAAAATACATGCTCTAGACGAGCTGCAAGTGAATTGCTGTGGAAGCGCAGTGGGAGGAGCAGTTTCCCGGCATAGAGAAAACACTCAATAAGATGCTGGTAAATGAAGGCTGATGGAGCTGGTGAGTGCTTGGCTACTGGTGAAATACTGGCTCCCAGACATGCTCTGCAAAGCAGCCTCATCTTGGCCCACTTCACTTCTGCACCACCTCTGCCCACCACAGACCCCTACCTGAGGCCTTGTGATGGGCTCTGCCCTTAGCAGAGCTGGCCTGACTCCTTGCAGCATTCTGAGCTCTGCCTCTCTCTATTGAATGCAGGCCAAGCATTGCTCTTCCAGCATCGTCCACATGCCACATCACTTTGCAAAGCCTGCATCTTACAGGCTAAGCTAATAACCACCAAGGGATCTTACGCAGGAGGCTCAGGTTGCAGAAAAATTGGGTCAGTTCTGAGCCCTGTTGTGACTAATCTTTTCTACCTTCTATTAAATGAGGATCTTATCAATCTGGGGGCTTCTTTTGCTTTGCATAGGAAATTGAATAGAGAGAAGTACAAGACAGGCAAAAGGGAAAGGAGTGAAATATATAGCAGCATCAGGAATTTTGTCAAGAGACATAGAAGTGCCCAGCCGTTGATAGTTTCTCTGTTGTACAAATAGAAGCAACCTGCTGACTTAACACAATAAAATTCCAGGGGCATTCTGTGATGTTTCATAATCATAATGTCTGGGACTTGTCAGTTTTGAGAGTCCCAAAGTTTTAGTCTAATGGCAAAGTGGAACCAAAGCGGACCCTTTGAAAGAGGTGATCTCAGCAGCCCGGTGGGTCAGGAGAGCAGGGTGTGGCCCAGGGGACCGTGGGAAGGGTCCCCTCAAGGCATTGGCACAGGACAGAGGAAGGGCCAGGGTCTGCAGGGAGAGGTCTGGATTTGGGTCCTGGCTCTCTACAAACCAGACATAAAACCTTAGATAAATCACTTCACCTTTGTGAACCTCTGCCTTCTCGTATTTAAAATGGAAGTATTAGCCGGTCCACGTGCAGTGGTATTGATATTTACAACTAATTGATCACAAGCAGTTACAGATTTCTTTGTTCCTTCTCCACTCCCACTCCTTCACTTGACTATCCTTGGAAACAAAGAGAGAGTAGACCGGAAGCGGTGGCTCATGCCTGTAATCCCAGCACTTTGGGAGGCTGAGGCGGGTGGATCCCTTGAGGTCAGGAGCTTGAGACCAGCCTGGCCAACATGGTGAATCCCCGTCTCCACTAAAAATATTTAAAAATTAACCAGGCATGGTCGTGGGGGCCTATAATCCCAGATACTAGGGAGGCTGAGGCAAGAGAATCACTTGAACCAGGGAGGGGGAGGTTCAGTGAGCCGAGATCGCGCCACTGCACTCCAGCCTGGGCGACAGAGTGAGACTCCATCTTGAAAGAAAAAAAAATAGGAGTAGTAAGATCTTCTCTGACAGGATGGTTCAGAGACATAAACACCATGAAGTCATTTTCCGGAAGACAGAAATCAGCAGTGCAATGAGGATTTAAACACAGTGAATTTATAGGCCCAAACCATAGCTCTAGATAGGGTTAGCAAACATGAAGAAACCAGTTTTCCTTTTCTTCATTTTTTGAGAATTGACTATTTGTCATCTCTTGAGACTTCAAGTTCCTAAAATGGCAATTAAGTATAATCATAATGACCATTTATTGAGCGCATGCTCTGTGCCCCACAGGCCCTGTGTTAACTTCTCCATAGGTATTAACTCATGCAATCCTCACAACATTCCTATGAGATAGGAATTTCACAGATAAATAAAGAGTTAGGTTAGAGAGGTAATTTTCCCAAAGTTACACAATTAGAGGCAGAGGCCACATTGGGACCCAGAGCTAAATCTTCTTCAGGGCTAGTTTTGATTTTAAAAACAGAGGCAAGAAGATGGCCCATTCCTTTCCTAGGTCATAAAGAACAGAATCCTGAAGTCTCTCCTTTCCTTACCCTCTTCCTGGGACTTTTACCAGAGTGAGAATGGAGAAAAACCAAAGCTTGAAGCTTATGGGTTCCAGCTCTTCACTGATGCCATTGCTCGCTGCTACCCTGGCAGCAGGCAATAATTGTAATTGTCATTCCAGGAGCCACATTTATTGAGCAGCTGCTAGCTTTGCTCGGCATTCAACCCTCATCTCATTTAACCTGTTTGTCCTGCTCTAGAACTTCCCCTACTTTACAAGTGAGTAAACAGATCAGATCGTGCTCTGAGCCTTACAATGTAAAGTGACATGGCCCCTCTTGTTTCTGCTGTATTCACTTGAGACTCAGAGCCCATTAATTCTGTAAATGTTGGTTATGCAGCCCACCCGATGCCAACATGAACAGCTAGGGGAAGAAAGCTGGTTTCCGGAGACTCACCACGGGCAGCCTGCATCTGTCTTTCCAAATTGCTTTGAGATGAGCTGAATTCAGACCCCTCCCCCTAGTGTGGTTATGGTAGTGGGAGATCGGAATGGAAGAGAAGGAAGGCTGAACAGTTTCCTCCCACCTAGGAGTGGGGTGGACTGAGCCACTGTGCAGATCGAGGAGCCGCACACAGTGCTTTCAGGCCAGAGCAGGCTCTCTTCCCTCAGGACATACTCACTCCGCAGCAGATTCCTGAGATTCCACATAGTTCTTTGGCAAGGCCTTATCCTGCTGACCTCTCAGCCCAGGCTGCCCAGGGGCAACCACCCACCACTCCCAGAAGGAGCCCTGTCTCAGTCAAGGCCTCTGAGCTCACTCTGCTTGTCTGCTTGCTAGGGCTAAAGCCTTAGTGTGGTCAAACAGTGTAGCAGATACGGAAGGTGAGGCAGGGAGAAAAGAAGGAGAGGAAGGAAGGGGAAGGGGAAGAAGAAGAAAGGGAAGGAGGGAGGGAGAGGGCTTTGGAAGCGGTGCAGAGGGAAAGGAGGTCAGGCAGAAAAAACAGAAGCTGCGTGTTGATGTCCAGTCTCCCTGCCCAGATGGGGCAAGAGAACAGGCCCTCGCCATGTATCTCTGAGGCCCAAGCTGGACATGAGAACACGTAGGCCTGGTCTTGGGGTGGAAACTCACGCAGTTCCAGAGGGGTGAGATGTTAATACAGTCAGAACTGAAACTAGAAGGCCTGGACCAAAGCACCAGGTGCAGACAAGGAAGGACACGAGGCTGAAGCCAAGATTCAAGGCAGTGGGTGGGGAGTTGACATGCAGGAGCCTGGGTGAGGGGAGGGTGGAGAGGCAGAAGGAGGTTGAGACAGAAACTTGAGAGACTCCTCCAGTGGAACCTGGGGCTGGGGAGGGCTGTGTCCTGAGTGGGACGGAGCAGGTTGTCTCACTGTCCCTTCCTGCTCCTGCCCCCTTCCCTCCTCAGAGCAGCCCACCTAGTCCAGCTCGAAAGCAGAGTCGCAAGTGGGCACCTGATTCCTTCCTCCCTGTGCTGAATGAGAAGGCAGATTCAGCCCTCCTTATCCATTCTGTAAGAATGCATGCAGAGGCGCCTTCTTGGGCACAGCCCCACTTACCACTTACCAGAGCTTGCTTGTAAGTCCTCCCTGAACTATTGCCTGCCCCGAAGAATCACCCAGAGCCATGCTGATACAGCCACAGCACCAGCGCCATTGCAGATGACCTCGTGTTTTATCTCATGCCCAGGCTCAATCAAACAGAGACACAGTAAGTTCCTGAAGTGATGGGAACGCGTACAGAACAGCACTCAGAGTTCCAGAAGCTAGTTATTTTCATCAAAACAAACAATCCTTATTTATTGCCCACAGGACAAGGCCTGGTTTTGAGCAGGCTTCCCTCCCTCCTGTCCACCCTCAGCATACAGACACACCCTCCCTCTCCACCTCTGTGCTGGCGTGGGTCCGAAACCCACATGCTGACCTGGCTGCCTGAGATCCACCCCACACTGCCTCCCACGCGCCAACCTTTTCAAGTCCCTAACCATTCCCACCAAAATTAACCCAAGCCTCCCTGAGCCCAACTGGGAGTTTCCAGAGGGGAAATAATATTAACTAGCTGAGGGTCCCACTAGACTCCAGCCATTGGAATAGCTTTACAAACGTTCTATCTTCAGTCCTTACAGCAGTTCTTTGGGGAATTGTGTCAGGAGGAACTTAAAGCTCAGAGAAGTTAAAGACTGCATCCAAGATCACACAGCAAAAAGCGCCAGTGCCGATATCTCAAAGCATTTTTTTTTCACTCAGCTTGTCCAATTTTTAACATTTTTCTGAAGTCTAAACTAAGTTAGATGGGGATGGACTTTATTCAATTTTGTATGCCCTAGAGCTGGCCTACTGCTCAGTAGGTAAGAGGTAGAACATCAATGTTGAATTAATGAATAGATGAATAAATGAACGAATAAGAGACACTACATATGTTGAAATGAACCTTGATGATGATAAATGAAGATGTTAGTCTTCTCAGACAACATCCGTATGTATTTGTATGCTGAGGACAATTCTGAAACAAAGGTCCTATTTTAGTTTGTGTCTTCCTTACCAGGTCTTAAAAAATGGGCTTGGGCTGGGTACAGTGGCTCATGCCTGTAATCCCAGCACTTTGGGAGGCCAAAGTGGGAGGATTGCTTGAGCCTAGGAGTTCGAGACTAGCCTGGAAAATACAGTGAGATTCCATCTCTACAAAAAAAAATTTTAATTAACCAGGCATGGTGGCATGTGCCTTTAGTCCCAGCTACTTGAGCGGCTGAGGTGGGAGGACCCCTTGATCCCAGGAGGTTGAGATTGCAGTGAGCAGTGATCGTGCCACTGCACACTAGCCTGGGCAACAGAGCAAGATCCTGTCTCTTAAAAAATAAAAATAAACCAAAAAACAACAAACTGAAGCCTGTTCAGAGGAAAATATCAGGATTAAAAGGAGCCCCACAGTGATATATCAGGAAGAACCATTGTTAGTACTGTTAGAGAACAGAACATTCTGTCCCCAAATATTTGAAAGCTGGGTAAGGGTGTGTGGAAGAGGAAGAGGTTCTAATTCCTGTTCTCTCCATGAGAACTAGGATCAGGTCGGGCACGGTGGCTCACATCTGTAATCCCAACACTTTGGGAAGCTGAGGCTGGAGGATCCCTTGAGCCCAGCAGTTTGAGATCAGCCTGGGCAACATAGTGAGTAAGACCCTGACTCTATTTTTTAAAAATTATTTTAAAAAATGAAAAAAGGAGTAGGATCAAAAAGTGAAAATGTGGTGGGGCTGACCTATCATCAACATATTTGATTTCATGCATTCATTCAACGACTTTTTGGGGGGCACCTCCTGCAAGTGAGGCACAATTGAAGGTGTCTAAAGAAGAAATCTTATCTAAATTGCAATGCCTCTAAGAAAAATTATACAAAATTTACTAGGGGCTTCTCTTAGGGCCTTGAAAAAGATCTATATGAGTAAGGGGCCTTGAAGCTTAGACTATCACTTTCACATTCAGTTTGCCTCTACCCTGTTCACTCCCTTAAGTAATCCTTAAATTTTATGATTCATGCTTTCATCAAAAACAAATATATGTATTTACATCCCCCTTTTCTTAAATAAAAATAAAATACTGTACTTGTTTTCCAACTTGAGTTAACATAGCCTCTAGATAGCTGCATAGCAGTACATATAATTATTCCTCATTTCTTTTTACAGCTGCATAATATTTCATTATGTGGATATACCATTGTTTATTCAAACATTTCCCTTTCGATGAACACTTGATTACTTTCTAATCTTTTACTGCTAAACAATAATCTAATGAATGACCTGGAGTGTCATCTTTTTAATATTTGTGCCAACAAATCTTTTGGATGGATTACTAGCTGTGGGATTTCCAAAGGGTCCATACATATGTAACTTTGTTAGATATTGCCAAATTCCCTTCCACGGGAGTTGTAGCTGAGGCCTCTCTTAATATCATACCAGCCTCTCCCGCCACCTGCTGCTGCTTCATGCACTGCCCATAAAGTGTGGCCCACAACCACCTCCAGAGTGGCCAGTATCTAGGGAGCACTCTGAGAAGAGGGAGAATCACAGAATCACACAGTGGCAGGTTGGGAAGGGCCCTGAGGTGGAGACACCTATATTACAGGGACATTGCTAAACTACTGCCATCCAAGGCTGCCTGGAGTCAACAAGCTTTGAGGATCTATCTCTGAGTTGGGAGATGATTAGTAACAATGTAACATTAATAATGATCTGAAAGACAATTATTATAAGATTAATAATTTGAAAGATTGGATGTAACAGAGGAGGACTGGGAAGGCAGGTAGCTGTGCTCAATGTGCCTCATGCCCACTGGGGCCTCCAGACCCCAAGCCCAGAAGAAAAGGGCCTCAGCTCTTCAGGGAGAGATCCTGTCCACCCTCTCAGTGTGTGTTCACATTCAAAACTGTAAAGTCAAACTAGCTGAGGGACAGCAGCTGCCCAGGACTTAGCTTGTTTATAGCACAAACTATAAATATGCCCCCCTCCCCACCCTACCCCTCCCTTGTGAAAATGGTGTAAAGAGAACAATGCAGCAGGATGGGCTATGTTGCCATCTGTGACTCTGTTCCTACAACAAATGCTTCACAGCTGCATGTCACCTGCCAGCTCCGTCAGCGCACTGGCACGCTTGAGCTGACGGCATTCGGGGTGCAGCTGGGGCAGGGCCAGTGGAATCCCAACCCTCTGTTAGGAAGGAAACCTCACCGCTTCTCAGGAATAGCTTGACAACAGGACAGCCCTCAGAGGTCACCCCAAATGCTCCTGAGACAATGAAGAACCATTCCATGACCAAAGAGGCTGTAGCGCGAGGCAGTGCAGGCAACCCTGGGCATCTGCAGCAGGTCCCTCCATAGTTTGCAGCAACATAAGGCTCTTTTTAAAGCTTTTAGACCACAGGGTACAGTTGGGAGCAACAACTTCCCACTCCAGCACAGAGGCATGTGAAATAGACCCATCAGAAACTGAGAGCAAGTACATTTCAAAATTTGGAAATTTTGGATGTACCAAATTTGGAAATTTCCAAATTTCCAAAACTTGGAAAACTTGGAGGACAAATTTTATGTCCACATTTTGTCACTGATTCTATTATTTCCAGGTCACTACTATTGTTTTTAAATGATTAGGGTCACACTCATTTCTTTCTTTTTTTTTTTTTTACTTTAAGTTCTAGAGTACACGTGCACAAAGTGCAGGTTTGTTACATATGTATACATGTGCCGTGTTGGTGTGCTGCACCCATTAACTCATCATTTACATTAGGTATTTCTCCTAATGCTATCCCTCCCCCCTCCCCCACTCCACACACTCATTTCTTTTTAATTGTTCCAGGTGGTCAGGGGCTTTGTTCTTCTCTGCCCTTCTTAGCTTAGCAGCCAGCCGGCTCTCCCTGCACTTGCACATTTGTAATCTGTCTGCAGCTCGAAAGAAAAGCCAATGGGCCCTCACCTCTGGCTGCTCCTACTCCTCCTGACTCCAGATTCATTTCAGGGTTGCTTGGGTAGATTTGCTAAAAGCTTAAGGAGAAACAATTAGGGAGGACTTCAGCTTGTCCTGGGCAGGAAAGGATTTGAAGAAACCATCCCCACATCTGGAACATGGCCTAACAATGGTAGAGCCTCTACCAAATGTGACTGTGGCGACAGCCTAGGAAGAAGAGGGTGCTTTTAAATCTCCCACTCCTTATCTGTACACCCACGTTCATAGCAGCATTATTCACAGCAGCCAAAAGGTGAAAGCAACCTGTGTCCATCAACAGAGGAATGGATAAACAAAATATGGTCTATACACACAATGGCGTATCATTCAGCCCTAAAAAGGAAGGAAATCCTGATACATGTTACAACATAGATGAAACTGGAGTGAAATAAGCCAGACACAAAAAGATAAAAACTATATGATTCTACTTACACGAAGTACCTAAGAGTAGTAAAATTCAAAGAGACAGAAGCAGAATGGCGGTTGTTGGGGCTGGGAGAGGAGAAAATGGGGAGTTTTTTTTAATAGGTACAGAGTTTTGGATTGGGAAGATGAAAAAGTTATGAAAATAGATGATGGTGATGGTTGCCCAACAATATGAATGTACTTAATGCCACTTAAAATTGTTAAAGTGGTAAATTTTACGTTATGTATATTTATATCATTAAAAAATAATCTTTTTTTTTTTTTTTTTTTTTTTTTTTTTTTTTTGGAGATGGAGTCTCACTCTGTCGCCCAGACTGCAGTGCAGTTGCATGATCTCGGCTCACTGCAACCTCTGCCTCCTGGGTTCAAGCAATTCTCCTGCCTTAGGCTCCTGAGTAGCTGGGACCACAGGCATGCATCACCATGCCTGGCTAATTTTTGTATTTTTTACTAGAGACGGAGTTTCACCATATTGGCCAGGCTGGTCCTGAACTCCTGACCTCAAATGATCCACCCTGCTTGGCCTCCCAAAGTGGTGGGATTACAGGCATGAACAACCACACCCGGTCACAAAAAATAAAAATTTAAAAAATAGATTTTTTAAAAAAGATTTATGCCAAGGCTCATTTAAAAGTACACTTGCTTTAAGGATTAATGCAACAATGAGTTTAAAATAAGTGTGTGATTTATCAAAAAAGAGGGTGAGTCTACAAAGGCATCATAAGACAAAAGTGAAGGAAACAAGGACAGATGAGGGCCCCGGGACAGGGCCTAACAGTAAGGAGAAACTCGAGGGAAGTAGGGTTAACTGTAAGGTATGACCTCATTTGAAGTAGCCTGGAGAAGTCAGTGAAAAAAAAAATCCTCATTCCTTCAGGCACTATTGTGACTTTGGGGGATCCAGACCTGTCTTGAGGGTTCTGGTAGCTACAGTTGGGATCTAAAGTTCAGATACATCATTTCCTTTCAATGGCTTGGCCATATGGATAGAAGAGTGAAGCATGGGAGCTGATGTGTTGATCTCAGGAGATTGATTGCTGGCTTTCTGTGTCCTTAAGCTCTTCATGGAGAGCTCAGCTGCCCCACCTGAGAGCCATCCCAGTCTAGAAGAGCAAACCCTCTTTTGACTCTCAACCCACTTGGTGTTTGCTTTTCTCTCCCGGTTCTCAGGTTCTTGCTTCTGTACCCAGGATGCTTTATCTGCATCTGGCTCCTTTGACTTGGAAAATCCCCAAATTCTAGCCTTTGGGGCTTCTTAAATGATCTTAGCTCCACCCACAAAACTCCTTGCTTTATTCTCTAGCAGAGAAGGACAGCATCTCCACTCCTACAGTGCAACTCCCACCTAGAAGAGGCAGAAAGAGCCTGCCCTCCAGGTCTTTTTGAGAAGCCACCCATGCACTGAGATGTTGAACGCTAGCGAGGTGGAGGGAGAGCACTGGCCCTTGCAGAAGCCAAGCCTGGAGAGATGGGCTTCCTCTACACAGAAGCAGAGTCCTGGACCTTCAGACCTAGAGGCTCTAAGATCAGGGGCCAATCTGGAATCATCTCTGCAGTAAAACACCTGGGCGTCAGTGATGGCAGTGGCTCCCTGCCTCTGTCATTACACCTGCCAGACTGCTCTCAGGGCAAGGGGCTCCCTTTGGCCTCCTAGTTCCTCAGCATTCACCTTCCCGCCCTGCCTGTGTCTTTCTCTGTTCCACATTAGAAATGGTTGCATTTCAGAGACTCAGAGACATCTAGCCTCAAACAGACCCAGGGAATCTGACCTATGAACCTCTGGGTGACTGCCCTGGCCCACGTTCTGCTGATTGCCCTCAATGAATAAATAAACTTTAGCCAAGGCTAATATAGTTGCTAAAGATCACTTACTCTACTAAAGATCTAACTTGACTTGTGGGTCCGTGTGACTACCATCTGCTTGGGGAAAGTGCAGAAAGTCATGCAGAGTTGATAAGAGCCCCTGCAAGAGAGGTGTCCTGTTAAGTCTCTCCCGCCTTTTCTCTATAGGCAACCCACCCAGAGTCTCACCCTTGACAGCTGAACTGGCTGTGAACCAGAAACCAAACACATAAACTTCCACACACACATGTACACACACATACATGTATGTGACTATACACACAAATATATACATTCAAATATACATACATAGAAATATAAATAAATATAAATATAAGTGTGTGTATATTTGTGTGTGTATGTATATGTATTATATATATAAGTATGTGTGTATATTTGAATGTATATATGTGTGTGTATGTATATGTATTATATATATAAGTATGTGTGTATATTTGAATGTATATATGTGTGTATGTATATGTATTATATATATAAGTATGTGTGTATATTTGAATGTATATATATGTGTGTATGTATATGTATTATATATATAAGTATGTGTGTATATTTGAGTGTATATATGTGTGTGTATGTATATGTATTATATATATAAGTATGTGTGTATATTTGAATGTATATATGTGTGTGTATGTATATGTATTATATATAAGTATGTGTGTATATTTGAATGTATATATGTGTGTGTATGTATATGTATTATATATATAAGTATGTGTGTATATTTGAATGTATATATGTGTGTGTATGTATATGTATTATATATATAAGTATGTGTGTATATTTGAATGTATATATGTGTGTGTATGTATATGTATTATATATAAGTATGTGTGTATATTTGAATGTATATATGTGTGTGTATGTATATGTATTATATATATAAGTATGTGTGTATATTTGAATGTATATATGTGTGTGTATGTATATGTATTATATATAAGTATGTGTGTATATTTGAATGTATATATGTGTGTGTATGTATATGTATTATATATATAAGTATGTGTGTATATTTGAATGTATATATGTGTGTGTATGTATATGTATTATATATATAAGTATGTGTGTATATTTGAATGTATATATGTGTGTGTATGTATATGTATTATATATATAAGTATGTGTGTATATTTGAATGTATATATGTGTGTGTATGTATATGTATTATATATATAAGTATGTGTGTATATTTGAATGTATATATGTGTGTGTATGTATATGTATTATATATATAAGTATGTGTGTATATTTGAGTGTATATATGTGTGTGTATGTATATGTATTATATATATAAGTATGTGTGTATATTTGAATGTATATATGTGTGTGTATGTATATGTATTATATATAAGTATGTGTGTATATTTGAATGTATATATGTGTGTGTATGTATATGTATTATATATATAAGTATGTGTGTATATTTGAATGTATATATGTGTGTGTATGTATATGTATTATATATATAAGTATGTGTGTATATTTGAATGTATATATGTGTGTGTATGTATATGTATTATATATAAGTATGTGTGTATATTTGAATGTATATATGTGTGTGTATGTATATGTATTATATATATAAGTATGTGTGTATATTTGAATGTATATATGTGTGTGTATGTATATGTATTATATATAAGTATGTGTGTATATTTGAATGTATATATGTGTGTGTATATATATGTATTATATATATAAGTATGTGTGTATATTTGAATGTATATATGTGTGTGTATGTATATGTATTATATATATAAGTATGTGTGTATATTTGAATGTATATATGTGTGTGTATGTATATGTATTATATATATAAGTATGTGTGTGTATATTTGAATGTATATATGTGTGTGTATGTATATGTATTATATATATAAGTATGTGTGTATATTTGAATGTATATATGTGTGTGTATGTATATGTATTATTATATATATAAGTATGTGTGTATATTTGAATGTATATATGTGTGTGTATGTATATGTATTATATATATAAGTATGTGTGTATATTTGAATGTATATATGTGTGTGTATGTATATGTATTATATATATAAGTATGTGTGTATATTTGAATGTATATATGTGTGTGTATGTATATGTATTATATGTGTAAGATAGATATATATATATATATATATATGAAATCCAGGCACTTAGTGCTTACTACATACCAGGCTCTGACTTACGCACTTCACAAATACTAGCTCCTTTAATCCTCGTGATGACCCTGTGAGGTAGACACGATTCATGTCCTTATTGTATAGATGGGGACACTGAGTCACAGAGAGATGAACTAAATTTTCTGAGGTCATTCAGCTAGGGAGTGGCAGAGCCAGGATTCAAACCCGGGATGCTCAGCCCTAACCACGAGGCAAAATCTAATGTAAAGCACTTGGTATATAACAGGTACTGGGCAATGGTAGTAGGATTAGCATTACTATTTTACCACAGCCTCAACTCGCCTACCTTTTCACTGTGGAAAAATGACTGGGAACAAGCTTCTTTGGTAAATGGCCGGTTCTAGTCAAGTCAGGGATATAGGATGATACAAAGTAATTCCACATACATGATCTTTGGCACTCCTGCATTTAATATTAGTTCGTTTGTCTAAAGACCTATAACTCATTATGATTCCTAATTTTCCAGAGGCATAAATCTGAGTCATGTGTCGGATTCAGAATCTGGTTTCTGAGCACTGATCTTGTCGTCAGTGAATGGGCCGAGCCAGCTGCGACGTGCCTGCATCACATCACAGCTTCATTACCCTCTGTTTGCTGCTTTTCTTTTTTTTTTTTTTTTTTTTTTTTTTTTTTTTTGAGACGGAGTCTCGCTCTGTCACCCAGGCTGGAGTGCAGTGGCCGGATCTCAGCTCACTGCAAGCTCCGCCTCCCGGGTTCACGCCATTCTCCTGCCTCAGCCTCCCGACTAGCTGGGACTACAGGCGCCCGCCACCTCGCCCGGCTAGTTTTTTTTGTATTTTTTAGTAGAGACGGGGTTTCACCATGTTAGCCAGGATGGTCTCAATCTCCTGACCTCGTGATCCACCTGTCTCGGCCTCCCAAAGTGCTGGGATTATAGGCTTGAGCCACGGCGCCGGGCCTGCTGCTTTTCATATAGAAACTTGTGAATGACAAACACTCGTGTTTCTTTATGGAAAATGGATGCCACAAGAATGATAACTGCTGGTGCTGATGATGGAAGCAAAGACATATACAAAACTGATCATTCATTCTTCAAAATAGGAGTCTTAAACAAATTGAAGAAGAGTGGAACATGGGATTGGCAGTGACCCAGATCTGTGCCACAATCACGTCTACCATAAGCTCTGTGCAAAACCTCAGAATAAGTGGTTTGTGAATTTCTACAGATATTTGTCTGGAAAACTGTGTGAAATCTGAAAGGGTGGGAGCTTGAGGTATGAAAACGCGTAAAGAGAAGACGAGACCTGACCGAAATGATATACTATAGATGTCTTTACCATTTTAAGAATTTCCCCAGGTCTGGGGATGAAAGCTTCGTGAATGCAATGGATTTGCTCTACCTAAGAACACAGCTTGGTAGGGCCTTGGATATAGAAATCCCTTTCTTTTTTATTCAGAGAAGAAAGTAAATGGGAGCACCTGGGCTCATGAGGGTCTCATGTTGGAGTGAGCTGGGCTAAGACTCCCCATGACCCCTCCCTGTCCACAGCCAAAGAGCTGGCTCAAGACTCTTCCCCAGCCTCTCTATTCCCAAGGCAGCACAGATTCCTGCTTCACGATTGGCAGGTTCAAGTATGATCGCTCTACACTTGGCCTCCTTTCCTCAATGCCCTGCCCTCCTTTACTCCTCCGTTTTCCTGACTTCAGTGTTTCTACCAGCATTTTCAATATAGAAGGGGACTCATCAGATCAGCTTCTACCAGGGCTGATATTTAACTTGCTGGGGAGCCAACAGTTGTGACATTAACAAAGAACAGTAAGAGCAAAGGCGTGGCTGAAAACAAAGATAACTAGTGGGCTATTTTATGCACAAATGGTCCTTTGCCATTCCCATGAAGCTGAAAACAAATATCCTGAAACTATTGATCAGCAGCCAGTTAAATTAAATATCTAATTAAAAGAGAATTAGAGCTGTTTTAAAATCAGACGCCTCAAACACTTGCCAGTCAGAACATGATGAAACTGGGGGTTTTAACTGAGTAGCAGCAGCAAATAAAATATTTACAGATCTAAGCAGAAATAAATGCATAGATTCTCATTTTTAATGAAAATGCACATATGGCTATTTCAAACACACCCTGGTGAATACTTGATGCCCCTGATTTAGAGAATGTGCAGGGAGCACAGAATGCAGGCGAAGCACCATTTGTCAGGAAATGGGATAGAACCATCCAATGTTTCCAAGTGTGATCATTTGTAATGGAACAGGGAGAATGCTGCAAATGGAATTCAAGTAGGATTACCAGATGAAATATAGGACAGTGAATTGTCTTTTGAATGTATGTCCCAAATATTGCTTGGGACATACTTATGCTAAAATTTTATCTGTTTATCCGAAATTCAAATTTAACCAGGCATACTGTATTTTTATTTGCTAAATCTGCCAACCCTAAATCCAAGATTGTAAGTGACCTGGAGAATAGCTGGGTGACCAGCAGAAGAGAATCCTGGAGTGGCTCAAGTGCTGCAAGGGTGTTATGTGAGAATTTGAGCTTCCATCTCTTCATTTGTACAGGGGAGAATGATACTGTGCAGAGCTGCTGCTGTAAGGATTATCAGTGAAGTCATAAATTACATAAATGTCTGTCACATTTCCTGTATGCAGGAAATAGTAGTCACTATTGGTATGTAGAGGGCCTATAGCCAGCGAGTGGCAAACAATAAGCCCTTAATATAAGTGGTTCTTATTTCTAAAAGAAAGAGAGCTGTTAAGAGTGGCCATCATTTATGAGCACCTATCATATATATCAAGCACTTTGCCACATTGTCTTTTTTTTTTTTTTTTTTTTTTTTTAGATAGAGTCTCACTTTGCTGCCCAGGCTGGAGTGTAGTGTCGTCATGATCATGGCTCACTGCAACCTCAACCTCCCCAACTCAAGAGATCCTCCCATCTCAGCCTCCTGAGTAGCTGGGACTACAGGTGCATGCCACCATGCCTGACTAATTTTTTGTATTTTTTGTGGAGACGGGGTTTCGCCACGTTGCCCAAGCTGGTCTTGAACTCTTGGGCTCAAGCAATCTGCCTGCCTCGGCCTTCCAAAGTGCTGGAATTACAGGTGTGAGCCACTGTGCCAGCAACATTGTCTCATTTAAGCCTCATTGAGGATCCTACAAAAATAGGTATGACTATTATCTTTTCATGGGAATAGAAACTGAAGCTCAGAGTTTAGCTGACCTAACATTATACCCGTTAGAGGCAGAGCTAGGATCCAAACCTGCTTAACTCCAAATCCTGTGACCTTTTAACCACATCACCCTATTCCTCACCATTTGACTCCAGGCAGGTAAGAATCTTGCTAGAATAACAGATTACTATGTTTGCCACAGAACTGACCTCAACTTAATCTCTTCTTGTGATAAATTTTTATCTCCAATAATCGGGGGATTTTTTTTTTTTCCTGTAGGAACACATCTGCCGTCTCATGATGAAGTCAGTGGAGAAATGGATTTTGCATTTTAGAAACTCACTTTATTGTCTACCTGGCTGATGTGCCTATTTTGCATAAAATAACAGACAATTGTAAAATTTTAAAATAAAAATACATAATCCTTTTAGAAAACTGGCAGGAAGTTAGATGGTAACTACAGATTATCTAGAAGCTTTTATCTTGTCCCAGTCGTCCTCACTGCGCCACCTCATTTGTTTAAACTGAACCCCAAAAGTCTGCTGCTCTTTCCCCTGTGGGCTTCACTGGTTAGAACAGGAAATAAAATGGTGGGCAGGGAGGCTGCCATGCTGGAAAAAGAGAGCTTTCGGAGGAAGGACAACCCTGAAAAGTCAATGCCTCTTTTAATAGCAATACAAAGGCTCTTAGTTGGGGCATCATCCAGGAAGGAAGAATTCCTCCTCTGAAGGAAACCGCGTTGTGAGGAGAACATGACTCAGCGTCATTTCTTGCAGTGTTTAAGGCATGGGGAACTCTTGGGGAAGACGCAGGAGTCAGTGTCCATGCCAACCATGCCTGGAAGGGTAGGTCAAGACATAAAGCCAAAACAATCCAGACAGAAGAGAGATTTTGCCAATCCATACTGAAAACGCTTTCCTCCCCGATGCCTTGGATATGTCTGAAATGTCGAAATGGGGAGACATGGCCAAGTGCTTTCAGTATGCATGCTCTCAGTAAGACTTTACCTTCCATTTCTTTTATTGATAAGAATATCCCAGGACTTTGGGATTGTCACCTAATCCTAGTTTTTTTTTCCTACTTTTTGTTGTGATAAAATACACATAACATGAAATTTACCATCTTCACCATTTCTAAATGTACAGTTCAGCAGTGTTAACATCGATGATGTTGTGCAACGCTACTTCATTTTGCGTTGTGATTTTGGACAGGGCAGGCAACAAAGAAATTTTACCCCTTGCCCCTTATAACAACAAGTTTCTTGGAAAATACTTAACTTACATGGCTCCCTTCTGAAGCTTGCCTGTTCGTTCCTTCCCTCTCCCTCCCTCTCCAATCATCCCTTTCCCTTTTGCTCTCCTTTAACTTTGTCAGCAACACTTGTGCTTCCTGGAGCAATCACTGCCCTTGTATTGATTATCCATTTCTTTCCAGGTCCTGTGGGAGCTGGTTTCACACCCGTTGGCTCATTTGCCTCCCCTCTTTCATATGGCTTGCCCTTCGGCTCACTGACGAATTATTTTATGACCCCTTCTCTGGGGGCCCCCATTCCTCCAGCCCTGACCCTCTCTGGACTCATGGGTCTGAAATTAGTGTTTTAAATCCCGAGTTTGTATCTGAAGGTCAGCTGGAGAGCTGTTTACACGTCTGTAAGCCCCAGAGGGCTTATTTGCGCAGTGTACTTACCTAAGCAGGGCTGGTTACAAGCCCCAGAGGCCCCAAGAGGGCTTCTCAGGCCTCACCAGCAAGAGCACAATTAGGGAGCCATGGAGGACTCTTGTTGCCGAAGTAAGTTTTCAGCTTCCAAAACCAAGTCTTCTGATTTGCTACCAAGCCTTTCCCCTTGTTTATGCCAGCAGGTTCCTGAGTCTCAGCTTTCCCCGTGGAGCTAAAGTCTTCACTGCAGAACTACATTCGTCATGTGTTTGTGTTTGAGGCACCTTCTGAGCCGCCCTCTTAGACGCTGTCTCTGAGCTCTGCACAGGCCAGAAAGGGAGAGACACAAATCGGCACCAGGATGTCTGGGGTTTATCAGATGCTTCTTTCTTTCAACCTAATGACTCTGTTGCTTCAGGGGCTGCCCCAGGGGTGTATGAAGAAAGCTGAGCTTCCTTTATATCTGTTTATTATCTGCTTTCTTTTTAAAGGAGTTTTGAAGTCTTAATAATTTGGTACATGGTTGTTTTTTGTTAAGACTGTGGTGAGGAATTACGGTTCAGTTTCGTTTTTATGTTGGTATAATTGGCCTAGTTCATGCTCCACAAAGTGTGGCTGGTGTTATAAAAACTATCTAGCACAGAGTATTATTGGGGTTCTTTGGGATGGGAGTGGTGGTGAGTAGTATTCATGAACAATATCAAATACAGAAAACTCAATTTTTCTCCATAAATCAATGATGGTGATGGTGGTACTAGTGGTAGCAGTCATGATGGTAAGATAGTGGCAGTGATGGTGGTGATGCTGATGACGGTGATGATAGTGCTGATGATAATGGTGATGACGGTGACAATGGACAGTGGTTGTGATGATAGAGGTGGTGTTGAGATGATGAGGATAAGATTGTTAGTGGAGGAGGAAGAGGAGATGATGGTGAAGAGAAAAGGAGGGAGGAGTGGTAATGGGGAGGGACATATTTCCATTATTATGCTCCTGGGTCTGTGACCTCCTTTCAGCCCGGAAGACTGCCCAAAGTGGATTCCCTTCCATAGGCCACCCCATTAACTCTGTCCTTGCTAGCATTCAAAAATATCAAGTTTTTGTGGACAATAGCAGGATACTGAGAAAAACACAGTAGTTTCTCACAGAGCTTCCCACTCTGGAGAGAGTTTGATCATGTGTATGAGTCATTACTTGTTAGCTCACCTTGGCAATCTTTAGATACAGAAAGAAGATACCAGTGGTGACTACAGTGCTTTGTACCCAGTACTTGCTTGAGGAGAAAAAGCAGGGATTTTGGTATTATACGGATGAGGGTTCAAATTTCAGGTTTTTCATTTCCTACTAACTTGTACTCTTTAAGCCTGACTTTCCTCATCCGTGAAATGGAAATGACATCTACTTGACAAGGCTGGGCAAATTAAATGAGACAGAGCGTGGCACATAGTTCTCAGTGAATGTCACACTCTTCCCAGAAGGGGAAGTAATGGCGCTCCAGGCAGTTTTATGCTTACTTTCTGCTTCTCCTAAACCTAGGTCTTAGCTAGGACTAGCAGGCACTTCCTACCCAAAACATTTTTCATGAGTTACGTATTTACTTATTAAGTAAAAATTAGATTTATATGACTGAGGATCAGAAAGCTTCAGACATCAAAACAATAGTTTTAAAAAGAGAGAGAGAGAGAATTTAACCACTCAATTGGTTGTTTTTTCAACTGCTGCCCAGCTGGTTTTTTCCACTACATGGACTAATATTTTGGTTAACTTGACCATTTGAAATGATTCTATAACTTTTTTTTTTACACTGTGAGGATGTTTTCCTTGATATCTGGCCCCAGTTCTCTTTGCTTATGTCATTTCATCATTATTCCTACTTATGCCATCTGGTACCTGAATAAAACATTTAGATTCTATCATTTGAATTTGAACCTTTCAAATATTTATAAACCATAATCATGACTTCATACAGTCAATCCTATACATATTTAATTTTTTTATGATGAAGTCCTTTTTCCCTAAATTATTTATTTCCTCTCTGAAATCTTTCCAAAGTTGTTTTAGCCTTAAGATGAAGAGATGCCCCCAGGTGAATCATCATCAGACAGACTCTAAAAAGTAGTTGTTGTGAAACGTGGGGTATGTATTGAAAGTTCAGACTTCTAGCCCTCATCACCAGTGATTCTCATTCATAGTTCTGGGGTGTGGGGCCCAGGAATGTGCATCTTAACAACGCCCTCCTTCCCCTCTCCCCAATATACAACGTCCCTCTCCCCAGTATACAGGTAATTTTGGTGTGAGTTCCCTGTAGAACACACTTGAGGCACATTGCCACCTCCCAGTTGACTTGGGAAAGTAAAACAGAAGACGTTGGTTCCCGCTTTCTAATGGGCAATCACATTCAGGCCTGTTTGCTTAAGATTATAGCAAAATTACCTTGACAGAGTTTTGAGTGTTTCCAAGTCTTCAGTCAAATAGCTATATTGTCTTGGTGTACTTGGTTTACTAAACAAAGTTTCTAGAAGACTATCAATTTACCCAACTCTTTAGTCTTTAGGTCTGGGTTGGTGGAAGAAGAAGGGTTGCAGAAGGGCACTTTATCTACCACGCCATGTCCCTAGAAATCTAGCAATTTTGAATCTTGTATGATTACTATTCACATTTCTTTTTTGTAAGAATATGATCCAGCAAATAACTAATAATAATTCTTCATACTAGTATAGCGCTTTGTGGTTCGTAAAATATGTTGACTTTCATTGTGTCATCTGATCTCCGCAGTAGCTTTGGTTAAGGTAAATAGGCCAGGTATTACTGTTTCCATTTTACAAATGAAGAAATGCTCAGAGAGAATAAGTAACTTGCCAAGGATTTATAAAAAGTAAATGGAAGTCCTAGGATTTAACAATTACGGATTCTTTCATCATCTCTGCCTTAAGGTTGCACTTCTCTAGGCTGTGGTATTGTCAACCCTATAGTCTGAATGTTACAAACTAATAAGTAATACATTTGCCTCATTAAAATATCTATTACTTAGCTGCTTGGAAAGGGTAGAAAATATTGAAGTAGAGAATTTTTAAACTACCCTTTAATTATTGCATTGATGTTATTTATGATTGTATAATATTGTTCTTAATTCCTCGAAGTTTTATTTTGAAAGCTAAACATAAAGACAATGGCAGTTTGTCATGTTGAGAAGAATATAATTATTAACCTTGTAGGTCCATCCCACAAGTAATGATTGTCATATGGACCCTGTTGGCAGGAGAGGAAAGATGAGAGGTCTCCCAGATCTTAGGCAAGGCCTAGCCCATACGTCTAGTGTTCCCAGTTAATGGATCATAATTCATTAAAATTGTGTATTGGACACTGGCTACATCCAGAGTCTACACATTAGATAATATTAAAAGAACATAAAAGGAATGTAAATGAATCTAGGCGCTAAGTGACTTGGGAGTCCTTGAACTTGGTGCTTTTACCTCCATTTATTTATTTATTTACTCATTCATTCATTCATTGAACACATGTTTTATTGAGCACTTACTGGAACTACACACTGTGCTGCGCACTGGTATTACAATAGCGGGCAAGATAGAACCATCCCTACATCATGAGCTATCAGCCCAATGGGAGACACTAACAAGGATGCTGGCAGCCACAGGCAGTGTGATAAATGCTGTGGGCGGGAAAGGCAGGGTGCTGCACATACACTCACAAAGGGCATTCAGTCAGCCAGCATATTAGGCCTAATATTTTTAAATGGATGTAGATTTATTGGGAGTGGCCTGTAGGGGGTGTGCTGATGGCATGGCTCCTGGCTGCTTTATCCCTTGGCACCCTGAGGATACTAGGAAGTCGTTGCCCTACACATTTAGTTGCTGGCCGCTTTATCCCTTGGCACCCTGAGCGTACTAGGAAGTCATTGCCCTACACATTTAGTTGCCTTTGCCTGAAATATTTCCTTCTTCTCCTCCCTTAGCTAAGTTCTAGTGCCCACACATCCCTACAGGCTAGGGAACCCTCTCTGTATTGTTACATATTCAACCCCTGTGCACTGCGACATCCTGTGAAAATCCTTGAACATCATCCTCATCACCCTCACTGTCCTTCAAGTATCTTCCCCCATCAGTCTTTGAGCACTTCTAGATCAGGGCCTGTGTCATTTACCTCTGTATTCCCTGCACCAAGCAAATGCTTGGCACATACTAGAGGCTTAATAAATGTTTCCTGAATGCACAAATGAATGAATGCCCCTAACCTTTAATATCTGGTTGATGAGGAGGCAGGAAACTGAACATATACAAATAAAACCATTTGCAAACAATTAAGTGCAAGTCAATATTTCAATGTATCAAATCATGTAGCATCCTCTTTCCAATATTTAAAGTGCACCTTTTTTACCCAGAATGAATATTTCTGGGAGCCGTGGACTGTCCCCAACAGGGATAAAATGGGTGTAAATGTTATGTATACTTAATTTCTTTAATAAGAAAATATCAGAGGATTACTTGGAGTCATTAATGGTATTACCCCAGTAAAGAGTAAATCATTTTGAAGTTACTACATGCTATGGTTTGAATGTGTCCTCCAAAATTCATGTGTTGGAAATTTAATCTCCAATGCAACAGTGTTGAGATGTAGAACCTTTGAGAGGTGATTAGGTCATTAGGGCTCTGGACTAATGCTGTTATTGGGGGAGTGGATGAGTTATTGCAGGAGTAGGTTCCTCATTAAAGGATGAGTTCTGCCCCTTTCCTCTCCCTCTCTCACACCCTCTTGCTCTTCCACTGTCTGCCATGGGATGACACAGCAAGAAGGCCCTCACAAGATGCCAGCACCTTGATAGTGGACTTTCCAGCCTCCAAAATTGTGAGAAATAAATTTCTTTTTTTTTTTTTTAAATAAATTACCCACTCTGTGCTATTCTGTTCTAGCGACACAAAATGGACTAAGACACCATGGGTAGGGTCTCTGAGAAATATGACTTGAATAGGAAAGTTTTCATCAAAAAGCTGCTCAGTTGCTGAGGTAAAAGCCAACAGGGCTCAGACTAGGGTGAGATGAGTGAGACCAGGTCATACAAGTTGCAGGATCACATTCTGTCTTTATTTAACTTTTTTAGTGCATCATGATTTATTGCATTAATTTTTATTTATTAAAATATAAATTATTTTGATTGATCAATTTTTTCAGCCTGCCCCCACAGCTCCCAGCCCTGGGGGCCCCCACCCTGTGAGCTCTGCCTTCCTAGTACACAGATTACAGGGGAAACTCAGACTCTCTCTGTGGGAGCTGGATGTCAGCTACCACCAGGGCTCAGCTGTGTATCCTTAGGGCTCACTCTGCTTGCCTGATTCACCTCCCTTTCCCGTTTTGCCTTCCCCTCTTCCTCTAGCAGTCTGAGCATTCTATACCTCCCCATCCCTGTGCTTCAATGCCATCTCACCCGACATCAACACTAGGGCTGCATGTTCTCCAGAGCCTGCTCTGTCTCCCTCCTCCCTTCCCTTCTACCCACAACTGACTTGCTTTATAATGGAAGAAGTTTTTAATGCCTGCCATGAAATCCTGTCATCTGGGCAGGAAGGACAAGCTCCCTGGCTGAATCATCAAGAGGAGAGCACCTGCCTGGAATAAGGCTCTGAATCTTCTACAGCTCTCTTTTCTGTTTCCCTTCTTCAGAAGCATCCCCTGGGCCCCGCAGAGGCTATAGAACCAATACTGCCTGCACTGGCCAACTGCAGGGGCAGTAGCTTCCCACCCTCTGTGTGCTGCACACGCACTCAAATCTATGGCCTGAAATAATTTCTGCACATGCCTGTGTTGCTCCCATAGGACAGATAGAGGAACAGAGGCCCTGGCTGATAAGTCACATCAACTGATCACAGAACCACTGATGGACAAAACAGAGATTAAACCTACATTTTTGAGCCCCCACCGCCCCCCATCCTGTGTCCTTTTCATTATTCCATAAACATTCCCCTCTACCACACCCTAGTTCCCCCTCACCTGCCCACCCCTGCAAAGTCACTTGATCTCTTGATGAATTAGCATGGGCCAGTATTGATGTTTTAAAATAGCGAACTTTCAGGCTTAAAAAAGTCAAGATCATCTTTAAGTCCCCAAGGATGTATGCAACCAGTGATGGAAAATTCTTTCCCACTTCTCCCCCTCCAGTCTGAATTGATTTAGCAACTTTTCTTCAGCTCCTCAGCAGAGCCTTTCAGAAATTCCCACTTGCAGCACTGCTGAAGGATAGACTCCTGATGTGCTCTCAGCTGGACTACTGCTGTGGGCTTCAAAAACACAGATGCAGCAACAGTGAGTGTGTGCCTGTATTATATTTCTCAACTGAACATCTTCAGAAGCTGGGGACATGCATTTTCTAGCCCAGCGTGTAGGATCTGTGGCCCCTGAGCCTGTGGGAGGGCAAAGTCCTGTAGAGAAGCTATTGTTTTCCTTGCCTTTGCTGATAGCATGAGATCAGCTAAATGATGGTGGCAGGTCTCCAAAACCAAGAAAAAGAGCAACTAGGGGTACAGTAATGGGAAGCAGTAAATCGTGGGAGATACTTGTAATCTAACCAACAGAAATCAAGCATTTTCTGGGAAATACATGAAGCACTGAATGCTTGAGTGCCTAATGGGTTTTGGAGCCCCAGTTAGTTTGTGTGGATGGGTGCCAAGAGCAAACAAATCACTGCAGCCACAAGCCGCCTCACTCCATATCCGAGATCCACACTGAGAATGACTGGAAAGGCTACTTGGTATGGGAACCCTAAAGCAGTTCGGATGGAGAGGCCCCCGGGGAAATGCTATCCTTAGTGCTTTCCAGGAAGCATCATTTACAACTTCACCCTTGGCCAAACACTAATATATGTGCTTTACACATATCATCTCATCGAAGCCTCATTATAACACTAATGGGTTAGGTGTATTATACCCCTATTTTAAAGATGAAGGAAGTCAGACTCAGTTAAGATCATACATCTATTAAGAGGTAGGGCAAAATCCAAACTCAGTCTTTTCTGATTCCAAAGCACATGCTGTCAACTGCCCCACTTTATTGCCCTCAGAGTTCTCTGGCACCAGTTACACCAGGCATTCCTAGCTACAAGGCATTGTTCATTCATTCATCCATACATTCAACATCCAGCAATATTTCTTGAGCATCTGCATTGTGCCAGGCCCTTTGCTAGGCCCTGGGGCCTCACTGATGAAGTGAGGTTCATCATGGACCCTGTCCTCATGGAACTTGGAATCTAATGAGTTCCATGGACCCTGTCCTCATGGAACTTGGAATCTAATGAGTGAGTGCCAGGGTCTGGAATAGGAGTTAAGGTCTCACTTAAGATTGGGCAGGTTGTACCTTGCACAAAGGCTCTGCACTAAGGGGGCAAGTGGGTACTGAAACCCAACTTATATTCCACTAAGCTATGTGCCCACAGAGCAACATCTTCCAGAGGAAGCAATTTAAAAAAATTTTTTCCCAAAGAGTAATATGGGCTATTCTGGAAGTACCTGCCTCCCTTAACTTTTCTTTCTTTCTTTCTTTTTTCTTTTCTTCTTTTTTTTTTTTTTTTTTTTTTTTTTTTTTTTTTTTTTGAGACGAGTCTTGCTCTGTCATCCAGGCTGGAGTGCAGTGGTGTGATCTCAGCTCACTGCAACCTCCACTTCCCAGGTTCAAGCGATTTTCATGCCTCAGCCTCCCAAGTAGCTTGAATTACAAGTGCAGTCTCCCACACCCATAGAAATGGGATTTTACCATGTTGGCCAGCCTGGTCTAGAACTCCTGGCCTCAAGGGATATGCTTGCCTCAGCCTCCCAAAGTGCTGGGATTACAGGCGTGAGCCACTGCACCTGGCTGCCTCCCTTAACTTTCAAGCCAGTGTCACCCTTAAAGACATCCTCATGTACAACCTGCAGTGTGCAGGGAACATGAATGCACCGGGTAGACTCTGGACAGTAAGGAGGTCAGCAGCAAGTCCGAGAAAGTGTACTCAGGTCTGTTTGACCCCAGTCAATGAGGTCCACATTCACCTTCAGGAAATCCTGCTCAGTCAACAATGATTTAAACCAATTCCTTCACCACTCCCAGGCAAAGTCCCTGTGTAAGTAAAACTTCCAGCGATTCCCAAAGACAGTACCCCCACCTCAGCAGACGGTGAAGGCCCCTGCTCCGCCCTGGACCTGCAGGCCTTCTGCCCACAACTGTCAGATCTCACAGGAATGCAAAGGAAGGCTTCTGGAGACACGTACTGCAGGGAACAAGGTGACAAAAAAGGCAAGCTGACATCAAGCCCAAACCCCAGTAATTTGGAGGACAGTATCCCTGGTAACAGAAACAGAGACAGAAGGAGGTCTCCAGGAAGAAGGATGAGTTCTTTATGTATGCCAACTTTCACATGTTAAACATGTCACGCCGGCCAGGCGCGGTGGCTCAAGCCTGTAATCCCAGCACTTTGGGAGGCCGAGACGGGAGGATCACGAGGTCACAAGATCAAGACCATCCTGGCTAACACGGTGAAACCCTGTCTCTACCAAAAAATACAAAAAACTAGCCGGGCGAGGTGGTGGGCGCCTGTAGTCCCAGCTACTCCAGAGGTTGAGGCAAGAGAATGGCGTAAACCCGGGAGGCGGAGCTTGCAGTGATCTGAGATCCGGCCACTGCACTCCAGCCTGGGCGACAGAGCGAGACTCCGTCTCAAAAAACAAACAAACAAACAAAAAAACAACAAAAAAAGTCATGCCTTCTATCCATGGAACCTTCATATACAAGGCACTATGTGTGATATTTACAAAAGCCCTAACCCGATTCCCTTTCTATAGATATTGATATGCAGAGAAACAAAATAATTTGGCTTAGGCCACATAGCTAGGAAGTGGCAGAACTAGCAAGTGGTAGAGGTGGGCCCTCTTGATTCAAAAGACACTCAATCAGTGTGTAGTCTAGCTTAGAAGTCCTCGGCCTGAAGATAAAGATGAAGGAAGTAAGATAAAGGGAATGAGGCCAAGAAACAGTGAGGCAGATGGAAAGAAGGAAAAGAAAGGTACAAAGGTAGTAGAGGGTGCACCCTAATAACTCCTCACAGATAAAACAATACAGCTACTGTGACCAGCTACCAATGCAGTTCATAAACGCAGAGACTGTCAGAGCAGGAAAGGACCTCTGTGCTCCCAGCCTCCCCGTGTTATAGCTGAAGAGTAGAGGGCCAAGGCATCTAGTGGCTTCCCCAAGGTTCTCCAGGCTGCTGTGGAGGCAGAACCATGGCCAGGGCCCTGGCCTCCTGGCACTCAGGCCTAACAGCTTCCATCACGCTGTGCCACTGAGATTATTATCATCAGTGATGATGGTGCCATTAACAGCCATGGCCACCACTATTTGGTTTTTTAGCACCAGCCACCCTGGCAGCCATCTTCATTTTGTGACTTGAAGAAAACACTGCCCTGGTCATGCGAGCACAAGGGGAATGGAAAATTCCAGGTCAGGGAACAACACCCCCTCCAGGCATCCTTCTTCACCTGCCCTGCCTTCAGAGGCGCCAGGCCCTTTTGTCCCACCACCAGTTAATATTTCACTTGGGTGAGACTTTAGGGAACAAAGAACACAAAGCTGGCCTTGAGGGGCCAAAGGTAGGCAGCCCATGGTTCTCGGTGCGGCTCATAAATAAGAACAGGGCAAATGTACTTTGGATAAGGACGCACTCAGCCTCCCGCAGAACAGCTGGGGAAGCTATTCATAGGAAAGTGTGCTATTTGCGTCTGCCTGGCATTTGAATGAGGCTCACCTAACTGCGCCTGCCCTCCCCACAGATGTGAGTCACGCTCCCCACTCACGAGTGAGGAGTGGCCAGGGGCAAAGGAGAATTGCTTCTTGGCTCAGCTGAGAGAACTGTAGTGGCCGGGAGCAGCACTGCCAAGGATATCTCCCTCCCCCTGGCAGGGAGGGCCTCCAACTGAGAACGCTTATTCTTACAGAGCCTGACTCCCTCCATGTGAGAGAGGCGCCTCCTTGGACCCTGCTACTTTGTCCCTTGGCCCTTGGTCAAGCACAGGGGACAATTTTCAGCCCCCAACCCCTTGCTGGTGACTTTGGCTGTCTTCTCACATCTCGAGTACTCGGGGAAAGCAAGTCAGAGCAGCGTGGGAGGCCAGTTCCAGTGTCACGCTGCCGTCCTCTGAGTTCTACTGGTCCCTGGTCTCCAGTTGCAGAGCTTACAAGACGAGCTGTGGAGGTGAAGTGCGGGCGATTCCTCCCCATTAAGCAGCACTGCCTACTTCTGAAGGTCATCCACCAATGCTGCTGCCTCCTGTAGCATCCAGTGCAGTTCTGGCCTGGTTCTGAGCCGAGGGTGTGCTGGAAGCAGGGCCCATTATGGTCCAAAATAACCTTGGGAGGTCAAGCTCAGGCCTGGGCATCCCTCATCCAAGGAGCCCTGACTGGGGGGTCTCCCAGGGCCTAGCTGAAGAGTCAGTTCCACTCCATAGCAGCACTGATGGTTCAGATCAGTCTCAGGCCCATAAGACAAACTCCAGTTCTGCACCAAAGCACAGTGGCCTTTGGAGTCCGTCAGACTCCAAGCAATAGGAAGGGCCAAGCCCTTCTCCCGTTGGAGGTTCTCACACACCTGTGGATCCAGAGAGGGGCTACCCACCGTGATCCTGGGAGCTGTGGTCTAAGGGGTCTCTGTATACCTGGTACATACTCAGCGGCGATTTGGGGTTTTTCATTAGTGAATGGCTCAGCTCCTCAGCTGGACCATAAACTTCTCAAGGGAACATGCTGTGTCCTTATCTTTACACAGCCAGCATGCAAACCATGACCTCATATGCACTTAACACTTGACTATATCTCTTTGGCTACCAGACTCTGCTCCTCGTGAACAGGGACTTCTTAATTCTGTATTTCTGAATGGCCTAGTGCTGGCTGTGACACAGGGTAGGTATATAATTGATGGTGTTGGTTTGAATTGTCCAGTTTGAATAAAGAATTTTCTAAATAAGTCGACATTATGGCACAATGGACATAGATGAGACTACTAATGCATTTGAAATTTACACTAGTGGACACATGATGGTAGATGTGATAGATACATGAACCCATGTAAATTCCAACTTCGAGAAACTAGTAACCTATTTAGAAATTAAACTTTCTCCTGTTCTTCATGGGCAAAGATGATCCAAGCATGGAGGACATGACATTTAAGCCCTCTTCCCAGTGGAAGGGATGTGTCTCCAGCTAAATTTTTCTCTCAGTCAACATTTATGGGCAGCTACTGTGTGTTAGGCACTGTACTATGGGCTGAGTATTCAAAGAAAAACAAGGCACAGGTGAATCGTGAATGGAGAGCTACAGGTCTAGTGGGGCTAAAGGCACTTTCTCAAGGAACTCACGGCACTGAAAGAGCTGCTGCTTGAGAAGTATGGCCTAAGCTCCATGGGTGTGAGAAGCAGTGAATTCTTCCTGCGGCCAGAAAGGGAGGATGAAATTAGGAAAGATCTCCCAGAGGAGCGGATGTTTGAAGGACGGACAGATCCAGATGGACAATAGAGTATGTATTCTAGGCTGGAGGGTATTAACCAAAGCATCGAACCCCCTCAGTTCTTTGGGAGTGGAACAATCTCTTCTGCTCTCATTGTGGCTGGTGGCCTAATTGCTGACCAAGGTCAGGGTGACACCTTTGGCCAAAGAATGGGGCATTTGCTTCTAAGTCAGCCAAGGGCTCTTTCTGTCTGAAAATAGCTGCCTGAATTCATTTCCCCAATTAGTCCCAGAGGCCAGCGATAGGAGCAGGCTTTCTTCACGTGCAGGGCAGAAACTGCAACTAGAAAGCCGGCGCTGCAGCATGAGGAACCCCTGGGGAGCTGGCAGGAGGCCATGCCTGGCCACACCTTGAGGTCTGACCGGCTACGTTTGGACGGACCCTCTCTAGCTCTTTCCCTGTCATGTGACTGAAAACCTTATCATAATGAAAGCCATAAAAATGCCAAACTTTAACCTTATTAAAGTCACACTGTTCTGGTCTTGGCAATCCTAATAGGATTTTACAACTCAACCTCTCTGACTAGAGTTCTTGAACAGCCCAGGGTCTGCGAGGGTCCGTGATGGGTGACTTAATGCCTTCAAGGACTAGTGCCCATCCACGTTCCCACCCTCCCTGTGTCCGTCCACCACCCGTGCTCACTGTGGCCTTCCATATGGCCTGCTGTTTTGTTACTCATAGAAACGGATAAATTTCCACTATCCTGGACCCCGGGAAAAACATATGAGCGTACCCTACAGCACTTACCAGCTGACATAGTATTTTCCTCCAGATTAATGAAGCACAGTGGAATTTTAGTGCTTGCTGTAATTATTAATATGTCAAATATGTTTGCAGGAGAGGCAAACAGGAGAGTGATGTGAGAACCTAGGAGGAGGGAGGAAAAACAATGGGAAGGGAAGAGAGGCGGCAAAGCCAAAGACGGACAGGGAAGGAAGAGAAGAACAAGGGAAGGACAGGGCGAAGAGAGGAACACGGACTCCCACAGGAGATGGATCAGACAGGCTCGAGCACATTTAGGGACTTCCTTCTGCCCACGGCGACATTGGTAGGAAGGTGGGTCAAGTCAGTTCCTGAGGAGAGGTCTCCCAGGAGCAGTTATTAGCATAAGGTTCTACATATTGGGAGGCCATGGACCTCAAAGATTTGAGGAAAGGTTTGGGGTTTATCCCCAGAAAAAAAAATACACATAAAGAGGTTTACTTAGGGGTTTACTAAGCCCCTAAACCTCTATAAAAAAACACAGAAATGAAAAACCCCTGTGTTCAGCTGATGGTGTTTCTGGGGCTGGGACTGTGTCATCCCTGTCACCATCCCCTCTTCATGTGATGCCTTTCAGAAACAAGTTTGGAAAGGTGACAGTGGCCTCAGCCACAATACACATTCTTTTTGCTGAGCCTCTGTCTTGCCCTGTGAGCGCCCACCCTCTCCTCCCCACCTGCAGGCCCACCGCCATGCAGTTCCCAGGGGGAGGTTATGCTTACTCACAGGGTCCCTTCCTCCAACTTTAGGTAGTCCAGTGCCCCTACATGAAGTGGTGTCCATGCTGTGCGTGAATATGCTCTGCAGTCTTGAGACCATTACACAGCTGGACAGAGAAATGCCTGGCCAAGCCACCAATGGGAAATGCTTTGCAATGCAAATGAATCCTCCAAAGCCAAGCATCCCCTTCTCCTACTAATTACTTTTACCTGGTCGCATTAGAAATCCTGGCCAACATGGTGAAACCCCGTCTCTACTAAAAATACAAAAATTAGCCAGGCATAGTGGCACGTGCCTGTAGTCCCAGCTACTCGGGAGGCTGAGGCAGGAGAACCATTTGAACCTGGGAGGCAGAGGTTGCAGTGAGCCAAGATCATGCCATTGCACTCCAGCCTGGCGACAGAGCGAGACTCGGTCTCAAAAAAAAAAAAAGAATGGCTTCATATTTTGTACAGTCAGGAGCTGGCTCAATGTTAATGTCATTGTCTCTCCTGAAATCACCTGTCAGTACAAGAGGGCTCTGAATTTCCTTTCTTATTTCTCGATCTAAGCGTGTACATAGTGTCATGGGCCAGGTTAATTAAAGCTCACTGAACATCACATACTATCCTCTGAACAATCATACATGTTGCTTCTTTAAAAGCAGAAAAGAAAAAATCAGGTTCTGTATGCCCTACCAAGCTTAAATCGTCTCTGTGATGGGAACTGTACAAAAGTCAACAGGTCAACAACAAACACGAATTTACATACTCAGTAGGTGAAAGAGTGAGCCAATTCATAGATTTCATTTCTGATTGTACTTTTTAACATTTTATTTTGAAAGAATTGTAAATCCACAGAAGGTACCTAAAAGGTGGAAACAACTCAAATGTCCATTGATGGATAAATGGATAAATGTGGTATAGTGGTCCGCCCTTATCCTGGGGGGATACATTCCAAGATCCCCCAGTGGATACCTGAAACTATGGATAGTACCGAACCCAACTACTGTCAGTGGCAACACGTTTCTGTTCACATATTCCGCCTACATAAATTGTATGTAGGTACATACATAAATTGTATGTAGGTATGTACGCTTTTTCCAGCTTAACTAAACACTTACCAGTATTGTGGTCGTAACTTGTGGTTTGAGGTGTGACAGCAAAACTAGCACGAATTTCTTTTTTCCCCTTCACAATTTCACAGATAGAAGATTCGTTCCTAACTATAGATCTTAGCAGCCTCAGCATACCATTTTTTTTTCTTTGCTGAAGTCGAGAATTTTCATCTTTTCACTTAAAGGAAGCACTTTATGGTTTCTCTTTGGCATACGTGAGTTGCCAGCATCACTACACTTGTGCTTTGCGGCCATTACTAAGTAAATTAAGGGTTACTTGAACACAAGCACTGCGATACTGGGGCAGACAACCTGACAACCAAGATGGCTATTAAGTCACTACTGGGTGGAGAGTGTAGACAGATGGACACATTGGACGAACGGAGGGTTTGTGCCCTGAGCAGGATGGAGCAAGATTTTTTTATACCACTCAGAACGACTCACAGTTCAAAAGGTATGAATTGTTTATTTCTGGAATTTTTCATTTAATATTTTTGTATTGCTGTTGACTGTGGGTAATTGAAACTAAGGAAAGTAAAATTATGGAAAAGAGGGGGTGGGCTACTATACCTACATATAATGGAATAGTATTCAGTCTTAAAAAGGAAAGAAACTCTGATATGTTTCTATGACATGGATGAACCCTGAAGACACTATGCTAAGAGAAATAAGCCAGTCACACAAAGACAAAAACTCTGTGATTCCACTTAGATGAGGCACTTATACGAGTAGGCAAATTCAAAGAGATGGCAATTCGAATGGTGTCTGCCAGGGGCTGGGAGGTGAGGGGAATGAGGAGTTGTTTAATTGGTATGAACTTTCAGTTTGGGAAGATATAAAAAGTTCTGGAGATGGTTGGTCGTGTTTGTTGCATAATAATGTGAATGTATTTAAAGTCACCAAACGGTGCCTGTAAAAATAGTTACAATAGTAAATTTTATGTTATGTATATTACCACAATCAAAAATTGACAAGGAAGTCCCACAGACACTTCACTCGGCCAATCCAATGCAGCAGTTCTCTGGGAAGAACTTTTGTTCTGGGGAGGGTAGGGCTTCTTACTGAAGGGCAGGTGTCAGTGTAGGTGAATAAGCAGGTTGGGTGGGGGTTGGGTGAAGGTGAGGTCATTCAAGGCGACTCTTCGGCCAGGTAGAAATGAAGGAACAAGATTGAAGTCACCGCCTCCCCCAAAACAGAACAGAGGTTCTTTGAGCCTTTTCCTCCAACTCTCCTTCACCACATTCATGCCTTAGCTTCCCAACGTTGGCCTTTTTGCTACTGGCTACCTAAATAGTTTGCATTTCTAGACAAATAGGTGAAAGAAAAGAGCAGCCATAACCCAACATCCCTGTAACTGCCCTGAGGCCCCAGATCCTGGGACTTTCCCCAATAGCTGGATACTTCCTCCTCTGTGAAAAATAACAGGGATTGGCTGGAGCTAACCCAAAAAGCAAGCGGACGTAGACACAGGCTCTTGGAAAATACCAAATGCTATTCAAACCTAGAGATTTAGTTTCCCCACCCCCAAGGACCCGGAAGAGGCTGCTCACAGCTGGGTGAGGTGCATAAGGATCGTCGCCTGGCTCTTTCGAGGGTGGGGGGGAGCAGGTGCCGCTCTTCTCTGGGCATGTGTACCTCCCGGGTGTCCTTCATGTAGCTGACACAGAGTGCCTTACACAGACACTATGGCCTCTCTGAAAGAGTTAAGATCTTTCTGTAGCTCTTTTTTTTTTTTTTTTTTTTTTTTTTTTTTTTTTTTTTTGAGACGGAGTCTCGCTCTGTCGCCCAGGCTGGAGTGCAGTGGCGCGATCTCGGCTCACTGCAAGTTCCGCCTCCCGGGTTCCCGCCATTCTCCTGCCTCAGCCTCCTGAGTAGCTGGGACTACAGGCGCCCGCCACCGCGCCTGGCTAATTTTTTGTATTTTTAGTAGAGACGGGGTTTCACTGTGGTCTCGATCTCCTGACCTTGTGATCCGCCCGCCTCGGCCTCCCAAAGTGCTGGGATTACAGGCTTGAGCCACCGCGCCCAGCCTCTGTAGCTCTTGAGATGGAGTATTTGACACCAATAAAGGCTTTGGCCACCTCCTCGAACTTTGAACTTTTTATTTTCTAGAGATGGGGTCTTGCTGTGTTGCTCAGACTGGTCTTGAACTCCTGGGTTCAAGCAATCCTCCTGCCTCAGCCTCCTGAGTTGCTGGGACTATAGTTGCCAGCCTGGGTTTTTATCTAGATCTTAATAACCAGAGTTGCTGTGCACTCTATGTAGGATTTGGCTTACTTGGCAAACTCCATGTCATAAACTCAGTATTTCTTCAATAAACTCAATATTGATTTACTATGGTCTGGCAGCCGAAGTAGCCCAAACTTCTGGCCTGTATTCTGTAAGGTGGAAGATTGGGCCTTTTAGTAGAAACCTCCAAGACCTAGGAATCTCTATTGAGACCCTGGGGTTAATGCAGTCTCCACCAAATCCAAGTGCTGGCTGGGAGACAGGAGTCAGCAGGATTTCACCAGGATGGTCAATTTTTATCCAGAATAGGGCTATGCCTGCATTAATTTGTCACCAGTGGAATGAAAATACAAACCCGCTGAGTATGATAGTTTGATATGAGGAGTGGTCAGTTATATAGAAAATTTAAAACAGAAAGCCCATGAGAAGTTTGCCTTTGTAAGTGCCCATTAACTCCTTCCTAACAGGGTGACAGAGAGCTGGTGCCGCCACAGGGAGTGTGCTGGTCAGAGCAGACCTCCTCCCCAGGTGGACGCCATGACCCTTGACATCCTCCAGATCAAAGCTTCACTTTCCCTTGCTCACAGTGGCTTCTTAGACGACCATGTCTAAACCAGACCCTGCCTGCTATTCTTGGCCAGACAGAGAGAACAGCCTGAGTGAAGACTCTGAGGCGGGAGAGAGCATGGCATTAGTAGGGCCTGGCAGAAGGCCAGGATGATGGCCACAGTGAGTCCTGGGAAACGCAGCACAAGATAAGCCTGGAGAATTGACAAGGGCCGGTCTGTGCAGAATCTGAGGGTCACAGCGAGAAGTCTGCCTTTTCTCCCCATGCCCAGAGCAGGGAAGAAGGATTTGCAAGTTTCTCACACATGCCTTGGCTTAAGCAAAGCTTTCTGGCCTCCTTCAAGCCATAGCGCAGGGTGGCGTTTGCCATGCCTGACTCCCCAAGCTAGGCACTGGGAGTCCAAGTGAACCATCTGGAGGGGTCAACAGTGACGTGAACAGATAAGCCACAGCACAATGGGGCTTGAGTTAGAGGAGGAGAGAGGAATGTGCACGTCCCTGCTTGGATGTGGGGGCAGGAGCAGGAGGGCTCCAGGAAACCTCGCACAGATCTTTGGGCTGCCTAAATCCCGCTGCTCCATGTCTAGGTGGCTGAAGTGCCTCCTGACCTGCCTCATCCCCTCCTCTGGCTTGTCCTCTTTACCAACCCTGCTACCTGCCCATTCTAAGAGGCTCCACCCTTCCTTGGAACACAGAGTTCTCTGCCACTGGACTCTGGGGCGGGTGAGATTATTGAGTCAGGCGGGCGAGCGTGAGAGGGAAGGAAGAGGGAGGGAGGTCAAAGATAGGAGGTGAGCTGGAGAAGAAAGGGACTGTTTTGAGGATTCCCCCTCACACATTCTGGCTCTTACCTCTGACCAAAAGCAAAGGGAGCACCTTTTACCAATGGAATGAGGCCAGGGTGTGTTGGCTTACGCCCGTAATCCCAGCACTTTGGGGAGGCCGGGGTAGGAGGATCACTTGAGCTCAGGAGTTCAAGACCAACCAGGGCAAGATAGTGAGACCCCCATCTCTACAAACATTTTTTTAAAATTAGCCAGGCATGGTGGCATGTGCTTGTGGTACTGGCTACTTGGAGGCTGAGGTGGGAGGATCTCTTGAGGCCAGGAGGTCAAGGTTACAGCAAGCCATGATCATGACACTTCACTCTAGCCTGGGTGACAGAGTAAGACCTTGCCTCTAAATAAATTAAATCAATCAATATCAATTAACTAACTAACCAACCTATCGGGGTCAGTCAGCTCTTGTAGTCCCACCTAACTTCCGCTTTGCCTTCTCCTGCAGCAGCAACGCCATCGAAAGTGCTTACTGTGTGCCAGGCAGGCATTGCACATGGACGGGGACTAGAAGTTCAGATGGCCAGCTGGCCTGCTGCCTGGGGACAGGGAGTTTCCCAGGACCTGGGACTTTCGGTACTAAAACCAGGACAGTCCTGGGCAAGCCGGAACAGCTGGTCACCTGGTGGGAACTGAGCACCCATGGAGTCAGCAGAGAAGGTAGGCGGCACCACAGCAAGGCTGGTGGTGGGAGCAGGCAGGAGACGTTTCCTTCGTAGCACTGGAAGCGCCACTCTTGTCTCTTAGCTCCCTTCCTGAATGGAGCTCCACCTGTTTTTATGAGGCGGCCCCAGGCCAGGCCCTTAGGATGGGCAGGGGTGGGTTGAGACTGTGCTGTCTCTGCCGTTTGCTAAGGTTGTTCTCATGGTATCACGCTGCCAGAGACTGTCCACTTGGCTCACGTTGATGAAGGTCAGCTAAGGACAGGCTGATTAGCTGGCCCCTCAGGGCCTTTCTCTTGGTGACACAGCCTCCGGCTCAGAACAAAGGCCCCTCATTTTGCGGAGGCACAGACTGTTGAATGTGAGAGTGCTGCCACCTGCTGGTCACAGCGCTGCTTCCGGAAGAGGCGCTGGAGCCTCGGAGGGAGACTGGGCCATCAGCCCAGGTCTGCAGCCTCTCTGTGGGCCACAGCACCACCTCCCAGCATGTCCTGGGCCACACAGCTGAGGAAAAGAAGCTGGGGACTCCCCTAACAGGTATGCCTTGAAGGAGACTGCAAGGCTTTCTCATGTCAGAACTCTTTCAGGCTGGCCATGGATTTCCTAGAATTCCCAGCCAGCGTGGGCACTCTTAACTATAATAGAACCCTCGGCCCAGTGGTGTGCTGGAGCTGCCGGGCAGGAGGCAATCATCAAATATTCAGGAAATTTACCAGCCGCACTGGTCATGGTGGGAGTATTTACACCATGGAAATTGGTAAAGGCTACAGATACAGACAGATTTCTCCACCCTTAACCCTTCCTCCAGTGGATTCATCAGTACATCCTTGTAAAACCCCTATCAAACTTAAAATATTGTCACCTGGGAAAGGGCAAGTATCAACCTGTTTATAAAGGTTTTCTCAGATAAAGCATCAAGTATGGAATTGGTGTCATAGAGAAGAAATACATTCTGATAAGAGGGAGATTATGAGGAAGGAAATTTTGCTAAGCTCCCTAAGAGCAACTAACGTAGTAGTTAAGGGCTCTGGAATGAGAAACACATGGATTCAAGTAGCAGCTCTTCTATGTGTTAACTGAATGACACTGGTCAAATTGCTTCATCTCTAGCTTCCAGTTTCCCTGTCTGCAAGTGGGGGTATTAGGAGTAGCTGCCTCGTGTAGTTGTGAGGTGATGTGTTTGATGAATCTAAGTGCTTAGAACATTGCCAGGCAGAAAGCAAGTGCTCAATACGTCTTAGATATTATCAGTTATTGATTAGAACCTCCACTTCAGCAGGCTGGAACTGATCTTGACATCTTCCTGGTTAAACCAGTTTCACCTCTAGATGTCCTTTATAGGGTTGGGGAATGGAGATTGGTTCTTCGATCCTCCCCCGGCAGCTAACCTTTAACATCAGCCTCAGTTTTGGCTATTCATTTGTACTTGTCCCCTGCAGTTAGTACATAACACAATGTATCCCCTAGAATTCCTATGCTCTTAATATGATAAAGTACATCCTGAATGTAAAGTATCTAAGCACTAAACACTTGCCAAACCAACCCAAAAGATTTTGTGTAAATGAGTCACTGGCCAGTTAAGATGTCAGGTATAGAAAGGGCAGGACTCAGATCTGATTCCAATTCCAACACCTGAGTCATCCTCAGTGGTACTGCACCTGATTTAAAGGAATATTATGTTAACAAGACACAAATTGTATAAAATTGGGAAAAATGGGAATCTGAGAGCAGTGCTCTTCAGTGGAAACGGGCTTAGAGGACATGAGTTCCCCTCTCATGAGAGTGGAGGGCTTGTGCAGTAAAGAGAGTTGGCGAAGTTTCTATAGAGCTGATGGACTGAGGCCCGAGACTTGGCCTGATGGACTTGCCCCATCCAAGACTCTGCTCACCCCCTCGATCTTTGAATGAATAATTTGGCTTCTTGGGTGCTAAAATCCTTGGAAGAAGTGTCTTTAGAGGAGATATACATATTTATATTTTTAGAAAGCTACAAATGAGTTCGCATTATACTCCTTTGACTTTTGTTATATGGACTAAGATTAGGTTAGATTTGGTTACATAAAACAGACAAAATAGTAGCATAAATAAAATGTACATTTATTTCTCTCCCATGTCAATGAAATCCAGATGTTGGCAGCCTGGGACAAGTATGGCAACTCTACAGTATCACCGGTCACTATCTTATGGCTCCATTATCTTCAACATGAGTTTTTGTCTAGTGGTTTAAGATGGTTACTTGAGCTCCATCCAGACTATTTTTTTGCCAACAAAAAAAACTATATTTTCCCAAAATCTGACACTTCTGATTATAAATCACTGGCCAGGTGTACTCATGCAAACCCACTCTGATACAAAAAAACTGAAAAATGTCTTTATTCCAACTAGGGGTAGGAGGCATGTGCCTAGCTAAAAATTAAGGGTCCTATTTTTAATAAAGTAAGGCAGATAGATATTGATGGATAACCCACAATCTCTACCAAAGTAGATCAGTTTCCCTAAGCCTGCTCATTTTTGACATCAGAGAACTTCTGTACAACAACCCCAAGGATAAACCACCCTGTGAGCCCAGGAAGAGAAGATGGCTGGATTCCCTCTCAACGCTCTCCTGCCTCAGTGTGAATTTACTCCCCATGCCCCATCAGCCCCAGAGCCTCCATTCTGTTGCTGCTACAGCACCTGTCCAAAGTTTCCCTCCTTTCCAAATTTGGTCTCATCACTGAACTTCAGACCTCCATGACCACTGGTCTGGACTTTTGTAACAATGCCCTCATTGTTCTTTCTGCCTCTACTCTCAGTCTCCAAGCCTTTCTGCTGACGGATTTCTCTTCCTGAGGCACAAGTCCCACCATGATACATCCCTGCTCAAGAATGTCCATGGTTTCCCATTTTCTGCCCTAAAGTCTAAATTCCTTAGAATCCTGAAGGCTTTCTATGACAAGGCCTTTGCCTGAATTTCTAAGCTCATCACTCTTGGACACTTGGAGATCCAGCAAGTGCCACTCCTTAAATATGACTGGAACCCTTCTGCCACCATGCCTTCCCTCCTGCTCTTCCATCTGCTTGGCATGCTCTTCCTTCGTCTCAGCCTGTCTAAATCCTACCCATCTCACAACGCTCAGGACAAAGGCCTCCTCCTCTAGGAAGCTTTGCCCAAGCTAGAATGACCCTCACCCTCCTAAGTGTTGTCACAGGGCATTCTGCTTCCATTAGGCTCAGACTACAAGTATTTCTGTGTTCCCTACTACAGTGCGAGCTTCCGCAGGGCTGGGCTATGCTTGCTTGCTCACGGCATCTCATATTAGTGCCTGCCATATCAGCAACACGCAATGAGTATTGGTGGAACCAAATTGCAGAGTACAGCTGGGGCTCCGTGGAAATTGGATGTGAAGGAGAACAGCTCACAGAATGACCTGCTGTGCCTACCAGAATTTGAAAAGTTGGGGTGACCATTGACACCATTCTGGGAGCAAGTATTTGGGTTCCACTTAAATATACAAATGTAGGCCCAGGACTTCCACTAAAGTGAAGCCCCTTCTGGGCTTGTGTTTGAGGAGCTGTATAGGGTGATAGAGTGGCACTGGTAAGGACTGCTGTCCTCTCTACCTTATTATTATTTTTTTTAAGATTCAAGATCTGAGTTGCCATAAAAATAAAAACCTTGGTTGGGGGGTGGTGGAGGGATTTGAAAGAAAACTGTAAATTATCAAGAAAAATGATTCATTTTTCAGATGAAGACCCTGAGTCCCAGAAAAACAAGAGTGGTATGCCCAAGGTCACACAGCCAGGGTGAAGGGTGGGACTTAGCCTGTCCCAATCCCAGTCTACTATTTTCTGTTCCACCACCATAGCTGCCCGCGGTGAAGATGCCATCAGTCAACCTAATTTGGGGAAATAAAAGATCTTGAAGGTTACACATAGATTTGTGCACTGCTGATCTTAATTTTATGCTTGCCATCATAAAATTAATTTATGCTCATACAACTAAAGGGGGTAGACATGCATCCAATTCTCAAAGTTTCAATTCTATGTCTTTGTATCAGTTATTTAGATTTTTCCCTTCTTTGTTCATTAGCACTTTCCCTGAGGAGGTAACAAAATGTCTTTTTCAATTTTCTTCTGAACTAATTCTTACTAGGATCACCCATTTTTTTCTCCAGTTTGCAACTGGCTAGATTTGATTAGAATAGATAAAGCCTCCGACCACGGTCTGTTGAAAGGCCTTTTGTTTGTGGATTACAAGCGGTCATTCAGTTTATCCCATTCATTATGCTTCCCTACTTTTTTGAGTTGCAAGGTTAAGGCCTGGGGCAAAATGTTGATGGAAAGGAACATTAGGCACCAAGTTGCACCGTGTTTGTGTTCATTCCAATCCACATTCACCTCCCTTAATTGGTGAAGGTTTGACTACAGCCCACTTCTCTAGTGACTCACTTCAGGAAAAGGACATGTGACAAGAACCTGGCTCACATGGGACTGCTTGCCAGGGGTGCCAGGACAGAGATGGCATTGTTCAAGGAAGATTCAGGAAGTCAAACATCCGGAGAAAAGCATGCATGGTTAACTCACCCCACGGTCTGGATGAGAACATATTTTTTTTCTCACTGATCAATCTGTTTATCTACTTCTACAAGGGCACTCAGAGGACTTCTGGAATAATTATTCCCTTTGGTCTCAAATGCACTTTCCTAATGGGCCAAGAAAGGGAGAAGGAATAAGTATTCCTGGAAGTGTTTTACCTGTGGTCACATTAATTCTATCCTCCCAATAGCCTTTTGAGATAAACATTATCCACGCTCTCAATTTATAAATGGGGCAATTTAGATAGGGCAAGTTAAGGAGTTTGCCTAGGCCTACCTGCTACTAAGTGGCAGACCCAGGATTCAAACTTGGGTCGAGGTTGAATTGAAGTGTATTTCCAACGTCAGATAATGTCCTCTTTCCATGCTAGTGCCCAGGTTTCCTCTCAGAAAAGTAGCAGCTACTAAATGCCGCTGCAAAGCATTGTCTCTCCCAAACATATCTTTGTTCTGACCTCTTTCTCTCTCTCTAGCTGTCCTCAAAACCCACACAAATTCCAACTTCTCCATGAAGACTTCCTGATCAGCCAGTCCCAACAGACTATGTACGGTCGCACACGCGCTCTCTCTTCTACCTCTGTAATCCTCTCTGCTTGCACTCCTGGTTTAGCCCTTAATAGATACAACTTAGCACATATAAACTTTCACTTGCATATGCAAACTCCCAGCTGTACTATAAACTCCTCAAGGACATGAACAATGCCTCTGTTGAGCCCTGAGAATTTGTAGCATAACAAATAATACCAAGTAGCTGCTGCAAAATGTGTGTTGAATGATTAACTGGTTAATTTTTAGGAGAGGCTATGGGAGTCCTCGTGATTCGGTTAAGTAGACAAGCATGGAAAACTCAGAGGCAAGTAGTCTCTTTGGCTAAGACTCCCCTTAGCACCACAGTCTGTAATTCACTCCCCATATCTTTCTGGGTGTTTTAGAGAAGACGGACATTGCTCTGCACTGAAACCACGCATTAAGCTCTCTGCCGGTTTTGGGGCAGACTAAAGCACCCCGCCCAAAGCTCAGAAGGTTCAGGTGAGTTCAGAAAGCTCCAGCCTTTCTGGCAGCCTAGTACGTTCCCTTAGTCTTTTCCAAGTCTGGGAACTCACTCCCAACTCTTCCCCAGGTGTCCCCCTCTTAGCCTCACCCCAGGCCTTAGTGATGACAGCACCAGGCAGCAACTGGGATCACCCCTGGAGGCAAATATGCCTACACAAAGCCCAGATCTTATGCTCTTCCCTCCTGGGATTCTGCTTCTTTTCTTTCCCCTTCACTTATTGCCCCTTCTTCGGTGTGGTCTGTTAATCTCCAGATCTTTGACGAGGATGACCATGATGTCAGAGCACGGGCCCTCACATGGCCTGTCTGCATCTCTCTCCTCCCCTCCTCCCCACAAGCTTCCTGGGTCATGGGGGGCTTCCTCAGCACCCCCTCTCCATGCAGCTCCTCCTCCCTGAGTCTGCCTCCTGCCTTTCCTTCCAGCCCCATCCAGGGTGTGGAGAGAGCTCTTGACCACAGGTAGAAGTGCCCTTCCCCACACCTGATGAGCTCTGTCTGCACTTGGAGACCAGCTTGTGCCCTGTGGGTCTGAGCCTGGGCCTGCCTATCCCCCAACCTGGCCATGAGGGCCCTGAAGCCACCATCATGTCTTACCTTTATTTCTGATGCCTAGATCTGTGACTGTCACAGAGTAAGTGGTCAATGAACATCAACAGAAGGTGGAAATAAAGGGTAAATGAGTAAACGGTCTTGGTTCTGCTCTATGAAAACACCCAACACATCAACTCACTCTGACATTAACCGTTTAGACACTTAAAGCAGGCCTCTGAACTAGACAGATTTGGAAGCATCACACAGATTACCAACCACCTCATCTACAAGATAAGGACCAAGACAGGTAGGTGGCTTGCACAAGGTCATACAGAGCATGAGTGGCAGACTCAGACTGGATCAGACTCTCCGATTCCCTGCCGAAGGCACCATCTCAGCCATGCTTTCATAGTAAGAAAGCTTTGCTTCTAAAATACCTAGTAATTCAGACTTTTCTCCCAATTATTTCTAGTAACCTACCTAGTAACCTACCTAGCACTGATGAGTTCTTGAATGTATGCATGCATGCATGTATAAGTGAATGAATGAATGAAGGTGAGGTCATGCTGGATTCACAGCAGCAGCAGTGCAGCTTTTCCAGTAAAAGCACTAGGCACGTGTGCAGGATTGAGATGATGCATTTAAGGCATCTCCTTTCTGCCTCACAACCCTGACACTGTGCATCCCCGGGTTCTGCCATCGCCCCTACTCTGCAGACTGACAAAGAGGCTGTTCCGGGCTGTCCTTGCCAGCACCATTCTTGTTGAACCTATTAGGTTGCTATTGTTTTTAGCAAACAGCTGATGCCTCATGGAAAATTTAGCATTTGCTCATTCCTGTTCCATTTATCTTCTAGTTTGTGCATTTTCTCTTCTTTATTAGCAGGGCACTTACTGGAAAACTAGATCTCTGTCACTTAGTGGTTTCATATGTTTCTTCTGTTCATAACCTACCTGGAGTCAGAATTATGTCTGTGTCACAGAGCAATTGGTTGCTATGGAAATGATCGTGGCACCCCAGGCAGCAGGCCTGCGTTGGAGAGAAGAGGGAGTGCTGTGCCCATGGGGGTGGGGGTGGGTATGGCAGAGGTACTGCAGGAATCCTGAGTGTGACTTTTTAAGCTAGGACTGACTTGTCTAGGCCAACCTGGTCCTCTTGACCCTCTTCCTACTCAAAGCTGTGTGTGTGTGTGTGTGTGTTTGTGTGTGTGTGTGTGTGTGAGAGACACTTCACTTATCCACACCCCCCACACACCGCACCCAAATATAAAACAAATGCTTCCCCTAACTTCTCTCTTCTACCTCCAAGTCCAACTTAGAGTTCACCTCCTCAATCTTCTGTGGTTAACCACCCCTGAATAACCCCTTCTCCAATCAAACCCCCCACCCATTCCTACTGAGTTTGCACTTAATTCAGTTGCATTGGAATCACTTGCATTCCTTCTGCCGGACTTTGCTTTTTTTTTCTTATCAGGCTCATATGCTTTATCTTCCCAACAGTACCCAGGCCCCACAGGAGCCCATCTGGGTCAGTTGGTTTTATCTTCCCACAGAGCTCAAGCCGAGCTTGGCTGACCACAGGCCCCTGATAAATGCTGCCCTCGACTCTCAGAGAGATGGACAGTCTCAGACCTCGAGCCCGCCCACTTTAACCCATCCAGTCTTACCTCCTGAGGATCAGTAAGCCTAGAGCAATAGGCAAATGAGACAGCTCTGGATATCATTTTAAATATTGTCAACCCAATGAAAGGAGAAAAACTCTAAAGCTTCATTTGCCTCAAACGTCCTCAGATGATAAGGGAAGAATGAGAAAACCGTGTTTAGTTATTTAAAACTGTCTTATTTTTGTGGGCTTTAACTCATTTATGTTTCAAGTTTGCCTTTAGTCTTGGTTGCCTGTCACCTAGAGCAACTTTGACCTCCAGGGCCAGTGACCCCCTTCTGGGTTTCCAGTGAAAGACCCTGCAGGACTGTCCACGTCAACAGCAGCTGTACATGGTGGGAGAACCTGGGCCTTTTCCAAAGGTTAAGCTCACAAACATAAGTTGTGGAGTCAAGGCCTTCCCTTTGTCTAACGGGCAATATCCTTACATCCGGGGCCGGGGATGCAGAGCCCGTGAGCTTCCCCTGCTGTCTGTGATTGAAGAAAAATAGCTGTGCTGGCTCCATTGGCAGAGTTGGTGTTGGTGTTGGTGCCCCAACCTCCTTTTTCTGGAATCTGCCCCATATTCAGTCACCAGATGGAAGTAAGCTGATACTCAGGTAAGAAGGTGGGGGAAGTCAGGGTACTTCGAGCGTGGGGTGGACACTGGGGCTGGACGCCATGTTCCACATCCCAGAGCCCATCTGAAAGACCTTCCTTGGCGTGCAGCTCAGAGCTGCTCAGAGAGCGTGGAGCTCGGCCCCCAGCTCAGCCCAGGGGCTCTCTGTGCACTCACGGAAAGTGGCATCGTACCGGGAAACGCCAGCGGCCATTCTGGCGCAGGGACGGGGCCCGGGCATCTGTGTGTGCTAGTGCCCAGATGAGAGACTGGGACGGGGTGCGGAGGGCTTGCTTCTTTCCCACCCTCAGGGCTCTTTCAGTGAGGTGGTCCTTCTGAGGCCTGAGATGGTGCCGGGGGTGGCCTCAGCAGGAAAAGGCGCAAGGCAAACAGTGAACAGACGGGTTGGAGCCCCCAGGAGGAGCTGGCTTTGGTCTGCGGTGACTGGGAGAAGGGCCCCTGCTGGGGACAGCTGATAAAGGAGCTGCCACCCCCTCCCCCAGTACCCCCTACCCCCGCCTCCCGCCCCAGGGCCCCACTGGAAGACAGGCTTGATTTTCCTCATCCCGCACAGCACGGGCTTGGTGAAGTTAGCAGGAACCCTCTCATGCCGTCTCCCCGCTTCTGCTTCGGACTAAACCCTCCAGCCCAGGCTTCAGGACAGGGCTCTGTCGCCACACAAGGGGGACTTGGATAGTGAGTTTTAGGATTCTTTCTAGCTTTCTACCCTGACTAGAAAACAGAAGAGGAAATGCCCTGTTGGCTCTCCCGTGGACCAGAACACCTTCCCCCAGCTGCTCATTTTTAGTTGGCAATTACCCAAGGTGTCCAAGGCCCCTCCAACACTGTCACTCACTGCCAGGAGAGGCCAGAACTCCAACTCAGGCTGTGCGGCTGGCTGCAAGAGGGTGATGTCTGAGTTAGCTGTTTGGAGACAGAACCACAGGTCAGCTTTAGAGCGGATGCGCCTTCACCGGCACAATGGGAAGCCAAGACAGGCAGGTACCAAGTGATCCTTCAGCATCTGGGCGAGATGCTTTGTCTTTCCCAGAGAAACTATTTCAACGAGTTCTTCCCGGGAGAGAGGGAAAACAAAGCTCAAATACCAGAGCCGCAAAAACCGCCTGAGGCTGATTTGCTCTGACAGGCCGGCGGCTGCCCTCTCCCATGGACAGCCTTGGTCCAAAAGAATAAAGTAGACCTTGCAGACCAGAACTCAAAAGTGCAAGGTGCAGGTTTGCAAAGTGTGTCCCCCAGGCTCTGTGCATCCCCAATCCAGGAGTTGAACCCCCATCCACATGATGCCTTCACAGCACATGAAGAAAAAGAGGGGCAGATTGCAGAGGAGCAGGACAGGCGGACGTGTTGCCAAGAGCAGGCAAAGGTCTGAGCTGACCGCAGCTCTGAATTGGGTCTGGCTGGAGTTGGAGGTAACTGCATTATGGGAAAGATTGAAAGGTTAATATGAAACCAGCTGATACTGAAAGAGAACAATTAGGAAGGTTAAGGGGCTTAATATTAGATTAATGGCTGCCGGAGGATAAAGTTCACAACTTCCAGGAAAGAAGTCGGATTCAGAGAATTCTTTTGAGTGGACCAGACCAAGGTCTGATTTTGTTTTTGTTTTTTTTTTTCTTCCCAGTAACTGAGAGAAAATTACCATTCATTCACATAAGATTCATTCTCTTCCTCTTCCTGCTTCCTCCTCCTGCTTCCCATCTCTCTCCTGTTTGGAAACGCCTGATTTCATTCCAGTTCTGGAATGAATCTTAGGGTCCCACCTTCCAGTCTGCATACCCCATACTCCTCTCCACCTGTAGGGGTCCTTCCTCAGTGAGATTTGTGGGACCCTACAAGAATATTTTTGTCAGTGTTGCTTGTATTCTGGAACTATTTCAGGCCACTAAGTCATCTCACAGATCAGTAGCTCAACCCAGGGGAGACATTCCAAGCCAACAAGGAGTTAACCCAAACGTGGGGAGACGGGCTGGTGGATTTGAGGTGGCTGAGGAGATTGGGGGAGATGGGGAATTCCCATGGTCTCCAAACCTAGCAATTCCTTCCTGGGAGTTTTTTAACATTCCTTCCTGGGGGAAGGGCCTCTGTTGGGGACAGCTGATGAAGGAGTTGCCACCCTCTCCTCCAGCACCCCCCCACCTCAGGATCCCACTGGAAGACAGGCTTAGTTTCCACATCCTGCCCAACACGGGCTTGGTGAGGCTGGCAGAAGCTCTCGTTCAGTCTCTGTGCTTCTGTCAGGACTGAACCCTCCAGCCCAGGCTTCAGGCCAGGCCTTTGTCTGAACAGATTCCCAGGCCCCACCTATCCTGGACTAACTGAATTTGAATCTTTGAGGGCACAGTCTGGACATCTGCATATTCTGAAGTTCCTTGATGACCCCGTGACCAGTTTGGGAACCACTGGCTCAGGGACCACATGGAAGAAAGGCCGGGCAGGGAGGGGCCAGGGGCCTCTCAGACTTTGGGATGGGCCATTCGTTTGATTCCCTAGTTCCCATCCCAGCCGGTGAGTTTCTTGGAGCAGACATTTCCTCTTACTCGTCATTACAATCCCCACACAGGGCTGGCCACATTCAGTACGTGGGAGCTGAATTAAGTTTCCAAATCTCATGGCTCATGTCTGTAATCCCAATATTTTGGGAGGTCACCTGAACCCAGGAGTTTGAGACCAGCCTGGGCAACATGGGAAGACTCTGTCTCTACAAAAATTTAAACATTTAAAATATTTTTTAATTAAAATTTTGAAATCTCTCCCCTTCCTAGACCCTGAACCTGTTCAGTTCTCAAGTTGACATGTTCAGAGGCCTGGCTGGTAGAGCCCGGGCCTGGTTCCACAGAATCAGCATGGTCCTGAAACACAAGAGCACAGGAGCCAAAGCTGGAAGGGCCCTTGGAGAACCTCTAGTCCAATAGCTTTCAAAATGTAATCCTAGGTACCCCGGGGTCCCATGGTGGAACCTCAGAGAGCACGAAAGGAAAGGGCAGAGGCCCAGTGGGAGGAACTGCCAGCCCTCCCCTCGCCTTCACCCTTCCTTCAACCAGGCCAGCCCTGCTTTCACAGCTTTGTGTAACTTTCGCAACAACCAAATGCCTTCCCAGTTTCTGCCCTTGTCAACCCCACCCCCAGCCCCTGTCTGTTTTCCAGCTGGTGTCCAGAATGATCATTTCAAAACATAAGGCTGATCATGGCCCTCTTCTGTTCAAGACCCTGCATTTGGCTTTCCATTTCACTCAACACCAATCCAAGGTCCTCTTCACGGCCGGCAAGTCCCACCTGTTCTCGCCCCGGTTGCCCCTGCCTCATCTTAGCCATGCTGGCCTCCTTTGTATCCCTGAATGCACCAAGCAGGTTCTTATCCAACACCTGGGCAGGTCTTCTTCCTTCTGCCGGAAACGCTCTTCCCCAAATAGCTGCATCCCTTGCTTCCTCTTGTCCTGACCACCCTATCAAAAAAGGCATTCTGTTCCATCAGCCCAGCCCCTTCCTCTACTGTCCTGACTGTCCCTACTGAAATGTAGGCTCCACGGGGGTGAGGACTTTGTTTTTTTTCACTGCTATGTCCCCGGCACCAAGAACAGTGGCTGGCACATAGTAGGTGCTCAATAAATAATCATTTCCTGAATCAATCAGATTGGTTTTGATTCTAAAATTATCCTGTACATTTTCTTCTTTACACATTTCTCTATTTTTCAAATTTTCTGCAGTAAATATGCGTGTTTTTACAATCACAAAAAGAAGTAAGTGACATAGTCTTTTCTCTAGGATCAATCTTTAGGAGACTCAGAGCTGCTACAGAATAACTTAAGAAGATGAAGGGAGGCCCTGCTTTGAGCCCCCGGTTCTGAGCAGCACCAGGTCAGTCCTGGTAGACTATAATAATACCACTGATTCCTAATGGTGGACGGGGAACTTAGTGGGGCTAAGCTGACCCTACTTACCTAACAGCATTTTGTCTTGGGGTCACTCGGGAAGGGGAGAGAAGGAGTGAAAACAGGACCAGCAGCAACCCCCTCACCGCTGAAATGCACCAGGCTCTCCCTAACCCCATACAACAGACATGAGGGCATGGGCTCCCAAGCACCCTCCAGTAAGGCATTGTGGCCATAGGTTATTCTTTAACCGGCACAACTCGCTTTTCTCAGACAGACTTTCTCTTTATTTTCTTCGGGGACTATTACCCTGAGGCCTAGTACCTGCTGCCTCTGCTTATGTGACTGAATCTAGAACATAGCAGCAGCATCTTAGCTGAGGGGTCAGGGCTCTGGCCTAACAGAAACCCCGTGGTCTTGTCTCCATTTTCAGAGCCTCATGACTCCAAGTGGGTGGGGGTCCCGGGCTCACCCATGACTCATTGTTCGAGTTCGTAGAGAACTCAGAAGTTTCACATGAAAGCACGGCCTCGCAGGCTAGAGACAATTCAGGAAACGAAAACCCCATTCACTTGATTATGGGTTCATTTTCTGATGGAGGCTTTTCTGATCCTCTTTCATAAGACCCATCTGAAATAGACAACTGAAAAGAGAACTAGGGGGCCGTTTCCCTTCCCCCCTCTAGCCCCAGAGCTCGGTCATCAGAATCACGTGAACCCTAGCCCCTGGAGCTGGACAGGGCCCAGGGTTCATCTGGCCCGTCTGTTTCATTGTGACTTACCTGGCAGGCCCCCTGATACTCAGGGACATAGCTGCCTGCCTCCTGGGCTGACTTTCCTGTGGTGCTCTAGAGCAGAGCCAGCTAGCTTCTCCAAGGAGCTGGTGGTAAATACTCGCTCCGGGCCCTGTCACCTATTCTTTGTTTTTTCCTTACAACCCTTTAGAAACATAAAGCCATCCTGAGCTCACAGGCCTCACAGAAACAGGCTGTGAGGATGGGCAAAGTACAGCCCGTGAGCAAGACCCAGCGCACTGCCTGTTTTTGTAAAATAGAGTTTTAGTGGACACAGCCCTGCTGATCTCTTGATGAATGGCCTATGGCTGCTTCCACGCTATTACAGTTGCGGAATTCAGTAGTTGAGACAGAGCCTATAAGGCCAATAAAGCCAAAAATAGTTTCTATCTGCCCCTTCATAGAAAATGTTAGCCAAGCCCTTCTCTAAAGTAAAGTTTCGTATGCATTCATTCCTATTTAACACTCAAAACAATTTTTGAGATTAGTATTAGAGATGAGTATTCCTAATTTTACAGATGAAGAAACTGAGAACCAGAAAGGATGAGGTTTGCTCAAGGTCACACGGCTAATGAGGGGCAGAACCGGAACCCAGACACAGATCTCATCTCTAAACCAGGGCTTCTTCACCTGGAGAAGCTGCTCCCGAAAGGTGGCAATTGTGAAGTGTGGAATGTATCTCCTGTTCAGCCCCATCGAGTAGGGTAGCAGCAGGTCCCTTGATGCCACAGTCTTTGAGAGACATTGGGCATAGAAAGCAACCAAACTGACCTTGAACAGAAACCTTTAAGATTCTCACCAAATCCCACTGTGCGGAGAATGTCTCCAAGCCCAGTGTGCTCTCTGTGCACAGGAAAGATACCTTTGGCAAGCTGACTGGCTGGCAGGAGAGCTGTCCCCTAAAAGCCAAGTTTGGCTTCTGTTAAACATTTAAAAACAGGTCATCACATCATTGTGAAGAGCCACTGAGCTGCTGCCATCTTCCCACTGAGACGTGGACTGGCCTTCCATCCCCCCAGGTCCCAGGGCTGCCATTTCCTCTACAGCTGGGAACAGCTATGCCATTATTTGTATGAGAGAGCCCCCCAGTGGATATTGCTGGTATCACCGCCCCTAAGAGCAGCTCCGCAAACACCTTCAAGGCTCCCAGAGCTGTGGGTGTGAACATTTGAGTAATTGCCCCAGGAAGTAAAACCTAATGAGCCTTGTCGTCTTCAAAATCCTTCCCGAGGGAGGTTGGTGCATACATGTTCTAAAAATGCTGACATTTCACTGAACGTATTTGGAATGCTTCCTTTGCACCCAATTTTTTTTTTTTTTTTTTTTTTTTTGTGAGACGGAGTTTTGCTCTTGTTGCCCAGGCTGGAGTGCAGTGGCGAGATCTCGGTTCACCACAACCTCCGCCTCCCGGGTTCAAGCGATTCTCCTGCCTCAGCCTCCCAAGTAGCTGGGATTATAGGCATGTACCACCATGCCCAGGTAATTTTGTATTTTTACTAGAGACAGGGTTTCTCCATATTGTTTAGTCTGGTCTCGTACTCCCAACCTCAGGTGATCTGCCCACCTCGGCCTCCCAAAGTGCTGGGATTACAGGCGTGAGCCACCGCGCCTGGCCTGCACCTGATTTTATTATGACCTTTCACATGCTTTTAGAGTCTTTTCTGTGGGGCAGATCTGATTTCCCAGAACGCTTGGCCTTTGTGAAACTTTGTTTTAGCTGCTTTCAGCCTAGCTTTGCTCCAGAACCTATTTTGTGTGTTCCATAGTGTTGTTAATTCTGGTGGTGGTTATTGTTTGCAGTTTTTTATTTGAATTGGATAACAAAATTATGCATTAGGATTTCCAGCATTTCTGGAAAAGTCAGAAAGCACTTGTTTTGAGTTCTTGCTCAGTAGCTAATAGCTGAAACTAAAGAGGAGCTCTTTGGACAGACAAGGATTCTCCAGTTTGCCACAGTCCCCACCACTCCCTATTGCCCCTTATTGGCTGTGCTGGTGTTCGATTGCATTGCCTTGTTGGTCCCTAGAGAAGTTTTAAAGTTATATCATACATACAGAATAATTGCCATGAAAATAGCTGCTGCCACAGGTCCCAGACACTATGCTGAGCACAGTATGTACATGTTCTCATTTAACCTGGTGAGATAGGTATCATTATTCCCAATTTACAGACATAGAAAGTCAGGGTCTGTAAATGTCAGTGTCAGAAAATGTCTTTATAAGGGTTGAACTGAATTTGAGTTTGGACATCTGCACTTTACCATGTCAGATAATAAACTCCTCTAACTGGTTTAGGGGATGTGACTGGCTCAGTAAAGGCCTCAAATAATCACTAGGTTTTCCTTTTTACCCACCTGCAACATATTCAAGAATGGCTAACCCTGATCTCAGTCATGAAGTAAGCAAAGCGTCTTTGATGTTAAAGACGCTGGAATATCCTCCCCTTTCTTCCTCAGGATATCTGTCTTGAACCCCACACCCATGCCAGGTGCCAGGTACTCTGAGATCTTCCCACAGGGCCCAGGGACCCCACTGTGACACAGTGTCTTGGCCTCAACTCTAAGACAGCACCTCACCTTCCAGATTTTTCCCGTCCTTTTTTTCTACCAAAACATTCTTTGCTGTGTCCCATACATTCAAGCTCTTGATAAGTGACTACTTAATTTGATAAATGATTTGGGAGATAAGGCATTCACGGACTCATTTATTCTTCTAAAAATTACTTATTGAATGTCTATCCCCTCCTCTTAAAACTATATGAGGGCTACCCATTTCTCCTAAGAGAGTAATGACCAAAATCCTTCATAAGGCCTAAAAGGCTTATGAGACACTGTGACTGCTGGCCCCTCCAGCCATCCTCTCTGCCCAGCACTCCCCAAGCCTTGTAGTTCCTCAAGCATCCCCTGACTCCATCTACTAAGACTTTACACTAACCCCATCCTTGGCCTGGAAAGCTCTTTCACCCCTCTTAGCTGGTGACTGCTTTTTTGTCCTTCAGGTTGTTATGAAGTCACAACTTCATCAAAATGCATTCCCTGACCTCACCGACAGGTTCAAGTTGCACCGTGAGACATGCACTGGCACCATGAACCTATCAGATAAAGTGACCTGAGGGCTGCAGTCCTGCATTTATTTATTTGATGAACATACCTCTGCTTCATCAGACAGTGAGTTCCATGATGCCATCGTGGAGGGATTTTATCTGTTTCTACTCACTTTTGCATCCCCAGTGCCTAGATGCCTAATTCGTATTTGTTGAAGGGAAGTGGGGTAGGGTAGAGGCGGAGGGAGGAAGAAATTTCTGTTGCTTCCTACAGTTAAAATGGAGAGAATCTAAAGAACTTTCCCAAGGACCCAGAGCTAGTAAGTGACACAGCAAGACACTCAACTCAAGTTTCGAAGGCACGTTTCTTTTCTACCCTATCATAATTTTCTTCTAGGGCCTTGGCAGGCCTCTGTGCACTGTGATAATCACACCCTGAAGATTATTATGACGTTGGAGGCATGCCTGGTCTGGCTCCAGACGAGGCGGTGCAGTATAATGGAGCTGCAGCAGTGTCATTTAGCCACATGTAGGGCAGAATGATGTTAGGCATACCCCGACAGATCTCTGGGTGACATAAAGATGACTTCAACTTGGCGCTATCCAGGTGGATTCCTGGGGGCGCCACACCTAGACTTAGCGGGAGTGTAAGATTTGGGATAATCAGCCTGCTAGAAGAAGAAAAGCGACCATCTATTGTGCCTTTATCATATGCAAAACTTTAATGACACTATTTCGTTGATTCTGACATAAGACCTTCTAAAGAGATACTATTTTCCCCATTTTACAGATGATGAAGCTGAGGTCTGGAGACTGAGTTGCCCAGAAACACACAACTAGTCAGTAGCCATGGAGGAATTGGCTTTGAAACGAAGATGTGTCTGATTTTGAGTAATTTTTTATTCCAAGATGGAGCGCAGCCTCAAAATAGAACAGACTGCTCAACTACCTCATAGAGAACGTGAGAAATAACCCAAGAAGAAGAAAGAATGAGAGGGAGCTGGAATGAACGATCATGGCTGGAGGTTCAGTAGAAGGTTGCTGGCCGCGGGAGCAAGGCCCAGGACCTAAGGAAGAAGGGCTGGCTGGGGCCATAGGAAGCAGGGGATGCCGCCAGATCAGCACCACAGCTGACTGAGGGGGGTGCCGAAGAAGCTCAGACCCTGGCAGGAAAGGACCTGGCTTTCTTGTTTAGAGCACTACACAAAATGCAATGCACTGTCAATTCTTGGGTCATCCCCTCCCTCCGCGTTCTTTTTAGCAAAAGGAGTTATTATTTCTACTTTCTATGAAAACATTCATTTCTTCAAAATCAGATGTCCTAGATCTGGAAGAAAAAAGTGGGTAAAGAGAACCAGCTGTACAGTTCAAAGGAAAATGTAGTGATGCTCTACGTCCTTTGTGTTGTGTCTCGGCCACCTGCTTCTGAGAAAGGGGCAGGAGGGGAGGAAGCATGGATTCCCCAGGGCAAGAGAGGGGCAGGGGGCAGGGGACAACCCTCAGGAGCAGACTTCTACTGGGCGGTTTTGGCACTTATTCTGGGCTTTAGTTTCCTTGCTCTTAGAGCAGGAGCTGGATCAGACGATCTCTAAGGTATCTTGCAGTTTTGTGCTTCTCCAGCATAAGCCTGGGTGTGCAGCCAGAGTGAGATAAGAAGGATAGTGGTGACCAGGGGTCATCTAAGAGATTGTTTAATGGGGGATAACAGAGTAATTGAATAATAGGAGATTGTGTTTGAAACTTATCTCATCTGCACGAATTTCCACCTTGAGATTTTCTTGCATTGTCAGTCAGAAAAAATAACTGTGGTTTTGAATAGATTGTGGGTGTTATAATCGATTGTGGGTGTCTATAAAAGGTATAGATTTTTGGTGTCAGGCCTAGGTTCACTGAGGTAGATAGCTTCCCCTCTCTGAGCACCAGGCGCCCATGTGTAGAGTAAGGATAAGAGTACATGGCTCACAGGGCAGCTGTGGAAGGGTCAGATGAGTCTCTATACAGAGAACACAAAGCACAATGCCTGGCCAAATTCCTGCAAATGTCATCTGTCCTCCTCCCCTCAAACCTCTTCTCCTCCTACTGAGGAGGGAAGCACCCAAAGTGGAGAATAGAGTTAAACAAGTTCAAATTCTTCAAGGATATAGTAAATGCTCAAATGTGATCTGTCCAGTTCTTTCGTATATAATATTCACGACAATCACATGGACCAGTTATTGCTATTCTGTTGTACCAGTGAAGAAACTGAAGGTCAGGGCTGTCTTCAGCTCATCAATAGAACTGAGATTTGAAACTCAGTCTACTGAATCCAACCCTAAATACTCTTGTCACAGACTCAAAGCTACACGTCAGGGGTAGACGTGGTGGCGGAGAATCCACTGGGAGAGCCCCAATGGTTTATGCAATCAGACTTGATCCACCCCCATGTTCTTAGGCAGCCCTGGTGCCAGGACCTTCTCACCCTTCATTCTAGCTGAAATGCAACCAGCATCACTGTCTCCCAGTGCAAGGGGATCTCTCAACTTCCTCCTATGGTTTGTCAAGTCTTTTATATCATGACCACTCCAATTCATCAAAGCATTCACGCTTATTTTGTGCCTCAGTGTTTCACAATGATTTCACTCACTGTGAGTGGAGACAGCATTATTTTCCTCATGCTGAGGTTGGGAGCAGGCTCAGAGCAGGCTCAGGGAGCTTGCATCACTTGATGGAGGCCCCACAGCAGGGCCCGTGTGGGCAGCCCAGGACCCTGCACTCATGGCGCCTGCCACTGCAGAAGATGCCCTTCACCAGTCACTGGGTCTTAACCCTGTGGCTCCAGCAGGCCTCTCAGTGGGTTTGTGTCACCCAAAGGCTGCTGAAGAACAGGGGAGTGGGGTGGCAGTGAGAAAGCACTTAGGAATTCAGTGATAACAAGGCCACCCATTCTCTCTCTCTCAGCAAGTAATGGTGACAGTTCCTTGTGCATAGTCTTCCTTAAACTTGCAGTGACATTTATTCCACCATGATTAGCAGCTGAGGCTGTGGGGAGACAGCAGGGTGATGAGTCACTTTATCTAGCTGGGTGTTACATCCGGGGCGATGTTCTGTTGCATTCGCCACCCTCCCCTGTCCCAGCTCAGGGCCCTAACAGTCTAACAGGGCTGGGACTTTCTCAAAGGCTCCCCTGACCACACCAGTTCCTCAGGAAGCTCTAAACCCCAGCTTCAGCTCTACTGATGTCACCCTACTTCCCTTTAACCCTTTTTGAGGCCTGGTTTAGAATTTGTATCTCAGCCAGAGCTCTTTCCATGACAGCTTTGTCCATGCTGTTTACTCCTGGATAGTTCTCAGGCCCAGCCATCTACCAGCCCAGTGCCTGGAGTCAGACAGACCTGGATGGAAATCCTGGTTCCACCACTGACTAGCAATGTAACCTTAACCATGTTACTACTACACTTCTATGAGCTTCTGTTTTTCCATCTGTACAGTGGGACTAATACTACTTACCTACTCCTACTGAAGGGTGAGATGCAGCAGGGAATGTGCTTAGCACAGGGCCTGGAAGAACATAGTAAATGCTTAATGGTAATTCCAGCACTTTGGGAGGTCAAGGTGGTCAGATCGCTTGAGTCCAGGAGCTCAAGACCAGCCTGAGCAACACAGCAAGACAAGACCCTGTCATAAAAAAAAAAAAAAAAAAGAAATTGCTTAATGAATGATTGTGTGTGTGTGTGTTCCCCCTGAGCATTTGACTTTTCTTTTCTGTATTTTTCCATCATATACCAATTACAGACCACACGGCTCACATCATTTCTGTCTTCTCAAGCATCCTGGTTTCTTTTCATTCTTTCTTTTGTTTTTGACTTTTTAGCTTCTTTTTTCTGGACTTTTTTTTTTCTTTTCTTTTTTTTTTTTTTGACAGAGTCTCGCTCTGTTGCCCAGGCAGGAGTGCGGTGGTGTGATCTCGGCTCACTGCAACCTCTGCCTCCCAGGTTCAAGCAATTCTCCTGCCTCAGCCTCCTGAGTAGCTGAGACTACAGGCACCCACCACCATGCCTGGCTCATTTTTTGTATTTTTAGTAGAGGCGGGCACAGTGTTAGCCAGGATGGTCTCGATCTCCTGACCTGGTGATCTGCCCGCCTTGGCCTCCCAAAGTGCTGGGATTACAGGCATGAGCCACTGTGCCCGGCTTCTGGACCATTTTTAATCATCCTTTGAAGTTTTCATTTACTCTGTTAAGTGATTTATGATAGCAAAATGTCAATATTTGTAACATTTTTCTGTCTTACCCAACAGGACAGGGAATGGAAGCTGACAGGCTAGCTGCAAAAATTAATTAAAGCGATGAATTATTTTTTAAAACACAAAAATGGGCAAACGGTACAAATAGGCAATTCATAGAACAAGTTCATATGATCAAAAACATATGAAATGATTTTAGACTAGTAATCAGAGTAACGTTTAAATTTAAGAAGCAGTGAGATATTTCTTTACTTCTATCAGAATGATCAAGATTTAGAAAGATGAATATCTATTGCTAGTGGGAATACAGGGAAAAGGTTACTTTAATATTTGTTCTTGGATGTTGTCTTAGTTCATTTTGTGTTGCTATAACCAAATACCTGAGACTGGGTAATTTATAAAGAAAAAATTTAATTTCTCATATATTGGAGGCTGGGAAGTCCGAGGTCCCAAGTGGCCACTTCTGGTGAGGGCTTTCCTGCTGGTGGGAACTCTGTGCAGAGTCCTGAGGTGGCACAGAGCATCACACAGTGAAGGGGTCCAAGATAGAGCCAAACAGGCCTTTATAACAGAGCCACTCCTGCAATAACTAACCCACTCCTGTGATAACACATTAACCCATTAATCCATTTATAAGAGCAAAGCTGTCATGACTCAATCACCTCTTAAAGGCTCCACTTCTTAATACTATTACGATGGGGATTAAGTTTCAACATGAGTTTCGTAGGAGACACACATTTAAACCATAGAGGGTATTATAGCCTTTTTGGAAAGCAATCTGGTGATATCTATTATATAGTTTGGATATGTGTCCTCTTTAAATCTCATGTTGAAATGTAATCCTCAGCATTAGAGGTGGGGCCTGGTGGAAGGTGATTGGATCATGGGGATAGATTTCTCATAAATGGTTTAGCACCATCCCCTTGGTGCTGTCCTCACAATAGTGAGATAGTTCTCCTGAAATCTGGTTGTTTAAAAGTGTGTGGCGCCCTCCTCCGACTTGCTCCTGCTCTTGCTGGGTGACATGTCTGCTACTGGTTCACCTTCTGCCATGAGTAAAACTCCCTGAGGCCTCCTCAAAAGTAAAAGCTCCCTGAGGAAAAGCAGATGCCAGTGCCTTGCTTGTACAGCCCGCAGAACTACGAGCCAATTAAATCTCTTTTCTTCATAAATTACCCAGCCTCAGTTACTTCTTTATAACAAAGCAAGAACAGCCTAACATAATCTATTAAAATTGAAGTTTCCGGAAGCAGTGGCACGTGCCTTTAGTCCCAGCTACTGGGGAGGCTGAGGCAAGGGGATCATTGAGCACAGAAGTTCAAGGCTCCAGTGAGGTATGATTGCATTTATGAGAGCCACTACACTCCAGCTTATGGGCAACATAGTGAGACCCTGTCTCTGAAAAAAAGAAAATTAAATTAAAAATACATACACCTTTTGACTTAGCGTTTCTATTCATGGGAATCTACCCCATAGGAATACCTAAATGTGTGGCTATATAAACGAGGATGTATAATAAATTATTGTTTATGGTGGAAAACAAACAAAACCTAGAAGCAAAGCAAACGTTCTTCAAAAGAAGAATGGTTGAATATATTTAGACTTGCCAAGAAATATGCTGCAGCCATTAAAAAATAAATTGGAGGCTGGATGCAGTGGAACATGCCTGTAATTCCAGCACTTTGGAGAGACTGAGGCAGATGGATCATTTGAGCTCAGGAGTTTAAAAACAGCCTGGGGAACATGGCAAGACCCCATCTTTACTAAAAATACAAAAAAGAAAAAAAAAATAGCAGGGCATGGTTGTGCATGCCTGTGGTCCCAGCTACTCAGGAGGCTGAGGTGAGAGAATCACTTGAGCCTTGGGGTTGGAGGCTGCAGTGAGCCAATATCACTTCAGCCTGGGTGACAGAGTGAGACCCTGTCTCAAAAATAAAATAAAATAAATTGGAGCTACATCAGGTGACTCATAGAGATTAAAATGAATCATTGATGAGACAAAGCTGAGTGAATAAAATTAGGCATAAAATTATCTTAATTTTACAAAGAAGTAATGCCACTCTCCCCATCCCATGTGTGTATGGGAGCCAACACACATGAGCGTGGAGGATCCAGAACACATTGGATCCTGATCAATATGGCAGGATCCAGACCAAGCTTTCTTCATGGGTTTTGGGGGCTGGACAGTCATATGATGCAGACAAGGGTGTCAGGGAGTCGGAGAAAATGAGGGAGGACCCAAGCAGAAGAAAACGATGGCATCAAAATTAAAACTATATATATAACATGTAATTACATAGTAATTACATGTTATATATTAAAAAATCACATAGTGATTATATATAATATGTATTTTCTTCTTACATCCACTCATAGACTTTTACATTTATGTGTTACGTATTAATGTAAAAGTATATTTATTGTGAGTAGATGTAAGAAGAAAAATTTTAAATTATGTATATATATCTTATTTTTGTTAACCTAAAATGTAGAAATATACATTCCTTCACTAAGATTTTGACATAGTCAAAGTCTTTTCATTGAGACTACGTACATTTTTCAGAGTTCTTCCTTATTCTTTCATACAAAAATCACATCCTTAATGCATTGTCTACAATTTCTAATTTCAGTTTCTGCAGAGTGGAGTGAGAGCTTAAAGATACTTGCAAAGCAATTTTAGTACAGCAACCTTATAACCTTATAGATGTGGTACTTTTCCCACTGTCTTTTCAGCTGTCTTGCTTGTACCCAATCCACGAATCTAATTTTAGCATGTCTCCTTTATTAAGCCTTTGTAAAACTGTCAACTTGTTTCTTATAAAAAACAATAACTCTTTCTCTTTTGCATTCACACTTCACCAGCTTACGTGACAATGTTAAAGTATAGCTAATATAATAGATTCTTGGGAACAAACACATCTCGTTGTAGGCAACATTCATATCAGCAGGTAGCCACCATTATCTGTGGCATCCTGGAAGGCATGGGCATCCTTCTGGCCTGAGCATTCAGTGAGCCCAGGAACTGAGTCAGTTCCTAGTAGCAGCACTGAAAATCCTCATGTGCCATGAGTTGATGATGAGTGGGTAACTAGCCTGTCAGGATATACCTAGCTCTCTGATTTTACTGTTATTCTATGATTAAAATATCTAGGGCTGTGCGTGGGCATAGGCTGGGAGGCATGGAGGATTACATCCTCCTTTTTCAAACTGTGTAGCATTTTGCTAATGTGGCAGAGTTTGTGATGAGTGGCATGGCTTGGGTAGGGCAGACAGCATACTACAATCCTATCTTGGGAGCAGCAAGGCAGTGCTGGGACAGGACTATGACCCAGATTCATATCTCCTAGTCACTGCTAGGTGACTGTGGACAAGTCGTCTCAACTCAGTACATCTGTTGTCTTCAAAATGGGGTGATGCTATCTGATTCACCAAGATGTTTTGAGATTCAAACGAGATAAACATTTTTTAAAGTATTTGCCACAATGACAGGGCCATCAGAGTTACTTTCATACCTACACACCCTGTGTACACTTGTAGCAATGGGATGGAGGGAGGGACTTCATCTCTATGACAAGCAGCAAGGTTCCTGGGGAAGAGTCTATTTTTTGGAGGCATGCACAGGAGATCTGGATACTGCTTTCACCCGCTGCCCGTTGCACATCCTTGGTCAAGTCACTTAATCTCCCTGAATTTCAGTTGTGTCACCCAGGAATAATAGTAGGAAAATTCCATCTAGCTTGAGCTATTGTGGTGCGGATTAAATAGAGATTATGGGACCAAAGGTGGCTGGAACACAGGAGAGGCAGAATAGATTTTATCCTTGTAGGTGTGACTCAGTCCATAAACTAAGATCTGAAAAAAAAAAATATGCCCTCTAGTTTCGGTGACTCAACTTCCCATTTCTCTTGGTTGGTGAAGAATTTAAACCCCACCCCTTCCTGGGGAGTCCACTGCCCTGGCACTGTGGACGATGACCTCACATTATGAAGCAGGGTGGAGATTTGCCCTTAATCTTCAATCTACACAGCTTAAGACCAGATGTGCTTTGCCCTGTCTTCCTGTCCTGTGTCTCTCTTGCTCCCAGGACATGTTCAAAGCACACAATTATCCCCACAGCTTGAGTTCAGAGCCAGGAAACAAATGAGTGCAAGAAAATAGGGAGGAGTAGAGCTTGTGAACTGGAGAGAGATGCCCATCTAAAGGCATATCATTTTTTTTTTTTAAGTTTAATACTGTGAGGGCCAAATAAAACATGCCTGTGGGTTGACTGGGCCATGGGCCTCTTCACTGCTCTGTGAATGTGCAGGGCCTGCTCTCACTTCAGGGCCTCTGCTGGGAATTCCCAACTTGGGATCCCATCTGTGACCCCCTGACAGGTCTGCTGGAAGATCCCTCAGTGAGGTCTTTCCTTGTCCCTTCCTACACTCCCCACCCCTTCCCTGTTCTATTCTTCTCTATGGCTCTTAGTGCTGTGGTTTATTTACCCTGGTTAATGTCTATCTCTATCCAGTAGAATGCAAGCCCCAAGTAGACAGTCAAGAACTATGTGTTGAATGAATGGGTGGATGGATGGATGGATGACTTCATCGTGGAATGAGATACTCACCTTAGGCAGAAATTGTAAGGGCAACATCAAAAACCTCAGTAATCAAGATCGATAATATTTTAATGCAATTTTTTTTTTAGTCACAGTGCAAAAAATCTGTGATGAACAAACTATCAAATTTTTAAATAAAGGCACATCCAAAAGAAGTTGCAAGTAAGCTAAAGTTAATTTAAAATTATTTAAAATCCTCACTTGTTCAAGAAAAAATTCTCAAACACGGCAGTGTTCTCAATTGAAAACAAAATAGGAAGTAGATTTTGAAATTTTTACTAATGAGTGTTCTTCCATCAAAGCCAGGAAAGTAACATTCTAATAAATTTTGGGGCTTTTGTTTGTTTGTTTGGTATAAGTAAAATATTTAAACTTAATATAGAGTTTTAATGTACCTACTTTTCAATTTTCCAACTTCTTTTTATGCTACCTCAATGTTCTGAAAAAAAATAACCAATTAAAATACATCAAGGCCAGGTGAATTCGAGGCACTTTGGGAGGCTGAGGCGGGAGTATCTCTTGAGCCTAGAATTCAAGGCTAGCCTGGGCAACATAACAAGAACCTGTTTTTGTATTTTTTAAAAGTAAAAAAGAAAAAAGAAAGAAAAATTTTTTTAAAAGGAAAATACATCAAGACCTGTACCACAGAGGCCCACATTTTTCTTTTGCTCCAGGCTACATGTGGGTTGCCAGGGCAATGGTTCTCAGCAGATGCATGCTGATGAAGCAGTATCATCAGCCATCCTTCCCAAGCAGACTGTTGTAATGTTCACAGCCTAAATTGCTTTCATCTACAGCAGTGAGAGGTGTGGGATTTCAGGAGCCTGCTGAGGGAGACTGCCTCTTTGGGGGTGCTTTTCAGTCATCCCCAAATCAAGCCATGTGGGCCTACTCCAGTGAGCACTAGCTTTTCCTTTGCATGGAAGGATCTTGAAAAAGAAAAAGAATTGTTGAGATCAAGAAGAGGAAAGGCTTGGGGAGAGAGGAAGGACTCGACCTCATTTTCTAGGTATCAGACATCAACACAGGCGGTTTGGGCAATCCACACATTTGTTCACATTGAATTTACTTCTGCCATTATCCACCACTCCCGCTCTGACCCAGAGATGCCTCCCAAAACGCCCAGCACCACAAGCCCTCACTAGGTGCTGGGCTGCAGCTGGGCTCACGCTGCATAGCCCAGAAGCCAGTGCCATCTTCCCCAAACCGGTGCCACTCCACACCAGGAGTGGTTGTGGGGAGGCACCCTGGTGTTGTGGAAAAGCACTGGAGTGGAGACCAGGGTACTGGAGTTCCTGCCATGAACTAGGTACAAGACCTTGGTCCAATTACCTTCCCTATCGCAGTCCAAGTTTTCTTGTCTGTCTGACGAGGTATCTGAGGACCCATCCTAGCCTCAAGAGTCTAGAAGGCAGAGTTCAGCTTAGTATTCGATGTATTTGCTACATGCTCAACGTAAGTGGTTAAAAGCCAATGACCTCTTTAGAGAGTACCTAAATTAAAGATAGACTCTTTCTTGGAGCAAACACAAAACAAAACTTGGAGAAGACTTTCGGAGGGTTCCCTACTACATGTGGAAGATTGACTGCACACATTTATCTTCTTACATTATAGCTTGGTGGTTAAGAGACTTCTGGGGCCACACTGTTTGGGGTTGAATCCTGGCTCCGCCACTTATTACTGACCTGAGACAAGTCTCTGTCCATTTCTTCACTTGCAAAACAAAGAACTGAGGACAGGGTGATAAGGTGGCTATCTGGAAGCCAAGAAGAGAGCCCTCACCAGGAACTGAATTGGCCAGCATCTTGTTCTTGGACTTTCCAGCCTCTAGAACTATGAGAAGTAAACATGCGTTTAAGATAGCCAGCACCATCCAAACAGACTAATACAAATGAAGAGACTGGTTTTAGGAGGAGCAAGGAGAGTGTATCCTAGATTAAGAGGAGGGGAGGCAAAGTGCAGTGGTGCTGAGGGAGCTGGGTGTGTAGATGTGATGGAAGTGTGAGGGAGGTCTCTTCTGAATGCTATTTTTTTCCAGAGAGTTGAGAAGCAAAGTGATCAGTTGAGAGTGAGGACACAGGATTGAAGATCTAGGAAGAGAAGTGAAGAGACGGCAACAAAGCAATGTAATGAAGACATTTGAGAAACACTACAAATCTGCCAAACGTTTGAAGTAATTAAAGATAAACTAATCAGCTTGGTGGTCAATTTTTCTCCAGGTACATCCAGCGGTTTGGGTGCAGAGAGGAAACTGGTAGAGATAACTATAACCATGGCTGGGACTTGGCCAAATGAGAATGGCAAAGCGAGAGAGGAAAAGAGTGATGGTAAAGGAGTAATTGTAGGCCAGGCGCAGTGGCTCATGCCTGTAATCCCAGCACTTTGGGAGGCCAAGGCAGGCAAATCACCTGAGGTCAGGAGTTCAAGACTAGTCTGGCCAAAATGGTGAAACCCCATCTCTACTAACAATACAAAAAAAAATAAATTAGCTGGGCGTGGTGGCGCACACCTGTAATCCCAGCTACTTGGAAGGCTGAACCTGGGAGGTGGAGGTTGCAGTGAGCCAAGATCGCGCCACTGCACTCCAGCCTGGGCAACAAGAGTGAAAGTCCGTCTCAAAAAAGAAAAGAAAAGAAAAGAAAAAAAGAAAAGAATAGAAAAGAAAAGAAAAAGAAAAGGAAAAGGAGTAATTGTAATGATGAACAATGGGAATCTAAGCCAGGTAAGAGGAAGAGTGAGAACTCGAAGGGTTTCAGGGCCAGGGAACAGGTAGCAAGGTCACTGGCTTGTAGGCTCTAGTGGGTTTGAAGAATTTTTGGAGTTGGAGCCCTCAAGGGAGTGACGTGGACGATATGAAGTAAGGACTAGTGAAGTCAGATGCTTGTTACAGAGACTATGTGGGCATGCTGCAGATATAGGACAGGAGTATGGCTATGGGGTGGCTAGCTGAAAAAAGAAGAAAAGACCATGCTAGGCTATTAGATTTGTAGGTTTTGAAAGCATTCAAAATCTGGAAGAAGTGATGTCACAGAGAAGACTTTGACATAGTGCTAAAACCTCCAAGGGATGGGGAATAACAAAGATAACTGGAACAAGGGATGTCAGGTGGTGATGATTAGCTGGCATGAGCATCAAAGTTGAGGAAGCGCACTGGTCTGCAGGCAGAGAAGAGCAAGGAGGACATCTTTTCCCCCAATCCCTGAATACAAGGGATGCAGGAAAGAAAACAGCTACTCCTTGAGAGGCTGTGGGAGGCAGCATCCCCGGGGAGAGTTGGGTTTCGATTAGAACAGCGAGGCGAAGGAGATATTCACAGAAGAGGACATCAGGGATGTCGCTGCTGATGGATGGGGGCAGAAAGCAGGGCATACAGAGCTACATGGGACAGAAGTCTCCAGGGGAGTCATGGGCTTCCTACAGGGCCTGGGATAAAGGGTTTGACAAGATTAGTCTGAGACAGGATAGGAAGCCATGCCACCTGGAGATGGGGGAGCTGGGGAGATGCGGGTCTTCCCAGAAGCACTCAGGGCTCCTTTCCCACTCTTGCTGAGGCCTGTGGAAGTTCAGATGCAGGCTGTTCTAGAGAGAACAGATGTAGCCCGAGGGCTTTTTTTGTTTTTTTTATTTTTTTTGTTTTGAGATGGAGTCTCATTCTGTCCTGCAGGCTGGAGTGCAGTGGTGCGATCTCAGCTCACTGCAAGCTCCGCTTCCCGGGTTCACGCCATTCTCCTGCCTCAGCCTCCCGAGTAGCTGGGACTACAGGCGCCCGCCACCACGCCCGGCTCATTTTTTGTATTTTTAGTAGAGTCGGGGTTTCACCATGTTAGCCAGAATGGTCTCGATCTCCTGACCTCATGATCCACCCGCCTTGACAGGCCCATCTTGGAGTCAAGAAATATTGATTTCTTCCTTCAGGCTGGAGACTCTCATGTGATAGGAATTCCAGTGCAGGCACAAGCTGAAGCGTCTGTGTATTGACTTGGGTTTACATGGCTGCTAGGGGCAACTGGCACCGTCCACCTCCTCAGGAGTGGTTGCCACTCCGTATTTGTTATGACTACGGTTTTCCAGCTATTGTCTGCATTGACCTCCCAGTGTGACAGCTAACCAATGCAACAAACTAAGTAGGCTAATGAATGGCAGCGAGAGAAGTCTCCCCGCCCCACCTGTGTTATACAACTGCACTGGATGGTGGTGATCTGGTCTTTTCAAAAGCAGCAGAAGTAAAGACCCATGTGTTCACTTGCCTCCTACCTACCGCAGTGGAACCCAATGAGGAACAGTACTTTTCTCTCTCACTCCATGAATGACCCTATAATGAATTATTTTTCCCCTAAAGCAAGGGAGAAAGAGTATAGATTTTAAAAGGGTACATGACCCTTATTTTTCTATCTTAGGAAAACAATAGACAAACCACCTAGTCACTTATGTACATATTTACATTTATTTACAAAAGTTTCTATATCATCAGTAAAAACAATTTAGTGACAAAAAAGCAAGCACCCCGTCATATAATAGGTTGATGACACTTGAAACTAATGCATGTTCTTTGTTTGTAAGTATTTCTTCTTAAAAAAAATAGCTGCTTCAAGTTACATTTCCAACAGTTCTTCGAAAATTGAAATTTTTCAAAAATTTCTCTTCAAATGAGAAATCAGATGGCTTTTTAGTTTTCAAAATAATTTAGTTATGCTGTTGTCTTCATCTTCTGTTACCAATCAATTGGAGCTACAAAAAAAATTTTTCATATTATTAACTTGTAAAATGCAGTAAATCTGGGCTGCAGACCAGGAGTCTTAATTACCCTCCTATTCCAATGTGAATAGCCCTTTTGTAATAAACTCATCAAAGCCAGGAAGCTAGGGAGCAGGGATGGAGGAAGAACCGCCTTGAGTGCTCTTGGGATGGTAGTCTGAGTCCCACCTGAAGAACAGCCTTCAGGATGCTGCACTCAATAGCAGCCCCAAGGCTCCTCCCGCCGACTCTCTGAGTATAACTGAAAGACTGAAAAACAGAGCTGAGACTGTTAGACCCCTCTGTAAACTGTCACCCATTTCTAACAGCTACTTCCTTCTTCGCTACATGAAACTCCTGGGGATGGTTTTCTTCCAACCCAAACTTGTCTTCCTCTTTAGTCACCTCTGTGGCAATGACAGAACAATCTCTGGCTGTCTCAGAGTAAATCTGCCAAAAAACAAAACCACATCCTTAAGCAAGCCCTTAAACCGAGTCTATTTCCTGGCCTCCTCCCCCATGGTCTGCGTTATTTCCATGGAGCTCAAAATCAGACCAGGCCAGAGCTCCCCAAACATTTGTATCTCATCAGTAACAAGAATTCATGAGAAATTAGTGCTGGGGTCACGGGGTGGGGTAAAGGAGAGCAAACTACAAGTTTCCCTCCTTGGGAGCCTCACAGAACATGAAATGAGTGGTGTGACTTTCTGAGGGGGAACAGTGGGAAATGTTTTTAAACCAGGTTGGCTGGCACAGGATTCTTGCTGGGACAGCTTTTTGCCGGTCTCTGCTCCCCTGCCCTCTCCCAGCAGTCTCCTCACCCACTAGAAGGAATCAAGCCTGCTTCTCCAGCTTGGCTCCTGCCTGAGATTCCCACCTGTAAATCATTCTTCTCGGAGAAATAGGACTCCCTGTTTCCTTTTTAATTTGGCTGACTTTGTGATCTGTTTTCTAGACGCTTACACAAAAAATACCAGGGCACTCAGAAATTGCCTATGTTGAACTGCCGGGGTGGGAAGTGTGGTGTGGTCATTTCCCGTCAGATGTCTGCTTATCTACTCATCTGTCCTCTGTTGTTCCTAATTGGGTTTAGTTCTTCCTGGTCCTGCCCTCATGCAGCTGGGGAAATATCACATTTGTTCCTGGTTATGCTTGCCCCTTTCTCATCTCCTCCCCCGATCCCCTCCATCTCCACCATATATAGAACCTTTTAACATTTTAATTTAACTTAATTTTTTGGATGCCCAGGCTGGTCTCTAACTACTAGGCTCAAGAAATCCTCCCACTAACTCCTAAGCTCATGTAATCCTCCCACCTCAGCCTCCCAAGTAGCTGAGACTACAGGTGTGTGCTACCACACCCAGCTTCATAACCCTTTAGTAACTGAGCTTAGGGAATTCCCCCTGCTGCCACAGTGGGTTAAGTTTAAAATTGATTATTAAATAGGCAGTAAGCACACATGATGCAGAATTTGAATAGTAAATAAAAATATACCAAGAAAAGTAAGCTCTTCTCTCAATCTCAGCCCCAAATACTCGGGTCTCTCCCTAGAATGTCACCTTAGGGAGGTCAGTGTTACCTTTCTAGACTCCTCATTCCAAAGCAGTGCTTTTCATGCAAAATGTTCCTGCTCAAGAACCTACAATGGCTGCCTATTTCCATATCACTCCATTCCAAGGACCTCCTTGCAAATATTCAGTGTCTTTTGCCTCTACTTCAACTCGATACCAGGCAGGTCAACCTTACTATCAAATAAATCACAACAGATTTAATTCCCTCTCATGTATTTGCCTCTGCTGTTTATCCCACCTGGAAAGGCTTTTCTACTCCACTCTCATTCTGAAAATGTAGGTCACATCCTACCCCCTCCGAAGCTTTTCTGATTATTCTGGCCTCTTCAACTCCCCTGCATTGGTTGCTCAGCCCTCACCATCGTATCACACATTCTGCCTATCACCTGTGCTTCCTGCCTAAGTCCTTCTAAGAGTTTCTTACGCTCACGTGCATCCATTCTCTCTCCCTGGTGTGGCCACAAGCTTCTTGTGGGAGGAACCCTATTATATGCTTTCTCTGAATCCCACACAATGTCTAGCCTCGCTGGGTACTCTGACCCCACCCTATTAGCTCGCACAGTGCCTGGATTCGCCTAATCTCCAAAATGTTTGTTGTGATGAAAGGAACAGATGAAGGAATGAGTTCTGGAATGCCCACTGCCTTTCCCCATGGCCCTGGATGATGCCCCCCTACCCCCATCATTGGTGGTGGTGGCTTTGCCTCCCCCAACCACTCAGAGTTCCCCTCCACTGTAACCACCTAGATCTCAGCAGAGACCTGACTTGGCTCTTGCACTCTCACTGGGGCTCACGCATATTGTTCAGATCTGAAATGCCCTCCTCTGACCACAAGCCTGGAGGTCTCTACCTCTCCTGCCTCACCTCATCTCCAGCTACTTGGTTCCTCTCTGCCTGGCCTCCCGGCCCATCAACCCCTCATGGCCTTGGGTCCTCCCAGCTTGGGCCTGTGGCTGACTGAGCTGCCCCTTGGACTCCCTTGCCTCCACGCCTCCTGCCACAGCTTGTTTCTCCTGCGCTGTTCCACTTGGCAGCTGAGGAGAAAGGACACCTTGTGGCCCATCCATTGATCCCACCTCACCTAGGTCCTTGCTGCTGCTTAGCCATCCTCCCTTCATCCCTGCACTGACCACAGCAACTGACTCAACAAAACCAAAGGTCTTAACCCCTCGCCTACCTCCTTGTCTTTGCAACTTTAACATGTAGCCTCCTCCCTCAAGTCTCTAATGTGGGGGTACCCTGGCTCTGATCCTGGACTTTGCTTCCCCAGTCCTGCCTCCTCTGCTTTTTCCCATCACCCTAGGGCATCTGGTTTTTCTTTTTTAGTGACCTCAGGTGTTCATGGCATCAATTACTGTCCGGATGAAGAGGGGCCCCAATCTGTAACTCTAGCCTGAAACCCACATCTCCAATTCTGTACATGGACATCACTACCCAGGTAATACACCAGCACCCCAAAATCAACTTATCAAAGCAAAAATTCACAATTTTCCTTCCCAAGCAAGATTCCTGTGTGACTCCTCTGGGACACTTGGTCCTGTCACTTTTATTTTTCTTGAAAAATAATAGTAACAATCATCATAATGGCTAACATTTATTGAACACTATTACGAGCCAGCCACTATTGTAAGCATTTTACTTATATTACTATATTTTGACACAGTTATTTCTGTTATTATCTATGCTATCATTGTCATTTCTATATTATCATTATGCCCATTTTCCACAGAAGACAACCAAAGCACTGAGAATTTAAGTGACTTGTCCAAGGCCTGTGAGAAATGGAGCTGGCATCTGAACCAGGGGGTTTGGCACCAGAGCCTACACTGCTAGATGACAGTTTTGCTAACAGGACCTCTGCTGTTTCTCTCAAACCTAGCTCTGCGTATTCAGTTCTGCCACCATCACCCCGACTCAGCCCCTCTTCTCTGCTTGGCTGGATTATTTCATTACTCTACTAACCAGTGTCCTCATCTCATCTCCTATTAATTCGTCCCATGCTTTGCCAGCAGAGTGATCTTACTAAAGCATAGTTCTGCTAGAAAACTCTGCGGTTCTCCCCAAATGACCCAAAGCCTCTCTCAAAGTCTCAGCCTGGCCCAACCTGCCGGCCCAGCACCATCTTTCTCTAACGCCTCAACACTCGCTGCTCCAAAGAGGATGGCTTGCTACTTCTTCTTCTGCCCTTCACACCCTGGGCCTTAACTCTTCCCCTCATCCCTCAACACCCGGCTCGTGCTTCTGCCTCCTGACCACCAGTGGGATCTGCTAGGAGGGGGCCTCCTGGAGCATCCTATGGCAGTTTACTAAACCAACATTGCTGCTAATTGTGTTTGTGTCCTATCTTTTATTTGCAACTACAAGCTCAGCTCTGACCCTGGCTCCTGAAGTGAACCCTATCCCTGATCCAACTTTTCCTGGAATGGGAGGTGGAGGGAGTGTATTGTAGTGCTTAACAGTATAACTCTCGGAGTCCAAAGACTTAGATTTAAATCCCAGCCCACCACTTATTAGAAATGTGGCCTTGATATCTCACTTGACTTCTACAAATCTCATGTGCACTGTCTCTAAGCAAGGGGTAGGATACTCCTCCTGCAAGGTTCATTGAGAGGGTTCCGGGAGATGACATGCAGAGAGTGGCTAGTGCAGTGCATGGTACACAGTTGGTACTTAATACACTATGGTTCGTATATCTGCTGATGTTACTTCTTATTACTGTACAAGGCAACCAACAGATGAGTAGAATCTGGCTTCCCAAGTAATGGGCATCTACAGCAGGGCTGCTGTTGTTCTGGCACACCGTGCACAGCCTGCAGGGTACTTACTTGCTTCTGTCTGGTTTTCTGCCACATTTCCGAGTACCTAAAAATGAATAAGTTGTCTTCTCAATTAAAGAACTGAAAAGAAAAGCTGAAATGTGGGGTTACTGACTGCCTATTAGAGGCCTAAATATGGAAAACTAAGCCAGAGCCCCATCACCCTGGGATTTCCTGCTATCCTGTATGCTTAAATCAACTTGGCTACAGAGCTGGTCCAAAGAGTTGTTCAAAATTGGTCAGAACATGATAGAAAACCAAATGCAAAAACTGTTGGCAAAATAGTTAATTTTACCTTATGCATAAGGCTGAAGATGCAGGGAAGGCTAGAATGGGTTGGACCAGTGCTGTCCAACAGAAATATAATGCAAGCCACATAAGCAATTTAAAATTTTTGGTAACCACATTACAAAGTAAGAAGAAAAAGGTAATTTTTAATATTTTATTTAACATAATCTGTCACAAATATAAAATTATTTCCACATGTACTCAATATAAACATTTTCTAATGAGATATTTTACATTCTTTCACACACGGTCTTAGAAACTTATTATTTTATACTCACAGCCCATGATAATTTGGACTCCCACATTTGAAGTGCTCCGTAGCCACATGTAGCTCATGGGTACTATTTCAGACATCAAGACAGTGCTCCCACACATGCATGCATTGCTTTCCTGCCCACAGTAGGCATTCGCCCTACCCTAGAAGTATGCTAGTGGTCCAGAGGCCTAGTCAACAGGGTTGACTAGAGCTTATAAAGTTGTCTGTCAACTACAACTAGGCAGCTGGAGCTGTTTCCATTCAACTCTTTCCTCTTCTGAAGGTTCCATGCCAAACATCTCACTGTTTCCCCAATTAATGACATTAAGGTTGCTTAAAGGTTGAGATGCTTGCTGAGTTTTTTTGTTTTTTGAGACAGAGTCTCACTCCATCACCCAGGCTGGAGTGCAGTGGCACAATCTCAGCTCACTGCAACCTCTGCCTCCCTCCCGCCTCAGTCACCTGAATAGCTAGGAATACAGGCATGCACCCCCATGCCTGGCTAATTTTTGTATTTTTTTTGTAGAGATAGTGTTTCACCATGTTGTGCAGGCTAGTCGCAAACTCCTGGGCTCAAGTGATGCACCCACCTCAACCTCTCAATGTGCTGGGATTACAGGCATGAGCCACTATGCCTGGCCTCCATTTTTTTTTTTTTTTTTTTTTTTTTAGAACAAATTTTTTCAGATTATCTGGGGCTAACAGTACTGACCATGGGAGTAATTTTCTGTATATTGAATGACCTTTTTTTTTTAAGTTAAATCCAATTGTTTTGAAGTTCTATGGAAACTCAGTGCCACCTCTCTTTGGCTCAGACATCCTGGGTTAGTCCTTTAATTGAGATCTACAACAACAATTAGATCTGAGTGGAAAATGATTTTGGATTCTAGGAACCAACCTGTTCAGGACATAATTAACTCTTATACTGCTATTTGGGGATTAAAATAGATTTTTTAAAAATCTGAGCTCCCAAAATATTTTATGCACCGGGTAATAGCTGAAAACTTTCTTCAGCTGATTGTTATAATACTGTTTAGTAGAGAGTCAACTGATTGATAATCTATTACTTAGGGATGGATTTTCATGGTATTTACAACTTATAATATGAAAATGTTCTTTTCAGGAAATTATATTTAGCACTGATATCCCAAAATAGTCTAGGTCTGCAATGACCAAGAAAACTTTCTGCAATGATAGGATTATTCCTTATCTGGGCTATCCAGTATGGTAGCCACTAGCCAGATGTAGGTATTGAATACTTGAAAGGTGGTTAGTGCAACTGAGGAATGAATCTTAAATTTAATGGTATTTCATTTTAAATTCTATATTTAAATAATCACACATGGCTAATTGGCTACTATACTGAACAGTGCAGGTCTAGGGAAACTGAAACTAGTTTACAAACTTGATTCAAGACACAATGGGTCCTAGATGCTATCACTTGTAGAAAGTTTACTTTTTGGCATTCTCTGTCTGGTCTATTTCTTTTTGGTGAAGGCTGATATGGAAACTGCTTTGGCATCAAGAATATCCACTCTTCAGATTTACAGCCTGCTCTCTGTCTTTTGGGATTTGAGAGGGATTACTCATTACCAGGAATGAACAGGCTGGGAACAAATTCTCCAAGTCATCAGTTCTCCAAGCTGTGTGACTGGCCCAAGATCGCTGGGGGACTGAGAAAGGCTCAGGAAGTAATACAAGCACAATTACTTGTATTACACAAGTCACTTCACTCAACCAAAACTCCTTTCCTACCTGGGAGCCCCATTCGTGGTATATGACATGAAAATTACAAAGGTGGCAGCCTAAAGAAGTCTTTAGCAAACTCCGACTTGAAGACCAGAAGTTTAACTATATTTTGAAGCAGATCACAGGTAAAAGGAGACTATGCAACAGGTCCAGGCTATGTTCCCAGGCCTGTAAAGCTCTCTGTGGCCCAAGGATTCATTCTACCTTGAGATAATGTAGGATCTTTGGAGGAACCTAGCATGCTCAGCAGTCCCACATAAGTAAAGCAAAAGAGCTTTTGTTTCTTTTCAAATATCTAAAATTTCAAACTTTATTTTCATCCTTAAACTATTTTCTGGCCTTTGGAAAACCAATGCAAGTTTGAAAATTATTTTGTTTTAAAAAACATACATACCACGCACACACAGTACAACACATGTTACAGTTAGTGCTAATGCTACAGGTATAAGTCCATATCTGTGTCTTGAATGACCTATAAAAAAAGAAAAGAAAAGAAATTCAACTAGTTGAACTGATCAAAATGGATCCTCATTATTTGCAGATTCCACCTTGCAATTTGCTTATTTGCTGAAATTGATTTGTAGTCCACAAATCAACACCCATAGCAGTCATTCTCAGACATAAGAACAGTGATGAAAACTTTTGAGTCACCCAATAAGCAGATTCCCAGCAGAGGTGGAAGAAAGTGAAGCTCTGCCTTCTTGTTTCAGTTCTTACACTGTTAACAAGTGTCCTATTTGCAGTCTATTTAGTGCCATGATTTTGCATTTTTACGCTTTTTTGTTGGTGATTTCACTATTTTAAATGGTCCCAAAGTATAGTGTTGAAGTGCTGACAAGAGTTCCTAAGTGCAAGAAGGCTGCGATGTGCCTTGCAGAGAAAATAGGTGTATTAGATAAGCTTCACTTAGGCATGAGTTATAGTGCTGTTGGCTATGAGTTTAATGTTAATAAATCAACACTACATATTAAGGTTTATTTAAACAAAACACACATAAAACAAGGTTATAAACAGATCATTAACAAAAATGTTATGACTAGAGGCTTACAGGAACCTACCCCTGTATTTCCCGCAGGAACGTTACTTCAGTACTTGCTATTTCAGTGTTAATTTGACTTTGTAGAACTACTATGAATAACAAGATTCGACTATTTCTAAACAAACTTATATGCACAAGCTTGATACATTCCAGACCCTGTGTTATTTAATAAAAGAAGCAAATATTCCACTAGAAGGTTTGTTTCTGACCATTTCATATTGCCAGTGGAAGCAGAACTTGGCATTGTGTTTGGTAGGGCAATTCTGGCAGTTGTATATAATAAGCCTTAAAAATATTTATCATGAAGCATCTAGGCATTGTACTAAGTCATGTGCCTATAGTCTCACTAAGTCATTACAATGTTGGGCAAGTGCCTTAACCTCTCAGTGCCTCCATTTTCTCCTAGGGTAACTATACATGGGACTAATAAATATACTTATCTCATAGGGTAGTTGCACTTAAGAACAGCTATTATATATTGTCATTAACCTATTAAGTAGATGTTATTGGTATCTCTATTAACATTTTGTGACTCTACAATTCCATTTCTAAGATGTCATCCTGGGGAAACTACCAATGGTGTGCCCTTCTTCTCCCCGTAAAAAGGCACAAAGATATTTACTGCAGCCTTACTTATTATACCATAAGGCAAAAATAACCTAAGTTGTTTTCACAGCAGCCCCTTGTTTTCACAAAAAACTGTGGTATGTTCACGAGGTAAACTCTATCCAGCTATTGAAAATCCAAAATCAGAGTACACAGTGCACTGCTAAAGGACTGGGGAGGGGTCACTAAGAGCAAATGTGACATGGATATGGGAAAGGAGGGGAAAGGAAGGGAGAGGAAGAAGAGAGAGAGAAAATGAATGAATAAATAAGAATAAGATCACACTTTCCTTTTATTAAGAACACAGGTGTGTTGGAACAAATAGGCAGTCACCTATTGGTCAGATTTGAGAAGAAACTGATAGGTGCCCCTGAACATCATTTTCCCTTCTTTAGTAGCAGAATTCAGATTTTCTTTGGCAATAATACTCCCCCAGTAGTGTTTGTATACTTTCCTCAGGTGGCATACAATGCCTGGTTGCTTTTCTTTTCATGATGTCAATGCCATTGAAGATCATTGTCTAGAGCCATAATTTCATCAAGGGTTTGTAGAGTGGTTTAGTCTATCATTCCTTCTTTACTAACTACAATCTTCACATAAAGATAAACTGCCCCCATCAACAATGTGGTTACTCTGAGGTTCAGTTTATAAAGGAAAAACAGTGTTTGATTCTTCTCTTTCTTTACCGTTTTTTCAAAATAATGAGTTAGCTCCCAAGCATTCTCTAGAGATGACCAATGAGTTTTTAAATTTGTTTTTAGTACCATTATGAACTCATGAACTGAGCACAATTGATGTGTTTCAATCTACTGAAGTTGTTATTCTTATTGATGTTCCAATTGTCTTATTTTTGGCCAGAGGGAACCTCTTCAGAGTGGCTCCTGAGTCCTGTTGGTACTATCATAGTAAGTCTTTTTGATAACTTTCTTGTTATGCGGTAAAACAAGATATTCAAGGCTTATTTTAATGCATTCCATGCGCCAGATATGGAATCAGCCAACTGTCCCAAAGGCCCTGGTTCATTTTCATGGGAAATGGTAATTAGATACCATAATCTGGGTGAAGGTGGCCAATCATCCTGGTTTTCCTGAAACTGAGGAGTTTCCTGGGATGTGAAATTTGGGTGCGGAAACTGGGAAGTCTGGGCACACCAGGTAACACTGGTCACTCAAATCTGGGTCCAAGAATCAAGAAGCATGCAAATTGCTATGAGATTGGCTCTTGTTTCTAGAACATTTCAAAGGACAGAACCAGGAAATACATGATTTTCTAAGAGACAAAATACATTGATGGGTCATGCTGGCATTATGTTGAACCCTATTCAGTTGCCAAGATTCAATGGTTTTTGACTAGAGAAACAGCAATTTCATATGGTTCAAATTAATACCTTTAAATAAATCCAGGGCTACAGTTTTTACTTAACCTAATCAATTTACAGCTGAATCTCCTTTCTTTCATGCCAAACATCCCAATATTCAATAACAACAATATAAATATTCACTTGCACTTTCCTGCAGTACATACTGAACAGTAACCAAATACCAGCATTACCACTAACTATATAATTACTTAAAACATTACAATTTTTTTCTTTGTAGTTCTTTTTATCCTTAGAATGCAGCCCCTTGAAATATGCACCCAAATTACTATGTTTTTAAAACACTTGGAATTGTTCCTCTAATTGGGGTTATTCCACAAACTTGATTCATGGCTTAGTACATTAGCTTCATTTGGCTTTAAATATTTTTGAGTTTCAGGTTCGCAAAAAAACTGAACAGAGGTTACAGAAAGTTTGCACATATACCCTGCCCCTACACATGCATAGCCTCCCCATTATCAACATCCCTCACCAGAGAATTAATGAAACTACTCTGATGAAACTACTCTGATACATCATTATCACTAAAAAATCCATACATTAGCATTCAGTTGTACATTCTGTGGGTTTGGACAAATGTATAACATCGTTACAGTATCATACAGAGTATTTTCACTGCCCCCAAACTCCTCTGTGTTCCACCTATTCATATTCCCTGCCAACCACTAATCTTTTTACAGTCTCCACAGTTTTGCCTTTTCCAGAATGTCATATAGGTAAAATTACATAGCATGTAGTCTGTTCAGATTGGATTCTTTGACTTAGTAATATGAATTTAAGTTTCCTTCATGTCTTTTCATGACTTGATAGTTCTTTTCAGTGCTGAATAATATTCTACTGTCTGTTTGTGCCACAGTTTGTTTGTCTATTCATTTCCCGAAGGACATCTTGGTTGCTTCCAAGTTTTGGCAATTATTAATAAAGATGCTATAACCATCCGTGTGCGGGTTTTTATGTCAACATAAGTTTTTTTTTAATGCCTTTGGGTAAATAGAAAGAAGCATGACTGTTGTGCTGAATGGTAAGAGTATGTACCGTTTTATAAGAAACTGCCAAACTGTCTTCCAAAGTGGCTGTACCATTTTGCATTCCCACTTGCAATGAATAAGAGTTGCTCCACGTTCTCACCAGCATTTGGTGCTGTCAGTTGCTCCACGTTCTCACCGGCATTTGGTGCTGTCCAGATTTTGGTCAGTGTGATAGGCATGAAGTGGTATTTCATTGTTGTCTTAGTTTCCATTTTCCTGATGCCTGTTGACATAGGACATGCCCAGCTAATTTTTGTAATTTTAGTAGAAATGGGGTTTCCCCATGTTGGCCAGACTAGTCTTGAACTCCTGACCTCAGGTGATTCACCTGCCTCAGCCTCCCAAAGTGCTGGGATTACAGGTGTGAGCCACTGCGCCCAGCCCAGGAATATCTTTTTATATCCCTACTTGCTCTCTGTATATCTTCTTTGGAGAGGTGTCTGATGAGGTCTTTCACTTTTTTTTTTTTTTTTTTTGAGACGGAGTCTTGCTGTGCCCCAGGCTGGAGTGCAGTGGCGCGCGATCTCGGCTCACTGCAAGCTCCGCCCCGCCGGTTTCACGCCATTCTCCTGCCTCAGCCTCCCAAGTAGCTGGGACTACAGGCGCCCGCCACCTCACCCGGCTAATTTTCTTGTATTTTTAGTAGAGACGGGGTTTCACCGGGTTAGCCAGGATGGTCTCGATCTCCTGACCTCGTGATCCGCCCATCTCGGCCTCCCAAAGTGCTGGGATTACAGGCTTGAGCCACCGCGCCCGGCCTTTCACTCATTTTTTAATTGGGTTGTTTGTGTTTTTCTTGTTGAGTTTTAAGAGGTTTTTTTTGTATATTTTGGATAATAGTGTTTTATCAGATGTGTCTTTTGCAAATATTTTCTCCCAGTCTGTGGCTTGGCTTCTAATTCTCTTAAAATTGTCTTTCACAGAGCAATGTTTTTAATTTTAATGAAGTACAGCTTACCAATTACTTCTTTCATGAATCATGTCTTTGGTATTGTAGCTAAAAAGTCATCACCATATTCAAAGTTATCTAGGTTTTCTCTTATGTTTTAGGGGTCTTATGGTTTTATATTTTACATTTAGATGTATGGTCCATTTTGAGTACAATTTTGTGAAGGGCATAAGGTCTGTGCTTAGATTCATTTTTTTGCATGTGGATGTCCAATTGTTACAGCACTATTTGTTGAAAAGATCATCTTTTCTCCGTTGTGTTGCCTTTGCTCCTCTGTCAAAGATCAGTTGACCATATTTATGTTGGTCTATTTCTGGGCTCTCTATTCCGATTCACTGATCTATTTGTCTTTTATTTTTCCACCAATACCACACTATGTTGACTAGTGTAGCTTTATAGTAAGTCTTGAAGTTGAGGAGTATCAGTTCTCCAATTTTGTTCTCCTTCAATATTTTGCTGGCTATTCTGGTCTTTTGTCTGTCCATTTAACTTTAAAATCAGTTTGTTGATATCCACAAATGACTTCTGATATTTTGCTTGGGATTGCACTGAATTTATAGAGCCAATTGGAAATAACCGACATCTTCACAATAAGGAGTCTTCCTATCTATGAACATAGAATATCTCTCCATTTATTTTGTTCTTTGATTTTGTTCATCAGTTTTGTTGATTTTCTCATATAAATCTGGTATGTATTTTGCTAGACTTGTACCTAAGTATTGAATTTTTGGGGTGCTAAGGTAAATGGTGTTCTGTTTTAAACTTCAAATTCCACTTGTTCATTGCTGTTATATAGAAAAGTGATTGACTTTTGTATATTAACTTTGTATCCTACAACCTTGTTAGAGTTTTTTATTAGTTCCAGAAGGCTTTTTGTCAATTCCTTTGGATTATATACATAGATATTCATGTCATCTGAGAACCAAAACAAGTTTCTTTCTTTCTTCTCATCTGTATAAATTTTATTTCCTTTTCTTGTCTTATGGCATTAGTTAGTGCTTATAATACAATATTAAAAAGGAGTGGTGAGAAGAACATTCTTTCCTTGTTCCTGGTCTTAGTGGGAAAGCTTCAAGTTTCTCACCATTACAGATGATGTTAGCTGCAGGGTTTTTTGTAGGCATTTGTTAACAAATTGAAAAAGTTTCCCCTCTATTCCTAGTTTACTGAGAGTTTTTATCATAAATTGATGTTGGATTTTGTCAAATGCTTTTTCTGTATCTATTGGTATGATAATGTGATTTTTCTTTCATAGTCTGTCAATGTGATGGATTAACTGATTTTCATATGTTGAACCTGCCTTGCATACCTGAGATAAATACCACTTAGTCATGATGTATAATTCTTTCTATATACTGTTGGATCCAATTTGCTAATATTTTGTTTAAGATTTCTACATGTATGTTCACGAGAAATATTTGTCTTAATTTTCTTTTCTTGTATTGTTATTTGGTTTTAGCACAAGAATAATGCTGGCCTCACAAAATGAGTTGGAAAGTATGCCCTCTTCTTCTATCTTCTAAAATAGATTATAGAGAATTGATATTTCTTCCTTAAATATCTGGTAGAATTCACCAGTGAACCCATCTGAACCTGGTGCTTTCTGTTTTGGAAGATTATTAATTATTGATTTGATTTCTTTAAAATACCAGGCTCAAGTGATCCTCCCACCTCAGTCTCCCAAGTAGCGAGGACTACAGACACATGCCACAACACCTCAGTAATCTTTTATTTTTTAGTAGAGATAGGGTCTCCCTCTGTTGCCCAGGCTGGTCTCAAACTCTCAGCCTCAAGCAATCCTCCTGTCTTGGCCTCACAAAGTGTTGGGACTATAGGCATAAGCCACTGCATGCAGCCTTCTTTCTCAATTTTTAAAAGCAGAGTGCACATTCTTAATCACTATTCTTCCTGGTGGAAAGTCATAAAAGTCACAAGAGACCAACTTAAATCAGTCCAAAAATTCTCCTACTTCTGTTTCTTCCTGTTACATTTCATCTGGTTCAAACTTTGTTCAAATATTCTTAACATTCTTCATTTCAGTCTACATAATATTATTTCCTATGCTGCATTTCTTTCCTTCTTCTCCTTTTTCCTACTTCTCCATATTTTTGTGTTTCTATGATGAATTTTTCCAATTTCTCCCATTTTTTTTAAGGAGTAAGATCAAAGGGTGTTTTTTTGAGGCTCTACCTGCAGGGTCCTTCAGTGACTTACTGCCTACAGGTAACATAATGTCCACCCCAGCTATGAAAAAAAAATCATCTAGTTGAACTCAGAAAAATGTTTGTTCTACATAACTTCAGGTCGAAGCTGAGCAATGTTTCTTTTATGTTCTTGGTCCATAAATGTGGACAACAGTTGGAAACTGGTACTCTAGAGAATATCCTCTTGCCTACTCCTTCAAAAAATATGCACTTTCCCTGGGCTCCTGATTACAGTTCTGTGTCAATGTGGAGGGTGTTACAATGACCCTACTTCTTCCCAGCAGTTATCTAAAAGAGAATGATGAAGTCCACTTGGTTTCTTTATCTGGAAATAACCTTTGACTCTCAAAGGTACTCAGATTTTCTTTTCCTCTTTCACAGCCAGATATATAACTGGCCTATTGGACTATCCCTCTTCTTACTTAAAGCCCAGGAATCTGGTTCCTACCCTCATCTATTCACAAGGTCTGTCAACAATGACCTCCGAAGTGCAAATCCACAACCTCTTCTACATTGTCCTCCTTAAACCATTGGTTGTATATAATGTTATACCAAAAGTCCTGTCTCTTGAAACTCTTCCTGTATCCTGAATAACAACTACCAGTTTTATGGTGACTAACCATCATCAATACCCTTTCCCACATGCTATTTTATTTAATTTCCTCAGCCCTTGTAAAGTAAGTGTTATTATGCCCCACATTCACACTGCCAGTAAGCAATGAAATCAGGTCTAGGACCCAGGTTTTCTCACTCCCAATCCCACGTTCTCTTCTATCCAGAATTTTCTACTGCCCTCAACTTCTCAATTTTCTAATCTGTGTAAGTCCGTCTATATTCACATGCTGCCATAAACCAGCTTTCTAACCTTGAGGTCTCTGAAAATCTGTAGCATGGGCATAAAACCTCCATGCTATCTACTCTGACCACAGATAAGGAGATAAGGAGGAGCAAACTGTAGGAGCATGACACAAAGGCAATAAATCATTGCTCACTAGCTTTCTTTCCATCTCCCAATGCCTTGGAGCTGCAATTTTCAAATGGTTTATCAATGGAAGTAAATTCCAATTCCAGATTATAATTCTACATCTTTGAGTTATCTTCTTACTTTCACTTACCAATACAGTGGGGAAGACACAGTGCTTTGAGTTCAGATGGAGTTGAATGTCAAATCCTGGCTTTGCTCTTAATAAATGTGTATATTTGGTCAAGTTATTTAGTCTCACTGTGCCTCAGATACCTCCTTTATAAATACCCACACCATTGGTTTGTTGTGTGGATTAAATGTGACACATTTATGTAAATCATTTACAGGAGTTTGTTGTGGAGGAGGCCTTCAGTAAATATTAGTTTATTCCCTCAATACAATAGGAGGTGGACAAGAACTCCACCGTCAATCTCAACTATCTCTAAAATTCTCCTTTAGATTGTGTTTAACTAGTTAATAACCCCATCACCCCATTTCTGGGTTGCAGTGATGGTATGACAGCAGATGTAATGGCTAAAATGACCACAAACCACAAAAAGGCCCTATTAGACAAAATGTTACAAGAAACATGAGAAAATGAGATTTAAGATCAAGTAACATTTGACCAATATCTACTATGTATATCTACATGGTATAGGTTTCTCTAGCTCACTCCTATGAATAAATCAAAGAAAACTTTAAACTTTGACTTGAGATGTATAGTCATGATGGTATCATACAAAAACACTCTAGAATTCAAAGACCTAAATTTTAATTCTATCTCCAATACTTAAATGACCTTGGGCAAGTCACCCCACCTGGTTCAACCTGTCTCCTCATTCTTTTTTTTTTTTTTGAGACGGAGTCTTGCTCTATCACCCAGGCTGGAGTGCAGTGGCGCCATCTCAGCTTACTGCCAGCTCCACCTCCCGGGTTCACACCATTCTCCTGCCTCAGCCTCCTGAGTAGCTGGGACTACAGGTGCCTGCCACCATGCCCGACTAATTTTTTGTATTTTTAGTAGAGATGGGGTTTCACCGTGTTAGCTAGGATGGTCTCGATCTCCTGACCTCATGATTCGCCTGCCTCAGCCCCCCACAGTGCTGGGATTACAGGTGTGAACCATCATGCCTGGCCACCTGTCTCCTCCTTCTTAAAAGGTAAGTAACAACCGTCTGGCCAATCTAAAATGACAGTGGTGAGGAGGAAATGAGGCATTTATTTGAAGGGTTTGCTAAAGAAGAGCAGGCTAGTCAATGTGAGTTAGTTTGCTTCACTGCCAAAACATTGGAAAGTTTAGATGAGAAATCAAAACCTGAAAAAGTAAGATCTAGTATTTAACTGTTATACTTTCACGGATTTATATCTGTTATGATGCATGTGGTTCCACACAAAAGCATTCAAAAATCATCACAGGGAAAAAAAAAAAAAGATCCTAGACTGTTATTGTTCAAAAGAACCATTAAGATCATTAAGTTCAGTTCCTGGTTTGTACTTTTTTTTTTTTTTTTAAATGAAAGGCCTCACATATTTATTACTGAACCCAGCCAACCAACGCATTCATAATAGATTCAGAGAGGAAAATACGTCGAACTCTCCAGAGAGTGGTGACATTTTCAGTTTGATACGGTAATGTGATCGTGACCTTCAGACAGCACAAATATATGTGCCATCTCATGTGCAATTCCTTATAGACCCAGCTTGGTTCTTCTCCAATGTCTCCTTTTGGAGTTGTACCTTATTTTATTTCCAGTTTTCATCCGAATCCACTGGGGAATGGGACGATTTTGCTTTTGTTTCTTGGCCAGGAATCGCTTAATCCTGAAAGTCTTGTGAGAAGACATGGCGAGAAGTGGAGGCAAGAATATACCACGATGGCGGAGAAAGGAAAAGAGGGGGCCCTGGTTTGTATTTTAAAAGGAGAAGGTCCTCCAACATGTGGTTAACAGAAACCAGGGTCAGAAGCCCAGATGTATGTCTCAGATGTCAACACTACTCCAGGATTTAAACCTAAGACCTATCAAGCAACATTCCTCAAACTTTCAAAATCTATTGTATATATGTGAACTATCAATTTGGAAGAAAATGTAAAAGAAGGATGGATGAATCACCATTATTTAATAATTAAAATAATTTTTTCAAATTAATAGTACTTATTTCAAATCAATAAGAGGAATATTATTCCCTCTTATGATCTTTTACTAGACTATCTACAAGGAAAGTAATCTTACTTTCAGTAAGAGTAATCTTACTTTGTGTCTTCAACTCTAATGGCAAACATAAAGTTAAAACTAGTACCAGGGCAAAATCTTTAAAAATCCCCTAAAATATTCCATGTAATTCTGTAGAGGGATCTTACTCAGAAATTATTTCCTTCAAGTATTTTGTCTCTTGGAACACTTAAAACTTTTCAAGATTTCAACTTGCTTGCTCTGTCTATATGTGGTCATCTTCTTCCTCCTTGTCAGTTAGATGCAGCATACATATACCAAAAGGCAAAAGCGTACTGGTTTTAATTTTTGTTCCCATTATAAAGCAACTATCTGCTTTTACAACAAATCGCATTTCCATATTGTATGCCTTAGGTATTATGTAACACTCAAAAGGTAGAATTAATAAAGGAGTGTTTGCTGCAAGCTTAACTATTATAACTTTGCAGCTTGTTTTAAAAACTTCTTGCAATTGTGTGACTTGTACAAACAGAGTGACACTTCTGTGGGTTTGATCTTTTCTCTGTCAGTTATAAATTGGAACTCATTTGCACTTTTTCTTTTTTTTCTCCATGTTTCATAACTTTAATAGAATATTCTAACTATTATGTACAAATTGAAAACACTGTATTCAGTTACAAATGTGTTCTAAGGTTAGGCTGAGCACTCTCTACAGGCCTGGTCAGTGCGGACACGGCCATCCCAGGCTGCCGGAGAGCACTGTCACCCACTTGGAAACCCCACTCACCAGCCACCAAGCAGTCACACCAAACCCGGACCTTCAGACAGGATGAATGGTAGGGCCCAGCAAGGGGGCTACTGAGAAAGCAGGACTTGACGCTCATATGCTCAAATGAAACGCAGGACTTCCCAGCCCAGCCCCTCACTGGAGAAGATCGCCGAATCCCGGCTCCGGCAGCAGGGCGGTGCCTATGTCACGAGGACAGGCTCGTGTCTTCAGCCCTGGTGGCAGGAAGCAGTGTTTCTTCCGCACAGCCCTTGCCCCTGCTAAGAAGTGGCACATCTTCCTGCTCAGGTCACCAGGGTGGTTCAGAAATGGCAAGGACGAGCGACAGCAAAAGGCCACAGTCCTCCCAGGCAAGAAGGGATAAACAAATATGAAGTGACCTATGGCAGCTCTCGCCTGAGGTGGTGTGCCACAACCCTGACCCAACCCTAAAAGAAGAAAATCAAGAAGCAATATCCTAAGGAGAACAGGGCCCTACTCTACACAGCCCTTTTGAGATGATTAGCATACAGCTGGTGATGCAGGCTGCACACTCGGCAGATTAAGCGGCTGGAAACAGCAAGTGGGTTTCTTCAAATGAAAGGGAAGAATTCAGTCCAACTGCAGGAGCGGTAGGAGAGGTTCTAGATCCCTGGAACCTCATCACCAGACCTCGGCCCTTTTTACCAAGTGACCCCCACCCCACCCCACCCCAACGTGGTCTATGGAGCCCTCCCCCAGGGAAAGGCCCAGGCAAGTCCAGAGCTACAGGCACCAAGGCTGCAGAGGGTACTGGACGAAACCTCCTATTTCTGAAATGCATTTCAGTTGCCACTGTACAAGTTAAGCAAAACAATAAGGAAAAAAGAAAAGTGAAAGTGAAAATCACGCACTTGAAAACTAACTAGATGGAGTAAGCGCTGTCGACGGGATTGTGCCGCATGCGGCGAAGACTGAGGCCTCCCCTACAGGCCCGGAGTCCCGACAGCCGGTCTGCCAGGCGCCCACCTCCACTTCGTACTGCTGCTTGCATTCCGCCAGCTGGCTGGGTTCCTTGTTGGGGTTAATTTCCGCATCATCCTCATCTTCTCCCTCCTCGTCACCTTCTAATTCCTCCTCTTCTTCTTCACCTTCGTCAAAATTGTCATCGTCCTCATAGCACAGCCCATGGGAAAAGTGTCCAATTTAGACTATCCGCTCATGGAAAAAGAGTCCAATTTCCAAATCAGAGGCTAATACGAATTCAGAATCTTTATCCAGTGATTCTCTATCCCCAGACGCTTTCAGTGGATTGAATAAGTTGAAAAATGACTCACTGGATACTTGTTTAGTAATTGTTCTAACAGTGCCTCGACCCTTATGCTTCTGCTTTTTCTTGATGGTTTTGACAGTAACATTCTTTCCTTTCTTCCAGTCAATAGTACACACCCGTCACAGTCCGTGATCTCAGGACCTGCAAATGAAAATGGATCAGCCTTATCTGGTTCTGATTTCATCTTGCAGGTTTTCCTCAGGACTGAGTTAGTAAAGTAGTCGTTGGGTTCAAAGTGGAACTCTAATATAAAAGACATAGGCTGTCCAGGGTCAGAAAACTTCACTTTAATATCCTGCAGGTGTTTCAAGATTGGTTCATCATACTCCTGGACTAATTCTAAAGATGGTAAACCAGAACTCTGGAATTCCTTTGGGATTTGGCTCTTCAGCTGTTGCTGCTGCTTTTTCTGTTATGACTACTTTATTTTTTTCACTTCTCCAGCCAATGTCTCCTCCTCTTCATTTTCACTGTGCCATTCTGATTCCATATCAGATGTTGGTTCAACATCACCGGTGATAAATTCTTTTCTCTTGATAAAGAGAGGCTGGTATAATGCTGTGTACTTTCTTCCCAAGTCATGAACTTCTTCATAGAACTTGGCTTCTATATGAGCGCATCTCACCTGAATTTGTTTCAATGCATTAATTCTTCTTTTTACTGCTTTAGGTAAAGTTTCCATGTAGCTGGAAGGGGTGTGAGGGGCATTGTCAAGTCGCTCCTGTAAAGCTGCCACAACTCCAGGATTCTGCATCATCTGATCCATGAGCTTTTCCGTATTACTTGCATTTTTAGCAGCTTCCACGGAATCTGAAGGAATCCCATCTGAAAAACTGTTATCTGCCATCTGAATGTTTTTATCCCCTTGTCTGGTAAACCAAGTCCCGTGAGTAACTAGGCTAAGGCCACTCAGGCCTGTCCTCGGGGAGTGCACGCCGCCCATCTCGCTCGCACCGCACAGCTCCCAACAGCTAAGAAGTCATGCCAAGGACTTTCTTCCCAGTCAGACATGCCCTCGGCCACAGGAAACTTAAAATCGAAACCCCAGTTAGCCCAGCCTGACCCCACAGAGGCTCACGATGACCACTGCCCTACGGAAAAACTGAAATTCCTAAACATCTAATAAAGAGGTCCTGGACGTCTCCAACTAAAAAACGAGAAGCCTGAACGCTCCTCCCGGCATGCCGCTAGGGCCGCGGGGTACACGGGGCTGGCCAAGCTAGCGGGCTCACTGCAGTCTACGCCTCCTCCGCTGGGCCGCCGCCGTGGAAGCCGCCCGCAATGCAGAACAAAGCGCCTTGACCTTCAGGACGGTGGGCGGCAGGGCGGGCCGCGCCAGGTGCTGGGAGGGACCGCCCGCCCTCGCCCCCGCCCCAGGCTCCAGGCCCCAAGCCCCAGGCCCGCAGTTGCGGCTGCCGCTGTCCGCCCTGACGAGGACGTCCACTTTTTCTTCTTGAAAAATGTCTTTCCCAAAAGTTACTCTGCTTTGTCTGAAAATAACATAACTTTAATGGCTTTAAGTTATTCTTTGAAAGGGTTCGGAAAAGACAATAAACGGGAGACTTAGAGTGGCTCACCAGTTAAAATCCAAGTTTCTTATATTTCTTGTATTTGCTAATTTCCCTTATCTGTTTCAGCTGCTTGTTCAGAAAAATTTCATTCATAGACTCACCTTATCCCAGCCCTAGAGACCCATATTCTCTATTTGCCCTGGAATCCTGTTCACTATTTACAATTATATTATTCTGAATAACAATATTTACTATTTTCATCTTTTCTTTTATATTTTAATAAACCACTTTCAAGTCACTGACCTTTTTGTTTGTTAAACTGGGGATATAATGTAAAAAACATAATAAAAATTGCAAATGTAAATAATACTAAAACAACATTAGAAAATCATAGCCAAGACAGATTGTCGTGATATTAACTTAGTGTTAGGCCTAAGGAAACAGATCAAATGCATGTTCCTGTAGTAGATATGTAACCTTTGAGAACATAATGATTATTAACAATATTACAAAGCAGCACTGTGAATAGTTAAAACCATGGGCTCTAGAGCCAGACAGCCTCTACTCAAAGCCAGGTTCTGCCACTTACTAGCTGTTACCTTGGGCAAACAACTTAAACTCTCTCTCTGTTGGTTTCTCACCAGGAAATAGGGATAAGTGAAGATTGAATTAATTAACATATGTATTAGAATGGTGCTCAACACAGAAAGTGCTAAATAATGTTAGCTTTATATCTATAATGGGGTTTCTGTTAAAAATTGTAACTTGTTTTACATTTCAAAATTGTGAACCTTAGGTTAGTCACCACATCTGTGGTTTGAAAGCCTCCATGACACATTTAGTTATTTACTCACCACTGCTTGGGATACAGGTTTCCGGAATGATTGATGATGTTCTTTTAAATAATGGATTGCTAGCAGTACACTGTACTTTTTGTGGAAGATCATTTTCCATCTTAAAATATATATGGGTTGAGTTATGTTTACATTGCTCCAAAGGACAATCCCATGAGTACGTGTTAAGTTGTGGATGAGTGTTGTAATGCTCCGGTATCATGCACTGGACTTCAATGCTTCCATTAGTCAATGCACAAGTTAGTGTAGGAGATGGAAGAGGCTCTGGAAAAAAAAAAGTGTAATATTTAGTACAGAAAATAGTAATATTTAGACTCATCATCTGCAAATTTATGAAGAGCTCCCAACTTCCTTATGAGCTTGAAAGGATGAGCAGACAAACTCCTTGAGCATCAAGGACTGAGAATTCTTTCTTTTGCTAGGTCAGACCTACCTGTTCAAATTTAACAGAATAAATTCAGACCCTTACATGGTTTTGCTCTGGGTCCCCACCCAAATCTCATCTTGAATTGTAATCCCCATGTGTCAAGGGAAGGACCTGGTGGGAGGTGATTGTACCATGGGGGGTGGTTTCCCCATGCTATTCTCATGATAGAGAGTGAGTTCTCATGACATCTGTTGGTTTAAAAGTGTGTGGCAGTTCTCTCTCTCTCCTGCTGCCTTGTGAAAAAAATGCTTGCTTCTCCTTCGCCTTCCGCTGTGATTGTAAGTTTCCTGAGGCCTCCCCAGCCATATGGAACTGTGAGTCCATTAAACCTCTTTTCTTTATAAATTACCCAGTCTCAGATAGATCTTTATAGCAGTGTGAAAACAGACCAGTACAGGCCCCAAATCCCTTATCCTCAATTCTGAAATCAAAAAATCTCTGAAGCCAAAAGAGTCTTCACAAGTTGGTAGCAAAATCATTAAGCTGCAAACCCTGACCTGACCTGAATTAACACAAGGATTTATAGTCTTTATTTTCTCACTTACTTCAAATATTCATTATCGTTTCACCACAAAAATATTCCTGTGCTTGGCAGGACACAGTGGCTCATGGCTATACATACTCCCAGCACTTTGGGAGGCTGAGGCAGCAGGATGGCTTGAGGTCAAGAGTTCAAGACCAGCCTGGGCAACATAGCAAGACCCTGTCTTTATAAAAAGTTTAAAGATCAGCCAGCAATGATGGCTCCTGCCTATAGTCTCAGGTACTTGGGACTACTTGAACCAAGGAGTCTGAAGCTACAGTGAGTTATGATTGTGCTAATTCACTCTAGCTCACTGCACACACTGGGCTATGACTGTATCAGACTGAGACCTCTAAATATATAGGAATGAAATAAATACTTGTTCCTATGCTTGACCCACAGGGTGCTCCCCATAATTAAGTGGGGTGCTTAATATGCAGAGGAAATATCTTGTATTACCTTTCCAAAATGTAAAAAAGAAATTTTAATTCCATAACACATCTGACTCAAAGCATTTTGTGAAAGGTGGAGCTACACAGAGCCTTGTCAGGCCCTGCCTATTGGTTGGGTTGGCCCTATTAATAGGCAGCGCCGGGTGCAGCATGTGTCACAGACCTGCCAGTCCAGAGGCCTCACTCCCACCCTTCCTCTAAGAAGCGCCTCCTATTGGCTAAGGCAGCGTGGATCTATGAGTTAAGACACTAACATGTCACATTCTGCCATTGTTGCCCTTTAAAAGCCTCAAGGCTAATTACTTTGTCCTACTGGTCCTTTATTTGTTAATTCATATGCCTTCTTGCATTTCAGCTACCCTCCAGCAATTAATCATAAGAGGCTTGAGGAAACATGCAAAAACATATGTAATATACAACAATGGTCATGGTAGCACTGGGATAATAAAGTATTGATACATTATAAACATCTATTAGAAGAGCATCTAAGTAAATTTAGGTTCACCAAGATAATGGAATACTATGTTGTCATTTAAAATGATGTTTTATAATATAAAACAAGTTAATAGCTTATGCTTCAATTATAATCTGAAAAATAAAAGTGTTTAATGGTTCCCCCATCTTCTCCTCCTCCTCCTGAATTCCTTCTCGCTCAGTTAAATAATGTACTCAGCTGCCTTGGTAGAAACCAGAGGCACACACTGACTTCCCTTTCTACTTGGGGCTTCCTAGCTTTTAAGTTTAATCTAGCTCACATAAGTCCTTACATACTTCCTTAAGATTTTCTTAAATTAAAAAGACTTTTAATCATCTTTTAAGCAGTGGAATTTCTCTGAATTAAATCTTCAGTGCAATCCAGTCCAATGGATAAGAAGTTGCTCTAGTTGACTCAAAATTGAAAGCCTAGAGCCCTGCTCCCCTAACTTCCTGTGGTCCCTTTTGCCAACCCCACCCAATAGCAGCCCTCAGGGGACTTCCAAGGAACATGCATCCCCAGAATAGTTCAAAAATGCCTGTTCTCAGTATTTCATATACTTATGCCTGCCTCTGTAACTAGGCTGGGCATTTCTCAGTGGCAGAAAACCAAGCTTTCTACTTCCTTAGAAATGGTCCTTTGAGGCCGGGCGCGGTGGCTCAAGCCTGTAATCCCAGCACTTTGGGAGGCCGAGGCGGGTGGATCACGAGGTCAGGAGATCGAGACCATCCTGGCTAACATGGTGAAACCCCGTCTCTACTAAAAATACAAAAAAAAAACTAGCCGGGCGTGGTGGCGGGCGCCTGTAGTCCCAGCTACTCGGAGGCTGAGGCAGGAGAATGGCGTGAACCCGGGAGGCGGAGCTTGCAGTGAGCCGAGATCGCGCCACTGCACTCCAGCCTGGGTGACACAGCGCGAGACTCCGTCTCAAAAAAAAAAAAAAAAAAAAAAAAAAAAAGAAATGGTCCTTTGAAGCATTTCTCAAATTTTAAGGTGCATAAGAATCACCAAGGGTGCTTGTTAAAAATACAGATTCCTGAGCCCCACCATCCCAGGTACTTCTGATGTGTGTGCCCTATTCGTTCTGTTACAGATTCTAATGTATTGATCTAGCTCTGCCAATGTCTAGTCTTTCATCCAGCACTTTCTGAACTGAACAGAGGTGCATCATCAGCCCCAGAGACTGTGCATCTTTGGAGGACAAAGACTAGGTATGCCTCACCTTTCAACCACGGCACCTGACATAACGCAAGGCACACAGATGGCTCCTCACAAGTAGTACTGGACAGATGGGGAGACAGATGGATAGAAGGATAGATTCAGAGAGACAGTCTTCAAACAAAATGTAAATTCTTCTACCAGCTACCGCCAAAGAGGTACAGTATGGTGTTTAGCATGGACTCAGAAGCCCAACTGCTTGAATTCATATCCCAGCTTCATGACAGCTAAGAGCCATCTGACATTGGACAAGTTACTTAAATCACCTGTGTCTAGGTTTCCTCCTTTCTACAAGGACACAAATAGCACTTACTCTATTAGACTGTAATGAGATTAAATGAGTTAATACAGATAATAATCAATATGTGAATTAACATGTAGTGCCTGCACAGAGTAAGTAGTTAACAAATGCTAGCTGTAATAGAGCACATGGCCATTGGCTGTGAGTTTCCAACTCCAGGAAGCCAAGGCTCCCCAGAGGGTATATGTGATATGATGAGAAGAGTCACTGACTGGGAGTTGGGACATTTGATCAAACCTTAGCCTTGGCCTGCTATGTGACCCGGGACCACAGTCCTTTTAGGAGCTGGAAGTTTTAAGAAAGCATCCATCCAGGTCTCTTGTTCTACAAACAGAGAAACGGACTCCTAAATTGTCTTATTTTCATCTGTGAAAGGGAATGCTGTATCAGGCCATTGTAAAGGTCAAACAGAATATGGCTGAATGCCACATGCAGGGTTTGTAAAAAAGAAAAGAAAAGAAAAAAAAAACAGAATATGAAAGTAATTTGAGGGGAAACATGGAGAAGTGTTAGTATTATCTTCTAAGTTGCTAGAACTCCCTTGACTATATAGAAGCTCTTTCTAGCTATCTCATTACACAACAGTTGCCAGATAGCAAATGTAGAAGGGCCTATCCAACTCATCTAAAAGTGTGCAAGCCTTTCTGCAGCACCTAGATCACAGTTTCTACACCTTAGATCTTTTCCTTCTATACATCTTTCACATTTTCTTGCTGCCCGCGGGACTCACCACAGCTGTATCTAACAAATACTGGTGATACCTCTACTTTAAGCAGCATTAAACTGGCAAGAAATGTGTCTACTTCCTCCCTAAGACAATTAGTCAATTTATAATTAATGAATTGAGTTCACTGCTGTGTAAAAAATGAGAATTTCTTACACATATCTGATGACATTTTATAGAAATATGTGTATATTTTCACAAATTTTAGTAAAGGTCAAGTATCAATCCAGCCCAGTTAAGGACAGGGCAGTTAATTCTACTTACATAAAAATCATCATCTGAGATGTGATGAAGGTCCATAAAAAGATGGGAAAGGACTAATAAACATCAGAAGTAGAAATTTTAAGGGGACTTTTGGGTATAGAGGAAAGCCAGATCTCAATGTACACACAGAAGGAAGTGGATGCCCTGAATTTAGGAAGTGCCAGGAAATCCCCCTGTCCAAAATATACTCACTGGAAGTCTCCTATTAGGTCTGGTGTCTCTAGAAGATTACCAGGTTACTAAAACAAGTGTTAACATTACCTCAAGGAAGTATGACTTCCTCATTTCTTAAAAAAAAAAAAAAAAAAAAAATTGTGTGACCAATCATTTTATCATGCAGATGTGAAACCTAGAGTCATCTTATGTCTTTTTACAACCAAAACCTATATCTTGCAGACTCTTTCTTAGACCGTCTATCTACCTGGATGATCACAGTAGCTTCTAACTTGACATCTCCTCTCTTTAATCCATCATAAGTATTCTCCATCACATTAATCTTCCAAAAATGTATTTTATCAAGTCACCTCCTTGCTCCAGTATAGGATACAATGGCTCCCCACTGCTACAAGCTGATGTCCAAACTCTCAAACCAGGACTTTAAGTCCCACACTCAATACTATCAATATCACTGCCTCCTGCTCAAAACTCACCTCCCCTGTACTTTCCTCCTCTGCAGGCTTCCTAAGGTCTATCCAGTTGGTCTGACCACCAAAACCATACCTTTGCTGAGTTGCCATAGAATGTTTTATTTAATTAATGTATTTAGCTAGTTAGTTATTTTGAGGCAGGATCTTGGTCTGTCACCCAGGCTGGAGTGCAGAGGCACAATCACGGCTCACTGCAGCCTCAGCCTCCTGGGCTTGAGGGATCCTCCCACCTCAGCCTCTTGAGTAGCAGGGACTACAGGCATGCGCCACCATGCCTGGTTAATTATTTTATTTTTGTAGAGATGGAGTCTTGCTATGTTGCCTAGGCTGGTCTTGAACTACTGGGCTTAAGCAACCCTCCCTCCTTGGCCTCACAAAGTGCTGGGATTATAGCCTTCAGCCACAATGCCCAGCCTAGAATATTTTAAATTAAATTATTTTAAAACATTTCATCAAGTTTAAGAGGAGAAACTTATTCAAATGTTTTGAACTTAGTTTTACAAACTCTATAAAACGGGCTCTTAAAATGTTTGATCTAAATTCTGACTCAATCTTCTTGTTTGTTGGCCCTGTCTGTAAACTACCAGATCCCTAATGTCCACGTTTCAAAGATTCTACTTTTTCAAAGAAATCTTCTAAGAGTATGCTTTGACATCTTAGCAAGCTGTATTTGTCTAAACAGAGTCCATAGGGGTCAGACCTCACACAGCTTTGCAGGTCACTTTACACATTCTAGCTTTAACAGAGTTAGATGGGGCCATTAGAAAGTTCCACACAGATGAGTGACATGATCTGACTTCTGTTTTAAAAAGATCATTCTGGTAGAACCAATACAACTTCCTGGTGGAGTGAATGTGGTGTTCAAGAAAAACAGAGGTATCAAGGATGACATCAAGGTTTCAGACTGACCAGCTGAAGGGATGAGCTGCCATTAACCAAAAGGGAAAAGATTTGGGGAGGAGCAGGTTTTAAGGGGAAGATAATGAGCTTACTTCTGGACATGGGATATTTGAAAGGCCAATTAGATATCTGAGTGGAGATGTACAGTGGGCAGTCAGGTATACACATAAGGAGCTCGGCGGGGTACTCTGGGCTAGAGCTCTAGATCTGTGCATTATTAGCACTGAGATGATATTTAAAGCCCTGACATAGGATCAGCTCACCCACTGGCTATGAACGCAGGCAGAAAAGGAAAGAGACCCAAGGCTTAAGCCTTGATGTTTCCAGTGTTAAGAGGTTGGGGAAATGAGGAAACCAGCACAAGAAGATGAAAAGGAATAGTCAGTGTGTTAGAAAGAAATGTGAAGCCAGGCGCAGTGGCTCACGCCTGTAATCCCAACACTTTGGGAGGCCGAGGCAGGTGGATCACCTGAGGTCAGGAGTTCGAGACCAGCCTGACCAACATGGTGAAACCCCATCTCTACTAAAAATATAAAATTAGCCAGGCATGGTGGTGCATGCCTGTAATCTCAACTGTTCGGGAGGCTGAGGCAGAAGAATCGCTTGAACCCAGGAGGCATAGGTTACAGTGAGCTGAGATTGTGACATTGCACTCCAGCCTGGGCAACAAAGGCGAAACCCCCTCTCAAGAAAAAAAAAAAAAAAAGGAAGAAAGAAACGTGAATAGGGTGGTATCCTGGACATCAAGTGAAGACAGTACTTGGAGGAGGGAGTGATCAGCTATGTCAAAAGCTGCTGAGATGTCAAGAATGACATGGACTGAGAACGAACCACTGGATTTATTAACAAGGAGGTCTAGAGGAGCTTTGGCATAGCAGTGCAGATGAAAGCCTACCTGGAGTGGGTTAAAAGTGAATATAAGGGATCAGAATAAGTGAATATGGACAACTTCTTCAAGGAGATTTTCTATAAAGTGAAGACAAAGAGTTGGTGGTGGTTGCTGGCGGGGTAGGGGGATCATGAGAAAGTTTTGACGACAGTGTATATGTATGCCGCTTAAAATGAACCATCAACTTATGGGGGAAATTCTCATCAGGAGAGAGTGGGTAGAAGCACTAGGGTGATATTCCCGAGGATGGTGAGAGGAGGTGGGATCCAGGGCACGCGTGGAAAGTTTAACCTCAGGTGAGAACTCAGAAAGTCCATTCATATCAGGAGAGAAAGCAGGGCCTACAGGCTCAGGTACAGGTAGGAAGGTAGGCAGGTGGTGAGAGCTTGTGGAAATTGCCCTCTGCTTATTCTCCTTAGTGAAATAAGAAGCAAAGCCTTCAGCTCAAGAGTGAGTCTGGAGAAGGAGGTATTCGAGATTTGAGGAGAGAAAAAGTAACTGCTAGGAGAGTGGCTAAGTGAACAGGCTAGGAAATACCAGACTTAACTGAGGTAAGTGATTAGAAATTAAAAGTGCAGGACTTTGCAGGGTGGTATATTTTTCTGCAACCACATGGGTGTGAGCACAGAATAGGCAAAGCACCGGACTTAACCTAGCTGTAATCTGGCTATGTGAGTATAACAAGCCAACAAAGGAGCAAGGAAGCCAAGTGTGTCTGCGGCGGACTGAGTCGAGTAAGTGACAGCAGCACTCAGGCTGAGTAGGGAGGGCAGCAGGGACATCAGTTGTGTGAAGGACTGTCATCATCAGCATCATCAAGGACAGGGCATGGTGGCAGAGTGCGACACCTGACATTGAGGTAATGATGAGTTCTCGGTTACATGTATGGGTAGTGGGTAACGCAGAGGACAAGATCCTTTCAGGAGAGGAGATCAAGGAAAATACTGACAGAATTTTAATTTAAATATTGCAACCACCAAGACACCAAGAATGTTAGAAACCATGAAAATGAGGCAGGCCTTAAAATGACCAAGAAACACTGGCATGTGAGGCAGGGGCCTATACAAGACTGCAACACAAAAGGGGCTTTAGGGACCAGGGAGGAGTGTTAGTGAGAAGCAGGGAGAAATGTGTCCCCTATATCTAGTTTCAGTTTAAAATGGTGCAGGAGCCGGGTGTGGTGGCTCACACCTGTAATCCCAGCACTTTGGGAGGCTGAGGTGGGTGGATCACCTGAGCTCAGGAGTTTGAAACCAGACTGGCCAACACAGTGAAACCCCGTCTCTACTAAAATACAAAAATTAGCCAGGCATGGTGGTGTGCGCCTGTAATCCCAGCTACTTGGGAGGCTGAGACAGTAAAATCGCTTGAACCTGGGAGGCGGAAGTTGCAGTGAGTCAAGATTGTGCCACCATACTCCAGCCTTGGTAACAGAGTGAGATTCCTCAAAATAAATTAAGTAAAATGGTGCAGGAGGAAAAACAGTTTCCCCGCTGTGTGGGGAAGCAGGAACTTTGTAGAGTAACATCTATCAGTGGAGCCCAAAGAGTTCTAAGCTAACTGCTGTCACTACATCTCTTTCCAGAACATTCCTAGTAAGACAACTGATACTGTTCTCCCGACACCTTGCTTAGATTCTCTCCTCACCCAGAGGAATGACAAAGGAATTGAAAGTAGCTAGCTCCTGTATACCACCAGAAAAGGAGAAAACCCTGACAATAAGTAACATCTAATTCTTTTCTCATAGACCATTAATTTGTGTTAGTCTCTGAAAACAGACTAAAAAAAAAGGAATTGAAAGTAGCTAGCTCCTGTATGCCACCAGAAAAGGAGAAAACCCTGACAATAGGTAACATCTAATTCTTTTCTCATAGACCATTAGTTTGTGTTAGTCTCTGAAAACAGACTAAAAAAATGGAAATTTGCCATTTTAAACAAATCAACTGATGGAATACTCACCAAGTACATAAAGAAAGAACTTCATGGTATCGGTAATATTTGGCGATTCCATTTCATACTCATCTTCATCTGATAATGTTAAGTTGTAGATAGTGAGGCTACCTGACACAGTGTCCAAATAAACCCTATTTTTAAAAGATGAGAAAGCTCTGAATTCAGAATTTTCCCGTTCTGCAACTTTATCCTTTTGTTTTTTCCATAGGATTTCTGTTAAAGGTATATTGCTTGGTACATGGAAAGTGACATTCTTATGCAGAATGCCATATGTTTGTTGGGAAATACAGCTGATGAAACCTAGGAGAGAAAAAAAAATGGTTAGAAAAAACAACCTGACTTTAGTGGCAGAAATTATTCATCAGGTACTTTTTGTGCTAAGCTGACAAACTGCTGACACAAAGTACAGGAAGTAAGAACATGTTTGACCATGTAGAGCTTACTCTTTAATAGAAAACTGGGACCTGCATAAATCCAAGAAATGGACTCAACATTCATGGAACACCAACCATGTTCCAGGTACCACGGGCTGTGCTGGGAATATGGGGTTGTTCCAGGCCCTCCAGGAGCCTCACCTGTGGAGAAGACAGGGAGCAGGCTCTACATCAGGGGCTGCATGAGGGGAGCTGCCTGGTCTAGGGCCTCCCCAAGGAAGTCATGCTGGAACTGACACAATGCTCCAATCACTGAAGGATAAAAGGCAGTTAGGCCACAGGGCTGGGTAGGTGAGTGGGTGGGGAGTGGAAGGAGAGATGATCATACAGATATAGGAAGCAGCTCCTCCAAAGGAAGGCCCTGAATAGAGAAAGAGCTTGGTGTGATGGAGGATACACGTGTGATTCCTAACAGCTAAAATGAGGAGGGCAAGGGGTGGGTGGTGGAGAGTAAGACAGACAAAGACCAGCCCACAGCCTATGTGTGGTAAAGTAAGGAATGCTAAGGGTTTGGACTGATCCTAACGGAGAGGAAGCCACAGAAACGTTTTTAACAAGACTGGCCTAACATAATTTAAGTGTCAGCAGGCTGACTGTCTTTAGAGTATAGAGCGGCTGACAGGGGCCAGCACGGAGGCAGGGAAATTGTAATGAAAGTCAATGCCATAGCAATGAAGGCCATGGGCAGGACAGACCAGACCAGGGTGTTTGTGGTGGGGACGGACAACGGGACAGACTCAGGAGACGCTGGAGAGAGAAGTCAACAGGATCCAGTGATGAGGGTGGGGGAAGTGGATGGAACTGTCAGGTCTCCTTGGCTGACTGAGAGGCATCATTAACTGAGATCAGAAAGAATGGCTGGGAAGCAAGTGGAGGTTGTGATGAAGATTAAGAACTCAGGGACTGGGTACAGTGGTGTGTTGGAGCTAGGCCCACCTGACCTCATGAGCCAATTGTTAGCATCTCTGCACAGCCCTATTAGGGGATGTCTGGTAACAGCACAAAAACTGACTAATGGTTCACATCAGAACCTCCACTCCGCCTCCACGCCAATCTAGTTGTTAAACATTTACAGAACCACAAGATTGGGATATTTTTGATACCCCAAAGTGGGTTTAGATGCATCTTGCTCTAAGACTTGATTCTTGTTAAGAGAGAACAGTAGCAGCTGGGCACTGTGGTTCATGCCTGTAATTCCAGAACTTTGGGAGGCCAAGATGGTCAGATTGCTTGAGTTCAGGAGTTCAAGACCAACCTGGGTAAAATGGCAAAACCCCATCTTTACAAAAAGAACAAAAAATTAGCTGGGCATGGCACACACCTGTGGTCCCAGCTACTTGGAAGGCTGAGGAGAATTACTTGAAGCCGTGAGGCAGAGATTGCAGTGAGCCATGATTGTGCCACTGCACTCCAGCCTGGGTGACAGAGCGAGACCTGTCTCAACAAACAAACAAAAAACTGCAGCTATTTTAAGTTAACATTAAAGATTAATTAAAACTTGACTGAAGTTTTTACCTAGTAGCAATTAGGGTAATTGAAAGAATACAGGGGAAATCAAGAACACTGAATGACCAGTTGTAGACAACTGTGTTAGTAATTTCAGATAAGAAGCAAATATCACCCATTTGTTTATCTACAAGGACTTTTTAGAACCCATCTCCCTTAATTAAGGGGGACTGCCCTCAAAAACACACCAGCATCTTTCTATATATTTGCTGATTACGCATTATTTTTCCCACTCAACAGAGTATGTGGGAAGGCACAAGAAAAAGAACAGAACTTGAGGGGTGAGAGTCTACCACACACAATAGTGGAAACTCAAAAATATCTTATAAATGTAAATGAAACAATGAGTGATAGAGGATAGGGTGGTGGTGAAACAGTAGGTATGAGATAAACTGCCATACCCTGGCGGCATGAAGATTGCTTTTGTCTTTCCCAGGGAGAGCTGATGTATCCTGGGCTTGAGAACAGTAGAAGAAAGTAGTCAGGAATGGAGCTAGTGGTGGAGGGAAGTGAGGGTAGAGGAAGGGGACACTGTAGCTCAGAAGAAATCAAAGCACAGCTGACCCTTGAAAAACATGGGTTTGAGCTGTGTGGATCCACTTATATGTGGATTTTCTTCCGCCTCTGCCATCCCCGAGATAGCAAGACCAACCCCTCCTCCCCCTTAGCCTGCTTTAACGTAAAGAAAAGAAGGATGAAGACCTTTAATGATCCCCTTTCACTTAGTCAGTATATTTTTTTCCTTATGCTTTTCTTTTTTAAATTTTTTTATTACTATTATCTCAGTTTTGGGGGAATAGGTGATGTTTGGTTACATGGAGAAGTTCTTTTTTTTTTTTCTTTGGGATAAGTTCTTTGGGTGTGATTTCTGAGATTTTGGTGCACCCATCACCTAAGCAGTGTACACTGTACCCAATGTGTAGTCTTTTATCCCTCATCCCCATCCCACCCTTCTCCACAAGTCCCCAAAGTTCATTGTATCCTTCTTATGTCTTTGCATCCTCATAGCTTAGCTCCCACTTGTAAGTGAGAACACATGTTTGGTTTTCCATTCCTGAGTTACTTCACTTAGAATAATGGTCTCCAATTCCATTCAGGTTGCTGTCAATGCCATTATTTTGTTCCTTTTTTTTTTTTTTTGACAGAGTCTTGCTCTGTCTTCCAGGCTGGGGTGCAGTGGCGTGATCTCGGCTCAATGCAAGTTCCGCCTCCCAGGTTCATGCCATTCTCCTGCCTCAGCCTCCCAAGTAGCTGGGACTACAGGCACCCGCCACCACGCCTGGCTAATTTTTTTGTATTTTTAATAGAGATGGGGTTTCACCATGTTAGCCAGGATGGTCTTGATCTCCTGACCTCGTGATCCGCCCGCCTCAGCCTCCCAAAGTGCTGGCATTACAGGCGTGAGCCACCGCGCCCGGCCTACTTTGTTCCTTTTTATGGCATATTCATATATATACACCACATTTTCTTTATCCACTCATTGATTGATGGGCATTTATGCTGATTCCATATTTTTGCAATTGGGAGTTGTGCCACTATAAAGATGTTGTGTGCAACATGTTGTGTGTTGTCTTTTTCATAAAGTGACTTATTTTCCTCTGGGTAGATACCCAGTAATGGGATTGCTGGATCAAATGGTAGTTCTACTTTTAGTTACTTAAGAAATCTCCATAGTGGTTGTACCAGTTTACATTCCCACCAGCAGTGTCACCACACCCTTGCCAACATCTATTATTTTTTGATTTTTTAATTATGTTCATTCTTGCAGGAGTAAGGTGGTATTACACTGTGGTTTTGATTTGCATTTCCCTGATAATTAGTAGTGTTGAGCATTTCTTTCATATGTTTGTTGGCCATTTGTATATCCTCCTTGAGAATTGTCCATTCATGTCCTTGGCCCACTTTTTGATGGGATTGTTTGCTTTTTTCTTGCTGATTTGTTTGACTTCCTTATAGATTCTGGGTATTAGTCCTTTGTCAGATACGTAGTTTATTAATATTTTCTCCCACTTTGTGGGTTGTGTGTTTACTCTGCTGATTGTTTCTATTGCTGCGCAGAAGCTTTTTAATTTAATGAAGCCCCATCTATTTATCTTTGTTTTTGTTGCATTTGTTTTTGGGTTCTTGGTCATGACCTTTTTGCCTAAGCCAAAGTCTAAAAGAGTTTTTCTGATGTTATCTTCCAGAATTTTTATGGCTTCAGGTCTTAGATTTAAGTCTTTGATCCACCTTAAGTTGATTTTTGTATAAGGTGAAAGATGAGGATCCAGTTTTATTCTTCTACACCTTATACTTTTCTTAGTAAGTTTTTTTCTCTAGCTTACTTTAGTGTAAGAATACAACATATAATGCATATAACAGAAAATATGTGTTGTTTATGTTATTGGTAAGGCTTCTGGTAGGCTATTAGCAGTTAAGTTTTTGGGAGTCAAGAGTTATACATAAATTTTTGACTGCTCTAGGGGTTGGTGCCCCTAACTGCCGTGTTGTTCAAGGGTCAACTATAATTTTGAACTGGAAGAAACTCTAAAAATTATTTAGTCAAATTATTCCCATTTCACTGGTGAAGTGACAAGACACCAAGAAAAATAAAAGGCAATTTTATTGAATGCTTACTCTCTGCTGGTTATACATTTACATTGTCTTGTATCCCTTTTTATCCCTGTCCACGTCTACATGCAGTAGACATGGTGTTGTTAACCCCATTTTACAGGTAGGAAAGCAGGCTCCAAGAGGCATATCACCTCGCTCCAGGTCTCTCAGCAAGTTTATGGCAGCACAATGACCAGAACACACATTGTCTGACTCCTTGGTCAGTGCCCTTTCAGAACAGTATGGTCCCACATTCAGGATGGGTTTCATTTATTCATTTACTCAGGAAGTATTCACTGGGCATCTATTCTATACAAGATCCTTGAGAACAAGACAGACACCATCCCTTCCTTCTTAGAGATGACATTCTATTAGGGGAGGCAGAATTTACACAAATAATTAGACAACGTCCAACTGCAACTATGATAACTGCCACTAAGTAAAAGCATCAGGTGTCAGTAAGAACATTTACTTAGGGAACCAACAAGGGGTTAGGGAGGGCAGTTCCCTTCACTAAAAGAAGTTCTGAGGCACGAGCAGCAGTTAACTATGCCCAGGAGAGCAGGGCAGGCCCCCATTAAGAGAACAGTTATGAAGACCTTGAAGCAGGAGGGGCAATGGCATGAGAAACGTGGCATGAGCCGGGCTGCATATACAAGTACAGACAGCCCTTGCAGGGCATCAGACAAACACAATTCTGGTACTGAAGTAAAGAAAGCCACAGAAGAGTTTTAAACAGGATGGTGACAAAATAAGAGTAACTCTTTCTTAAAAAAATGTATTTTAAAACATAAATTATACATAGACACATACATACAACTTTACGCTAATGAAAAATGATCATGTAAGTATTTTTACCCACTCTCTTAACCCCGTAACAATCTCCAGTTCTATAATCTACATTAACAAATCAGAATACATCTTTCAATATTTTTCTCTCATATAGTCAAGTAGAGACAAATACATATCACATATAATGGATGCATACAGGCATAGCTTGAAGATACTGTGGGTTTGGTTCCAGACAGCCGCAATCATGTAAATATCAGAGTAAAGTGTGTCACACAAATTTTCTGGTTTCTCAGGGCATATAAATGTTATGTTTACACTATACTGTAGTCTATTAAAGTGTTCAATAGCATTATGTCTAAAAACACAATGTACATATCTTAACTAAAAAATACTTTATTGCTAAAAAAAAAAAAAAAAAGACCTTGCTAACAATCATTTGAGTCTTCAGCAAGCCCCAATATTTTTGTTGGTGGAGGGTCTTGCCTCAATGTTGATGGCTGCTGACTGATCAGGGTGTTGGTTGCTAAAGGCTGCGATGGCTGTGGCAATTTCTTAAAAGACAATGATGAAGTTTGCGCATCAATGGACCCTTCCTTTCACAAAATATTTCTCAGAGGCATCCAATGCTGTTTGATAGCATTTTACCCACAATAAAACTTCTTTCAAAATTAGAGTAAATCTCCTTAAATCCTGCTGCTGCTGTATCAACTAAATTATGTAATACTCTTAATTCTTTGTTGTCATTTAAACAATGTTCACAGCATCTTCACCAGGAATATAGATGCCATCTGAAGAAACCACTTTCTTTGCTCATCCATAAGAAGCAACTCCTCATTGGTTCAATTTTCAGCATGAGATTGCAGCAACTGAGTCACATATTCAGGCTCCACTTATATTTTTCTTGCAATTTCCACCCTTCAAAGTCATCCATGAGGATCGGAATCAAATTCTTCCAAATTCCTGTTAATGTTGATATTTTGACCTGAGGATTGGAATCAAATTCTTCCAAACTCCTGTTAATGTTGATATTTTGACCTGAGGATTGGAATCAAATTCTTCCAAACTCCTGTTAATGTTGATATTTTGACCTGAGGATTGGAATCAAATTCTTCCAAACTCCTGTTAATGTTGATATTTTGACTTCCTCCCATGAACCACAAATGTTCTTAATGACATCTAGAATGGTGAATCCTTTCAGAAGGTTGTCAATTTACTTTGCCCAGATTCATCAGAAGAATAATTACTTATGGCAGCTATAGCCCTTACACAATAAGACTTGAAAGGCAAAATTACTCCTTGATCCATGGGCTGCAGAATGGATGTTGTATTAGCAAGCATGAAAACAACACTCATCTCCTTGTATATCTCCATCAGAGCTCTTGGGTGATTACGTGCATTGTCAATGAGCAATAATATACTGAAATAAATCTTTTTTTTCTAAACAGTAGGTATTAACAGCGAGCTTACAATATTCAGTAAACCATGCTGTAAACAGATGTGCCATCATCCAGCCTCTGTTGTTCCATTTTATAGAGCACAAGCAGAACAGATTTAGCCTAATTCTTAAGGGCCCTAGGATTTTCAGAGTGGTAAATGAGCACTGGCTTCAACTGAAAGCCATCAGCTGCATTAGCCCACACACCAAGAGTCAGCTGTCCTTTCAAGCCCGAAGTTGACTTCTCCTCTCTAGCTATGGAAGTCCTCGATGGCATCTTCTTCCAACAGAAGGTTGTTTTGTCTACATGGAAAATCTGTTGTTGAGTGCCCTCCCCGTACTTGGCTGCCGCAGCCCTGCACCAGCACCTCGGGGACTGGGAGCGCTCGCACCTCCGGATGCCGCACACCCAGCTAGGCACAGTGGCGCGTGGAGGTGCCCACCCGGCCTCGGCCCGGGCATCACGTCTGCCGCCGGCGCCCTTCCCCGGTGCCACGGCTCGGCGCCTGCACTCGTTTCCTGCAGGAGAGAGCTAAGTCTGTCTGCTGGATACCTGCAGCTGGAGCCTAAAAGGAGCCTTAGTGTGCTTACTGGAAGACAATGGGTTTGCTACTCAACAAGCAAAAATCATTGTGTCTGCATTGGTCAAGATCCTGGAAGCCAACATGGCTTTCTTCCTAAGATCTCATGAACCAACCTCTGATAGCTTCAGACTTTTCTCCTGCAGCTTTCTCACCTCTCTCAGCCTTCACAGAACTGAAGAGAGTTAGGGTCTTGCTCTGGATTAGGCTTTGGATTAAGGGAATGTTGTAGCTGGTTTGATCTTCTATGCAGACTACTCGAACTTTCTCCATGTCTGCAATAATGCTGTTTCACTTTCTTATTTTTGTGTTCACTGGAGTAGCACTTTTAATTTTCTTCAAGAACTTTTCCTTTGAATTTACAGCCTCACTAACTCTTTGGCATAAAAGGCCTAGTTTTCAGCCTATTGTGGCTTTTTAAAATTTATTTTTTATTTTTGAGACAGACTTTTGCTCTTGTAGCCCAGGCTGGAGTGCAATAGTGCCATCTTGGCTCACTGCAACATCTGCCTTTCAGGTTCAAGCGATTCTCCGGCCTCAGCCTTCCAACCAGCTTGGATTACAGGTGCCCACCACCATGATCAGCTAATTTTTGTAATTTTAGTAGAGACAGGGTTTCGCCATGTTGGCTAGGTTGGTCTCAAACTTCTGACCTCAGGTGATCCACCCACCTTGGCCTCCCAAAGTGCTGGGATTACAGGTGTGAGCCACCATGCCCAGCCACCTGTTGTGGTATTTCATATGCCTTCCTCGCTGAGCTTAATCATTTCTAGTTTTTAATTTAAAGTGAGAGACAATGCAACTCTTCCTTTCACTTGAGCACTTAGAAGCCATTGCAGGGTTATTAAATTGGCCTAATTTCAGTATCATTGTCTAAGGTGATAGGGAGGCGAGAGCAGAAGGAGAAAGATGAGGAGAACAGCCAGTCAGTGGAGCAGTCAGAACACACATAGCCTTTATCAATTAAGTTCACCGTCTTATATGGGCATGGTTCATGGCACCCCAAAACAATGACAACAGTAACATCAAAGATCACTGATTACAGATCACCATAACAGATATAATGAAAAAGCTTTAAATATTGTGGGAATTACCAAAATGTAACAGAGAGACAAAACATAAAGTTAGGCACTGATAGACTTGCTTAAAGCTGGGTTGTCACAAACTTTCAATTTGTAAAAAGCACATTATCTGTGAAGTGCAATAAAGTGAAACAAACTGAGGTGTGCTTGAGGGATTTACCATTCTTTAATAAAAATGGTCTTATGCACACTTCTCTACATGCTGGCTTTCTTGTTAATAACTCATAAAAGCCCCTTGAAATCAACTAGTATAGCTATACTTTATTCTTTTTAATAACTACATAATATTCCAGAGTATGAGGGAACCATAATTAATCTGCCATCCACCACTGATGAACACTCCTTTTGTGCCTAGCTTTGTCTATTGCAGTTACACCGCAATAACTATCCTGTATATATGTCCTGATGTATTTATGGTTTCATATTTATGTGGGAGTGGAGTGGAGCTGGGAGTTGCTACATCAAAGGGTAACTAGAATTTTTTATTTTAATAGAAGTTGCTGCATTGTTTACAGAAAAAACTTTGGCAATTTACAACTCCATCAGTAATGCCTGAGTTGCTCTTTCCTTGGACTCTTGCCAGCATTAGGTAATTTCTTTTTGTGTTTAACTTTTAGACAAACAGTGACATTTCATTGATATTAGAATTTGCATTTTCCCGACCTTTAAAAATTTAAGCATCTCTTCTGTTTGTTGATTTGGATTTCTTTTTCTGAGAAGTGTCCTTTCATATCCTTTTGTTGTTGTTGTTGTTGTATTAGATTGCCTGTCTTTTTCTTCTCAAAGTTTAAAAGCTCCTTATATGTTATAGATAAATTTTTTATCTGTATTATAGTTTTTTTCAAACACAGCCTTTGCCTATTGAATTTACTAAATGAATATCTTCCATACAAAGTTTCTAAATTTTTACATAATGAAAGTGTTTATCTTTTTCTGGCTGTGGTGTGGAAGATTGATGGGCGGGGTAAGACTAGACAGCAAGAGATCCATCAGACAGCAATTTCAGACAGGTCAAGAAGCAGCATTGTGCTAGGGAAAGTGGTTCAAGAGACATTAGGGAGGTAAAACCGGGAAAACTAGATGATTTGACAGCATACGGGGTAAAGGAGGAGGAGGGGAGGTGCCAGGAGTGCCAGGATGAATCAGAGCTCTTACTTCCTCCTAGTTGGGTTGTGGTGTCTTTCCCTAAGAAAGGAAACACAGTGGGAAGACTAAGACTGGCCTGGAATATCATGCTTTCAGTTTGACACTGTTACGTGTGAGGGGTCTGCGAGACATCCAAGCAAAGATGCCCAGTAGCTGCTAAGTACACGGGTCTGGGACTCACAGGAAAAGATACAGATTTGGGAATCTTCACATTTCTAGTGGCTCCAATGGAGGCCATTAGGACCATCACCTAGGGAGAGCATACGAAGTGGGAAAAGGCAGCTTGGACCTGTGCTTTAAAGCTTGGCTGAAGAGGAACATACTGGCTAAGGAAATTGAGAGAGATCATGGAAGTAGAAGAAAGGCCAGGAAGGGGATGGCATCATAACTCCAAGACAAGAGTCAACATGTGGAGACCTGACTGAATAAAAGGCACTAGCGATATTACTCAGATAGTAGGAAAAAGATGGAAGAAAATTCAAATGTAAGCAGAATTAAACACACATACAAAAGCACATGCATACAATTTATTTTTGCTTATGCTCTAAAAGAACCTGTGGTTTCACTGAATACTGGGATCTGGGTGATATTTATTCAGGATGTAACAAATAAAACAATAGTATAACCTACATAAAGAGATATGCATAATATTATTCATTTTAAAGTTATCTATACTAGTAAAAAATAATCTAGTGTAATAAACAATTTAGTATTACACCATGGCTTACTATGTGGCTATTTTTAAAAGGGAAAAAGAATAGATTTATTCTTTTATTATTGGGAATTTGGAAAATTTCTTAATATTAAAAATAAAAAGTTATAGAAATATATATGCAGAATATTCCTGTTTTAAAAACAATAAAGAGGCCAGATGTAGTGGTTCATGCCTACAATCCTAGCACTTTGGGAGGCCAAAGTGGAAAGATCACTTGAGCCCAGGAGTTTGATACCAGCCTGGGCAACATAGTGAGACCCTATCTCTACCAAAAAATATACATTTTTTTTAACTATAAAAAGACATGAATACATGTGTACATGCATTCTCACTTGCCCTTTTTTTAGACTGGAAAGAGACACCCTAAATGATTAACAGTAGTTGCTTTTGAAGTAACCACTGTTACTTTAGAGATTGTAGTGATGGTAAGATTTCAATTTATTACTTTACTTATTACTTAATACAGGTCACATTGAAAAATATGTTACTTTTGAAGACAAATCTCATATTACTATTATAATATCAAAACTATGTAAATTTTTTTAATAGAATTATTCAACCAAGAGGAGAAACTGTTAAGAACTGTCTCTAAAGCTAACATCTACCTCTACTTTGTGTGCATGGGTATGTCTATTATTTCCTTCCTACAGGAAAGTCTTTCCTGTTGCACCTCCAAGACTAACACCGAAGTAAGTTGCTAAGATAATTTCTAATGAAAAAAGAACAATAGAAGAAAGGGGAATGAGTTTTATCTCACAGGTCACAAACCATGAATGAATGAATGAATGAATGAATGAATACACAAATAGGAGCAAAGGAATGGAGTCAACAGTGAGTTTGTTGCTTTGCTGATACCACTGAGTGGTCAGAAAAGGGACTATAGGGATGCTAATAACCATCCCAGGGTGCAGAACAGAGAGTGCCCAGATTTTGAAGCCAGCAAGGCCCAGGGTAAACTCCCAAAGGCCTCCCCACACTAAGTCTCCTCAGCTGTAATGTAGAAATCATAATGCCTACCATAAAAGGTTGTTTTGAGGTTTGAGGTTTGAATAAAATTGAGAGACTTTTTATACTGGTTGACATGGAATAGGCTTTCAAAGGTTTTCTCTCTTTTTCTTTTAATGAGTTAGGTCAACATCAAGGTATTCACACTGTCTGAATTAACTGGGTGAGAACTGGGCATGGGCTGAGTTTTTGCTGTTTAAAAGCAAAGAGAGATGGAGGGAGGGAAAAAATTTTATCAGTGATCACCTAAAAAGATTTTCTATGATAGCCAGATAATTTTTGAAGGTTTTATTGTTTTGAAGAATTTTGAATTTTTTTTAAATAAAGATATGAGGGTACCTAATACCTAATCAGCACTACATGTATAGAGTGATCATATATCTAAAAACAGGTCTAATCTCAAATATTCTGTTGCAGTGTTGCTACAAAACATCAACACCTCGATTTTAATAGTTCTTTTTGTATGGCCTGAAGTTGTAACCGGAACCTAAGTTTTACAGATGAAGTGTCCTGATTTCTTATTTAGAAAATTTGGTCACCGTTAACCATGGGTTAATGAAAAGGAACTCTCAACCCCCAGCACAAATTCCTCTGCAAACTTTTACTCAGGTCCTGAGATTCAGATTGACTGATATATACATTTTTTTTTACTTAATCTAACACGTGTATGGCCCTGGCTCTATGCCAGGCACTGTTGTAAGAGCTCTAAATAGGTACTCACTGCCAGGAGCAGTGGCTCATGCCTGTAATCCCAGCACTTTGGGAGGCCAAGGCAGGTGGATCACTTGAGGTCAGGAGTTCGAGACCAGCCTGGCCAACATGGCGAAACCCTGTCTCCACTAAAAATACAAAATTAGCTGGGCGTGGTGGCACACACCTGTAATCTCAGTTACACGGGAGGCTGAGGCAGAAGAATCGCTTGAACCCAGGAGGTAAAGGTTGCAGTGAGCCAAGACTGTGCTACTGCACTCCAGCCTAAATGACAGAGCAAGACTCCATCTCAGAGAAAAAAAAAAAAAAAAAATACTCACTGAATCCTAAAAACGTATTAAGCAGGTTTTATTTCTAACCCTATTTTGCAGATGAGGAAACTGAGGGACAAAAATGTTAAGTGACTTGCTAGTTAAGTATTGAAGCCAGATTTGAACCTGGACAATCTGACTGCAGAATCAGTGCTCTTAACCATTGTTTCTTATTTAGCTTGCTACCTGGCATAAGGCTCTTAAAGACAGTGACATGATGCAGGGTTTCTCAGGATACAATCTATAGACAGCATTGGAACAGCAGATGTTGCAAATGAGAAAGTCAAACTGAGTCAAGCACACCTCCAAACCTACAGGTGAGCCACTAAGCTCTGTGGTTTCCAAATCATTGAATGTTAGAGCTGAAGAGGGCCTCAGAGAGCAAGAGTCCAGCCCTGGAAGAAAAAGCCAGACCAGAAACAAGAAGAAGAAAACAAGGAGCAAACAAAGGAGTCACAAAGAAACAGAACTGGTGACAGTGGCAAATGATGCATTAGACGAAGACCAGCAATTCCACCCACAAAGGAGATACCAGCGGGCCAGGCGTGACTCAGAAGGGGCTGGTGAGGACTTGAGCACCAGTGAACCTACAGGGAGGGGCCCCTCAGCTCCTGCCACGTGGAAACGGGCCCACCATTGCCAGGTCCCTTAATTTTTCAAGAAAAGCCAGATATTCACATTTTGTGTAAAAATTCCTGTTCTTGAAAGTTGGCAACTAATTCAAATCTTAGCTTAGGGGTAACCCCCAGCCAGGCTAGACCTATCAGGACAAGGACAAAGTTGTTCCTGTTTTTGGTTGTATCCCCATATGTCTGGCATATGGACATTCAATAAATACCTGTTGAATGAATTAACTAAAATGACTAAAATACAACTTAAGTGTAGTTCAAAAGACAAGGCTTCCTGACAAAAGAGCAAAATTCGACAGTCACCCCAAACCCTGGGCTTTGTGAAATCCCAAATTGCTGTGGAACCTGACTGAGGAAGCAGGACTTTGTAAGGAGAGGTGAAGAAAGAAGTTTAACTGGAGCTTAAAAATAAAATGGCTCGGGAGCCCTCATATACAACCAAAACAGACTGTTTTTCAGCCCCACTTTCTGCCTCATCACCAAAGCAAGATAGGAGGACCTGCGGGCTCCCCCTTCCCAACTCCACAGCTGTTCCTTTTGAGATGTTCCCTCTCAAGTTTAAGTAGATTTTACCTACTAAGTGTTATAGGATGTAGGACACCACACCAGATAAACTTGGACCCACTCAGGGATGTTAGCCCCAATCAAACAGCCTCTCTATAGTTTGAGGAGGTTCATGGACACCATTTCTTTCTCTTTTTCTCTTTCTTTCCTTCCCTCTCTCCCTCCTTCCCTCCCCTTCCTTCCTTCCTTTCTTTTTGGAGACAGGGTCTCATTCTGTCACCCAGGTTGGTGTGCAGTGGTGCAATCATGGCTCGCTGCAGCTTCAACCTCCTGGGCTCAAGTGATCCCCTTGCCTCAGCCTCCCAAGTAGCTGGAACTACAGTTGCATGCCACCACGCCCAGCTAATTTTTGTATGTTCTGTAGAAACAAGGTCTCACTATGTTGCCCAGGCTGATCTCAAACTCATGGGCTCAAGTGATCCTCCTGCCTGGGCCTCCTGAAGTGCTGGGATTACAGGCATGAGCCACCGTGCCCAGCCAATGCCATATCTTAGAGACAAGCTAATCACTCTTCTGGGATTTGGAGGCAAGGGTTTTCTTGAGTTTGTTCTTAGAAACAAACAATGTAATTTCAAGATACTTCTCTCTCTCTCTAAAATATCTTAAGGCTCACATTGCCTACCGATTTTAGCAGTTAAAGTAAAAATTCATTTGCCAAAAAAATAAAAAAAAAAAAGAAAGAAAGAAAAATTCCCTTAAAAGTTTCAGTACCTGAATATATGAATATTGGTATTTCCCTCTGAATATATGACATCATAATGGTGATTCAGTTAAAGCCTTGTGCAGGCCCAGAGATAGCAGGGTCCTGGGGCATTTTTGTTCCCAAGTGAGCAGATGGGTTTATCTGGATATGGGTCACTGAGCACAGCCTTGTTCATCTCACTTCTCTGTGTTTCATCTTCACATCACAGCACACTTTCAGTGAATGCCTACTTGCAGTCTCAGGGTGTGTGGCAATCTGGGAAGCAACATCTCTATCCATATACGCATTTACAGTATTGAGGAGTGGCCAATCTCCTAAATGTCTGGGCTAGTATTGTATCAAATAACCTGTCCTATTAAGGGCATAATATTCTCATATTAGTCAGTCCCAATTTTGGGGGTAGGAAATGTGCTTACCAGGCATGGAGATAATAAAGAGTAGCAGCACTGTTTGTTTTGTTTTAACTCAAGCAAGTTTCATACAGTTGTGTCTCTTGCCTAGCTCTTAGTAAGTCCAATCCAAGGAGCCCTAGGCCAGCTCAGCCTCAGTAATAATATTTAACAGTAGCAGCAGCATGAAGATTCACTGCAGGCTTACTATGTGACAAGCACTTGTTCCAAGAGCTGTTTGTGTATTAACTCATTTAATCCTCAACTCAAATCTGAGGTAGTTCTTATCATTCATTTATTTGTTCATCAACTGTTCATGGAGTCCTGCCTAAGTGCCAGACACTGAAATAAGCAGGCAGGATACAGCATTGAACAAAACAGACAAAATCCCGGCTCTCTCGGGGTCTATTTTTCGGTGGAGGGAAGAACATAATAAATGAAAAAGTAAATACCTTTTATGTTGGATGATGGTAAGTGTTGTAGAGAAAAATAAAGCAGAGTATGGGGCCTGAGGAGTACTGGGAAAGAAAGAAGTTGCATGGCATGGGGGGCAGTCAAAAGTTGGTATCTGAGCAGAGAGCCCAGAAAAGCAGGGGAGTGATCCCAAGAACATCTGGGGGGAGAGTGAGAAATGAGTTATTTTTTGAGAACATGTCTATCAGAATAACTTGATTCACTCCGCTGGACACTTGGTTGACAGAAAATATCAAAGAGTCAGAAGCACCAGGCTACAGATGAGGAAACGGACTGAGAGGGTCAGCTGATCGCAGTCACTCAGCTAGCAAGGGACAGAGCTGGTGTCCAGACACAGGCATTCGGCCCCAGAGCCTGCACTGTTGGCCAGAACATCAGATGCCTTGGTTGGGGCCATTCCTCTTTCTTCCTGGTCGATTCTACCCTTAGCCAGTCCCAGTTAGGGACTTCTCTATTTCCTTAAGGCAGATATTCACTGATTTCAGTCACACCACCACCAGTTTCTCTGCCCCCATCTACTTCATACTGAAACTGCAGCCACCTGTCTCCCAACGGTTACAAGTCCCCTGGTCCCCGAGACCAGAAACTTCCCGGACCTTGCTCTCAGCTATCTATCTGCCTCCTCGATAAGTTCATTAAGAATTAAGATGTTGGTTCTCTAAATCAACTTTTCTTTCTAATATTATGCTCAAATAGTTTCCTTTTTAATTCTTCTTCTTGCACTTAACCTCTTTCTCAAGATGTTTCCCTTTAGACCTGTGCAATCCAACACAGTAGCTATCAGTCACAAGTGGCTAATGAGAACCTGAAATGTGGTTAGTACAAATGGAGATGTGTTCTGAGTATCAAATACACACCAGAATCTGAAGACCTGGTATTAAAAAGTGGAACATAAAATCTCTCATTAATATTATTTTGTAGTAACTATTAGGTTGGTGCAAAAGTTATTGCGGTTTTTGCCATTAAAAAAAAAAAAATAGCAAAAACCGCAATAACTTTTGCACCAACCTAATACATGTTGAAATGAAAATATTATGGATATATTAGGTTAACTAAAATATATTAAAATTAATTTCACATGTTCCATATTATATTTCTATTTGAGAGCACTTCTTTAGCCCGTCCTTTCAAGACACTCACATCCCACCATGCTCAAAGGCCACATTTTCCTTTCACTGTTCTCTTCTTAGACAGGATACAGCTGAGATCCACAGTATACTTTGGGGAATAAGGTTCTTACTAGATTGGTTAAGAATGTGAGTCTTTTAAAATCTATTCTCCAAAATCTGATTGAAGGTATTTCAATACACTATTGATCATTTCACTAAAATTCCTTGAAAATCCTTGTTATTTTCTAGATACTCAATTAATCGTTGGGAAACTCTACTGCAAGTAGTTGATGACGGCACAGCCTCATTAGTTTCTTATTAATCTGATTTTGTATTATTTTCTGAATGTGTATGTTAAGCTTCAATTTTCTTTTAATTTTTAACAGGCATACGAAGAAAATGTTCAAGAAACTACAGACTGGTGAGCCCAATGGAAATTGAGGCACTAATCTCAACAAACATTTTGAGGAACATTGTAAAGTAAGCAAAGTTCACTAGAACCTATAAAATAACCAAAAAGCATTTTCCTTGGAGGCTAACAGGCAGGCATTGAAAGTTATCTTTTTTTTTTTTTTTTTTTTTTTTTTTGAGACGGAGTCTGGCTCTGTCGCCCGGGCTGGAGTGCAGTGGCCCGATCTCAGCTCACTGCAAGCTCCGCCCCCCGGGTTTATGCCATTCTCCTGCCTCAGCCTCCCGAGTAGCTGGGACTACAGGCGCCCGCCGCCTCGCCCGGCTAGTTTTTTGTATTTTTTTAGTAGAGACGGGGTTTCACCGTGTTCGCCAGGATGGTCTCGATCTCCTGACCTCGTGAACCGCCCGTCTCGGCCTCCCAAAGTGCTGGGATTACAGGCTTGAGCCACCGCGCCCGGCCTGAAAGTTATCTTTAAAGAGGAACTGCTAAAATGTTTTCCCCTCCTTTTCTAGGGACAGTTTCTGTATCTTACAGTCACATTTTATATTCAAACCTGAGCTTGTCTGAGAAGAGCAAAACGGCTGCATCCTGGTTTCACTTACAACCCTGAGATGGAAGGTGAGATTTGCCATTGCAGGATTTAAGGGTCTGTGTCCTTAAGTAAAAACTTCTGGTCACCCCTCAAGTAAAGCTTCAAAAAAGCTTAGGCACTTGTGCAGAAACACCATGAGAAGAAACCAAAAGGCAGAAAACTTACACATATAAGGGCTGATTTACACAGACAAAGTTTCTACTTTTAAACAGAGAAACCAATGCCTACCCTCAAAGCCTGTATTTACTAAAGAAATGTTAGAGTAACATGGAGGTCAATAAAATAAATTATTCAAATCTGGTTCTTAAAAAGAGGTTCTAAGACTATTTTAAAACTTCTGAAAGATGCCCATCGAAATTAAACCAAAAACATAGCAATAAATACAATGAGTGAAACTTGATTAGATCTGGGTTTTTTAACAAAAGACATTCTTGTGACAATTGGGGAAATCTGAATACAGGTAGGATTAGTGTTAATTTTTATAGATGTTATCATGTTATTGGGATTATGCAAAAGTGTCTAGGAGTGAAATGTAGGTACCTAGAGAGTGTAAATATGATAATATGTTAATAATAAATATGTCAATAAATTCCCATTGCAAATTCTATGTCCCAAAGAAGCACCCCTCACCATTACAAATTATGACATTAAATGCAATTTTGCATGACTGGTAATTGTGCTGACCTATATAATTTCACATGTTTAGCAGAATTTCATTGGACAATGTATACATGTCGCATATAAGAAATCTTCAAAAAGTTGCTTAGTGGATCTCAGGCTAGGGATAAAACAGAGCATATAAGGGAATAGGTTTTGATTCAGACAGAATCAAAATTCAAGTTCACTCTGCCACTTATTTGCTGTGTGAACTTGGACACATTACTGAGCCTACCTAAGCTTTGTTCTCCTATTAAAAGTTCCCTATGTAATAAAATTAGTGTGACAATTAAATAAAAACATCTCAAATCTGAAGCATAGCTCCTGGCACACAGCAGGTGCTTACCTCCTAGCGGCTATTATTATTTACACTCTGTTATAACACTGGGCCTAGTTTTCCTATAGGAACACACAACACTATTTTAACTTGGATTATCTTTGCTAAATAAAAAAACACAGACTGTCTAAGTCTCAATTCCAGCAAAGCACATGAACAAGTCTCACATAATAATGTGAGATAATTACAAATGGAGAAATGCTTGACAAATACATTGTCATCTAATGTCCAGATTTAACAATCTGTACTATTAAAAAAAAAAAAAGATCAATGTAAGGAAAATTTTTAAAAAATAATACATGACTTCACTCCTGCTTACAAGGAACTTAAAATCTAGTTATGCAGATAGTTGGCAATAAAGGATCTGTAAAATGTCAACAACAGCAGAATAAGGCAGACCCTGTTAATAATAAAATAGTTCCTACCTTTTTTATTTTTTATTTTTTTGCTCTGTAACCCAGGCTGGAGTGCAGTGGTGTCATCATGGCTCACTGCAGCCTCAAATTCCCAGACTCAAGCAATTGCCAGGCTCACCTTAGCCTCCCGAGTAGCTAGGACTACAGGCATGCACCACCACACCAGGCTAACTTTTTGTAGAGATGGAGTGTATTAGTCCATTCTCACACTGCTAATAATGACACACCTGAGACCGGGTAATTTATCAAGGAAAGAGGCTCAATGGACTCACAGTTCCACATGGCCAGGAAGGCCTCACAATCATGGCAGAAGGCAAAGGAGAAGCAAAGTCATGTCTTAAATGTGGCAGGCAAGAGAGAGTGTGTGCAGGGGAACTCCCCTTTATAAAAACCATCAGATCTTGTGAGACTTCTTCACTATCACAAGAACAGTATGGAGGAAACTGCCCTCTTGATTCAATTATCTCTACCTGGCCCTGCCCTTGACACATGGGGATTATTACAATTCAAGGTGAGATTTGGGTGGGGACACAGCCAAACCATATCATTCCACCCCGGCCCCTCCCAAATCTCATGTCCTCACATTTCAAAACATAATAATGCCCTTCCAACAGCCCCTCAAAATCTTAACTTATTCCAGCATTAATCCAAAAGTCTAAATCCAAAGTCTCATCTGAGATAAGGCAAGTTCCTTCCAACTATTAGCCTGTAAAATCAAAAGCAAGTTAATTACTTCCTAGATACAATGGGGTATAGGTGCTGAGTAAATATATCCATTCCAAATGGGAGAAATTGTCCAAAACAAAAGGGCTACAGGCCCCATGCAAGTCCTAAATCCAATAGGGCAGTCATTAAATCTTAAAGTTCCAAAATGATCTCCTTTGACTCCATGCCTTCTGATCCAAGTGATGCAAGAGGTGGGCTCTCACAACCCTGGGCAACTCTGCACCTGTGGCTTCGCAGGTTACAGCTATCCGCTTCTCCATGAGGGGCCCACTCCTGCAGCAAACTTCTGCCTGGACATCCAGGCATTTCCATACATCCTCTGAAATCTAGGCAGAGGTTCTCAAACCTCAATTCTTGACTTCTGTGCATCCACAGGCCCAACCCCACGTGTAAGCCACCAAGGCTTGAGGCTTGCACCCTCTGAAGCAACAGCCTGAGTGGTATGTTGGCTCCTTTTAGCCATGGCTGGAGCTAAAACAGTTGGAATGCAGGGCACCATGTTTGGAGGCTGCATAGAGCAGGGGGACCCTGGGTCCAGCCCATGAAACTATTTTTCCCTCCCAGGCCTCCAGGCCTATGATAGGAGGGGCTGCCATGAAGGTTTCTGTTATGCTCTGGAGACATTTTCCCCATTGTCTTGGTGATTAACATTTGGCTCCTCATTACTTATGCAAATTTCTGTAGCCAGCTTGAATTTCTACTCAGAAAATGGGTTTTTCTTTTCTATTGCATCATTAGGCTGCAAATTTTCTGAACTTTTATGCCTTGCTTCCCTTTTAAACATAAGTTCCAATTCCTAACCACATCTTTGTGAACACATAAAACTGAATGCTTTTAACAGCAACCAAGTCACCTCTTGAATGCTTTGCTACTTAGAAATTTCTTCCACTAGATGCCCTAAATCATTTCTCTCAAGTTCAAAGTTCCACATATCTTTAGGGCACAGGCAAAATGCTGCCAGTCTCTTTGCTAAAACATAGTAAGAGTCACCTTTATTCCAGTTTCCAACAAGTTCCTCATCTCCATCTAGAATGAGCAGCATTTGGTTAAAGCCATTCAACAAGTCTCTAGGAAGTTCCAAACTTTCCTACATCTTCCTGTCTTCTTCCGAGTCCCCCAAACTCTTCCAATCCCTGCCTGTTACCCAGTTCCAAAGTTGCTTCCACATTTTCAGGTATCTTTGCAGCAGTGCCCCACTACCCAGTACCAATTGACTGTATTAGTCCACTCTCATGCTGCTAATAAAGACATACCCAAGACTGGGTAATTTATAAAGGAAAGAGGTTCAATGAACTCACAGTTCCACATGGCCATGGAGGCCCCACAATCATGGCAGAAGGCAAAGGAGAAGCAAGGCACATCTTACATGGCAGTAGGCAAGAGACAGCTTGTGCATGGGAACCCCAATTTATAAAACCATCAAATATTGTGAGTCTTATTCACTATCTGAGAACAGTATGGGGGAAACTGCCCTCATGATTCAATTATCTCCACCTGGCCCTGACCTTGACACATGGGGATTATTACAATTCAAGGTGAGATTTGGGTGGTAACATAGAGCCAAACCATATCATGGGGTTTCAACATGTTGCTCAGGACGGTCTCGAACTCCTGGGCTCAAGAGATCTGCCTGCCTCAGCCTCTCAGTGCTAGGATTACAGGCATGCGCCACCATGCTCAGCCCAGTTCATACTTCCAAACTCTTGCTACTTGCCCAGCACTACCCAGGCCCTATCCACATGTCATTCCACTAATGCAAGCCCACACCAAATCCTGCCAGTTCCACCTTCAAAACACATCCAGATATCTCTTACCCCCAGTGATTCCTTTCCTGCATTGCCCCTGCAGCCTAACCAACCTCCCTGCTCTTCCTTTTCTCTCCTCTACATACTATTCATCCAGCAGCCAGAATAATTCTTTTAAACACCCAAGTCATCATAATTTCACCCCTGTTCAAAATCCTTCAAAACTTTCCAGTCACTGAAAGCAAAAAGGTCAAAATCTTTAAAAGGCCCTAAAAACTTTATCTACAGGATCCATCCCTGACTACTTTTACAACTTCATTTTCTACCACTCTATGCCACAATGGTATCCTTGAAGTTTCTTAAACACTTGAAGCCTATCTCAGGATCCTGAGTAGTATACCTGGAATATCACTCCCCCAGAAAGCCTTGTGGCCTATCTCTCACTTCCTTAAGTGTATGATCAACTGTCACCCTATTAAAGAGACCCTCCCTAACTAAACTATGTAATACTAACCAGCAGAGGGTAGCTGAATTAAATACCATATAGCCACCCTATGGGGGACTGTACAGCTGTGAAAAAGAATGAGGATGATCTCTATCAAGTGATGGGGAATGATTTTCCAGATGTATGGTGAAGTGAAAAAATGAGATACAAAAAAATACATAGAGTGTTACCTTGTTTAAGAAGGGTAGTTAGAAAAAAAAAAGAATCCAAATAACATTTTTTTTTTTTTTTTTGAGATGGAGTCTCACTCTGTCACCCAGGCTGGAGTACAGTGTGGTGATCTCGGCTCACTGCAGTCTCTGCCTCCTGGTTCAGGCCATTCTCCTGCCTCAGCCTCCTACGTAGCTGGAATTACAGGTGCATGCCACCACGCCCAGCTAATTTTTTTATTTTTAGTAGAGACAGGGTTTCACTGCATTAGCCAGTATGGTCTCAATCTCCTGACCTCATGATCCACCCACCTCAACCTCCCAAAGTGCTGGGATTACAGTCATGAGTCATTGCACCTGGCCAGAATTCAAGTAACTTTTGAATATGGTATTGCATACATCTTCACTGGGATATACAGATTTTCCTTATTATGGAGTTATATATTGAAAAACTCACTGTAGAGCTGAAAAATCTTAAGTCAAACCATTGCTAAGCTGGAGATAATCTGTAATGAAAAATAAAAGGAACTGTAAAGAAATCTTTAACTGTATTTAGTAAGTTTGTAGTTGGTAGTAGATTGGTATAACAACTGTAAAATGATTTGGGGTTTAACGTAGATTAGGAAAATATACTGATGCTACTAAGAACAGAGTTCTCACTGTGGGAGTAAGGAGATGCAAACACGGAAAAGCAGAAGAGGGAGAAGAACTGAGCAGTAAGATTATTAGTGTTAAAGGTATCAGGGTGAACTCCTGACTTTGTAAAAACTCCATTTCCTAACTTTGAAAACTGACAAGGCTGAGAAGCAATGACGCCAGTACCTGTGGGCACACCTAGCACCCAGAACTTGATTTCTAAATACCATCTCTCACTAAAAGAAACCCAGGGAACCTAATGATTTGAAGGCTGAGGCAGGAACACTACAAAATGAGTCCAGAATATCTTTCTGTGCCAGAAAGTAAGGGTTTAAAATCAAACAGGAACACAGCAAAAGGACTCTGAAGCTTGAAGGGGTTCCTGCTTGTCAAATGTGGGGTCGCTGAGCATCAAAATGGATGACAGGAATGTCATATTTAAAAAAGAATCCATGAGTCCATACAACCTTCTAAAATAAAAGAAAAAAAAGAGAGGATGTGTGTGCAAAAGCTATTCATTATGAATAATGTAAACCAATAAATATACATAGAAAAACAGAATAGAAAATTGCTGGGTGGCTCATGCCTATAATACCGACACTTTGGGAAACTGGCTCAGGAGGATTGCTTGAGCCCAGGAGTTCAAGACCAGCCTGGGCAACATGGTGAAACCCCGTCTCTATAAAAAATACAAAAAAATTAGCTGGACGTGAAGATATGTCCCTGTAGTTCCAGCTACTTGGAAACTGAGGTGGGAGGATCGCTTGAATCTGGGAGATCAAGGCTGCAGTGAGCCATAATTGTGTCACTGTACTCTAGCCTGGGCAACAGAGTGAGACCGTGTCTCAAAAGAATAGAGAAAAGAAAATCAAACAAAGAAGGAAAGAAGGGAAGGGAAGGGAGGAAGGATGGAAGGGAGGAAGGATGGAAGGGAGGGAGAGAGGGAGGAAGAAAGGGAGGGAGGAAAGAAAATTACCATTTGAAAATATTTTAGTGGCTGGATGTGGTGGCTCCTGCCTGTAATCTCAGCACTTTGGTAGGCCAAGGAGGGAGGATCACTTGAGCCCAGGAGTTTAAGACCAGTCTGGGCAACATAGGGAAACCCTGTTTCTACAAAAAATAAGAAAAAATTAGCCAAGCATGGTGGCATGTACCTGTAGTCCTGGCTACTCAAAAGTCTGAGGTGGGAGAATTGTTTGAGCCTCAGAGGCTGAGGCTGGAGTTAGCTGTCATAGTACCCCTGCACTCCAGCCTGGGTGACACAGTGAGACCTTGTCTCAAAAAATTAAATAAAATATTTTAGTGATAATGGATTCTGAGAAGAATCACCATAGGATACTAAAACCACTGAATAAACAGTGGCTGGAGAACAGGATATTCACTCAACCTCAAAACATCACTTAACACATCACTTATTACTTACAAAGATAAAATGGTGCCTCTACAATGGAGAAATCTGGTAAACTTCACTTCAACCAAATAGTCAAAGTTAACATCTCCAATAATGTGACCAACAGACCACATCTGCTTCCCGATGTGACACACTGAGAAAAACCCAACATAACTATGTAGTATTCCTGCTAACAAAGAGTTACAACCAGAATCTGATCATGAGGAAACAAGCAGGAAATCCACATCCAAGGGACATTCGGTAAAGCAACCAGCTCAGACACTTCAAAAATGATGATGTCATAAAGTACCAAAAAAAAAAAAAAAAAAAAAAGCAACACTTTTAGGTTAAAGGGGGTCCAAAAGGCATGATTACCAAATGAAGTATGTGGTGCAAGACTGGCTTCTGGGTTCTCTACCAGGAAACAGTATTGTATCAATGCCACATTTCCAGACCATGATGATTCTGTGACTTGTTGGAGAATGCTATTGTTCTTACCAGACATATGCTGAAGAATTACAGGTGAGGTGTCATGAGGTCTGAAACTCTCAAATGGTTTGACAAAAATAATAGATGTGTGTGTACAAAAAAAACTAATGTGACAGTTAACTGGTGATTCAAGGAGAAAGTATGCAACTATTCACTGTACTAATTTTGCAACTGTCCTAAGATTTTAATTGTTCCAAAATTAAAAAAAAAACTAAATTGAAATATTAACGACTTCCATCTCCCCTTTCTTTGCTTTACTCATCTCTATACTAGTAAATGTTTACTTTTATCACCATTCAGCATCCATGTTTTTACTCATTTACTTACTGTCTCTCTCCCTCACTATAAGGTGAGCTTCAAAAAGGCAGGGAACTGTGCGTACCTTACTGTATCCCCCGTCTATTATGCAGTGCTTAACATACAATTGATACTCAGTAAATATTTATTGAATGACTGATGTTCCCAGTAATTCTATGAAGTGGGTTTATTATTATCCTTTCCCTCATGTGAGTGGCGCTCTCTTCAAAAGCGAAGGTACTGAAGTGAACAGAAGTTAGGGAACTCACACAAGTTCATGACTCAGGTGAGGAGTGGGGCCAGGATCCAAAGCTAGGCATCTGACCCTACAGCTGATGCTGTTAATCACTGTATTTGCAGCTTCCCTAGTGAGACTCGGCTTCCTAGTTGCTTCCCCGCTCCTCGCTGTGGGGCGACTGAAAAGTCCTCTCTGCTGATACGCCGGACGCGGCGTGGGCGGGGACTGCACCGCGCGCTGAGGGCACCGGGCGTCGCCCTCAAGAAGGTGGCATCCGCGCCCGCACCCCGTCCCGGGCGCGTTCACGGCTGGGAAGAAGTTTTGCAGTCCGCGGAAGCGCTCAGCGACGTTACTGGGGAGGCCCGGGAAGGAACTTGGTCAGGAGCTCGGGAGGGGGAGGGCGGGAGTGGGGACGCGCGGGCCCCGCAAGAGAGGCGAGCGGGCCGGAGCCCGTCCTTCCCTGAGGCCACAGTTCCTTGCTGACTCCATGAGGGACACTGGCGATGAAATAACAACTTTCTTTTCCTGAAAAGGCTCCCACGGCTGAGTTGTTCCCGGCCCACAACGACCCGTCCCCACCCGGTCCCTGATCGGCACCCGCCTCCAGCCCGGCGCGTCCACCCAGCCTGGGCGCTGCCCAGTACCCGCCGGCCGGCGCGGGGCCCCTGGAGCAGGCTTCACTCACCGAAGCAGCGCAACAGGCAGAACACGCCGAGGACCCCTCGGGCTCGCCCCGCGTAGCTCCCAGCAACCATGGCTGGCCGGCCCGCCTCTGCGCGAATACCCAGCCACTAGCAGCCCTAAGTTCAAGCACCGCCTACGCGGGAGGCCAGAAGTAGGGCTCCGCCCCGCCCGGGGCTGGCAGCCCGCGGCCCGCCCCGGCCCTTCCTCCCCCACCCTCCGCGGCGCCGCATTTGTCTTCCCGCTTCCAGTCCCCAGGCGCGCTCCTGGGCTCGGCTCTGCGCATCTCCTTCCTGTGTCCCCGGGGCGCCGTCCAGTTCCCCAGCTCGGTCCCTCCCGGCATTCCACCGCCATTCCATACGCTATTTTTAAGTAAGAAATTATTTCCTTGAAAGTGGCTTGCGTTTTAAAAACCAGGTTTCTCTGCCTTCCTCCCGCACCTCCCGCGCTTCCCCTTAGCGTTTGGGGCGTGCTGAAGGCCGCTCGGTGGCTGGACGGGGCTGTCGCTCCCGGAGAGCCACCGGAGGAGGCAAGGGAACGGGCAGGAGCACCCGGGGCCCCTCATCGCTTCAGCGCTGTGGGATCCCGCCTCAGACGGCCTCTTTGAACCACTTTGTGAACCACTTTTCCTCAAACATGACAAGGAAAGGGGGCATTTTAGACAACTGTTAGTAGGCGTAGGGTTACCTAGGGCAGGCCTCCTCCGTCCCCACACTCCGGTATCCCCGGAGCTGGGATTTCCAGCCTTTGGTTTCTCCCTTCTCAGATTCCTCTCTCTCTTCCCCCATCTCAACCGTGGACTTTCCCTCAGGCTGATGTCAGATCCACATCTCCCTCACTGCCCAGCCTCCCCACATCCATCCAGCCCAAGCTGCGGCAGGCACTCATCACTCTCCCTCCTTCATCAGTCTGGATTGAGCTGGCCCTCCCCTCACATCCCTATATCCCAGAACAAATGACTCTATTCCCAGAACCAACTCCTCACATCAGCCTCCCTATCTGTCCCCTTTCTTGCAGACAGAAGCACCAGAGTTGCCCCTGCCCGGCCGAAGGAGTTCACAGAACTCTTAGTTATGATGTGAGCAGGAATTCATTTCCATGAACAGGACTCCCTGCTGCCCAAATAACCACCAACACATGGTGCAGGCTGTAACACTGAGTGGGAATGTGCTTTCTTGCTGCTTCCCCTCCATTATCCCCAGGTGGGGACTCAAAGTCACTGGAGACACTTGAACCATATTGCAAAGAGACATGAATTATTTCTTAAGTTAGCCATAAAGTCTTAAAAGGTTATCTCTATCAGTGAAACTTCTGGGACCAAAGCCCTCTACCACAAACCTGCTATCTCAAGATACTCCCTACCATCTGTAGATACTGGGAACACAAGGCAGGTGCAGTGTGTAACATAAAATGTAAGGACATCAAGTGTTCTCTGCCCTGGGCTGGTAGGAACTCAGGCCAACTTAGAAAGGCAGGATTGGGGTCAGACCTTCAGACACTGGGGAGCCACAGAAAGTTTTTGAGCTGGGAAGTGATATGACAGCAAACATCTATTGAGCAGGCCCCGTGTGAAGTGCATTACTTGGATTCACTTAATCTTACTGCTGTTGTTTTTGCAAATGAGGAAACTGATGCCTGGAGAAGGTAAGTTACTAAGGGCACACAGTAAAGGGCAGAACTTGGAGTCCAGCTGAGGCCATGTCCAGTGCCTCTACTCTTACCCCTTCCTACAGGAGCGGGATATGATAATGGGACTTTTGGACTGCCAGCAAGAGCTGTTAACCCCCTTAAGAGCAGGGCTGAGGAAAGAACAGCCCAGTCACAAGGGGTTGCGGAAGCCCCTTGCCCCCAGGTCATGGTCTCCAGGTATTGGGTGAGGAATAACTCATTAGGCTTCCTTGGTTGGACTCTCCTTTGACCAAGGAGCGGTGCGTGCTCTTTCATTGAGAGAAATGCTGTCCATCAAGCACTTTTAGAAGCACTCAAATGCCTGGTTAATTTTATGAATCAAAAGCAGCTCAGGAATGCTGGACCTGCAATGTGTTAGGCAGGCAGCCAAAAAGGTTCCCTTTACATACTGAGAACCTGCTATCAAAAGGAGGGGTGGATGTATCTTTCACGCTGTGACCAGTATTGCAAGGTCCAGTTTTATCTTCTTGTCACTGTAGGTAATCATGGATGAGAAAGTAAGAAAGGAGGGCTGCTTAAGAGGCCGGGGCTGTTCTTCCTAGCATGTCACTCTCTGGTGTCTTGACTCTCGTTTTTGCCAAACCCTTGGAACCACTCCCATAAAGCTTAGGAATCCCAGAATGTAGTGAGCAAAACACTGCCCCAATCCTGCATAAATGCAAATTGTCATTTTCATTGCATGCCTCATGGGGGAATGTATGTTCACTTCATTTATATCAATACTGAGTGGATTTGCACAAAGGGCATAGAAGGGTAATCTTATTCCATAATACTCTATTTCCCTTTTTAAAACATTCCCTGGCAGAAAAAGAACATTTGAAAAAAATTAGGAAAAATTATACCTAAGACTTAACATGGAACCATTATGGGTACCCAAGGGAGAGGCAGTCACATTTTCAACTCCTGGCCAAGCCAGCAGCTGCAAGGAGTTGATAAGGATGCAGCCGATGGTTCTGGGGAGCAGAGGATAGCACACACGAAAGCTTTGAAAGTCTTGGACTTAGGAGAAGAAAAAAAGAAGTGTCTCCCTCTGCTTCTTACTATCTAGTTCCTTTTTGCATGTTCTGTGAATTTTAAAGAGTTACAGCTGGGTTCTGGCTAATCCCGTATCACTGCTATGGCTTTAATCATTCTAACATTCTTCTCAATTTGCAGATGTAAACCCCTCCCAACACTGGAAGAGGAAACAGAGACCAGTGCGCTGTGCAGTGTCATTCAACTAGAAGGCACAGCTCCTGCTCTTATCATTCTGGGAAATCCTTGCTGCATTTCATGGCCAGGGCAGCACTTCATAGCTGGAAAAGGATGGTGTGGACTTGCTGCAGAGGCCCTAGAGATGGCCATCCTGTGTTCCTGCTCTCCTTCTCATCCGGTTTCTATACGCCAACCCCCAACAAAAACGCGACAGGTTGTAAGATCTACATTCTGAACCTGCCTTTCAGGGGCTAAGTGTGTTGTGTGTTGCACAGCTCTAGCGGTAGCATAGCCTTGATCATCAGGGTGGAGGTGTCTATTGACTATGGTATGTCGCAGCAGATGGCAGTGAAGTGTCTTGAGGAAGAGGTGTTTTTATCATTTAAAGGTTACGGGGTGTAATGATAAAGACTGCAATTCACAGACCTTGGGCCTAGCAGGCCAATGCCAAGGGCAGAACTGTAGGCCTCCCACAGCACAGTCCCACAGAGGAAGGGGGCTGGTTAGTAAGGGGGAAAGAATGATAGAAGACCACAGTAAATGTAAACAGCCATATTTTCAACATAATTTACTACAGGTCTCTGAAGTGTATATAAAATGTTTTAGTGCAACATCTTACAAATAGTTTTCCTTTAAAAAACAGAAACAAATCAACAGCTCTCTACATCATGCATGGGTAGTTTTCTTACCCCATCGTTTTTTTTTTTCTTCAATAATTAACGCAGAGAAACCATTGTTTGAAAATATGAAAACTTGCTACAGAAACACCCGGTGAAAGAGGGTGTTGTCATATTCATGTCCTAGAATGCGCCTAGCACAGTGTAGTTTTTCATAAATGCAACATTGTAGACATAGATGAATCGAGAGTATTCAGCAGTTTTCCTCCGTCTCAGAAGACTAAAGCTCCAGTAGACAATGCGCAATGAGGTCTCACAGCCACTGGAGGGCACCATTACCATCCATCTGACATCGCATTTCCACAGAAATGGCCAAAGAAAGAAGGTCCTGGGGTTTTTCATAGAAAGCTCGAAAAGTTCAACCTTTGATGCTATCCCCCAGCCCAATACAAAATACACAGAAAAAGCAATTATTAAAATACTGGCTTCGGTTTCTTTTCCTTTCAAATTTCCTGCAATTGCTTTACACATTTAATTGCGTGCAGCACCTACTTTGCTATCGCTGTGAACAGATTCAAACTGAAATCTTAGTTATACATCCTAGTCCCAGCCAGCCCTCTGGCATCCTCCCATTTAGACAGAGGAAACGCCAGTCATCTTCCCTCATTGACTCAGCCTGTAAAGTAGGAGTCAGCAAATTCCCACTGAAAGCCCACATCCCTGAAATAAAGAAATGGGGCAAAAGACCTTCTTTCTTCATGACTGAGCCGCTCCTGTACCTCAAATGTGTTGATGCAGCATAATAAATGAGAATCAGCATGTCAGGCAACAGCAGGATTAAGGTGGTGGTGCCTGCACACTGTCTCACAGGAGGGTACTGGTGTATTTGGGGGAGAAAAGGCAGGTCTGTGTGTCTGTCAGAAAATGACTGAGCAATCGCTGCCGTGCTCCCCTCAGCTGGGAATCAGCAAAGCATCTGCCAAGCAGCCTGGGCCACCTGCACACCTGCAGACCCTTGAAGGATCAGCACAGACATTGGCCTGGGGAATCCCACGGCCTCCCCTGCAGTCTGCTCGTTTTCAGAACAGGGCTTCACTGGAATCTCTTATTAGACTTAGTTCCAGAATCCCTGACTTTTTCCAAATTGTGACCCCCCTCTTGGGACTCAGGATGCAAGTTCCCAGAGTAAGGGAGATGGCATGCTTGGCCAGAAAAATATGGGAAAGCAAGGGTATAAGAACATCTTCATAAAGTGAGCAAAAGGAAATATTTGCAACTGATGATGCCCCCAGAGGGACAAGCATCTGGCCCAACAGGGTAAAAGAACAGGGTGACACCAGCCATCACGGGGCTCAAGGGGCGTTAAAATAAAAAGCCACCATAACAATGAACCAAACAACCTAGAACCACAAGAGAGATCAAGAAAGGGAAGGGAAAAATCCCACAGACAAGGCCTTGTGATCACAGTCTGCTGAGACTAGGCAAACAGAAAGGATGACAAAGGGCTGCGTCTGGACTGCCCCCAGGCTGATATTCTTATGGCAGTGAGAGGCAGAGAGAGAAAAATGAATAAAGAAGACATCACTATCATTAAGGAAAACCTAATTGGAAGGAAGAAGAAAAACCTAGTCTTCACACCTCCAGGGAGGTAGATATTTCTCTGCACTCTCCAACACCAGGCCCTGGAAGGCCCCCTCCCACCCCTCACTGTCCCACCAAACTTAGTGTCGGCCAGCCCCGTGCCCTCCGTCAGGTGTCTGCTGTGGCTGCTTCGGCCCTGTGCTCAGCTCAGGGGCCCCCTTCCAAGTTCACTGGACACTTTAAGAGTTTGGCAAAGCACCTGAAGACAAAGGCCCACCTGCTGACAGTTATCAGTTAGAGACCACCCTGGCAGCTCAGAGCAAGCCAACAGCCAGCCTTTCTCCCTTCTCTAGTCACTGGCTTTGACAAATCTGCAGGTCAGTAGCTGCTCAAAGCAGCCTTTGCCCACTTTAATTTGGAAAGTGTGTGCCGTTTGGGGCTTCTGACCCATTCTCCAAGACAGTTTTCTTATTTTTTGGCAAGGATGGGATGAAACCTTTTTTGTCTCCCTGACAGATAGGCCGGGCACCATCTACTTCTAACGGGGTTATGCAGGATGTCTCTTGTACATACACAGTTCTTTGAAGCAAAATTCAGTGCTTCCGTCTTGACTACAAAGTGGTTCCAATAACTCCAGCTGAGGGAAAAGACGACATACAAATTTTGCCCACACTACACACAATTCTTAAGTCTTGTTAAGAAAGTAAAAAATGTCTGGGTATATTTTGATCCATGGGTGGCATTTTCAAATGTGCAAAAACAAAAAGTCTTGGAAGAGATTCCTTGTCACTAGAAAGTTCGTCCTTCCTTTTGCTGTCAGTTGTACGTAAGAGAAATTCATCCACATTAAGGAATCCAAAAAGGGTAAACCAAAGGGATCTAAAAAGAGTACATTACAAAGAAGAAGCAGCCCTGTAACATCTATCTGAGAATACTAGATAAATCTGTGAGTAGATGTGGCACCTGGAGCTACTCACTACGTTACTAAAAACAGAAACAAGAAATCTATGACGGCAGGATCACGACATTTGCGCGCAAATAGCTAACCAACCAAGACTGCCACCGAGAGGCAGTCTGTCTCTGTGACTGACTAGGAACTTGGAACACTTTTCAAGTCTGACAACTTTCCACACACGCACCCCAGAGTTTGGGTGCTGTCAACTGTCCGATCACAGAGCAAGGGAGAGCCTCAGCTCCTCCGTGGCCGACATCCGCTGGGGCATCACCCGCTTAGTCTATGGCCCCTGGGTGGATACTGAGAACAGGGGGCTCCAGGCAAGTCGGGGAGTAGTTGAGGTGTGGCTCTTTGATCCACAGCAGAGGCACCCCGTTCTTCCCATCGGAGTTCTTGCTGGAGTTCCGGCTCTTGAAACGCACCAGCAGGATGGTGATGATAAGAATGCCAAAGATGGGGAAAGGGTAGAAGAAGACGAAGTAGAAGAGTGCATCATTGGAGCAGATGATGGACTGGAGGGTGGGACCTGAAAAGGATTGTGAGAGAGACAAGACAATGAGGGCTGAGAACCTGGACTGCTCACATTTCCTTTTGAAGACCTCGCCTGACCCAATGGAAGCTCCTCGGTGACACTTCCAAACCACCTTGTCTTTCCCCTGCTATCACTAATGGTGGAAGACGACCCTTATATTCTTTTTCTCATGACACCTCTCCTAATTTACGGCTGTACGTTCCAACAAAGCAATGCTTCTATTTTCCACTGAGAGCCATTATTGCTGCTTGGAAAGCCACATAATGAAACATAATTTATTGATTGTGAACTCAACTGCATCTAGGATGGTGAAGAAGCCACTCTGGTTTAGTCGGAGCCTCCTGCATGGTTGGATTTTACATGCCCCTTTGCACTTAGTTCTGCTACAAACTTCCTTCTCTGGGATTATGACACAATCCCTTCCTGCCAGCTTCTGAGAGCAGTTTTACCAGAAATGACACTTACCTGATTAATGTTATCAATTAAATGTCATTATGGACCACTTACAAACGTCCACAGTGTGTCCGTGGCCACAAAGAACACAGTATTAGTTACAGCTGGATATGGAAGAGAATAAACCAGGTGCCCCAAGACAGGTTGAGAGCTGCTCTATAAGTCATTAAACCTTGGCAGGAGCCTCGCCTCTGGGAGTGCCTGTTTTCTCTGTAAAATAAGGCCGCTGGGTGACCTCTGTGCTCGATGAAGCTTAATTATTACGGACATCCACAATGGACAGGTACAATGTTGCCTAGACTGCTTTGTTTTCGCTTTGAGGCAGTGGGTTATTCAGTGGACCACAGGGTGGTCTATGTATGATGCAGCCTGCTTTCCCGTCCACTGAATAGCTGCTGCTCATCAGTATTATTAAGAACATTTAATCTGCCTCTTATTCAATTTCCAAAGTGTATGAAACTGCTAATAGTCAACCATTGTTGACCTGCAAAACTGCAATTTCATATGGTTCTATCTAACACAATGTGAACACGGGGTGATCAAGCCAAAAAAATAGTGACCCAAACTTAAAAAACTCCAATCAAGATTATGTGGCAAAGTGTTTTGACTAAAAAGAAGTTGAAAATCCCAGCAATGTTTTTTCTTTCTGCATTCTAGGCTAACTTTACTATAACACCATTTTTAGTCTAATGTAGTCCACGTTTTGATGGCAAGCCAACCAAGAGTGCATTGTTACAACAAATAATTCAGGCCAGCATTACTTCCCCCAGTCTCTGTTCATAATGGAAGTCCCTCAGGATCACGGAAACTGCATTCTGGGTGGCTGCAAATCCCCCCTCAGCTCTCCTCTAACATCACAGCCCTTCTAGGCTGGTCCTCCCAACCATACAAGATCCACCTCAACCTCCAAGGCACCCTCCAAAATAACAATGACCCAGAAACTGGACAAAAAGAAATAATCACCGTGAGGTAGTCAGCCTTCATTTTTTCCCCTTTCCCTTGTGAGTCTGAAACACTTGCTAATTCTCTAAAAACTAGTTCCAATATTCTAAAAAATAACAAAGTAACACCTAACAATATACTAGTATAATGAAGTCTTACTAAAATTGAATCTGGTAGATGTTTATTATAAAGATTATATGGTATATTATCACTTTAATTTCTATCCCTGTTTTTGCATGGGTAATCAAGGGTCAATTATATGAATTAGTATATCCAATCCTACCATATCTCAAATCCTACTAACAAATGCCCATGACAGTTAAGAAAACTGTTAATAAAATTAGCTGGGTGTGGTGGCAGGCACCTGTAGTCCCAGCTGCTCAGGAGGCTGAGGCAGGAGAATGGTGTGAAAGCTTGCGGTGAACAGAGATTGTGCCACTGCACTCCAGCCTGGGCAACAGAGTGAGACTCCATCTCAAAAAAAAAAAACAAAAAAAAAAAAAAAAAACCTGTTTATTAACCCATAATCAAGCTCACATTTATCTTCCAGACACAACTGGAACCAACAGTGACATCCTTCTTCTGTACTTGAGAAACTCACTTGTATCTAGAACATGGATGCCGATGGGGGCCGACTCCTCTTCTGTCAACCGGTACCATTCCTTCTGAGGGCTGGGCAGCCACTCCTCCACGCGGCAGGAGTAGTTGCCCGTATCTCGAGGGCTTGCCTGCAGCACTGTGAGCCGGTAGAGCACCGGGGAGAGCCTCTGGAAGCGAAGCCTGCCCTCCCAGGGACTGCCCTCTGGGCCAAAGACAGCATCTGGGCCCACACTCAGCAGGGCCATCCGCTCTGTTGGGTCATCGTCGTCATCCTCCTCCTCCTCCTCCTCCTCCTCTCCCCTTTCCTCTTCCTGTTCTTCCAGGCCAGGGCTGCTCCTTTTCCCCCCAGCTTTAGTCCTCAGGGAATACCAGGCCACAGCGAAGCGGGAGTCCTGGCTGGAGCGGGACACGATGCTACAGTCCAGCTGGAAAGCTGCCTTCTCAGAGACCGTGGCATTGGGGACCACCGTGTCCACTTGCAGGGAAGCATCTGGGGAAGGACAAGGGACAAAGAAGAGAGAAGGGGTTGTTTAAATTTATTTGCTCAAAATAAACTAAATGTCCATCATTAAACACATGATAGTAACATCCATACTATGGGATACTATGCACCTATTGAAAAGGTATAGGCAGTGCTGCAGGTGGAAGTTGATCCAAAAAAATTGTTAGAGTACAGAACAATGTTACTGTCCATGTCACTGTATGCAGAAAACATATTTTATTTTGACATATCTGTTTATATCTGCACAAAATATCTGAGGAAGAATTCATAAGAAGCTGGTAACGTGGTTCCTTGCGGGAATCCTGGGAGGAAGGGATGTTTACTTTCACTGTAACCCCTTGTAGTGGCTGAAGAGTGTCCCTCCAAAATGCATGTCCACCTGGAACCTCAGAATGTGATTATTTGGAAATAGCATCTTTGCAGATGTAATTAGCTCAGAGGAGGTCTTACTGGATCAGGGTGGGCCCTAAATCCAGTGGCTGGTGCTATGAACTGAACTGGTCCTCCTCCAAATTAATATGCTGACTTCCTAACCCACGATGTGACTACATTTGGAGGTAGGACTTTTAGGAGCTAATTTAAGTTAAATGAGATCATAAGGCTGACTGAGACCCCAATCCAGTAAGATTGGTGGCTTATAAGAAGAGAGAAGGTCTCTCTCCAGGTGCAGGCACCGAGGAAAGACTCTTCGAGGACACAGCAAGAAGGCGTCGTCTGCAGGTCAGAAGAGCTCTTACCAGAACTTAGCCATGCTGGTGCCCTGACCTCAGACTTCCAGCCTCTAGGACTGTGAGAAAATGCATTTCTGTTGTTTAAGCCACTCGGTCTATAGTATTTTGTTATGGTAGCTGAGCAGACGAAGATAACTACTGTTCTTATGAGCACAGGAGGGGACACAGAGAGAAAGTGGCCATATAATGATGGAGGCCCAAATAGGAGTGAACCAGGGAATGCCTGTGGCCATAAGGAACTGGCAAAAGCCAGGAAGCATTCTTCCCTAGAGTCTTCACGGGGAGCACAGCTATGATGACATCCTGATTTTGGACTTCTGGCCTGCAGAACTGCAAGAGAATACATTTCTTTTGTTTTAAACAATCAAGTTTATACTAATTTGTTATGGTAGCCCTGGGAAGTTAAAACACCCATGCAGTAACTTAAATTTAAATTGCGTGCATGTAGCTTATTGCCTAAAACACAGTGAACCCAAGGAGATCAATCTCTCTCCAAGGATTAAAGCCAAATAACAGACGATAAGGTTGAAAGGGCCCTTCCCTGTGAGCACAGATGTCTCAGAAGGATGTACGCAAAGTGTCCTCCCCACTTAGGCGGGAGACACAGAGTACACAGAGAGGGACCCCAAGCAGGTGAGTCACATCTCACAGATGCCAAAAGACTCGAATCTGTTTTGCTTTTTTTTTTTTTCTGGCTCACTGTGGTATGTTCTAAACAAATAATTCACTCCCTAACTCCTAAAAGGCCTCCCTTTGGCTCTGTTTATGAAATGTTCGTGAAAGGTGCCAATGTAATGTAAACCAAAGTAGAGATACCAAATCAGATCCTACTTGGATGAAGACCAAATAGGAGCACTTTCCAAGTATGGTCCTGGGCTTTCAACCAATAGGCTTAGTGTCGCTCACAGGTGAACACAAAGCTGGGCTTTCCATTACTCTTGTGGGGGCTCTGCCAAGCCCCTCTGCACCCGCCTCCTGCACCCACCTGGAATCTCAGTGTGCACTGCTGGCACAGGAGGGCTCAGTAACCAGCTACAGGTGGCAGGCCCAGCTCTCTCAGGGACAAGAACATGCTTGAGAACAGAAAATGGCCGGGTGGGGACTATTCAATCAGTTCACAGGTAACTCAAACTCACTCAACTCCTCAGTTCTAACTCCCAGGCCATTGGAGAGCCCTACTACAGACCAAGGGGAGACCCCACACCCCCCACCCCGTGCTTTTCTCCTCCAGAGTCTAAACATAGTATCCTCAGGCTCCTGGTGACTGGCTAAGGTATCAAGGGACGTGGCCCTGGGCAATGTGCAATGGAACTTATCATGGCCAGGGGCAAGATGGCTAGAGACCATCAGGCATTTAGCTCGAAACGCCTCCTCCCTCTTCACTCTCCTTTTGCTTTCTTCTCTTTTAACCAGTTAACATTTTCCTTGGCCCCTTCAAATGCCTTGCCTGCATAAATGACTCAATACAAGTTTTTTGAAAGAAATTAATTTCCACCTTCCCACAATCTCTCTTCCCTTAACATGTTTCTCTACCAGTTTGGTTCCCTGCATCTGCCCCCGTCTAGAATATGCCAACCCTATTCCCTGTTTGGACTTTAATACTCTCTTCTTTTCCAAGTATGAGCCACAGAAAGATGCCGACTTCTGCCACTGCTGTCTGTGTGATGCTAACAGCTCCCCTGGCTCTCACTGTGACCGCCGATTCCTGGCCTGTGTGTGATGATTGTGGTTTTCTCCCTTCCCCAGTTGTGTGTGCCAAACACAACTACTAATCGACTCATCTGCAATCTTAGTGAGGGTGGGAGCCCTTCCTTCCATGTATTTCAGATTATAGTGAATGTCAACCCTCAGCAGCCGAAGGTGATTATTTTCCTAACAATACTTTTAGAGCTACATTATTTCAAGTCTTCCATGTGTTTAACATATCCCTCCAAAAAAAAAATCTTTGAAGTACATCTGCACAATGAACGTTACGAAACCAGTAAAAATGGTGGCTATGAAATGCTTTCACAGACATGGAAAAATGCTCAAAAAGAAAGTTGAGTGGGAAAAAAGATCACATAAAACAGTAAGATCCTGACTTTGCTTACAGACAGAGGAAATATGAAGACATGAGGCAAAGATCAAAAAATATACACCAAATTATTAATAGTAGATATTTGTAGGCCGTGAGATTATGGCTAACTTTTCTTTTCAAAATTATACTTTTCTGTTTTCCATTGTTTTGTAATTAGTACAATCAACCTATGCAATCAGGGACAGATGGACAAATGGACGGGAAGGCAGAGGCTGATCCAGGCTTGCTACAGGGTTGAACAGGAGGCAGACACAAGGCTAACGGTTCAGGTCCATGTTGGAAGCACACAGTGTGGCAGGAGGGAAGCCTGGGTGGTCACTCCGCCTTCACCTGCTAGCTGGGTGGTGATTCGCTCCGAGCTTTGGTTCCTCATGAGTAAACCTTACCACTCAGGGTTATTGTGAAGACTGAACATAAGTCTCCTAACTATGGCTGGGATGTAGACAGATGTAAACATCTGTCTCCTCCCACTCCATCTGGGGGCCTCAGTGGTGACTTGCAGCATGGGTGGGAGTTGAGGCAGGGGCACTCAGCTGCCATTCTCTCAATTTCACCTTTGGGAAAAGACATGCAGCCATTTCTAGGCAAGGTAAAAAGCAAAACATATATATAAATAAATAAAAGCTCATGGAAAAATAGGAGCTAACTCAAAGTGGAGGTGATTTCCCCTGCAGCTTAGGCAAGACACAGGCGAGTGAGATACTGCCCATTTCCTGTAACCAAGGCTGCAGCGCTTCCCTGAAGCATGTTCCATGACGTAAGGGACACCACCCTGGAGATCCAATGTTCCACCAACAAAATGAGCTGCTCTACTCAGACATAAAGACGTGATGAAAACTTCCAGTAGTGCCCCAGGCCACAAATGTGAATGTCAGGATGCTCAGAAAACAAACAAGATACTGATGGGGTCACAAATTCACTTCTGCTCCAGGTCCTTACAGGAACCATCGACTTTTCATTCTAATATGAATGGATGATGCTGTGATGTTGCAAAGGACATGGGAATCCTACACACCGTAGCTTTAATTATGTGTTTAAATGTGCAACAACAATTATATCTAGTAATTATATGCATTTAGATATTTAGAAACAGCAATAAAGGCAAGAAAAACAAAAGGCCACACAGAATAGTTATTAGTACTAATAAAATTATTGGGACCAGGCGCGGTAGCTCACACCTGTAATCCCAGCACTTTCAAAAGCTGAGGCCGGGGCGGTGGGAGGACAGTCACGAGGTCAGGAGATCAAGACCAGCTTGGCCAACATGGTGAAACCCCGTCTCTACTAAAAATACAAAAATTAGCTGGGTGTGGAGGCATGTGCCTGTAGTCCCAGCTACTCGGGAGGCTGAGGCAGGAGAATCACTTGAATCTGGGAGGCGGAGGTTGCAGTGAGCCGAGATAGCGTCACTGCACTCTGCACTCCAGCCTGGGCGAGAGAGTGAGACTCCATTTAAAAAAAAAAAAATTATTGGAAGTCAAAGAGTGAAGGCTGCACACAATTCATTATTTTCTATTTAAAGCATGTAAATCGATTATTTTCCACTGAAAATCCACAAGCCAAATTTTCTTAACAACATGGTTATTGTTTCAAGATTTTTGTCATATCCACCATTTGTTCAAGTCTGGAAAAAGGAAATATTCTATGACCTGGAAAAACGAATGGCCAGATTTTATTCTAATTAATAAATCAAATCACCTTATGCCAAAGCCAGATGTGCAATTTTCCATTCACAAGAAAACAAATTCAGGCAATTTTGAATATAAATGCATACACATGTAGACACTCATATATTTAACTGCAAATAATTTATTAATAAACTAATTTTATCCAGTGCATAAAATAGTTTACTTAAATGGGAAACACCAGAGGGAGTGGAAGCTTGGGGACATGGACTCTCACCTGGTCGCATGACTGTCAGAGCTGTCTGCCCAGCGGTGTCCTCTGCCCGCTTATACCACATGCCACTGGGGCTGGGCAGCCACTCCTCCACGTGGCAGCTGTAAGTGCCGCTGTCCTGCACAGCCACGTTCTGGATAAAGAGCCGGTACACGCCGGGGGAAGGACTCTCCAAATGCAGCCGCCCCTTCAGATTGTTCTTGGCTGCCTGCTCTCCGTAGTGGAAGGTGGCGTCACGGCTCAAGCGGGCCACAGTCTCCCGCTCAGGGTGGTTGGGCTTCCATACGAACCATTCCACCACGAGCTGGGAGGTTATGCTGGTACGGTTGAGAACCACACACTCCAGCTGCACCTGCCGGGTCTCCAGAACCGACAGGTTCCCCTGGGCTTGGCTGAGCCTCAGGCGGCTGTCTGGAACAGTAAGGAAAGAGACATCAGTGACAAGAGAACAACAAGCAATTCGTATGCACCCTTTCCCAGGGTACGTGAATGGGTGCCTTCCAAATACAGAAGGACGGCAGCACACACTCCATCAGGAGAAACGTTTCTCAGATGTGGCTCCCTGAACATTCTGAGTTCCTTGATCATGTGTTAGAATGCCTGGGTTTCAAGGAGTTCAATGCTACAATAACAGCTGTCCCAAAGTCATAGCCCTCATCAGTTCTGATGCTCACAGGAGGATTAGTGCAAGCTGTAGAGACTGCACATCCAAATGACAACGGACCACAAAGCATATGGCTGGCCGAGGCAGGTGGCTGGGAAGGGCCAGGGAAGGGGATGGTGAGAAACCTCTGAAAAGCAAGAGTAAACTTTTAAAACTGACCATATGATGGCTAGAAAATGATGGGCTGCCAACCACAAAAGAACTTCAGGGGAAACCCAGTTTAATCTGTTCATGTGTTAGCCCTAAGAATTATAGTCCTCAATTTCCTTACAAAAACCCACACAGGTTCCCTCTTAGGTTGGGAATGGAACTAGTATGACATCAGTAAAGAAAAGACTGCCGGGCAAGGTGGCTCACGCCTGTAATCCCAGCATTTTGGGAGGCCGAGGTGGGTGGATCACTTGAGGCCAGGAGTTTGAGACCAGCCTGGCCAACACGGTGAAACCCCATCTCTACTAAAAATACAAAAATTAGCCGGGTGTGGTGGTATATGCCTGTAATCCCAGCTATTCTGGAGGTGAAGGTTGCAGTGAGCTAAGATCGTGCCACTGCACTCCAACCTGGGCAATAGAGTGAGACTCTGTCTCAAAAAAATGAAAAAAAAAGAAAAAGAAAAGATTGTTACTGGTGGAACTGGGTGCTTTGAAAACTCAGCCAAGCAGAGTCTCCTCCAGTAGAAAAATGTCTTGAATGACAGCATGCCCCGATGGCATGCTTGTAATTTCACAGGGGCCCAAATAAGTCTATCAGGACCAGAGATATCTAGAAGCTGTGACACTATGAATGCACAGTAGCACCTCAGGAATGAGACTTCTGAGTGACATCAGAGGAGGGGAGGATGGGCACTTTCATTCCTTACTTTCTCCACACTTCAATACTGCCTGGATGTTTTACAACATTCATGATTACTTCTGGAATTAAAAAGTCAGAAAATATAAAACAACAAAATATATTTTAAATAACCAGTCTCCCTTTCTCCCTCACCATCCAAAAAATAAAAGAAGATATTGACTCTGGTTGTCTCAGGGTTGAAAGGTTATTTTTTTGTTGAGTTTTGTTTTGTTTGGGGCAGTTGTGTGTGTGTGTGTGTGTGTGTGTGTGTGTGTGTGTATGTATTTTCCAAAAGCTCTGTAAGTGTAGGCTTTCTCAGCAGGGAAAAGAAAAAAACTAGAAGCAGAGAAAAAAGAAAGAAAACGACACAAATCAAAACTGTCAACTGAAACGGTGAAAGCTATTTTACTCGGTGTCCTCTGAGTTCCATGTTTACAGTGTTAAAGTTCACTGAAACAGAGACTTCACTAAATGTGTTGAGGGGGATCCTTCTAGTCCTTCCGCACTATCCCACTTAGCTTGACTGTAGTCTCAGAGAGGGAACTCTCCTCAATAAATTTAGGATCCTCCAAGAATCTCTTGGTTCCAGTACAAATGAGGAAAGGAAAAAATGATGATGACTAGAGCGGAAATGCAGAGTGGTGGGGGTGCTCATGTTCTTTCAGTAGAGAAAATAATCAGAACTGAAAACAGATCAAAAATAGGAACCAAAAGAACACTGGTGGGCCTAATGACAACCTTCCATTTTCAAAAGCCCCAGGGACTGGCCTGAAGTCAGGACATAGGTCACCGAAAATGCCAACGGGAATCACTTCAGACCAGAGCTTCCTGTTTAACGCACCAGCAGAGGTTAGCAGAAAATGCCACTGTGAGGTCAGTGAGAATCTCTGGAAATATCATATCCTCAGGCAAAGGAGGGGAACAGACCCACTGCATTCAGCAGGGGACAGGCCACATCTGGAGTCTGGTATCGAGTTCCACTGGCTTACTGAACAGACCTCCTTAGGAGACAAGTAATAGTGAAGAAAACCAAGTCCCTAGGCTTACTCAGGAGGCTTCAATTCTAGTAGAAGAGATAGAACACAAATGTGTATATATATACATTCCAGTAAAAAAATAATAAAACATAGTAACCGATAAATCAATTATAAGTAAATACTTCATAATTACTTATATATGAATAAGTAAATTAACAGAATGTCAGGTGGTGATATGTGTTGTGAAAGGGCCAGGGAAAGGAAATCTAGAGTGACAAGGGGGCTACATTTAAGTTAAAATGAGCTAGGAATCCCCCTTCACAGAAGAGCAAGACAAATGAATATCTATGGCCAACATGTTCCAGGCTAAGAGAACAGTAAGTACAAAGGCCTTAAGGTGTTCAAGGAAAGCAACCATTTATTCCTTATTCAACCAATATTTACTAAAAGTACCATGCCAGTGGCTGAAGATATAAGATAGAGCCCTGTCCTCAACATGCTTACAGTGTAGTATAGAAGAAATGCAAACCATTATTAGACTCTGTATTTTAGAAGGGACCCCTATTGGTATAGGAGAAATCAGGGTAGGCTTCTTGGAGGTGGTCCTGGATGAAGTCTTAGGGATGAGGTGAAGACAAGGGAGAAGCAGCAGGAGAAACACATTCCAGACAATGAGGGCAGCACAAGCAAAGGCATGGAGATGAGACGCTGAGTGGTAACACAGCACCTCCCATGGCCCATCAGGAAGGATAGGCAGCGACAACAACAAATTGTAGGGATGTGAGAATGAGGGATGGAGAGGCCCTTAAGGCTCCACTATGTGAGAAGAAGTTGAAAGAACTAGAGATCTTTAACAGAGAAGGGGAGATGGAGAGGGGCCTACACTTCATGTATTTGAAAGGAAATGACCCAGACCTCTCTTCGGTTGTTCCAGAGGCAGATCTAAAATGGGAAATTACAGGACGGTGAACTTTTTAACAATCAGAGCTGCCCGAGAGTGGAACTGAGGCTTGCGGAGGGAGTAACTCTCCCTCTCTGGAAGCATTCTGGCAGAGGCTTAGTGCCACCTGTGAGGCAGAGGAATAAGGGCTACACCACGGGGTCAAAGGGCCAGAGGAGGAATGATTCAGTTTGGAGATAGGAAGGGCTTGTCTGGGCTGGGCTGGGAGCTAACGAAGAAGGGGGATACAGATGCATAAAACCAGAAAATGCCTTCTAGGTAGGAACTCTGGGTGTGAAGCTGGTGCCAGCCCAAGATTCAGGGTGCAAACTGCAAACCCAGAAGGAGATTCAGGAGCTGCCATGAACCCTGCCTTGCCACATTTTGCCAACCACAGCCGCCCTGCTCCTTGGTGAAGATGGTGTTCACAGAAGCAGAGTCAAGGATGTTTCCATGAGTCTGCCATCAGCATCAGAACCCACTGCAGGTAAAATGGATGGGGTTGCAGTGTGCTAGGGCGATGGTCTGTGTACCTGCACCCACACCCAGCATGCACCTTGCAGACAGTCTCTCCACACCAGCCCCATAGAGCCCCACCCACCCCCAGGCAGTCTCTGCACTAAACCCACTGGCCCAGGACAGCCGTGCCATGCGGCCTTACCTGGCTGTTTCACAGTGACTTCTGTGCGCCCAGAAACCTCCTCTGCCAGCTTGTACCAGGCGTAGTTGGGGCTCAGCAGCCACTCCTCCACGTGGCAGTAGTAGCTGCCGCTGTCGCTGACCTCGGCTCTCTGGACCGTGAGGCTGAACAGACCCCCCGACACATGCCTCTCAAACTGGAGCCTGGCTCTCAGGCCCTCCTCCTCGGCGTAAGTGCCGTATTCGAAGGCGGAGTTGTGGGTGGTCTTCAGGATGAGCTTGCCGTCCGCATCCGAGGGCTTGTGGACGTACCAGAGCACCGCAAAGTGGGAGTTCTGGCTGGTCTGAGACTTGACTGAGCAGTTCAACTGAATGGGCCTGTTTTCCACCAGGGTGAGGGTCCTCTTCGATTTGCTCACCTGCAGCTTTGTCACTGCAAAGGAAAGAGGAACAGAGGAATCGCCACACACTCCCAGAAACATGGCCCATCCACCTCCAGGCCGGGTTTCCTCCAGCACAGTTCCTGGGGGATTTAACACCGACTGGCTTCAGTGTGCGGAAGGCAGCACGGAGCCTAGGCCACCCCTAAACATCCTTCCCCATCTCCTCCTTGCCATACCCCTGGTTTAGGCCTTCACCATCTCTCCCCTCTCCGCTGCCTGCACAGCCCACCATCACAGGGCCTCCTGGGGTGATCCCGCTGAAATACAAATCTAGCTATATCAGGTCTCTGCTTGAAAAGTTTAATGGCTCCGAACTACCTAAGGGCTAGAGAGAAACAATTCCTTTTCACAGCACAAAGTCCCTTCAGGATCTGGCCTTCACCCAAGTGTCCTGACTCATCTCTCACGACTCACCCTCAAGCACCCTCCACGGGCGCACGCACCTGGTGCAGTTTCCCCTGAGCGCTGGCCTTTGCCTTGCTGTCCTCTCTGCCTGTCTCCTTCTGCCACCTCCCACCCTGACCCTTCTCTCCACTTATCCCTCGCTCCCGTCCCCCTGGGCTCGATACCCTTCCTCAGCACCCTCTATATATCTCTGGGCTGTGTGTCCTCATCTCTCTCTCCCATATCCTAGATGGTGAGCTCCCCCAGGGCAGGGATCAGGCTCTTTCCACTCAATCAGCCAGTATTTACAGAGGCCCACTCGGTTTCCCACAGGATGCTAAGTGCTGGGGATGCCCTGAAGAGTAAGCCGGAGTCCCAGCCCTCATGGGGTGGACTGCCTAGTGGACATTCTCATCGATGCAGCCCCAGAGCCTAGCACAGCGCCTGGTCCAGGAAAGCGTTCAATCAGTGCTTGCTGAAATAGGTGAATGAGTGGGTGAGCGAATGAGAGCGCATTGGAGAAACACAGCAACAGGTAAATAGAGGATGCTGGGGGGGAGGGGGCTTCCTCTGCAGGAGTGAGAGAGAAGGCCAAGAAGACAGCAAACCATGGGACAAGGCAAAGCCAACTGTAGTCCTCCCTCCTCCTCACTGTCTCACTCCAAAAACAGACAAGAGGGCAGCCTGTAGAGCGCCTCCCCAGCAGCTAGTGGCAAGAAGCCAAGGTGTAATGAAATCCATCTTAGGAAGGTGATTTGAGATCTTACCCACCCCATTCGGCTCTGCGTTCCCCCACCCACCCACCCTCTCCCGCTACTAAAAATGAAAAAAAAAAAAAAAAATTCTAAGTTCCTCTTAGGGAACTAATAGTACAAGCATTGTTCCACCTCCACCACTCTCTTCACACTGTTTTTCGGCCACAGGGACCAAACCACTTCCCAGCTGAGAAAGAAAGCAGGGGCAGGGTGCAGATTCCACCCAGGTACAGCAACCTGGGCCTCCTCCAGCTGAACTTGTGTGGAGGGCAGGGGCAGGGGAGGGATGCCTGGCCAGGCTCCAGCACTTTGCTGGTCAGACTCTGTTTCTTTAGTCCAGCTCAACCCAGGGAACTGCATCTAGACCCAGGACCCAGCCCACTGGTCATGACCCTGGCCTGCCAGCTTGCTTAAGCTTGGCTTGGCAGCACCAAGGGTTGAGTCCCATGCATCACGAAATCAAAACTTGTGAAAGCCACAGACTGCCACTTGGTCTCCCTATAACACACAGACAAATGTTCTGAATGGATGGAAGGATTTAGCAAGCCAAGGTGTGGCAGAGTCCAATTCCCAATGCCATGACTGAGCAGCACTGAGGAGCATCTCCCAGCGGTGAATCAGACATTCTCTCCAGGAAGACCTGTTGAATTCACAAACCCACAGACCTTCTCACACCATCAAGAACACACCAGGAACCATTTAGAGAGAAATCCTGTGTGCCACAGCCCCACCCTCCCGGGTTCATCTTTTTTGTTAGCAAGTCCAATCTTCTGCCTTCTCCTTCTTCAAACACAGGAAGTCCTCTAGGGTACATTAGGAATCCAGGACAGGGTTTACCATTAAGCTCCCAAGCTCTGGAAACTAGATTCCCATTCGCTTGCCAGTCGACTTTTCAGATTGGATTCATATAATACTTGAAACAACCGGCTCCCTTTTCATTCCTTTCCAACCCAATTCACCGCATGCAAATGATATCTATATCAGTGCAAATGACACCACCTGAATTATCTGGTTCTTCGCCAAAAAAACTGGGTTGTTCAGCAATGGAGTAGAAAGAGCTTTAAAATGTATTATTAATTGGGGCCAGATTATTTTTGCAACTGTTACTAAGGAAACCTCAATTGCTATAGTAACTGCATATGTTAAACTGGAATCCTATGACGAAACTTCTATTCAGTCACATGGTCTGAGAACAAGAATCCAAGGAAGAGAAATGTTTCAAAGCATTTCCATTTTTTTTTTCTTCCCATGTCAAAATATTGTGAAGTGTTGAGAAGCTTGAAAGAGAGGCATTTTTAAAATTTGGTGCATGTCTGACAGGTGGGCAAGGGGTCAGCTCCTGTTCTATGCTCTGGATTTCCTCCCACATCTCCAGGGCAGGTAGGACCTTTCCTGAGGCACGGGGGAGACTGGAATCTCCATATACAATTAAGGAGCCCTCCCATGTCCTGCCACAGCCCTGCCCTGGGCGGTGTACAGCTTGAGTGCACCACCTTCCTCCGCAGGGCTAGGAGAGCCCTGCCCACTCAGAGACCACAGGTGTTTTCATCTTCAAAATAAGAACAATATGTCTCTATCTCCATTAGGAGTTTTGTGCAGACTAAAAGCAATTGTCTATAAAAGGAGTTTAGCACAGAACCTGGTATACAACAAACACCCAGTGAATTTTAGCTATTCTCATTCCTTTTTGTTTTCTGTGCCTTGTCCCAAGTTCAAAGTTCAACACTTAGATTGGGAGTTGTCAAGCATAAGTGGCAATCTTCCTGTTCAAAGTGCTGTTCTTGGATCAGCAGCACTGGGAGCTTGTTAGAAATGCAGACTCTCAGGCCCCACCCCAGACCCAGTAAATCAGAATGTGCACTTTAACAAGATCCCCAGGTGATTCACACATAGCTTCAAACCTGAGAAACCCTGGACTTGGCCGTGTGAGTGAATGGACTTTGAGAGGCCATAAATACAGACGTGAAAGAAAAGACTAAGGCTTGGTTAACCCCCAACAGCGAATTGGCAGGAGGAAGAAAGAATCCAGCAAGAGACAGAGAGAGCCGCTCCAGCTCACGCCAGCAGCCGCGTTCACAGCAGCCCCCAGGGGCCGGGCCCTGCTTAAGGGAATGGCCCTTTCTTTCTGCAACTGGAGAGTTTCCTTCCCAGGCTTCTGATTAAAACTTGAAAGATCTGTGTTTTGCATCGTAGGAGAGGCTGTTGTGTTTGTTACAAGCCAGGATAGGGTGGTTTCAAGGTGAGACATCAGGAAGAGGGAAGAACTCCGTAGCGGAGACCAGCAGCAGCTTTCTCAGCCAGCCTACCCTCCCTTCGGATTCCACTCTGTGCGTGCTCTTCTCACTCAAAACTCATTTATGTCTTCAATAAAGGATTCCCTTACCCTCCACTATAGCTCTGTTACTGCTGCCTTACAACGAAGGTAATTTTTAAACAGTCTTCTCTTACAAAATTCTAAGCATATTCAGGGCAGGGACTCTGACCCAATCATTGTTAAACTAATCAATGAATGGTTGAATAAATGTGGTTACTTTTTTCAAAGGAGAAGCAATTCTGATTTTGATAGAAGAGAGAACATTTCGAAAGGTATGTGGCCTCTGAGCTAGGCCCTGTGAAACAAGCAGAGAAGGAGAGTGAAAGGGCACGTCAGAGAGAGAGCACAAGTGAGGAAAGAGGACAATTACCCTGTGCAGTCTATTCGGGGAGGAGCACGTGCTCAGGTGCAGTGGATGAGGTTAGAAAGGTAAGCTTCGGCCACACTGCAAGGGGCCTGGAGCTTGTACTTCATCCTGACCACCTGTGGCCCTCAGGGTGCACGCCATGGATCTGCAGATCAGCATCACCTGGGAATCTGCCAGCCCCTGCTAAGTCAGAAAAACTGCAGGTGAGGCTCAGCAACCTGCAGTCTTATGAGCCCGCCAGTCCATTCTGATGCACACTCAAGTTTGAGAAGCCACAGCCGTGCTGCTGAGGTGGTTGCCGGTAAGTCTGAAGAGAGTGGTTTCTGTGCAGTGGTGTGGAGGAAGACACTGCTCTTTATGAAAGAAGACAGTAATGCCAGAGATAGAGGTGGCCAGTGGCTGTGGCAGGAGAGATGTTTCAAGTGGAGGGAAGCAAGTCAGACGAGAGACAAGGAGAGAATGCAGGGTGAGCTGCCTGGGAAGCCAGTGGCATAGCTGCCTGCCAGTCAAACTGTTACTACCCCTGAGTCCCTCTGTCCTTAACACCCCTTGGCTCTCTGCTCTCTCCACATGACCATTCCCTATTTGGGCCCCAGTGATCTCTTTCTCATACTCTTATAATTGGCCTGCATCCCTCCCTCTCAGCCTAACCACAGTCAGGGGATTTTCCTAAATGGCAAGCAGGGCATGCTACTGCCCACGGCTGCCCACCCCACAGCCCGTGACAGCAGTTCTCAATAAAGCAGCTAATCGCAAGCAGGTCTCTGGTTGCCATATTGATTTGGGGAGGGGTATATATTCAATGGAATAAAGCCATTGAAGATGTAAAATCCTATCTGGGACAACTCCATGCAACAAAACTCTGCCTCGTGTCCTGTGTGACTTTCGAATGACATTCATATGGGCAAAACTTATGCCTCTGAGTCTAGAACCTACTTTCATTTTACTATCATCACAATACTTTTATTTTGCATAGTTTTAATATGTGCCAGGTCAGTCAAGAGAAGATTTTCCTTTGTTTTGTTCAGAATTGTAGCAAGACTTACTCAGGACTTCAGAAACCCTGTCGGGATGGCAGTCCTGCTCAGGGTGCCAAGTCTGATACAGTGACTGTCAGTGTGCATTTAGAGGCAGCATTGACTGTAACTGTGCCCCCTAGCATAGCTGTCCTGAGCATTTACACATTGAAACACATTATTTTACTATGAACTACTTTTTTAAAGAAACTTTCTTTATCCCACAACTAGGAGAGTATAGCACATTTTAAAGATGATACGATTAGGAATGTTATATTGTATATTAATTTCATTTCTGGGTAAAGGGAATATAAATTATTACAAAAATGGAGTATATGATCTGAGTACGAGCTAAAGTCCTATTTCTGAGTTTAGGATATTCTTATTTATTTAGCAAACTTTCATCTGGTCCTATGTGCTCAGCACTATTCTAGCACTTTATAAATATTAACTATTTGGTCCTCACCAATCCTATGAAATAAATATTATTCCCAATTTTATAAAGACGCTTGCCCACAGTCACACAGCTGGCTCAGTGGTAGAGCTGGAATTCAAACCCAGGCCGTCTGGTCTGTCCTTGCTTTTAGCTATTACATATGCCCACCCTCACCCCATGCTCCCGTGTACAAAATGGACTTCTTGATCCCTGCCAGCTTGCCTAGGGGTGAACCCCTCCTAGACCCCATGCTTTAGTCATCTCAAAATAAGCATGTGCTCCCACCCTCTGTGACTGTCTGTATTCACACTCTTCTCTGAGCCCGAAATGCTGCACTCCTCCTTCCCAACCTACTGCCCTCACTCCTACCCGACTCCCTCCTCACACCTCCGGCCCCTACCCCTGCCCTGTGCTGGCTCTGCCTCCACACCTGTAATGCTTTTCTGCTCTCCTCTGTCCGTAGGCCTGCTGCCTCCCACAGAGCCCGCAAGACAGGAACATGACACACCCATCTCTGCAGCCTCACCAGCATGGCAACCTGGCACTTAGTAGGTGCTCAAACATGCATGCAGAGAGACAGGGAGGGAGGGGCAAGGGGAAAGTGGCAAGAGTCTGCAGGTGGAAAGAGCTAATGAAGGTAACCCAGATGCGCCCTACCCTGCCTTACCTGTCTGCAGGCAGGGCAGTGACCCTGGCTCATTGATGCCAAAAACAAGTGCCCCGTTGTTACTATGACAACAGGCCTGAGGCATCGGGGAGGGGCTGGGCACTCCTCTTAGGGCTCTTGCACTCATGCCCATTCTATCTTGGCACAGACAACAGGTAGAAGCCACCTGGGATGGAAGAAGGAGAACCCCAGACTCCCCTGAAAGAAGGTAGAGGCCAGTCCTCTGAGGGATGGGACAGCCAGTCACCCACCAGAATGCAACAAGGAGAGCCAGTGTTCACATGCTCTGGACTCAGGGAAGTCAAAGAAAAGCCCTCTGCTATCCCAATCTGCCAGGTCAGCAATGAGAAATAGAAGAAAACCGATTTGGCAACACCCAGAGAGTATTAAATATTCATCCTGACTGCCCATCAGTAAAATCCCAGCAGAATACACCCTCTGACAAGTCGGCTTTCCACCACCGGAGGCTGTCCTCCTGGAAGCTTGTTTATGGCTTTGTCAATTTTAATGTACAATATTTAATAGCCAAACCAAGATATTGTCGTAAACAGTTGGAAAATGAGTGCTGACATTTCCCTTACTGCTTCTGTATTTAGGGATGTGTAATTGGTGGGTGTTTTGAGCTAAAGAAAATCAGAAGGAAGCAAGGCAATTATGCTTCACAATTAAAAGAGAAAAGAACTGATTAAGAGCTAACAATCAAATATGTGAACTGGCTGAAAGTCTTGCCTAAGCGCCCCTGGAGGGGTCACGCTACGTGATCAATGGGGATCAGACTAAGCTAGAACAACGGCAACGTGAGAGTGACAGCATTCCTTGAAGATTCTGTTGGGGATGTGCATTTGCAACAGGAAGCACGCACAGGGAATGGTCAAATAACACATCCACAACAAGTCAACTGTGCCATCCAACCAGAGATTCTGATGAATACTGATACGGGGGCAGGATTAGCAGGTGGCTCCAGCAGGGACGAGTCTGGGGCACAGACCACAAAGTAGATTGCTGCGATAAGTGATCTCACAGCAGTGGAAGGCTGATGGTAAATGGACCAGCGTGAGTCAACAGTCCCTGGATTCCTATTTCATTCCGACGGAATAAGAATATTCAACACAATACTCTTTAAAACAGGGGTAGCAGGGGACATTTCTATGGAAGACACCAGAGCAGGGCTAAGAATCTATGTTTTGAGGGGCAAGGTATGCAGGGAGAGCAAAGGAAGAGAGGACAGCGCTGGTTCTGAGCTCTAGTATCCCCAAGTCTTAGAGCCACCTTGTGGCAGAAGCTGGAAGAATCAGGAGTTAAAAGAGGCACAAGATAAAACTTTTACACCATCAGCAAACTGTCTGGAGGAACCTCCACGAGTGTCTTATGACCCCAACTTCCAAAAAAACAAATTTAAGGATTTGCTAAAGGGGATTAGGAAATCAGGGGTGGTTAACCAGAGAGAGGAAACATTAAATACAAGTATACGGTACCAAAGAGGATTCTTGAGAAGAAAAACACTTGTCTAGAACATACAATAATAAAATTAGGAACTTGGACTCTGGAGCCAGACTGCCTGTCTGGACTTGAATCCTGGCTCTGCCACTTACTATGGCACACTGGGCAATTTATGTAACTTCTGTGTCAGTGTCCTCATCTGTGAAGCTGGGTAAAACGGTCCCCCTCACAGCACTGCATGGATTAAGGAAGGAGGAACTAAGTGATTATGTGTAAAGCATTCACACTGGTTTACAAGAAATGCTCAGTGAATATTAGCTGCTACTGTTGTTACTACCAGTAACACTAGTGCCATAACTCCGCCACATCATCAATCTACAAGGAGAAAATTCTTCTGTGAAGGACACCATTAACTGAATGCAGAAAGAGTAATCTCTGATTACACAGCCTTTAAAAAGGTCAAAGTCTCCCTATCTCAATTACTTTTTAACAAGGCACACCTGGATTCAAATCCCAACTTCCCCCCCTACTCACTAGGTGTTTAATTTGAGCAAGTGAGAACCTCTCAGAGCCTCTGTTACTTCATTTGTAAAATGGGAAAGCAATATGTTCCTCCCAGGGTTGCAGTGAAGATTAAAGTGAGATAATATACACCAAGTGTCTAATAGTCCCCAGCACACAGTCAGCTCTCATGTATTTTTCCACTTCTATTTCCCCAAAATGAATGCACCAGCACCAAAGTTTATAGGAAAAAGAGTAAAAACTCATATGAAGCTCTCTGGAAAATATTAAGTACTAAACACATAAATATTTAACAGAGGAGAGACAGTAACACTTAAGGGGATGCACTCTCCTGGTGCCTCAGCCGCCCTCTGGGAGTCCTGCACGGCCTCAAGCACCCACCTTTGCTCTTCCTAGCCTCCAAAGGGCCATAAAAGTATATTACTGTGCACCTTTTTTAAGTAAAGGCCTCATAACAGCCCAAGTACAGTGATACTCCTAAGTCCCCTCTGCCAACCACTGTTCATTCTCACTTTACAGTGAAAACACAACAGAAACCAACTCAAGACACCCGAAAGATGTCCTCAGAGCAGATCCAGGGACTCCCAACCCTCCAGCTACTTTATCTACCCAGGAGGCAATTATGGTATAAAGGAAAACGTTTGCTCTACAGAAGTCAGAGAGACCTGGGCTCCAATCTCAGTTCAAATCTGTTTTGCCACTTAACCAGCTGGCTTGCCTCCATCAAGATTCCCAACCACTTTAAGTCTTGGTTTCCTCATTAGCAAAATAGAGATACAAACACCTGTGTTATTAGGTTGTGGGATAAATTTAAAAAAAAAACATGAGTAAAGCACTAGGCACAAACCTGGCATCCAAAAGGTACTTTATACATATTTTTTCCTGTGTGCCTTTAGTAACACCATAAATTAAATAATTAGAACCTTCAATGAATTAATTCTGGATTCTTCCCTTAGGCACTCCAGTCTTAGATACCAAGTAGTACCAGAAACAGGCAAATACGCGGGATGTATTCAAAAAGGCAATGTCAGACAAGGTCTTGGGGTCAGCATCTCCTCTACCTTCTACAGCTGCAGAACCATGTGACGGGCACTACTGCTCAGAAAACTGACCTTAAGAGCCAGAGGGGACCAAAAAAAAGGTGCAATTACAATCCTAATGTACCACTCAATAATGCAGGCAAGTGGGTACCTCGACATTTTCCACAACAAGGGTTCACATAAAATGGCGTCTCTGCTTAACCTTCCATTAACCTGAAAATCCACTTAAGCAAAACAGCCTCTTCCCCAAGCGTCCCCAAGTTTAGGCTCTCACTGGCCAAGGGAACAGTCTCATCATTTATACCACTCACTTGTTCCAAAATCTGGTACAGAACAGAACTCTGTTATGGGGTTAGACGAGGTGAAGGAGAAACCCAAAGGTGACCATTATTTAACCTCACATTGCTGAAAACAACACTTGGCTACCTGAAGTAGTCTAGCAGACCAGGTCTGGCACTAACCGTGGCTGTCAGTGGGCAGAAAAATCCTTTTGGCAAGGCGTTCCAGCCATCTTTACAAAGTCAAACCCTCACCCTTGCCTGCACAGGTGCCTGTTCTAGCCGAGGCATGGGCTGGGCAAGGGAAGGAACACAGGAGCCTACCGCCCGGGCTCCACCCTCCACCAGCTTCTAACCTGGCAGGAGACAAGGACAGACAGAGGAAAACCATAAGAGCTACATGTACTTAACTCCTCCCACATGTCAGCAGAAGAGCCTGATGAAGGTGAGAGTGTTTGCAGAAATCCCCACTGACTAATGCTCCCCAAATTGATGCATCCTTATGATCTGCTTTTAGATAGACTCAGCCTCCATAGAGAAAGGAGCTCAAATTCAGGGCCCATACAACTGGACGGGGCCTGGGTGCAGGCAACATTGTGGGAGAAACTCAACCAGGGTTCAAATCCTGGCTCCACCATTCACTGGTTACATGACCTTAGGCTAGTCACTTAAATCTTTCCTGGGGTGGTTGTGCAATTCTAATAAAGTAATTGACCTTCAGCGCCTCGTATAAAGCAGATGCTCAATAGGTGCCCATTACCCTCCCTCTTTACTCAGAATTTCCTTGCCTGTGAACAGGAGGCAATGATACCACTTCCACATCGTTGTATGAGGATTACAGGAGATGAGGTTAAGAAAAGGGCTTTCTTTAAAGCAATTGGCCTGTGCATTTCACAAATGTGCATGTCTTCACACACACACACGGGTTAGGGAACTGTTCTAGATTAAAGGAGTCTAAAGAGACAGGATAACAAATGTGATGTGTGATCCCTGATTGGATCCTGATTTGAAAGGGAAAGTAACTCTAAAAGGCATGATTGGGACAACTGGGGAAATGTAGGTGATAGCAGTACACTAACGTAAAACCCCAAGCATGCGATAATGGTGCAGTGTGTGGGTAGGTTCTTAGGAGTTACATGTTGAAGTACTCAGGGGAAGTATCCCAATGTCCACACCTTTCCCTCCAATGGCTCAAAAACAACAAAATACACACACACAGAGGAAGAAAACAAATGCTGTCAGACAACTGGCTATCAAGGAAAGGGAATACAAGTGTCCACTGCATGATTCTTAAAACTTCTTATTGATTTGCAGTGTCTCTCAATGAAGAGCTGGGAAAGGGGGAAGTGATGCTAAGGGCTCCATGCACACCTTTCCTTTCCCCTCACATCTGCTCAGGCAGCATGGACACACAGCCCCCAGGTCCGCAGCGCTCACCTGGCTGCAGCACCCTGATCTCCAGCAGGTTGGAGGTCCTCTCCGCCAGCCGTGTCCAGGTGTTGTTGTAGTTCTTCCGCCACAGCTCCGCCACACACTGGTACTTGCCCGCTTCCGTGTCACTGGCTCGGCTGATGCTTAGGCGGACGTTGTTGCTGGACTCGGCCTTCTCGATGGCAGTTCGGGTTCGGAAGCTGGAGGACCTGTCCCCCCACTGGACCCCTCCGTCCCGGGTGAAGGTCACCAAGTCATGGAACTCCACCGTGCCCACCGGCTGGAACCGCCACGTCACCGACACGGGAACCCGGGCAGGGTAGTGGGGTTTGATGATACACTGCAAGTCAAAGGAGTCGCTGTACGTCACTCCCGGTGTCCGGGAGATGGCTGTGACTGCAAAGCCCATTTCTGGAGAGAGAGCAGAGAGATTCAACCAGAGGAGGCCCGTGGCTTTCTCAGGGCAGCGTGACATCAGCAATGGGGCAGCTGGCAAAGCAAGCAAAGTGGAGCAGAGGCTCTCGGGGCCCCTTTTGAACTCTCAGGCTAGTGTTGCTTTTAGTATCCTGCCGAGGCCCAGTCCAAGAGTTTCCAAGACTCCACAGAGAGGCCCACCACAGTTCCCCCTGAGCAGCACTAGCCTAACCCTTCCCAATGAGATCCTTGTGCATTTGCTCCTCCCCTGGAATTAGACACCACAGTCCTCTCGGGGACTGACTGCATGTAGGCAGGGTCGCTCCCAGAAGTCTTGAGATTCCATGAGAAGACAGGAAAAGAAAAGCCCAAAGCCAATTTCCTCCATTGCATAGGAGGTAAACACAACCACACAGCCCCAACACCTCTTTTCCTGGTCCCCGAGCGCACTGGTGCCGAGAAGGGAAGCAGATGGAACTGGCCTCCAGTCCCTCTCCCGCGTCCCTCATGAAATCCAAGAACAAAGCAGGTGGGGACCTCCAGTGGGGTGGGACAATTGTCCTAAATGCAGGGTTCTGCAGTCTCAGCCGCTGTGAGTCTCTCAATATTCCTTATTGAATGGGCAGCACTGCTAAGCCCTAACACTGACTCCTCAATATGAGTACCTCAGAGTTCCTTCAGCCTGGAAATACCGCTTAATATTCATACATTGATCACAATCATAAAGCTAACAGTAGCCAGTATGTATTGAGCACTATCTAGGTGTGAGCATGGTGCCAGCTGCTTTGCTCTCATCATGCTTCACTGAATCCCCAAAACAACCCTGTGGAACAGGCAGGCTCATCATCTCTTCCTGCAGATGTAGAAACTGATGCAGAGAGAGGTTAGATAGATTGCCCAATATCAAGCACTTAGTAAGTCAATGACATAGTCAGTCTCCAACCACATGTAACTGATTCCAGGGGCCTTTTCAGGCTGCTCTACCCACGGAAAGCATAACACAGGGGTTAAAGGCCTAGACTCTGAAGCCAGCAGCCAAGGCTTTGATAACTTCCATTAAACAAGTTACTTAACTTCTCTCTGCCTCTGTTTTCCCATCTGTAAAATGAGTCCCTGTGAAGATTAAATAAATCAGTGTTTGTAAAATATTTCAAATAGTACCTGGCACATGAGATATATTTTGTCAAGTATTTTGTTAAAAAATAAAATAGAAATTAAAAAAAAAGTACTTTAAACTCTGTATGTGAAAGACTGGCCACAGGATGAATCTTTTGGCTTTCTATGGTGAGGTTAGGTTGGCAAATAGGTACAATTTGCTGAAAACTCTGGACCTTCAATTTGGATTTCATAAGCTATCTCTATATACCCTTTAAAAAACTTTACGACACAGAGGCCCATCCTTAAACATGAAGCACCTGTGATGGTTACTGTGCACCTGTGTGTAGTAGGTGTTGCATGAGAGTGGTGTAGGACAGAACCTCAGGGACAGGACCCACAGCAGGTGCTCCTGCCTTCACACCTGAAGGGGAGAGTGCTTCTCCAAGTAAATGACACTGTCTAGTCCTGACACGGGCACATGCCATGGCCACAGAGCACCCAAGCTGCTCTAACTGAACAGTCATAATGGCCCGTTGTACATTTGGGACCCACATCTAATTATACTGATAGGAAAATTCATGTGTGTCATTGTTAACTTTAGACTGAAAAGACAACCTTAATTAGTCCAGAGTGCCCTCCCATTCTTCCTTGTTCAGTCCTTTGGGCCACCTGATTATGGCTCTAGCCAGAGGTATCTCAGTGGTGGAGATCAGGTGAACAGTGATGGCCTCCGGATCCCAGGGCAGAGCCTCTCAGTGCCCCTGGCTGTAAGAACCACCAGACATATGGTGAGTAAGAAAAAACTCAGGGGATAACCTGATACCATAAATTACTTCTAGAGAAACAATCCTCATAACTCGAATCACTCATCAGACATTCCTAACCTTCCAGGATGGTAAAAAAAAAACAAAAAACAAAAAACTACCAGTACTGGACATCCAAAAGTTGCCCCCCAAGTTCCACTTCACTGGGTCCACACAGTGCTGAGTATGGACACAGGAACTGAGCTAATCAGGAAACACAATCACTGGAAGAAGTTTCTAAGACAGAAATCTGAGCTGTATAATTACTGCAAAAAGCAGGTCAATCTTTAGGACTAAGCTTTAGAAAATAAATGTAATTCTAATCTCAGAGGGGTAAGAAAATGGAGGACTCTGTTAACAACAAAAACCACTTGGGGCTGCCATCTTTACTGGGAGTATCCAAAAGCACCACCATCCCTACCTGCAAGGAAAGCGGTGACACAGTCCCAGGGAGTGGGACATAACGTTGCTGAGGACAACCGATGTCACATAACAAGTTTCTTTCCCAGCAAAGCCACAGACTGGTCGTTTAAAATTTAATATACTGATTCTATCCAGGCAGGTAAATGTTGATAGAAGCCTCTTTACCCTATGAGAAGCAAATCTAATCTTCTTTGGTTTTAGCAAATCTCAAGGTATCTTTTCATTCCATGCTAATGAGGGAATAGCTTTGTTAGGTATGGACCCCACTGAGTAGTAGAAACTTGTAGGCTTAGGCAAAGTATTTAACGTGTCTCGGTCTCAGTTTCCTCCATAAAATGAAAGTGTCTGTCACTTGGCTAGGTGGGGATTCAATGGGACAACTAAGTTTAAGTGTTAAGGATCAGCCAGGAACATAGTAAATGCTAAATAAATGCCAACAGGTGATTCTGTACCCTTCTCTGCTCACTTTCAGGAAGGCTGGCCCCTGGGCAACAGGGCAGGAAAGACATGCCACACAGTGCTCAGTCCCTCTGCTCTCTTGAAGGCCAGGATGGCAGTGGCCACGTTTCTCTACCTGGGGCCACCACTTTGGTTGGGTGGGTTCCCTAACCTGGATGGACTTCTGATAACATCACTCCCTCCCAGCCAGACTAGGAGTAGTCACAGCTCCCAGCTATTGCTATCCCTCAGGAGCCCATCATCCACTGTGGGTCCCTTAGACCCTGCTAGCACCATCTTAATTAATTAAACTCTTATAAGAAACAAAATAGACATAAAGGAAAGTACTTTAACCTCTATATGTGAAAGACTGGCCACAGTTTCCTGCTAGAACTCTGACAAAAGTCAGGATAAGGTGTTTGACACTGAAGCAGTCTCCATGCCAGACCCACCGCCAGTCCCACCGCTCACTCACCAAGAGCTGTGATGGAGATGGGAGTGCTGGCCCGGCGCTCCCCAACAATCTGCCACTCGCCATCCACCGCCCGCACCCATTCAGTCACGTGGCATTCATACTGGCCCTCGTCCTCCTTCCTGCTGTTGAAGATGCCCAGGCTGAACGAGTTGGGCTGCACCTGCTCCATCTGGATGCCCCCAAAGCTGCTGCGCTCCCAGTAGGACGAGCCTGGCTGCACGGTGCCATCCCGGTCTAGCCACATGATATTGCTGCGGCGGTTCTGCCTGTCCACGAGCTGCCAGATGACAGAGAAGCGACCCTGCGGCCTGCCTGCCGTGCGGACGCTGCAGGAGAAGTGCAGGTCCTCGCCCTCAAGGATGACGCTGGCATTGCTGGCCACCTCCACGGAGATGCTGCTCTCTAGGAAGAGGGAGAGAGAAACACACTGGAGGCTTTAACGGTCTCCACGGCGCCCTCCCCACAGAGGAAACAGGAGGAGGGGTGCAAATGGAATCACATTCAGGTACGGTGAGCCTCGGAGGGTCAAAAACACTCTGACACTAGCTGCTGCAAGCCCTGGCTGGCTCTGGGCGTCGCTCCCTGGGATTTTAGATCTGATCATCTAGGATGTTCTTTGCCGTGTGCAGAGGACTGGGATAACAAGGTTCTAAGACCTGAGACTGAATAAGAACCTAAGAAATACAACATAGTGGCATGATGTTCAGGGCATAAAACAATTTATCGGGTAATCTATTCAGCTGGAGTTCCAGGTTTTTCAAGTTGAATCTTCAGCAAGACGAGTAACTCCAAAATCCTACTTCACTTCACTCTTCCTACCATTCGGTACTCCAGCAGTCAAATAAAAGCTGAACATTCATAATGTGCCATTTGAGTCCTTCAGGACAATTTAGTAAATAGGAAAAAAAAAAAAACCCGATAGGAAGTATTTGGACGATAACGTGTGCTTAAGTGTGGGCAATAAGGGAGCACAGATGGTCTAGTTTTGCAGAGTGCGTGAGGAGCGGGCTTTCATTCTTTCATTAACACACAGGAATAAAACAAAGCCAGCAGCTCGTCATCCACCACTCTCCCGCCTGTCTAGTCAACCCTGGGGCTCCTTTGCTCTCTGTCTAGAAACATTCTGTAAATCAAAAGTTTGGGATAAGGATTCCACTCCCTTCCCTGTCTCATCTAGCCTCTGCTGCTCACTTAACTATCTGAATTCACTCAATCGAGTTATTTAAACTCGACATGCCTCAGCCTCTTCTTCTGTAAGACAGAGAGCTACCTTTAATTGCAGAATTCTTTAAATATTACAAAGTAAATGAGATGACACGTAGATTCACCTAACACACAGTAGGTTTTCATAAACTGGTCATCATGATCATGATTAATTTTACTATTCCCCATAACTCTTTGTTTTTATAACCATCACAGAGAGCCTAATTGTTTTAATTATGCATATAGTATTTTGTATAATTATCTATATGGAATTCAGAAGGCCCGTAAGTATTAAAGAACACAAAGTAACTAATTTGGCTCCAATTTTTGGGTACCACCCACATGAAATACATGCAATAATTTTAAACCAATTAATTAAATCAAATCCCAGATTTTAAGAGGCACACCCAATTACCAAGAGAAAACACACACATACACATAACAATGCATTTGAATCAAAGCTTATCTCTCCTTTATTTCCCCAACAGGCCGAAACAAAGACGAGCACAGAGACTCAGCATGTAGCTCTTATTATATCGAGGATGCCTGCTACCCATTCTGGATTTGCTTGTTTTATGTGAAAAATAAAAGGTGTGGATAGGGCAGGGAATAGCAATTTTCCCAGGAGGGCAACCTCCCCCAGGAGTCATACCAGGACGATTCACAGAGATGATCAGGCTCCTGAACCGTCACCATGTATAGCACTAATGGTTAAGAGGATGGATTTGGAAACTTCCTAACTCTGTAATCCTGTGGTTCTTCCTTAACCTACCAAAGCTCTCATTTCCAATGTGCAAAATGGAGATACTAATAGTGCCTACTTCTTAGGGCATGACATTGAGAGGATTAGATGAGGTAATTATTTTTCCTCATCATTAATAACAACAATATTCCTCTTTAGATTAAAGACTCATCCCCACTGTTATCAATTCAAAATAAGGGATTAAAAGGGCAACTTCAGCATCAAGGAAGAAAATTCTTTCACTTGTCTTAAGCAGAAGAATGACTTGTAGGACCTCACTCCCATCCACTACTGTCATCCCAGTGGACGCTTATGCACGTCCTGGCTCATTTATTGTAAGGGCTACTGTTTGGTGGTGCTCTGTTGCTTGAGCAAGCCTGGAAAACCCACATAGTTAGCATGTGGGGCTACAAGAAGAAATGTTATTTTATTATAGCAGCTGAGGCAAAGGCAACTACAGACCTAGTGCCTCACTACCCACTAACACTATTTACGGGGATTTCCAGGCCTGAGACAAGGCAGCTGACAATTTTAAACTCTCTGGATTAAGTGAAAACTAGGACAGAACTAATGAAAAACTGAGTACACGTTCACAAATGAAATTTCAAATCAGGAGGTTGATGGTGTAGCACAGGCTAAGCGCAGGGCGGTGGGTTTGGAGTTAGAAGCAAATATTTCCTAATGCAATGCAAGCTCAACCACTAATTGAACAATCAGCTCTGTCACTTCCTGTGTGGTGCTCTGATTTCTTCATTCATTAGGCGGATATCATATTGGCCTCTACAAGGATTTAAGAGGTGGGAGCGGAGAAGGAGATGATATATGCAGAAGCACTTTGGTCTCTTTGGAGGAAAAGCGCCATTAAAATCCAAGGCATTATCACCATTACCGATGTGATTGTTGTTGTTCTTCGGTAGACTTACCCAAGTGGCCTTGGGACAGGATCTGGTGGTGCTGGGGGACTTTAACTACCCAGTTATCTGCTGGAAAAGCAATATAGCAGGCCACAGATCATCAAACAAGTTCTTAGAAGGGGTTGGGGGAAATCTTAGTACAAAAAATATAGGAAGTAAACAGCGTGGCTGCCCTTCACTTGATCCTTAGAAAACAATGAGGAATTAGTTGCAGATTTAAAAGTAGAGAGTCCGTGGTTAAGGCAAGCACAGACTGACAGGAAAATAGTAAAGACAGTGGGCATTCAATTCAATAATTTCAATTGTACAGTATTCAGCGAGCACCTACTCTATGCAAAGCACCATGCTAGGCATTGCAGTGGGGGGGAAAGGCTAAGAAACAAAAGAATTTCAAGATAATTAGACATGTATGTGTATGGTTTTTAACAAAATAATAATAAGCATAAAAGAAAACAATCCAGTTGATGAGAAAAGAAGAAAAGAGTGGCAAGAGGACAAGATGACCCCTGTGGCTACTTTTTACTTCACACTTGAAGAGAAATCTTTTCAATATTAAAACATATAAACAAAAATGTAAAGGAAATTATTACAAGGCTTAGAGAAAGAATAGTTTGAGCAGCTGAGAAAAGGTTAAAGGTTAGTCTTAAAACTTTACCATTTGTTTAAAATCAGAGCATTATAAGTTTTTATTCTTTTTACTAAAAACGTAACTATGGGAGAATGAGATTAATAAGAATATCTTGATAATATGAATGTTTAAACACAACACAAGCAAACATCAGTAGTTTCTGGAATCCCTAGCAATGGCCGCTACCCACCCACACAAGGCCAGTCTACATGGAAGCTGGGAGCCCACTGAGGCAGCCTCAGAAATCAGCTAAGCTTAAAAGGCTATGCTCCAGGAAGATGTGAGAGGTCCCACCCACTGACGTTTAGAAATGCAATTTCAACAGGGAAGAGCCATTTAGGGAAATGCCAGCCTTTATACCTGAAAAACCCAGATGGCAAATTCTTAATAATATACTTTATGATTTAAAATCCTCCCATAAAAGATCAATTCTCCTTAAGTGAGATTTCAAGGCAGGCATCTACCTACTTCTTCTGGGACTTGATTCCCACACAGGAGCAAACAGTTTTCTGGGATTCCTGGTTTCCCTCCAAGCTGAGCTGGCACTGCTTGTGTATGCACAGGGCTGCTAGCACTCAGATAGGCCTATGCCCAGCCCTGGCCTGCCAACACACCCCTGATCCTGATCCTCTGCTATGGGGAGCCTGCTAACTGTAGGCAGGTGGGCTACACAGGGAAGAGAGGCTCAACGGTTTTCCCCCAGCTCTGCATTACCTCAAGGGTTCCTTACACCTGCCCTCCCCTCACCCTCCCCATGCTATTCTCTTTCCCCTACCTCTCCTAAATCATGCTGAGCCAAAGGAGAAGAACGCAGCACATCTCTCTACTTACTAAGGGGGAGGACTATGATGGGGATGTTCTTGGGACGCTTGCTCTCCTTGTCAATGAATTCCCCGGTCACGGTTTTCTCTCGCTCAGTCACCCGGCAGTTGTATTTCCCGCTATCTTCCTGGCGGAGGTGGTAGATCTTCAGCACAAAGACACTGTCGCTCTCTTTGGCCACTTTAAGCTGTCCCCTGGCTTCCCGGTGAGCAAATTCACTGTTGAGGACAGGCACAGCGTTAGGGCCCATGGTGGCGATGAGCGAGCTGTTGAAGGCCCAGGAGACAGCAAAGTAACGGTCGGGGACATTCTGAGCCTCCAGGATGCATCTGAACTCCACCGGCTCTCCCACTGTGTGCAACCGCTTCTCTGTTTCCAGCCGAACAGTGAATTCTTTGTCTGAGAGAACAAGTTAGAAAAGAGACATATCCTGGGTAAATGAGGGCCCCAGCCAAGTAAACCACATCAGCACATTCCCACTACCCTTCCTCTTCTTTACAATACTAACCGCGGGGAGGACCACAGTGCTTAGCTTGTGAGAAAAATAACTCAGACCCAGGTTCTCTGAGGCCTAGAGAAACCTCTGAATATCACAGAGATTTCAAAACTAGTTCAGCCCAGACGGTCTAAGCAAACTGTTACCCCAGTGAAGACCAATGGGGATCAGTCGGAAGCTTTAGATATCTTAGATGAGACCCCCAGGTCAGTGAGAAGCTACTAATATCACTCGAATGGTAGATTACAAAGATATAGCCTTGATATATGCACCCAGAACTCTGTTTAAGCAACAGCATTATAAACATTTTCAGCAGATATTGTAAGACTCACCCCACTGAGGTCTGTGGGAGAAAACTACAGAGCGGCCTAGGTGCTGGCCCAATCCTAACAAATGCTCAAGGATGACTATATTAAAATTCCCTCTCTAGCCCCCGCCATATGAATACTAGAAATAAGATGTAAGTATGACAAAACCTAACAGAATTACACAGAAAAAAATGAAAACAAATGTCTGTTCACTAGTTTACCACCTGTCAGACCAAATCTTCAGGCAGATTTCAGTGGTAGTAGGTACTTTCCCACCGAAGTACCTACTAAGTACTTTTACTTTAGTAGGAAAGTACCTACTTTAGTGGGAAAGTACCTACTAAGTACTCACGTCTGGTTAAACCTTAGTAGGTACTTTCCCACTTAGTAAGTACTTAGTAGGTACTTTAGTGGGAAAGTACCTACTTACGCTGAAAGCCAAGCAGCCTGTGAAATGATTACCAAACCCAAGCAACCTCCAAAGAGCTAGGTGTTTTTTTAATTTTTATTTATTAATTTTTAAATGTTTATTTATTTACTTATTTATCGTGACAGGGTCTCGCTCTGTTGCCCAGGCTGGAGTGTAGTGGCATGATCATGGTTCACTGCAGCCTCGACTTCCCAGGCTCCAGCCATCCTCCCACCTTAGCCTCCCGAGTACCCACCACATCCGGCTAATTTTTGTTGAGCTGGGTGTTTAACCAGGCACGAGGGGGTGACCAAAGAGGGGCTCATCACCACTAAGAGCATCACCACAACCTGTGTACCAGTGTACAGTGGCTATTAATCTCATGAGATAGCTATCGTATCTCATAGGCACCCAGGGCAGAAGTCGGGGGAAGAAAACGGAGTTAAGGGTTAGAGACTGGAGCTGTGACCACCGCCCAGTTCTAGCTCTGTTCCTCTAAAAAGAACACTGAGGGGGCAAAATCCCATGGCACAGACGTTTGAATTCCATGTGGAGTCATTAGCTCCAACCTTGCCTGCCTTCCCTAGACTGGCATTTCTAGCCTTTCCCACTGTCTTCAAGATCTTGCCCATTCATCCCGTCCTAGGCGCTCTTCAAGCAGATGAGGATTCTGTTTCCCAAGAAAACATAAGAATCACACATGAGCGGCATCCACATTCCTCTTTTCCAGCCCCAGCTCAGTTTTACCCCTCCCACTCCTCAGGCTCTCCAGCCCCTCCCCTCCTACATAGGCTGGTGTCCTGCTGCAAACACCCCTTTTTTCCAGTGACCTAACCACTTCCTCTAGCAGCCAAACTTCCTGACAGGGAAAACCACCTCATCAACTCCAGGGCCTCCCCTCCAATGAAGTAGCTGCTGTCACAGCTTCCAGCTCCCAAGGGACAAGTCTTAAGAGGCATGGATTGAAGGAAGCACATTTCTCTCTGCCACCATCTGCCTAGATGCACACACCCGTATGGGACAGTGCTCGTGTTATCTGCTGGATATTATCTCTCAGGTCAACCCAATTATTTATAACCCGACATCAATGACAGAAAAGCACTCGTTCCACATAAACACCACTGGAGCTGTGCAAGGGGTACCCTAGACCTCAGACCTTTCCACTGCTCTACGTTAGCCTGGCTGTAACTCTGGCTTTCTTCTTTCAGCAGCCAAAGACGCTTCTCATCTCAGGGGAATCCCCCCATGCTGTGGTGACATCTTCATGTTCCCAGGTTGAAGACACAAGATTTACAGTACATCACCCCCGTTTCTGCCCTTGGTTATGCCCAGTCAATTACATCTCTAGAAACTGACCTGTGCTTTTTCCAATACCCCTTCCACTTCAACTCACTGAAATTAGGCTTCACTGACAGCAAATGTCACGAATGATCCACCCTTTCCCTACCCGCATCCCAACCAAAGGCTTTCCTCAAGTGGGTTGAGGCCTCTGAGCCTGCTCCATGATACCTTCCCTCCTGCTCCTCTTCTTGCTGGCCTGCCCACTCTGTTCCACACTCTCTCTCACCTGCTTCTCTGATCACCTTACTGCTACTGTTCTCCCAGGCCCTGTCCCATTTTTACCCCATGGGTTCTTCTGGGGCCCTGATCACTCTCAGGCCCAGTCTCTGAGCCCCAGACCCCTATGTCTGAGGACTCAATGGGTGTTTCGCATACTAAGTATCTCTATCAGAGTCTACCTGATGGATGGGCTCTTTCATTAGAATTTACAAACACAAAAGACAGCCAATGCTGCCACAAATGCAAAGGTCCCGCATGTCCTCATTATTGTTCCTTCCCTTCCACAGTTCAAGGAACCCCCGGAGCCCCAGCCCTAGCCCCTGGGCTTCTAGCCAGTTGGACCCCTCCTTCCACTGTGCTCTTTATTCTTTCGCCTCTGGCACCCACTGACCTAGCCATAGCTCTTATTAGCTCTTTTCTACCTGGTCTCTTGACTTCAGACCCAATGGATTTAATCAACCTCCAGGTGGCCTCCATGGGTTTTTCTTTCTGAAACCCTGATCTGATTGTGTTACTCCCTGCTTAAAAATCTCTACCTCCTCTCCAACCATCTGCAGCAGAGGTTTTCAAACTATTAAGAAGAGGACAAAGGAAGGGGACTTTTTAGTCATATAAAATCTTTTGCCACCCAACATAGAAAACATTCAGTTGAAGCAAGTGGGGGACCACCCAGGCCCTCTCATGCCTTCTCCCTGAACTCCTGGGCGTGCACAAATGCACATGAACACCCACGCACACCCATGTCTAACCTCCTAGGCACCTTTAAGGGGCTCCCAGGATTCCAAGAACAGCTTGAAAACTCTTGGCCCACAGAGTCAAGCCCCAGCTCTACACTACAGCATTTGGGGCTTCCAGCTGCCTTTCTTCTCATCACGCACATCCAGAACTCAACATCCGGAACTAGTCATACTTGACTTCTTTCTGCTTGCCAAACATATCAAACACTTTTGTACTTTTATGCTTCTCTTCCTGCTGACTCCTTAAGCTTCCAGACTCAGTTCAAGTCAAGAAACTTATTGGCGTTCCTGGATTTGTCTTATCAACCATCCCATTCAGAGAAAACTTATGGTTGCAAGAACACTTCCTATTTCCGGTATTCCCAGAGCACTCTATACAAATGCTATCAATGCACTTAGCACATTCTACTTGGTCATTGGTTCTCAGGTCTGCCTAAGTGCAAGGACCAGTGCTAGTCATCTTTGAAGCCCCTAATGCCTATCACCACCACACCTTCAATGCTGTGGAGACTAACTACACGTTTACTGAAACGAACTAAGAGAAGGGTAGAGTTGGAGATGCAACAGCTGAACCTAAGCAGCACAGGAATGCAGAGTGAAGTCATCAACTTTTTTTGCACTTAGTTTTCCATCTGCTGGCTTAGTCTAGATACATTTTCAGGGTAAACTCAAAAAGTTCTAATTCCAAATTGGTAAGATTAAAATAAAGAAGATTAACCGATGCAACCTAATTTAAAAGCATTAAGACTCAAAATTTGGCCCAAACTTTTGAAGCTGATCTTAGAACTATCCAGGAAGGGAAAGGATAAATATAAAGTAAAGCCCCTTGGATAGATTTTTTAATACTGAAAGATCCACAAGCTGCTAAATGTCCTACAGAGCAGATAAAGTGCTCCCCATCCGGGAACCCAACCCCTATGGTAAAAGATCTCACATACATTAGATGACTTATTAAAATGATGTCCAGAGAATTGCTTCTGCCCTAGAAGCTTTGCTTGAAAAAAATGTAGATAGCAGAAGAATTACCTGGGAAGTGTGCCGGAAATCCAGCTTCCCAGGTCCCATCCCAGGAGCCTCCAAATGAAGACTTCTGGGATGAAGCCCCAAAATGTGTACTGTTAGCTGAGTCTGAAGCATTACTCTAGAATGGCAGAGAAAGTATGCAAAGACCCAGACAACTGACTGCGGCAAATGGGACAGGGAGTCCAAGAGACAGGTCCTGAAGAGGGACCCCACCTGTACTGGGACTCCCCAGCTCATTTCCCAAAAGCCACACCTCCACTCACTCACCAGAACCACCACAGTCCTCACCAGAAGTGAGCAACCGCACAAGGAAAGGCTTTCAAGCCACTCATCGCAACTTAGTGATGGCACAACAGCCACGCTCCACCAAAGCTGGGGGAACTGAAGGCCCATGTGAGAACCTGCCCTCAGCCCAGCAGAGGCAGCCAGCGACAGCCATCAGCTTTGGCCTGGAGCTTGGTGGGCTCAGGAACCTGGGGAGATAGAGTCTGGGACCACAGGAGATACCAAGAGGAGCCAGGGCCCTAGGGTTTCAGCTGGCTATGCCACCATCATTTTGCCTTAGCTCTAAAGACATCACACAACCTCCTCAGGACCCCTTCCAGGCCTTAAGAAAACATCTAGAGTGGAAACTGGTACTCTCAGACTGGCCTTATCAACATGCCCTATGACTCCTCCTGAGCCCCAACATAAAGTAATCTGCATTCAGCATCCTCACCTGCAAAATAGAAATACTACCACCTACTCACCTCACAGAACGTCTGGGAGATGGTGAAGTAATATGTGATAAAGTATTTTGGAAATTACAAAATATCACCAAAGACTATTACTAGATAAAAAATAATAATTTATGACAAAACTTCTCTAGTTCATAATGTTAGACCTTGGATGGAAGTCTCATTATCTCAAATGTCTTCTGCAAATGAAACCAGATGGGCACCTGAGGAAAGCAACATCATTAAAAGGGGCAGCAACTGTGGCTAATGGGAATGAAAACCCAGAGTTTTAAAATACAAATAGTTTCTCAGAAATCTCCCAATTTTTAACATGAGTTTCTAATTCAAAAAAGTGTAAACACCATGTAGGTCAGAGAAAGCATGTCTCTAAGCAGGATTCAGTCTGTGCAGCACCTGCCTGTGACTCAGGTCTTAGGATACCCCTGTCCTGCACATCCCTCAGCTCCCTCCAGCTGCACAGGAGATCAGTTTTAACTTCACATGAAAACCAGCTGTCCTGGTAGAGGCCCCCAAAGAAGGAGTCTCCACATCCTCCCAGTATCTGACAGCCTTCACCACCAGGTAAAGGACAGGACAAGAGGCTCAGAGAGACTGACCAGTTGGCTGGACGTTGACCACGGCTCCCTCGGAACGCTTTCGGGTCATAGCATACCATGACCCATCCGGATCCTGGATCCACTCAGCAGCCTCGCAGTAGAACTCGCCCTGGTCGGAAGGCTGCAGGTGGAAGATGGTGAGGCGGAAGGTGGTCCTCCCCAGCTTGTCCAGCCGCACCTCCCCCAGGCTCTGCCTCTGGGCATATTCGCTGCTGGAGTGAAGCATGAAATCTCGGCTCAGGGAGATGACCTCCACGGGCTTCTCGCCACCTTTCTGCCGGAGCCAGGCCACAGACAGGTGGCTGTGCTGAACGGTCTCCGAGGTCACCTCACAAGTGAGCTCCAGCGGGTCCTGCTCCACTCTGTGCAGAGTCTGGGGCATGGCAGTGGTCTGCAGGGAGTCTGGGATCACTGCAACACAGAAATGTCCCGAGAGTGCAGTCACAAAGCCACAGAATCTGAGACTCCCAGGGCCTAAGCTCCCATTCCATGCAGGCGTCACTGCCCTGCATCTCTAACAGTCATCCTTGAACCATCCATTCAAGGTCACAGACAGCCCCAAATGCACATAAACAGAAAGTTTTCTGTTTGGATTTGGAAATGCATTATTTTGGTGCTTACACCTACCTGTTTGGTATTTTAATAACACTTGGATGAAACATGGGGTGTATTTCATATTATATAATAAATGAACTCCCTGAAAATACTGTCTTTAAACAATTGTCTCACAGGTCAAATAACATTTGTTGTTCATTCTGGCACTGCTTTGAGATACTTTAACTTCACTTCTGACTGATCCTCAAATGGAAATGCCTCCTGGAACTTTTAGTTTTACATTTCTATACAACATCCTTATTTTCCCCTTTCTCTCCTTCCCACATCCCAATTCTGTAACTTACTTCAGCAGTACAGCCCCAGGAAGACAATTTTTTTAAAAAAACCATTTTTGGCAGAAAAAAATCATCATCATACCCTATTTTTAGTATGTTTAATTTTCGCGTAATTCATCCATCAAGGGGTCCTCACTGGAAGGAAGCCACAGTCTGGAGAGATTCCGGCAAGAGAAGAGATTTTCTCTGTGATCTCTTGGTCAGAATCATACCCTGATCCTTGCTTGCATCTTTCTGGAGATTAAATAGCACCACCTCTTTGTCTGATGAGAGTACCTTAGTCACAACTAGTATGTGCTTTCTCCCTGTTCTCACCCAAGGATTGGGTCTTAAAGGTCTCCTGCTGGGAACGGCCGAGTGCGGTGGCTCCCACCTATAATCCCAACACTTTGGGAGGCTGAGGGAGGCGGATCACCTGAGGTCGGGAGTTCAAGACCAGCCTGACCAACATGGAGAAACCCCGTCTCTACTAAAAACACAAAATTAGCTCAGTGTGGTAATGCATGCCTGTAATCCCAGCTACTCGGGAGGCTGCAGCAGGAGAATTGCTTAAACCCAAGAGGTGGAGGTTGCAGTGAGCCAAGATTGCACCATTGCAGTCCAGCCTGGGCAACAAGAGCAAAACTCCATCTCACACACACACACACACACACACACACACACACACACACACACACACACACACAGGTCTCCTGCTGGGACATAGACTTGTTAGAGAAAGAAAAAGGAAAACCCATTGCTTAATTGTGATAATAAAAACTAGAAATTAAGATAGGCAGAAAAACAGAACAGCCTTGATATGGTTAACCCTTTGACACTGACAAACACTATGACCAGGGCTGCCCACATTGGAAGCTCCTGCATCCCTCTTCTTCATGTTTCCTTCAGCATTAAGGAGCAACAAGGGAGATAGCCAGTTCATAGTGCTTACGCATGGAGCCAAAGGACCTGCAATGTACGAGGTCTGAGCAAGGACCCACAGCCACATGTGCTTCCTGCTTCAGCAGTGCCCCGTGGGTCTCAGAGCTGCCCAAAGGCCTATCCTTCTGAGAGGTTTCTCCTCTCTTCCAACTGATGTCATACGTCTCATCTTCCTTGTCATTCAGATCATCAACCACAAACATCTTGCCTTATATTTTCATATCCCTTTTCACCAGTTACAGTGTTAACTTATGAAATTCTTAACATCTGCATTAGACCTTTTTAAAGTTTCACCCTCAACCACCTATTAGTAAACTAAAGAAATTTAGTTTACTTGTGCTATCTGTTGACCCCTAAAATATGTGGGGATTTTGGGGACTTTTTTAAAGTCAAATGCATGGCATAAAGCAAAATTACACTACTAAAGAACTGAGTCAGGCCAGATGTGGGCCATGCGAAGACAGCATCTCCTTACCCACTAGGTTCATCTTTGCACTGTAACTCCCAAAGTATTGCTTATCAGTGCTGGGTGTGTGGCATTCATACTCCCCGGCATCCCGGGCCTGAAGATCTGTGATGTGCAATAGGGTTGAGTTCCCCTGGACTCTTTCTATGAAGATCTTCCCTCCGCGGACGCGCTGGGTGTAGATGGCATAGGGGAAGGAAGAGTCCACGGTGCTGACGATCTGCACCTCTCGCTCTGGAGATGAAGGCAGGTAAATGGACCACTGGAAATTCTGCTCCGAAGGTCCCTGGTAGCCACTCACATTGCACCAGATGGTGATGTGGGAGCCCTCCGTGCGGTACAAGGGTCCTTCCTGAACGGTGACCTGCCGCTGTGCTGACACCACACCTACGAGGGAGAGAAAACACAGGCAACATGCTCACTCACTTCTCAGACCAAAATGCAAAGTAGGCAGCAGTCTCCAAAGGGTTTGTTATTTGTGTGACATGATAATAATATAAATAGCTTACTGGCCCTTTCAAAGGCGCTCTGTGATTTATAAATATTAATTAAAACACTCTGTGGTAAAGCACGGTCCCTAATTTGCATATATGGGAATTTGATCATGCCAAGATGTGCTTTTGTTACTTATTCAACAGCTGACCCTTGGGAATTTCATTTAGTCCCTCTATTTGTCATTTATGTGGCAGTTTTATATCTATTTATTAATGCTGTTTATAAAGTTTTTAATAAAACGAGCAGGAAAAGTTGAATCCTTGGCACAAATTCAGATGAAAACAAATAAAAGCAACCGTCTAGAAATCTGGTTGAAATTAAATGCTTCTTCCTTGGTCCGAGCGTTGGTGGGAGGGAGTCCTGGGAGCACCTTTTTTCTGGTGCCACACCCTTCGTTTTCCCATGTGGCTGCTCCCCTATACCACTCCCAAGGAGCATTCCTTAGTTTCTCTTCCCTCCATAAACAGAGGCAGAGCTGAGCTCCTGCAGACTGCTATCGTTTTAAGCTGAGCACGCCCAAATACTAATGTGAAGGGCTGAAGCAGATCCCTGATGCCCAGACTCCCACAAATTGACAAAGGGGACAGTGCCCAGCTAAACCTATGACAAGGACAGTCAGGCTACCCTTGAGTTTCCCACTCAGATTCCCCCGCTGACCTACTGCCTTCTGGCTGAGATAGCGTTCTCCAAGGTCACTCTGCCTGCCTTCTCCATGTTCTTCTTAAAGTGGCATGGTGAGTTTAATTTCTCATTTCATGCCAACTCAACACTGATTGTGCCTGGGTCACTCAGAAGGTGGGAGGGGGCACACCCCTGCCTCTCCCTTTCGGCAGAGGTCACGCACTGCAGGTTGTGAAAAGTGCAGGTGAGTTCTAGGCACAGCTTTGCCACCAATTAGAGCTGGTTGTGTCATCTCAAACAAGTTGCTTTTCTTCTCCAGACCTTGATCTCCTCATCTATCAAATGATTTCTAAGAAGAAGGCTTTGGAGAGGACTAGCATGGGTTCCGATGCTGGCTTTGTCATTTATTAACTGTGATCTTGGATAAGCTACTTAACCTCTCTAAGCCTCAGTTTTCTCATCTGTAAGATGGGGATAATAATGTGTGCATCATAGGGTTATTGAGAAGATCTAATAACATCTGTAAAGCCCCTAGCACACAGCCTAGCCCACAATCAGTCCTCAGTAAAGAGCTGCTGGCTAAGATATCTTTTGGCTGGAACATTCTGTGGCTCTGGATCCATAGAGGACAGGATTTGGCCAATGACTGCTTAAGGACATTTCAAAGGCCTCTTGACAATGACACCATCACTGGGCCGCCCATGTCCTCCCACAGCTGCAGCCCATTCTTGTGATAGCTTCCCTTTTCCCCCACAAATGGGAATGGCGGCTGCCCCGGCTATGCCTATCTGAAGTGGATCCAGCTGGTGAACAGCCGGGACAGCTCGAATACTAGTGGAGTGAAGCTCTCAGCCCAGCTCAGCAGGGTACTGTGCCTCGGTGTAAGCTGATCTAATCTGCAAGATGACAGACCTCAAAACGGCCCATACAATGAAACGCCCATGGCTCGCAAAACTTTAATTCACGCAGAACCTTTCCTCACAAACAAAATCTTACACAGAACCCATCCTGGCTTCAGCAGAATCAGGAAAAATAAAAAATTGGCAGGGGAAGGAAACAGAACAAGTGGTATGTGAATTTATTTGATATATTCTGGTTGATGGCATTAATTATGATATTTAAAGTCACCATGAGGACAACTCTTTAGTAATATCAGTATGTTAAAATATGCTGTATAACATTTTCGCTATATGTAGTCATGCACTGAGTAACATTTCAGTCAATGAGGAAACACATGTACAACAGTTATCCTGTAAGATTATAACAGAGCATATATAGAGATCTAGTATATGGCACTTAATATTGGCATGGCAGATCAAGTAGGGGAAATGACTGATATTCAGTAACAGTGCTGGGACATTTGATTTTCCATATGAAAATGTATAAATGAAAATATATATCCCATCTAGGTTTGTTAAAATACACCCTGTGATGTTCACACAGGATGAAATTGCCTAATGATGCATTTCTCAAAACATATCCCCATCATTAAGTGACCCATGACTGTATATATACACACACACATATATGGTGACATTTGAATCAAATATTTGCAGTATTCCTGAAACACAGAACATTTTGCAAACAATTTAACTACATTCATAACATTAGGTATCCTGTGAATTGCAGTGTTCTGTGACAGAGCAACTACAACCAACCCCCATCCATCTCCTGCAAAGAAGGCTGGAGGCAGGTCAGGGTACACCAGCATCTTCAAGGACTGCTTCTCAATCCTGGACCTACATTGGAATCACCTGGGGAGCTTTTAAAACCTAACAGTGCCTGGACCCCACCTGACATAACTGGTCTTAGGACTAATTAGGATTATTTTTAAAGCTCCACAGATGATTAAAATCAGGTGTAGCAAAGCACTGTTACTTTAAAGTGTCTCTACCTACATGGTGCCAGCGAAGTGCTCAAATGAAATATCTTAAGGCTCTCACTAGCTTTAAGCTTCTCTCTTTGGTAGAGACCCAATCCCTGGTTCAAGAAAGTTTCATTCTCCTCTAGTCTTCCCCAGTGCAAAAGAAAACAGCTGAGACCCATCAGATACTGGCTCTTGTGATGCAATAATGAGTTTAACCAGAATGCATCCTATTTACAGACTTTACAAAGGCACTTGGCCAGCGGATCATCAACGTCCTCCCCACCCAAAGATAAACAGTGTTAAGTGGCCTGAATGAGCCAGGACAGCAGGGTCAAATCAACTTGCCTAGGCCGGAAGCAGGTTATAAACAACCTGGACAAATAACTAACTACTGGACTGCACTTCAACCACACACATTCAGCTGCACCTGTTTATTAAATATGTCCTTAATTTCCCTCTGCCCCACAAAGGGCTTCTGACCCCTGAAAATAATGCTTCTCAACATAACAATAAAAATAAATGTTTTCTTCTTGGCAGTTTAATTCCCTTTCCACATACCCACCCCCTCCCCATTTCCTTCTAATGGTAATACCCTGCTGTGCAGACCTCTGCTGCCTCCAAAGAGACACAGGCCCGCAACCCTGATCAGGGCATCCTCTGACCCACAGCCCCTCTATCTCCCCTCTCAACCTACAACAGAAGGTTCCTCCCAGGCAAGGATCATTTTTTTTTTAATTAACTTTTTAAACTTTAGACATTCTGTACTCTTTGGATTACTCTGCAATAAGCAAACATGACTTCTGTAATATAAAAAGAAAGATCAAAATGTTATATACAACTGCATGAAAAGAACTAGAAAGAAAATACTAGGTGACAGGATGGCAAGTGATTTTTATTTTTTTCTTAATATTTTACTCCCTCCCCCAGTCCTCTGCAATGAGTATGTACCAGTTTAATAACTAGAAAAAAATTTTTGCCAAAAATAAAAATAATGCATATTTGCTATATAAAATTTCTTCTGTATTCACTACTGTAGTATCTTTTATATAGATACTGGTCAGTGATTTCATCAGTCATACCCATGTAATGAAACCCCATATGAAAACCCTAAATAATGCAGTTAGGAGAGCTTCTGGGTGCTGGGAGCAGCATGCACCAGGAGAGGGCGTGGGCAGTCAGCACTACTCCCCTCTCAGACCTTGCCCTGTGCACTAAATAGGACTGACCTATGTGACCAGTAGGAAATGCACAAATGGTGGAATGTGACTTCCAGGGCTAAGTCATAAAAAGACAAGCACGATGTTATGACGACATCAAAGCAGCCGTATGGGGAGGACCACGTGAGGCCTCCCGCCAACAGCCAGCACTAACTTGCTAGCATGTGACTGGAAGTAGATTCCACCTTGGAAGTAGATTCTCCAGCCTCAGTCAACTCAGTCAAGCCTTCAGATAATGTCAACCCCAGGCATCTTTCTGTTGTTGTTGAGACAGGGTCTCACTCTGGCACCCAGGCTGGAGTGCAGTGGTGCAATCAGAGCTCACTGCAGCCTTGACCTCCGAGGCTCAAGTGATCGTTCCACATCAGCCTCCTGAGTATCTGGGACCACCAGCACACACCACCATGCCTGGCTAACTTTTTTATTTCTTATAGAGATGGGATATGGTTGGGATCTGTGTACTCACCCAAATCTCATGTTCAATTATAATCCCCAATGTTAGAGGTGGGGCCTGGTGGGAGGTGGCTGGATCACAGGAGTGGATCTTTCATGAATGATTTAGCACCACCCCTTTGGTGCTGTTCTCGTGAGAGTTCTCACAGGATCCAATTGTTTAAAAGTGTGTGGCACCTCCCCCTCTCTCTCTCTTGCTCCTGCTTTGGCCATGTAAGGCATGCCTGCTTCCCCTTCACCTTCCACCATGATTGAAAGTTTCCTGCAGTCTCCCCAGAAGCCAAGCAGATGCCAGCATTATGCTTCCTGAACAGCCTGTGGAACTGTGAGACAATTAAACCTCTTTTCTTTATAAATTCTCCAGTCTCATGTATTTCTTTATAGCAATGTGAGAACTGACTAATACATAGGGTCTCACTATGTTTCCCAGGCTGGTCTCAAACTCCTGGGCTCAAGTAATCCTCCTGGCTTTGCTTCCCAGAGTGCAGGGATTACAGGCACAAGCCACTGAACCTGCCCCTTTCCTCCCCACAACATCTTGACGGCAACCTCCTGGGAGACTCCAAGTCAGAAGTACCCACTTAAGATATTATTGACTTTCTGAACCACAGAAACTGTGAAATAATAAACATCTATTGTTCCTTTAAGCCTTAAGTTTGGGGCTTTTTTTTTTTTTACACCAATATATAACTAATGTAGACACCTGCAGTACCTAAGATTGAATGCAAAATTGTGTTTCATACACATGAGTGTGTTCTTCTGAGAAAAGAGTCCATAAATTTCAAAAGATTCTCAAAGGAATTCAAGACCCAAAAAGATTAAGAAACATTGCATCAGACAATAACGTGTCAATGAGCAAGGTCCTGTCCTTTTAGATTGAGTTTTGAAATCACCCATCCCACAAATACATGATACCACTTAACTAGTTTTTCAAGGTATTTCTTGTTTAAAGATGCTCTCACTTTTTCTTTGTGCTCAAGTCCTAGACAAACCTGGCTAGGAGCAGGAGGTATGATTCAGGAGTTAGTGAGCAGGGAGGGGTCACTGTGCCTGGGAAAGCCAGCTTCTCATGCAATTTTTGGAATATGACTTGGCTCACAAACCTATCTCTAGGCACAGGATCCAACTTATATGTTCAAGATGTGTGACTGAGCATGTGAAAGTGTCAAAGGGATCAACCTCACCATTTTACATCCACTCTTCCGGTTGTGGCCCCTACAATCATCAAACTCGTTCAGCACCCTGCTCCTCCAAATTCTGCATGTGACTCAGCCACACTAGTATCTTTCTTCATCTATAAGATGAAAAAAATACAATGCACCATGTAGCAATCCCACAGGAGACCCTAGAGATCAAATCATACTGTGAAAGCCACCAAATGAATATTTTAAAATTTCATCTCATTTCTACCAATGTGAGATATCAATCTAAAAACAGGATCAATCTTTGTACAAAAGCATTAAAAAGAACATTAAGTTTGGGTTAAAAGTGCAAAACTGCATATGCAGTAAAACTACTGATTAAAAAAAAAAAAATCCTACACCTACAAAAACAACCAAACAAAACATTGATGACACTGGTCTGAATCACTGAATGGTGAGAATATGAGTGATTGTCTCCTCTCCTATTTTTCTCAATACCTTTTCTCTATTATCTCCTTTTTTAAATAAGCAAGTATACATTGTTTCTAAACTGAAGATAAATGATCATGATGAGTAGCGCTTTCCCAGGCACTGTCCTAGTTGCTCTGCATACATCATCTCATTTAATCCTCACAACAGCTGAATGGGGTCGATTTCATTATAGCCACATATACCAAACAAGGAAATGGTCTTCAAGGTTAAGTAACCTTCTCATGACACAGAATGTGACTAAGAGTTTTCTTACTGCATGGCTCACACTGAATGTGCTCTGTGAATATCAGCGAGAAGTAATAAAGCACTGACTGGATCTTCTTGCCCACCTGGTCCTAAAAGAAATGATGGGGAATCTGTGCAGTCCCAAGTTAAAAATGGGAGCTGAACTGAGCTGCCACAGCATGCTGAATAGGTGGAGTCCAGGTCAACTTAGTGCTTCATGGAACTTAAAGGCTCCAGAGAGAGACAGCAATGGGGAAAGCCACTTCCACAGCCACATTGGTGACAACTTCTGGGGATTCTCACCTGTCAGCCTTCAGCCAAGGAAGTACAGGAAGTGGCATGGGCTAAAAGATCCTTTGTTTGACATCTTTCCAGATCAGGTGACAGGAAAACCACAAGACTTGAACCTTTCCAATAAGGACAGCCAGCACTTATTGAGCCTTAGCCAGGTAACTGTTCCAAGTACTCTGCTTGTATAACCAGCTTTAACCTTCACAACAGCCCTCTGAGGTAAATACCCCTAGTGACCTCACTTTGCAGATGCAGAACCTGAGGCAAGGAGTTAGGGAGAAAATGAAGCTGACTAAAGACACCTGCACTGGTGTGGCACGGTGGCTCACGCCTGTAATCCCAGCACTTTGAGAGGCCAAGGCAGACGGATCACTTAAGGTCAGGAGTTCGAGACCAGCCTGGCCAACATGGTGAATCCCCAGCTCTACTAAAAATACAAAAATTAGCCAGGTGTGATGGCACACGCCTGTAATCCCAGCTACTCAGGAGGCTGAGGCAGGAGAATCGCTTGAACCTGGGAGATGGAGGTTGCAGCAAGCTGAGATCATACCACTGCATTCCAGCCCACTAGGTCAATGTCACTGCCATCAAGGGACAGTCTAACCAAGGTTCAGATGGCAGAAGTGAAGCCATCAAACCAGGACAGCTGGAGGTTCAGTTTCCTAACACCAAAGGTGCAAGGACCTTATCTGAATCCATACTTTCATCAAAAATGTCCCTTGAGGCCAGGCACAGTGGCTCATGCCTGTAATCCCAGCACTTTGGGAGGGCAAGGCAGGTGGATCACCTGAGGTCAGGAGTTTGAGACCAGCCTGGCCAATATGGTGAACCTCTGTCCCTACTAAAAATACAAAACTAAAAATACAAAATCTAAAAACTAAAAATACAAAAATTTAGCCCGGCAAGGTGGTGCATACCCCTAGTCCCAGCTACTCTGGAGGCTGAGGCAGGAGAATCGCTTGAACCCAGCAGGCGGAGGTTGCAGTAAGCCGAGATCATGCCATTGTACAGTAGCCTGGACAACAGAGCGAGACTCTTATCTCAAAAAAAAAAGAAAAGAAAAGAAAAGAAAAAAGGTCCCTTGATCCCTGGAGCCCGGGAGGTTGAGGCTAACATGAACAATGATTGTGCCACTGTACTCCAGCCTGGGTAACAGAGCAAGATCCTGTCTCAAAAAAAAAAGGCTCTTGAAACAGCCATCAACTCCCACGTAATAAATGCACTGCCACAATCCAGCAGCAAACCTAAAGATCAGTGTGAATTCCTAAGTCTTCCCCTTCACTGACTTCCCACAGCATGGGCAGTGGCTGTGAGACCCTGGGCTGGTTACTTAACCTCTCTGCACCTCAGTTTCCTCATCTGTAAAGCGGTATAATCTTCACAGTGTTATGGAAGGATTAAATGAGTTGTTACATTTAAAATTTAATTCCTGGCACATAATAAGTGCTCAATAAATATTCAGCCACCAGTTGCAGTAGTAGCAATAGTAGTGATATTAACTCTAGCTGTGGAACTAATTTCTCCCACACACCTTGACAGGTTGTATTCTCCAGATACAACAGTAACAATATCTCCTTCCCACATGCTCTTTTGCAATGTGACCATGCCACACACTCCCATCAAGAGGTGGAGTTTAGAATAATTCCCTTCTCTTTGGATCTGGGCAGGAAGTCACTGTGACTTCCGATCCTAGGTCATGAAAAGTGAGGCAGCTTCTATTTCACTCAGGGAGCCCTGAACCACCACGTAAGAAAGCCAACGGTCCTGAGGCCATGCTGTGAGGGGGCCCGAGGCACATGGAGAGGCCCTGGGCAGATGCTCCAGTCCAGAGCTGGCTCCAGCCAGCTCCACCTGCAACCATGTGACTGAACAAGCCTCTACTGTGAGCTGCCCCCCAGCCTTGGAACTTACAGCCATGCCTGATGTGCCTCTACCCCCCAAAATTCTCAACCCACAGATTCTGTAAGCATAATAAAATGGTTGTTTTAAGCCACTGAGGTTTGGAAACATTTGTTACATAGAAAGGTAACTAGGACATATGCTATGGCTTCAATCAACATTTTTTTCAGTACCTATTATATACGATGGATACTAGGACAGAAACTGTGAGAGATTAATAAGACATAGTTGACAAGCTGTCCTAAGCTGACGATCCTAAAATAAATACACATAACTAATCATTTTAATGGTATACGATAGCAGTGAGGTGCAAAGTGCAAGGTTAAGCCCTCTCAGAAAGTGAAAGTATTCAAAAAGCCTTCACAAAAGTAGTGACATCTGAATTGGGTCCCAAAGTGCAAGGGAAATATATGCCACATGAAAACACTGCAGTGCATTCCAGGATTAGCAAAAGAAGTCTGCCGAGGTCGTTTTGTCACATGACTGGAGGGCACCTCAGTGCCAGGCGGAAAAGGGCACCGAAAGGCACATTAATAAAGTCAAACACCTCCTCTGGGACAGGGGAAGTTGAGAAAGAGACTAACAGAGGTAAGTAAGAAGGCGGATCAGATTTACACTTTCGAGTCATCACTCTGGTGGCAGGTGGAGGACAGAGCAGAGGGCAGGACTGGAAGCAGACAGACCAAATTCACAGTCAAATGTGATGAGATGAGGGCCTGGCCTGGTTTTAAATCCAAGGACAAAAATATCATTCATTGACTCTTTCATTATTTCTCTTATCTGAATCCCCAGTGGTACCTAAAATAGAGCTGGTCTAAAGATGATGATTAATGAATGTTAAATTATTAATACCACTTCTAAGAAGATGTAACTGCCAGCTACAGAACCAGCCAAAAGGACTGCAAACCCAGTAATTCATTTCATCCCAACCTGACTGTGATCTCTCTGACGTCTGTGCTGCTGTGTCACCAGACTGCCTGATTGTCCTAGGTTGAGACATTTAGCTACTGAGCCCCAGGGATGGATGGCTGCTTCTAAGCTGCTGCCTAATTCCCTCATTACTAAATGTTGAAGCTGCTTCCTTAGAGGACTGCTAAACCGTAACTCAAAAATATTTTAAACATGCTACTATTTATTTAGATTACAATATTTACTTAATTTTTTTAAATTATAGTATTTTAAGTCTTTTATCTCTTCTGACTACCACCACTAACCCTGCTTCCCCTCATTTTTCCAGAGACTGGCACTACTATGATTGAAGGATAGATCTCTCCAGACTTAAAAAAAAAAAAAAAATGCTTTTATATCCAGATATATGTAAGTACTGAAAAATACACAGCATTTTTTACATAAACATTATCATCCCTTACATTGAGTTATATTCCCTCAGTTTTCCTCCTCAACGTTTTTGAGATCAAATATAGTTCCCATTTTTCCTCTTTATATAGCTGCACAGTATTCCATCATAGGAATATACTACATTGTATTTATTCCAATATTATTGAATATTTAGGTTATTTATATGTATTTTTTCTATAACCAACAAGCCCTTTCCTTTTCCCATGCCTTCTACCGCTTATCCTCTCCCCACCTGAATTTGTACCATCCCCAGCTTCTCTTATCCATGACCATTGAAACCCTAGGGAAGACCTTGTCACTTCCGGGATGTCCATGGCTCTTTCACCCCATGCCATGCTTGGAATCAGGAAAGCCCAAAAGACCCCACTTCCTGACCTTCTATTCTGCTCCTCCTCTCCTATCGCTCATTTCTTGCCTCCACCCTCCACTCTTCCCAGAAAAGGTAGGGATAGCGCCTGAGTCCTGCCACCCTCTCACCTGCATTCCCCCTCCCTCTCACGGAAGGACAGCACAGAAGCAATATCCAAACAGAAAGGCAGCGAGGGGGCCCTGCAGCCTGCCCTAGGCCAGCCATGCCCACTGCCACAGGAATAGACACTTTCCTCAGCCCCACCTAGATTCAAGGCAGCATCTAATCGAAATGCTTATAAGTAAATATAAGTGCTAGTATTTGCCTTCTATTTTCTAGAGGGGAAAAAAATTAAAAGGCAAGATCAGATTACTTGCCTGTAAATGTTCTCCCTATAATTACTCTGACTGCTCTTTCTTTCCGTCCGGTTTTGGAGATAACGGAAATAGGCTGAGGGTTGGGCTTTTTTTTTTTTTTTTTTTTTTTTTAAAGCGGGCAGCTTTGTGGCAACACTCCCTCTGAGAAGTCCAGAGGCTCAGTGAACCGCAGCTTAGAGTGATTTCCAGTAAAAGGACCATCACTCGAACCAGCAAGTGCCTCATTCCTTCTCACAGCACACATTTCACAGCAATTACTGTTGCTATTATTTTACGCTTCATTTCTGGACCCAAGATACCCCAGTTTCTTCAGACTCTCAGTCTGGTCCCCAGATTTTCAGTCTGGGAGAAAGGTGTCAGCTGGATTTCAAACAGTCCCTCTACTGGCCGCCACCCCCACCCTCTCCCAGAGGACTGGAATAACTCTTCCACAGCTCCTGCCACACTCAGCACTGCCTGCACCTCCTCCTGGAGCTGGCAGGGCCCCAGCTGTGCACCCCTCAATGCTCTCACGGCTTCAGGAAGAGGACTGCTAAGCCCAGGGCCTTGCTGACAACATGCCAGGAGCGCATCTGAAGGCAGCGTCAGGATGTCAGCTACCAGGCAGCAGAGGGATACCGGGCGCCAATAGCAAAAGCACTTGGAGGGGCTTTTTCAAGTGGCATCAGAACTAGACCTGGATACAAAGGGGTGGCCCTGGCTTCAGGAAGTCCATGATAAATCAGTCTGCTGTGTCCTTCAACACAGTGTCCCCACCTTCTGTCTCCCAACACCAGGCCATGGAGATACAAAACTAGAAAATGGGGCTGCCTAGCTAGGAATGCCCAGGCTGTTAATCAGGGTCTCCAGAAGGAACCTCAGAGCCGTGTCCTACTGCAGAGCAGCAACTCCAGCTCTTCACCCTGGAAAGCAGTCCGGTACAAAACAGGAATGCTCCTCTTCTCCTGACTCCGCCCAAGGCACTGCTGTGACCCTCTCAGCACTGGAAGCACTAGCCAATGTGCCATCCTCTTGGATGTTAGCTGGATAATCGCAAGAAGCAGAACCCCAACAACTAGCTCCAGTGTGTGGGGAGAAGTGGGGAGGATGGAGAAAGGATATAAAACGACACCGTGGGATTTCAGGGCAGCCCACGAGTGAGGATCAGAGGACAGCCATGCCTTGCAAGAACCAGAACTGGAAAACCTTTGTGACTTAGGCCACCCTCCTCAGGACAGCCCCGCCACTCTTCAGGGACAAAGTTCCTTTACTTGGCCATGGTTTCTGCGCTCCAAATATTCAGCTTACACATGCCTGTTGCTGCTGCACTCACCATTGTGGTTCGCAGTGCAAATTCCCCAGAAAGCAATCGGAGTGGCTGGGAGACTTTTTTTTTTAACCAGACCCCCAAAGTTGTAGGTTTGGGGTCATTGACAGTATGCATTTTCCTCAACACACTCAGATCCAGGTGGACTTGACCAGGTGGGCATCTGTATTCCATTACCCAGCATATAACCACTTTGGGCAACAGGGACTGTGAAGGGCCCCCAGACTGTTCTCCATCAAGAGTGTGGGTGGCAGGTACCCTGAAATATGTCTAGCACACTCATAAAGCATGAACATCTACACACAACTACAAATTCATAGTGAGAGCACTGACACTGCTTCTGGGGGTTTTCCCAAGCACCTGTTACCTATGATAACAATGGATGGTCACTCCTCCCTCAGCTTTGACTTTCATTGCTGGTGGCTCAGGCTCCTGTGCTCGGCTCTCATCGGTGGTAGCCCTGGATTGGACATTTTCCCTATTCAATTCAAGGACCATGCTCTTGAGCATAACTATGACCAGGCAGTAGGCAGTGGGCCCTGGTCATTCTTGCTGGGGAGGCATAGATAAGCCAGCATCACAGATGCAAAAAACAGAACCGTGGAGGTAGAGACGAATTCTTCAGCAGCCCAGAGAAGAGAACTGGGAAACAGGGTCCTCACAGATGCATAAGACCACGCTGGAGAGTTCAGGGGCTTCCAAAGAAGGTACAAGAATGAGCACTATATCATAGGGGGGTGGGTCACAAAAGCAGGAAAAGGTCCCCAAACAAAGAATCCATCAGTCAATTACAGCACTCTCCCCATGTGGTGAAATAGTATGCAACCATTTAAAAACTGCAGAGAACAATATTTATGAACACCTAAAAATGCTGAAAGCACACTACTAAGTAAAAGGGGAGGGAGAAAAGCTATAAAAGGATTTGAAAGTATTTTTGTAAAGATAAACACCCACACACACCCACACACCTCTATATATGTGTGGAAAAAGGACTGGGCTAGTATATTTAAAAAACGCTAAAGGGAGGTCGGGTAATAAGAGATTGTTTTTTCCTTGCACTTTGTGTTTTCTAAGTATTCTATAGTCTGAATGAATTAGCTTCAGAATTAGGACCAACAGTCATAAGCAATTTCTCAGACCACCTGCCTCATAAAACCCGAAAAAAAGAAGTCGGGGGGGGGGGGTGAATATTTTGGTACAGATGAATTCAGGTTGCGTAAGTGGAGAGGAGGGGGGTGGCCAAGGGGCCTGAAGTGGGGGAGGGGGGCTGATGTGAAATAGGGAATGGGTGGAGACAGAAAATGATTGCAAAATTGGCTGGAGCCAACCTGGTCAGGTCAACTTTGCAGGTGTGTGAAGTGTCAAATGGTTAATCAGTTGCCCTCTATTTGAGCTACTTACTGTACAAGGGCCTGGTTGAACAGGTTTGACCTCATTTACTTTTTCTTAAAGCTGTTTAGCCGCTTTCCTAAAAACTCCTATTTTCTGAGTTATTAAACTTTCCATTCCATGTTGATCCCTTCCGAGCCCTCTAACGCATCTCTTCTCTTGCTTCTTCCAATTGGATGCCTTCATGAGGCATTAACAGATACTGTGAGCCCTGATGAAAATCATCCTTTCAGGGTACAAGGAAGGCACCTGAATGACAGATGGTTTGAGGAATCTGGAGAAAGCAGAAGTTTAGGCATTGACATGCAGGCTGTCACTGACTTACACAGAGCCAAGGATGTGACATACAGCATGGGGCTGTTTCTAAATCCCCACTGAGGGCAAGGGTCCTGGAGGGAATGGGATTTGGAACAGGATTTGGGCTTTGCACATTTCACTGCAGGCTCTGACAAAGCAGTGATGGTTCAAAAGCCTCTGCCCCCTGGTGGCAAGCCCTGCCCAGATGCTGTTAAGGGGCTCTCCAGGCACACCCTCCTAATTAGGGGCAACATCTGAGAGGCCTCTTTGGAAGAAGACAAAAGGCACAATGAGATGTAGTCTCCTGAAGTAGAGGCTTTCTCTCTGGTTATCACCTGAAACAGGAAATAAGGACTGAGTACCTGCTCAATTCCAGGCACTAGCCAAATCTGCAGCAAACTAGCATTTCCACAGGTGTCTTCTTACTTTAAGCTCACAGCCACCCTGTGAGGGAAGTGTATGTTCTCCCCATTTTACTGATGAGATGAGCAAACTGAGGCTCAGAGAAATTGTTAGTGGGATACAGAGTTGGCATCCAAACCCACAATCTCTGACTCAGCTTCTGTTTCATTCATTTCACAAATCTATACGGTGCCTCCTCTTTGCTGGACACTGTGCTGGGCTGATGAGCTACAAGACCCAATCTTCACAGTCTAGGAGGCAGAGATAGATAAGTAAACGGAGGGGGCAAAGCGTGGCACTGTGAAAGATGCACTGAGGACACAGAGCAAGGGGTTCCATGGGCATCAGGAAAGGCTTCACACAAGAGAGGTTGCTTATGCCCAGTTTTAATTAGGATGAGTAGGTATTTCTGCTTGATCATGGTGGGGTGGGGAGGACATGACATAGGACCTCAGCAGAGAGCAGCTCGAATCTATGCAGAGTGGGCGCATAGGGTCCTACCACCCGTAGGGTGGTAGAGTCCATGAAAGTAGAGGAAGACCAAGAGGAAGCGGCAGACAGGGGCCAGGCCAGGGCAGGGATAGGGTGCTCTACTAAAGAGCATGGGCTTTGAACTATGAGCAGTGGAGAGCCACTGGGGGTGTAAATAAGGAAACAGATATTCCAAATCCTGCCTTAGGAAGACTGTTCTGCCAGGAGTGATGGGAAAGAGGCCCTGGCAGAAGATTCCTTCATGGTCCTGCAGTGATCCAGGTGAGAGCTGCTGAGGACCCCAAACAAATCAGATCACTGGACCTCCACTGGGAGTGAAAGGGGGTGGTCCGGCCAGAGAGATAGTAAAGAGATGCAGTTAACAGGCAAGAGAATGTGGGCATGTCCAGGTAACTGTCCACAATTTCCAGGTCTTAGGCAACGGCTGGGGAGAAGTTGATGAGGTCATCACTGGACAGAGAATCTATTCCCTGGGCCCAACCAAGTCCCTAGACCACCCTGCCATGTGCCCCTAAGAAGTGATCTTCCCCAGCCAGCCCACAGGAGGACATAGGGAGCAGAGGTCAACACTTACTCAGCTGATGGATGGCAAGCATTCAGATGGGAGGTGCCTCCACAGGCCATGATAACCCATGGATCGATTTGAGAAAGATGCCAGAAAACAGTTAATTCAAGGCCACTTTAAAATACCTGGCATTCAATCCTCCTCAGCGTTTCCATCAACTGCAGACCCTATACATCCCAAATAAGCTCCACTCGCCACAAAGGTCAAGACACAGAAAAGGTCACTGAGAGCAGAGCCTATTCCTGAAAAGCAAAAGACTCCAAACTTCCACAACTCAACCAGTGAAGGGCCGGGGAAGACTGACAAGTTCACTAAGAAATGAGAGGAAGGACAAACAAGATGTTCAATTTAGAAAATGATTCCATTAATGAGGGCTCTGATGATATAGTTGTGGAGGTTATCAGTTTCCTAGAGCTGCACATTTAAAATACTTACATGGTAACTGAAACCAGAAAATGCTTACCATCCCCCAAAACCTCCCACCCCACCTAGTGCTGATAACAGGAGTTATCTCAGTTTCCTTTTGTGTACAGCTAGATGAGATATGGATCTGTGGGGGGAAGAAGGGGTGGGCGTGCTAGCATTTCTCAGCTAGACTGTCATCAGATGGTGACATTCCCCAGGACTCAAGCAGCATCTGAGAAGCCACCTTCAATATAACGGCGGAACAGCTAACCACACAACACAGCATACTGAATGAGGAGCCTCGCAGGCAGCGAAGAAAGCAAACCTGGAAGGCAACAAATGGACACGTGCATGCTGAAGGACTCGTGTTTAATTCTTCCCAGCAATCCTTTTTCAGGCATATATTTTTGTCTCCTCAAACTTAAGAAAGACATTAAAGGAAATCCATGCTCTGGAGGGGAGAAAGAGAGGCTGACCTCGTCTGGCAGGATTAACTCGCCATACCTGTCCAGCCCACAGAGCCTGGCCTGGAGCGCGGAGGGAGAACCACAGCCAACTCCAGAAAAACAAAAGGCTGCAGCGAGAAACAAGCGGTGCCACAGAGAGAAAGGGGTTTTGACAAAGTTCTAAAGCCCCATGCCTAGGGACAGTGACATCAGTGTGTTTACCAAGCATTTGATTTACTTGCTCAGGCAAAATTCCAAAGAGACACTGGGACCTGTGTGGAGAGTTTCTTCACTGCAGCTACCCTGCCAGGCTCATTGGAAAGTGATGAATTTTGTGGACACTAACAGAGAAAAAAATAGCTTCAAAAATAGATCAATGCTGCACACTGCAGAGACACAGCCTTTGGGTTCTGTGAGCTGTATTTGGGCATTTCACAGAGTTCCGCTGCCATTTGTCCCTTTGAAGGTCAGCTAAGAAGTTGGTCCCAGCCTGGGCATGGGACCACTGTCCCACATTCCAGCCATTTGGGATCTCCTGGGTTCAAGCATTCCCACCCATTGCTGGATCAAGCACTTCCCACCTCCTGCTCTGGGAAATCAGATCTCAGTAGGTCATCATCCATCCCAGAAAGTCCAACAGAGTTGGTTTTGGTGTGGGGGTGTTTTTTTAGTTGGGTGGAAGAAGAGACCTTATATAATCTTTTAATTTTTTCTCTAAGGCTGAATTCCCTATAAGCAAAATTTTAAATTTTTTTTTAAAAAGAAAACATCTAAACAATCCTTAAAATCCCCTTTCAGCTCCAAGACTGTGTAATTCTGTGATACCAGTATTGAAAGCCCCTGCATTTCCCTAACTATATATTCCCCTATGCCAGGGAAAGGTGCATATAAGTGAGAGAACAAAAAATTTCACAATCATGGGGACCTCCTCTTTCAGCTTTGGAGCTCCCTTCCCTCTGTCTCTGTACGGGGCAGCTTCTTCCTCCTGTCTTCTCCATTCCTTCTTGTCTACTAAACTCTCTGCTCCTTAGAACCAAAAAATAAAAATAAAAAATAAAAATTCACAATCATGATCTTAAGGGTAAAAGGACACTGAGAAACCACAGAAAGCAAAAGTGAAAAGCCAACATAGAAAAAGTCTGACTTGAATTAGAAGCAGCACTTAAAATTACAGGTTCAGAAAAAGCTGGAACAGAATCCAGGGCTGAGTTCAGCCCTGAGTCTGCAGGCTCTGCCCTCTCACGAAGGTGAGCAGATGGGTCTGGAGATGGCTGTTCGTGCTATGGAAGGGCCTCTATGCCATCGAGGCTAAAACCAAAGCAGGAGCAAATCAGCCCTGCTAGTGTGTACAGTCGGCATCAAAGAGGCAACAATGGTAGACAATATTTTCTGAAAGATACACATTAAATCAGTAACGGTGATGGTCTCTGGAAGAATCAGGTCAGAAGCAGACTTAATTTGCACTGTGTACTTCCTTTGGTATCCTTTTTAATTGAACACATGTGAATGCATTACCTATTCAAAAATAAATGAGTAAAAACACATGCCATGACAAAGCAAAATGAGGAGACAACATAAAAAAGAAAAAGATAATTTTAAATTTCTCCTAATAAAACGCTGTTTAAAAAATCTAAGAGGAAAAAAGGGTAGGCTGAGCTAGTGGAGAGAACAACTGAAAAACAAAAGACACGTGTTCCATGGTCCTGGCCAACCCCACCTCTTTCCCATCCTCACTCGTTCACATCTGCCTTGGAGCACCCACAGCAAGCCTGGCTTCGTGCCCAGAACATCGCCTGGCTTTCCTCCTGTCTCCCTGCCCACATCTCCTCAGTCACTGGCTGCCTCCTCTCTTGCCTCTCTCCCAGTTCTCAGTTTGCCCACCACATCTTAGGTGGTACTCTCCGTTCCCGGCTATGAGGGAGTTCATTTGTTCATGCGATTTCCCCACCCGAGACAAAATGTATTTCCCAAAGTTGGCTTGCAATGCCATCTCCCATGCCTGCTCTGCTTCCCCATGACTTTGACACTCCTTCCACTGAGAGGGGAAAACCTGTGTTTCCTCTCCCTGAACCTAGGTGGGCTACAGCTCTGGTAGAAGTGACACTCTGTGACCTTAAGGATAGGTCACATAAAGGGAACGCAGCTTCTGCCGGCTCTCCTGAGACACACGCTTGGAGCCCGAGCTGCCGTGTAAGCCGTCTGCCTGCTCTGAGCCCGCCACACTATAAGGAAGCCCAAGCTAGCCCACAGGAGAGACAAGGTGAAGAGAACAAGATGCCGGTCCCACTGCTCCAGATCCCTAGTGTCCCAGCCCCAGCCACCAACTGACTGAACCCCCATGAAAGACTGAGCCAGAACCACGAGCCCAGCCCTTCCGGAGGCTGACATACAGACTTCATGAAAGAGAATAAACTAATTTTTGCTTTAAGCCACTGTGATTTGGGATGATTTGTTATGCAGCACTGGACAACTGCAACGCCTCCTTCTAAACAGTAGAATCCCAAATGTCTAGGCCCCATCTCTAACTTACTTCATGTTCCTGTTCTCACTGATTTTTTGCCACTGAACTGGACCAAGCCCTTGAGTGACCAATTCCAGATATTTGTTTAAACAAATTCACTGTGTCTGTACACACTGTCTATTCCTCCAAAACAATCCCTGCTATAGTTGGCCTTCCTTAGTTCTCTTCCTGGCATAGAGTAGTCTGTGCCCTTCTCTTATTTCTTAATATTACCCTCACCCATGGAGCTGTCCCTAGATTCTGCTCATTCATAATACTTCTTTGCCCACCCTAACCTCTCCCTCCTGCAGCCACAGATCGTCCACTTTTCCATGCTTCTGCACTGGAGGCTGCATCAGTCACCTCCCAGTACATCATCCTTTCCAACGCCCTACAACATAGGGCAGAAAGGACTATTTTTTGCTGCACATCCAGGCTGTTTAAGAAAAGGCTTAAGGCAACTTAAGCACAAAGAATATCATCTTCAAACACTGTAATGGCATCTTCTTTTCGGGACTCTGAAGTATTCCCATGATTCCCAGAATCAAATGAACAACATCTGGTTATGGGGTCTCTGGTCTCTACCAAGGCAAACTCATAAAGCATTTCAAAGTCCTTCATCTGGAAAGGCCTTTTCTCCGCCCCACGCCCAGCCAATGCCCACTCATACTTTAAGGCCCAGCTCATCCATCATCTCTGCTAGGGAACCTTCCTCAGTGCCTTATACAGGCAACCATTCCTGCCTTGTGTTGTGTGGGTGCCTTAAGTCATATCCTTAACTCATCTTTGTGTGTCCCTTTGCATTTCAGACAGTAGGTGCCCAATAAATGCTTGTGGGATGAATCAATTGGTTATTCTCCTGGAACACCCTTTCCCAGTACACCTCCACTCGCCAGAACAACTGTCTTCCTCACAGGTGCCAGCCATCACCCCAACCACACCCTCTTGAAAGGCCTTTGCCAGTCATCAAACAAAGCCTCATCTCCTGAGAGCTGTTCCACAATCACCTTCCCAAGAAGAATTCCCCATACCGAGTCTACCGTTCCTTCCCTGATCAAAGTTGCTTTCACAGGCATCTGTTCAGCTATCCACTCTTCACGGCTTGGTTTCACACACTCTGTTGGCCCTATCTCACCTTTTCGGCCTCAAGCATGTCAAGAGGAAGGCTGGTGACAATCTTTCCTGAGCTCAGGACAGTTTTCACGCAAACTGGTTCCTCCAGGTTCTTATGCCTGGAAGAACTGCTGCTCTCCAAAACCATGAAGTGGACAATGATGTTCTCAGCATCCAGTCTTAAAACTAGAAAAAGTATTGGCACTGCTGGATCCCCAGCTCCTAGAATGGTTTGTGGCACCTAAACAGAGCTCAAAAATATTAGTTGAATGGAGGAAAGAATGAACAGCCATCTGGCCCAGCCCCAGACTTGGAGAAGCTATGATCTGTCTAGCCCTTCTACACCAGGAGCAAGGCCTGAAAAGCTGCATGACTCACCCAAGGTCACGAGCAAGCCAGTGAAGAGGGGCTAGAACCCCATCTTTTGCCTCGAAGCACAGGGCCCTCCTTCTGTCCCACCTGGCTTTCTCACCACCCACCCCACCCCTTCCACACTCCAAAGACAGCATCTCCACGAGAAGTGTTGGGCAGTGTCCAGGAGTGTTTTTCTTCCTGGCTTTACAACAAATTGTGACAAATGGCTCAACAGATCTACCGGGCCATGGAGCTGAGCAGATGGGACTGCAATTCACACTATTAACTTAACTTCTACTTGACGTTCTTTCAAATCAGGGCGTTTTATCTAGAAATTATAAAAAATTGTTGGGGGAGTGCATTTGTAAGGAAGTTTGCCAGCAGATTCATTTACAAATCGACTTGCTCCTAGCCACCCTCACTGATCACAGACTTTTACTCACGCTCCCTTACTCTCTCCCACCAAAAAGTCCCGCTTATGCAGAGAGTGATGGAATCTTGAGGCCCACTGGTCTAACCACCCACCTAAGCTTGACTCCCCTGTGCCTGTGGACATCCTGCGTGCAGATGCACATTCCCACTAACGGCAGCAAGGGGAAAGCACTATTCAAAAGTTCTTCTTCACTTTGAACTGAAATTGGGCTCAGGGGTCCTGGATACAGGACAACCCCTATCTCTTATTTATTCAGTGGACAACAGGTGAGCACATACTAGGCCTGGACACTGATGTAGGTAGGCACTAAAGCTTCAGAGAGATGCAGAGGAACAATCTTTACCCTGAAGGAGCTCATGTTCTATGGGTTCATTTCCTTTCCCCGTGTCTTACAAACAGGTTCCAGTTTGTTTCTATCCTTCAGAGTATATTGCCTAGAACTGCATGCTATTCTCCACGAGTGGCCTGACCAGCTTGTGGACAAGGATGAAGCAAGCAGACCACCTTCTTTCAGTGCAGACAAGATGGCTGTTTAGAGGCCACATCACACGGTGGACACCTGCCAACTAAAATCCTCCATCCTTCCCACAGCCTCCCCCTCCTACACTTTGCAGCTGGATTCAAAACCTTGCATTCACCCTTGTTCCATCAGCAGGGCCAGACCATCAGTCTATCTCATCCAGACTGTTTTTTATCTTACTTGCCAACCTACACACTTGCTGTTCGTTCTTGCCTTAAAGTCATACAGATGACTTTAGATGATTCAGATGACTGTGACCTCTACTTTCACCAAACTCAACAGTCAATGCAGAAAGGTCAAGGACAGAACCCTCCAGCATGCTAATGCAGCCAAAGAAGTCTGAAAACAATGCTTGGCCACGCTGTTTTCCTGCGTACGGACGTGGACTGCTCTTGTCCTGCCTGTAAGTATATCGGTTCGCTCTCCCTCTTGCTGGCATCCACAGTAACTATACTCAATAAACACACCAACTTTGATGCCAAATCCTATGCCATCCCACACATCTTAAAAATAAAACAAAATGTGTTATTCCAGCTACCCTCACTCTTTTTGTGGTTTCCTGCAGTCTAACTAGCTACAAATCTCAAAGCCAAAGATTGTAGCTCCCTCTCTATTGTTCTTTCATCAAGCCAGGTGTTGTCCTGCTGCTCTCTCTCTAGAATCTCTCCTGAGTCACTGCCACTTGTCACCTGCCTAATCCAGCCATGCTGCTCTTCAATATTAAAGGTCTTCAGCATATTTTAAAGTTAGTTTCCTACTGCCACTCTTTTCCCTACCCTTGCCAGTCCACTCAGTAAACTACTGCCATACAGGTCTCCCACAACAGTTTCTCACCAGATAAACAATGGCCGGTGATTCCACTTTGCCAATCACATTAAGTCCAAACTCCGCATCTTGGTATCCAAGGCTTCAAAAGTCCGGCCCCACCCCACCTACCCAATCTGATGCCCGCCACTCCCTCCAAACATCTCCAGACGTCTTACTGGATTTTGCCATTTCCCCCAAGTCGACCACAAGTCATTCACACCTAAAGGTTTTGCTTACATTGTTTTCCATCTCTTGTGTTGGTGAGCTAAAAACAAGATGGAAAAGAAAAAAGAAGAGAAAGGGAAGAAATGGGGACAACAAAAGGACCAGCTAACTCCTATAGCAGAGTCTTGCCAGGCCCTCTCCTAACTGCTTTATATGTGTTACAATGTTTAACCCTCACAACTACAACAGGAGTGGGTACCATTCCATCCACATCTGCAGATGAGTGTGGCACCCCAAGGTTAAGTATCTGCCCAGGGTCACGTGCAAAGTCTGCATGCATGCTGAACCATTCCAGTTGCACCACGGCCCAGGAAAAAAGTCACAGGTAGGAAGACAAGCATAGAATTAAAAACAAAGCAGTACGAGGTGCTATGGAAGGGTGCTAACTGTACGAGGTGCTGTGGAAGGGTGGTCAGCCTGGAAAATCAGGAGGGCATTCCTCGGGAGATTGCCACAATCAGAGTCTGGGAGTATGCAGGAGCCTGGCAGGCAGCACAGGGACAGGTGAGGCATAGGCACTCATTCCCTTCCATGTGAGATGTCAAGGCACGTGCAAAGCCAAGGCCAGAGGGCAAAGGTGAGCTCACTGATAGGGCCAATACAGGGTCTGGCTGGAATGGGAGGGTGGATAGAGATGGGTACTAAGAAGTGAAGATGGACAGGCAGGACCAGGTCTTAAAGGGTTTGTGTCTTGCTAAAGATAAACCCTTAATTCCATGACACATCTATTCAACCAGTCCTCATTATCTACCTAAATTCTACTGTGCCTTTGCGAAGCCCAGCTCAAGTCCTTTTTCCTCTTAGGCCTGTCCTCCCTACTCCTGAGCAAACCACAGGTGTGGAGACAGGTCCCAACCACCTGCAGATGACAGAAGGAAGCTGCATCTATGATCAGTCTACACAGAGGCAAGAAGGGATCCTCCTCTGCCTTCTCCTTTCAAGCTGTTCTTACCTTCTCTCAAAAAGAAAGAAAATACAGTATCATTGCTTCTTCCCTAAGCTTGTTAAGTCAAAGCAAGTCAAAGAATTAGAGCTTCATTACTTGGCTTTTTCTAGCTATTCATATAAGTGTCTGGAAAATACCTGGAGTTGCTGGCCTCTAGGAATCCATTAAGTTTAAGGAGCTCCACGATCTACCAACATAAGATGTCAAAGAAAATATGCATTTTCTTTGGGAGGCTGAGTTAGGCGAATTACTTGAGGTCAGGAGTTTAAGACCAGCCTGGCCAACATGGTGAAACCCCGTCACTACTGAAAACACAAAAATTAGCTGGACATGGTGGCGGGCGCCTGTAATCCCAGCTACTCAGGAGGCTGAGGCAGGAGAATCGCTTGAACCCTTACACAGGAACAGAGGTTGCAACGAGCCGAGATGGCACCACTGCACTTCACCCTGAGTAACAGCGTGACTCCATCTCAAAAAAAAAAAAAGAAAAAGAAAAAGAGAAAGAAAATATGCATTTTCTTAGGATTAGATAACAAAAAATGCCAAGTTTCTTGGCTCCAGTCAAGAAAATGACATCATGTGACAACAGCAGCCATTGCAAGTTTATCAGAAGATGGACAATTACAGATTTTTCATTTCTGAATAAGGAACCACTCACACAGACACATGTATAACAAATGCCTGTGCACATCCAGGATTTGTCAAATCTTAACATTTTGCCACACCTGGTTTAGTTTTTTTATTTTCCTTTCAAGAAAGCAAGCATTACAGGCTGTGCTTCAATCCCTATTTCACCCCCTTTCAAGCCCCACTATTCCACCCATCCCAGAAATGACAACATCCTGAATTTGCTATTTATTACTCTTACATTTTTATGCTCTGACTACCTATGTATGTAGCCATAAACAATATAAAGAGTTTTTGCATGCTTTAAAACTGTTTAAAATGGCATCACACTGTACACACCCTTTTGCATCTTTTTTTATTGACAAAACATTTTTGAGGGTAATCCTTGTTGATATATGTCACTCTAGGGCATTCATTTCAACTGCCCTATACCATGGTCCACTGTCTGAATAATCATTATCTATAGCACAATTTATTCATTTTCCTCCTGATAAACTTAAGTGGTTTTCAACTTTTCATTGCAATAAATATTCTTGTAAGTATTCATCCAAGGGTATCTTCAACCACACTAGGCATTGCCCAAATTGTTCTGCAACATCAGTGCACCAATTTACATTGCCAAGATCAGTGTTTAAGTGTTCCTATTCTTTGATGTCTTTGTCAACCTTGGTACTATTTGACTATTACACTTTTCACCAATCAGCTATGAGGATGAAATGGTGCCTTCTTGGTATTCCGAAAATTAATTTTAAATGGGAAAATAAATTACTAATAAGTGCAGCTTAATCAACAAGAGTTTTCATTAACACATGAGAATACACCAGGTGTTCCCTGAATTTTCTTGAAAATTCTACAGGGAGGGTACAGGAGTGACGGTACAGATAAGATTGGACATGAGCTGATAACTGTTGGAACTAGGTGGTGAGTGTATGGGGGTTAATTATCCTGCTCTCTCCACTTTGGGAGGTATTTGAAATTTTTCACAATAGAAAATTAAAAGAAGAATGGGACATGGTGGCTCACGCCTGTAATTCCAGCACTTTGAAAGGCTGAGGCAGAGGACCACTTGAGGTCAGGAATTCAAGACCAGCTTGTCAACATGGGGAAACCCCATCTCTATTAAAAATACAACAAAAAAAGTAGCCAGGTATGGTGGTGTGCACCTGTAATCCCAGCTACTGAGGAGGCCGAGGCACGAGAATCGCTTGGACCCAGGAGGCAGACGTTGCAGTGAGCCAAGATCATGCCACTGCATTCTAGCCTGGGCAACAGAGCAAGACTCTGTCAAAAAAAAAAAAAAAAAAAAAAAAGGAAGAAGAAATAAAAGAAAAGAAAAAATAAATAAATAAAAGAAGGAAATGTCATAAAGCATCTGTAGCAAAGAACATCCAAAGAAGAGCACTGATCACTGCAGCAGACAGCCGTTCAGAACGGGCAGAGAGCAGAGCTGGCAAGAAGAGAGGACAAAAGGAAGACCAGGAAGGGAAGCTAGGAAAAGAGATTTTGCATTGTGTTATTATTTCAGTCAGAAGACTTAGGAACATTATTCAATCATCAAATTCGTGTGTCTGATGATCCTTTACAACCCTGCAGCACCTAATAAAGTGTTATCAGATTTCTTTCTTTTTTTTTTTTTTGAGACAGCATCTGACTCTGTAACCCAGGCTGCAGTGCAGGGGTATAACAGTAGCTCACTGCAGTTTCAAACTCCTGAGCTTTTTTTTTTTTGGAGAGACAGGGTCTCGAACTCCTGGGCTCAAGTGATCCTCCCACCTCAGCCTCTCAAATTGCTAGAATTACAGGCATCAGCCACTGTGCCCCAGCCCAATATCAGATTTCAAAAGTATTATTGATATTATAATCACCATTAAAAAATCACTGAAGTTTTTGTCACTCAAAGTTTTACTTTGAAATATAGAACATTTCATTTTTTTCACACACCTCACATCTGATTTTTTATTTTTAAAATGTGCATGAATTACCTCTTATTAGGAAAAAAACACAAAATATTTTGGTAAAAAAATTATCCTTAAGTGGGTATTTTTTCCCTAAAGTCTGAGATGACTTAGTAAGGATAACAGGTCAAACCATATGCTTTGTAGTGAAACTGCAATTACGATGAATAACATTAGAATTCTGGATGCCTCCCAGCAGCTGGAACAGGGAGGGCCTAAGGCGGGAGTCCCCATGCTTAGGGGAAGGGGCTCAGGCACTGGGAGTCGATCAGAGCTCCCAGAATGTAAAAGATACACATGAAAGAAACAAACAGTGGGACTTGGGCCAGAGCAAAATTTGGCCTGGAAAGGAGCTAAAAACTGTCATACTGGTGGGAAGAAGCAGATTGGTTCAACAGGATAACTGAATGTGAAAAAGAAAAGCCTCACAAGAATTAAAATTGATGGTTGGAACTGGGCACTCCGAGGCTGGTGGACTGGTGTCCTGCACTGAAGGGCTTGGCTGGCAGTAGGTGCAGCGCTGCCCTGGGATACAAGCTCCTCCGATGCGCTGTGGTATCATCAATCACCGCTGCTGCTCGCTGGGCCTTGGGAGCACACAGTAGTAGCCGATGTCAGCAGGGGCCAGTGAGCCCACTGCTTAGCTGAGTCATGGTCAGGTTCCTCTGCACATTGTTGCCTGAAAATATTTCACCACCTGGAGCCTCCCTGTCCCACCCATCTTCACTTGTAATACTCCCCTCACCTCTGCCCCTAAAGCAATTATTCATTAACCACAGGGATCCACCATCCAGGAACAAAAGAGGCTGCAAAGCTCTATCTGTGCCTGCACTTCTTGGTCCGAAAGGCGCAGGGGGATGGGGGAGAGGCCCCAGGGTCATGGTGCAGGCTGGGCTGTTGAGCCTCATTTACCAAACACAATGTGACAGGTATCAACAGTTCTGGAGTCGATCATTTCACAGAAAAGGAAACTGCGGTCAACCTGTCCAAGGACACACAGCTAGTCCTGGACAAAGTGGCTTGAAGAACCCAGGTCTCTGATTCCCAAATCAGTGCTCTTACTCCTCCCATGCCACCTCTCTTCTAAAGATCCACCCAATGGAACTGCCCCAGGGCTGGCAACCCAGCTACTTCTCCATTCACACCACCGCAGGTCAGTAATTCAGGGCGACACTTCTCAAATGACCTTCAGATGCCCTGACTCACTCCTCTGACAGTCCTTTGTGTCTGGACTCCCAGCTGCTCCTCAGCAGCTCTGTCCTCTTTTGTACATTTATTACTGTCAGCCTGAGGCTAGCAGGAGGTCTCAATGCCTGGTGCTCTGAGGCCAGCCTGTGGCCAGCCTGTCCCAGGCCCTCCCAGCCCCGTGAGGTCCTCCTGGGGATGCAGGCACAGCGACTGACAAGGATAAGGAGAAGAAGGGCAGGTGGCTTCTTGGGTGTGAGCTTGGGCTCCTGCCACACCCATGCTCAGAAAGATATCTACGGGCACATCTTGTGTTGTCACAGGTGTGTAAAGGGCTTTGACGTGCGGCAGATCCTCCAATCCCTGTGAAACAGGGATCATTGTTTCTATTCTACAGTGAGGACGCTGAAGTCCAGAAAGGTCAGGTGACTGATGAAAGGTCATAAAGTTAGCAGGAAACAGGGAAAGGACAAGAAACCAGAGCTTCTAGTTGCAAGGTCAGGACGCTTTTCAGCCCAGCAGGTGAGTCTGCCAGCCAGACTATGCCCAGGTCTCTGCCCTCCCCAAACACATGCACCAATTTGGAGGGGCTGCTCCCAGCACATATGCTGCAGGAAAAACTTCAGTGCTCAGCCCTCTCACTCTGTGACAACAATCCCTTAGAAAGGGGTCCCATGTTGTCCATCTGGGCCCCTACACCAAAGAACACCTAATTATCCATGGTCCCCACTCAGGAAATGTGCCCACAAATAAAGACAAAAGTAAACCCAACCACACATTCCTCAAAATCCTTCTCTCCATTTCACAGAAACACCACAGCAGAGCAGAACTGTAACCTGATAGCACTCCTGTCTGGTTTTGGCTCTTTCAAAACATCAGGGACCTGACAGGAAAGCAATGCAGAAAACTGCAGTCCTTTGGCCGCTTGTTAAGGAGAGCCCTGAGCAGTGAGTTCCAGACCGGAGATGCGCCATATAACAGCAGCCGCTCCACACAGCCCTGCGCAGCAGCCATCAGCCTCTGGCAGCTGCAATGATGCTGAGGCAGTGTCTCCACTGCCCCAGTGGCTTCTGCATGCAGGTTCATTTGGGACACGACAACTCTAACTCCATCTCTGGCCAGGAGCCAGCATAGTAGGTGCCGTGAAAGCCAGGAAGTGAACTGCACAGAATGGATTATTCCAGTGTCCATGGGCGGCAAGTGGGTCCTACGTCACCGACAGGTGAATCTTAATTATGAACCAAGGTGACGGCAGAGAGGATGGACAGCAAAGGAGGGTGTGTGTGGCGATCAGCCATCAGAGGAGGCGGCCCTGTGTGATGAAAGGACCTCCTCAGGAAACCTCTCCACCAGCAACTGGCTCCAAAGGGTCAGACTTCCCAAGAAATTCCTGTGAAAAGGACAGGCTCGAGGCGCGTGAATGTGATAGTCAGCAATTCACATCTAGGTATAGGGAAAAGAACCTAGATTAGGCATCAAAAGTACCCAGTCCCCTTCACACAGGGCTGGTGGGGAGGGGAATGGTGCAGCCACTTTGGAAAACAGTCTGGTAGTTTCTTTCAAAGTTACCAAATGACCCAGCAATCCCACTCCTAAGTATTTTTACCCAAGAGAAATACACCTGTGTCCACACAAAGACTTGTACACATCCTGATAGCTGTATTCATAGTAGCCCCAAACTGGAAACAACCAAAATGCCCATCAGTTGGTGAAGAGATGAACAAAATGTGGTATATCCATAAAACAGAACACTACTCAGCAATAAAAAGACATGAACTAGATACACACAAGAACATGGAGGGATCTCAAAAGCACTGTGCTGAGCGAGAGAAGCCAGATCCAAAGGGCTACACACTGTAGGATGCCATGTGCATCACATTCTGGACAGTGCAAAACTGTAGTGGCAGAATTCAGGTCCCCTGAGGCTGGGGCCTGGAGGCGGGGGAGGGGCTGGTAGCAAGGAGGCATGAGGGAACTTTTTGGGGACAGAGGCGTGGTCCATATTTGATTGCGGTGGTGGTTATGTGGCTGCTCGTGTTTGTCAGCAAAGAACTACATATTTTAAATTGGTGAATTCCATTATATGCAAGCAAATTGTACCACAATGAAGCAGATCTTTAAAACACTAGGTTCCTTTTCCTTATCTAGAGCTCAAAGTAGTGGCCCATGCTGGCTATGACTTGGAGAAATCACATAAGCCTGCTGGGTCTCCACTGCTTCATTTGTACAGGTGGCTGCATAACACTCCCCGGGCAGGGGAACTGTAGGGATGAAATCAGAAAATGTGAGTGAACACACACAGCCAGCAACATGTGGGGCTTCCCCAAATATCTACTTCTGTTTTCTTTCCTCAGTGTGAGTAAGTGGCTCTAATGATCCACACACCTTCCAACCAGCCAAGTCAAGGACCAGCAGGAGGACTCAGGAAAGTACTGAAATGCTGGGGAGAACCAGGACAGTGGCTGACCACAGTCAGACAGGGAGGGCAGCCTGGTGGGGCCCTGGAAGCCATGGACGCGACTGCGCTGGGAGTGGGGATGGGAGGTAGCAGGAGTTGGCGGGTGGGGCACAAAGTGGGAGCCAGGGGCAAATTGCTGCTGACTTGACCATTTTGCAAAAGGCCAGCCTGACTGTGGCCTCAGGCCTCTCATTTCCTCTACCTTAACGAGGGGTCATAGAAGTGCCTTCCCACAACTACAGCATCTCCCTCCACATTTGGACTCAAACACAGAGTGGGGCCAGAGACAGAAAAAGTCTCCTTCATGACACACTGTGATTTGTTTCTGCACTGTGTGAACCCTTGGCTCTGTGACACGGAACACAAGTTTCAGCAGTCCCTGTCACTTCCCACAGGCGAAACAGACAGAGCATTCTTTTGTCCGGCTTCTGGTGAAATGCCATTATCGTTATTTTTAGGAGGAAGATGGAGAATTGGGGTGGGTCCACAAAAAGAGGATGGATTCAGAAGACTTCCAGGAACCTTAAAAGGCTTGGAAACTAATTGTGCCCGTTCTTTTTGATGTCTAATTCTACTCCAAAAGTTCCTCTCAGCACAATATATTAATACTCATCGGCCAAGAGAAGGTTAGGTTTTGGCTCACAAACAGTCAAGGAGAGAATCTCCTTAATTCATTGAGAAGGCAGAAGATGGCGTTCAAGAGTATTCACAGGTAACTAAGATTGCCAGAGGGAGAATCGAGTGAGCTGTCAGCGGTGAAATACACAGGAAGGTAGAGAGAGCTACACTGAGACAACAAAGGCAGCTAAGGGAACAAAGCCTGGGTCCCTCAGGTCTGTGGCCACCGGCTCCAGCCAGGACAGCCTGGTAGCTGAAGAGCACGTCCTTGCCTGTTAGATGCCTGTGTTTCAAGTGATGCTAACTTGCTAATGCAGATGTCTCCGCAAACCCTGCCCCTGGCTCACCACCCGGTGAGCAATCACTCACTTTCCCCAGGACACCTCCAGGGAGGTGCTCTTCCAGCACCTCACACTTAAGCGGCTAATGCAGGTTCTTCCCTCAGACGCAGCACGGTTCCTGGGATGACGTCAGCGCTGCTCTCTGAAAGCACCAGGCAAGGAGGCGAAACAAAGAAAATCCTAAAGAGCAGGCGAGAGAACGGTGGAACTGGCAGAGAGAGGCACTGGCACGGATGGAGAGGGCAGCAATAAAAATGTTTAAATGCTGGGGGACACTTAGAGGCAAAGGTACAGCAGGTGACAAAAAAGATGAGGCTGAAGTTCAGGAGAGACCCAGGCAGCGATGCCCAAACGACAGGCTGAGGAATCACCTCACAGCTGCCGATGCCCTTGACAGCGATGTCTGAGGCTGGCGTGAGTGCTCCGGGCTCAGAGATTCCTAGAACCCAGCTACAATGGCCTTATCAGACTGAAACAGGAACACCAAGATATTCCAAGGGAGGTGACAATAGGGTCCAAAGGTCGCGCCTTTATGGCTCACAACTGTGTGCTGAGTGTGGCCCGAATCCCAGCTCCAAATGGTCACCCCATGTCTACAGCCAATCAGCTGACCAGGGTGGCAACCCCTGGCTCTGCTCAACAATGACAACCATCATTTACTGAGCACTTACTATGTGCCAGACCGATGCTAAGTGCTTTCCTCAGATGGTTCCATTTAACTGTTAGAATCACCCTAATGAGTATTTCCTATTATTTTACAGATGAGGAAATCAGAGCTTAGAAAAGTAACTAGCAAAATCATACTGCTGGCTCTGTAACAGATGTTGATTGGATGTTGTCTGGGTGGACAGAGGCAAGGATGACCGGAACGAGACAAGCAAACGAAAGGCCGGCTGACAGACCACTCGGGTAGCACTTTTCCTGGGATTAAGCTTAGACCTTGTAGGCCTATCAGCCAGAAGCAGTGTGTAAAATAAGAGCTGCTGACTGGGCACGGTGGCTCACGCCTGTAATCCCAGCACTTTGGGAGGCTGAGGCGGGCGGATCACCTGAGGTCAGCAGTTCAAAACCAGCCTGGCCAACATGGTGAAACCCCATCTCTACTAAAAATACAAAAATTAGCAGGGCATGGTGGCACATGCCTGTAATCCCAGTTACTCAGGAGGCGGAGGCAGGAGAATCGCTTGAACACGAGAGGCAGAGGTTGCAATGAGCTGAGATCCAGTCACTGCACTCCAGCCTGGGCAACACAGCAAGACTCCCTCTCAAAAAAAAAAAAAAAAAAAGAGTAGCTGCCCAAGAACACAACAACAGCAACAAACACTGATGACACCCCAGTTTTGCAGAAGGGGAAGGAAAAATAAGAATGTCAACTCTCCATTCAACAGAGAAACAGTGCCATTGCTGTCTTTAAATTTTCAAACTCATCAAGAAAAGCTCCAGAGAGGCCAGTGCCAGCAATGCCAGCTGTCTCCCAAGTCTGAAGGGTTTCCCTCTGGGTATTAGAACTTGAGGTGTTCAGCTAGAGGAGAAACAGGACGCACAGGAAATCACACACAGAGCAGGAGGTGCCTCTCAAATGCCTTTCCCACGTGTCCAACTCTGCTTTGTTTAAAGCACGATCAGACCCGCCATCTGCACTTTTACTTGCTGCCTGACGAAAACCAGGTGCCAAAGGCCTCCCAGCACTCATGGGGCCCTTTGCCCTTAGGAAAACACCATGATTCAGCCAGGCGAGTTTGATACAACACTGTAACAAAGCGTGTGCAAAGTGCCTACCTAGCTCCGGACTGCTGAGCCTTGCAGAAAAGGCACATTTTGACTCTTCTGAAAGTGGGAAAGATTTGAAAGATGGGATTTGCACCTTATTCCTATACAGGTCTGGAGATCTGGAACTTCTCCTGAAGCTCCATGTTTAGCCAGATAATTGAGACACTCCACCTGGTCACCACTGGACGCCAGCCACCCAAACAGTCCCCTCCACAAGGCACCTGGCATTCTAGTGCCTCTGGAGAGAGCAGCCATCTCGCTAGCACAGCTCATGAACAAGGATCCCCTTCCCTGGACAGCAAAGATGTAAACCTGCCCCTAGAAACACTGAGAGTCCTAGAGGTAGAATGAGTCAGCCAGCAAGCTCCAGCCCATTCACTGCAGACCCCTGAGCAAATCAAGTCAGGAGAAGGTGGACAACTGTACCCTGAAGACCACATACCACCCAGACCCAACACAAATAGCTGTCAGCATTGCCACCTGTTACAAAGCTTCAGATCTTGCTTCTACCAGGATTTCCCAGCTGAGCAGGAACCATCAAAATCTGGTCCTGGAAGGACAGCCCTCCCCGTCTTGGCAGCCACACCATTTGGCCCTGGCCCAAGGCTGCTGTGGCATGGGAGGAATCAATGGAGGAATACATGGCTCTTCCCTGGTTCCTTCCTCTCCCACTTCATTGGATAACACTAGTCACATGGCCCTAATTGAACTGTGAGGGAGGCTGGAAAATTTGTAGTATGTGCATGTCTAGTGAGTTGCCTCCACCACATCCTCTTAAGCCTTGGCCTCTCATTCCCAAAGTCTAGCCTTATTTTCAAATGAATTCAACGCCTTGTTACTTAGATCTTTCCTCATTACCTCAAAGCCACAGTGGCAAAAAGCAAACAGCATCTTCCTAAAATATTCCTCTTCCATCATCCTCTCCTAGATATCCCTCTTATCCTTCTTCGCCAATTAATTTATTCACTTAAAATCTTCCTTTGACAGCTTCACTCCCTCTCCGCACTGCTATCAACTCAAATGTGAATTATTCCAGTAGCCTGAACTCGTCACTGGCCTTTTACTTTCTTTCCCTTCCAATGAACCTGGTACCCAGCTACTTAATCCTTATCCTTCTTCCCAAGGCCCAATTTCATTCCTTTCTCCCCTGTTCATGAGCCTGCAATACTTTTCCTGCTGCATCCGTCACGAGTCACCATATACACTCGCAATTTGAGGTGCTCTAGAATCTGCCCGTGGAATTAGTCAGGACATAATCTCCCTGTTTTTTGGCAGTGCCACATCCATTCCTGTCTTCACAGGTTTGCTCATGCCGCCATTCCTTTCCCCAGAACGCCCTTCTGCTCCTCCCACACAAATCCTAATCCTACCTCAGGATCCACTTAAAATACAACCTCCTCACTCAACTCTTTCCTACCAACATGCTTTCCTCTCTCCTTTCTGCGTTACCAGAAGGCTAAGCTCTGTCGCTGAGTAATGTGCTTTTTGATGATAATCTGAATGGTACAAGAAATCCTATTTCATGCTCCTTTGAGGGAGTGTCTAATATAGGTTGCCTTCAACTATAAGTAGTAGAAAATTCCAACGCAACTGGCTTAAACAGTGACGACAAAATGTACGGAGGTTGGACTGTTCAGTCTTCAGGGGCTTGGCCCCTCAGGGATCCTGGTTTTTCCCGTCTCTTCCCCTCTGCTGCCCTCAACAAACCTGCTTTCCTCATTGCAACAAGACAGCTGCTTCACGTCCAAGAACCTAGTGAAAGAAGCTGTCCCTTCTGCATTTCCTTTTACAATGAAAAACATCTTTCCCAGAATCTCCCAGCAGATTTCTCATACCTCAGTGGCCAAAACCATGTCACATGCCCATGTCTAAACTACAGGCCTCTAGGAGGAGTTCTGCTCAATCAGCATGTACCCTAGAGCTGGAGGCAGGGTCACCTTTCCTTGAGTGGCATGTGGGAGAAGTGTGGCATCCAACCCAACTGGGTCCTGCCAGCAGGAAGAGAAAAGAAGAGCCACTGTAGGTAACCAATCCCGTCTACCACAGGCAAGGACTAATACCACATATCTGTGTTTCCCCTCACTTGCCACCCCCATCCTGTGCTGGCAGATAAGGATGCTCAACAAATAGCTGTGGAACTACAAATTATCCTGTGGGTGTGAGAAAAGAGTGTGCATTATAATAGGGTGGTACAATTGGACATGTGTGCATAGAAAATGGAAAAAGAGCCATGAAATCCAAACAGATGCAAAAACGTTCTTAACAGAGAAGGTTTGGGAAGCTCTGATCTAAGCCCTAGCCTGGGCCCAACTCCCAGTTCCACAGATAGGGAGCAGGCCCCAGGCCAGAGTGCTGGGTTTCTCCCAGCAGGATCCAGCTGGGGCCTTCTCCTCAGTTCAACCCTTGTCTCTGGGGACCAGTGGTCTACAGTCCATCCCACAACCCTTCACACAGAAGTTCCAGGCACAAAAAGGAAGCTCACAATAAGGAACGCCCATGCCTAGCCATAACTGAACACATCACAGGCTCACACAAATCTGTGGAATGAGTGCATGATCTCATGAGCTCTGGTCTGGAAAAGCAAGTCTCCCTACACTCGGGCTTAAAGGGAAGGCTTCTTCGGCTATGCCAATAGCTCTTTCCTCTCTCTTTCTTCTTCAGACCAAACAGCTCCTATTCCTGCCTTCCATCTCAGCTTTCCAGCATACTCTTCCCAGGTTCTTTGGGCTACTGACAAGCACTCCAGACCCAAATACACGTGCTCCCACCTGAGGTTGGGAAATGTACCAAGAACTGCATAAAAAATATACCGGACAAAAGGCACTGCAGTCTCACAGATATGCAGCCCCACAGTCTATATCACAGATCACCAGTTTTAGCTGTTTGAAGTTTTAGAATTCCTTTTCAAATACCATAGCTAGCATTTATTCGGCTGGAGAAAACTGTGTTAAATGCACCCTACCGTAGGATCATTGATTACAACATGCATCCAACATTCAATACATATTGACTGGGCAACTATTAGGTTGAACTACGTGACATTATTGACATTCGACTGTTTCTGACCTATCAAAATGGCAATAAAGCTCAACTTAACATTTACTCGATGCCAGACAGTAGGCTAAGGAAGGATTTGGGACACCACGACAAACAACAAAGCAGTAACCCCTGTCCTAATGGAACTTAGAATTTAGTTTATTAAACCATTACTCACAAAAGTACAATCTAACTTCAGGATTGTAATTAATTATAAATGCATTTTATTTGTTTACTGCCTGACTTCTTTGCTAGCCTATAAACTACACAAAGATGAGGGTTGTCTCCTCCGTTTCACACACTGGCCAAGCATATAGCAGAATACATCCTATATTTGTTAAATGTATTGATTAGTGTTACAACAGACAATTGCATGTGCTATGGAAGCCTTTGGCAGAGAGATCTAATCTAATCTTGGAAGGCAAGGATCCTGGACGTCACTAACTTGGAATTTCTGATACTGATGATAAGGTTGAGTTAGGTCTTCACGAAACAGGTCTCTATACAGCGTATAAACAACTACCAGCATGCACAGGGGTTTCATAGGGACTATTTAAAATACTTAAGAGAACAAATGGTTTTCAAGCTCAGTCTAGTATTTCAGAAATTCCATTCACATGAACAATTGGTACGCTAATTGCAAATCATTCTTATTTCTCTCCTAAAGCAGGATCCCCTAAGGATCTTTATTAGGCATTCTGTTAGCCTAGTTTGAGTTACAGTATTTACTTAAAAGTAGTAACAGTGAAGTTCTTGAAAAATATTTGGCAATTCAGACATTTTACTAATTCAAACTAATCTTCCTCATTAGTCTACACTGTTAGAGATTTAACCATCATATTAAGAGAAAGTATCAAAGGCTTCACTTAGAGTAATAGTCACTAAATTCTTTTGCAAGACACCTTGGTAGCAGGAACCTGAGCTAACATCAGGAGGTAGGGAGAAATAGAAAATAAAGGAATGACAATTTGAAGAGCAACTGCAATCCAATTTAGTCCAACAGATGACACATATATGAAGTCACATTCAAATTATAAGCAGAGCACAACAAAATTTTTGATCCTTATCTTTTGATTAACCTGGTATCATTCAAGGAAAAATGTCAGTGAATACCACTGACCAGCAGTCCTCTCTTATCTATTTTGCAGTATCTCCCTGAGAACCAGCCCTGGACACAAACTGCATAAATATCAATGAGCCTAGACAGTGTCTTCATGTGTGTTTGGCCTGCCATTGGTCTCTGTACCCGTATGGAGATTTAGTAACACACTGGTCACATTCATGGGGCATCTTGAACTCTCTTGACATGGTAAATGAACAGCAGGCCCTGTCCCCATGCCAAAAGCAAACAAAAACCTGTCACCAGCAAGGAAGACACCCGGTCTCTCCAAAGGATGCCAAAGTTCCCATCCAGCCTCCTTTGCAGAGCCTCACAAATCTCTCGGATGCAGGCAGGATGATCACGGGCTAGGGAAGATTATGCTCTGAATGTCTTAAGAGATTAGTTTCTTAAAATCCTCCACATGACTTCAGTCATCCCCGTTACAGATCACAGAGTAAAAAGCCTACTTGATTAAAGCTGAATGCCTATACATTTGCAAAAGGGAAAATATGCAGAAGAAAACACGAGTCAGATTACTGATGGGCATAGCACCAGCTCTAGGACATCAGGGGTGTTGAATAAATGATGACAAGGAGGCACATATAGTTCTGATATATTCACCATAAATACCACAGTCCTCGAGGCTCTCAGTTATTTACTTTCCCCCAAATCAGAGACGGAATCTGGCCTTATCTTCAAATGAGGCCCAGCTCTCCCCAGATTCCAAATATGGGAAATTACAGCTCCTCTGTGGTAGGGGGAAGAGTGGGAAGGCGAATGTTTGTATTGCATAACGTTTTAATTAAAACACAGATGACGTGCCCCAGAGTCTCTTTATCGGCTCCTGTTAGGGGCGTTTTCCAGTACTCCTTCCACCCTCTGTCACCATGGTCTTTTTTTCCCTCCAGGACAATTCACCTTTAAAATAAGAGGATTGGGCCGGGCGCGGTGGCTCAAGCCTGTAATCCCAGCACTTTGGGAGGCCGAGACGGGCGGATCACGAGGTCAGGAGATCGAGACCATCCTGGCTAACACGGTGAAACCCCGTCTCTACTAAAATACAAAAAAAAAAAAAAAATTAGGCGGGCGAGGTGGCGGGCGCCTGTACTCCCAGCTAATCGGGAGGCTGAGGCAGGAGAATGGCGTGAACCCGGGGGGCGGGGCTTGCAGTGATCTGAGATCCGGCCACTGCACTCCAGCCTGGGCAACAGAGCCAGACTCCGTCTCAAAAAAAAAAAAATAAAATAAAATAAGAGGATTGGGCATGAAATCTACAAAGATTCTTCCAAAATGAACTCAGGCCTAGAGGCATATTAGTTCTCTATCTTGTTGCTCCCTTCTAGAAGTACACAGTTCAGAGGGACGCCTAGCCAGAGAGGTGCCGAAACGCAGAGCTGGAGCCAATCACCTGCTCCGACATTTCGCGCTGGGCAGGGTGCTCAGAATGTGCTCTTGCTTCTTTGTAATGAAATATCAGAAGACAAATTACAACGTTGTTCAGCAAGCTATTTTTTTGTACTGAAACATCAGAAGGCATTATGAAACCGTTCAGCAAATCATCTCTAAACAATGTCATAAAGGGTTACCTAGCTTGGGGTAAGCCCGGAATGAATCTATCTGCACCATCATTCCTCACCCTAACAAACGTGTCCATCTGTGAAGCAGAATTCCCAACACATCACCATCTCCAAACCAACACCAAACCACGGCCAAACAAACCTGAAGAGGAAAACCAGAAAGGTCTCGGAGAAGTGCTGCTTGTAGGGAGAAGAATGGCCCTGCACAGAGGCTCCCGAGGGCAGCAGGCGCCTGCTTTGGAGCCCTGGTGATTTCCACCAGGCAGAATTTACAACCATCTGGGACCTGCAGTCTCAGAGGGCTCACAGGGAAGGGGGAAGCTCTTGGCTACCCAGGAGGTCACCAGTGACTCTCAGAAAAGTACAGATCAATGCCTGTTTAGGGTTAACCCCAGGTTGGGAGAGGGCATCTGGCAAGGAACAGACTTGGAAGAGCCTGCCCCTCATTGAGCTGCTACAGCAGCATCTGGGAATTTGTAAGAGCCACAGTGATGAAGCCCTGGGCTATGTCCCCATATCCTCCCTTGCCAGGGCGCCCTCAGGGAGGCCACACTGCAGGAGGCAGAGTATGAGGTGGGGAAGATGGATCGGCCTTATCCTCACCACCCCCCATACGAGGCTCCTCTGAAGAAAGCACGGTATGGATGGTGTCTCCTCTCTGGTGGGAAGTATGTGATTTCTCTATTTCTACTTCTCTTTTGTTCGGGCTTCCTAGAAATTCAGAGCTAGGTGTGAAATTCCCAATTCCCACAGACAGGCAACATCCCCAGCAGTAATAAAGACATTTCACACACCCAGGACTTGGGATATTTGTGTATTTTCAAGAAAAAAAGTTTGCCCTTTGGCCTCCTCAAAGCCCCCCCCCCCACCTTTTCCTCGCTCTCCCCTCATCACTGCTATTCATGATCTTACTCCTACAGATACCCCCCTTCATGGTGGCACAGGGCATTGGTAACTCATGGCTGTAAAGAAGAGCTGAGAACAAAACAGGAAGAAAAGAGGTTAAGCAGTGGCAAGAAAAAAGATGTACCTTAGGAATAAAAAAGAGTTCCCCAAAGTCACAGTGTATTTAATTAATCCTTCTATTTATTAAAGATTAAAAATACATATCAGGTGACTACTTAAAATGTTACTCATGATTTTAACTTTGAATTCTGTGGCACTGGAGATAACAGAACAATGAGTGCTTGTAGCAGACACTCGGTTATTTGTTGAACGAGCTTCTCGGGAAAGCCTTCTTAGGAAAGTATTAGAAGTAGATTCTACTAGAACAGGGGCTACCCCCAGAGGTCTCAGGACAAGGGGTAGAAAGTCAAACACTGATGTCTAAGAAGGGATGATTATATGACACATGAATCCCACAGCCATCTCTCCAAAAGAGCAACTATTTTAAAAATCAGGTCTAAAGGTGAGCCATCCAAGAAACTGCTCCTGCTCCCACAGGTTTTAAAGAAAGTCATTCCCGTGAACATGAGAAGTAACCCAACACTTTGAAATGATAATCGTTTTACAGCAATAACTGTTGCTGCAGGGCCTGAGAAAAAAATTATCTTCCTTTGGGTTAAAGTCTTAAATGCTGAGCCCGCAGCCAGCAACCTTAAAGGCTACTCGGGTCCAGTTCATTCTATCTGGAGGAGCCACTTGGGAATTGAAAACACAGGAAAACATTTTTTCTGGTCCATGAACAAACAAGAACGCTTAAATGAATTAGACACAAACTAAGTATTTATGGTTGTCATCCTAACAGGTTTCAAATAGGCTTCATTTTAATTTAACATAATTTTAAAATTATAGGAAAATAGTCAAAATATGAATGTGCTTAATTTGCTGAATTTATGTGTTTTCGAAGAAAATATGCAGAATAAACAAGTCAATTATTCTCACTAAATACATTAAAATTTAAAGGTAATATTTTTATTATGACTTGCTCTCCTGATATAGCAAAGTTATTGTTATATAGTTATTGAAGGAGGCTCACTACTTCCCAATGATTTCACAAATTACAGCTTCAACCAGCTATAAAATAACCAAATCAGTTCTGATATAGCCATAAAATTAAGCCTGAAAAAATAGTGAAGTAAATCATTCCTTTAAAATCAAGTTGTTGAACAATATGTTCTGCATGATTCCACTTATGTCAGAAAAAATATATTTTTGTGAGTATATACATAGAAAAGGGTCTGGAAGAATATATACCAAACTATAAAGAATCTATATCAAAGTCAATAAGGCACATGGACAAGGAGGGGAACGTTCACATTTTACTTTCTACATTCTTAGAATTATAGTCACTGTTACCTCCATCAAAAAATTAAAATTCAAAAATTAGGCCAGGCGCAGTGGCTCACGCCTGTAATCCCAGCACTTTGGGAGACTGGGGCAGCAGATCACCTGAGGTCAGGAGTTCGAGAGCAGCCTGACTGGCCAACATAGTGAAACTCCATCTCTACTAAAAATACAAAAATTAGCCGGGCATGGTGGAGGGTGCCTGTAATCCCAGCTACTCGGGAGGCTAAGGCAGGAGAATCACTTAAACCCGGGAGGTGGAGGTTGCAGTGAGCCAAGATTGTGCCAGTGCACTCCAGCCTGGGTAACAGAGCGAGACTCCATCCCAAAAAAAAAAAAAAAAAAAAAAAAAAAAAAATTAAAGCAAACAAATATAAGCTACCTCCTGAAGTAGAAACCAGTATCTCTTCACCTTACATTTACATAATACTTTACCCTAATGCATTTTATCTGCTGTTCTAAATCATGACTTACTTCAAATGAAATCTTAAGTGAAAATCAAGATTTTCTTTTGGGGGTGTTATATAAAAAAGACTGTAAAATTTCATTCTCTGAAAGTCTTTTTAAAAAGGAATAGATCATACCTGGCTGGGATAGGGTAGGTGTGATCTGACCCACAGCAAATGATGGCTGCTCAACTCTGCATCTCCTTCCCCTCTCCCTGCTGAAAAGTGCTACTTGGCAAGGTCAGTCAAGGTCACCAATGCAAACAAGTAGTGGACAAACACCATCCAGGTTATCCAAGGTTCCTGAGGCCCAAAGCAGCACATGGGGTTGGGAAACTGATCACCTTAGAGATTTCAAAATCACCTAAAAATAACCCCACTTTCCCTAACCACAGGGCTTAGGGACCTAATGGGTCAAACACATATGTGCTTTGGTCATCCACAACCCAGACCACCAGACTAATTTTGCTTTAGAACTGGACTATATCAAGTGTGAATGATCATACTGGTTATCATGTGGGAAAAAAGGTTTAATTACTCCCTAATTGTCTGGGAAACAAAAGATTTCAAAATACGGAGCTCCCAGGGGAAGGAGAGTTAATAAAATGGGTCCTTGAGAAGTGAAGTGGGAAGCCTGCCTCATGCCATGGCACCCGCGATGACACAGGTGTACCCAGTGCTCTGCTGAGAGCAAAGACAATGTTCTCAGAGTTGCTATCAAAAAGAGGCAGCAGACTGCATTCTGAAGCATCAGACAATGGGTCACATGCAAAAACAGAATTAAATACACAAAAATAGCACCAACTTAAGGCAAGCCTGGGTAAGCTGCACCACATCAAAGAAAGAACACACAACTGGTACCAGATTTTTTCTGTTTTAATAAAGAGAAGGCCTGGACACCTGAAAGTTGACGGGAAGCAGGCATCACTAATTTCTCTGAGTTCACAGTTTTGTTAGAGTGTTTTTGCTCTGATTATGGGGTTTTTTTTGAGATGGAGGTTTTTTTTTTTTAATTTTTTTGCTTTTGTTGCCCTGGCTGGAGTGCAATGGTGCAATCTCGGCTCACTGCAAACTCCACCTCCCAGGTTCAAGAGATTCTCCTGCCTCAGCCTCCCAAGTAGCTAGGATTACATGCACCCACTACCATGCCTGGCTAATTTTTTGTGTTTTTAGTAGAGATGGGGTTTCACCATGTTGGTCAGGCTGGTCTTGAACTCTTGACCTTAGGCGATCCACCCATCTTGGCCTCCCAAAGTGCTGGAATTACAGGCGTGAGCCACCGTGCCTGGCCTGATTATGTTTTGATGGATATACAGAAGCTCTTGCTTTAGTACAGAAACAGGCCCCGCTTCACTTCGACCTGTGGGCCCCCCACCTTCAGAAATGTCCAGTGCCATCCCTGGCTCCTCCTCTCAGTGGTCTTCCAGGATATCCACTCACAGCTTTCTGACTTGTCGCCCACCTGTCTCTAGCCCAAATACCCAGTCCTCATGGCAACTGACTGCACCAATTTTTTTTTTTTTTTTTTTTGAGACAGAGTCTCGCTGTGTCGCCCAGGCTGGAGTGCAGTGGCGCGGACTCGGCTCACTGCAAGCTCCACCTCCCGGATTCACACCATTCTCCTGCCTCAGCCTCCCCAGAAGCTGGGACTACAGGCACCCGCCACCACGCCCGGCTAATTTTTGTATTTTTAGTAGAGACGGGGTTTCACCATCGTCTCAATCTCCTGACCTCGTGATCCACCCGCCTCAGCCTCCCAAAGTGCTGGGATTACAGATGTTAGCCACCGCGCCCGGCCGACTGCACCAATTTTTACAAACCTACACCCTTAGGGTTCCCATCCCAGGACATTCAGGCTTCTCCACCCCTTTACAAATGCCCAGAATATCCTCTACCCCACAATTCCAACAGGACGTCACTCTCCTATTACGTAAGAAAAATGCCTAAAATTCCAGCCCTTCCAAAAGGCCTTTCCAGATTGACCACTCAGGAGTTACTCTGGCCTCCCCTTCACTCCTCCTGCTAAATTGAAAACAAGAACAGACTTGCCTGGCCTCTCTCCCCGGGTAGACACCTAGCCTCAGTGAACACATCCTGTCAGTGTCTTCCTGTCCATTTGCAAATTGATTGTTTGTTTCATTGCCAGCCTTGGATGACCTCTCATAGAGGGCAGGGACGGGTGGTGTTTGGCAAAGCCTTGGTTGTCTGGAAAATGGGAAATGGGGTCTTCTGGTGAATTTAATTACAGGGTTAGGTGGAAACTTTGCTTCAACTCTCGTTATTATAAAGCCTATTATAAAGCTTTTTAAAGTACATCTGACCACTTTCCAGCCAGGGTAGAGTTAATATGACTTAATCTTTGATTTAGGATCTTGCAGTGCCCCAGGCTCACCGTTCTCTTCTGCTACTATAATTACAGTTGCGGAAGACATAGAGACTGAGCTGATGACTGCTTGGAAGCTAATTTCGAGAAAAAACCCTTGCTACCACATCTTGTGATTTTTGCCCTTCTGAAGGTGGAGTTCAAAAATAAAAACAAAATCCCACTTAACTGAGGGTTCCAGTTAAGGGAGGTCTGCTGCCATGGTCTTTGTTAAGTGCCTGCCACCGTGGCCCACAATTAGTCAGTTAATAAAGGGTTCTTGATGAGAGAATTTGGTAACATGTGATTTTCCACAAATACAAGCTTGATTTTGATGCAACCACTCATTTCTTTGAAAATCAGGGGGCATTCACACACAGGTGTTCTAAATTTCCTTAAAGTAAAAACCAACCCTTTACAAGGAATAGCTGTGTTCACTTCGAGCCGTAAAGAAGCAGGTGTCCACTCATGGCAAATGAGGAACTCCTTTTTTATTTATTTATTTATTTATTTTTTTTGAGATGGGGTCTCGCTCTTTATTGTATGTGTGAGATGGGGGCCACCCAGGCTAGAGTGCAGTAGTGCAATCACAGTTCACTGCAGCCTCGACCTTCTGGGCTCAACCAATTCTTCCCACCTCATCTTCCAAAGCAGCTGAGACTACAGGTGTGTACCACCATGCCCGGCTAATGTTTTTGATTTTTAGTAAGATGAGGTCTTGTTATATTGCCCAGGCTGGTCTTAAACTCCTGAGATCAAGTGATCCTCCTGCCTCAGCCTCCCAAAGTGCTAGGATTATCAGCATGAGCCACCATGCCTGGTCAGAAGCTAAAAATATTAATCAAGGAGTCATAACTAAGGATGCACTGCACACCCGAAGCCAGGGACCACAAGAGGTCAGCAACCGGGACAGCTTCCTCCATTTCCCAGGCCTGGGCTAAGCAGCAGTGGCCTGGGCTCTGGGACTTACTTTAAGCCTAAATCCCAAACTCATTATAATTTAAGCCAATTTTCTGTGTCCAGCATCACCCCACCTAAACTGGTCCTTAAAACCACTGACAGTCATTTCTCCAGTCTGTAAAAGGCCCGCTGAGGCCTTTGCATTGTCTGGACTTCATTGGGAGTAGAATGCCCTCCCCATCCAAATCCTGACCATTTCTGAACACTCAGCCCATGTCCTCTTCGTCTTCCCCAACAACAGCCACCTACACTGAACTTCACTTTGAACTCTGTAGGAGACTGTAGATAGAGATGGGGGTCTCACTATGTTGCCTAGGCTGGTCTTGAACTCTTCAGCTCAAGTGATCTCCCTGCTTCTGCCTCACAAAGTGCTAGGATTACAGGAGTGAGCCACTACACCTGGCCTATGTAAGCTTTTTTTTTTTTTTTTTTTTTTTTTTTTTTTTGAGACAGAGTCTTGCTCTGTGGCCCAGGCTGCAATGCAGTGGCACAATCTCAGCTCATGGCAACCTCCAGATTCTAGGGATTCTCCTGCCTCAGCCTTCCGAGTAGCTGGGATTACAGGCGGGCGCCACCATGCCCAGCTAATTAGCCAGGTTGGTCTCAAACTCCTGACCTCAGGTGATCCGCCCACCTTGGCCTCCCAAAGTGCTGGGATTACAGGCATGAGCCACCACACCCAGCCACGTATGCATTTTAAAATGTTATGCTCAGAAGGGGTCTATAGGCTTCACCAGACTGCCAAAAGGATCCATGACACAAAAAACGTTAAGCTCTACAATCAGACAAATATGAATTCAAATTCAGATTCTGCCAAATTCCAGCTCTTTTCCTTTGAACATAATTGTGTTCAAGGGAAAAGTGTCTTGAATTTCCTTATCTTGATCAAGGAAGCCAACACAGAAACAACACCTACCTTGTGAAACCATTCACTCATCAAAAAATTAACCAGGCCAGGCGTGGTGGCTCATGCCTGTAATCCCAGCATTTTGGGAGGCCAAGGCAGGCAGATCACAAGGTTAGGAGTTCGAGACCAGTCTGGCCAACATAGTGAAGCCCTATCTCTACTAAAAATACAAAAAAATTAGCCGGGTGTCATGGTGTGTGCCTGTAATCCCAGCTACTCGGGAGGCTGAGGCGGGAGAATCACATGAACTCAGAAGGCGGAGGTTACAGTGAGCCGAGATCGTGCCACTGCACTCCAGCCTGGGCAACAGTGTGAGACTCCATCTCAAAAAAATAAAAAAGAAAATAACTGAACACCTGCTTACTTTGCAAGGCACAAGGCTGAGTTCCGGGGCTACAGTAATGAACATGACAGAGATGGTCTTTAAGAACTTTATACAGAAGGTCATGCTATGTAAAGTGTTTAGCACAGTGGCACATAAGCACTCTATAAACATTTTAATACTCACTGATAAAACCACCACATGTAGTGTTTAATTATATGCTGATTTAGATTGCTTTCTACGAAACAAATGTTGATTCATCAAACTCATGCCTTCTTAACAAGCCTTCTTGGAGGCCAGAGGCTCGGCTTCAGACTCAAAGGGAATAGCTTATTAGATGAAAGAACACAGGATTTGGAACCAAATGGTCCTGGCTTCAAAACCCTACTCTGCCACTTTTTAGCTTTGTGACTGTGGCAGAGACGGGCAGCTGTCCCCCAAAATCTGTTCTCTCCTTTCCCTACAGTCATAGAATCCCAAGTTTTTCTCAGGACACATGGATCCTCAGGATAAGCATATTTTCCAGCCTTCTTTGCAGCTAAGTATGGTCACATGACTAGGTTCTAGCCAATGAGAATGTCAGTGGAAGTACTGTATATAACTTCCAGGAAGTATCTTTACATTGAGAGGTCCTACCCTTCACTAGCCTTTTCTTCCTTCCTGATGGCTGGGGCTAGAAGTCATCCTGGACCACGAAATCATCTTGGGAATAGAGAGCATGCACATGGAGAAAGACAGCAGGAGCTTGGAGCCCTACCACTGTCAGCAATCTATCTTAGGCAAGTTCCTTTTTTTTATTTTATTTTATTTTTTTTTTGAGACAGAGTTTTGCTCTCGTTGCCCAGGCTGGAGTGCAATGGCGTGATCTCGGCTCACCTCCACATTCTGGGTTCAAGCGATTCTCCTGCCTCAGCCTCCCAAGTAGCTGGGATTGCAGGCATGTGCCACCACCATGCCCCGCCAATTTTTGTATTTTTAGTAAAGACGGGGTTTCACCATGTTGGCCAGGCTGGTCTCAAACTCCTGACCTCAAGTGATCCAACAGCCTCCCAAAGTGCTGGGGTTACAGGCATGAGCCACCGTGCCCAGCTTAGGCAAGTTACTTAACCTCCCTAAGCTTCAATCTCCCCATCTATAAAAATGTGATAATGCAGCCGGGTGTGGTGGCTCACGCCTATAATCCCAGCACTTTGGAGGCCGAGGCAGGTGGATCACGAGGTCAAGGAGATCAAGACCATCCCGGCTAACACGGTGAAACCCCATCTCTACTAAAAATACACAAAAAATTAACTAGGTGTGGTGGCAGGCACCTGCAGTCCCAGCTACTTGGGAGGCTGAGGCAGGAGAATGGCATGAACCCGGGAGACGGAGCTTGCAGTGAGCCGAGATCGCGCCACTGCACTCCAGCCTGGGCGACAAGGCGAGACTCCGTCTCAAAAAAAAAAAAAGTGATAATGCAAGGTATCTATCTTGCAGGGTTGTTTTGAAGACTGAAAGATGATATAGGGCTTGGGTCACAGTAAGAACTAGAGTTAGGGGAGCTGGTATTACTGCCATTATGGAAGTACCAGCAGTCTTGCTGCCATGAAAACTGTAGAAGATGGCAACATCTTAACACAGCCCTGGGTACTTGGAGGTAGCTCAGTGATTCTCACAGTTGAAAGGCATCCTAGTAGGCGAAGTCCTCCTGACAAGAATTTCCTTCTCCCGCACCCTTGTCAAATGGCCCCCAGGAAAGGGAAGTGTACTACCTCTGGGACAACTATTAGGACAGTGATATTTGTTCATCCATAAATCACAATCCTCATCTCCTTCTTTCAGAACTCTTCTCCTGATTGCTCCAAACCATCTCACTTTTCTTTGCCTCCTCTTTCTCTTCTGCCTTTGATCACTCCAGCCCTGTCTCTGAGGTCACACCCATCAGTACTTCAAAGTTTCTTTCAATCCCTTTCAGAACCACCCTCTGGCTTCTCCCTTAAGAAACCTTTTCTAACTAACTGGGAAGTAAGACATGGCTTCCTCGGCCTTACCGTATTCAAAGAAGAGACTTCCCAAACTCTACAAATCAACTTCTCTCCCTCTGGAGCAGAACACAAATGATCATTTGCCATCTACAGGTTCTCAGATGTCCCAATCTCCTACATTTTTCATTGCTAACACTTTTAAAGCTATTTAATCTTGTTTGCAACATCAGCACTGGTCTGGGAGGTATAACTCTTCATGGCTACACAAAATCAAAATGTGCTGTATGTGTCTAAAGCTTATATTCATCTTTCCTGAGAATTTTTCTTCCTGTTCTTGCAGACACAAATCCTATGCTCTCTTTCCCACATTGCTGTCATCTTCCCATGTCATTGTCACTCATGCAGGCTGCTCCCAGACAGAGGCACATTTCCAGTTACCCTTCCCTTCCTACCCCTGCACCAGCCTGCATTCTCTCTCTAATCTTCTGCCCCTCTGGCTACATCTGTCCTCAAGTAGAGACGTTACTACCCTCATGACTCAACCGGGACCAGGCTTAAGTGGCTTTGTAATTGGAACCAAGGGTTGTGGTGGCAGGGCCACCCCTGCCCTGTGGCCACCCTGTGGTGGCCATGCACTGCCACCACAACCCTTGCTGGGTGAGGCACCTAGGGTTAGGACAGAAGAAAACAACACAGTGGTCAAGGGGGTAGGTACAAAGACAAACGGTAGGACAAAGACATAAGCAGGAATCAGTGTCCCAAGAGACAGAAAAAGAGGAATCTGATTCCAATCCCAGATACTGGCAAAGGACGGGTGCAGAAAAGCACAGGTCTATGATGTTGAGGGAAATGAGAGTGTCTCCGAGATTTACCCTGTGTACCCCCTCACATACTGTCCGGGGTTTTCTAACCAAAATTGCCATTTCTAGAGGCTGGCACCTGCATCAGTCTCACTTTCAGAGCACTTAGATTTATCCAACTTTTATAAACAAAATTTTATTCCAGGCATGTGACCTACATGGGCTTAAAACCTTAGAATTCTTTGCTGTTTTAAATTCACACTACACATTAATTCACATTACACAGCAAGAATGCTAACACATGAACCAGACCACAGCAGACTGCAAGCAGGAAATAAGACCCCAACATGGGTTTTGTTCCCTCCCGAAACGCCTTCTACCTCTCCCAGATTAGGAAAGTAGTAGCCAGGCCTCCTTCCTACCGTACTGACAGCCATCAGGTGAAGAGAAAGATGAGGTTCCACCAGGGGGGCTCCAAATCAGAGATCCATATGCATGCCTATAGTTCCAAACCTTCCCACGTTAGCCTGCATCTAGGCGTCTGCCACTGTGCCCCTTTAAAGCCACCTTGATGCTCATTTTCCTCCATGGCACCTGTTTACACATGAAGGTGAGGGTGGAGGAAAAATGACAGCATCTGCCAGGTGCCAGGGCCCCAGCTCCACTCCACAGAGTGGCCCAGAGAGTGAACAGCAGGGGACCAGCATGCAGCCTTACATTTCTTGAGCAGCCAGAAGAAACAAAAGGCACAAATGTCACATTGCCTTGTTTTCCCATTGATGGCTACTTCTCCTGCCCTGGGCCCCACCCTGCCACTCAGCCTTCTTTCCCGCCTTAGCCACACACCCCATCCCACATCCAAATCTCCCCAAGGGCTTTCCTTGTTTGTGTCCTGTTGAATCCACATGAATCACTAATTGCTGATTTAAACCCAGACACTAAGCGAATGACACATACAGTACAACAAATACAGATCCAATATGAAGAGACTGGCAAATGGAGGGCTCCCTGCCTCTTGACTCTGCCTGAGCATAGAGGTGACAGGGAGACACTGCCTGTATCCTAGCCCACAGCTGAACAGAAGACTAACTAAACTCACTGCCGGCAGCGTGTCAGCATGTGTTGGGTGGTAGGGCACTGGCGCTAATGAACTCACCCACTGGTTCTCTAAGTGAACCATGCATGGAATTACCTGAGAGAGCTCAAAGGCTGAGACCTGGGTCCCACCCCACCAAGGGAGTTTGGTTTCACTGGTCGGGGGTTGCTGCCTGAAATCAGAATTTTTAAAAGCTCCCCCAGTGATTCCAACATGCACACGAGAGTTTGAGAACCACTGATTGAACCACTGATTGAGAACCACTGATTGAACATCTATTACGAGTTTCAGACATTATTTAAGGCAGTCAAGGCATTTACGACACCTTATATCCTTGAATTGTTTATTGTTTCTGTTTTATTGATATTCAGATGTCAATCATGGTGAAGCTGGGATAGGAACTCAGGTCCCCTAATTCTAAAGTCCATTCTCTTCCCACACACCTGTTAACTACTTCCAGGGTATAGACAATGTATGGAAGCAATCTCCACTGCCAACAGATCACCGTAAGTTACGTGCAAGACACCTAGATTTGGAGATGTGAACCCTGTAGGCAACAATCATAATCCCTTCTGAATGCAGAGGACCGAGCCTTACAGAGAGGGCAGGGGGTGTGCTTAGGTATGAGGTCTGAGATGGGGAAAGAGAATGGCACCAAATCCCGGCGATGAAGTTTATCCTAGACCTGAGATGTGTTCTAAGATATCACGCTGAAGACAGTGCTCACTGGCATAAAAAGAACAGGCAATTTATGAGCAGAGGGGCCTCTTCACTGTGGTGGGGATCCTTAACAGAGGTGTCAAAGGTTCACCCAGGGCCATAGTTTCTTCTTCCCACTCCAAGCATTCTGATTTGTGGGAGCACAAAAGCCAATCCTAAAACCTCCTCTACCAGGCAGCTTCCTTTTCTTCAGGCTCTCTTTCTCCCAGAACTATGATCTAAGCTTCCTTGGTGAGGAGACACAGGACTAGTGTGCCCTCACATTTTTAGCCTACAGACCACTCAGGTAGGCAAAGCATCCCTTCAACCCCTATCCCATTTACTCCCATTTCCACCTCAAAAAAGGCACCATCATTATCACCCAAACCAACTTTCGAGACAGAGGGGAATTATGTTCCCACTCCCAGTTAGGAATCAACGCAGCCCAACAAAGAAGTGACAACACCAGAGCATCCATGTTTGTCATGCTACCAGACAGCAGCCCACCAGCCATATGAAGTCCCTAAACCACAGATGTGCAGATGCAGGACCTCACCCCAGGGCCCAAGACAGACACTTTAAGAACAGCAAATGTTCCTTCTTAAAGACAACAAATGATATTCCATCGCTGCTCCTGGATCAGAAACGGGCCTCTTCATACTCTACTCCAACCTGTGACACACACCGACCACCTCCTGGTGTCCCCCAAAGCCTAGTGTTGATGAAAAAGAACCACAAGAAATTACAAGAACCAAGAGCAGGTTAAACTTTCACATCGATTGTATTGATAAGCAGAGCCACTTACCCAGCACAGCCAGACAGCTCAGCACCAGGAAAAAGCGCTTCATGTCGGCAGCCTCCAGGAGACACAACACAAGGCGCTTCCTCTTCTCCCAGCTCCTAATCTCTCATTTCTGGCAATCCACTTATAGCTCCAGAGAACAGTTTTGGAAATAGAACTTAACTCGGAAAATGGGAACAGATTAAAGAGATCAGAAGGAGGGAGTCTGGGGGAAGGGGAGGAGTGGAGGCAAGTGTGAAAACTCCCCTATGCCACAGGAAGGGTCCACAACAATTCCGAAGGCGCTCCCGGCTCCTGCCACATCGTGTGCCTTGCAGTTTCCACTGAAATTGTAGACTGTAGTGGATTAATCCTCCAGGATCAGGGAAAAAAGAGTCTGAGAAAATCCTTTCATCCACTGATTATACAGAAATGTCCTTGGCTTCCCAGTGAAGGTGTCTGTGATCTCCCTCATTCAGATTCCCCAAAGAGAACAAGGCAGGTTTCGTCAAAACCTTTGACGGCCAAATCACCCTGCCTGACATCAACCGTTTGGGTTTCTTCACCAAAAAGTCCGTTTCCATCCATGGTGGTAGGTCACGGAGGCGCCACCTGCCCCACGCCTGTCTAGGGCACACGAAGCAAGTTGGCGTTCGGCAGCCCTGAAGCGGTCCCCCAGCGCCAGCAGATTTCTAAAACAAACACAACAGAGATTTTTATCAAAGGCAAGACTGCAAAACCCACTGGGGCTGAGCGCTGAGCTGGTCCGGACACCTGGGTCCGGTTCCTGGACCAGGACAGTCAACCTCTGCATTCTGACCTTGGGCAAGTCGCTATCTTTCCCTCCGCCTCAGTTTCCCTGCCCAGAGCAGGGCAACAGTGGGAAGCCCGATTGTTCCTGAAATACTTTCACCAAATGCTTCACTCCTGGGAATTCCCGTCACCTCCTACCGAGTCCGAGCGCCGCAGGTAGCCCCACCCTCCGCCAGGGCAAATCGGGAAGGGGCTCCGCGGTGGGGCCGCGACTCCCGGCCCCCGCCCCAACCGTGGGAGCTCTGCGCGCGACGCGTCCCAGGTGGCCCCGCTATTGTTTTACCTTCCAGGGTGTTTATTTCTCGCTGATTGTAAAGAAAAGAGACCGGGGAAGAAGGGAGTCCGGGGCTCCGCTTTCCGCTGCCGGAGCGCGCTCGCCGCGTGCCCGCCCAGCCAGGGGAGGGGTCTCGGGCCCGACCCCGAGCGGAGCTGGCGCGGGCCCGCTCCCCCCTCCCCGCCTCCCTCTCCGGGGCCCCCCGGATCCCCTCGCTGCAGCCCTCTCCGGGCGCCGCCCGCGCCCCCGCCGAGCCTGACCTCGCCCGTGGCCCTCTCCCTCCGCGCGCGTCCGTCCGTCCGTCGGTCCGTCCGGGCGCACGCCTCAGGGGACGCGCCGCTTCCTCTTCTCCCGCAACGGCACCAGCAGCCGCGCTGCGGCCCCTCCCGAGTCCCCGCCCCTCCAGCTCCAGCCCGGCCCGCTGCACTCAGCTAGGCGAGCGCGGGGCCAGGGCGGCGGCCACGGAGAGCGGCCCGGTCCCGCCCTCGGCCCCGCCCCCGGAGACGCGAGTCCGGGCTCCGGGCCTGGCGGGGGCACGCGAGTGGCCGGGGGCACCGGGGGCACCGGAGGACCTGGGCAGCGCTGGCGTGTGGGCCGAGGAGCCCGCAAAGTTAATCAGGGCTTCACACCCAGACTCCGGGGCCGCCTGCGAGATGTACAGGCCCTTCCCAAAGCCCAGCCGGCGACCCATAACCTGGGAAGCCCGCGGCACAGAAGCTCGTCCTTTCTCCTGGAAACAAAAACAAAGCCCTTTGCTGGAGACTTGAATCTGTTCATGCAGTGGAACCCCATATTGCACTTCACTCTTGGATAGAATCTGGACTCTGGAAACAGCCTGGGTTCTAACGCCGGTTCTTCCGCTTCCTAGCTGTGGCCCTTGGCCAAGTTACTTAACCTCTCTGTGCCTCAATTTCCCCATCTGTTCCGTGGAAGAAATAACCCCTACTTAAGAAGGTAATGTGAGAAGTCTGTGACATACTTGTAAAACATTTAGAATGGTGCCTGATACATCATAAGTGGTCAGTAAATATGAGCTATTATTGTTTTATGACCAACCGCCCTGTAAAGCAAGTGCTTTTTCATTCCCTCACTACTTACCCAACACGCACAACCTGCTGGGTAGACACCATCACGAGGCGACCAAAGCAGAATAGACCACCCTGCCCTCATGGAACTTGCAGTCTAGTGGGGACACAGACCATAAAATACACATGACAATAAAAGTACAGTGCTGAGGAAGAAAATGCAGACCCCAACCCTGTGTTATTGGGGGAGGGGCGAGGAGGAGGAAGCTTTGGTCCGGGTAGGTCCCAGGCGTCTCAGAGGAAAGGAAAACTCGGTTGAATGCCAAGGAGCAGAAGGCAGCAGCAGAGGAGACAGAGGGGAGGTAAGGAATCGCAGACTGAAGAAACAGCACCTCTGCGGGCCCAGAAAGGAGCCCGGTTAGAGGACCAGGACGCTCTGCTGGGCCCAAACTTGACTGTAGGGGAGAAGTGACAAGAAATGAGCTGAGAAGAAATCCGGTGCCAGAAGCTAGAGGGCATTGTATGGTGTGTTAAGGGGTTGGGACCATAGGGAAGTCACTGAAGGTGTTGAGTAAGGGACTATGGTTATCAGATATACGTTTTATTTTTCATTTTATTTTAAGAGACAGGTTCTCACTCTGTCACCCAGGCTGGAATGCAGTGGTGCCATCTTGGCTCGCTGCAACCTCTGCCTCCCAGGTTCAAGTGATTCTCCCGCCTCAGCCTCCCAAGTCACTGGGACTACAGGCGTGCGCCACCACACCCGGCTAATTTTTGTACTTTTAGTAGAGATGGTGTTTCACCATGTTGGCCAGCCTGGTCTTGAACTCCTGACCCGGTGATCTGCCCACCTCAGCCTCCCAAAGTTCTGAGATTACAGGCATGAGCCACTGTGCCCGCCAGGAATCTTTCCTTGTGCGTTAATTATTACGTCTTTCCCAGAGACACCCATGACTCTGGCAGTTCTCAGTTCCCATCTGCTAGACTCCTTCACTTATTTATTGAGCACCTACTATGTGTCAAAAAAAGTCTCTGCTCTCATGAAGCGTACATTCTAGTGGCAAACACAGACAATGAAACAAGTATATAATGTAATGTAACGTGTTCTGAAGAGAAGTGGAGTAAAGAAATGTGTGGTCAGGCACAGTGGCTCGTGCCTGTAATCCCAGCACCTTGGGAGGCCAAGGCAGATGGATGACTTGAGGTCAGGAGTTCGAGACCAGCCTGGTCAACATGGCGAAATCCTGTCTCTACAAAAAATACAAAATTAGCCAGCCGTGGTGGCCCACACCTGTGGTCCCAGCTACTTGGGAGGCTGAGGCATGAGAATCGCTTGAACCTGGGTGGCAGAGGTTGCAGCGAGCTGAGATCACACCACTGCAGTCCAGCCTGGGCAACAGAGCGAGAGTATCTCCAAAACAAACAAACAAATAAAAAACAGAAAAGAAAAGAAATAGTGTGTATGTTTGGGGGTTACAGTGGGAAGAAGGACTCTTTTCTAGGTGAGGTGGTCGGAAAAGACCTCTCAGAGGAAGTGACATTTGAGCAGAGACCTGAGTACAGGGAGCGTGTGAGCGCTGGAGATTTCTGGAGGCAGAACATTCCAAGCACAGGGAACAGCAAGTGCAAAGCCCCGTAACATGCTCAGAAAATTAAAGGTGCGTTAGTGTGTCTGAAATGGCATAAAAGAGAAGGAGAAGGAGGAATGTGATCAGAGAGGTCAAAGAGGCCAAATCTAGTAGGACCTTCAAACCTGAGGAGCTTGGGTCACTCTGGCTGCTGGGTAAAAATAGAGCATCAGGTTGTAGGGGTGGACAAGGGACACTGAATGGGAGGTTCTTTCCATTGCACAGGTGAGAGATGATCATGGCTTAAACTAGGGTGGTGCTGATGCAGGTCGTGGAAGTGGGTGGAGTCTGGAAGCATTTAGAAAGCAAAGTCAATGAAATTCTCTAAAGAACTGAATATGGAGGGGGAGAAAAAGAGAAGAGTCAAGGAATCTTTCAGAAGGTCCATCTCAGCCTGCTTTGGAACTCTCTGACCCCACCAAGGTGCTCTAACTCTTCCCAAGACTGCACTTTCTGAGGCCTCTGCCTAGGCCCTCATCTTTGAACCCCTATACTCAGTTATCCCTTCTCTATTACTCGTTCTTTCAATCTCAATCTGCCCATTTTCATACTACTTGGCCCCTTGCATCCTTCTGGATAATCTTTCAACCCTTGACTTCCATCACCACCAGATGTGTTATGACTGATTCCCAGTGTGGCATTCTTTCTAATTTCCACATTTATGGAACCTCTGTGATATGCAGAGAACTGTGCAAAGTGTTGGGTGGGGAGAGAAAAGTATAATTTAAAAGAATGCCTCTGCCCTCCAGACATAGAAACGATTAAATGAAATAAGTCCTGAATAGTGATATGATGGTGGCCCCTTCAGGAACTCATCAGCAGGCAGAGAAGTGAATTGGAGGCTGGGCACAGTGGCTCACCCCTGTAATCCCAGCACTCTGGGTGGCCGAGGCGGGCAGATCACCTGAGGTCGGGAGTTAAAGACCAGCCTGACCAACATGGAGAAACCCTGTCTCTACTAAAAATACAAAAAATTAGCCAGCCATGGTGGTGCATGCCTGTAATCCCAGCTACTCAGGAGGCTGAGGCAGGAGAACCTCTTGAACCCAGGAGGCAGAGGTTGCAGTGAGCCAAGATTGTGCCATTGCACTCCAGCCTGGGCAACAACAGAGAAACTCTGTCTCATAAAAAAGAAAAAGAAAGAAAGAAAAGAGAAAGAAGGAAGGGAAGGGAAGGGAGAGACAGAGAGAAAGAAAGAGAGAAATGAATTGGAAAGAGTCCTAAGGGAAGGAGAGATGTCAAAGGAGAGGAGTGGAGAGAGAGAGAGAGAAAGAGAGAGAGAGAGAGAAGGAAAAAGAAAGGAAGGAAGGAAGGAAGGGAGGGAGGGAGGGAGGGAGGGAAATGAATTGGAAAGAGTCCTAAGGGAAGGAGAGATGTCAAAGGAGAGGAGGGCACAGGAAGAAAGAAAGAAAAAGAAAGAAAGAAAGAAAGAAAGAAAGAAAGAAAGAAAGAAAGAAAGAAAGAAAGAAAGAAAGAAAGAAAGGAAGGAAGGGAGAAAGAAAGAGAAAGAAAGAAAAAGAAAGAAAGAAAGAGAGAGAGAGAGAGGGAAGGAAGGAAGGAAGGAAGGAAGGAAGGAAGGAAGGAAGGAAGGAAGGAAGGAAAGGGAAAGAAAGAAAGAAGGAAAGAAAGAAAGAAAGAAAGAAAAAGAAAGAAAGAAAAAGAAAGAAAGAAAGAAAGAAAGAAAGAAAGAAAGAAAGAAAGAAAGAAAGAAAGAAAGAAAGAAAAAGAGAAATGAATTGGAAAGAGTCCTAAGGGAAGGAGAGATGTCAAGGGAGAGGAGTGTACAGAAGTTCCCAGTCAGCAATGTCTGATGCCCAGGCTGAACATTCCAGCTTGCTTCAAAACATTCTGCATTTGAATTTTGAAACCTCTACTGGACTGGCCTGGAATCAGGTGTTTATTTTGGACATTTTGGAAGACTCCTTGATCTTGTCCATCAGGGAGTTAAATGCAGAAGCCTGCAGAAGCCAAGCTGAAGCACAGTGCCAGGGAGTACTGGGGCCCATGCCCCCAGAGCACAGCCTGAAAGAGCACGCACAGCTTCGGCAAAGTGTTGCTGCTGGTGAGGAAGGTGTGGTGTTACCTGGTTTTCCTGCTTTTTAAGAGAATCAGGAAATCCACATTTTTAGAAAAAATTATTCTTAATTTTGCTCATTGGAAACTAGTGTTTCAAAAATAAATTAATCCCTCTCTTTCTAGTTCTTCCTAGAGTGAGGAAAAGCTGGGTTGAGAGGGCAAATAAATTAACTAATTAATTAACTAATTAAAAACTGTGGGGGGGCAACACAAATTTTTTTCGTGGATAAGATAGGGCCAAGTGGTTATATCAGTTTGAGGTTTCTAGACCTACCATAGCTATAACCAAAAGGCTAATATAAAACCACAAATGGCATAGAGTTACATGTTTTAAGGGGAAAAAAATGAAGGGTGTTAGCCAAGTTATCCTTCATCACTTGAAAGAAGATTGAAGCCAAGGCATTTTGTCTAAGGATAGCCTGATACTGTGTACTCACAAGCAACTGATGTTAATTGTTCTTAATGTACTTCAAAATGCCAAATGAAAAGAGCAAACCCCCCCCCCACCTCACAGAATAGCCAAGTTGGAGCTAAAAGTGTCCCACTCAACAATTCTTCCGAGAGCCAGCTTTCTTCTGGGTGATTACCCTCCTACACAGGCAAGGATCCCCAGAGCCGAAGCCTGGGAATAATTTACACAGGACACCATCTGTCTTTTTTTTTTTTTTTTTTTTTTTTTGAGACAGCATCTCACTCCGTCACCCAGGCTAGAGTCCAGTGGTGTGATCTCGGCTCACTGCAGTCTCCAGGTTGAAGCGATTCTCCTGTCTCAGCCTCCTGAATTGCTGGGGTTACAGGTGTGCACCACCATGCCTGGCTAATTTTTTTTTGTGTTTTTAGTAGAGATGGGGTTTCACCATATTGGTCAGGCTGGTCTCGAACTCCTGACCTTGTGATCCACCCACCTCAGCCTCCCCATGTGCTGGGATAACAGGTGTCAGTCACCGCGCCCAGCCCCTACCATCTGTCTTTTAAAAATAAAAGAGAGAGAGAAGTGACTATAGGATCTTGAGATCAGGGTAGCGAGTGGGTAGTCCCCAAAGGCTTTACCCATAGGTGGGTGTTCAGAACCTGAGATTCGCCATCTAGCGTTAGAGAAGGGTCTGGATTTGCCCCCTCATGGAGCTTCGAAGACTACTTTATCCCAGAGGGGGAATACAATTGTATTCAGCTAACGTTCTCCTTTCTTCACAAAACTCCTGTGCTGTGTTAGCTTATTTTCTTGGCTGACGGTGAAGAGCGAATCTGAAGACAAATGCCTGGGCTTGTGTCCCAGATCTGCACTTATTGACACCTAACTCCGGTCAAGTTACTTAACCTCTCTTACTCTAGGTTCCTCATTTGTAAAAGGGAATAACAAATACCACCTGCCCTCAAAGGGAGGCTGGAACGATTAAATGAGTTGATATATGGACAGAACTTAGTAAAATGCCTGGTATTTAGTTCTCAGTGTTCATTAGCTATTCTCTTCATGAATCATGTACTTTACATGGTCTAAGGAGCAGGAAACCAGGAGTCAGAAATTCTAGCTTCCAGTTCAGGGTCTGCTGCTTATGCTGTGTTTTGACCTCTCTGGACCCAAGTTTCTGCTGTAAAATGAGGGTGATGACCAGGCACAGTGGCTCACGCCTGTAATCCAAGCACTTTGGAAGGCTGAGGCGGGCGGATCACCTGAGGTCAAAAGTTCTAGACCAGCCTGGTCAACATGGTGAAACCCTGTCTCTACTAAAAATACAAAACATTAGCTGAGCATGGTGGCATGCAACTGCAATCCCAGCTACTTGGGAGGTTGAGGCAGGAGAATCGCTTGAACCCAGGAGGCGGAGGTTGTAGTGAGCTGAGATTGCGCCATCGCACTACAACCTGGGTGACAAGAGCGAAACTCTGTCTCAAAAAAAAAAAAAAAAAAAAAAAAAAAGGTTGATTACACTAGTGAGAAAGTCCCAAACTGGCTGTGCATGAGTTACTCCCAAAGCACTTAAAGTGCAGATTCCCAGGCCCCACTTAGAAGATCTTATTTCTGAACATATTTCTGAGACTAGTCTAAGAAGACTTTTAAAAGGGGTCTTTCAGGTCAACATTTTGTGACAGATTTTCAGATTCATGATCCCATCCCCTCTGTCCAAGTTCATTTTTTATTGGGATTGAGAATTCCCTCAACTACATAACTTGACCCCAGATAAAAAGAATCAGAGGAGCTCATCTCTTCTACCAATATTCCATTCTGAACTTAGTCCTCACCATGGTCAACAGGCTCCCGATCTTTGCCAGTCCCAAAGCTTGAGCATTTAATGACTCTCCATTCGTCTTTTCCAAATCTCACCAAATCCTGATTTTTTTCTGAATCCAATAGCCTTGGATCTATGTCTCCTTACATCTAGCTCTGGCTCTTGGCCAGTGCTCTTCCCTGTATGGGCTCCCTCCCTTTGCTAAAGAATTTAAAGAACCCAAACCTGTGGGCAGGCTGAAAGCCATGACGCTTGTCGCGTTGGAGTAGCTTTTCTGAATTAGATTGGCTGACCCCCAATCTCTCTCTCTCAACGTCCCAGGGCAGCTGGGCTGTCTGCCTGGGCTGGCTGCCACTTTCAACCATGCTGTGGTCCAGGTGGAGGACTCGTAAGAATTTGGCTTGGCCTCTCCAAAGGAAAGATGTTAGTTTGATCACAGAGCGTCTGTCCTTGCACAGGGAAAAGTGTGTCACCATAGATCTGAGATTCTAAGAATCCAAACAACCATGAGATTGTAGCAGAATGGAGCCTTCTAGATGGGGTGTTTTTTCTGAGACATCTGTTACCCTACTAGTCGCCAGGCCTGTCTGGCCTGATCTGGCTGGCACGTTGCCTCTCCCTGTAAAAGAGTGCAAAGACATTGGCAAATCTCACCCAAATATATATGAATTTGGCTGTCAGTTTCCAAAAGTTCACTTGGAAGTTAATTATTTGGAACTCAGAACATATTTTCCCATAACAGTAATATAATAAATGGTGATTATATTTCCAGGCTGACATGCAAGTGTGTTTAACCCTTAACATGCTTGAAATGCCACATATTTCAGAGAGGAAAAGCAGTATACCAATAGTACAGTCGAAATACCAGGGATTCAATAATACTGAAAAATAACATCAGGACAAAAACTTTAAAAAAATAAATTCAGTTAACATAAAGCACTGTTCTATGCCCAGGGATGGTAAAGAAAGCAGGTAAGTTTCCTATCCTCATGAGTTTACATTCTTCATTAGTTTCTCCGTTTGTGGTCCATCTTCCCCTGGGTATGTAAGCTGCCTGTGGGCTGGAATCTGGTCTGTCTTGTTCTCTAGTGTAGGTCCAATGCCTAGAATAATGCCTAGCACATAGGATGTGATCAACAAATATTTGTTGAATGAATAAGTTCTAGTTGGAAAGACAATAAACAAGTAGGCAAACAAATATGCAATCAGTTGCAGATGTGATAAATGCTATGAAGCAAAATGAAACAGAGATCATAGGAATGGAGGTGGCTGGGGTGTTTTTTGTTTTTGTTTTTTTAAAGGTAGGGTCTTACTTTGCCACCCAGGCTGGAATGCAGAGGTGCAATCATAGTTCACTGCAGCCTGGAACTCCTGGGCTCAAGTGATCCTCCTGCCTTAGCTTCCCAAGTAACTGGGACTACAGGCTCACACCACCACACCTGGCTAATTTTGGAGGTGGCTGTTTGTGATAGGGTGATCAGAATGGCATCTCTGAAGAAATAATACTTATACAGAGATCTGAATGAAAGAAAGAATCATGGAAGATCTGAGAGAAGAAGGACTCTTGCCTTTTTTTTTTTTTTTTTTTGGGACAGAGTCTCACACTGTCGCCCAGGTTGGAGTGCAGTGGCGCGATCTCGGCTCACTGCAACCTCTGCCTCCCAGGTTCAAGTGATTCTCCTGCCTCAGCCTCCCCAGTAGCTGGGATTACAGGTGCCCACCACCACGCCCAGCAATTTTTTGTATTTTTAGTAGAGACAGGGTTTTACTATGTTGGCCAGGCTGGTCTCGAACACCTGACCTTGTGATCCACCCACCTCAGCCTCCCAAAGCGCTGGGATTACAGGCATGAGCCACTGCACCCAGCCGACTTCTGCTTTTAATATCAGACCAGGACATTTGTACCAATGTTCCCACTGAGATCAACTAAAAAAACTGGACAAAATTTAAATAATGTGAAAAAATAGTTATCAGTGGTGAGGAATTGCCAGGCAAAAAGTAGGAGAAGAGGAGGACCATCACTGAAAGCCACCGTTGCCATGAGGACATCTATGGATTGGAATAAATATCTGCAAAAGCTGTCTTTTGACCTCATAAGGCAAGGGGAACAAACCTCAAAGCCTAGGAAGAAGATGGGGACTCTGTGCTTGAAGCTGGGGCCCGTTAGCAGCTGCATCTTCTGGGTAAATGTGAAGCAGAAATAAACCAGCTCTTACTCAGACTTGTAACCTGACTTCAAGTCACCTGGATAGTACAAGAGATCTTGAGCCTAGAACTTGGGTTAAAGTGGTTCCAGACAAGGAGGAGTGCCAGGTACCTGGCAGAGTCAAGAGGAAAACCCTATCACTCTAAGCTTCAAATTATTCCAAAATGGAATTTCCAGCATGTAGTCAGGTATAACCAGGAAGGCCCACAAAACCCTGAGATACTGAAATCATCCAGCACAGCCAATAAAACAATTAGACTTGCTTGTTTCTTGAGGTCAGAGGCTGCCTCTTCAAAGAAATAAAATTCAGACTTGAAAATTTGCACAGAAACTCAAAATCGTATTAAGATCTGGGGCAAGAACATTCCAGGCCAAGAGGATAGCAAGTACAAAGGCCCTGGGGCAGGAATAAGCTTGGCATGCTAAAAAGATAGAAATTCTCTGGCAGGAGCAGAGGGAACAAGAGTAAGAGGTGGTAGGTGAGGTCAAAGAGGAAGGTGAAGATGAAGGTCAGATCATGTTGAGTCTTAAGGGATTTTAGGTTTTAGTCTCTGTGTCAAAGGAGGCCATTTGATGCCTTGGAGCCGTGAAGTGGTATAACTTAATTTACTTAATTGTATAAAAGTCAGTTTGGCTTTTGTATAGAAAATAGACTGTAAGGAAGCAAAAATAGAAGGAAGGAAACCAATTAATAGGTTATTGAATGGTCCAGGTGAGAGATGATAGAGGCTTAGTGTAAAGTGGTGATGATGGAGGTGGTGGGAAATGAATTCAGAATATACAGTGAATGGAACTAGACATGGGGTGTGAGAAAAAGCTCGGCATAGCTCTTCACCTCCATGTGCTTTCTGTATGACCCCATTCTCCCCCAACCCACATGGTTTTTCCTTCTCTCTCTCAGTAGACAGCTCTTTAATTGGCATTTTCAGCCCAGTCGTTTTTTCTGTGTTTTACACCTATCCAGCCAACTGCCTTTTGAAATGTTCCACCTCAATGTCACCAGACCTTTTACTGAACGTGCCCCAAACTCAGCTCATTATTTGCCCCTCTAAACTATTTTTTTCCTCAATTTCCTATCTTAGTTGATGATACCACTTTTCACTCAATCACATAAGCCAGAGCCTTTGGATTAATTTTAGACTTCTCACTTCCATAGTCAATTAGCGACCAGGGACTAGCAATTCTACCTCCTTAACTTCTTTGGAAGCTGTCTGTTTCTTTCTATTTTCATGGCTTTTGCCCTAGATCAAGCCTTCATCACCTCTCTCTAGACTATTATCATAGTCTCCCACCTATCTCCCAGGTAATGATCTCAGTCCCTGCCCATCTGTCATTCTAAAGTATGCATCTTTCTAAAATATAGAGGTGACACTTCTGGGGCTGCCAATTGCTTAAAGAAGGTTCAAACTCCTTAGAATGGGTTAAAGGGCCTTCCAACCCCCCTTGATCTTTCTCCATTTTCCCTATGCTTTTGATCCTACTATATCCTGCTCTTACCAGTTATCTATGGCTTCCTGGACATGCCTTTGCATGTGCTAGGTAGTTTACCAGTATGCCCTTCCTCCTTTTGCTGCCCATCAACTTGGCAAACTCCCACCCTTCTTGTAGGAACAACCAAAGCATGAGTTTCTCTGAGAAGTATCCCTCCTCCTGTCCGTCCAGAATTGAGTTAATCATCTATGAAAGCTCTGTGTTTAGTATAGACCTTCCTCTAAGGTAGCACTTTTCCACTTAGGTTATTTTTTACTTAGATTATTTTTTTAATGTATGTTTTACCTACTGAGTTTCTTGAGGTCAGAGGCTGCCTGATATGACTATGTCTGCTGCTCCCTATACTATGCCTGGCACATAGCAGGCACTCCACTAAAGTTTTTTTTGTTTTGTTTTGTTTTTTTTTTTTTTTTTTGAGACAGGGTCTCGCTCTGTTACCCAGGAGTAGAGTAAAGTGGATTGGATTGGACATGGGGTGTGATCTCGGCTCACTGCTGCCTCAACCTCCTGGGCTCAAATGATCCTCCCACCTCAGCCCCCCAAGTAGCTGAGACTACAGGCATGCACCACAAAACCCAGTTAATTTTTAAATATTTTTGTAGAGATAGGGTCTCACTATGTTGTTAGGGCTGGTCTTGAACTCCTGGACTCAAGCAATCCTCTCACCTTGGCCTCCCAAAGAGTTGGGATGATAAGCATAAGCCATTGCACCTAGTCTCAACTAAATCTTTATGGAATGGATAAAGGAGTCGTTAAATGAACAAATACACCAGACTATACACTCAAGCTCACAGAGCAGACCTCCAGCCCCTAGAGGAAAGCTGTAGCAACCAGCGTTGGGGGTATTTCATGAGCTTTCATTTGGGTGATGCTGGCCATGGCATGTGCCTCTCTCCCTAGCTGCTTTAGATGGATGGTTCACACAAAAAGTAAGAGTTCAAAAGTTTTGTAGCTACTTGTACCCAAGAGCCTTAGTTACTGATTACCCTCTTTTGTGCCACCCACAAATCCCGTGCCCAGCCCTTGGGACTTACCCCAAAGCAGCATTTCCTCCCAGCTTGGGTGATGCTGACTGTATTTAGGAGCCCACAGATGTACCTTAAGTTCACAGCACAAATTATCACATGTGGATGTTAACACTCATCTTTCATAGTCATGTGTAATTTCTACTATCGTCCATGACCCCCGCATCTTCTCCCTTTTCCCCTCACTTATAATATGCTATTTATAGAAGAAGTACAGAGGAACATAAAAATGAGACAGCTAGGAGGAGAGAGGATGAACCAGAGAAGAAAAATTGGGAAAAGGAAGGAATAAAGGGAGGACCAGAAGGGGAAGAAAGGAAAAAGAAAGAAGGAAGAGAGAAAGAGGAGAGAAGAGAGAACAAGGGAGAGAGAGAGAAGAGAGAGAGAGAAAAAAAATAAAGGAGAATAAGGGGAAGAAAGAGGAAAATAAAGGGAGTAGAAAGAAGGAAAGAACAGAAGAGAGAAAGAAAGAACAAAGAGAGAACTTTAAATTAAGCATCCACACACATCTGTGAAATTTATCTGAAGTATCTCTACTTAAACAGCAGGAACCTCGTGGCCGATATTAAACATTTAATTGACTAGAGAAACCAATCATAGAACAAAGCCCCTTTTCTTTGTGACCTATCATATGATAACCCAAACACAGGAATTGCTATTTTTCTCCAGAAACTATCAGCCACGGCCATCTGTCTTGGTCCTAGACTGTTTAAAAACAATTTTTTTTTCTTTAAACATGTGTGTGTGTATGCTTCAGCCACAGAACCAAAGTAGCCTCCATTGCAACAATGGCTGACTTGTGAGACTCAGCAGTGGTTCCCCCAGCCTGCTTCTGGCCACCAGATGTCATTCAGTGGTTCCCTTTCATCCTCACCCACCACAGAGCCATTTCAGCCTGTGTAGGGGTGGGGGTTTGCAGCCCTTTCTGAGCCCCACCCCAGATCTGAGTGTGACCTAATCTTGCCTGGGGCCAGCTTTGGGGGAAGGGAAGGAGCAAAGCCACCTGGAAGTGGAGCTGGGATGGAGTTAGATTTCTTCCGAAAGTTCAGCAACTGCTGCTTATTAAAAAGCTTGTTTTCTGCCTGGGAATCCAGTCTTTAGCATGAGAGAATAAAAGGACAGACATAATAGTGGGATTTGAAAGGAGTGCTGTGAGCTGGGGACATGGAGTGGGGCACACAGAGTCCCCCTTCCCTGAGTACTGGCTGTGCAGTCCAGTACTGTACCATAGACTGAGAGGCAGCTGATGGTTCCTGACCCCATCACCCCACCACCTCTTCCGTCTTTCTCTTCCAGTTCTTTCTTCTCTATCTCTTCCCCTTCCTTTTCCTCCTCCATCTCCTCCTTTTCTTTCATAACTGTTGACTCGGGTAAGCAATGGAGTCACAGAAAGGCAGTCAGAAGTCACACCACACAAAGATGCCCATCAGAAGGCCACAGAGCCGCCAGCCCTGTCTCTGGGGCATAAGATAACATCAAAAAAGGCAAATGATAGTTCAGCTTACTAGTTTAGAGTTCAGGCAGGGTGTGGTGCCTCATGACTGTAATTCTAGCACTTTGGGAGGCCGAGGCAAGAGAATCCCTTGAGCTCAAGAGTTCAAGACCAGCCTCGGCAACATAGGGAGAACTCATCTCCCCAAAAATTTAAAATTAGTCCTGCGTGGTGGCATGTGCCTGTCTCCTGGCTACTTGGATGGCTTGAGGCCAGGAAGTCAAGGCTTCAATGAGCTATGATGGTGCCACTGCACTCCAGCCTGGGTGACACAGCCAGCCTTGGTTTCCTTATTGGCAAAATGAAGATAATAGCACCTGCTTTATATAAGGAGATATCATAGTGCTTTTCCCCCATATTGTAGATATTGGGGTTAGTGTGAGGAATGCAGGAATAACACACTAGGTGAAATACATAGCACATAGTAAATGCTCAGTGAATTATACACCTACTACATGCCAGGCTCTATTCCAGGTGCTGAGTGAACAAAAGAGACAAGAAGAAAATCTTGCCCTCATGGAGGTAACATTCTAGCAGGGGGAGACAGACAATAAACAAGTAAATAAATAAAATATATAGCACATCAGATGATCAAAAGTGAAAGGAGAAAAATAAAGCCAGAGAGGGCATAAAGGAGTGCTAGGAGAAGAGGGGTTGCAGTTTTAAACAGAGCAGCACAGACACCCGGCAAATGTAATTTTTTGGTTAAAGACCTAAAGGAGGTGAAAGAGCCAAGCATGCAAATGTTGAAGGGAAGAGCATTCTGGGCAGAGGGAACTGCAAGTTCCAAGGTCCTGAGTCAAGAGTACACCCAGTATGATTGAGAAATATCTAGGAGGTTGGTGGGCTGGAGCTCAGTGGGGGAGGGACAGTAGTAGGAAGTGGGGCAGGAAAGGCAATGGTGCATGCACAAAGGAGGGGAGGTGCAGCAGGGAGTGCAATCATGTAGGAACTTGTTAGCCATTGAAAACTCTGGGGAGTTTTAAGGAGAGGAATGATAGAATCTGATTCACATTTTAAGAGGATTGCTCTGGCTGCTGTGCTGCAAGTAGGCTATGGGGGATCAAGAGTGTCAGTAGGGAAACCAGTTAAAGGTCAGTGCAATAAGCCAGGTGAAAGATGGTGGTGGCTTGGACTAGGTAGTAGAGAAGGAGGTGGTGATAAGGGGTTGGATTCAGGATATCATTTTTAAGGAAGAGCTGTAAGAGTTTGATGATGAATTTGTGAAAGGAATTGTGAAAACAAGAGAGGAGTTCAAAAATGTCTCAGAGGTTTTTGGCCTGAGCAATGGAAAGGATGGAGTGGCTATTTGCTAAGATGAGGAAAATTGTAAGTGGAGCAAATTTGGGGGTGGATGAGATGGAGCAGGTGGTAGATGTTATGAATTATGTTTTGGATATTGTGAGAGATTATTACCTTAATAGTCCCCAGTGAGTCATGTACTGGGCCTTATATACTGGGACTTGCCCTCTTAGAATGCTGCCTTGGCCTTAAAAGGAATTCTACTGAAGAACCATATGGAGGACAGCCAAAATGCCCTGGTCAATAGGCTCAACTAATATCCAGACATGTAAGCAAGGACATCTTAAACCATCCAGTAAATCTCCAAAAGACTTCAGTCACGTGAATGACCCAAGGCAAGAACAGAAGAACCACCTAGCTGAGCTCAGCCTAAATTGCCACTAAACTTCAGAGTTTAATTATGTAGCAATATATAACTGGTACAATCATGTTAAATTTGAGATGCCTTGTGCACATTCAAATTAGGATTTCAAGTAGGCTGTTGGATGCCTGAGTCTAGAATCCAGGGAACATGTCCAGGCTGAAAACACAATTCAGGAATTAATGAGCATATAGATGATAAAGTCATGAAACTGATAAAAACAGCAAGGAAGTGAGTAAAGGTAGAGAAGTTTAAGGACTGAGCCTTGGGGAACCATAACATTTAGAAAGGAAGAGGAATCCCCAAAAGTCAGTGCAACAGAAGGAAAACCAGGCATGTTTGGTGTCCTGAAAACCAAGTACAGAATGTGTCTCTGGGAGAAATGAGGAAGCAATTGTGTTGGATACTGCTACCTAATCAACTAAGATGAGGACTGAGAATTAATCATTGAATTTAGTCAAGGCACATCTTTGGTTACATTGAGAGAAACAATTTTACTAGAGTGCAAAGTGTGGAAGCCTGCTTAGGAGGAGTTAAAGAATGAGAGGAGAAGAATTAAAACCAAGGCTATAGATAACCCTTTTAAGGAACTCTCATATAAAGAAAAATGGGGAAATGGGTCCATAGTGGTAAAAGGATCTGCAGTTAAGAGACAGGTTTTAAGATTGAGAGCATATTATTTATAGATATGAAAGATCTAGTAGAGAGAGGAAAATCAAGTGATGAAGAATAGAGAAAAAAAGATTTGCTGGATGATATCCTTGAATAGATGAGTGGGAATGGGACCCATTGAAGGCATTGGCTTTAACTGGGAGCAAGGATGAATCTTATATAATGTGAGAGGAAAGGCAGAATATGTGGGCACTGACATAAGTTGGTGGTCACACGTAGGTAGAAGAACATAAAACTTCTTTGCTTATGTTTTCTCAGCAAGGTCATTGGCTGAGCTTGAGGATGGGGGAGGGTTGTTGGGGTTGTTGGAACGTTGAGGAGAAAGAAGATAAGAAATTCTCATCTAGAAATGAACAGTATCCATTGTTATTATCTTCTTGTAGGAGGCAAGGGTTCCCAACTTACTCATTACATCCAGGAGCTCAAGACTCCTGTTCTGATGGGCCCAGGCTTGATATAGCCTGTAATGTAGAGAGATCTTGGCTGGCACTATCATGCCTAAACAAAGTCATTTCTTTCTTTCCCTTTTGTTCAGATATGTGGTGGTCATGTGCTTGGGGGAATCTGAGTCTTTTCCCTGACCAAGGCTGTTCATCTTGGTTAGTGTGGGCCAATCAAGATAGCTTTATTTCCTTGGCCAGCAATTCTTTTAGGTACAAACATGTGTTACAATTCTGACCAACAATATGTGACAGGACATCTGCTGGTAGTCTCTTAGAAAATATTTTCCTTTCTGATAACAAGAGAATCACGGAAGGAATGTTTCTTCTGTTTCTTTTCTTTGCTCTGTGTGTTGAAACTAGATCTGCAGCAGTCACATGTTACCAGTATGAAGGGTGGCCCACAGGCTGAAGAAGGCAGTTCTGTAATGAGTCCTCGAACCACTGAATTCAATCCTGGAGACTCCCTGTCTCCAGACTTCTTTTTTTTTTTTTTGAGACAGAGTCTCGCTCTATCACCCAGGCTGGAGTGCAGTGGCACTATCTTGGCTCACTGCAAGCTTCGCCTCCTGGGTTCCTGCCATTCTCCTGCCTCAGCCTCTTGAGTAGCTGGGACTACAGGCGCCCGCCACCACGCCCGGCTAATTTTTTGTATTTTTAGTAGAGACGGAGTTTCACTGTGTTAGCCAGGATGGTCTCGATCTCTCAACCTCATGATCCGCTGGCCTCGGCCTCCTAAAGTGCTGGGATTACAGGCGTGAGCCACCGCGCCCAGCCCAGCCTTCTTAATATGTGAAATATTGTTATAATTTTCCTTGTCGACTATGCCTTTTCTTGTTGGTTCGTCTGTGATTTACAGTGGGAAGAATTGTGATACATAGATCATTAGTAAAATAGATACAGAATTCAGCTTGGGACCATTGAGAACACAAATTCAATTCAGTGCAATATAGATACAATGAGAACAATGTACCAGGCACAGTATTAGACACAGAAGTATAAAACTTCCTCACCATGAATATCTTATGACAAATATATATGTGTGTGCATTGTAAACTGGGATAATAAGAATATCAAAATTACTATTCTAGAAAGCAGAATATGTTTAGTGCCTTGAAAGAGATATAGGAAGTCAAAGAAGATGGTGAAAACATCCATTTGGAGAAGGTGGGGTAGTGTCAATCAAGGAAGTAAGGACTAGAAAATAGGGAACAGTAGGCCTGGCACAGTGGCTCATGCCTGTAATCCCAGCATTTTGGGAGGCTGAGGCGGGTGAATCACTTGAGGCCAGGAGTTCAAGATCAGCTTGGCCAACATGTTGAAACCCCGTCTCTACTAAAAACACAAAAATTAGCCAGGTGTGGTGGTGCACACCTGTAATCCCAGCTACTAAGGAGGCTGAGGCACGAGAATCACTTGAATCTGGGAGGTGGAGGTTGCAGTGAGCTGAGATCGTGCCACTGCGCTCCAGCCTAGGTGACGGAGACTCTGTCTCCAAAAAAAAAAAAGAAAATAAAGAAAAGAAGGAGGGAACAGCAGTAATAATAAACATACAGGCAAGAAAGTGGACTGGTCTGGAAAACTCCGTGGTAAGATTGGTTTGGCTGACTTATAGAGTGTGGAGGGGGGTAATGAAAATAATGTTGGAAAGTTACATTGGGTCAGGATTTGAGAAGCCTTAAATGGTAGGCCAAGAAATGTGGGTTTGCTTAGGTTGGAAATGGCAGCCCCTAGAGACTTTTTTTTTTTTTTTTGAGACTGAGTCTGGCTCTGTCGCCCAGGCTGGAGTGCAGTGGCCGGATCTCAGCTCACTGCAAGCTCCACCTCCCGGGTTTACGCCATTCTCCTGCCTCAGCCTCCCGAGTAGCTGGGACCACAGGCGCCCGCCACTTCGCCCGGCTAGTTTTTTGTATTTTTTAATAGAGACGGGGTTTCACCGTGTTAGCCAGGATGGTCTCGATCTCCTGACCTCGTGATCCGCCCGTCTCGGCCTCCCAAAGTGCTGGGATTACAGGCTTGAGCCACCGCGCCCGGCCCTTTTTTTTTTTTTTTAATAGGGAAGTAACATGGTCAGAGCTGAATCTGGGAAGAGTTATCTTTAGCAGGGGGACTGAAGGCATTTCTTTTTTATCCAATAATAACTAATTCTTTTAGTCATTTGCCACACCCTCAGTATACGCAGATGTTTAACATGAACACATCTAAAGCCTCGGCAAGAATAAACAAGAGAGAATTACATTCTCAGACCCAAGCAATGAGAGGCAGCATCAAGACAGAGAGACTGCCTTGGCCTCAGGCAAGCCTTTTCAGCCCTTTTCTCTGTGTCCCACCCACTTCATTTAGGCTCCCTGGAGCTTCAGAGAGCCCTCATTCCAATTAAAATCTTCCCCCAGAGTTCAAATTTGCACCAGGACAGTACTATTTCTCTAGTCTCCAACACTTTTTTTTTTTTTTTTGGAGACACAGTCTTGCTCTGTCGCCCATGCTGGAGTGCAGTGGTGCAAATCATAGCACACCCCGCAGCCTCAATCTCAGCTCAGGCGATCCTCCCACCTCAGCCTCCTGAGTATCTGGGATTACAGATGCATTCCACCACATTTGGCTGATTTTCTTTTGGCTAATTTTCTTTTAATTTATTTTTTTGGTCAAGACAAGGTCTTGTCATATTACCCAGGCTGGTCTTGAACTCCTGGGCTCCAGCAATCCTCCCACCTTGGCCTCCCAAAGTGCTGAGATTACAGGCCTGAGCCACCGCACCCAGACCTTCAACATTTTCATACAGTGGGACTCCTCCGATCAGTGATGGTACCCTTTGCAGAACACCATGAAATATTGATATATTTAAGTTCAAAATACTGCCTATGAATTAGCACAAAATTACATATTTAGCTACTTTATGCTTAAGTTGCTTAAAAATGTTAAATTTGGGCCAGGCGCGGTGGCTCACGCCTGTAATCCCAGCAGTCTGGGAGGCCGAGGCTAGCAGATTGTGAGGTCAAGAGTTTGAGACCAGCCTGGACAACGTGGTGAAACCCTGTCTCTACTAAGAATACAAAAATTAGCTGGGCGTGATGGCACGTGCCTATAATCCCAGTCACTTGGGAGGCTCAGGCAGGAGAATTGCTTGAACCTGGGAGGCAGAGGTTGCAGTGAGCTGAGATTGTGCCACTGCACTCCAGCCAGGGTGACAGAGTAAGACTGTCTTGGGGGAAAAAAAAAAAAAAAGTTAAATTTATTTAAACTTACAGATACTATCACATAATATAAAACCACAACCATAAGCCCAAACACCTGTCCATAGAAAAAAGCTGTCAAACTAAGCACTGTCGGCGATGTCTGGGTCCATTAATATTCATTTGTTACTTACTAATTCTTTCTGTCATCTGCTAGCACTGGCCAGTGGACAAGGAATAACAGGTGCCAACAATTTAATAAAAATGTAGAGAGAGAAAACTAAAAGCTGAAGATACTCTATCCATTAACTTAATTTTTCTGGGAATTAGTATATTTATTCATTCAACAAAGATTGATTGAGCAGCTACTGTGTGGCAGGCACCATGCTAAGGAGAGGAGACATGAAGAAGTAAGGTACAGTTTGGTCTTCCAGAGATGTCTAGGAGGGGAGACAGCCGAGAAATGCTAACGAGCAAACAGAAAGTGAGTATTAAGGTGGAAGTGATACAGGGTCCTCTGGAGCTCTGGGGTTAGAGAGGGCTTCAGAAAGGATGTCATAAGAGGTAAGTTTTGTGTTTTTTTTTTAATCTGAGAGACAGTGTCTCACTCTGTCACTCAGGTTAGAGTGCAGTAGTGCGATCATAGCTCACTGTAACCTCAAAACTCCTGGGCTCAAGTGACCTCCTGGGTCGGCTTCCCAACATGCTAGCTTTACACACCTGTGAGAGGTAAGCCTTGAAGATAAACTCAAAGTATCTAAACCAGTGCTTCTCAGACTGTGGGATTTCACAGAGCAGCAAATTGTCTGTGGAATTGGGGATAGGGGTTGTCAGGACCAGGAAAAGGTTATCAACTTTTACATTTGTGAAATAATGTTTATTGAGAATATCATCCACTATTATACTTTTATAGAAGAAAGGACATTTTTATACCAAAAAAAAAAAAAAGAAAAAGAAATAAAATGGACATAATAACAGGCAAAAATGAAGTGTTCTTGAATTGGTATGAATTTGGCTTTGTGAAGAACTCATCACATTGTCCTCATTTGTCTTGTTTCATGCGAGAGAAGCTGGAGAAGGTGCCACAAGCAGAGTAAAGGGACATGGACAAAGGTCCTGAGGCATCTGGTCTTCATTTTTTTCCTGGTGCTGAGGTTCTAGCCACCCTGGGTTTGGGGAAGCGGAGCCAACAACCTGTCCTCAGGGCCACATGATCTTCTTCGGCCCCAGGCACTGTGTTCGGGGAAGTAGGAGGAGTGAGCAGAACTTTCACCATAAAAAATTCTAAAGATTACATTTTATGACTACTTTGGTATAAGGAAGACTATAATCTTCGACCTCCAAAAGTTTATTATTTTTATTCTGACATTAAAACAAAGTAAAACCTTTTTCTAGACCCCTAAAAGTGTTGTGTGCCTAAGACACACCCGTTCTAAACTTTAGGCAGCATGCAGTAGGATGGGGTCCCAAAGTCTTCCTTATCACCATGCTCCCCTCCCCATTCTGCCTGTGGAGAAGTCTGCCCCTGCCTGGGGAGCAAGGATTGTATTAGAGGAGTAAATACTTGAGGAATAAATTCACAAGATGGCCAAATACCGCAGAGGTGTGTGCATCTGGAGATGAGCACAGTCAGGACTGGACACTCCAGGGGGCGAAGGGCCACTTGTCAATGGCTGGTAGGTCCTGCTAGCCACATCTAGTCCCAGGGACAGGAAGCAGCAAGGACCTGCCCTGTCTGGAAACTCTGCCAGATGGCCTAGCATCCCAGGCTTGGTCTGCTCTGCATTTTATCAGCCAGGGCCAGAACCAGCCTTTCATAATTCAGAGTCACTTGGGACCCTGTCCCAAAGACTGCCTCTGATGTGGACTTGATCCACTAAGGCTTAACTTTAATCTGTCCTTTTTTGTCCAAGCCTCAGGTGTGTGTGTGTGTGTGTGATGTTCACATGATGGGGAAGAAATAACCAGCATTTCTTCTCCTTCCTTCTGCTCAAAGGACGTCTTATCTAGGATATGCAGGGCTGGAGGGCAGGGACAACGGTCATTTAAATGCAGGGGCGTTTGAGATAACTGGTGGGAAGACAGTGAAGAGAGAAAAGAAGACTGGGAGAGAGAAGGAAAGGGGGAGATGGAGGAGACACAGTAGGAACACACAGCAGGGGACCAGTTAATGTTTTTGAAAGAAACTTGCGATCCTGACAAATATGTGTACTCTGATATGTTATCCTAGGCTCCCCAATTTGGCCTAGGTAGAAGTCGAAAAACAAATGCAGGCTGGGCACGGTAGCTCACACCTGTAATCCCAGGACTTTGAGAGGCTGAGGCAGAAGATGGAACACTTGAGGTGAGGCGTTCAAGACCAGCCTGGCCAACATGGTAGAACCCTGTCTCTACTAAAAATACAAAAATTACTAGCTGGCCATTGTACTGGGCACCTGTAATCCCAGCTACTCAGGAGGCTGAGGCAGGAGAATCGCTTGAACCCAGGAGGTGGAGGTTGCAGTGAGCCAAGATCACACCACTGCACTCCAGCCTGGGAGACAGAGCAAGACTGTCTCAAAAAGCAAAACAAGGTCAGGCCCGGTGGCTCACGTCTGTAATCCCAGTACTTTGAGAGGCTGAGGTGGGTGGATCATTTGAGGTCAAGAGTTCGAGACCAGCCTGGGCAACATGGTGAAACCCCATCTCTACTAACAATACAAAAATTAGCCAGGCATCGTGGTGCGTGCCTGTAATCCCAGCTACTCAGGAGTCTAAGGCAGGAGAATCACTTCAGCCTGGGAGGCGGAGGTTAAAGTGAGCTGAGATCATATACCACTGCACTCTGGGCGACAGAGTGAGACTCTGTCTCAAAATAAATAAATAAATAAATAAAAATAACACACTCCTAAAATATGATCACACTAAAATAATTTAGCATTGACGCAATAGCATTCTTTGATATATAGTCCAGCTATCTAAAAATATCTATTTTATAGTATTTTAATAATCCAGGATCCATTCAACTTTACTCATTGAAAACTGATTTTTATATCTTCTTAGTTTCCCTTAATCTAAAAGAAGCTTCCTGCCTCTATTTACTACTTATTTTGTGTTCAGGATACTGGCATGTATTTTAATTTAATTTTGAGACAGGGTATCACCCTGTTGTTCAGGCTGGAGTGCGCTGCTGCCTTGACCTCCTGGACTCAAGCTGTTCTCCCACCTTAGCCTCCCGAATAGCTGGGACCGCAGGCCCACACCACCATGCCCAGCTAATTTCTTTGTTTTCTCTAGAGACAGGGGCTCATTATGTTGCCCAGGCTGGTCTTGAACTCCTGAGCTCAAGCCATACTCCTGCCTCAGCCTCCCAAAGTGCTAGGATTACAGGCATGAGCCACCATGCCTGACCAACATTGGCATTATTAGAGTTCACTTGTCTTGTTGGACATCGCACAATCTAGATTTTGCTGATGGTTTCCTCATGATGATATTTAGGCTAAATGTTTGAGGCAAGAACACTCTGCAAGTGACACTGTGTGCTTCCTGCTGCACATATCAGGAGGTCCTTCATGTTTATGATGCTCAGTTATTTGGTTAAGGAGATATCCATCACATCTCTCCATTGTAAAGACACCTTTTGACCTTTTTCATTAATAGTCACACTGTGGATGTTAAAACTGTTTTTAGGGGGCAAAAGTCATCTACTTTTCCTGGAAAAACCATCTTTCTTCCATTGTCTCATCAAAAACCCCACTATGGTGTGGTTATGGCTGACACCAGCCTCCAGGAGGCTGCTCTTATAGCATGAAGATTCATGATTGTAATCGTTAATAACCATAACATTTCCTAATGTCTTGTAGCATTTTATAGTTTCTAGAGCATTTTTGCACATGTTGCAGCTTTCGATTTGCCCCAAATTCCCTTTTCATTGTCCAAGAAGTAAGACTGTAGAATCATTCAACTGCTCATTCACCCATCCATTCATCCAGACCACATGCCAGCCACTGGTCCAGAAGCCAGGGCTTTCATAAATGAATGAAGGGATCAGATCTAGGTGGGGAGACCAACAGGCAATCTTTTCCCAAACAGTGTCACTGCAGCGGTAAGACAAGCTCTGGGGTAGAGAACATGGGGTTGAAAGGAACCAGCTGAAAAGAGAAGCACAGAGAAGTAGAAACTGAGGCTCCACCCTGCCCTATCCACTGTCACATGAGAAACTCTATTTCTCTCCCTTTTAAAGCACTGTGAGTTGGGTTTTCTGTTTCCTGCAGCCAAATGCGTCCTGATACTCTCAATGTTCTCGCATTGCAGGTGAGGAAGTGAAGGCCCCAGAAGTAAAATGATTTTGCCAAGTGACACTCAGCTAGCAAATGCCCGAAATGGTTCTTGATCATGGGTGATTGATTCTAAGTCCCTCACTTGTGTCCTAGGGAAAGAGACAGGAAGAGCCCCTGTTGTCTGAGTCTTGATGAACTCCCTGGCTCTCCTCTTCTGTACACAGTTCAGAGATGGCTAGACAGAAGGAAGATGCCCAGTAACACTTACTCAGGCGCTCTGAGTGCTGGTCACTTCCCCCTTGGTGGCTAAGTGGCGGGCATTTCAGGATACAGAGCACTTTCATTAAGTTTAGCACTATTCACATGGACAGACAGTGGGTGTGCACGTTCAGTCAACCCAAATAGACGAACATACTGTCTGAAGGCCACAGAGTGCCCCATGAATAATTCCCTGTAAATACACATCCAATGCCCACACTTCACAGAGACTGATTGAATGTGTAAAAGACTGAAGGGCTCAGGGAACAGGAATTAATGGATGGAAGGAATCTATCGTGGTTGAGGTCAAAGAGTAGGCTCAATGTAGCAGAGAGCCAGGCTCACCAGCCTGCTGTGAATTTGAAGTATGGGGGCAATTAGGCATGAGCTATTTGTAGACAGAAGGAAAAACGGTGAACTAAATGGCTTAGGCTTAGTTCCACGTGCAGGTTGGATGCAGAGGACTGTCATCCTCAATACAGGCTGCAAAATGATGCCAAGGGTCACCCTCATAGAGGGCAGGGCCCAGTGTTGGAAACATTTAAAGTACGACTTCTGAGCTTTAAAAGAGACATTGTATATATAGATCTACAGGAAGGTCAAGAATTCTAAAATCCTGGCAGCTAATTGTCCCGCTTCACCTTAAGTAATTTTGCTAGAGAATGCTGATGCAGCCTGTATTTGTGCTGTGTGTGTGTGTGTGCGCACGCGCATGTGTTTATGTGTGTGTGTGTGTAGAGGACGTAGTAAGAGGGAAAAAATGTGGCATTTTTGCCAGCATTTGCCTTTTTTTTTTTTTTTTTTCTTTTTTTCTTGCTGTTCTCCACCCCTACAATAAGCTGAGCCAGTGTAAGTTACAATTTATTAGCTGGTTGCTATGGGTTACACCAGTGCTCCGCAGATATTCCCTTCAGAAATAGTAACATTTAATGTAATGTAAAACAGAACTACTGTATCACCACTTGCTTGGCTTCTGCTGGCTTGCAATATTATATCCTTCCCTGCTGAGCTTGAAGCCTCAGGAAATTAGCTGGTGCCATTATTTTATGATGATGATGGGTGTCTGCCATACCCCCCTTGTTTCATGAAAAAGACAGCCTGCAAACCGAGGGTGTCTGCAGGACCTGGGGTGCCAACTTGCAGTGCCATGCAGTGCCCAGAGACTGACTGTTTGTTTCATCTGCCTGTTCATTATTTAAGGCAGTCTTCTCAAAGCTGAGTCCCTGTGGGCCCGGGGCCAGTTACCATTTCAGGGAGGCTTGCTGTAACTACCAATGAATTTTATTTATTCTGCCATCTGTGTAATATTTGTGGCAGGCTGGTTAACAAAAATTTGTGGGCTGGTAAATTTTCAGGATAATTTAACTGTAAGAGTGATTTGAAGGGGAAAGGTTAGAAGATGGTGACCCTGAGTAAAGCCATTCAAGTTAAAATAAACAGAATAGAAGAGAAACGGGTGTTTTCAGGCCACCCACATTCTCTCTTTTCTGCCTGCTCTCTCCATTGCCCACCCACCTAACCACTACCCCTCTCAGAGTATACCTTTTCCTGCCCGTGTGCTCAGTCTCTTCTCTCACCTGCCCACGGAGGTGTACTCTCTTTTACAGGCAGGACACTAGGTTGCCCTACAGATGATGCTTCCCTAACAGGGTCCACTAGTGTAGGAGGAGTGCTGGGGTGGTAAACAGAATGTGGGCTCTGGAAGATCTAGGTTCAAAGCCTGGCTCTGCCACTTCCTGGTTGTATGACCTTGGACAAGTTCCTTGACCCTTTGAAGCCTCGGTTTCCATATTATAACACGGGATAACTGTATTTACCTTGAGTGCATATTGTTAAGGATCTGAGGGCGCAATGTCTACGTAATCTCTTAGCACCGTGCCTGGCCCATCGTGAAAAGTGGTCTTGCCTACTCTCCAATGTGGGACATTTTTGTTCCCTCTTCCTGAGAGACTCAGCCAGCTGGTCCTCCTGGGCATCTCCTGCTTTTCATTCAAGACTAGATCAGACACAACCTCTTGTGAAAGCAACTTAGCTACCCTCCTGCCTGTCCTCTTTCACGCCATGTGCCTGCTGCTCTCCGCCGCTGCTGTGGCACCTCTGCATGCCTCTGCTGTAGTGTGTCCATGCTAGATTGTCATTCTCTGTTGAAAAGTCTTCCTCCCACTGAGCTCTGAGCTTCCTCGGGGTTGGCAGCTTGCCTTTCTGATCACTCTTCCTAGTGCAGTGCCTGTACACATAAGTTTTCAATGAAGTTTGTTGGGTGTATGAATGAAGTAAAGAAAAAACATTAACTCATGTTTACCTACAGTATACCTGGTGGATAAAAGTCATGGCTCTATTCTACAGGGCAGTGCCAGCCACCAGGACTAAGGGACAGTGTATGCCATAGTCTCTATCGTTCAAATGCCTTTGGCTGTAAGTAACAAAAGATGCAATTCACAATGGCTTAATAATAGGAAAATTTATTATGCCCCATAGCAAGAGATCCAGAGATATGCAAGCTCCAGAGATGGTTAATTTATTTCTTTAGTAATGTCATAGAAGACCCAGTTTCTTCCAACTCCCACCCTAGCTATCTTCATCGGGTTGCATTTTTCTTCACGGTAACTCTCCTCAGAGCGAGAAGTAAGGCACAGCTGTACTAAGCAGATCCAATCCAGATAATATGACAGTGGCTGCTTCTCTTTTTATAAAGGGGAAAGCCTCTTTTAGAACCCCCGGCCCTACCTAGTAGACTTCTGCTCATGGTTTTGGTCAGAACTAAGTCATGGGTCCTTTTGAAAAACCAGTTATTAGCACAGGGAAAGAGAATGCTATGAACAGCTTAGGGCAAACACGTGGTCATGAATAGGACATGTTGCCAAGCAGACTGGAGTTATGTTAGGAAGGGAGAAGCACGGGGATACAGTTATGTTGGATAAGCAGCCACACAGCTTGCTGCTGTGTGCATTTATTCATTCAACAGATATTATCTATTATATACCCAGCATTGTGCTGGAGGTTGTGGACAGTAGTGGACAAGAGACACAAGATCCTTCGCCTGCCAGGCCTTCCCCTCACCCGCTGCGCTTTGAGATGGAGAGGGTGTCCAGGCCTCCCCACTTCACCCTCTGAGGTGAGGAGGCGTCCAGGGCCTCGCATCTCAGCATGGGACTGACGGGCTTGCCCTGACCTCTCGCAGGCATGAACACCGCTGTCTGGGTCGTGACACACATGGGCATTTATGTGGGCGCCAAAGTCTTCCTCATCTATGAGGTAAGGCTGAGGTGAGCTCTGTGTATGTGGGGAGCAGGAGCCTCCTGGGGTGCAGGCTGGGGTCTGGTCTGTGTGGGTCACCCTGGGAGCCCTCAGATGACCCTGGTGGAACTAATGTTCCAGACGTTCCAGTAAGGAAAGAGACAGTGGCCATGTAAACAAATAAACAAGATCCTTGTAGAGTGCCGTAACTGTCATAAAGAAATCAGCAGAGCAGTGGACAGAGTGTGAACAGGGCCTGCACTGGAGGTGGACATGGAAGGTCCTTCTGAGAAGGTAACATCTGATGAAGTAGGGAGCAACAAGTCCGGGGCAGATCAAGAGAGAAGACTCCAAGCAGAGCCAACAGCGAATGCGAAGGCCCCAAGGCAGGAATGAGGTGGCTGTGTGGCTGGAGCAAAGTCTGTGCCTAATGACTGATCAAAAGTTGCTTCTGGCACCCAGCCTGGCTCCTGCCCCAAGCTGAAAACAGATCATCAGCAACAACTCTAGCTTCCCAAGCCTCTCTTGCCCAGACTTGCAGCTCCACCCAGGTCAGAGGCACAGCTGCAGGGACCACAGAACAATGGGCTCAGCTCTGTGAAGACAAGAAAAGCCACCATGGTTTTGACAAAGAACCCAGGAATGGCGTTAAGGCTTCTTTGGGCAGTGTCCAATTTATGTAGCAATTTTCTTGGCCACATCTGCGGAGGTATAAAAAGACAGATATAAGGCAAGGATGGAACTACTTTATGTGTGTTGATATCCCTTCCCCACGGTTCTGTACACCTCAGAGCTCCTGCAGCGTGGCGGGTGATCCCAGTGGCTCCTATTTCACCTGGAGGCAGGACAGTGCTGCTGCCACGTATGGCAGCTCTGCCAGGGCTGAGGAGGCAGAGACTGTAATTCTCATTTTGGCGTACTCATCCCTACCACTTTTCTGCCACTGAGTTTTTGGGTGGGCATAAGTTCACTGGCAGCCTGGGTTCCCAGTCTTACTCTCCTCCAGGCCTGGTAGCTCTTCTTTCCTGCAGTGAAAACCTCTCCAAGGGTTTTAATGATCCTGCCCAGTTCTGGCCTGCCACACCCATCACAGCCTGGTCAGTCCAGAGAGTACCGAGTCCTCCTGCTTCCTCTGTCAGCAGTGACATCAGGCATCTTCCCTAGGCTTCCTCTAGAAACTGGTCCCTTTTTGTCCCTCTTCCAGGTAGCCTTTTCCCCTGAATGTTGTTAATGGATTCATTTGATATCTTGTTTTCCTTTGAAGCTTTTGTGAAACTCGTGTAGACTCATGGAGCATCCAAATGAGGTAACATCACCATCAGTGCTCCTTCCCTGGCTCACTGCCTCGGGAAACCAACCTGGTAGGTGTTTCTGAGACTCTCAGTGTCTATGGAAGTCCCTGGGGATTTCTCACTCAAATCTGCAGAGTGTTTAGTCTTCCTGGACTTTTGGCTCTAGGCAGTTTGCTTGGAAGTATTGAAGGAGAGTAGCTCCCTGACCCCCATGTGATAATATTATAGGGCCTCAGAGCATGCTTGTTTGGCATTCTAGGGGTTAGGAGATTGGTGAGACACCCCAGATGTCTGCTTGACTTCAGAGTGGCTGATAACAGTAGAGACCACCACCCAAGACCCGGAACCGCAGCTTCCTCTGACTTGCAACTGTGCTGCTGCCTGGGACGGATTCCTTTCTTCTTAAGGTTGAACTTTCTCTTAAGGAGTCCATGTTTGGGTGTTGTCCCTAACCACCCCACCTTCCCCGTTCCCTGTCCTAAGTTCTGCAGGCACCAGGGACCCCAGTTATGGACACAGGCGGGTTCTTTCCCTGGAGCTCCAGAATCCAGGTAGAACCTGGGAAGGGATGGGAAAAGAGGTCATTCCATCATTTGGACACACCTAAATCTAAATTTAGCCCCAGCCTGCTATAGAATATCAGTATGAAAGAAACTCTGGGCGTTATTAGGTCAACTGCTTCATTTTGCAGATGAGAAAACAGAGGCCCAGAGAGGTGAAGTGGTTGGACTAAGAACATGGACCTCATGGCAGAGCTGGACTGACCGTATCTCCTGACTTTGAGTCTGGGTCTCCATTCACTGTGCCTTCTGCCCTTGTTGTTTTTGAATTTTATAAAAGGTCCTTCACATTCAAAAACCTCTTCTTTCTGTTCCCCTGCCCACCCTCTACCTTGTAGAACTTCTGATAAGATGCCTAGGCCATGAGTGGCATTCTTGGGCTGTCTTGAGCGTGAAGACACCTTTGTGGCTAGCCTCCTTGAGCACATATGGGGCGTCGACACATATTTATTGAATCAGATTAGGACATAATTTTCCTTTTTTTTTGTTTTTTGAGACAGAGTTTCGCTCCTGTTGCCTAGGCTGCAGTGCGATGGCGCAATCTCAGCTCACCGCAACCTCCGCCTCCCGGGTTCAAGTAATTCTACTGCCTCAGCCTCCCAAGTAGCTGGGATTACAGGTGCCTGCCACCATGCCCAGTTAATTTTCTATTTTTAGTGGAGACGGGGGTCTCTCCATGTTGGTCAGGCTGGTCTCGAACTTCCGACCTCAGGTGATCTGCCCGCCTCAGCCTCCCAAAGTGCTGGGATTATAGGCGTGAGTCACCGCACCTAGCCAATTTTCGGTATTTTAATTCTCCAATAGTATATTAATAGAACTACTGCAAAAATAAAAGTGCATATTTTCCACTTAAATAATTAGGTTAAATCAACTTAGATTTTTATTTTTCCTGCAGGACTTACAGCTTATAATGGGCTAAAAAGCACTGTGACTGTTGGCCAGGCATGGTGGCTCACGCCTGTAATCCCAGCACTTTGGGAGGCCAAGGCGGGCAGATCATGAGGTCAGGAGATCAAGACCATCCTGCCTAACATGGTGAAACCCCATCTCTACTAAAAAAAAAAAAAAAAAAAAAAAATAGCCGGGAGTGGTGGTGGGTGCCTGTAGTCCCAGCTACTCAGGAGGCTGAGGCAGGAGAACGGCTTGAAGCTGGGAGGCGGAGCTTGCAATGAACCAAGATCGTGCCACTGCACTCCAGCCTGGGCAACAACAGAGTGAGACTCTGTCTCAAAAAAAAAAAAAAAAAAGCACTGCGACTGTGGCCATTTAACATGAACTCCAGAAAGTGTTCTCCATACCATATTTTGTGAAAAGCTGCACAAAGGTGGATGCATGGAAAATTGAAGGTTTGCCTGATCCTCTACCAGGGAATCCTGGTTCTATGGAGCAGCCAGAGCTATGACTGGTCTCCAGGACAGGAATGTGCCTGCTCCCTGGTGAAAGTGCCTCTCTGTGGCCTCAGGGCCTCTGTGAGGCAAGGCAGAGCTCCTGTCCCTGCATGAGCACACCTAGGGCTTCTGGAGTGGCTGAGACACTTATGCTCCCTGCTTCCTGCTTCCTGGAGCAGAATTTAAGGAAGACTACTGGGCTTTTGCCTCAGGAGACCAGACGAAACAAAACCTCCTTTCAGAGGGGCATTCTTCTGACTTTTTCTTCAAGTGGAATTGTGACTGTAGGTTTGGGTTTAAACATTGAATTTCAATTTTGCATACACACACCAAGAGGCCTCGGGGCAATGGGGGTGTTTGAAATGAACACCAGCCCGAGTCCTCTACCTGCCAAGTGTTCGATTAAGCTGCTTAGGTCTGTTTCCACCATCCTGTCTTTCAAATATTTATGTGGCAGATTATAGGCAAGCTTCAAAGGCAAGGAAATGCAAATCTGTTCTATAAATCATGGAATAACACAGCTGCTGTCTTCCTCAGTGTGACAGCTTACGAATGCCAGCATTTCTGTCTGCAGAAGGGGTGGTGGGAATGGGCCTGTGTGCGTGCCTGTGTGTGTGTGTGTGTGTGTGTCTGTGTGTGTGTGTGTTGGGAGTAAGGAAGAGAGTAGGGAATACTAATAATATTCGCATTTTTGCAAAACAGCAGTTTTTTTGTTGTTTAAATTTCCCAGCAGTTAAGGAGTTAATTTATTTTGCTAATCTTAAAGAACTGTGGCAGGATAAAACCTCACCTGGGATCTGAGGCATCCAGAAAACTAGAGATGAAAATGGCTTTCGGTTTTGGGGAAATATACCTAGAACGTGAAGTAAGGGAAGAGAAGTCAACAGCAATAACTTTGGAGATTCCAAAATGAATTTAATTTAGTCTAAATGAATAAAAAGGTAATTGTGCATTGCAAATACTTATGCAAATTAAGTTTTGCCCCCAGGGTCTTAACAATCTGCCAGTGAAGCCCCCAGTGTGCCAAAGATTAGACTTTTGTGGGCTCTTTTTGGCTGTTGCCATGAACACATCGACTTGGTACATTGGTGTTCAGTGACCCATTAACATCCACCAAGACCAGCACTGGGGTTTATGGTCCTTGCCCAGCAGCTGGTTTTGGCCTGGTGTCATTCTAAGGAAAAACCTGGGAAAGCTGCAGTCAACAGCATGCAGGGACCCAAAGGAAGATGCTGTATAAGACAAAATGAGTGGGGATAAGGTTTGCCATGTATTAGTCAGGATTCTGTTGCAAGTGACTCAAACTCACTTAGGCAATAGGGGGAATTTTCTGGGTCACTGAAGGGAACATTGAATAACCAAATCATGGGAAAGGAACGAAAGTAGTTGGGCTCGGGAACAGTTGGAACAAAAACTGGAATGCTGCTAGGACTGTCTTCCATCACCTGTCTTTACTTTTTCTCTGTGCTGGCTCCTAACATGGTTGCATATTAGGACTAGTAGATTTTGTGCCTAACGACTTTTCCTATTATAAAGACTGTTTTGCACCTGACAACTTTTGTCTCTGTAGAATCCTATTTTGAATAATCCCAGAGAAGAAATTTATGATTGGTTGAGCTGGGATCAGGTGTCCATGCCTGGACCAATCAACTGTAGGAAGAGGACTGAGAGTCATATAAAAACATGGCAGCTCTTACGGTAGTCGTGTTGATGATGGGTGGCTTTACCAAAAAAAAAAAAAAAAAAAAAAACGGAGTGGGGAAGCTTTGGACAGACAATCCAGTAAGTATCTACTACATTCTAGAGAGAGCTGGAAAAAAGACCAAAGAAGGCAAAGAAAGGGGGCCAGAAAAGATGGTGTGATGACTGAGTTGCATGTTGGAATTCATTGACTGACTCCTTGACATTCAGTATTCCATAGGATTCCTTAATGACACTAAATGCTACTGGTTTTTCTATTTTTCTGATGGCTCTTATTCTGTCTCCTTGATTGTTCTAGAGCCTTCTCTTCTCTGCGCTGAGAATCTCCTCAAGATTATAGGCCCTTAGTTTTGTATCTTGCCTCTAGAGAAGACAAATAGATAGCTTCTTTCCAACTGCATAAACAGTATTCCCCGTCAGCACCCTCCTCTTACCTTCCAGAAGAAATCTACACTTGGATTTCCTTTAGTCACATTTAATGCCTTTCTTAAAAAGTGTGGTTCCTGAACCAGTCACATGAGAATTACCTGGAAGCTGATTGGAAACGCAGAATCTTGGGCCTTATCCCAAAACTGCTGAATCAGAATCTGCATTCTAACAAGATGACCAGGTACTTAGTAAGTCCATTAATTTGGAAAGCACCATTTTAAGCAATTAGAAAGGGAACACACAATCAATCTGCTCTCAGTGGTGAAATAAATGTTTTTTCACAATTTTCCTACCAGGTCAATGGCAACCCTGTCTAGAAACCCAGATTCACAACAACTCTCAAAATTACTTTTCCAATACTTTCTTGTCTTCATTACCTATGTCCAATCTATTACCAATTTCAACCTATTAATTCCACTGTCCAGTAGGTCTGTTTTTCCTAACCATGCCTTCCTCACTTTCTGCAGGCTCTAATAGATGCATTTGCCAGTCAGCCTCCTCATTTAAAAAATGGGTCAAATAATGCTTACAATGCCTCCTATACATATTTACATACAATACAAATTTAATGTGTAATTATCTTCATCCTGGTAGGACTGGTTTTCCACTATGGCTTTGTACACAGTTGTAAGGGATGTTGCAAATAACGTATTATTAACTATAAAGTGCCAAAATCTATGAACAATTTTGATTTTAAATAAATTCGAAGGGATTAAAGATTATTTATAAAATTATTTTCCCTTATCTGCACTTTAATATGCTATAATGAATAACAGACAAAGTGGTGGAATAATACCTGGTAGGCCAGGAATTATAGATAGTAGTGTCTTACATATGAGCATCATCTATGATAGAGGTCAGCGAACTCTTTCTGTAAAAGGCCAGATAGGATTTTAGGCCTTCTGGGCCATATGGTCCCTGTTATAATTACTCAACTCTACCATCATAATGAGGAAGCAGCCAGAGGCAATACATTACACATTGATTACTGTAGCTTTAAAGTAAGTCTTGATATCAAATTAAGTCCTTCAGTTTTGAACTTCTTTTTCAAAATTGTTTTGGCTAACATAGGTTATTTTTATTTTTTACAAATTTTAGGTTCAGTATAAAAATTGCTTAAAGAAAAAATGCCTGCTGGGATTTTGATTGGGATTGCATGTAATCTGTAGATCAATGTGATGAGAATTGACAGCATAACAATATTGAGTTTTCCAATTCACAAACGGGTATGTCTCTCCATTTTCCAAAGGTCTTTAATTTCTTTCAGTAGTTTTTTTGTAGTTTTTAGCATAGGTTCTATACATGCTTGGTTAAATTAATTCCAAAATATTATCTATTTCTGATGCTATTGTAAATGATGTTTTACATTTTAATGTCTCACTTATTTGTTGCTTGAATACAGAAATACAATTTTTTCTGTTAACTTTGTATTCTACAACCTTACTAGATTCACTTATTAACATAGTAGCCATTCAGGGTAGACTTGTTAGTATTTTCTGGATAGAAAATTATGTATATGACTGGGCATGGTGGCTCATGCCTGTAATCTTAGCACTTTGGGAGGCTGTGGTGGGAGGATTGCTTGAGGCCACGAGTTTGAGACCAACTTGGGCAACACAGCAAGGCCCCATCTCTATTAACTAAAAGAAGAAAAGAAAAGAAAAGAAAATTGTGTACTATGTGAATAAAAAAAGTTTAACTTCTGTTTTTCTAATCTATAAGATTTTATTTTATTTTTTAGGTGTTATTTTACTGGTGGGACACCAATATAATGTTGAATAGAAGATAAAAAACAAACATTCTTGCCTGGATCTCAATATTAATGGGAAAATGTTGAGTCTTTCAATATTAATTTACAGTATTTGCTCAGGTTTTTCATTGATTCCTTTATTAGGTTAAGATAGTTGTCTTTTATTCCTAGTTTACTGAGTTTTAAAAATCGTAACAAGGCACTGAATTTCATCAGATGATTTTTCTGCATTGTTGTAAATGATCATAGGATTTTTCTTTTTTATTCTGTTAATGCGATGAATGACAATGATTGATTTTCAAATGTTAAATAACCTTGCATGCCTGGAATAAACTCCATTGTCATGATGTATTATCATTTTAATTATATTTCTGGATTCTAGTTGCTAATAGTTTGTTAAGAATTTTTTATCTATGCTATGTTCATAAGGAATTAGACTATAATTTTCTTTTAATGTCTTTGTCTGGTTTTGTTGTTAGAATAATGGTGACTTCATAAAAGGAGTTGGAAAGTATTTCTTCCCCCTCTATTTTCTGAAAGATTTTGCTTAAGACTGATATTATTTCCTTTTTAGATGTTTGATAGAATTCATTATTTAATCTATCTAGGCCCAGAGTCCACTTTGTCAGAAGAGTTTAAGTTATAAATCCAATTTATTTAGGCTTAACATAGAATTGATGAGATTTTCTATTTCTTCTTGTGTCAATTTGAGTTATTCATGTTTTCAAAGGAATTATCCATTTCAACTAAACTTTTTAATTGGTTGGCATAAGTGGTTCATAATATCCCCTTTTTATTTTTTAATGTCTATAAGACTTATAATGCTGTCCCTTCTTTTATTATTAATATTTATTTTTGTGTTTTTCCTTTTTTTTTTCTTTATCTGTCTTGCTGGTAGAAGTTTATTTTTTATTTTTAGGGGTTGTTTTCTCTTTAATGGAAAACAAAGCTTATTTTGAGGATTTTTTTCATTCATCAAACATTAGCTTGGAATTGACTGTCATAGTGTTGGGAGTGTGGTGGGGGAGGGACTACAAAAAGCAGAAGATAGTTTTTACTTTCTTTTTTAAAATTTTTTAAATTTTACTTTAAGTTCTGGGATACAAGTGCAGAACATGTAGGTTTGTTACATAGGTATACATGTACCAGGGTGGTTTGCTTCACCTATCAACCCGTCATCTAGGTTTTAAGCCCCTTATGCATGAGCTATTTGTCCTAATGCTCTCCCTCCCCTTGCCCCCCATCCCCCTGACTGGCCCCGGTGAGTGTTGTTCTCCTTCCTGTGTCTATGTGTTCTCATTGTTCAACTCCCACTTATGAGTGAGAACGTGTGGTGTTTGCTTTTCTGTTCCTGTGTTAGTTTTACTGAGGATGATGGCTTCCAGTTTCATCCATGTCCCTGCAAAGGACATTAATCTCATTCCTTTTTATTGCTGCATAGTATTCCATAGTGTATATGTACCACATTTTCTTTATCCAGTCTGTCACTGATGGGCATTTGGGTTGGTTGGTTCCATGTCTTTGCTATTGTAAATAGTGCTGCAATAAACATGTGTACATGTGTCTTTATAGTAGAATGATTTGTATTCCTTTGGGTATATACCCAGTAATGGGATTGCTGGGTCAAATGGTATTTCTGGTTCTAGATCCTTCAGGCATTGTCACACTGTCTTCCACAATGTTTTAAGTAATTTGCATTCCCAACAGTGTAAAAGCATTCCTATTTCTCCACAGCCTCACCAGCATCTATTGTTTCTTGACTTTTTAATAATCACCATTCTGACTGGCATGAGATGGTATCACATTGTGGTTTTGATTTGCATTTCTCTAATGATCAGTGATGTTGAGCTTTTTTTAATATATTTTTTTTTTGCCACATAAATGTCTTCTTTTAAGAAGTGTCTGTTCATATCCTTTGCCCACTAGAAGTTTATTTTCTTCATTGAATTTTTTTTCAAAGAATGAATGTTTGGATTTATCAGTTTTCTTTGCTATTTGCATATTTTCTGTTTTACTGATTTCCTTTTTTATGTTTATTATTTCCTTTCTTCTATTTACTTGAAGTTTATTTTGCTGTTATTTTCCAGTTTCATAAGGTAGAAGCTTAGGGCATTGATTTTTAAACTTTTTTTCTTCTAATGTAAGCATTAAAGTTGTTAATTTCTGTCTAAGTACTTCTTTAACTGTATCCACATATTTCTTTCTATCTATCTATCTATCTATCTATCTATCTATCTATCTATATCTATCCAATCTATTTAGTTCAACGTATTTTCTAATTTCTCAAAATATTTTCTGACCTTATCCATAGGTTATTTTAAAGTTCGTTGTTTAATTTTCAAATATTTGTGGATTTTGTAGATTTTTTTCTTCTTGTTTTTTAATGTAGTTCCGTTGTGGTCTGGTCAGAGAACATACTCTGTATAGGGTTTGAATATCTTTAAATTTATTGAAACGTATTTTATGGCCAATTATGTGCCCTCTGTGTCCTCTAAGATAAATGTTCTATTTTCACTTACAAGGAGTGTGTGTTTCATAGTTGGCTGTCTGGAGTATTCCATAAATATCAATTAAGTTTGATTGTTTGATGGTGGTGTTCAAGACCTCCATATACTTTCTAACTTTTGTGCCCTTTTGTTCTATCAACTACTGAGAGAGGAGTATTAAAAATCTCAGACTATACTTTTGTATTTGTGTGTTTTTTCTTTCAGTTCTGTCAGTTTTTTCTTTGTGTATTTTCAAACTTTATTATTAGGTGCACATACATTGACTATTGTAAATATTCTTGATCAATTGACCCTTTTTTATGATGAAATATTTCCCTTTAATCTGGAAATATTTCTTATCATGAAGTCTACTTTGCCTGATATCAAAGTAGCCACTCTAGCTTTATAATTAATATTTGCCTGGTATATCTTCTTCTGTTCTTTAACTTTTACCTATATGTATCTTTGTATTAAAAAACTAAGCCTTGTAGAAAACAAATAGTTGGATGTTGCTTTTCTACCAGGTATAATAGTATCTCTTAATAGATGATTTTGGTCCTATTATACTTTTCTACCAAGTATAATGGTATCTCTTAATAGATGATTTTGGTCCATTTTTACCTAATACAATTCTTAATGTGGCTGTGTTAAATCAGTTAACTATTGACTTATTGGTTTCAGTTTTTCTTTGGTTTTGTTTTCCTTTCTCTCTCCCTTCTTTTGAATTAAAAAATTTATTATTTCATTTTATTTTCACTATTGTCTTATTAGCTATAACTTTTTTAATAGTTTGTTCTAGGGTTGATATAATACATCTTTTATTAATTTATTTCTTCTATAATGTAGAATCTGCCTTTAAATCTGCCTAGTGGGCTTTTTGTTTTAGATATTGGGGTGTTTTTTAGCTTTAGATGGCTGATTTGTTTCTTTTTCTGTTTTTTGTTTTTGTTTTTGTTTTTGTTTTTGTTCTTTGAGATGGAGTTTCACTCTTGTTGCCCAGGTCGGAGTGCAATGGTGTGATCTCGGCTCACTGCAACCTCTGCCTCCCAGGTTCAAGCGATTCTTCTGCCTCAGTCTCCCAAGTAGCTGGGATTATAGGTGCCCACCACCACGCCTGGCTATTTTTTTCTATTTTTAGTAGAGACGGGGTTTTACTATATTGGCCAGGCTGGTCTTGAACGCCTGACCTCTCAGGTGATCCACCTGCCTTGACCTCCCAAAGTTCTGGGATTACAGGCATGAGCCACTGTGCCTGGCCTGTTTCTTTTAATGATTTCCATTTACTTACTTATTATGTTCGTGTTTTCCCTTAATTGCTTGAACAAATCTATAATCGTTGTTTTAACGCCCTTGTTTGCTAATTCCATCTTTGTCATTTCTAGATCTGCTTCTATTGTCTGATTTTCCCTTTCATTATGGGTTACATTTCTTGTTTATGGCATGTCTAATAATTTTGACTGGATTCTGGCTATTGCGAATATTCCATTGTTAGCCTAAACTTTCTTGTGTTTCTTTACAAATTATTGATTTTTGCTCTTGCAATAGATTAATTAATTTCAGATCAGCTTTATCCCTTTGAGGCTTTTTTAGAAAGAGTCTAGAGTATCTTTTGCTCTAGGACTAGTTTAGCCCTACTAGTAAGACATACTCTTTCCAGGATTTCACCTGAATGCAGCAAGTACTCAATGAGGTCTTCCCATTCTGGCTGAGCTGAACTCAAATATCTCCCAGTCCTGTGCAAGCTCTGGTAGTTGCTCAGTTTATAGTTCCCCGTAATTTATCTTTCCTTAATCATTATTATTTCCCGGGGTTTATGGAGTTTCACCTTAAACATGTGCATCTTATTATTTAGCCAAAGATTCAAGAGGATCCTCTGCAGATTTCTGGAACTTATTCTGTGTTGCTCTTTCATTCTGCTACTGTGTCTCACAAGTTCCATCCAAATGCCTCAGGCTTCCTGAACTCCAGTCTCTGACTTTTTGAGTCAATGAGACTGCCATACTCTGAATTCCCCTTTCCTGCAACTGGTCCAGAAAATGCATTGAAATAAAAGGCTAGGGCTATGGTAGGGCTCACCTCACTTGTTTGTCTTCTCTCTGAGATCTCATGCCTGAAATGCCTGTTGTTCGATAACTGAAAATAACTATTTCAGATATTAATATTTTTGTTTAATTTTCTAGTTGCTGACACTTGGTGGACTAGATGTGCACTAGTTACTTCGTTCTGACCATAAACAGTCTTATTAAAATTTAATTTTATGCTGTTTTTCATGAACACTCCTTTCCAGTCAATTTTCAGCTGATTCCTGTATACAATTTGATGTTCTTCAGTGTATTTAGACCTTTCAGGCCTTCCTCAAATGCATTTTCCCCTTCTTTCTATGCCTCACTCCATACAAAAGCTCTTTCAAACTCACCTTTTCCAGAAAACACCCTATGATTTTTTTTTTTTTTTTTTTTTTTTTTTTTTTTGGAGACGGAGTCTCGCTCTGCCGCCCAGGCTGGAGTGCAATGGCCGGATCTCGGCTCACTGCAAGCTCCGCCTCCCGGGTTTACGCCATTCTCCTGCCTCAGCCTCCCCAGTAGCTGGGACTACAGGCGCCTGCCACCTCGCCCGGCTAATTTTTTTGTATTTTTAGTAGAGACGGGGTTTCACCGTGGTCTCGATCTCCTGACCTTGTGATCCACCCGTCTCGGCCTCCCAAAGTGCTGGGATTACAGGCGTGAGCCACCGCGCCCGGCAACACCCTATGATTAATCCATTCACCCTCTTTATTCATCTGCCCTTTGTTGTAATTTGTACTTCGTTTCTACTACATTAAATTGCACTTCTGGCCGTGTAGTTTTGTTAAGTTTTTGGCAGTTATTTTATGTGTGACTGTTTTGCTGATGATTATAAGCAGAAGCTTATAAATAGAAAAAGCCTGTCTTTCATTTATTCCCTTTGTTGCAAACCCACCTAATTCAACTGGCTGTTCCCAAGGTAAATATTGGTGACCCTCTATAGTTTGGTGGAGAGGCATTGTATTACGAAACAAACGAAGCTAAATATCAGAGCTCTCATGTGATGGACCACTTCCAAGGCCCTGGGAGGGTCCCCAGCCATCTGTTTACATGGTAGATGGTTTTATAAATTTTGCCAAGGACAGATTTGAACCACAATGGAATAAGGCACTCTCTCTTTCCATTATGAATTTCTTTCAGCAGTCTCCCCTTTCAGGTGGTGGGGAGTGACCGTAAGCATTTTGGGGATCTAGTTAAGGAAAGTTGAGTTGGTGATACATTTAGCTGCAGTTTAGTGGGAGGTATTTATGTGGTTTGCAGACATTTCCATGTATAGTTAACTTATTCCTAGCTGTCCTGTGCAGGAATATTCTTACCACCCACGGGGCAAACTTACCGAGTGATATAACAGGAAGATACGGAACCAGAGCACCTATGAGCATGAACCTATGCTATGGCACCCAGCACTGGATCCTTACAGGGAGAGGGGAATAAACAAGGTTTTAATTGTGCGAAGCCAGAAACTAATCTCTGGAAGTGTCTTTCCATCAAGACATAAACAATTCCTAGTGGAGGATTCTGTTCTCATCCATTTCTAGTAAAGGACATTCTGTCAGGAGTGTGCTTTATATGCAGTGTATACAATTATAAACACTCCATGATGTTTTCTTTTGTGAAGATATTATGCAAAACTAAATTCATCAGAATTTTTCTGTTTATAGTGCACAACCTTGTGGAAGAACTACAAATAGTGAACTTGTCTATTGAAGTTGCATGTTTTATGAATCTTAAAAATTAACATGGAAAAAATTTTGATCAACCAAGTTAGAGGAAGCACTGAATTATTTTATTCTCTCTATAGAAAGTATTACAACATGGTGGTGACATGAAGAGGCCATCAAGGAGGACGCAGCAAAAAAGTAAGAAAATGTATTACACAGCCATATCAACCATTAATTAATAGAAATATTATGTTATTTGGGGGATTTTTGTGGTATTTGTAAACTTTTCAATATTTGAAGTCATTGGCCGGGCACAGTGGCTCACGCCTGTAATCCCAGCACGTTGGGAGGGCACAGCAGGTGAATCACCTGAGGTCAGGAGTTCAAGATCAGCCGCCAACATGGTGAAACCCCGTCTCTACTAAAAATACAAAAATTATCCAGGCATGGTGGTGCATGCCTGTAATTCCAGCTACTCGGGAGGCTAAGGCAGGCGAATCGCTTGAACCCTGGAGGCAGAGGTTGCAGTGAGCTGAGATCGCGCCACTGCAGTCCAGCCTGGGAGACAAAGTGAGACTCCATCTCAAAAAAAAAAAAAAAAATTGAAGTCATTTTTTTCTCATTCTGTATTCATTTTCATCGCTAATTTTGTATTTATAATTTTTAATACATCTTTTTCAGAGAAGACCCTGAAGGTATGTAAGTCTCAGGCCCCACAAAAGTTGGATCCAACCTTGATGAGGTGAAGATATTGGCTCTTCCCCCTTCTTAACCTTGTTATCGGGTGATATGGTTTGGCTGTGTCCCCACCCAAACCTCATCTTGAATTGCAGCTCCCATAATTCCTACATATTGTGGGAGGGACCTGGTGGGAGATAATTGAATCATGGGGCGGTTCCCCCATACTGTTCTCATGGTAGTAAATATGTCTCACAAGATCTGATGATTTTATAAGGGGTTTCCCCTTTCACTTGGCTCTCATTTTCTGTGTTGTCTGCTACTTTGGTAAATATTAACTAACCATCCCTGGAGTACGCATTCCCAATTACAGCAAGTGATCATCCCTTGGGTGCAGATTACATCTAAATAACATACACAAGCAAATCACACTGCCAATGCTGAAGCGTTTCAAAGTAAATTCAGACATAAACATAAACAAAGTAAACAGAGAATATAACGTACGTATCTCTTCTGTTACAGTTGCTTTTTCATTGAGTTCTGTGAAGCTCAGGTTCCTGTGGAGGGTAGCAGAAGGGAAACTTCAATTACAGCATATATGGTCTGATCTGTTCTACATATTAAAGTTCATACTATTTTCTTTGTGATAAATGAAGGGTGTTCTGCTGCATCTGAAACTAGTGCTCTAGCACTAACCACCTGTCTCTATAACACGTATCCACTCAAAGTTACAATGAAAGCCCAAAGATGTGCTTGAGTTAGCTTATGTCAATGAAAATGTTGCTAGAGACTTGGTGTAGATCTGCTGAGCTGCGTGTGAAAACTACAGTGTAATCTGATCCTCCTCTCCCTCTCTCTTTTCACCACCGTTGTTGTCAATATATATTCCTTCCACATTTTACCCAAGAAAACTTAGTATACTGGGGTCACATTCTCCATAATCAAGTTGCCAAACAAAAAGACTTCTGGAATAAAAGACTTCTCCTAACTTGGGGAAGAGCGCTTAGGGGGGAAGAGATGAGAGATGGTCAGAGCCAGGATGTATTTAATCTTGGTCTGCAGTGGACATTTATTATCTGCCAAGACCCCTTCTTTCTGGCATGGACATCCTTTCACTTAGGAACATCCCCCCAGTGATGAGGCTCTATAAGGGCTTCTCTCGTTTTCCCTTGGACTGTGAGATGACCTAATTCTCCAAGATATTAACCAGCTTTCTTTTTTTTTCTTTTCTTTTCTTTTTTTTTTTTAAGACGGAGTCTCGCTCTGTCGCCCAGGCTGGAGTGCAGTGGCGCGATCTCGGCTCACTGCAATCTCTGCCTCCTGGGTTCACACCATTCTCCTGCCTCAGCCTCCCGAGTAGCTGGGACTACAGGCGCCCGCCACCTCGCCCAGCTAGTTTTTTGTATTTTTTAGTAGAGACGGGGTTTCACCGTGTTAGCCAGGATGGTCTCGATCTCCTGACCTCGTGATCCGCCCATCTCAGCCTCCCAAAGTGCTGGGATTACAGGCGTGAGCCACTGCGCCTGGCTAACCAGGTGCTTTCTTTCTTTCTTTCTTTTCTTTTCTTTTTTTTTCTTCAGATGGAGTTTTGCTCTTGTTGCCCAGGCTGGAGTGCAATGGTGCAACCTCAGCTCACTGCAACCTCTGCCTCCTGGGTTCAAGCGATTCTCCTGCCTCAGCCTCCCGAGTAGCTGGGATCACAGGCATGTGCCACCATGCCTGGCTAATTTTGTATTTTTAGTAGAGACGGGGTTTCTCCATGTTGGTCAAGCTGGTCTCGAACTCCCCACCTCAGGTGACCCGCCCACCTCTGCCTCCCAAAGTGCTGGGATTACGGGAGTGAGCCACTGCGCTTGGCCTAACCAGGTGCTTTCAAAGGTGTTTTGAACCAAGAAGCAAACCCTGCCCTGTTGGACACAAAGCTGGGAACATGTGAGATGGGAACTGCTGGCATCCCTGCCTCCAGCACTGAGAGGAAAGCCAGCCAGAGAGCATAGAGCTGCCTGCAGCAAGCAGGAAAAAAGGGTGAGGAGAGAGTGTCCTGAGAGCCTCCAGCTTCTGGTTCTGGTGGCCACTGATGTCCAACCCTGTTTCTGACCTTCTTGTTTTGGTTACAGGAGCCCACAAATCCTCTCTATCATTGGTGCTTATTAGAATTGAATTTCTGTCATTTTTTTAAAACCAAGAATGTACAAAACAATGCACTGGCTACGGCAGCAAAATTATAGAGCCTGATATAAGAAAAGAAATAGAAGCCACAAGAAGAATGGAGGAAATCTCCAGTAATTCACAGGAAATAAAATAACCAGGGAGAATAAAACTTTGCAGTCTTGGGTGTCTGCACCCCAGGCGACAGAGGTGGTACTGAAACAAGTGACCTTGAGATCACAGCTCAGGAAAGCCCATGTGACTGTGCTGGTTCTCTGAGACCAGGGAGGTGGGATGGCAGCAATGGAACAGCATTCCTTTCTCAAAAGACAGACCTGGGAGGTAGTGGAGTGGAGGAGACCACGTGTTAAGATGAGAGCTCCTGCATGAAAATCCACAAACCATGAGTAGAGAGAGTAATGGAGAAGGTAAGGAGAGAGAGGGAAGGGGGACTGTGGCCTGCACACGAGGTTGTACAGCCAGATGTAAGGCCTGGAAGCCACGCTCCTGAGAATCACAGTGCACATGCTGGGTTGGGGCAGAGAGCCACATGCAGCTCACTGGCAGGCAGAATCAGGGGCTGGAGGCATAGAAAGCCAAGAGCCAGGCAGCAGCAACTGGCTGACCCTGGTAGGCAGTTCCAGGTGTGGGCACGTCTGGGCGCAGGGACTGGAAGCAAAATTGATTGACTCAGGAGTAGACAAATATGGGTTCAAGGTCAATCAAAAAGCAGAAACCAGGTGACACAAGTGAGTCAAATCTAGAAAGAGAGTTGTAAAAGTGGGCAGACACAGGTAGAGGGAGGACCTAGGAACAGAGGCTAGAAACCAGAAGGGGTCTGCTGGGGTGGATGGACGAGGGGCAGAAGCCAACAGACACAAAGATGCACATAGAATTTCACCAGATGGCTCTGTGCTGCTGAGCTGTGGAGCTGTGGCTTTTCTTCCTGCTTGTCCACAAGCGGGTGACTCTGCCCTCAGGGTTCAACGGCATGAGCAGGCCTTCTGATGACACATTTGACAACGCTGGCACAGAGGCAAGATTGAGTGGGGATAGCTGGGAATTTCCTTCTCCTAGACCCTGGGTGTCTGATAAATTCTCCTCATGTTGACAATTTCGTCTTTCATAGTTTAAAGAAAGAAATGAGAGGGACTGCTACCCTGCACCTAAGCACAGGGGTCATGCTCTGCAGAAGTGGAAGTGACAGGGACCCTGAGAGGAGCCATCTTTTGCAAAGTTGGTGGCATCCGGGGCTCAGGCAGAACCCATTCTGAAAGCAGGGTTCAGACGTGTTTGGAAAAGAGACTCTCAATGAGAAGACAGCTCAAGAGGAAAGGGAGGCTAATTGGGGCTAACTGTATTTTGTTAACAGATGATAGCAAGAAGGCAGAACTCGGGCTGTGTGTGGTGGCTCACTGCTATAATCCCAGCATTTTGGGAGGCCGAGGCGGGGGGATCACCTTAGGTCAGGAGTTCAAGACCAGCCTGGCCAACACAGCAAAATCCTTTCTCTACTGAAAATACAAAAAATTAGCTGGGTGTGGTAATGTACGCCTATAGTCCCAGCTACTCAGGAGGCTGAGGCAGGAGAATTGCTTGAACCTGGGAGACGGAGGTTGCAGTGAGCCGAGATCACGCCACTGCACTCCAGCCTGGGCAACAGAGCGAGACTCTGTCTCAAAACAAAAGTTTTGAGCAGAACTCCTCAAATTGTACTTTACTTCTCAGTTCTCAGTCAAGAAGATCCATCTTCAGACTGGAAAGAGCAGAATTAGTGCTGGTTAGAGGGAACCAAAGCCATATATAATTCCTCTGAGCAGACTTCACATACCCATTAAATACCCCCGCAGAATTTAGCCCTTGCAAAGGGTTCCTCAGATATTTCTGAGATTCCCCCTGGGTGACGGGCTGCGAATGCTTGTTCACCACCCCAAATCATCCTCTGATGCTAATGACACTCAGGAGACGGACCCTCTGCAGGGCATAGCTAGCCAGCTCTGCTGCTGCCACCACCTGGGATGAGGGATGCTGGGTTTCCCTTTGCCTTCCATCCTAGACACAGAACACAGCATTCCCTGAGTCCCCAGAGCACAATCCTCTCTCTAATATACCAGCTGCACAAGCGGAGGAATGTTTGCACCCCACCCATACCCCCATCTATGTAACCCCAAGGTCTCGAACAGTTTTTGGTAGACAGTAGGAGCTCAGTAAATCTCTGACTTTTAACAAGCGTTTAATAAACATTCAAAAGTGAAAGAAAGGGTTGAGCAAGGTGGCTCATGCCTGTAATCTCAACACTTTGGGAGAACAAGGGGAGAGGATTGCTCGAGCCTGGGAGTTCGAGACCAGCCTAGGCAACATAGCGAGATGCTATCTCTATTTTACTTTTTAAAAAGTGAAAGAAAGAACAAGGCAGAGAATAACTAACAACAATTAAAAGATGTTGTGAATTTCGGGATCCTCAGACTCAGATTTAGAAATGCCCAGTGATGAAAATGTACCTACCTTAAGCAGTCTGATGGCTTGGCGTGCAGAATATGTCTTTGTGGGCAGAAAAAGCTTCTCTGGGCTGAAAAAAAACAGAAAAATGGGTCCCCTCTCCCCACCCACAAGGCAGGCAGATACCTTAGAAGACAGCGATCCCAGTTGGTGGGCAGGTCCTTGTCAGGTAAGGGTTTAGTTAGTAGGTGGTACCTTTGTGTGGAGAAAAAGACATGCCTTTCTCCCAGCAAGGGCAGCCCCCAGCAGGGTGCACAGCTTGGCCGCGCTCTGTTGGACAAAGCTGCACTGTCTTCCTACAGGGCTTCTATCCTGTCATGTGGCGTGAGCCAGCACAACTGCACGCAGTCTAAGTGCCCTCAAATCAGGTCTACTCTGCCTGGAATCCCAGCCCCACCCCTCCCAAGACCCAGAAAGGGGAAGGGATTCTCAAGCTGCCTCCCTGCACTTATTTCCTACCGAACACCTGCTCCTCCCTGGTGACCAATGATGGGACATCTATTCCCCCAGGAAACCCGGCCCTCACTCCAGGCCTATGATCTCATCCTGTGGCACCCAGTACAACAGTCCCATCAGAACACAATAGTCTCAAGGGCTTTGGGGTCATTATACTTCAATAATGCCACTTGAAGGGCAGAAACTGTCCATTGAACACACTTAGTTCTCTTTCATAGGCTGTCTTCTAGGGAGAGGTGAATGTTTGGCCTGAATGTCCTTCTGTAGTCCTCTGGGCTGGCCGCTCTTGCAAACAATTGCTCTGGCAAAAAACATTCTCCACTCTGCAAGGATAAGCAAACACTGTAATTCACTACATTCCTACTGAGTTAAGAAATATTTCACTCCTTCCTGGAAAGCAAGAAAATTATAGAGACTTAGCTCAGGCTTGACCATATTCAAAAACATACACGACCAACACAAAACGTTTATCATCCAAACCTAAAATCATCATCCAGAATAATGATGACTTTATAATTGTTCCAAAGAGCACACTGGGCACTTGTTCCAGGCACATGTATGTAACAAAAAGACCCATGAAGTGTGACCCAAGGGCTGACTGTCCAGATGAATTCTGTGATGGTTAATATTAGGTGTCGACTTGATGGGATTGAGGGATGCCTAGATGGCTGGTGAAGCACTTTTTCTGGGTGTGTCTGTGAGGGTGTTTCTAGAGAAGACTGACATATAAGTCAGTGGACTGGGAGAGGAAGACCCGCCTTCACTGTGGATGGGCACTGTCTGGTCGGCTGCCAGCGTGGCAGAACAAAGCAGGCAGAAGAAAGCAGGCAGAAGGGGCATGCAGCTTGCTGGGGCTTTCTCTTTCTCTCTCCCTTCCAGAGCAGGCCGTCTTTTCTCCTTCTGCCTTTGGGCATCTGACTCCAGGTTATTCAGCTTTTGCACTCTGGGACTTGTACCAGTGGCCTCTGGGGTGCTCTCAGCCCTTCAGTCTCAGACTGGGAGCTGCACTGTCAGCTTTCCCTGTTTTGAGGCTTAGGGCTTGGACTGAGACACACTACCGGTTTTTCTCATTCCCCAGCTTGCAAGCCCTATTGTGGGACTTTGCCTTAGTAATTGTGTGAGCCAATTCTCCCTAATAAACTCATATATATATATATATATACACACACACGTATACAATTACTCAAGGTTCTCCAGAGGGACAGAACCAATAGGATACATGTATATATGTGTGTATATATACACAAATGTATACAATCCTATATATATGTATATGTATCCTATATATATGTATCCTATTGGTTCTGTCCCCCTGGAGAACCCTGAGTAATTGACCATCTTCTTTCTGAACAAAAATTAATGCTGGTTTGAATGGCAGTTTCTTCCAGATTCTACTCATATGGTTCTTAATGACAATGATAGGGTCCAGGATAAAAAAGTAGTTAAAGAAATGTAAAAGAGCTTCATGCAATTGGAGGCGGTGTCAAGTTTCTTGGCCCGAAAACATTTTACCCTTAGGTGCTAAGAAATCTTGCAAATGTGTTGCTTAGTTCTACCAATGATCTTTGTGGGACTGTAGTGAGCAAAACTGGTGCCATAGCACTGGACCCAGGCAAACGTCCTAAGTGCAAGAAATAGAAGGTGAATTCTGGAGATTACAGAACAGCAAATGACCTAGATTCTAGGTCATATTTACAAATAAATTGTTTAAAGAGAATTTATGAGCACCTACACAAGGAAGTAGTGATTACCAGTGTAACTAAAATGCAGGTTAGTTGCTCGCTGCATGTGGAGTCCAGCTAACAAGAGCAAGGTCTGATGCAAAAAAAAGCGAATTGATTCCAAAGTTAGCTTGGGGAAGGGGCACAAAGGGTCCTACCTTAAAATGTGCTGCTTCACTTTGGGAGCAGAAAGCAGGGATTTTTATAGGGTAAGGGAGGAAATGAGCAAGGGCAGGGGTCCCCCTCCTAGCTTGGTGTTGAGTTGGCACCTTCCTGGGCAGAAGTAAGTTGAAAAAGTGGCCAAGCGGGTGTGCTTTCGATTTGCCCTCCTGGTGGATGGAAGCCCTGAGGCAACCCTGGGAAGATGGAAGTTCTGAGGCAACCTCTGGAAGGGAAAGTTCCTTGGTGGGTGTGCTTTGGTCTGCAAATCGACCGTCAGCTCTCCAGGAGAGATCTGTCTTGGAGCACACAGTTAGAAAAACTTGCCCTGTAGGGAATGTCGGGTGAGGGGGAGGAGAATGGTTGTATTTGCATTTCTGAAAGGCTAAGGGAGCCAGGGAAATGAGAAAAGAAGAGAGCGAGAAGGAAAAAAACAAACCACCTCTAGAAAAACAGGGGTGCTGGGTTATACTAGGAGCTAGTATAGATTCACCCATAATGTTAAAGGCAAAGTAACCACTTTTCCTTTTTGAGAGGACTGTTCAACTCGGCAGACTCTGAGGTAGCGTGTATGTTTCAAGGAAGAGAACAAGGCTTTCACTCCATTTCTGACTTTTTAAATTAGAGGTTGTACATCCATGGCTTGTGGTTTCTTGTGTTTTATTTGGCTCTGCCCAGCATTTATGACACTTTTAATTCAGTTGCTAATGTTTAAAAACAGGGAGTGGAGCAAATCCTATTCTTGTGCCCAGTTATCCCTTACCCTCCCTTTGTGGCCTATGAGAGAGGTGCAGGTCCTCTCCCTACTCCCTCAGGCCTGGACAGGGGGCTTGCTTTGGCTAACAGGATGTAAGCAGAAGTGACCTGTGCCGCCTGGTGAGCAGTGGCTTGAAGAAGCACCACATGGGTCTGCGGGCCCTCTTCTCCCTCGGTCACAAAACAATGTGTTCAGGATGGGTCTGCTTTACAGCTGGATCCTGGAACAAGAAGACATGCAGAGCAGAGCCACAGCTGCTGACAACATGAGCAGAAATGAACTTTTTTTTTTTTCAATCCTATTGTAAATGGAATTTTTTTTTTTTTTCCTGAGCACAGGGGACTTTATTGATGATATATGACAAGGTGGGGCTCCCTAGGCTCCTTCCTCTTCAGAGGATCTGCATGGAAACTGTGAGGCGGGAAGATTCTCAGTGTAGTGGGGTACTGAGTGTGGCAGAAACTCCCCAGCAGTGAGGGCCTCTCTTTTCCTCTCATGCTGTCACTGGGGCTGGTGGTCTGGGGGTCTTACTCCTTGGAGGCCATGTGGGCCGTGAGGTCCACTACCCTGTTGCTGTAGCCAAATTCATTGTTATACCCGGAAATAAGCTTGACAAAGTGGTCATTGAGGGCAATGCCAGCCCCAGCATCAAAGGTGGAGGAGTGGGTGTCGCAGTTGAAGTCGGAGGAGACAAGCCTGGTGCTTAGCGTAGCCCAGGATGCCCTTGAGGGGGCCCTCGGATGCTACTTCACCACCTTCTTGATGTCATCATATGTGGCAGGTTTTTCCAGGCAGGTCAGGTTCATGACCAACACGTTGTCACTGGGGACTCGGAAGGCCATGCCAGTGAGCTTCCCATTCAGCTCAGGGATGACCTTGCCCACAGACTTGGCAGTGCCAGTAGAGGCAGGGATGATGTTCTGGAGAGCCCTGTGGCTGTCACAACACAGTTTCCCAGAGGGGTCATCCACAGTTTTCTGGGTGGCAGTGATGGTGTGGACTGTGGTCATGAGTCCCTCCACGGTACCAAAGTTGTCATGGATGACCTTGGCCTGGTGTGCTAAGCAGTTGATGGCACAGGGTGCGTTGCTGACTATCTTGGGGCTGTTGTCCTATTTCTCATGGTTCAAGCCCATCATGAACATGGGGGCATCAGCAGAGAGGACAGAGATGATGACCCCTTTGGCTCCCCACTGCAAATGAGCCCCAGCCTTCTCCATGGTGATGAAGACGCCAGTGGACTTCACAACATACCAGCGCCAGCATCACCCCATTTGATTTTGGTGGAATCTAGCTCCTGGATGACGATAATGGGATTTCTATTGATGACAAGCTTCCTGTTCTCAGCTTTGACGGTGCCATGGAATTCGCCATGGGTGGAATCATACTGGAACATGTAGACCATGTAGTTGAGGTCAATGAAGCGGTCTTTGATGGCAACAATACCACTTTACCAGAGTTAAAAGCAGCCCTGGTGACCAGGCACCCAATACAGCCAAACCCATTTGAGTCCAGGCTTCAGCTTCACCATGATGTCTCAGGGATGCAGCTGGCGCTGCACGAGAAGATGCAGCTGTCTGTTGAATGGGAGGAGCAGAGAGCTGGGATTTTCTTAATTGCTTTTTCATCCCCTGCCCGAGACAGAGTCTTGCTCTGCCGCCCAGGCTGGAGTTCAGTGGTGTAACCCCCACCTCCCCGGTTCAAGCAATTCTCTTGCCTCAGCCTCCTGAGTAGCTGGGATTACAAGCATGTACCGCTACAATGCCAGGCTAATTTTTGTATTTTTAGTAGAGATGGGGTTTCACTATGTTGCCCAGGCTGGTCTCAAACTCTTGACCTTGTAATCTGCCCACCTTGACCTCCCAAAGTGCTGGGATTACAGGTGTTAGCCACCGCTCCCGGCCCTCTTGTTTTTTTAGAAAATTTGTTGTTAGTGTATAGAAACACTACTGATTTTTGTATGTTGATTTTGTATCTTGAAACTGAAAAATTTGTTTATCAATTCTAACAATTTTTGGCAGAGTCTTTAGGATTTTCTCTGTGTAAGACCAGATTGCCAGCCAATAGAGGCAATTTCACATCTTCCTTTCCTATTTGGATGCCTTTTGTATCTTTTCCTTTCCTAACTGCTCTGGCTAGAACTTCTAGCACTATGTTGAACACAAGTGTCAGGAGTGACGTCCTTGCCTTTTTCCTGAGCTTAGAAGAAAAACTCTCAGCTTTTCACCATTGAGTGTGGTGTTAGCTATAGCCTTGTCATATGTGGCCTTTATTGTGTTGAGGTACATTTCTTCGGTTGAGAGTTTTAATCATGAAAAGATGTTGAGTTTTATCAAATTTTTTTTTTCTGTATTGAGATGATGGTTTTTGCCCTTCATTCTGTTAATATGGTGTATCACATTTATTGATTTGTGTATGTTGAACCATCTTTGCACCCCAGGGGTAAATCTCATTTGATCATGGTGATCATGATCCTTTTATGTGCTGTTGAATCCAATTTGCTAGTATTTTGTTGACAATTTTTACGTCTATGTTCATCAGGGATATTGGCCTGTAATTTTATTTTCTTGTAGTGTCCTTGTCTGGCTTTAATACCAGGGTAAAGGCAGGCTTGAAAAATGAATTTGAAAGTATTTCCTCTGCTTCAATTTTTTGGAAGAGTTTGAGAAGAATTGATATTTTTCTTCTTTAAATATTAGGTAGAATTCAGCTATAAAGCCATCTATTCCTAGGCTGTTCTTTGATGGGGAGCTTTTTATTACTGATTCAATCCCCTTACTAATTATTGATCTATTCAGATTTTCTATTTCTTCATGATTCAGTTTGGTAGGTTGTATGTGTCTAGAAATGTATCCATTTCATCTAGATTGGATTTCAAAAAAATCCAATTTTTTGGCAAATAATTGTTCATAGTCATTTCTTATGAACCCCTGTATTTCTGTAGCACCAGAAATACAAACTAAATAGTTTCCACACAGCAAAGGAACCAACTAACAGAATAAAGAGGCAACCCATAAACAGGGAGAAAATATTTGCAAACAATTCATCTGTTAAGGAGTTAATATCAAAAACACATAAGGAACTCAAACAACTCAACAACAAGAGAACAATCCAATATTTTAAGTGGGAAAAGGACCTGAGTAGACATTTCTCAACAGAAGACGTACAAATGGCCAACAGCAGGGAAATGTAAATTAAAACCTCAATGAGATATCACTTCACACCTGTTTCTAACAGGCTATTATAAGAAAGACAAAAAAGAAATGTTGGTGAGGATGTGGAAAAAAAAGGAACCCTTGTACACTGACTGTGGAAATGTAAATTAGTACAGCCATTATGGAAAACAATATGGAGCTTTCTCAAAAAACAGAAATTAGAATGACCAGATGACCCAGTAATCCAACTTCTGGGTATATATCCAAAGAAATTGAAATCAGTCTGTTGAAGATATATCTGCACTCTCCTTCTCACTTCAGTATCATTCACAATAACCAAGACATGGAATCAATCTAAGTGTCTATCAACCAGTGAATGGATAAAGAATATGTAGTATGTACACACAATATACACAATAGAATACTATTCAGCCTTTGAAAAGAAGGAAATTCTGTCATTTGTGACAACATGGGTGAACCTGGATAATATAATGCTAAATGAAATGAAACAGGCACAGAAAAGCACATACAGCATGATCTCACTTATATGTGGAATCTAAAAAAGTTGAATTTCTAGAAGTAGAGAGTCAAACAGTGGCTACAAAAGGCTGAGGAGTGCAGTGGGGTGGGGAACAAGTAGTGTTGATCAAAGGGTACAAAGTTTCAATTATACAAGAGAAAGATATTTTAAGACGGTCTCAGCATGGCACAGCGTGGTGACCATAGTTAGTAATAATATATTATAGACTTCAAAATTGCTGAAAGAGTAGACTTTAAATGTTCTCGTTATGAAAGATGATAAGTATGTGAGGTGGCAGATATGTTAATTAGCTTAATATAGTCATTCCACAATATATACATATATCAAAGCATCACATTGAACCTCAGACCTTCTAAGCTTCTAACTGAAATCTCCATGCCACTCATCTATAACAAGAGGCACAGGGAACCTATAAAAGCCACTTATGGGCACCTGTTTCAGACATTTGTTCAAATATTTGACATGATTTGCAAAGCTCTGTTTGACTTGGCCTCTGTTCTCAACCTCACTCATACACCCACCTCCTTGTATTTCTCATTCCAGCCACCCTGAACATCTGTAAACTCCTTGAATGCAGAATGTTCTCTCACAGCACAGGAGCTTTGCACAAACCATATGAGAAACAAGGGCTATCTTGAATCTTGACCTTCTCCCAGTTTTTATGACTCATTGTTGGAAGCCAGACCCCTAGAGTTCACCCACTGCTCAGCTCCAAGTATTTTTTACATACCCTGAGAGACCCCACTCCATCCTTTCTCTCATTCCTGGAATTCTCAACAAGTGCCACATGGGTGGGTGAGCTCAGGGAAAATTATCAAGAGTTCTGCTGCTGTGTAGACACTGCCACATGAAAGCTACCAAGCATCTGGGAGCAAACCGAGAGTCTCGGAAGATATCTCCTGTTGACATTTGGGTAGCTACAGATACCCGTTCCTGACATCTCCTCTGTCTTCCTTGGCCTCTCCTGGGAAGGATGTACCCCAATCAGCTGAAATGCAGCTGATTCTCCTGGAGAATGCTAACCCCAATCAGCTGAAATGCAGCTGCTTTGTCTATACACCCTGAATGTCCCCTCTCTGGCCACCCCTCTGATGCTAAGGCCCTAGACACTTCATTTAAAACATGATCAACCTGGTACTTGGGCCTCCCAAATATCCTCCCTTTTGGTTGGACCTCAAGGTCCTTGGCCTATGCCTCAGCACTGGCTTGTGGTAATAGTTCATCGGGGCTCCACCATCCCTATAGGAACCCCTCTGGATGGTGAAAAAAGGCAGAACATGAAGCCCAATCAAGGTTTCAAGATGTCATTGCATGAAACCTTTGCCTTCTCCTGGAGTCCAAGGTTTTAGGAAACTAGATCTAGATGGCACCCACCCCCTCAACTTGGCACAGGGAGAAAGAAAGTGAAAATAGCTTCCCAGGCTCCCATGGCTAGAGCTAGGGCACATGGTTTGCATTGTCTCACAACAATTTGGTGCTGGGTTCCTGGACCATCCCTAGGACATCTTGATATATTTGCCTCACCTGGCCTCTAATCTCACATCCATGCCAATCTTTTTTACAGGCTGCTGCCAGAATGAGCCTCATAAAATGCACATCTGATTGTGCCATCGGCCTGCTTGAACCTCTCTTGCTTGGTTCCCATTGCTTTCAGCATACAGTTCAAACTTCCTAGTATAACAAACAAGTCTGCTCATGATCTGGGCCCCGCAGGCCTGTCTGCCGTCCCCTCCCTTCACCGCCACCTTCCTCTAGGTTCATGCTCTATCATACTGCTCAGGGCTCCTCCAACCCACCAGGCTGTGGAACTTTACCTGCTCTTCCTGATTCCAGGAGCGCCTCTTCTGGATTCTCCTTCTTGCCGAGTCCTCCTAGGGATTGTCTAGCTTTCCCTGACCCGCAGGCTAATCACAATGCTCATCCGTGAGCCTCAGAGATCCCTGCAGAACACACAGCCATGCTCCCAGTGTGTGCCACCTGTTTCCCAGTCTCATGCCTCCATGGACTTGCAGCACCTTGACAGTTGGGGCCCCCCCATGCCTGGTGCATGTATTGTCTCTGGCATCAAATAATACCTAATATTAAAAACTGCAAAACAAAATCACCCCACTTGTGTCATTCTGCTTTCTTCTCTCCTTTCTACCGCCTACCCTAAACCTTGCTATTTTCCCCATTCATCCTTGTGTACATAATCAGGAAGACAGCCAGCTTGCTGGTCTGTTCACTCATTTCTTTACGTGTCCATCAAACATTTATGGCACCCCCACACTGTGACAGCCACCATACTAAGTGGTGGGGCCATGTGGAAATACCCCGACCAGATGGCAGCCTTCATGGAACTTACATTCTAATGGAGGGAGAAAGACAGCAAACAACTCAGGCACTGAGCCACGAGCTGGTAAAGTCTATGCCAAGCGATGTGTACTAAACGGAAAAGGAAAAGAGGGTCAGGCAGAGAGGAATGCTGGGGTGGGTGAGCTGCTCTTTTATCTGGGGTAACCTGGGGAAATTGCTCAGATAAGATGCTGTCAGAACAGAGATCTGAAGGAAGTGGAAAGTCATGCAAGTATTTGCAGAAGAGCATTTCGGGCAAAAGGAACAGCAGGAGCAAAGGCCCTATGTGAGTTGCAATACTACTAACTGTCATGACAAACACATCCCCAAACTTCACAATAAGAGCACAGCACAGTAAATGTTTATTTCTTGCTCATGCTCCAGTTCAACATGATGTTGCTGGTTGATGGACAGCAGTCTTCATTTGGGTCCAGACATCCAAACAACTTCCATCTCGTGGCTTTCTCCTCTCCAAGGGTCCAAAACGCCTCCCCAATAAGTGGGCAGATGGGGAGTAGAGAAGGCACAGATGGTTCTTAAGTCACTCCCTCCTCACACCCCCAGTAGAAGTGACAAGCACCACTTCGTGTCATGTTCCGCTGGGGAGAACCAGTCCTCAGCCACACCTGAATGCTGAGGCATCTCTCCGGGCAGCTGCCTCCGGCAGCAAGGGCACACTATGATGGGCATTTTTGGTGGTAAGTGAGCCACCTCTGCCTCTGAGTGGAGACAGTGCTGCCAGTTCGAGCTCAGCAAGAAGGCTAGGATGGCCGGAGAAGCTGATATAGGGCCTTGCAGGCCACTTGAAGGCCTTTGGATTTTACTGTCTATGAAATGGGAAGCACTTGAAGGGCTTTGAGTAAGGGAGTGACATGAAATGGCTTATGTTTCAAAGGGGCGCACTCTAGCTGTGCTGAGGAGAATAGACTGCAGGTAGCCAGGAGGTAGACGGCTAGGCAGAAAGAAGGTAGGGCTGTCATGCAGGGCAGAGATGGTCAACTGGGCCAGGTGAGAGGGAAAGGTCAGTGCCAGCCCTCCTACAGAGATAGGGCCGAGACCTCTAATTTAGTCCAGCTCCTACCTTCTAAGCCAGGGGTCAATAAACTTTGGAAAGGGTCATCTATTAAGTACTTTAGGCTTTGCAGGCCATATAGTGTCTGCTATAACTACTCACCTTTACTGTTGTTTCAGGAAAGCAGCCATAAATCATGAGCATGACAGTGTTCCAATAAAACTTCATTAACAAAAACAGATGGTCAACTGCAAAGTTGCTGATTCCTGTTAAACCAATCACAAATGGTGCTGGTCTTCTCTCATCACACATTTCTAATCAAGGCATCAGTGGTGGCCACAGAAAACAGCTGAGAACTCTAGACTTTGTCACTGCTTGAAGTTTGTGCGCCAGCTACTCCCAGTGAACTGAATTTCTTGTAGTAACACTGTGGCACAAGAATGAATCACAGCTTCCCACTGTCTTTGAGCAAGTTCTCTCTTGACAAGGGAAATGACTTTCGGCAAGACCTTTTCATTACAGTTCAGGCTCATCAGCTATTTGTCTATAACTAAATACCTTTATTATGTGTAATTAAGATAGCAACTGAGAAAAGATGCAAATGTGTTCTGAAAAACCTTACTTTGCAGCAGCTAGGAGCTTTGCAACCTTTTAAAAGTACAGGTTTACACTGAAACACATTTGGCATGTGCTGAAATAGGGCAACTAGAGAACAGCTAAAGAGCAGAACTAAAAGATAAGAGGGTTTTGTGTTCAGGAATTCATGCCGTCTAGTGCTCACTCTGAGCTGAGCTGACTGCAGACACCAGGGAACACCCGCCCCACCAAGCCTGCCATGCCCTTCACAATGGTCTCCTGCCCCAGAGTGAAAAGTATTGTCGCAGCAGAAATATCACAAGCGGCCACTTTCACCTTTGGTTGGTATTTTCTTTTTCAGAATTTCTTCCGTCTCTTTGTACGTGTATGGCTGGGCTATATAATATATCAAGAAAAGGCAGCTGGAAAACAGGAAAAGAGGCTAGGGCAAGAAAAAATTTTCTCGTCATCCTATTTGTGATGATGAATGAAAATCAATAATGATCCATTCCTCTGGCACAGCATTGTCCAACAGAACTTTCTGTGATGTTATAAATGTTCTAAGGCTTTGCTGCCCAAGATGGTAACCACTAGCCACAAAAAATGAAATAATGAAAAAAATAATAAAGTTATTTTTTTCTTCCACTGATCTTGTGTTCTGCGTGTTCCATGGCTACTGAGCTCTTGAAATGTAAGCAGCATGGTTGAAGAGCTGAATTTTAAATTTGACTTTGCTTTAATTAATTTAAATCTAAGGGCATATAGCTACGTGGGACCAGTGACACTGTATGGGACAGCACAGCTGCAGTGGGGTGGTTAAGATCCTGGGCTCAGAAGTCAGATAAACACAGGTTTCCATCCTGGTCCCCACTCACTAACCGTGATCAGGCAAGTTACAGTCACTTATCCTTAGCTCCCTCATTTTCAGGATGGGCACAATTGTGCCTACCTCATGGAGCATTTGTGAGGATGAGGTTAGAGGGTAGAGATAAAGCACTTCACACAGTGCCTGGCAGAAGGTTAATGCTCAATAAATGTTCAGTGTGCGGTTATTTCCTAGGAAGCTCCTCAAAGGGCTCGTACCACTCTCTAGACATTGCAGAGAGGTGGTGCTAACGCCTCAGTGCTGGTGTCTTCCCTGGAAGCTTCCCTCGTCCTAAGTGATATCACATAAAGTCGACTCAGGGGAGGGACAGAGTTGGAGCAAAGGGAGAGTCAAAGGCCACTAAATCAAACTTCTCACTATCTCTGAAACTTCCCTGGGGAGGCGAAGACTGCTAGTTGCTCATTCAATATTTGAGTGACCATGTGCCCTAATAAAAGACCACAACGCCCAGGCTATCTTACAGTTAAGGGTGGTCAATAAGATGCAAGCAGACATTGTTAAATCTAAATGTAGATCTCAGGACTTCCAGGAAGTCTTAAGAGGGGTCAGATGGTTTATCTGTTCTCTCTTGTCTTTTTTCCCTTCACCTTTCTGCCTACTTCCCTCCAGCAGCCTTAAGGAAGTGTCTTTGAGGATGGGAGCCCTGTAATACTAATGATGGCAGAGCAAAAATAAAAGAGGCCCGGGCTCATGGACACCACTTCAGATTTCTTTTATGTGAAAGAAACCACTTGTCTTGGTCTGTTTTGTGCTGCTATCACAGAATACCTGAGACTGGTAATTTATAAAGAACAGAGATTTATTTCTTACAGTTCTAAAGCCTGGGAAGTACAAGGTATGGGAGCCTCCAACTGGTGAGGGGCTTCTTGCCGTGATATCCCATGGTGGAAGGTGGAAGGGCAAGAGAGCATGGACACGAGAGAGACCAGGAAGCTGTCCAAACTTATCCTTTTATCCAGGGACACACTCCTGTGAGAAAAGCACTAATCTATTCACGAGGGCAGAGCCTCTTACAAATCCCACCTCCCAATAATGTTGGTTTGGGGATTCAGTTTCTAACACATGAACTTTGTGGGACACATTCAAACCAATAGGACCTCCATACCATGTTTAAGGCATTATTACTTTTGTTTTCTCTTATGTGTAGCAGCTATGAGCTAGCTATTTCTAAGCAGTGATTAATTCTACAAGTCCAGATTATTATGACATATATTCAATGAAAGAAAGGGCTTGAGAAAATCAGTCCAGTCTTTATTCCTTCATCCTGCCTGCAGGGGGCGTCTAAGTCTGTGAACAACATTAGAGATCGCCTATTATAGTCAATCTTTTTTTTTTTTTTTAATCTTTAAACCTGTTCATTATTTTTTCTTCCATTGATCTCGTGTTCCAAAATATGTTTCTCTACTATCAGTTAAGTTCTATTGGTTTTTTGGTCATGAAAAACGTTTAACAAGCTGGATGTGGTGGTGCATGCCTGTAGTCCTAGTCCTAGCTACTTGGGAGACTGAGTCAGGAGGATTGCTTGAACCCAGGAGTTTGAGGCTGTAGTGAGCTATGATTGCATCATTGCACTCCAGCCTAGACGATAAAGTCAGATCCTGTCTCAATAAAATAAACAAAAAACAAACATTTAACAACCATAGTGGATTTTGTTTTGTTTCATTTTGTGGGCTGGCCAGCAGCTGATCTCCTTCTTATATTTGGGGAATCCTAATAAAATAGAGTTTTTGACAGCCTTATACTTGTTGTCCCTGTCCTTCAGCAGCTGGGCAAGAGCACACAAGACTTAAGATTTGCCAACTCGGCTAGGCGCGGTGGCTAATGCCTGTAATCCCAGCGCTTTGGGAGGCCGAGGTGGGCGGATCACCTGAGGTCGGGAGTTTGAGACCAGCCTGACCAACATGGAGAAATCCCATTTCTACCAAAAATACAAAATTAGCCGGGAATGGTGGTGCATGCCTCCCAGCTACTCAGGAGGCTGAGGCAGGAGAATCCCTTGAACCCTGGAAGCAGAGGTTGCAGTGAGCCGAGATCGCGCCATGGCACTCCAGCCTGCACAATAAGAGCAAAACTCTGTCTAAAAAAAAAAAAAAAATTTGCCAACTGGGTGGTGTCAACCTGGGACTTTGCATCTGGAGCAAGTAACACAAAGCAGCAACCATGGTTTGGAATGCAGTCTGCTGGGTAGTGGCATCCCATGTCCTGGTGGATCCCATGGGTCAGTGCCTGGTGTCCAGTGGCATCCCAACCATGCCACTTCTGTGATGTGACCTTGGCTGAGCTCCTCATTGCTCAGCTTTTCCTGGCTACTGCCCATGTCCAGAGTCTAGTCCTCCTGCCTTTTCGTTTGCTCTGGAGCTGGCAGACATTTTCCCAAAGCAATTATTTTCTGCTTAAGTCAACTAGACTTAGTTTCTATTGCATGCAGCCAAGAATCTTGATGGATACACATGCTAAGCAACATGATTTTATCTACGATACCCACAGAGTTGACATCATTCAACCAGAGCAAGAGACAGTGTTCATATTAGCCAACATAGCCTTAACTGGCAACACACACACTTTCTTTTGAGCTTTTAAAAACATTGCTCCATTTCTATCATCATAGACCCCCAAGGAGAAGGCACCCCAGCCTCCTGGAAACCACTGATATCGTTGCATATCCTAATATTACAGATGAGGAATCTCAGAGAGTTGAAGTGAATTGTTTGATGTGTCAGGCTATAGAAAGAACTTCTTGTGAGGGTCATTAGCCATTCATTCATATACTACTCTTGGCCTGTGGACATGATGTCTCAAGGAACTCAGAGTCAGGTAGGAGAGATGGGTGATTCTTGGGGAAACAAAAAGGATTCAAATAACATGGAAATGAGCAGGTTAGGATATTCAGAAAGAGATATTTAAATGATAATGAAAACAGAAGGGATGTTACATCCCTTAAGCTTAAGTTACTTAAGCTTCAAGAACTCAAGCATAGTGGTAAAAGCAGGGACACAGCAGGATGGCCACGAACACTGCAGATGTTCACCTCTGCAAATGAGAAAGTCAGCCCAGACAAGACAGGGTTCTGGAGGCGTGAATCCAAGAAGTTTGGTAGAAAGCTGCCACAGCCAGACAGCGAAGTCAATATATGCTGTGTTCTCCTTTAAGAACATGTGATGCGAAAACATCTGAACTTGCAAAATAGACTTTTGAGACTATTATTGTCTTTAAAGAGGACTCTTCACTTTAAAGATAAGAAGACATCTATTTTTTAAGTTGCACTAATTTTTTCTTAGCTTATTTATTGTCTGCAACAACATATTGAGAAGAGGCATTTTTATCCCCATTTCATGGATGAGAAACTAGGGCTCAAGTAGATTAAGTCACCGGTAAAGATCACGCAGCTTGTAAGAAGAAGACCCAAAGGTCCTGTGTTTTCTGTTCTACCAAGCCAACTCCCACAGAGTGACTTTAAATAATGAACATTTGAAATGCATTTGGAAGGCACTTCTAATTGAAGAGACTCAATTTACGAAGATTAGATTTGCACACGATTTTGAGAACACATCCATCGCACAAAGCATTATGCAACAATATAAGGATAAATGCCATGGATCGCATGCAAAAAAGAGGAAAATAATAGAGGAAGCGCAGTTAATTAATGCAGTAGGAGCTGAAACACTACAGGAGCAGATGAACATACACTCCCAGAATATGATACAATAAGCGGCTTCATTAGGAAGACAATTTATGTGGTCGGAAAGATAATAGCAAGAGAAAGAGGAAAATGTAAAAACAAATTAGTCTACTAGAAAACACTGATTTGAAGATATTTTATAATGATTGATTTGTAAGAAATCTCTCTGCAATAAACATCAGTGGAACCCTTGCTTTTAGAGGTCTTAAAAAATAGGTCAGTATCTCTGGGTTAGACAGGTTTAGGTGTGATTTTCCTCTGCAAGGAAACAAACCAGCTGGGTGTTTTCAAAGGCTCCCTTTAGTTTATGATTCTAAGGTTCCGCTTATGGGAGCTTTCTATGACAGTCATTTTTTAAAGCTGGTTAACTCGTGGCTTTATTTTTCTTCCCCCTCTAAATTCCCCACAGGGCTTTAACTAAATCAGACCACATTTGGAGTTCTGTGTTGCTTTCTGGGCACCACATTTTAAAAGGGACATTGACCTACTCTCCCTCCAGAGAATGGAACCAAGACAAATGAATGGAAGTTGCTCAGAGATAAATTTCAATTCAATACAAGAAAACCCTATCTCCTTCTATCAGAATCCTCTGACAATGGAACCGGCTGCTTTTTGAGACAGTTTGCTCCTAGGACTGGAAACACTGAAGCAGAGGGTATTTGAACTACTGTCAAAACTGCTCTGGAAAAGATTATTTTTTTAACTAAGTTTCCTCCCAATTTCAACACTTTATGATTGATTGATCATGTAACTCTTCAATATGTTTTTGCCAAGTCGAAGCTCCTTTTAGTTCTTTTATCTTAATTATTAGCCTCTCCTTCACTACACCCCCATCTCCATCCCCAAAAGTTAGTAAACACAATACAGAATGACAAAAGTTAAAACACCAAGGTCACATTGTCTGACAGTGCCATGTCCCTCCATTGGGGCAGCTGGACATGACATGGCCTGTTGACTGTCAAACTAGCAGTTTGTGGGTCAATCAGGGTGATGGTGGCAGCAGTGGTACCTCCAATGGCCGCTTGGGCACATCTACATGCAAGAACAAGGTGAGTTAAGGGTTGGGTGAGGCTCACCATGGGTCCTCTTCTAGGGCTTTCCATCTTAGTTAGTGCATCCCCATCCAGGTACGTGATCCCAAACCCCAAGGTGTTCCATTTGATACCTTCCTCTCCATACCCTGACTCCACACCATCATATTCAACTCATCACTACATCCTGCCCTTTTTTTTTTTTTTTCTGTCTTCACTGCCTCTGCACTAATCCAAGCCCCAGGCTCATCTGTCACCTGGACCTGTATTCACATCACATGGCCCACTCCAAATTATATACACATCGAAACCAGAGTGATTTTTTAAAAATTCGAACCTACCCTGTCACCTGCTGCTTAGACCTCTCAGCAGCTTCCCATTGCCGCTGAGATAGAGAATAGGACTTGGCCTCCTTGGCCCTGCCTTCCCCGAGACCGCGTACTTCCCCAGCTCCCCACTGTAGCCAGTCACTGTCAGAACGGCCACCAGCAGTTACCTATTGCTTTGGGTAAGCAGTGTCCTCACATTTCAGTTTTCTTTTGCAATGCAATTAAGGGACGTCAAAGTGGCCTAATCCTTGAGGTTAGCCAAAAGTTGAACCTATTCCTACAACTCTTTCTCTAGCAAGAAATATCCGAATTATGAGGGAATTTTAGGCAGCCAGAGGGTTTAGCTGGAAAGATTTAGAAAGAAAAAGGAATGATTTATATGCTGGATATTACAGGCGCTTTGTGCCTCTTGGCCTCTGCACACTGGCTTCCTGCTGTCTGAAGAGTGCACCTTTGCCAGTTGTCCAAATTCTAGTCATCCTTCAGGAGCAAGCAAAAGAAACTCTTAGAAGCTTTCTTCACTGGCCTATGGGAGCAACATTGCTCACTCCTCCTCTGAGCTGGCAAGGCACCTTGTCCATACATCCACCATTATTGCATGCACCACACCATATTGCAAAGCTGTGTGTGTGTGTATGTCTCCTTCCTGGGCTGTGAGTTCATTAAGAGCAGCACTCTGTCTCACATCTTTGTATCCCCAGTGCCTGTTGTAGAACAGGGCTTTATGAGTAGGACTTTTGGTTGCAAGTCACAGAAACCAATGTGATCTCCCCTCAAGCAAAAAAAGGACAAGCCATTTTTGTTCCCTCAACATGCTTTGTACTTCCTTCCATTTCTTATGAAGCGTGACAATCTTGTCAGTGCGCTTTTCATAGGGAAGAACTCAACAGATGTGCACTGAACACAGGGTGGTGAGCGCTGGAGGCAGAAGGAGAGAGAAGGAATGGGAAGAGAGGGGTGATGTGGAAGCCCAGTAGAGCCTGTCTCTCTGTTTATCCTGGAGCAGTCATGATGGCTCCAAGGTCACCATTCTCTGAAGACCCTGGCCTGGTTCTCCTTCCCATTCTCCCCTCCTCGCTCACTCTTTCCCCAGAAAGTGGGGAAGTTCTGTCAATTGGTTGCACTCAGAATTTCAGGCATCCTGCCCACCAGCCCAGTGCCAATGCGGGGCTGGGCTGTTCCCTGAGCCTGTGACGGTAATGTCCCAGGAGGGTGCCTGCAGAGTTTGAGGGCCACACGGTGCAGACACCTCCTCCCTGCCAGTGTCTACTTACCTCTTCTCTCAAGTTGTTCTTACTTTTTTTTGGGGTCCTTACTCTTTAATTGCTCAATTTCTTTCCTTTGTGTTCCTAGTTAAAGGCTAACAAAAAATGAATTGGGTATTTTAGCCATTTGTGGTCATCATTAATTTCATGGTCCTCTGCATTTATTAAGTCTTATTTCCTCTCCATAATCTTCTTTCCCCCTGATATTTGTAAAAGCACATCGTATTCTCCTTAATTGCTTTGGCTGGCATGATCTAATTCTGATTTTTCACCACCCTTATCTTTTCCTGGGAAGCTTTAACCGACGCAGCACATTCTTGTTTAATTCTTTCCTTTTTCTCAGCAGACAGGAGAGTATTTCTTTCTCCATAGATTTCCTACCAGTCTTTGGGAGAAGTTGTGCTGATTAGATTTTGCCTCTCCTTTAGGAGTCCTGGGCTGGGGCCGGGCACGGTGGCTGACGCCTGTAATCCTAGCACTTTGGGAGGCTGAGGTGGGTGGATCACTTGAGGTCAAGAGTTTGAGACCAGCCTGGCCAACATGGTGAAACCTCGTCTCTACTAAAAATACAAAAATTAGCCAGGTGTGGTGGCGCACACCTGTAGTCCCAGCAACTCAGGAGGCTGAGTCAGGAGAATCACTTGAACCCAGGAGGCGGAGGCTGCAGAGCACTGAGATCACTCCACTGTACTCCAGCCTGGGCAACAGAGTGACGCTCTGTCTCAAAAAAAAGAAAAAAAAAAAAAAGGCCTCAGCCGGGCTTCCCCTCCTTTCCACAGGCTCCTCTCCTGAAACCAAATCACCCAGTCTTCCATCTGCAGCCAGACAAAGTACTCTTTTGCCCCCCAGCAGCAGGTAACTCTTTCCCTTGCTGTTTCACTGCTTAAACAGAAGGCTGTGCCTGGGGCAAGAAGGAAGAAGGGAAACCACGCAGTGAGATGGACTTCCTGTTAGCAGCTCTGGTACACAGACTGAAGGTGAAGCAAACAACAGCAAAGATGCTAGGGACGTCAAGGGGTTGAGGGCCATGGATAATTAAGTGCTCCTAGTCAAAGACCTTCAAACTTCACTTTTGATTTGTTCAGAGCCAGATGCCAATGCCCGTCCCTCTATCTATGACCTGCAGGCACCACAGCTATAGTTTCCCCTGAGCATTGTGCTTATTCTTCTCATTTAACGCCTATTTGGCACTGCCCTGACTTGTGGTTAATCATTTCTGTGATGTCTGTCTCTCTTACATTGTAAATTTTTTTTTTAACATCGTAAAATTTAACTCATCTCACTCCTTTGCAACCCACTCATACTTTGAATCCCATAGTCTCTATTTCTATTAACATCATTGCCTAGATTATTCTGGAACCATCTACAGCCTCCTTTCTCCCTCAGCCTTCACATGTAATAGGTCACCAAATTGCATTCTTATGAGTACCCTCCTTTCCATTCACATTAGATGCCCTTCATTAAACTTTCTCTGGATGCATTGGACATTGTGGTGGCCAGCTTACACCCAGCCCCCCTTCTCTCAATAACCACCCTTGGCTTTCTTTCCATCACCACATCTCCCCATTTACTCAAGGGAGCCAACTACCCAGAACTCTAGGAATGAAGGCTGTGGTTTAGGCCTAACCCAGTCAGCATAATTCCACCCCACTCCCCCACCTCCCTGTTATTCTCATTGGTTCAGGCTGAGCACATGACCCAGTTCAAGCCAATGAGGCTAGAGAGGACATTTATTGAAGACTTTGTGAACAAAAAGCTTCCTTGCTCTTCTGAGCATGCCCAGAGTTGAGCCAGGTGCTGGAAGCCATCTTCCTCACTGTATGGGAAGAGGCTACCTGAAAATGAAGCCAATGCGGAAGAAAGCACAGACAAGAGATATGGAAAGATGAAGAGTCCCAATTTTATTATTCAAGTGCATGGATCCAGCTGTGCCTGAACCACTCCTACACCTTTGTTGTGCATCCACATTCTACATCCAATCCATAAGAAGATCCCACCAGCACTGCCTTTGAGAATATTCAGAATCCAATTCATTCTATGTCTGCTGTTACCTTCCTAGTCCTTTTGCTCAAACTACTGCGGTAGCCCTCACACTGGTCTCCCTGCTTCCACAAGTGGCCCAGGAGATCCTTTTAAAACCATAAGTTGGATCACACTACTACTCTGCTCAGAACCCCTTACAGCTCCCCATCCAACTCCAAGATCCTCACCATGACTCTCAGGCCCTGCATGGCCTGGCTGCTCCCCCGTCCTCCTCTCTTACCACTCTAGCCCTCGCTCAGCCCACTGCATCCTCACGAGCATTTTAGCTCCCACTTCAGGGCCTTTGCACTTGCTGATCTATCTCCCTGGAATGCTCTTCCACCAGATAGCTGCATGGTTTGCTCTCTCTTTCTTTCAGGGTTCTACTCAACTGTTACCTTTTCCGTTAGGCCATCCTTGACCCCTCCTTCCTACAACAGCACTTCCTTATAATTCTGTATTCCCTTGCCTTGCTTTACCTTATTTATAGCACTTACAACCACCTGAAAAAATTATATATTGTCAACTGAAGAATGACAAGATTCATACATTTGGAAAGGAAAGCTGTATTTTTCTGCAGGTGACCATTCTGACAGGCTGGAAGTATAGCCTCTAGCCAGAAGTCAGAAGCAAGGATGGGAAGAATAAGGGTGGGAAGAATAAGACAAGGATTTATGCTGAAGAGGGGGGTCAAACATACATAATCAACAGGTTATAGGAGGAGCTATAAGTAGTCGCAAACGGGAGGCGTGGCATGCATAGCAGGCTAATGTGTGCAACATGCACCCCATGTTCACTCTGGGGTGGAAACTCAACATTTAAATGTATTACAGTTAGGTTCTATAAGTCAAAAGGTGAAGCAGGGGACACAAAGGCCTTCTGTGTGCAACCTCTATAGACTGGCCAAAACCACCCCATGGTCAGTGGTCTCTAATGAGGAAGGAACACTGATCAGTTGTTGTATTGAAACAGGGCTGGTTTCTGTTTAACCCTTAGGGAAAACAGCCTAATAGTAGTTAGCAGAAGGGGGTGTAAGGAGATGTGTCTAACTTCCCACTCTGTCATGGCTGGGAAGTCAGTTTTTAAGGTTTCTCTGAGGTCTCTTTGGCCAGGCAGGGGTCCTTTCAGTTGGTTGGAGGACTTGGGATTTCATTTTTATTTCTCAGTGTATATGCGGTTATTGTTATCTGTATCTCCCCTTTAGAACATGCACCCTTCCTAGAGCAGCAGCTGGCAAGTGGCAGGTACTCAGCAGAGTGTTGTCAACTTACTGATTGGATGAATTAACACATGAGCTAATCATTTTCCTATTTTTGCATGAGGTATTTTCAGTTGAGTTTCCGCCACTTACAAAGTATTCTCATACAGCATTTAATTAATGTGTTTGCTTAAAAAGTGGACCAATGAATACCTTAGCTTAGGTTGGGTTCTAGGTTACATCCTCATAGATAGCAATACCTGACCTGTGACTGTCCCTTTTGAGTGCCAAGACACCACATTCAGGGCCTTCTTACATACTTACATTGGTTTTACAACATCAACAGGGCAAATATTACCTTCCCCCCATATTTCAGGAAAAGCGAAGTGGTTTGGTGGAGTTAAGCAGCAAAGCAGGGACTGGAGCCCACATCTTGTCCCCAGCCCACAGCTCTTGCCACATCTCAGTTTTGCGTTTCTGTCCACAGTTCTGCAGCTTTATAGCGTGGCATTCACCCACAGGCCTGGGGGAGTGCTATGAAATACTGTTCCATGTGATACCTACTTATCTAACGTTTCCAATTCCCTCTTCCCTGAAAGCCAATAAAATTCTAAATTTTTTCCACATGCGACTGTGGGCTTTTTGGGAAAAAGAAAAGCAAGCATATGGCTCTCAGAAAATCAAACTGCTTTGTGAAATAAAAATCTCCCTCCTTCCCTCCACCCTCCCAGCTACCTCATGGTATAACATTCTTTGGAGTTTCATTTTACATGTTGAGGCTGGGACAACAGACACACGTGTGTGCCTGCCTTGAGCATAATACATTGCAAAAAATCCTTCTGCAACCCCTCTCTTCCAGAGTGGTTTTTTCCTTCCTCAGCTATTCCCCACGGATGACATTAGCTCCCTTTTTAATTCTTTTCCCCTCGCTGCACGCTCTGATGTTACTTACCAACCCCCAGTGGATATGCAGAGGCTTATTCAGTGTCACATGTAATAGATAAAACAGCGGGGGCTTCTAATCGGAAAATGTTTTGCAGGCTGCAAAAGACTATGGAAAACCACAAAGCTGCCAATATGGTCCAGAGTTTATTAATACATATTTGGCACAAGTGTGGCACACAACACTGCCCTGTCCCCCATGGGGAATTAGTTACATGTTTACAGATATAGCCCTTGGTGGAAGGGGGGTGAGGATATAGCCTCCTTCCCAGGAACCTCCTGCAGAGCTTTTTTATCTGAGGTTCAGAGACACCCAGGTAGGATGCCTTTTCATGTGGGCACAGCGTTTGAGGTTGCTTGAATCTTCTTCCTATTTTATTTTTTTAATATTTATATATTTATTTATTTATTTATTTATTTATTATTTTTGTAGCGATGGGATCTTGCTCTGTTGCCCCAGCTGATTTCAAATTCTTGGGCTCAAGTGATCCTTGCACCTTGGCCTCCCAAAGTGTTAGGATTACAGGTGTGAGCCCGGCTTGTAGTGGTATTTTTAAGAGGCTACCAATTCCTTTACACACTCCCATCAAGAGGTGGGGTCAACGTCTCCTCTGCTAAAATCTGGGCTCTGTGACCCCTCCAACCAAGTGAGTGCAGTGGGAGGATGCTATGGCCTCTCAAGGCTGGGTCAGAAGGGGCCAGGCCCACTCCACCTGTGGCTTTTGGGATGCTCGCTGTGGCCCCTTTTCTGGATACTCCTAAGCAGGAAGCTTCCACATTGCAAGGAGCCTAGTCTCATGGAGAGGCCTTGTGGGGTGCTCTGGGTGACTATCCTCCAGCCTCCAGGCACAGGCCCCAGGCATGCAAGTGAGGCCACTCTCTCGGAGGCACCACTCACGCTCGGAGCCCCAGCCCACCCAGCGCTCAACCATTTGCATCACCCTGGCCATTCAAGTCTTCCCCGCATCACTCCAGACACAGTAGAGCAGTGAAGAGCCGGGCCCACAGGTTCTGTGAATGTAACAAGGCAGCCGTTTCATTCCCCTGAGTGTGTGTGGGGTGGTTGCAGCAGGAGGAAGGACAGCACACAGCCAGGTGAATGCTGAGCGTTAAAAGGGCCCTGGGTGCATTCCAAGAGCTAGACCTCCCAGGCCCCCTGGCTGTACTGCTCACACCTCATCAAATCTATAGGACCAGACTGCAGAAAAGACTCCTTGTCCATCGTTAAAACCCTGCAGAAAGAGCCAGACTGTGTGGCAGTCAGCACTGACTCGCTCCCACTCTGAACAAGGCCTGCTGTGACCTCCTACTCGACCTGCCTGTCCCTTCTGGGCCTCTCTGGCCTCCTCTCCTTCCACCTTCCCTCACTCACTCCCCAGCAATGCTGGCCTCCTCCTCTGGCTCCACACACACCAGATATGGTCCCACCTCAGGGCGTTTGTTCCTGCAGTTCCCCCTGCCTGGACTGTCCCTCCTTGTGTATTTGCCTGTCTGTCTCCCTCAATTCCTTTAGGCCAGGGATCCCCAAACCCCGGCCGCAGACTGGTACCTGTCCGTGGCCTGTTAGGAACTCTGCCACAGCATTAGCTTCCCCAAGGAGTGCGAGCCCTATTGTGAACTGTGCATTTGAGGAATCTAGGTTGCGTTCCTTCTGAGAGTCTAATGCCTGATGATGGGAGGTGAAACGGTTTCATCCTGAAGCCATCCTCCCCCAACCCCCTCCGGTCCATGGAAAAATTGTCTTCTACAAAACTGGCCCCTAGTGCCAAGAAGGTTGGAAACTGCTGCTTTCGGCCTTTACTGAGAGCCACCTCCTCCCTCAGTCCTTTGTGGCCATGCTCTCCAAAAGAGCAAATCCCCACCCACGTCCCTAATTTGCATGACTCTTTTTCTACTTTATTTTTCTCTTGAATACTTGTCACTATCTAAATACTTCTATTTTACTTATTGTTCTTGTTTGTTATGCCTTTCCCACTAAAGCAAAAGTTCAATATCCACAGAAATACATCCCCAGGGCCTAGAAGAATACCTGGCACAAGGAAAGTAGGCAGCCAATATCCATTGAAGAAATAAATGAATATTATGTAACAAAGTTAAGCTTTTGCTCTTATCCTGAGAAAGAGAGTATATGCCTATTACAATAAATATTTGTTAAGTGAATAAATGGGAGACATGCAGGATGGCTGGTTTATTGCTGCCTTTAGAAAACAGTATGAATTCCATCTTGCCGAGATCTCCTCCAACCTCCCTCTCCAGCTTCACCACCTGCCTCCCTCCTCTGCCCAACCAGAGCAGGTATCCTCTGGTTCGGTTCACTGAAGCCTGGCTTCTGCCAGTTCCTCTGCCTGGAAGGTCCTGCATCTACCTCTTTGTGAACTTACATCCTGTTTGTCTCTTCAGGACCAGCTCAGGTACCACCTAGCTGGAGTCCCTTTGACCTCTGGTGAATTCCATGTGCACTTCTCCCAGGTCCTGAGGTCCCTGGGTATCTGTCTCATCTCCTTCATCAGTCTGAATCCCAGAGAAGAGCAGGTGCTGCTCTGCCCTGTTCGTATCTGTAGTCCTTACTCCCCTTCACTCATAGGCAGCTGCAGGTACAGATGGGGTCTGGAGAATTTGGGGATGTGTTGGAGGAATGGGGTGAGAGAGGAGGTCAGGAGAACTCCATGTTCATATCCGCTTCTGTCAGAGTTTGAGAAGTGCAACAATAGCAGTAGAACTAACTGACATGCCCCTGTGACAGTGAAAAGAACACAGGACTTGGAATCAGAAAGCCTGGTCTCATCTCCTTTCCGAGTCTCTTTAGACAAACCATTTACCTTTCCCAAACCTTGGTTTCTTCATCTACAAAAATGTTTATGCCACAAGGATATTGTTTGGATGAAAGGGCATCATTCTTGAGGGGGGAAAAGTGTAAACTGAAAAACACTATGCAAATGTAAATGAATGTGCAAAAATTAGGTGTTCTAACCAGTGAAATTGACAAGAGTGCGGCTTAGGTTGCTGCCAGAGGGTGGCAGCAGCAGGCAGGGACTTTGGCCCACCGTCCTGTGAAAAAAAGCAACCCTGGAAGCTGCCAGAAAGGGATACTTTCACTGGGTTGCCCTGAGATGATCAGCTCATCTGACTGTGAAGAGATTGCCCTCTCTCCTGGAGTGGGATCCGGCCAGGGCTGAACCAAATCCCAGAAGTCTTCCTTTGAGTGATTTTCCCCAGATGGTTCTTATGGCCACCCTCACCATCACAATGCTGTCCTGAAAATTCCAGCATTCGGTGTAGGTTTTTTGTTGGTGACCTCATCTAGCCTTCACCACAAACTTTTGAGTTTAAGTGAGCAGGCCAGATTATAACTCCTTCCCCCAGATCACCATTTTATTTTTTTAATTTTTAAAAAATTTTTATTTTTGTAGAGACAGGGTCTCACTATGTTGCCCAGGCTGGTCTTGAACTCTGGCCTCAAGCGATCCACCTGCCTCGACCTCCCAAAGTGTTGGGATTACAGGCGTGAGCCACAGCACCTGGCCGTACCTCACCATTTCAGACATGACAAAACTGAGGCCCAAAGAGGTTGCTTTGAAGATCACACAGATACTAAATAGGAAAAAATTAGAATTCACATTTTAAGCCTGGGTTTTTTTTAGCTTGAATTCCATTACATCATCACTTCTTTCACCTGCTTGTTCAGTTATTCATACAACCAGCACTTTTTGGGCTCTTGCAGTTTGCTGGAGAGCTGCATAGACTTCCTACTACTTAGCCATGGTGGCCACTCTCCTGGCCTAGGAGAGCTGACTTCTCCCACCTTTTCTGCTCAGAGCTAGGGCCTCAGTCGATCTTCCTCTACTCTGGGCAGCAGGCGCCACCTCCTTGGTGTTCTGGGGCTCATATCCCAAGCCCAACAGCTGAGAAGGGCCCTGTCTCCCCCTGCTCCCTACATCACAGCTTCTTAGATCACAATCTCACAGGCTCTGCTGGCTTTCTATTTAGGCAATCCTGAGAAATAACTAGGAAGAGGAGGGTAACAAAAACAAAAGTAAAAAGCAGAGAAAAGTAATGTATACCTAAGGAATCATATAAAGTTTCCTAGTTCTTCTCAGTCTACAGTCCATGACTTATTTGCTACGAAGTCTCCAGGCCCTGAGCTTGAACTTTCCTGGCTTATTTCCCAAGGTGAAACTTCTCTATTATTTTGTCTCTTCTTTTATTCTTTTAAGTTGGCCTCATTATCAGGCACATAGAGGCAATCTGAGAGGAAAGCTGACATTTGTCGAGCATCTCCTAGGGGCCAGGCATTGTGTTAGACCCTGGACACACATCTCTTCATTTGACCTCACAATAGGCTTGAAAACAAAGTATTTGTCTTCTTTTACAAATGTGGAAACTGAGATGCAAAGACATGAAATGACATGCCTAGATTCGTGTATCTAGTATGTGGTGACTCAAAGCTCTTTTCCCTAAAAGCACATGATTATACAGCTAGCAACAAGCATGTACCCCTTCTTCTGTCAGAGGCATTTACCGCTTGGGGGACTTCCAAGGTGAGTGACTCTCACATCCGGAACCCAGGCTTCACACAGGAACTGGCACCGTGGGTCAAGTCTGAACTCTCTGCTTTGTGGGTGGGAAGTCCAAGAGGAAAAGGAAACTCAGTTTTTGCCTTGGAGGAGATACCACCTGACAACAGAACAAGCTCTCAGAGACGGGCTTTTTGGCTGGAAAAGAGCACGTCTGCCGCCATGGTGCATGCATTGGTGGCTGATTACATTAGGCTGCTTTTATGAGAACACCCACCTCTTTGCCTGGCAGTGGCAATGTTTGTGGGATCATACTGATACTGAAATTCTGCTGTGATCATCTAGATACAACCAAGCTAAACATCAGTAGGACCTGGCCACAGACACACAGTGTAGCCTTTCAGATCATCACTGAAGCCCTGGCAAATGTCAGGGTTTTTTTCTTTTTTAATTCATTTTATAAGCACTTTGTTTTATTGCACAGAAGCAATTGAAACTGGACTCCAGTAGCAAGTGTGCCCTGGCATCATTCAGTGGCCAGTGCCCAGCCCCACCTGGACGACTCTTCCAGAATAGAGAGCTCTGGGCAAGGGCTTGACCACTGCTTTGAAAAATAGAAGGCATTTGGGAATAGGTTAAGACATCTCAAGCATAATGTGTTTCTAGCTGCTCATTCATTATTGCGGTCATCTGTCAGTTGCACATAGAGGCAATAAATGCACTTATTTGGAAAGGAGGGGGGCAGATTTTACAGTCAAGTGTTTACGTATGGCATTTGGCATGTATCACATTCGGCTACATAAGCTATCATAACATAATTATCCATCGCCTGGGGAGGGCGTGGGGGCAGGGGGCTGGGAGTGCCCTCTCTTGCTAACATATTGCTAACAGAAGTTCCTGTTTCAAGAAAGAGGCCCTGTCATCTAAGCAGTTTCTTCTTACATAAAGAGAAAAAAAGTGAAAATTGCATTACTCCGATCCTTGAGCTCCGGGACCCTTCTGAGTTTCTTTGGCTGTTCCAGACATTCCTTTCTCCCTGCCTTACTTCCCCTTGGCAGCCTTGTCTTCTGTGGCCTTCTCTGGAGGCCTGCTGTCTTTTTGGTCTGTGCTGGACGATTTTTCAGCCTTTTCCGCCTTAGGTTCGCTGAGCTCCTTTGAGAGGGTGGGTCGTCTTTGGCTTTGGTCTCTGTCTTGGGTTTCTCCTCAGGCTTCTTGACCTCAGTGGCGTTCTCCTCCTTGGTGTCTTTTTTCTCCAGTGCTGCTGCTGCCTCCTCCTTCTCTGCTGGTTTTCTGGTTTCTTTGGCCTTGGCATCATCTGGTTCCTTCTTGACCACCTCTGTCTTCTCTTTGGGTTAAGCATCTTCCTCCACCTCCACCTTGGCAGGAGCTTCCTTCTCTGGGGTGGCTGCTTTTTTCTTATCTTCAGCCTCTTCCTTCTTGGCTTCAACTTTGGATTCTTTGGGCTTTTCGATGGCAGCTTCCTTCTTCTCCTCCTCCATGGGCTTTGGAGCCTCCTTGTTGGGTGCCTCCTCTTTCTTGTTGTCCTTCTTCTCTGTTTTTGGTGTGACAGGAGCTTTCTCTTCCTCTGCCTTCTCTGGGGTCTCTTTGACTTTCACCTCCTGGGGCTTCTCCCACCCCTTCACTGGGGACTTCACCTCTTCATTCTATGGGATCTCCTTCTCAGGGGCCTTGGCATCCTTTTTCAGGGGAGACTTCGCCTTCTCTGGGAACTTGACCTCCTCCTTGACAGGGCTTTTGGCCTTTTTGGGGGATTTATCTGCAGAGGGCCTTGCTTCCTCCTTTGCTGGAGTGTTGGCTTCTGGAGACTTCACATCAAGAGTCTTGGCCTTCTCAGGGTACTTTGCTTCTTCCTTCACTGGGGACTTGGCCTTCTTTGGAGACTTGGCCTCAGCCAGTGACTTTGCCTCCCCCTTTGCTGGGGACTTGGCCTTCCCGGGGGACTTGACCTCAGCTGGAGATTTTACTTCCTCTTTCTCTGGGGACTCGGCCTTAGCCAGTGACTTTGCCTCTTCCTTTGCTGGGGACTTGGCCTTCCTGGGGGACTTGACCTCAGCTGGGGATTTTGCTTCCTCCTTCTCTGGGGACTTGGCCCCAGCTAGTGACTTTGCCTCTTCCTTCACTGGGGACGTGGCTTCCTTCTCTGGGTATGTGGCCTCTTCTGCTGGGGGAGACTTTGCTGCTTCTTCTCCCCCTTTTGTCTCCTCCTCTTCACCCCCTTCTTCCTCCTTGCCTTCTTCCTCTTCGGCCTCCTTTCTCCTCTTCAGTCACTTTTTCAGTCACTTGGGTCTCCTCCATCTGTTCCTCCACAATCACAGTTTCTTTCTCAGACTTCTCAACCACTTTGATCTTCTCTTTGCTTTAGACCTTTATGTGAGTGGAAGTGGAAGGAATTTTGGGGAGTCCTTCTGGAAGCGAGAAAGGAATCAGGCCAAAGTCAATCTGACATTCCTCACCTTCCAGGAGTTTTCTGTAAGCGGCTATCTCTATATCCAGAGCCATCTTGACATTGAGCAAGTCCTGGTATTCTCGCAGCTGGGCCCTCATCTCCCACTTGGTGTTCCTCAGCTTGGCATCCAGCTGCTGAATGACTTCCTGGTAGGAGGCAATGTCGGCCTGATAAGGGTCCTCCAGCTTAGAGGGCTGCCTCTCCAGTGAGTCCATGGTGCTTTTCAGTGCGTCCAGCTCTGTGGTCTGGGCCCGAAGCTGACGCTGGTACTGTTATCTCCTCCTGCACTGAGCGCATGTCGTCTGTGTTCACCTTGGCTGCCTCCAACAGTCGGTCCAGCCTCACTTGGAACCACTCCTCGGACTGCAGCGTGCTTTGCACTGCGTGGCCTTCAAGCTGCCGCAGATCTCCTGCAGCGCTGATGCGCCTACATCACGCCACACTTGAGGGAGTCCCCCAACGTGGCCTGCACCTGCGCCTGTGCCTGCCAGGCGCTGCAGCGCTGATCTCGCCGGGCAGCTAGCCCACCTCCTCCTGATGGTGGCGCCGCAGGTAGCTGCACTCCTCCTGCAGTGCCTGCGCCTTCTTCTGCAGTTCCACGCCCGCCGCCTCGGCCTCCCGCAAGAAGCCCGCGAGTGGGCCACATACTTGCCCTCCTCGCGCTGCTGGGCCTTTCTGTGGAGGCACTGATGCACATGTGCGAAGTCCTCCAGCAGGTGCTCCTGCTCCAGGCGCAGCGGATAGCGCGGTGCCCAGGTACAGCACCTTGCGGCGCATCTCTCAGACCTCGCGTTCATACAGCTCGCCCGTGGCAGTGCGGCCCACCTGCTGCTGTTGCAGCGCCGCCGCCTCACCCTCCATGCTGCAGTTGTTCACGACTGGCTGCCGCACCCTGTCGATGTAGCCGGTGAAGCGGTGCTTCAGCGCCTGCAGCTGCTCTTTTTCACTGCGCACCGTGGCCGCAGCCGCAGCCACCACTCTGCCCTCCCATCCCATCCCATTGCTCAGCGTGTCCAGCCAGTCGGTGCTCCAGGCAGCAGGCGCCCCAGAAGTGGCTGGGCGAGGCGGACACGGAGCTCATGGACATCCGCGTCCACGAGTAGAAGCCATTGGAGGAGTCGGCGGCCAAACGCCTCCCGCTTGTGCTGCCCTTTAGGGCCAGCTTGTAGTGGAGGGTGCCCCCGCCGAGCAGCCTCACGAACAGGGCGCCCAGCAGTGCGTCCGAGCCACAAAAGCTCATCATCTCATCATGGTTTGAGCAGGTGCCCGGGGCCAGGATAGGGTGGGAGGCACTCAAATGTCAGTTTATAGTAAAAATGAGGCCGGGCGTAATCCCAGCACTTTGGAAGGCCGAGGCTGGCGGATCATTAGGTCAGTAGTTCGAGACCAGCCTGGCCAATATGGTGAAACCTCATCTCCACTAAAAAGACAAAAATTAGCTGGATGTGGTAGTGCACACCTGTAGTCCCAGCTACTCAGGAGACTGAGGCAGGAGAATCGCTTGAATCCAGAGAGGGACGTTGCAGTGAGCTGAGATCGCACCACTGCACTCCAGCCTGGGCAACAGAGCAAGACTCCATTTAAAAAAAAAAAATGCTAGACACTTGACTCCTTTTTTGTGTTTGTCTCCTGAATCTGTGAGAAGGTGTAATAAGGGTGCAAGTGGAGGCACCAAAGAGAGGAGATGGAAGTTAGGCAGGAAGGTGAGGTGGGATGCAGGGATTGCTGCAACTAAGGACAAGTGAGGTGTGTGAGGCAAAGGTAACAGTGAGGTCTCAGGAAGAAGCAAGCAGTGTCTCCGAGTTTGGAGCACAGGTCCAAGAGGCTAGGGATTAGGTGATGAAAGTGTGGAGGGAGGAGACAGGCACAACCCAGAACCTCCCAGGGCTTAGAGTCCTCCACTGAAATATGAGGAGATCTAATCCTATTTGGAATTTCTTTCTCTTCCAAAATCTCACAGTTGAAAAGATTCAGTTGGGTGTGAAGTACAGAAGTGGCAATTTTGACCATAGTCCTGCCAGAAATAATAAGTTCCTCTTCAAAGCTTCCTTGGTCTTTCTTAACCAGTAACAAGCACTTCTTTCTCTGCTTAATCTGTAAGGAGCACTTGTTTCTCTACTTAATCTGTAACTAGCAAACCTCTTACTCTGTAAATAACCCTTCCCACCTAGTTGGTAATGGACAGCCTCTCTGTTCCCACCTAATTGGCCTTACTCAATTTCAAACACTAGCCAATCAGATCAGCTTAGACTGTGCCTGACTCCACCCAGTGGGAAAAGGACACAGAAATAGGAACTGTGTTAGGGATAAAAACCCCTGCCCTACCCCACTTGGTGTGCTCTTGCAATCAGAGGGATACAGGCAACACCCTTCTGCAGAAGTAAATGTGCCTTGCTGAGAAATTTTTTATGTAAGTGCTGTTTTTTCCTTGTGGCATCAAGCACTTGTTTCTAACAATTTCTCCGGGATCCCATTCTCCTCAGAGGAAGTGTCTTAATTATTTGCTTTTTGGGGGAGAAAAGAGCCATGATCTGCAGGACTGCTGTGATAGTCTGGGAGCATGAACATCCTCCCGGTCAAAATATCCCTGCAGCCCAAGACCCCCAAAGGGATAATGACAATGCAGCCCACTGAGAAAACATGAAAGACCTTAGGGAAAGGATGGTTAAAGGGATTTGGGAATCAGTGCCTCAAACCCCAAATACTTTCCAAGCATTTAATATACAGCAGGGAAAAAACGAAGGGCCCATGGAGTTTTTAAACAGACTAAAGGGACAGATGAGAAAATATGCAGGCTTAGACATAGAGGATCCCCTTGGGCAGGGGATGTTAAAGCTCCATTTTGTCACTAATAGTTGGCCAGATATCACAAAGAAATTACAAAAAAATAGAGAACTGGAAAGATTGGCCTATACAGGAACTTTTGAGGGAGGCCCAAAAAGTGTATGTAAGAAGGGATGAAGAAAAGCAAAAACAAAAAGCAAAAATCATGCTCTCTGCTCTACAACAACATACCCAAGGGGCCAAAACCTGTAAAGAATTTAAGTCCCCACTTGCTAGGCCATATAAATGGTATGAAAAAGCAAAGCAAGGGAATTTAAAAATAAGGAGAGAAAGAGAGCCGAACAAATGTTTCAAATGTGGAAGAATAGGTCACTTCAAAAGGGAATGTCCTGAATGGGAAAAAGAAAAGGAAGTCATCCCATTTATGGCCTTTGAGGAAGAATAGGGAAGTCAGGGACTCTGTTTCTTTTATCTTGAGTCCCACCAAGAGCCCTTGATAAATTCAGAGGTGGGACTCAAACCCGAGCTCATTACCTTTTACACTTGATCTTAGCCAAAAGGCCGAGAAGCAATAGCTCATTACCTTTTTAATTGACTCGGGGCAGCTTGCTCCTCTGTTTGTTATCCTCCATCTGGTGTACTTTGTTCACAAGAACTCCTGATCTCAGGAGTAAAAGGAGAAGGATTTAAAGCAAAAATCTTAGAAGAAACAAAAGTCATGAACTGTCACCCCAGGACCAACCTCCACCAGAGTAATGTTACAGAAAAAGCTTAATCTGACTGTCCCTTTTTCCTCTTCTCTTTCCCTTAGCTACCCCACATCTCATTATTAATGTAACCAGGTCAAAGTCACCCCGAATCATTACTTTTGATGCTTGTCTTGTTATACCCTGTGGAGACTTGCAAAGTCAAAGGCAGTTCTTTACTTCAGAAAAGTGTCTTTGCCCTTCTTGGAAATTCTCAGATTGGGCAGATTCAATTAACTGGACAGTTCCCTTAGACTTGGGATATTATAAAGAAAATTCTGTTAACTGGGAATCTTGTCCTCTGAAAACAGAGCTTCTCTGCCATAGCTGGTCCAATATTCTATGGACTACCAAAAATCAGGGTTGGACCTCCCCAACAAGTCTGTGTGTCCCTAAAACCATACATTCCTTTCACTAAAGGAAGCACCACCCCCCCTCCCCGCAATTGTCAGCAAAACCAATATAATCCAGTACAGATATCCATTACTATCTCAACTTCTCAGAATTCCTCCCCTTCATTAAGTTGTTTCTATGGTATAGGAGCAGAGGTCACAGGAGCAGACTCTATAGGATTTTTCAAAATGCATTTCATCACCCCCTCATCCCCTCCTCCCTCTCCTTCTAAACCTTCTAATCAAACTATTAGTTTCTCCCTACCCAATAGTAACACCAAAGTAGCCACTGTAGAAGTTAAAGATTTAAAACAAACCCTAGCTATTGAAATGGGCTACCAAGATGCAAAAGCCTGGCTAGAATTGCTTAAATATTCCATTCACACACTAAACAAAGCAATTGTTACGCTTGTGCAACAGGCAGGCCAGAGACCCAAATTGTCCCCTTTCCACTTGGATGGTCCTCTGACCAACAGGGTATGAGTGGTATGGTAGCTCTCTTCCAAAACCCCACAGCCTGGGGAATAAGGCATGCCGAACTCTAGTGGGATGCAGTAAGTCTAAGCCTTTTCAGGAGCTAACGAATCAGTCTACCCTTGTTCATCCCCATGCAGATGTATGGTAGTATTGCAGTAGACCACTACTAGGTACTTTGTCAAGTGACTGGATCGACACTTGCACCCTAATTCAATTGATCATCCCTTTCATCCTGGCATTTCATCAACCAAGCAAAAAAGACAATCATAAAAAAGAAGTACCCCCCCACCACAGGTCCTTTGACTCTCACATTTATATAGAGGCCATCAGAGTTCCACAAGGAGTGCCAAATGAATTTAAAACTCAAAATCAAATAGCTGCAGGATTTGAATCTATTTTGTTCTCATGGGTGACTGTAAACAAAAATGTAGACTGGATAAATTACATTTACTATCATCAACAGTGGTTTGTCAATTATACTAGGGATACCATTAAAGGAATAGCTGAACAATTAGGCCCTACCAGCCAAATGGTCTGGGAAAATAGAATAGCCCTGGACATGATATTGGCTGAGAAAGGTGGGGTCTGTGTCATGATTGGGGTCCAATGCTGTTCTTTTATCCCTAACAACACAGCCCCTGATGGAACAATTACAAAAGCCTTACAGGGCCTTACCACCCTAGCAAATGAATTAGCTGAATTCTGGAATAGATGACCCCTTCTCTGGTCTCATGGAAAAATGGTTTGGAAAATGGAAGGGACTCATAACCTCAATCTTTACCCCCATTGCAATCGTTATAGGTGTACTCCTTCTTGTAGGTTGCTGCATCATACCTTGTATTCGTAGATTAGTGCAAAGGCTTATAGAAAAAGCCCTCACAAAACCCCCTCGATTCTCCCTCATCCTACTCAGATAAGTTCCTACTCCTAAATGACCAAGAGGACTAACAAAGCCAGGATATGTTAAGGAAATTTGAAGAGGAAGAACTATAAAGTCAAGAGGGGGAAATTTGCCAAAAATAATAAGTTCCTCTTCAAAGCTTCCTTGGTATTTCTTAATCTATAATGAGCACTTGTTACTGTGCTTAATCTGTAATGAGCACTTGTTTAATCTGTAACTAGCAAACCTCTTACTCTGTAAACAACCCTTCTCGCCTAGTTGGTAATGGACAGCCTCTCCCTTCCTGCCTAATTGGCCTTATTCAATTTCAAACACTAGCCATTTGGGTCAGCTTAGACTGTGTGGTCTGACTCCAGCCAGTGGGGAAAGGACACAGAAACAGGAACTGTGTTAGGGATAAAAACCCCTGTGCTACCCTGCTCAGTGTGCTCTTACAATCGGAGGGATGCAGGCAGCACCCTTCTGCAGAAGTAAATGTGCCTTGCTGAGAAATCTTCTGTCTAAGTGCTGGTTTTTCCTTCTGGCGCGGAGTACCTATTTCTATCAGTCCTGACTTGACTTGAGCCTTGTTAAGGCTCTCCTTTGACAAAGGGAAAGGGAGGTAGAAGTCAAGACCATCAATATTTTACTAATCAGGGAATAAGAGGTCAACCTAAAGTAAGACCTCTAAAAATGTTTTCTTCCTTCTCTGCTTCTTATTCTCTTCCCTGTAGCCTACTTCTCCAGGAGTGTGAGTTTAGGTAAGAAAAAGAATCAGTGAAGATAGAGCAAGAGCCAACCTGTACATTGCAGCAAGAGTGGCGAGGGAGGAACTGGAATAAGTCACCAAGTACATGGTCCCCTGAAATGCAAAGACTCAAAGGCAGGGACTGCACCTGCCTCAGCACTCAGAATGTTTACTGAAGTGGTAGGTCCACTTAGAATTAAACAGAATTCAACTGAAGGACAATACATGTTCAATCTAGATATATTAGAATAGCAACAGCAAGCAAGGAGAACAGAATAGTATCTATTATTCCACCACACAGGAACCAGCACCCTGGGGACATTCTGCAAGAGACTCACCCAACACATGCTTTTCGAGAAATAAAATGGGACTATATTGTTGATTGTGAAGGGTACCAGAAGATGCTGATGTAGGACAGGTAAGCCCCATTGGGGCTTAGCCTGGGAGTGCTCTTGGCTTCACTCAGGAAAGAATCAAGGGTGAGCTGGTGGTGCTAGACAGCAACTTTTATTGAAGCAGCAGCAGAGGTACTGCTCCTTGCAGAGCAGGTATACACTACAGTCACAGCAGGTATACACTACACTACACTACTGCCTAGAGTATCAGCTTAAAGGTAGTTTTGCAGTCCCATTTGTACCCATTGTAATTATATGCAAATTAAAGGGCAGATTATGCAGAAATTTCTAGGAAAAGGGTGGTAACTTCTGGGTCTCCAGGTCATTGTCTTGGAAAAAGGTGGTAAAGGTTGGGTATTGCTGGAAAGCTGCTTCCACCCATCTCTGTTTTAGCTAGTCCTCAAGTTGGTTCAGTGTCCAAGCCCCACCTCCAGAGTCAAGTTCCACCTCCTACTTCAGTGCCACCCTAAAACATGCCTTTTTAGCATATGGGTTATTTTGAGCAAAAGGCCATCATGAACCAGCAGAGGCAGTAAAAGCTTTAAAAACACAGCACAAGATTTTTCTTTTGTAAAGAAAATTTACAATTTCTGAAGAAAATATCCATTTGTAAAAGGTATCTCCCTCTCCTGTATCCAGAAGAGGAGGACTCTTAACAACTCTTATCAATGGAGAAGGCATTGGCTTCAATCTGCCAACAAACCTTACTAAATAACTCATTGTTTACCACACTTTTCCTGGTTATTCAATAACCTGCCTCTCCCACCTAGAAGCCCCAAATCCCTTTTTGTTTGTTTAGCCTAAGATACTCTACAAGTCCAAGTTCTAACATCCCTTTGGGTTACTCACCACTGGGTGCTCCCATGTTTATGAGGGATACACATCTTAATCAACTTCAATGTTTCCCTTGTTAACCTGCCTTTTCCCAGTCTAGTTTACAGGGTTCCAGCCAGAGAATCTAAGATGAGCAGAGGAAAAAGATTACTTTTCTCCTCTCCTACAATTGGGATCTGTTTTTGTCATATTCCACAGCTTGTCTATGTCATGATTTACTTAACCAATTTCCTTCTCTTAGACATTTAAATTGTTTCCAATTTTGGCTTTAAAATACTGCAGTGTATAAATTTATAGCCAAGTCTAGTACATAGCCTTCATTATTTCCTTATGATAAAATCATCCTTGTGGACTTGTTAGAAATCCACATATTTTTGATACTTCTAATTCACACTGACAAATTGCCCACCAGAAACTATACCTATTTGCAATTCTCCTATATACGAGAACGCTATATCCAAGAACGCCCACTTTCACCATCATCAACACTATGTTTTCATTTTTCAAATGAAGATGAAAAATGCATCCATGTTAAAACTGACATTCCTTTATTCATAAATAGAAACAAAATTCTTCTTTTGTGGATTGCTCCTTTTATGACTTTGACCTATTTTAATATTAAGGTGTCTATCTTTTCTATGTTTACAAGAAAAATTTAATATTAAAAATTTAATGTTTACCAGGCACGGTGGCCCACACCTGTCATCCCAACACTTTGGGAGGCCAAGGTGGGAGGATCACTTGAGCCCAGGAGTTCAAGATCAGCCTGGGCAACATAGTGAGACCCCAGTCTCTACAAAAAATAAAAAAAAAATAGCCAGGCATGGTGCCACATGTCTGTATTCCCAGCTACTCAGGAGGCTGAGGCAGGAAGATCACTTGAGCTCAGGAGGTCAAGGCTGCAGTATATTGTGATCATGCCACTGCACTCCTTCCTGAAACAGAGCAAAACCCTGTCTCTAAAGTTAATTTAAAAAAATTGTTATGCCTTTGTCATGTATCTTGCAAGTAATTTGCTCCTTTTAGTGCATTCTTTTAATTTTTTTATGGAAAAATACAAAGTTTTCACATTTTACAGAGTCAGATCTACCAATCTCTTTCTTTTTCATGGTTTCTGCCCTTGAAGCCATGCTCATCACTCAGAGTAGAATTAGTTTTAGAGGAGCAAAATCAATGTTTCAAATAGAAGAGCAGAAAGCTGCTCTTCACATGCTCCATGAGGAAAGTGAGAGGAAGAGAGGGCAAGCGCACTCAAAAGCTGAGACGGGGGAGAGGATGGCCAGCGCCACCTTCTCTCCACCAGGCCTTGACAGACTGGAGTTGGACAGCGGCTGGTGGGTCAGCCACTCACAAGCAGGGAAGCTCTGTGCTGCTCCTCTGGGTTGGCAGATACTTTTGAAAAAATATGTGTGCCCTAAGCATCCTTTCTTAAAAAGACATTTTTTATTACAAAAAAAGTGTTTACTTCCAAAATTTTAAACTTCACAGAAATTAATAAAATGTGAAAGAAAAATAAAATGCCAGGACCCCAATTCATTATGCCAAAAGGAAAAAATAAACTGAAAGTTGAGTCACGCAAGAAACTGCCTTCCCTTGAGTTCCTAAGCAGACAACTACAGACAAAAAGCTGCTGTCTCCAGGGGTAGCTACTCTATGTTCACCTTATCTTATGAAAGTGCCAATTTACTGAGCATGAGAAGAATACACAATTGACCATTCCCCTACCTGCTTCTTTTCTCTTGCAACATATGGATTCAGTAATGTGACCGTGTCCTCCCTCCTTCCCCTCTGACCGGCTTTTCCCCTTTAAATACTGAAGCCTTCAAAACCATGTTGAGAAAAAGGCACAAACCACAGATTGTTCCTGTGGTTCTGTGTTCCTTTTTGTCCTTAATGTTGATGAAATAAACTTCTAAATTGATTGAGACCTATCTCAAGTATTTTTTGGTTTACAAAGGTAAGAAGTGAAGATTTCATTTCGGTTCTCTCGCAGTCTAATACCTGAAAGACAAGCACTGTAAAAAAATTCACCATCAGCCCTTTCAGGCTTTTTTCTCACACATACCTTAAGAACAACAGAGTATGATACAGTATACTGGTATACCCGTAGCATAGTATAAATACAGTATCATATATAAAAAGGACTAATCCTATAGATATTGTTTTGCAATTTACTCTTTTCATGTGATTTTCCAAAAGCATCTTTCCATGTCTTACTTTTAGGCCTATGTTATACTATTTTGATGCTTATGCAATATTTCATAATATGAATATACTATAATTTTACTGGTTTGCAATTTTTTATTACAAAAATGATACAACAAACGTCCTTGAACAGCATTTTAAAACATCCGTGCTTTCATATGTGTGGGATAGATGTCTGAAGTTAAAATCACTCGGTGAAAAAAAGACAAATTTTAAAGTTTGGTGGAAATGAAATTCCTTTCCCCAGAAGGTGTTGATTTATATTCCCTCTGATGTTGTATGAAGGTTCATTTCTCCACACATTCATGTTAATAATGTAAATTATCATTTTTCCTAATTTTGCCAATCTGATGGTGAAAAATGGTATTTTATAGCTAAGATATATGCATATAATTTTGGTGACATTGGACTCCTCTTGCGGGTTTGATATTTCTTCTGTGAACTACTTCTTCTGTAAGCTGATCATTTATATCCTTTGCCCATTTTAAAAACTATTTTGTATTGATTGATAAGAATTATTTCTATGTTTTGAATATTAATAATTTTATACATATCGCAAGTATTTTGTCATGCCTTTTCATTTTGTTCCTTATTTCTTCATCTGCACATAAATCTTACTTCTTTACATCATCAATTGTATTCATCCTTTCCTTCTTACTTTGGATTATGTGTTATATGTAGATAGGCCTTCCATACTCAAGCTATAAGAATATCTTTCTGTATTGTCCTTTTAGCATTTTAATTAATTAATTATTTTATTTTATTTTATTTTTTTTTGAGACAGAGTCTCACTCTGCCGCCCAGGCTGGAGTGCAGTGACACCATCCTGGCTCATTGCAACCTCTGCTTCCCAGGTTCAAGCACTTCGCCTGCCTCAGCCTCCTGAGTAGCTGGAATTACAGGCACACGTCACCATGCCTGGCTAATTTTTGTAGTTTTAGTAGAGATGGGGTTTCACCACGTTGGCCAGGTTGGTCTTGAACTCCTGACCTAAGGTGAGGAGGTCCGCCTCGGCCTCCCAGAGTGCTGGGATTATAGCTGTGAGCCGCCACGCCCGGCCTCCTTTTAGCATTATTGTAGTATTTTTGCATTTAAAATTTTAATTCAACTGTTGTGCATTATTGTGGAAGATGCTCATACAACCATGAGGTAAATATTTGGGCTTCCTTTTACCCAGTAATAGCAAACAACTGCTTTGACTTAATTTCATTTCCTTGGCAACTTTCTGACAGATAATATCCATATTTGTACTTAGAGTTGAAAAAGAAAACAAGCACCTCTTTTACAGTTTTTACTCACTGTGACCTAAAGAATTGTAACGCTGAAAATGTGCTTTGGAAGTCTGTCATGGTTATTCCTCTTTTTAGGCATCTTTTCAGGGCACATGCATCTCTGCATCATTGTCTCTTTCCTTGTGTCACAAATTTCTGTTCTCTTTTTCTCTCCCTCATTTCTTTTTTCTCCTAATCTCTCCTTTTTCTTAACCACCTATAATGTTAATCACTTTAAATGCTTTTGACTCCTTTGTTTTGGTGGTTTAATTGTATTTCATAGTCTCCATGCTTCTTTGTTTTGGAACAAGTTTCTATTTACCTAACTGTGAATTTCACTAGAGTTGTAAAATGTACCCCGAACATAGGATTTGGGGATTGCAAGCATTTACAGCTGATACTTAATTTCTTTCTTTTCATCACAAAAACCATTTTAGAACATGAAAAATATCTTTGGAGAAACAAAAAAATCAATTTCCTAATCATTTTATGGGCATACTTTTCAATATTTATAATCATATAGGATAAATATTTGCATTCTGCTAATGGCTTGGCTTGTGAACATTTACCTATATTTCTCTGTGGTCTTGTTAGGGACAGTATACCTAAGTGGATAAAAGGCTGGGAGGTTGAATTTGGCTTCTTGTTTACAAAAGACTGATCCTTAGTCATCTACTTAGCCTCTATGTTCCTTTTCTCTTTCACTGAGATGAGAAAATCCATCCATCCCAATTTTTTGTGAGGATTAAAATGCGGTAAGAAAACACACACTCATAAACACATCTGCTTTGGTAAAGGAGCACATCAGAAGGGCTGGCTTGTGCGCGCTCTCGCTCTCTGTGTATGTGTGCTGTGTTTTATGTTACTGTAAAAGATGTAAAGAGAGGCACGTGGTTAAGTTCTCGGGGTGTGGACTCCACCAGTCTCACTTCAGTTCCTTTTGCATGAAGAGCTCAGAATCAAAAGAGGAAACTAACTCCTAAGATGAGCCTTCCATGTAAAATTGTAACCAGCTTCCTTCTAATTTTCAACGTTTCTTCCAAAGGTAAGTTGGTGGATGGTTCTCCACTGTCACGGTTAGAAGCTTCTTCTTCGGAGACCCTGAAGTAAGCATAAGAGCCAAAGAAGTCCCAACCCAACTTTCCCTGGAGGTGACTCTCAGTAACTCTTTTGCTTTTTCTAGGTGCAGTCTCCAAAGAGATTAGGAATGCTTTGGAAACCTGGGGAGCGCTGGGTCAGGACATCGACTTGGACATTCCTAGTTTTCAAATGAGTGATGATATTGATGATATAAAATGGGAAAAAACTTCAGACAAGAAAAAGATTGCACAATTCAGAAAAGAGAAGGAGACTTTCGAGGAAAAAGATGCATATAAGCTATTTAAAAACGGAACTCTGAAAATTAAGCATCTGAAGATCCATGATCAGGATAGCTACAAGGTATCAATATACGATACAAAAGGAAAAAATGTGTTGGAAAAAACATTTGATTTGAAGATTCAAGGTAAGTGTTCATTCCCTTAATTGCTTTATTTCAGTGTGGGTGCTATTTGGCAAGTTGGAAAATAGCATTTATAATATTCCCCAACGCTGACCTCTGCCTCCAGGGGGGCTGTACAGGAAATCAGATGCATGTCTCCTGCGCCAGTGGAGACTGTGGTCCAATGATGGAATGGGATCCACACATTTGATAGACACATCTGAAGTCTACCTGCCTACAACTCTCTCTTCAGGTGGTTACAGGAATGTGAGGCTGGGTGAAGAACCTGGATTAAGGTGGCATTAATCAGGAGAGGGACACAGGTGGGCAGAGAGAAAAGGCAACTGTTCCAGGTTGCTGATGAATGGGCAAGTTAAGAGTGGGGCGGGAAAAGGCTGACTGGAGAGCAGCGGGCCTTTCATCGACAGAGCCCATTTCAAGCCAGGCTGCCCTGAAGGAGGAGTTATATGGCAGAAAAGGCCTGGAAACAACATATTTAAAGATGAACAGCCCTCGTTTTGGATCTGCTTGTCAGAGCGATTCAAGGTGATAGGTGATTTTTGCTAATATGTGTAGAAGATGCACAAGGTGTGGCTTTATTTATCTCTACCTGTACTGGGAGGGCAGGAGTGGATATTGAGGATGGGGTTAGGGAGACTAGTCAGAAAGCTGCTGCTGTGATCCAAGGGAAGTGAGGACCAATTAAATCAGATGTTTTTGCGTGCAGCCTGGGTATCATTAGGTTATAAAGCTCCCTGGGGGATTATAATGAGCAGCCAAAGTCAGTCACCACTGGCCGAGACCAAAGGGTGCCTGTAAAATGGGAAGAATGAGGTTAATAAAGGTCAGGCATACAGAAAGGTGGCTTGGGCAAGGGAGAGAAGGAAGAGAAAGTGGAATCGAAACGCCATTGAAGTTGAAAGCCCAGGGGATGCTGGGGAGGGAGTCATAAGAAGGAAAAAGAAGAAGCTGCGCTTGACTTGGGGAGGCAGACAGGAACCCCAGAATGAGCACAGGCCAGCCATTCAGTGAGCAAATAAGCATTTCTGTGCTTCACACAGAAAATGTCACCGGAAACAGGGTCCCCTCCTTCTTCCTTTCTGTCTCCAGCCCCGTCTTCAGCACCTGGGCCTACCAGCAATCCCAGATAGTGTCAGATTGCCCAGTCCAGCAATCCCAGACACTGTCAGCTCCCCTGCAGTGACAACTTTCCACACCCTAGTCCTGCAACCCTGAGTGGGAGCACCTTGTAGAAATGTAGTGGGGTTGAGCATGGTGCTCAAAAGGGCCCCTGATTATAGGCTCTGGAAACCACAGATCTCAGGACTCCAAACAGCACAAAATTTGAGTGTCCTGTTTTGAGTGTGAGCCCTACGCGGGAGACCATGCTGGTGTTTTCACATTTGGGTCACATTTAGCATTGCGGTGGAAATAATGGCTACCAGCTAGGAGTCAGGTGCTTGCTTACATGATCTTACTTAAAGCTCCCAACAATACTGAGACATAGCTGTTATTATCTCCTTGTTATATGTAAGAAAACAGAGACCTAGTCAGAAGCAGCTTGTCCAAGGTCTCATTGCTTGACAGGAGCAAAGTCAGGATTCAAACTCAGAGGTCTTTTTGGCAAGGATGATGGCCTTTTCTCTTTTTTTCCAAGCAGCTTCATTGAGATAATTCACCTAGCATTCAATTTGTCCATATACTAAAATGGCCTTTAGTATATTCAGAGTTTTGTAACCATCACCACAATCAACATTTTCATTGCCCCCAAAAGAAACCCTTCACCCTTTAGCCTAAAGACAGCGACTTGCTTTGTGTGTGTGCACGCCAATGTCATACAACATCTTGATTCAACTTGTAGTTGGGCACTATTACCAGACTTGAGGTCACCACGGCCTTGGGCAAATTCCCTATCTGCTCTGAGTCTGATTTTTGAATGACAACTTCAAGGGATATTCAATGAGACAATGTGTGTACAAGTGCCCTGCAGTGCCTAGGGCACAATACCTGTTTGCTCAGTGCTAATGCCCTCCCACATCTCTTTGTTTCTCCAAGCTTCTCTTTGTTGTTTTTTGTGTGTGTGTGTAAGATGGAGTCTTGCTCTGTTGCCCAGGCTGGAGTGCACCAGCATGATCTCTGCTCACTGCAGCCTCTGCCTCCCAGGTTCAAGTGATTCTCCTGCCTCATCCTCCCAAGTCGCTGGGATTACAGGCGTGTACTACCACGTCCAGCTAATTTTTGTATTTTTTTTTTTTTGCGGGGGGGGGGGGGGACGGAGTCTGGCTCAGTCGCCCAGGCTGGAGTGCAGTGGCGCGATCTTGGCTCACTTAAAGCTCCGCCTCCCGGGTTCACACCATTCTCCTGCCTCAGCCTCCCAAGTAGCTGGGACTACAGGCGCCACCACCACGCCCGGCTAGTTTTTTGCATTTTTAGTAGAGACGGGGTTTCACTGTGTTAGAGATGCCATGTTGGTCAGGCTGGTCTCAAACTCCTGACCTCAGAGGATCTGCTTGCATCAGCCTCCCAAAGTGCTGGCATTACAGGTGTGAACCACGGCACCCAGCCTCCAAACTTCTCAAACTCCAGTAGTTGTGCCTGCATTTCCTTCATGAGGGAGTTGCTGCTGCAGGCTGAAGAGGCAGTGGAGGGCTCCTTAGAAGCATATGCTGGTAGGGAAGGGGTTAATCCCAGCAACTCAGAACTAAGGAGTTCTCAACCATGGAAGGCCTTAGGTTGGATCGGTTCTAAGATGCTATCTTAGTGAATGTATACGGAGGTACCACTCCACAACTCCCGTCACTGCGTTGTTCATGTTAGCGAAATGCTAGAACAGTCAGCAGTCAGAAATTTATTAATCAATTAAATTAAGAATGCATCCTTTAAAAAGACGGAGATATGCATTTATTGATGTTCATTTAAAAAAGAATGTCATAATATAATTTCACAATAAAGGGAAAAAGGCAGACTATAAGATCACATAAACTAGTTTTAATTTTAAAAATATTACATATATATATAGAGAGAGAGAGAGGGGGGAGAGAGAGAGAGAGAGAGAGAGAGAGAGAGAGAGAGAGAGACAGGGTCTCACTCTGTCGTCCAGCCTGGAGTGCAGTGGCACAATCTTGGTTCACTGCAGCCTCTGCCTCCTGGGTTCAAGCAATTCTCATGCCTCAGCCTCCTGAGTAGTTCGGATTACAGGCGCGTACCAACACACCTGGCTAATCTTCGTATTTTTAGTAGAGATGGATTTCACCATGTTGGCTAGGGTACTCTTGAACTCCTGGCCTCAAGTGATCCGCCCACCTCAGCCTCCCAAAGTGCTGGATTACAGGCATGAGCCACCTCACCCAGCTGAAGTATTACATTATTTATATATGTACACATAAATAGAAAATATCTGATAAAGATATACATGAAAATATTATTCATTATTGACTTTGAGTGGTGGCATTGTGGGTAATTTTTAATCTGCTTTAAACTTTTAAAAATATTTTATCAACTTGTACAATAACTGAAGTTGAAAGCCCACGAATGCTGGGCAGGGAGTGATAAGAAGGGAAAAGAGGAAGCTGCACTTGGCTTGGGGAGGCAGACAGGAACCCCAGCATGAGCACAGGCCAGCCATTCAGTGAGCAAATAAGCATTTCTGTGCTTCACACAGAAAATGTCGCCAGAAGCAGGGTCCCCTCCTTCTTCCTCTCTGTCTCCAGCCCCGTCTTCAGCACCTGGGCCTACCAGCAATCCCAGACAGTGTCAGATTGCCCAGTCCAGCAATCCCAGACACTGTCAGCTCCCCTGCAGTGACAACTTTCCACACCCTAGTCCTGCAACCCTGAGTGGGAGCACCTTGTAGAAATGTAGCGGGGTTGAGCATGGCGCTCAAAAGGGCCCCTGATTATGGGCTCTGGAAACCACAGATCTCAGGACTCCAAACAGCACAAAATTTGAGTGTCCTGTTTTGAGTGTGAGCCCTACGCGGGAGACCATGCTGGTGTTTTCACATTTGGGTCACATTTAGCATTGCGGTGGAAATAGTGGCTACCAGCTAGGGGTCAGGTGCTTGCTTACATGATCTTACTTAAAGCTCCCAACAATACTGAGACATGGCTGTTATTATCTCCTTGTTATATGTAAGAAAACAGAGACCTAGTCAGAAGCAGCTTGTCCAAGGTCTCATTGCTTGACAGGAGCAAAGTCAGGATTCAAACTCAGAGGTCTTTTTGGCAAGGATGATGGCCTTTTCTTTTTTTTCCAAGCAGCTTCATTGAGATAATTCACCTAGCATTCAATTTGTCCATATACTAAAATGGCCTTTAGTATATTCAGTTTTGCAACCATCATCACAATCATGTTACTGTGTTACTGTTATAAGTAGAAAAAAAAAATCCATTCTGAAGAGACAGGCAAACTTCATGACCCAACCCCTAGACTATGTACTAACTGGTTGCTGAGTGTAGATACTTTCCATTTTCTTCCTTCTCAGTAACGCCGATAGCATCTTAGAACTGATCATCATGGGATGAGAAGAAAACTTTTAATTTAATTTCTGCATGCCTATATATATTGGGACATAAATGAAGTTTGACTGTCATGTTCCATGGGGAAGATATTGGTGTCTGGAAGTCAGAGTGGGAGGGAATCATTGAAAAATAAGCTAGTGGGTCTATATTATGAATGGAGAGAAACTGAGAGGGAAAAGTGGCAAGTCTGGGGGAAACAAAGCAAAGAATTAGGAAAAAAAAAAAAAAAAAAACCAGAGGAGGAGGAAAAAGAGAAGGTCACACAGCTAGGAAGTGATGGGGCTAGGATGTAGACCTGAGCCATCTAATGTCAAGCCCAGGCATTTTCCTTTTATGATGCAGTCTCTCTCTGGGAGAGGCAAGAAGTTTGTGATTATTGAATGCATGAACTACCACTAATAATGTCAGTGCCTAATGATCTGCCCAGGACTTTGCCACATGTTGCTCCTTTTGTGACAGGTGGGGCATGTTTTTCTGATCCTTTTCCGATGCTCTGAGGAGGGCCAGTGTAGACCCTGTGAGCAGCTGAGCAGCTCTGGGCTGGGAAAAGGCAGAACCAAGTCTCTGGTTCCCAGGCAGGTGCTCTTTTTCCCCAGAGCCTTGAGCTCCTTGGACACCCACGTGCTCACATGTACCCACCTGGCCCTCTGCTCCAGGAACTTGGTTGGGGCAGAAGTATCCGAGGTCCCCGTTCACATGTCAATGTGGCGATTCCTCCAGGATGGGGTTCCTGGCTGCTCTTAAAGCATTGCCCTTCTCAAACTCCCGAGGCACCCTTTTAGCCATATTCCTAAACCCTGACTGCCATGTTTTATTTAGATGGTGCCCTAAGGCCACTCACTGAACCTCTCAGAGCCTTGAACATTTTTTTCTGTAAATGGGAAGAAAAACATCAGCCTCTCTGTTAGGATTAAGTGGTATCATACATGTGAAAGCATTTTAAGGTATAAGACAGCATATAAACATTACATATGATACATTATTTAGTGGCAAAATGTATCTATGAATGTCATCAGAAATAATTTTTTTCTGAATGCTCTTTGTAAATAAAATCATTTCCAAAAGGTGCTAGAGGTCTTTGACATGGTTCCCTTGTCCCTAACTGACTCCATCCCCCACTGTATAAATAGATATGCTCATTAAAAATCAGAAAATTGCCTAAATTGAACTGGATCTTTATTTTCTTTTTAGAGAGGGTCTCAGAACCAAAGATCTCCTGGACTTGTATCAACACAACCCTGACCTGTGAAGTAATGAATGGAACTGACCCCGAATTAAACCTGTATCAAGATGGGAAACATCTAAAACTTTCTCAGAGGGTCATCACACACAAGTGGACCACCAGCCTGAGTGCGAAATTCAAGTGCACAGCAGGGAACAAAGTCAGCAAGGAATCCAGGATGGAGACTGTCAGCTGTCCAGGTGCGTGGCAGGCGTCACTTCACAAACACAGCTCTCCAGGCCCTCAGGAGGTAGAGGCACGCTGCTCCAGGTCACAGGTGCTCATGCTGGGAGGCAGCCCTGGCTCAGGATGAAGCGTGAAAACATATCTCTTCCTCCTGGAAACCTTCAAGGGAAGCCTCGGGGGGGGGGGATGGTGGTATTCTATGGTTACCCATCCTGGGAGTCCTCCCACTGAGCACAATTTGACCACAAGCAATTTTAAAGATCCTCTTCTAGGAGAAAGAATTGCAAAACTGAAGAGGGAGGAGCTGTAGAGAGTATCTCATGCAAAACCCCATTTTCCAGAGAGGGAAACTGACTTGCCCAAGGTCCCTTGGCTAGTTAGTGACATGATTCCAACTGCTCCCCTAAAGATCATCAGTGGTCAGCGCCTCCTATCAGGAATAAAGGTAGAAAGGTTGCAGAAACCCTGAGGGGCAGGGACATGGGGGAATGGAGCCCTTGAGGCCAAAGAGGACTGTGGACAGCAAGGCAACACTCCTGGCACACAGCAGGATGGCAAGGCTTGGGGACTAGCTCCAGAAAAATCTCAAAACTCCAAGACCATAATGGATCCCCAGTGTCCCAGCCTAACGTGACCTCCAGAAGTATTTCTGAGAGGCAGCCTGCTGTAGTGCCCAAGCTCTCGCCTGGGAGTAGAGGTCTGGACTTCTAGTTTGGGTCTGTCCAAATTTAGCCAGAGAATCTTGAAAGAGTTTCTTCCCCTCTCTAGGCTTCAGCTTCCTGGCCCACGAAGAAAATAAGCACCATGTTCACAGACTATTAGATGAGTAGGCTCTTGGATCCACTTCCAAGTTCATTCATGTGGGCCATTGGGCTGCCTCACAATATGGCAGCTAGCTTCCCTCAGAGCCCTCTAAGAAAGAGCAGGAATAAGTACCCAGGACAAAAGCCATGGTCTTTTTGTAACTTAATCTCAGGAGTGATATCCCAATCACTTCTGCTGTGTTCTATTCATTAGAAGCAAATTAATAAGTCTAGCCCACATTCAATCAAAGGGGATTGCATATAGGTGAGAATACCAGGAAGCAGGGGTCATTGAAGGCATCTGAGAATCTGCCAATCACCAACTTGACCAGCATCACTTCACCCCCGGTTTTCCCACCAGTCATTCTCCCACATTCCCCTATCACTAAGGCACAGTGAGTGAAGTTGCCTCTCCTTGACCTCACAACTTCTTTTTTTTTTTTTTTTTTTTTTTTAAAGACAGGATTTTGCTCTGTTGCTAAGGCTGGAGTGCGGTTGTATGATCATAGCTCACCGCAGCCTCGACCTTCCAGGCTCAAGCGATCCTCCCACCTCAGCCTCCCCAGTAGCTGAGACTACAGGAGGATGCCACCAAACCCAGCTAATTTTTAATTTTTTTGTAGAAATAAGGTCTCACTGTGTTGCCCAGGCTGGTCTCGAACTCCTGTGCTCACACAGTCCTCCCACCTCAGCCTCCCAAAGTGCTGGGATTACAGGCATGAGCCACTGCAGTGTCCTCGGGAGATCTTTGATTAGAGTTGTCAGATATAGCAAATAAAAATACAGTATAAGTATGTTTCAGATATTGCATGGAACATACTTAGGCTAGAAATTATTCATTGTTTATCTGAAATTCAAATTTAACTGGGTGTTTTGCATTATATCTGACAACCCTACTTTTCATGTTTATTTTAACTGGAACCCACAAGTGTAAAAATGTGTGTGTATCAGGGATGGAAGGAGGGAGAGAAGGAGGACTTGGGAGCAGCCAAGGTTTGAAGGCTGGAACACTTACGTCCCTTATTCTATGGTGCAGATCAGAAGCTGGTTGGGAGAAGGACCACTAGGGAGATGGGAAGAATACCTGGGGAGAGATTAGGGTGGAGGAGCTGCTCTTAAAGACCTGAAAAGGGATTTGGAAGTTTTATTCTGAAAGGCCAAGGCAGAGGGGAGCAATGATCAGAGTCTAAACATTTGGTTCAGATTAGGTGAGCGTTTACATACTTAAAACCAAAACACTAGATTCCGATGCGCAAAAATACTTTATCACATAAACTCATGGGCATATGATCTCCAAGAGAAACTGTAGGAAGATAGTATGCCTGGATTTAGGAACTGGGAGGGTATATGTTTGACTGACAGTGCCACCGCTGCTTCTGAAACATAATGGAACATTCCCCACCACGAGCACTACCAGGTGTCCCACGGCGCCACACTGGACAAATTGGAGAGCAGGCTAAGTAAAGCATTGCCTACATTCCTGCATGTGCCCAAGATAAAGTTGTGGCCACCCTACCTGACAACTCGGAGATGGAGCTGGTGGCTGCATGACTTAGCCATGTGCTCCCCAAAGCATTTCAGGCCTGCCCTGCCCCACCCCGGGTCAAATCTGAAAAGTTCTCAAGCTCAGCAGGAAGTGGCCTCTGGTATCTCCTGCCCCTCCTCCAAGCCAGTAGGGCCTAAAGGGCCCTGAATCCTTTACTGACCTAATTTCAATGGTTTAAGATTATGCCTGCTTCTCTGGTGGAGGCCTCTTCATCAGTAGAGCTTAGAGATGTTGTGTAACTGGCAGGCAAAGAATGGGTCAGAGAGAGACTTGAGGAAAGAAAGCCAAGATGAACAAACCACTGCAGTCTGATAATCTGTTAAACTTGGTTTCTGAGCCTCTGACCCTCTCCTTGGGCCCATCCTGGGGCTTCATGTAAAACAGTGTCTCCCTAGGATCTTTTTTGCCTGGAGGAGCATTTCTTTGTGATGCTGGGCCAAGTTCTAGTTTGTTCTTCAGATGACTCCATCCCCTGACCCCAGCCCCACTGCTGCTTCTCTAACTGCTATTGACTCACAAAGGGCAGACAGCCCTCCCGTTTCCCCTGTTTCTGGGAAACAGCTCCCAGAAACACCAGTGAGAGAACACTAGTAAGAGTGAGACCTCACATTTGTGTTGTTTTACAGTTTACAAAGCACTTTCATATCCATTATCTGATTGACTTCCAACAGCCACCTTATGATGTAGGTTTCATTATCTCCACTTTACAAAGAAGGAAACAGGCTCAGAGGGGTGAAGTAACTCTCCAAAGCTCACTACAGCTCTTGCCTAGAAAAGCCTAGACCAAACCCATTTCCCTTAACACCGAAGTCACTGTTTTCCTCATTGCATTACAGTGACTGAAGGTCCAGAAACTGAAGACTAAGTCTACTGCTGTTACTAACGCACTGTACGCCTGGTTTCTCTCGTGGCTCCAGGGAAACTCTGTGAGGGGGTGCTGGCCGTGAGGTCAGAGTGCTGGGCCGGACAAGTGAAATATTTACCCTGAGTGTTTGGAAACTGCCTGGTAGAGAGGGTGAGAAGGAATCATGGTGCGGGGGGCGGGGTAGCCAGAGACGAGAGCAGGATCAACAGCGCAGAAACACCGAGACAAGGGGTTGCTTATGGGAACTGCTCAGCAACAGATATTTTGTGGCTTCGGGCAACTCATCCTCCCTCTCGGGGCCTCATGTTTGAAACTAGAGGTTCCTTTAGAGTATCTCTAAGATCCTCGGATCTAAAAGTTTGTGATGCTGTCCATGACGGGGGCAGTGGGCAGGCAGGCCTTGGTGCATGAGCAGTCAGGCATTTCTAGTCCCTGAGAGCAGTTTCCCAAGGAGCCTGCAGATGGAGCTTCCCCAGGACCTTGGGTCCTCCCAGGGTTGACACCACTCACCACCCTTTGTGAGCCTGGGAGCTATGGGGTGAAAGGTCCCAACAAGCTCTCTTATCTGCTGGATGCAGGAGGCAGCGTCCTTGGCCAGAGTAACGGCCTCTCTGCCTGGACCCCTCCCGGCCAACCCACTTCTCTTCCTTTTGCAGAGAAAGGTCTGGACATCTATCTCATCATCGGCATTTGTGGAGGAGGCAGCCTCTTGATGGTCTTTGTGGCACTGCTCGTTTTCTACATCACCAAAAGGAAAAAACAGAGGAGTCAGAGAAATGGTAAGCTCCCCCTCTTTTGTCCCACTGCAGGCCCCAGCAAAATCCCCATGAAACAGCTCATGGGGATGACACCTTGAATCTGCAGAGAAAATAATGGAAATAGGTAGTTTCGGAATGTCAGGGTTGTAGCCAGCGGGTATAGCTTGTTTCATTTTGTGGTTAGCTTGATTTTTGAAAAACAAATTCTTAGTGGTGACAATGTGGGAGCTTTGAGACACTGAATCCAGTTGGCCTCATTGGAATCCACCACTGAGGCCTACTTGGTGACAGGCTAATGTGAACATCTTTTGAATGAGCCACACTTCTCTACCTAGGTAGAAAGGTTAGCTCCAAAACACCGTTTCTAGCAATAAATGTCCTGTCTATGGGTGACCGAAGACTGTGGACTTAGTCTTGGGTTCAGTCTAGGAGCTTGGTTCAGGACCAAGCTCCTAGAAACACAGGGAAAATCATTCAGGTCATCAGGTACTCACAGGAAAACAGCTAGCAGGGTGACTGTGCCCCCTTTGCCAATTCTCTGTTTGAGGGATGTGTTAGGGTTGAGAGTTTCTCCTCGGATCAGGCCTGTCCGACAACCTATCAGCAATGAAAAGGGGAGCTGGCTCAGGGAGCATCCAGGCCAGCCAAAGCAAAACACTTCAGAGAATGGCCAACCCAGGGTCACTGTCGGAGCACAGATGAGGGTGTCAGCCATTGGCGGGACTTGCAGCCAAGGGAACAGGCCCTGGGGTTCTCTGCAATTCACATTCACAGCAGGACTTGGTCTCTCCCTAGAACCTGCAGGCAGAGCCACACCAGCTGCTTCCAGTGCTGCCCAGGGAGGTGGTCCAGATTTCCCCAGGCAGCTGTGGCCTTGGGCCCTGTGCCCTCTGGATTTGGTTTCTTTACCTCAAACTTCTTCCTCTGTTCTCCCTCTGCCTCCCCGTTGGCTGCGGTCCCTCAGCCCCACGTCCCATCACGCCACTGCCCCCAGCCCAGGTTCCGAAACATCTTCCTGAACTTAGCCCCATTCTTCCCACCACCATTGTCCCACACTTTCCACCACAGTGCAGCTGAATCACTGGCAGGGCCCTTAGGCATGCCTGGCTTGCCCTCCTCTGTGCCCAGCTCTGGCTGTTCTCCATGCTCCCCTCCAGCAAAGACCCCTTCTCCATTGACTAATGGTCGAAGACCACATCTTCTTCCAAGGTGGACCTCACTTGTCACCCCAAGACAAGGTGATCTCTGCCATCGCCAGGCTGAGAAGACCAGCATGGTGGTTAGCTCATGCTGATAAAAAAAAAAGTCATTAGTCCCTGTGTTTTATATCTATTAGTGCATCCAGCTTTCAGAGTGATCTTAGGAGACAGATAACAACATAGTTGAGTAAACTAAAATTCAGTGAGGTTCAATTATTTGCCTTAAATCCTATGGCCAGTAGGTTGACTCAGGCCTCGGCTGAGGCAAGGAGCCCAGAATTTAGGGCACAGAATTTAAGGAGGCTGACCTGCCCTCGCACAACCTGAAAGTTGGTGCCTCTTTAAACTGCATGCCTGTCAGCCTCACTTGCCTCATCCCAGTCACGCCTTGGGTTGAGTAACCAGGAGATGCAAACAAGGGAGAAGGACAATGAGCATGGAGGAATTCCTGGGAGCACACGTTTAGGTGCCAGCTGCAGCTGCTGGGGTGGGCAGGCTGAGACCCACTGTCCTGCTTGAACCAGGCAGGGTGCACAGAGTCATAGCCAGCCTTGTCTGTCCAACCCTGCCTGCAGTCTCAGCCATGTGGTCACACCCCATTCCTCCTACCAGAACGCATGTGCCTCTGTCTATACTTTCCGGTGGCCCTGGGCTCTTCACAGAAATTGACTTTGCAATTTTCAGTTCTTGCTCGCCTCTTACTTGATTTTAGTCTTCCTGAGGACAATTTGTGTCTAAGTCACAATGACACTTAACACTTAGAAGATGAGGAATAAACATTAGAAGGACAAATGAACAAAGTGGTGGATGGGCCAGGTGTGGTGGCTCACACCTGTAATCTCAGCACTTTGGGAGGCCGAGGCAGGAGGATCATTTGAGCTCAGGAGTTTGGGACCAGCCTGGGCAATGTAGTGAGACCTTGTCTCTACTTTAAAAAATAAATTAAAAAATTAGGCGGGTGTGGTGATGTATGCCTGTAGTCCCAGCTAGTCAGGAGGCTGAGGTGGGTGAATCATTTCAGCCCAGGAAATTGAGAATACAGTGAGATGTGATCAACCACTGCACTCCAGTCTGGGCGACAGAGCAAGACACTGTCTCAAAAAAACAAAACAAACAAAAAACAAAAATGGTGGGTGAACAGAGTAGTAAACCAATGGCCGGTGCAAGCTTGCCACATAGGAGATGAAGAAGGACCACCCACTGCGCCATAATTCAGAACTGGGGTCAGGGCTTAGAGCCCTCTGCACAGTCTACTGGACATAACCTAAGCAACGACTGCAGGGCACGGAAGATGGCATAGAGGATGTGTTTTGCCCTTTCTGGAGGCCCTTTCCTCTTTGTGCTCAGAGCACACGAGCCACTTAGGTATCAAAATCACATTGTCTAACTTTGACTCTACGCTCAAAGCCACCTGATGCTCACATTTCCTGTAGTCAGAGGAGGCCATCTGTTTGAATCAACATCCGGAAGTTACAGGGTGATGCTTAGAGAGGGCTTGTGCTTCCCCAGCCACACATCTCCATAAAGATGTAAGAGGTAATTGTTTCGGCCGGGTGCGGTGGCTCACGCCTGTAATTCCCGCACTTTGGGAAGCCAAGGCGGGTGGATCACCTGAGGTCGGGAGTTCGAGACCAGCCTGACCAACATGGAGAAACCCTGTCTCTACTAAAAATACAATATTAGCTGGGCATGGTGGTACATGCCTGTAATCCCAGCTACTCAGGAGGCCAAAGCAGGAGAATTGCTTGAACCTGGGAGGTGGAGGTTGCAGTGAGCCAAGATTGTGCCATTGCACTCCAGCCTGGGCAACAAGAGTGAAACTTTGTCTCCAAAAAAAAAGAAAAGAAAAGAGGTAATTATTTCACCCCAGGGAAATCTTCTCTTCCTACCTCCCTCTGCTCCCTCTGGAGCTACTGTACTGAAATACCTAACTTACAGCCTGAAGGAGTCCAGAGGGGCCAGCAGGGTGCTCCAGGTCTCTAGCAGCTAGGCACCCTCACAGATTCCCTGTGATTTTAAGAGTACAGGAAAAACTACATTACGAGTAGTTGTGGGCATGCTTTCATGGACTGAAGTCACACAAAGAAGAAAATCCTGATGGATGAGGAGAGGAGGAATTCTTTCCCTCCTACGGCCAAGAGGATAGGTCATGAATTTCTGAGGAGTTAGTAAATTTCTAAGGACAAAAAGTCCCCTGCATATTCCAACCTCTTGCCAGTAGGTGGGTTGCATGACAGTAGAACTGGGGGAAAGGCAGATCTAACATAGAAATGCCTCAGAAGGAATGTAGTTACTAATATCCTCCATGACTCCTCATAACCCCTTCCCATGCGCTCTAACCACGAGGTTCTTGCTCTCAGGGAACAATCTCTAGGTCAGCACAGAGGTAGGGTTCCAGGTCTGAGTGCTCTCTCTGATCACAGGAGCATCAGGCACAAAGCCCTCCACTCGTGTGTCTTCTTCCTGTTGGTTCCTTGAGTTCTCTAGTCCTAGGCCCTCCCTCTACCTTATGGTGAGCACTTCTTTCTCTCCTACAAGCTTTAGAGTTCTCAGAGAGTAGGGTCAACTTCTTCTTCCTCATTGCATCCCCCAAAGCAGTACCTTTTATGTGCAAGTCGCCTTGCACATGAAAGGTACTCAATATTTACATCAATTTCACCTGGCCAAGATGAACTCTATTGAGGTTTTGTTGTTGCAGATGAGGAGCTGGAGATAAGAGCGCACAGAGTAGCTACTGAAGAAAGGGGCCGGAAGCCCCACCAAATTCCAGCATCAACCCCTCAGAATCCAGCAGCTTCCCAACATCCTCCTCCACCACCTGGTCATCGTTCCCAGGCACCTAGTCATCGTCCCCTGCCTCCTGGACACCGCGTTCAGCACCAGCCCCAGAAGAGGCCTCCTGCTCCGTCGGGCACACAAGTTCACCAGCAGAAAGGCCCGCCCCTCCCCAGACCTCGAGTTCAGCCAAAACCTCCCCAAGGGGCAGCAGAAAACTCATTGTCCCCCTCCTCTAATTAAAAAAGATAGAAACTATCTTTTCCAATTAAAAAGCACTGTGGATTTCTGCACTCCTGATGTGCACACCCATACTTCCATCAGGTGTTTTCTACATGCAGAACATTGTCACCTCCTGAGGCTGTGGGTCACAGCCACCTCTGCATCTTCGAACTCAGCCATGTGGTCAACACCTGGAGTCTTTGGTCTCCTCAGAGAGCTCCATCACACCAGTAAGGAGAAGCAATATAAGTGTGATTGTAAGAATTGTAGAGCACCGAGCACAGAAATCTTAGAGATCTCTTTTCCCCTCTCAGATCATGTGTAGATGCGATAAATCAAGTGATTGGTGTGCCTGGGTCTCTCTACAAGCAGCCTATCTGCTTAAGAGACTCTGGAGTTTCTTATGTGCGCTGGTGGACACTTGCTCACCATCCTGTGAGTAAAAGTGAAATAAAAGCTTTGACTAGATCCGAGTCTGCTCATTGTGTGAAGGACCCCAGTATCAAGGAGAGAAGGCTGCCGAATAAGAAAGAGCCTCGCTGGTGTGACAGCAGGATCAAATTCAGTCAACTCAATCCAGCTGAGACCTCCTTAGTTCTCACCAGAATGACCAGAACATTCTCCCCAGGTCTCAGCTGCAAAGCTGGGTCCAACAACCTATTTGTAGATTTCCATAACGAATTGAAGCCTCCATGCCCAAATGTTAACAGGAATCACCAGAAAACTTAACCTTTTGGGTCTTACTTCCTTGACTCTTCAGACACGGTCATAATGATCTGTACTGTCATCCTTGAAAACAGGGGAATCTATGGATACTGGAGGTGTCATGAACTCATCAGATGACATACAAAAGGATAGGCTAAGAGACAACTCAGTTGAATCAAATCTTAAGTGTCTTAAATGACTGTAATTAAAAGGTCAGACCCCATCCCCAGCTAGCAGTCATGCTAGCTGTACTTTGGGGGAAGTGGGGAGAAAAAAATAATTTTCAGTTGGAGTTCTAAAACAATAAGTGGTGAGAAGGCACCTGCTTTGAAATGTTGGTGCCATGTCTGTGGTCCTGTCTGCCCGCCTTCTCCTTGGCTTCTTAGACTTGCTAAACCTTGTTACACTCTGGCAGGAAGCTCTGAGGGCTAAACCACAAAAACTAAGTATATTCAGGACTTCCTGTGACAGCTCACTGAGGATTGAACTACTTTTTCCTCTGAATCTGAGAGGCTATTGTTCCAGCACCCAGAGTTAATTATTAAGGGCAATGATGAATGAAACCTCATCACCTCCCAACATTCAAACACAAAATCCAGCTAGGTAACAATTGCCACAAGATCTACCCAGTAGAGGGATGAGGGCTCTGACCGGGCATGGTGGCTCATGCCTGTAATCCTAACACCTTGGGAGGCCGAGACAGGTAGATCACCTGAGGTCAGGAGTTTGAGACCAGCCTGGCCAACATGGTGAAACCCCTTCTCTACTAAAAAAATTAGCCGGGCATTGTGGCACACACCTATAATCCCAGCTACTCGGGAGGTTGAGGCAGGAGAATTGCTTGAACCCGGGGCTGTGGAGGTTGCAGTGAGCTGAGATCACATCACTTCACTCTAGCCTGGGCAAAAGAGCGAAACTTCGTCTTAAAAAAAAAAAAAAAGAAAAAAGAGGTGAGGGTCCCAGCCCTGCCCCTTTCTCATTCTTCATGACACCTGTGAGTGATTTCATTGGCTATCTCGCCAGAGTAGCTTATATGCCGTTTCCTTAAGAAAATCTTCCCTGGCTATCCAGCCCTGAGCTCTGCCTTTCTTCTGAAGTCCTGTGGCATTACATGTGGTACAAAACACATACAGCCTATTCAATCCTTCAGCGTTCATTCATTCAACAAACATTTATTGAACTTCTACTACTTGTCAGGCTCTGTGCTAGGCACTAGGAAAACAGAGGCGTACAATTGCATCTCTGCTTTCAAGTAGCTCACCATCTGGTAGGCAAGAAGCAGACCGACCATGGGACAAATGTAGTGCAGTGTGATAAATATAGGTCAGAGGCAAGTACGTGAACCCGGAGGAAGGACTTTGAACCCAGACTGAGTGGTAGGACTGGGGTGACAAAGAGGGCTTCCTAGAGGAGAGACATTTGGGTTGTGTTGTAATAGATTAATTGAGCTGGTGAAGCAGAGGTACAGAATTACCCACGTAGAGGGAGCAGCATGAGCAAGGCTCATTTGGCTTTCTGTTTACACAAACATGTAGTTTCTTTTTCAACTACTGTATTTAACTAATTTGAACATGGCATTGATTTTAAGTGGCACCGTTCTTTTACATGCCACTAAGAAAGAAAACTTCTCAGTTGCATTGTAATAAATACTAAGATACAGTCAATTTTTAGTCACGGTCCCATTCCTGAGATGTTACAATGTGAAAAAATATGCATTTTCGAATTGATGAAACGCATAGTAAAGAAGATTTTCGAGTACAATGACCATTTCTCAATATCACTGCCAGCACTTTATTGAAGCTATCATTAGCCAATTGATTCGATGGGTTAGCACAGTCCTGATGAAAGGAAGGGAAGTGAACATACACAACATCCTTGTCATCCTTATCCAGGGAAGATAAGATGGATTCTCTGCCCTGCACCACCATTAGGTGGGAAACATGAACCTTGCTTAAGATTTGTGCTTCTATTACCCACCTGTCTAACACTGTGTGACACTGAACCTGTCCCAGAGCATGGACATTCTGAGAAGTAGTCAGGCCAGCTGCATAGGAATAACTTGTAGAGCTTGTGAAAAAAAAAATGCTGACAATTCTGTAAGTTAGGTTGGGGGCCAAATGAACATATTTTTAAACAACCTCTCCAGCTGATTCCAATGGGCATTCAAGTCGTAGGCAACATTGGAGGCTATAGATAATGCAGTATTGTAAGAAAAATCAACAGTTGTAGCCCAGTTAACTATTCCTCCACAGGGAAATCTCCAATAAGAAGGCCAAGCATGTTGGAAAAATATCCACATAATTTAAGGCACTGGAACATCCTAGAGGGTTATATGAAGATAGCAAATTTAGAGGTTTCTGATAGCCTATCTGCCCACCCTAAATAGTAGTCTAATCATAGCAGCCGGACCAGCTTAGCTCCAAAATGGTCTCAACTGTAAACTGGAAATTTCATCTCAGTTCTCCTGCTCCTTTTCCTTTGCTCATTTTCTAATGTTAGGCTGCTTACCCATGCTCAGTGGGTTGCAGTTACTCAGCAACTCAAGTTTACCAATAAATTCACCACCTCAAGACCACTGTACACGCTGTTGCTATTACACATGCTGTTCCCACTACCCAACACTTTTCACCTGGCTCTTCACCTGTCCACATTCTTCTTTCGGAGCTCAGACAGAAAGTCATTTCCTGCGGGAGACCTTTCCTAACTCTTGAACTCCACTGTAACGTGAATCTTGTGTGAGACCATCTCTGTGTCCAGTTCTGTGCCCATGAAGTTCAATGTTGTAGAAGACTCACAGGTATCGAAGACAGGAAGTTCTGACTCTCTCTGTCTCACACTGGCTTTGCAAGCTTGAGTAATTTATTCAGCTTCTATGAACACTGATTTTCTCATCTATTGAATGAGGATGACACCTCACAAGGTTAGAGTGAGGACTAAATGGAAATAATGTATGTAATGTAACTAATATATCCTTGTGTACAGAATGCATCTGAAAACTGTGAGCTTTATTTCTGGCATGATACTCAAGAAGGAATATCCTGGATGGCACATATAAATGGGCTAGTTATTGGAAAGAGACACAGCTCATCATAAATTGATAAATAAGCACTCTGTAAGGTGACTTAGTCTGCTATGAGTTCTATTCATCTGAGTCAGTTTCCTAATGTTGGCTCACATGGAACAAATGAATGATAAAATCCTACACCAGAGGCATTTAAAGATAAAGAACAGACCTGTGAGGCCGCCTCGTAAATCCTAGATTGAGTCACAAGTCTTCTGTCACCTCCCTGGCGTCATAAGCAAGGTTTTCCTGAAAACAATACCAGGACATTACTTCACATGGCATCTTGCTGGTTTATTTATAGCAACACAGAGAAAAGGATGAGGAAATAAGGGAAAATTCTGGTCTTTTTAATTGCCTACCAGACAATGACATTACAAAAAAGAAACTACAGGCCAACAACTCTCACAGATACAGATGCAAAATTTTTCAAAACATATTAGCAAATCAAATTTGACAATGTATAAAAAGAACTATACATTACAACCAAGTGGTATTAATCTCAAGTATGCAATGCTGGTTCAACATTTGTAAATCAATTAGTATAATCTATCATATCCACAAGCTAATGAAAAAAAATCACATGATACTATAAGTAGATACAAAAAAAGAATTTGACACCTGTTTATCAATACCTGTTTATTAAAAAAAACTTTTGGTAACTGGGAATAGAGGGAAACTTTCTCAACTTGATAAAAAAAAAAAAAAAGTCTACAAAAAAGACATGCACCTAACATTTTACTTAACAATGAGAAACTAAACTTTCCAGTAAGATCAGAAATCAGGATGTTTCCTCTCACCACTGTTTCTCAACATCATATTAGAAGTCTTAGCTAATGCAATAAGACAAGAAAAGGAAATAAAAGGTATGCAGGTTGGGAAGAAATAAATAAAACTGTCTTTGTAGATGATGTGATCATCTGTGTAGAAAATCTGAAAGAATCAACAACAAAATAATACTGGAACTAATAAGCAATTATATTAATAGCAAGGTTGTATTAAATAATTCTTACAAGTTTAATATTAAAAAGTCCATCAGTTTCCCATATACCAACAATAAACAAGTGCAGTTTGAAATTAAAGACATAATACCATTTACATTAGCACTCAAAAAATGAAATACTTAGCTATAGATTTATATGAAGAAAACTACAAAACTCTAACAAACAAAACTAAAGAAGAACCAAATAAATGGAGAACTATTATGTTCATGGATAGGAAGACTCAATGTTGCCAAGATGTTAGTTCTTCCTAACTCCATTTTTAGATTCCGTGTAATCCTGGTCAAAATCCCAGCAAATTGAGCCAGGTGTGGTGGTAGCTCATGCCTGTAATCCCAGCATTTGGGGAGGCCAAGGTGGGCAGATCACTTCAGGTTAGGAGTTTGAGACCAGCCTGGTCAACATGGTGAAACCCTGTCGCTACAAAAAATAAGCTGGGCATGGTGGCACGCACCTGTAATTCCAGCTACTTGGGAGGCTGAGGCAGGAGAATCACTGGAACCTGAGAAGCAGATGCTGCAGTGAGGCAAGATTGTGCCACTGCACTCCAGCCTAGGAGACAGAGTGAGACTCCGTCTCAAAAAAAAAAAAAAAATTCCCTGCAAACTATTTTGTGGATATTAAAGTGATTCTCAAGTTTATATAGAGAGGCAAAAGTCCCAGAATAGCCAACATAATATTGAAGGAGAACAAAATTGAAGAACCAAACTATCCCACTTCAAGATGTACTACAAAGTTACAGTAATCAAGGTAGTATATGGTATTGGTGAAAGAAGAGACAAATAGATCAAATGGAACAGAATAGAGTGCCAGAAGAGACCCATATAAATGTCATCATCTAACCCAAGCTTGTCCAACCCTTAGCCCACGGGCAGCATGCAGCCCAGGATGGCTTTGAATGTGGCCCGACACAAATTTGTCAACTTTCTTAAAACATTATGAGATTTTTTTTTGACTCATCAGCTATTGTTAGTGTTAGTGTATTTTATGTGTGACCCCATTCTTCTTCTTCCAATATGGCCCAGGGAAGCCAAAGGATTGGATACCCCTGATGTGACAAAGGAGTAAAGGCCATACAATAGAGAAAGAATGGTCTCTTCAACAAATAATGCTGGAACAACTGGACACCCACATACACAAAGAGAAAAACGAATCTAGACACAGATTTAACAGCCTTCATGAAAATCAATTCAAATTAATTACAGGCCTAAATTTGGTGGCAGGGTACCAAATTTATTTATTTTAAGGAATGGTACAAATCAAAGAACTTAAGTGGATGTTTTGGTATAACTTACAGAAAAGGTAAAGGAAACCCGAACGTGCAGGCACTGCTTTGGTCCAGAGAGGTCACCCCGTGGCTACAGGAAATGAGCCTAAGGCTTAGCTGTCCTTATCCCTCTCTCCCAGAGATTGCTGCCAGGCTTGATTCCCAGCTCTGGTCCTGCACAAGTTGGTCACGTGGTCACTCAATTCTTTGATGGATTTCTCCGGTTCATTCAGGTAATGTGTCTCAATGAGGTAACAGAAGCGGGGGTCGTTTTTATGCAGTTTCAGTAGTGACCGATTTACGTGTTTTCCAAGTGTAAGGCACACTCCATCGCATTCAGCCGGCTCTCCGCCTGGTGTATTCACTCCTGAAGGAAGACTCCGCCCCCTCGTTGTTTCTGCAGCTTCATCCGTTTCTCAGCGGGCTCCCTCTCATCATGAGATTAGTGAAGAAATAAGTGTTTGGCGAAGTTCCTGAAAGTTACGTTGTGGAGGTGAAAGCAGTAAGATGTGGACAGGTAGATGGAGGAGGTTGGAGCTCCAGGTTGACAGGGGGCCTCAGGGCGGTCCCAGCCCACAGTAAGGAGGTGGAAGCTCTGGCTTTGAGCTGCCAGCCGCCGGGGCACGGGAAAAGCGCCAGTTCCCTCCAAGCACAGGTGAAGCGGGAAATCGCAGTGACTCTGGGGGAAGAACATCTCCGGGCCTAAATATTAGATGCAAAACTATAAAATGCCTAGAAGATAACTGGAGAACATCTGGAGGACCTTGGTCTTGGCAGTGACTCTTTAGATGCAACATCAAAGGCAAGATCCGTGAAAGAAAAAAGTGATAAGCTAGAGTTCATTAAGGTTAAAATTTTCTTGGGTAAGTTTATTGGATCACACCTGTAATCCCAGCACTTTGGGAGGTCAAAGCGGGAAGACTGCTTGAGCCCAGGAGTTTGATACCAGCCTGGGCAATATAGTGAGACCATGTTTCTATAAAAATTTGCTTAAAAAACTAGCCCAGCAGGGTGGCACACACTGGTAGTCCCAGCTACTAAGGAGGCTGTGGTAGGAGGACCACCTCAAGGAGGCAGAGGTTGTCATGAGCTGGATCATGCCACTGCACTCCAACCTGGGCCACAGAGCAAGACTGTGTCTGAAAAATAAATAAAATTAAATTAAATTAACATTTTTTGCTCTGTGAAAGACAGTCAAGAGAATGAAAAGACAAGCCACAGACTATGAGAAATTATTTGCAAAAGACATGCCAGTTAAAGGATTATTATTCAAAATATACAAAGAACTCTTAATACTCAACAATAAGTAAACAAGCAACCAGGTTAAAAACGACCAAAGATCTTAACAGACGCCTCACCAAAGGAGATATACAGATGGCAAACACCTAAGCACATGAAGAGATGCTCTATACATATGTCATCAGGAAAAATGCAAATTAAAACAACCATGAGAATACTACTACATACCTATTAGAATGGCCAAAGTCCAGAATGCTGATAACACTAAATGCCAGTGAGGATGTGGAGCAACAGGAACTCTCAAACATTGCTGGTGGGAATGCAAATGGTACAGCCACTTTTAAAGACAGTTTGGCAGTGTCTTATATAACCGTACATACTTCCCCATTGCAATCCAGCAGTCATATTCCTTGGTATTTACTGAAAGAAGTTGAAAACTTATTCATACAAAAGCCTGCACACACATGCCCAGAGCAGCTCTATTTATAATGACACCACTTGGAAGCAACCATGGTGTCCTTCAGTAAGTGAATGGATAAATAAACTGTGGTACATCCAGACAACAAAATATTAGTCAGTGCTAAAGAAGTTAGCTATCGGCCGGGCATGGTGGATCACTTGAGGTCAGGAGTTCAAGACCAGCCTAGCCAACATGGTGAAACCGTCTGTCTCCAAAAAATACAAAAATTAGCCAGGCATGGTGGCACACACCTGTAGTCCCAGCTACTTGGGAGGCTGAGGCAGGAGAATCATTTGAGCCCAGGAGGTGGAGGTTGCAGTGAGCTGAGATTGCACTACTGCACTCTATCCTGGATGACAGGGTGAGACTCCATCTCAAAAAAAAAAAAAAAAGTTATCTATCAAGCCATGAAAAGACACGGAAGAAACTTAGATGCATATTACTAAGTGAAAGGAGCCAATCTAAAAAGTCTACACATACCATATGATTCCAACTATATGACACTCCGGAAAAGGCAAAACTGTGGCAATGGTAAAAAGATCAGTGGTCGCCGGTTGTCAGATGGCAGGAAGGGATACATAGCATGAGACAGATACTTTTCAGAGATTTGAGAATACTTTGATTGATACTATAATGGTGGATACTTGGCCTTACACATTTGTTCAAACTCAGAACGTATGTCAAGAGTGAACCCTATTGTAAACTCTGGGCTTTAGATGATACTGATTTGTCAATGTAGACTCATTGATTGTTAAAAAATGTACCAGTCTTGGTTGGAGATGTTGATAATGGGGAAGGCTATGTGTGTGGGGGAATGCAGGGGGGATATGGGAAATTTCTATAACTTCCTCTGAATTATGCAGTAAATCTAAAACTGTTCCAAAAACTAAAGTCTATTTTTTAAAAGTGCTTACCAAGGACCTAGCACCATGAAAGAAAATGTATTAACACCAAGATATATGATTGTAAAACTTCAGAACACTGGGACAAAGATTAGAAGGGAAGAGAGGAAAAGGGGTAAGGGAAAAGAAGAAGAGAAAAGGCAGTGGAGAGAGAGACAGAGAGAGACATTATACCTAGTATCAAGAATTAGAAAGAATTAGGATAGCACTGGATTTGTCAACAGCTATGCTGGAAGCTAGAAGACACCAAAGCGACACTTTCAAATTCTGGGGAATTTTCAGCTTAGTATTCTAGGCAAACTATCAACTATGCATGTGGCTGATAGAGAAAACATGTGTTCTACAAGCTTTTCTGAGGCATGAGTCATAGTGCTGTTGGCCATGAGTTCAATGTTAATGAATCAAAAATATATCTCAAATAAGATGTCTTTAAACAGAAACACACATAAAATTAGGTTTTGTATTGATCAGTTGACTCACTGTTTACTCACTCAGTGGTAAGGCTCACAGGAATCTAACCCTGTATTTCCCCTGGGAGCAATGTTTCAGTTTGCTAAGTCAGTGTTTGCAATAACTTTACAGAGCATAACTACCATGAATAGTGAGAATCGGCTGTATTGACTTTTCCTTTTCTTTCTTTTTGCTCTGCCGTCAGATTACCTCTTCTCATATCCCCTTTTCCACCACTGGGCCAACTACGCTGTTGCTGATGATTGCTGTGGTGATGAGGCAGGAAGGGGGTAAACAAAGAAAGAGTTTACCAGCTTTCTCTTGGCCTGCCCTTCTGCACCCCGGTTTGCAGACACCCATCCCCCAACACGTGCTTGCTCACATTGTGGTTCAAAAGAGCCTTCAGTCTTCTCAGAGGGTTCTCAATTATGTGTTAGTTTATCATGTACATGATTATTTCTCTTTTGTAGCTTTTCTCTACTATAGTTCTGTATTTACAGTTTTGGAGGAAGGTACCAGCAGTACAAGCTGGTTCATTGGCTTGTCAAAAACTTGATCAGGGAGGATGTTAGCAACATGATGCAAGAACAACCACGAGGAAATATCAGATATGAAAAATATAACTGTTGAAACAAAAGGCACAATAGCTGAAGTATGAAGCAGGATAGACACAGCTAAGGACTGAATTAGGAACCTGCAAGATCATTGCAAAGACCTATGCAAGAATGCAGGGGAAAGTAAAAGAGCTTTTTTTAAAAAAAAAAAAAAAAAAAAGAAAAGAAACAATAGGGATATGAAGGATAAAAATAGCAGCATTCAGATAATAGAGATTCCATAGGAAGAAAAACATAAAGTTGAAAATTGAGCCTATAATATGGAGCCAGAGAGAGAGATGGCAAACCCCAACATTTTACTGTGAATTAGAATCATCAAAGACTGCAAGAAATTTTCAGAATGTTTTCAGAGAGAAAAACATATAAAAGAACAAGCACTAGATTGACATGAGACCTCTGAGTAACAACACCGGACGCAACAAGACAAAGAAGTAGTATTTTTAAAGTGTTGTGCAGTCATCCCTAGGTTTATGTGGGAGATTGATTCCAGACCCCCATGTATATCCATGTCTGCACATGCTCAAGTCCTGGCAGTTGGCCCTGCAGAACCCACCCATGTATGTGAAAAGTTGGCTCTCTGTTGATGTGGGTTTCACATCCCACAAATACTCTATTTTTTATCTAATTTGGTTGAAAAAAATCTGCATGTAAGTGGACCCCTGCAGTTCACACTTAAGTTTTCCAAGGGTCTACTGTACACTGAATTTTACATACAGACAAATTGATAATGAAACATGAAGACATAATTTAAAAATTCTGGGCATAACAACCATAGTTTCTGGTATACAAAATCTCAGAAACTATGTCATATGAAGACTCACTTTGAAAAACCCTTGGAAGAAATATTCAAATTAGAGGAAAATAAATACAACAGATGTTGTATAGAAACGTGAAGTTAGGGTGATTCAATAATTTAGCAAATTAATTGTTATCTTAAAACATCAAAGACTGATGAAAACACAAATTGAAAACCATATTCATAAAAACCCAGAACTAAAATTCTATCTAGACCATATCAGTTGTGTGTGTGCTGTTGTTGTTGTTGTTACATGTATTGGTGGGGGAGAGAGAAAGAAGAGCCCAAAGACATAAGAGAACATGCTAAACTACTTGCCTTATTGGAAGAAAGAAATAAGTATTTATAAGTTTAGTAAGTCAAGATGAATAAATAAACAAATGTGTGTCTTAAGAGCAACCGCCATAAAAACAAAAATGGAATATATTCTTTTAAACCAGCAAAAGAAAATCGTATCTAGTCAGTGAAGAGTAAAATTAGAAAAGAAAAAAAGGTATCAGTAATGAAAAACATGAAATAAAATGGAAGAAATAAGTAATAATATAAAGTGATTATAAGAAATGTAAACAGGTTAAACAACCAATCAAAAGAGAGCATCTCAAATTGAACATTTTGAAAGATCCAACAATATATTGTTTACAGAAGACAACTTTACAACAAAGAATACAAAAAGGTTGAAAATAAAGCAAATATGATCCAAAAGAAAGCTGACGCAACAATCTTAATATCTAATAGAAAAATTCAAAGGACAAAAAAGGAAACCATACTTGTTGAAAGAATAGTAGAGCAAACACATATGCACCTGACAATATTGCAACAAAAAGTAAGGCAATCGATAGAACTTCATAGCAAATAAATTAATTAATAATTTTAACTGGAAGTTTTAACATAAAAAACTTACTGAGGAGGAAATGGAGTCTTCAGAAATGAATAGGTTAAGCAGAGAAAAAACAGTGATACAGAAATCTGAGTATTTTAATTAATAAGCTTTATTTATATTCAACAGAGAACACATGCTCTTTTTGGGCATATATGAAACAATTTTAAAAATTAATCACATATTAATCCCCAAAGAAAGTTACAAGAAAGTCTAATGAATGAATGTTATTAAGAATATATTTTTCAATCATAATAATTAAAATTATAAAATATTTTTCAATAGGGTAGTGACAAAACTGTTAGATTACTAGAGAATATTTTCTAAAACTACGTTATTTCTAGAAATACAATTTTTTTCTAGAAATGTGTTATTTCTAGAAAACCCAGAAAACAATTATTAGTAGTTGGCCTAACAGTAAAATGAAAGTTTTGATAATAAAATAATAATAACAAATGAAGCCAATAAATATATAAAACGGGTAATGAAAACACTACCTATCAAAATTTGAAGACCACATCTACAGTAGGTTTTTAAAGACAGATGTATAGCTTTAATTACATTTATCGAGATATAAGACAGATTGAAAACAAAGGGTAATACTCAAGAATACGGAGAAAGGACAAGCAAAGAAACAGAAAGAAAGAAATAATAACAAAGATAGAACAGATATCAATGACCTAGAGAAAAACAACAACAAAACAGAGAAGATTAATAAAACCTTAAACTGGTGTTTCAGAAGGATTAATAAGATAGACATGCGGCAAGGCTACTAAAGTGAAAAAAAAAAAAGAGGTAGAAAGTACAAATTTAAAAACTGAACGCAAATGGGGAAATAGCCACAGACATAGCAGAGGTTTTAAAATTAATTATTAATATTGTGAACAATTAACTATAAATTAACACATTTTTAAGAGTACAAGCCAATTTTACATATAAATGTAGATGCAAAAATTCTAGATGAAATATTAACAAACAAATTCAACACTATATTTTTAAAAACATATCATGATGAAGTACAGTTTATCCCGGCAATGTAAGGAAATGGCAACATAAAAATAATCTACCAATAAAATTACAACTTTAATAGTCTAAAGGAGAAAAATCATGATTATATTAATGTATGCATGGATGGAAGGGGTAAAACCAAATATTTACTCAAAAGCATTAACAGGCTAGGAATAGAAGCTCTTGCCATCATTGCTAATTGGCCCCCTGCTAATGATAAAAGTTTACCTGGACACATGGTTGTGAAGTTAAGACCACGTTTTCCATCCACTCTTTTTTTTTTTGAAACTGAGTCTTGCTCTGTCACCCAGGCTGGAGCACAGTGGCACAGTCACTGCAGCCTCGACCTCCTCAGCTCAGGTGATCCTCCCACCTCAGTCTCCCAAGTAGCTGGGACCACAGGTGCATGCCACTGCATCTGGCTAATATTTTAATTATTATTATTTGTAGAGATGGGGTCTCCCTATGCCACCCAGGCTGGTCTCAACCTCCTGGGCTCAAGGGATCCTCTGCCTTAGCTTCCCAAAAGTACTGGGATTACAGACTTGAGTTATTGTGCCCGGCCCCATCCACTCTTGCTATGTATTAAATATTTAGACTCTGGTCAAAGAGATACATTTTGAGCATCTGGCACTGCTGAATCAAATCAACAAATCGTATAGCATTTGTCACCAAAAAATTCACTCCTGGCTGTATATTAATACATCTTAGAGAAGTACCCACATGGGCCCATAACGTCTGTTCTTGTAAAGAATTGTAGGTACTCTAGGTCATGACCAGGAGAATGGATAAAGTAAAATTTGGTACTTGCATGGAATGTTTTCTGTTTTTTGTTTTTGTGAGACACTGAGATTCTTAAATCAGAGACTGTTGTTAAGTCACGTCCATCAGCTGTACCATCCTGTACCTTATTCAGGGTAGGTGCTTAATAGAGCAATACTTGATGATTCACTGATTATCTTTTTTTTTTTTTTTTTTTTTGAGATGGAGTCTCGCTCTGTTGCCCAGGCTGGACTGCAGTGGTGTGATCTTGGCTCACTGCAAGCTCTGCCTCCCAGGTTCACGCCATTCTCCTGCCTCAACCTCCCGAGTAGCTGGGACTACAGACACCTGCCATCATGCCCGGCTAATTTTTTTTTTTTTTTTGTATTTTTAGTAGAGACAGGGTTTCACTGTGTTAGCCAGGATGGTCTCCATCTCCTGACCTTGTGATCTGCCCGCCTTGGAATCCCAAAGTGCTGGGATTACAGGCGTGAACCACCGTGCCTGGCCACTTGCATGGAATTTTATTAGCAACTAGAGACAACAGATTAAAAGAGTACCCAGCAGCAAGAAGACACCTTAAAAACAATGCTGCTAATCAGTAGCTGCCCAGGGAAGGCAAATAGAAAGGAGTAACATGAGGGAGCTCCTTTATGGTGATGGGCCAGTTCAATATCTTGATTGTGGTGGTTACATGAATGTATACATGGGATTAAATTGCATAGAACCACACACACACACACACACACACATACACACGGGGCGGGGGGACTTCATGTGAAAACCAAATTAAAATTTGTGATTTAGTTAATAGTATTGCACCAATACCTATTTCCTGGTTTTGATATTGTAATGCTGCATATAAGGTACCACTGTTGGAGAAATCTGGGTTAAGGGTTCACTAGACTCCAGGTCCTATTTTTGTAACTTCCTTGGAGTGTGTAATTGGGTGGGTAAGTCTATTGACTATTCCAGGACAAATTAGACATTCTGCAGACAATTAGAAGAAGCAGCCAAAAGTAAGCAAAAATCATCCATACAAATATTATAGAACCAGAGTCTTGCAATACTTGCAGAACTAGGAAAAATAACATGAGGGATATCATTAAAAACAATACTTAGATTTTTATTCTCTTAATTTCATTTCCTGATCATGAATTTTGTGGCGTATTTGTGTGGCATGAAGTTGATATTTGGCTTATAAGAATGTGACTGTGAAGAGCTTGGTGCTCAGGAATTTCTGTAACATCACAACAAGGTATCTTCTGCTCTCTATTAGAGCAGTGAATAAACTCTAGTCTTTAATTTAAAAAATTATAAAAAAACACAGCACTGCTTAAAATTAATCTTATTTCTATTTCTCTAAAGAAAAAGGACCAACTTCTTACTGCCATTGTTTGAAGCACTTCCAGCGTGGCTCCTGCATGCCTCTCCTGTGGCAGCACTCTGCGTGCCTACCCCTGTGTCTAAGTTCCAGGCATAGTCAACTTTATTTGGTTCTTTAAACATGCCACTTTCTCTCATTCTGGCCCTATGCCCCTGCCATCCTTACTGCCTTATTTAGCTAACTACTATGTGGTCTTCAGATCTCAGCTTAAACACCATTCTTTTTGCCTAAAACCCCCACCATCTTCCTAACACTTAGAATAGAGCACTAGCTGGGCTGATTCCTGAATTCCCCATAGCACCCAGATGTCTGGCCCCTTTTACAACTATCCTGATATTTCAGAGCGGTTACTTGCCTATTGCCTGCCTTCTAGGCTGGGCTATGTTCTAGGTCTGTCTCGTTCGCTTCAGAATTGTCAGTACTTAGCATGGCGCCTGAAACATAGTCAATGCTGAATAAATATTTTTAAACAATATATTTGCCTGGGTGACTGGTTGGGAGCAAGGGGTCTGCCTTAAGAACCAGATCCCTGACCTGAAGTATGAAAATAAGGCTGGTCAGGACTCATATGAGAACTGGCACAGGATTGTATGTGCTGGGAAGTTGATGACTGGGACCATCCATGAGAAGCAGGGCAGATAGGAGCTGGAAAAGAGCCCAGGGGGCTGAGGCAGGTTCCCCATTCACACTACATGATCCCTGCATGAAGTGGCTTGGAGAAAATACAGGAAAAAAAAAAAAAAAAAAGACATCACTTTGAATGTTTGAATCTTCTTCCACCCTCACAATCAGCAGGCTGCCCATTCACCTTCAGAGGACTTAAGAAGAGGCTGGGTGCAGTGGCTCACGCCTGTAATCCCAGCACTTTGGCAGGCTGGGGGGTGGATCATGAGGTCAGGAGCTCAAGACCAGCCTGGCCAACATAGTGAAACCCCGTCTCCCTAAAAATAATACAAAAATTAGCCTGGCATGGTGGCGCATGCCTGTAGTCCCAGCTACTCGGGAGGCTGAGGCAGGAGAATCGCTTGAACCCAGGAGGTGGAGGTTGTGGTGAGCAAAGATCGTACCATTGCACTCCAGCCTAGGTAACAGAGCGAGACTCCATTGAAGAAGAAGGAAGAAGAAGGAAGAAGGAAGAAGAAGAGGAAGAAGAAGAAGAAGCAGGAGGAGGAAAAGGAGAAGAAGGAGAAGAAAGAGGAAGAGGAGGATGAGGAAGAAAAGGAGGAGGAGGAGCTTTCAAGAAGTGGATTTTCTCCTGTCAGAGAGAGCAGCCCACAGAGTCTCCAGCTGCTTCATTTACTCCTGTCTCAAGATCAAGGGCATCAAGATTAATGTTATAGGATGCCTTGGAAGCAAAGCTAGCTTTAAGAGTACTAACACTAGGGAAAACCAAAGAAAATGGCATATAGGAGGCAGGACTAACTTGTAGATCCCACACTGATGAACAGAGCAGCATATGGAGACCCACATCGTGAATTTTGTTCCAAGAACTGCCACAGAAACATACCGGCAAAGCTGAGAGAATCCACAGACCCTTAAAAGGAGGTGGATTGCTGCTGCAGCCTCCATGGGACAGCCTAGGAACAGTGAATCTTCTTGCTTTCTTAACTAAGAGGCTTGTAGCCTGGGGCAAGTTCTCAGCCTTACTCACTGGCTACCTGGAGATAAACTTGTGCTGTTGTGGGGGCACAGTGGGAGTGAGACCAGCCTTTCGAGCCGTGGGCTGCATGGGAGCTGGGTGAGGCCTGTGGCTGCTGGTTTTTCCCCACTTCCCTGGAGACCTGTGTGACGTTGCAGAGGCAGCAATAATCCCCCTGGGAACATAACTCCATTGGCCTGAAAACCACATCCCCGTCCCCTACAGCAGTCACAGCAAGCCCTGTCCAAGGAGAGTCTGAGCTCAGACACCTAATCCTTCCCTCATCTGATGGTCTTTCTGTGCCTGCCCTGGTAGCCAAAGACAAAGGACATAATCTTTTGGTAGCTCTATGGCCCTACCCACCACCTGACCCTAGGGCAAGCTTGTATCCTCCCTATACAACCGCAGCTGATGTGCTCTTGAAATCTCCACCTCCTAGCTGGAAGCCAACCAACACAAAACCAGAGCTCTTAACAAAAGTACAACTAAGGGCCCTCACAGAGTCCACTTTACTCCCTTGCTACCTCCACCAGAGTAGGTGCTGGTTTCCACAGCTGAGGGACCTGAAGATGGATCACATCACAGGACTCTTTGCAGACACTCCCCAGACTGGAGGCTGGTAACTCCACTGAGTGGCTAAGTCCAGAAGAAAAATTGTCACTGCAGTTCAGCTCTCAGGAAACCCCATCCCTAGGGGAAAGGGGAGAGCACTGCATCAAGGGAGCACCCTGTGGGACAAAAGAATCTGAACAACGGTCCTTGATTCTCTCATCTTCCCTCTGACATTGTCTACCCAAATGAGAAGGAACCATGAAAACAATTCTGGTAATATGACAAAACAAGGTTCTTTAACACCCCCAAAAGATCATAGCAGCTCACCAGCAATGGATCCAAACCAAGACGAAATCTCTGAATTGCCAAAAATAGAATTCAGAAGGTTGACTATTTAGCCAATCAAGGAGGCATTAAAGAAAGGTGAAGTCCAACTTTAAGATATGAAAAAAAAAAAAGATATAGATGAGTGGAAAATCTCCAGTGAAACAGATAGCACAAATAAAAAACAATCACAACTTCTAGAAATGAAGGACACACTTAGAGAACTGCAAAATGCACTGGAAAGTCTCAGCAATAGAATCAAACAAGCAGAAGAACTTCAGAGCTCAAAGACAAGGCTTTTGAATTAACCCAATCCAAAAAAAAAAAAGAAAAAGAAAAAGAATTTTTAAAAAATGAACAAAGCCTCCAAGAAGTCTGGGATTATGTTAAACGAGCAAACCTAAGAATAATTGGTGTTCCTGAGGAAGAAGAGAAATATAAAAGTTTAGAAAACATGTTTGAGGAATAATCAATGAAAACTTCTCTGACCTTGCTAGAGATCTAAACATCGAAATACAAAAAGCTCAAAGAACATCTGGGAAATTCTTCACAAAAATATCATTGCCTAGGCACATAGTCATCAAGTTATCTGAAGTCAAGATGAAGGAAAAAATCTTAAGAGCTGTGAGGCAAAAGAAAGAATCAAGTAACCTACAAAGGAAAACCTATCAGATTAACAGCAGATTTCTTAGCAGAAACCCTACAAACTAGAAGGGATTGGGAACCTATCCTCCTAGCCTGTTTAAACAACACAATTATCAGTCAAGAATTTTGTATCCAGTGAAACTAAGCTACATAAATGAAGAAAAGATAGTCTTTTTCAGATAACCAAATGCTGAGAGAATTCACCACTAATAAGCCAGCACTACAAGAACTGCTTAAAAGGAGCTCTAAATCTTGAAAAAAATCTTCAAAGTACACCAAAATAGAACCTCCTTAAAGCATAAATCTCACAGCACCTGTAAAACAACAACAACACACACACCAAGGTATTCAGGCAACAAATAGCACCATGAAGAGAATAGTACTTCACATCTCAATATTAACATTGAATGTAAGTGGCCTAAATGTTCCACTTAAAAGATACAGAATGGCAGAATGATGTAGAATTCATCAGGCACGTATCTGCTATCTTCAAGAGACTCATCTGACACATAAGGACTCACATAAACTTAAGGTAAAGGGGTGGAAAAAGATATTCCACGCAAATGGACACCAAAAGCAAGCAGGAGTAGCTATTCTTATATCAGAAAAAAAACAAACTTTAAAGCAACAGCAGTTAAAAAAGAGAAAGAGGGACATTGTATAATGATAAAAGTACTAGTCCAACAGGAAAATATCACAATCTGAAATATATATGCACCTGACACTGGAGCTCCCAAATTTATAAAACAATTACTTCTAGACCTAAGAAATGAGATAGATGGCAACACAATAATAGTGGGGGACTTCAATACTGCCCTGACAGCACTAGACAGGTCATTATGACAGAAAGTCAACAAAGAAACAATGGACTTAAACTATACTCTAGAACAAATGGACTTAACAGATTATTTACAGAATATTCTACCCAACAACCGCAAAATATATTCTATTCATCATAATGCCTTCTATTCATCAGCACATGGAACATTCTCCAAGATAGACCATATGAAAGGCCACAAAACAAGTCTCAACAAATTTAAAAAACGAAAAAACAAAAAACGAAATTATAGCAAGTACTCTCTCAGACTACAGTGTAATAAAATCGGAAATCAACTCCAAAAGGAAGACTCAAAACCATGCAAATACTTGGAAATTAAATAACCTGCTCCTAAATGATCATTGGGTCAACAATGAAACCAAGATGGGAATTTAAAAATTCTTTGAACTAAATAATAATAGTGACACAACCTATAAAAACCTCTGGGATGCAGCAAAGGTAGTGCTAAGAGAAAAGTTCTTAGTATTAAATGCCTACATCGAAAAGTCTGAAAGAGCACAAATAGACAATCTAAGGTCACACCTCAAGGAGTTAGAGAAACAAGAACAAAACAAATCCAAACCCAGTAGAAGAAAAGAAATAATCAAGATCAGAGCAGAATTAAATGAAATTGAAACAAGAAATAATACAAAAGGTAAACAGAACAAAAACTAGTTCTTTGAAATGATAAGTAGAATTGATAGGCCATTAGTGGGATTAACCAAGAAAGGAAGAGAGAAGATCCAAATAAGCTCAATTAGAAACAAAATGGGAGATATTACAACTGATACCACAGAAATATAAGATTATTCAAGGCTACTATGAACACCTTTATGGGCATAAACTAGAAAACCTGGAGGAGATGGATAAATTCCTGGAAATATACAACCCTCCTAGATTAAATCAGGAAGAAATGGAAACTCTGAACAGACACATGCAGTGAAATTGAAATGGTAATTAAAAAGTTACCAACAAAAAAAGTCCAGGACCAGACGGGTTCATAGCTGAATTATATCAGACTTTCAAAGAATTGCTATCAATCCTATTGACACTACTCCAAAAGATGGAGAAAGAGAGAATCCTCTCTGAATCATTCATTCTATGAAGCCACTATCAACCTAATACCAAAACCAGGAAAGGATATAACAAAAAAAAGAAAACTACAGACCAATATCCCTGATGAACATAGATGCAAAAATTCTCAAAAAAATACTAGCTAACCTAATCCAACAGCATATCAAAAAGATAATCCACCATGATCAAGTGGGTTTCATACCAGGGACACAGGGATGGTTTTACATCCACAAGTCAATAAATGTGATACACCACATAAACAGAATTAAAAACAAAATTCACACAATAATCTCAATAGATGCAGAAAAAGCATTCGACAAAATCCAGCATCCCTTTTTGATTAAAACGCTCAGCAAAATCAGCATAGAAGGGACACACCTTAAGGTAATAGAAGCCATCTATGAGAAACCCACAGCCAACATTATACTGAATGGAGAAAAGTTGAAAGCGTTTCCCCTGACAACTGGAACAAGACAAGGATGCCCACATTTACCACTTCTATTCAACATAGTACTAGAAGTCCTAGCCAGAGCAATCAGACAAGAGAAAGAAACAAAGGGCATTCAAATTGTTAAAGAGGAAGTTAAACTGTCACTGTTCAATGGTTACATAATCATATACCTAGAAAATTCTAAAGACTCATCCAAAAAGCTTCTAGAACTGGTGAATGAATTCAGCAAAGTTTCTGGATACAAAATTAATGTACACAACTCAGTAGACCTGTTATACACCAACAGCGACCAAGCTGAAAGTCAAATCAAGAACTTAATCCCTTTTACAATAACTGAAGAAAAAAAAATACTTAGGAATATACTTAACCAAGGAGGTGAAAGACCTCTACAAGGAAAACTACAAAACACTGCTTAAAGAAATCACAGATCCGACCAGGCACGGTGGCTCACGCCTGTAATTCCAGCACTTTGGGAGGCCGAGGCAGGCAGATCATGAGGTCAGGAGATCGAGACCATCCTGGCTAACATGGAGAGACCCCATCTCTACTAAAAATACAAAAAATTAGCCCAGCGTGGTGGCGGGCACCTGTAGTCCCAGCTACTCCGGAGACTGAGGCAGGAGAATGGCGTGAACCCGGGAGGTGGAGCTTGCAGTGAGCCAAGATCGCATGCCACTGCAGTCCAGCCTGGGTGATGGAGCAAGACTCCATTTCAAAAAACAAAAAACAACAAAACAGAAATCATAGACCCACGCAGGCAGATCACGAGGTGAAGAAATCAAAATCATCCTGGCCAACATGGTGAAACACTGTCTCTACTAAAAATACAAAAACTAGCTGGACATAGTGGTGCACGCCTGTAGTCCCAGCTACTCAGGAGGCTAAAGCAGGAGAATCGCTTGAACGCAGGAGGCAGAGGTTGCAGTGAGCCGAGATGGTGCCACTGCACTCCAGCCTGACGACAGAGCGAGACTCCATCTCAAAAAAAAAAAAAAAAAAAAAAAGGAGAAATCATGGACAACACAAACAAGTGGAAACACGTCCCATGCTCATGGATGCGTAGAATCAATATTGTGAAAATGGCCATACTGCAAAAGCAATCTACAAATTCAATGCAATTCCCATCAAAATACCACGTTCATTCTTTACAGAACTAGAAAAAAAAAATCCTAAAATTCATATGGACCCAAAAAAGATGCATAGCCAAAGCAAGACTAAGCAAAAAGAACAAATCTGGAGGTGTTACATTACCCAACTTCAAACTATACTATAAGGTCATAGTCACCAAAACAGCATGGCACTGGTATAAAAACAGACATATAGACCAATGGAATAGAATAGAGAACCCAGAAATAAAACCAAATACTAACAGTCAACTGATCTTCAATAAAGCAAACAAAAACATAAAGTGAGAAAAAGACACCCTATTCAACAAATGGTGCTGGGATAATTGGTGCTGGGATAATTGGCAAGCCACATGTAGAAGAATGAAACTGGATCTTCATCTCTCATCTTATACAAAAATCAACTCAAGATGGACCAAAGACTTAAATCTAAGACCTGAAACCATATAAATTCTATAAGATAACACTGGAAAAACTCTTCTAGATATTGGCTTAGGCAACGAATTCATGACCAAGAACCCAAAAGCAAACACAACAAAAACAAAGATAAACAGATAAGACTTAACTAAACTAAATAGCTTCCGCACAGCAATATAAATAATCAGCAGAGTAAAAAGACAATCCACAGAGTAAGTGAAAATCTTCACAATCTATATATGCAACAAAGGACTAATATCCAGAATCTACAAGGAACTCAAACAAATTAGCAAGAAAAAAACAAACAATCCCATCAAAAAGTGGGCTAAGGACATGAATAGACAATGCTCAAAAGAAGATATACAAATGGCCAACAAATATATGAAAAAGTACTCAACATCACTAGTTATCAGGGACATGCAAATCAAAACCACAATGTGATACCACCTCACTCCTGCAAGAATGGCCATAATAAAAAAAATCCAAAAATAATAGATGTTGGCATAGATGTGGTGAAAAGGGACATTTATACAATGTTGGTGGGAACATAAACTAATACAACCACTATTGAGAACAGTGTGGAGATTCCTTAAAGAACTAAAGGTAGATCTACCATTTGATTCAGCAATCCCACTCCTGGGTATCTACCGAGAAGAAAATAAGTCATTACACAAAAAAGATACTTGCACACACATGTTCATAGCAGCATAATTTGCAATTGCAAAATATGGAACCAGCCCAAATGCCCATCAATCAACGAGTGGATATATGTATGCCATGGAATACTGCTCAGCCATGAAAAGGAATGAAATAATGGCACTTGCAGCAACCTGGATGGAATTGGAGACCATTATTCTAAGTAAAATAACTCAGGAATGGAAAACCAAACATTGTATGCTCTCACTCACATGTGGGAGCTAAGCTATGAGGACACAAAGGCACAGGAAAAATACAATAGACTTTGGGGATTCAGGGGAAAGGGTGGGAAGTGGGTGAGGGATAAAAGACTACACATTGGGTACAGTGTACACTGCTTGCAGGATGTGTGCACCAAATTCTCAGAAATCACCACTAAAGAACTTATTTATGTAACCAAATACCACCTGTTTCCCCAAAACCTATTGAAATAAATAAATAAACAAATAAAATAAACTGAAATTTAAAAATAGAACTAACATGAGGATGGATGTGGTAGCTTATGCCTATAATCCCAACACTTTGGGAAGCCAAGGTAGGAGGATGACTTGAGCCCAGGAGTTCAAGACCAGCCTAGGCAACATAGTGAGACCTGTTCTGTATAAATAAATAAATAAATAAATAAATAAATAAATAAATAAGCTGGGCATGGTAGTGCATTCATGCCTTTAGTCCCAGCTACTTGAGAGACTGAGGTGGGAAGGCTACTTGAGCCTGGGAGGTTGAGGCTGTAGTGAGCCGAGATCACACTACTGCACTTCAGCCTGGATGACAGAGCAAGACTGTCTAAAAAAAAAACAAAAACAAATACAAAAACAAAAACAAAACAAATAAACAACAACAAGAAAAAACAGAGTACTAACATCAGCAATAGCCCAGTGCCATGAGTTACCTGAGGTAAGACTACTACAGGCCCAGTGAGTGTTCCAATGAATAAATGGACCCCATACCAATATGTCCATTAGGAGAGGCAAACCTGGACAGGAAGAGACAAGGTGCCTGTGACCTAGATTGGTCACTGTGTCATCACCTGCCCTTGCAGAGCTGATAAAGGAATTCAGCTGTGACTGCTGATTACACCATAAAAACATATTTCTCTAAGAAAGCAAGGAGGAACAAAAGAACAGAAATTCCTGCTGCTTAGGGACTAGCGCACTTGTCAGCAGTGTGTCATATCACTTACCTCTCAGGGGCAGGATTTCCTTGGAAGCTTTAGTTAGGGATGTGGAAGAAAATCTCCATCTATGCTTCACAAAGATCTGTGTCTTAGGACCAGGTCCAAGGAGAGCCCACTGGTGTGATTTCTGAGAGATTAATAAGCCCTGCTGCCCCCTAAGTGGCTCTCATACCACTGGCTGATAACTGAAATTTCACTATTTGTTTATTTATTTTATTTTATTTTATTTTATTTTATTTTTTGAGATGGAGTCTTGCTCTGCAGCCCAGGCTGGAGTGCAGTGGCGTGATCTTGGCTCACTGCAACCTCTGCCTCCCGCGTTCAAGTGATTCTCCTGCCTCAGCCTCCTGAGTAGCTAGGATTACAGGTGCCCACCACCGCACAAGGCTAATTTTTGTATTTTTAATAGAGACAGGGTTTCACCATGTTAGCCAGGATGGTCTCGACCGCCTGACCTCGTGATCTGCCCGCCTCAGCCTCCCAAAGTGCTGGGATTACAGCTGTGGCTACCACGCCTCGCCTGAAATTCCACTATTAAAACTTCATGTTGGGTTGGATGCGGTGGCTCACGCCTGCAATCCCAGCCCTTTGGAAGGCTGAGGAGGGCAGATCACTTGAGTCCAAGAGTTCGAGACCAGCCTGGGAAACATGGTGGAACCCCATCTCTACTAAAAATGCAAAAAAATTAGCCGGGCATAGTGGCGCGTACCTGTGGTCCCAGCTACTCAGGAGGCTGAGGTGGGAGGATTGTTTGAGCCAAGGAGGCAGAGGTTGCAGTGAGGCATGATCATATCACCACACTCCAGCCTGAGTAACAGAGCAAGACCCTGTCTCAAACACACAAACAAACAAAAACATTATGTTTTTCAGCATGAACCAGTGATGAGCAACTTGAGGACTGAGATCTACATGGAAGAACCACCAGACTGGTAAATGATTTTCAGGATGAATGTCCAGATACTAACTTGTTAGTGACTAAAAAGCCATGATGGCTTCCTCACTGACATTTCTTTTATTCAGTAAAGCAAGTATTCCAAGTCTTGAGAATCTATGTTGTTTTCCTTGCATTTTCATTTCATGGAAAGTAAATGGTATGCAAAGAAGGCTGCTCACCTCTGGTTTAAGGGTTTGAATCCTGTTAAAATGCAAATCATCCCAGAAGAGTGCAGCTTAAAAATGACAACAACAACAACTTTATTTTTTAGAGCAGTTTTAGGTTCACAGCAAAATTGAGAGGAAGATACAGAGATTTCCCATGTACCCCCTTCCTTCATAAAATCATAGCCTCTTGAATTATCCACATCCCCCACCAGAGTGGCACATTTGTTACAATGATGAACCCACACGGACACATCATTGTCATCCAAAGTTTACATTAGGGTTCACTCTTTATGTGCATTCTGTGGGTTTGGACAAATATATAATGAGCTGTATCCACTATTAGAGTACTATTAGTATAGTTTCACTGCCCTGAAAATCCTCTGTGCTCTGCCTGTTCATCCCTCCTTCCCCCTAACCTCAGGCAACCGCTGATCTTTTCGACGTCTCCATAGTTTAGCCTTTTCCAGAATGTCATATGGTATGTAACCTTTTCATATTAGCTTCTTTTGCTTAGTAATACACATTTAATGTTTCTCCATGCCTTTTCATGGCATGGTGGCTCATTTGTTTTTAGCATTGAATAATATTCCATTGTCTGGATGTACTATAGTTTATTTATCCATTTGTAACAAAATAGCTTAACTTCAAAATGCATTTTTTAAAACGTCCCCTTTCTCTTTTCTCCCTAGTCTTGAAATACAATGTTGAAGCAAACTGCAGAAGCCTTCGCCTTCAAGCTTAAAGTAGACTCTATGTCCCGCCCTTTCCCACCATATACTCCCTTTGCATTTATCTAACTGTATACTAGTATCTAAATATGTTCTTACGTAGAAGTTCCAGGAGCTAATCTTTTTTTTTAATGGAATACACAGGGATTTAATATAGTATAATCTAAAAATTATCAAAACTGCCTTCCAGGGGCTAATCTTGAGACAGGCAGGCCAAGCCTGGAGACCCCGCTGCAAAATTCCAGAGATTACCTCAAGGCAGCTAGTCAACAATACGGCCATTGTTCCAGGTGGACTGACACCCAAGATAGCCACGGAAACAAGACACATGGATCTTGTACTCAGCACAATTCCTGCATGCTTCACACGTCAAGTTCCTCTTTTTTTTTTTTTTTTTTTTGACAGGGTCTTGGTCTGTCACCAGGCTGGAGTGCAGTGGCATGATTTCGGTTCATTGCAAACTCCGCCTCCTGGATTCAAGTGATTCTCCTGCCTCAGCCTCCCGAGTAGCTGGGGTTGCGAGCAAGCACCACCACGCCCAGCTAATTTTTCTTATTTTTAGTAGAGAGGGGTTTCACCATGCTGGCCAGGAAGGTCTTGATTTCTTGACCTTGTGATCTGCCCCCTCAGCCTCCCAAAGTGCTGGGATTAAAGACGTGAGCCACTATGCCTGGCCAAGTTCCCCTTTTTAAACTCTTGCTTTCTCCCCAGAAATTTAAAGTGATTACTTTGGATGGGGACCTGGTCACTGTCACTTCTGCTTTACTAGTTTTGGTTAATAAAATCACTTTCTTTCTACCATATCTCACTCTTGTCACTGGGCCCTGCAAGTGGCAAAGCAGCCAGACCTGTGCTCGGTTGCACATTCACCTACTGAAGGATATCTTGTGCTTTCCAGTATTGGTTATTATGAATAAAGATGAGTGCAGCCTTTCTTGTATGGAAAGAAGAGCATTTTGGCAAGGGTGCTGAAGGCATAGAAATGGTAGAAAGGGGCAGGAGACTCACGTGGGGAAGGGAGTTGGGGCAACCCCTCCCCGCTCACAGCTCTGCCTGTGGCCAGCCCTGCTTAGAATATACTGAGCCTTAGAACCCCATAGCAGAGGAAATGGGGCTGTGGCACGCAGGGCAGCTGGCCTGGTGCTCTCCTGAGTAGCTGCCAATCCCATAGGGCCCTCCACTAGTAGCCTCCAAGAGCTGCCTAGATGTTGGAAGAGAAATCTGCCCTTTTTAAGGCCAGAAAGTCCCCTCTTCCAGGGAAGGGACTCTTTCCTCAACCTACAGCTCAGAGGAGAATCTGTGCGGGAAAGGCTAAGAGAGTCTTGATTGGGGGAGCACTCCTTGGGGAGCACTCCTCAGGGGAAACACTTCTCAAGGGGACCTCTCCTCAGAGGGAATACCCTTCAGGGAAGCACTTCTCAGGGGAACACTCCTCAAGGGAGCACTCCTCAGGGGGAGCATTCTTCGGGGGGAACACTCCTTAGGAGGAGCACTCCTTGAGGGAACTCTCCTCAGAGGGAGCACTCCTCAGGAGGAATTTTCCTCAGGGCTAACTTCTCTTAAGGGGAAGTCTTCACGGGGCTCATTCCTCAAAGGGAGCTTTCTTTCCTCTATGTCCTTTCCATCTTCTGGCAGGGTCTCAGAGCCAGATGTGTTCCCACTTCCTTACAGGGCAGGATCAGATACCACCATTTACACCTCACTGAGAAGGCAGTCACACACACTCACACTGTAAGGGAGGAAAAATGTCTGTTTCTTGACCCATCTTAGATTCATGGCTGAGGCCCCTGTAACAAAAAAAAACAGATTAAAAAAATAAAGGCAAAACCAATGTATTTAACATAAATGTTACATGACGCAGGAGCCCTCATCAGGAAATGAGGAAACAGGTAAGCCTGAATATTTTCCTGTTAGGTTTGACAATCATGGAGAAATATGAGAGGAGGACAGGAGGGAACGACATAATGGTGACAAAACTGGGGAAAACTTAGCAAGCCCTGGTTGTTCAGATCCCCCTCTGTGTCCCTGTGTCTCCAGGGACAAGGATACTCCTTTCCCCTGGGTGTTGGAGGGAACCATTCACCTCTCACACCTTTCCTCATAAATGACGTGCTGCAGGGGAAGGTGAGAAAATCCTTCCTGTGTTTTATGGAGAAGTATGGGGAAGGTTCGAGAGACTTTCCTGCACATGCTGTTTTCTCAAATTCCTGCAGCTTAGAATATTTTGGGCTAGCATGTCCTGAGCCCCATCAACACCGATGCTTTCCCTGGCTAGGCCATGTGAACCTTATGAAAAAAAATCTGATATTTTCTAGGAATTTCAGCAAGCATGTAAAGAAAATGCCAAGGACTGTCTGAGAACCCTTCTCCTTGCACCCCAAATTGTACTATGCTTGTGGCTGGTTCTGGAGTACAACCTGGGGCTCTGAGAGGGGCTGGGAATTAATAATGAGCCATCTCTTTTGTGTGCTGCCCTGGGATGTGGGAGCAGCTGGCTTGGACTCCTGCACAATGGAATTATTGTACCTTCAGTCCAGGGATCTGAGCCCCCTGAGCTGGCAGGAGCTCTCAGAACATCCACCATGAGGCAGGCATGTGCTATGTGCTGTCAGCACTGGTGCTGCCGTGAAACAAGCTCATGGAAACAGGTTGGGCAGAAAGGTGCTGAAAAGTCAGGAACCTCTTGTTGAATAACAAAAAACAAGTACAATGTAAGAACTTGTTTTTAGTGGAAAATGACTCTTCACATGACTTCGATATGTTCTCTACCAGTCAGTGCACTGGCAGGAAGCAGAATGTCACTCAGATGGCTCAACTTGAGACTTCAATGGAGGGACCACTTAAGAAGTGTAGGCAAGGTCAAGGACACCAATAGGGATGCTGAGGCACCTAGAGGCTAGGAACTACCAGAAGCTGTTACTCCCCTAGACCAGGAGTGACAAGGGGTTCAATGAGAGCTGCAGCTATAGAGAAGGGGTCCTCTGGAGAGAGCAGCAGTGATGGGAAGACAGCTGCGGTCAAGATAGAGCATTAGAGCAGGAAAAGGTGTGGGAAAACCCCAACTTCTCTTTCCTTCTTGTGGGGGCCTCCCATTGGCCAACCCAACTGAAAGCCAGGTGGTCAGGGAGTCTGGGTGTTTCAGCCCATAGCGGTCAACTTCCTGAGGCACAGAAAGTCAGAGAAGGCTGGTGAATGGACTCCAGGGTAGGGGGCCAGGTGGAGACTTAACTGATATTGTTATGTTGGGGATGTACATCCTCTAGATACAGTACAGTTATAAAATCCATTCCAGAGGCGAGTCCCATGCATTTCCACTCCATGTGCCCTCCGCCTCTCCCACTTCACTGTACTTACTAGGATCCATCCTGATCTTCATGAATCATGAAGACTACCTTGGATCTGCTACATATGTGAGTCAGACTATTGGCTCTTTGAGAAATTAATTTGCTTTCTGTCCCATAGACATCGATCAGTAAATGTGTAATGGTGGAAGGGCTGCAATGGGATTAGAGAGAGTTAGTGTTCATCTCTCACTAAGACCTGCTTCTGCTCCCAGCTGGCTTCCCAAGGATAAAGCCTCCTTGCAGAACACACAGAGGTGGTGCAGAGAAAGCCCTGTGACCACATGAATGCCACCAGACCTTGAAGTGTGGGGAAAGAGGGCCGTAGGAGGCAATTCTGAATTTTTGATGGCATGAATGAGCACATAAAATCACTTAGAGTGTTCAGGAAATTTTTCATTCCTCTTCATTAGCTACCTTGCCTCCTTCCCCCTCAACTTTATTTTTTGTTTGTTTACTTCTTCTTTCAGGGGACCAGAAAAATGTAAGATGTGCTATTCATTTACTCATGCAATTCATCCATACATTCCTTCAGTCATTTTTTACTGCAAATATCTATGGTGCCAGGCACTGGGATTAGAAGATGAAAATTATGAGGCTGGGCATGGGTGGCTCATGCCTGTAATTCCAGCACTTTCGGAGGCCAAGGGTGGTGGATCACCTGAGGTCAGGAGTTCGAGACCAGCCTATCCAACATGGCGAAACCCCCTCTCTACTAAAAATACAAAAATTAGCCAGGTGCAGTGGCACGCACCTGTAGTCCAGCTACTTGGGAGGCTGAGGCAGGAGAATTGCTTGAACCTGGAAGGCAGAGGTTGCAGTGAGCTGAGACCAAGCCACTGCACTCCAGCCTGGGCTACAGAGTGAGACTCCATCTCAAAAAAACAAAAACAAAAACAGAAGCATGAAAATTATGTGCCAGCTGGCCTTGAAAACTCACCATTCATTTAAGGTGTACACACACATTGATTTCCCAAGTCTCATCAGCGTTGGGGATAAACAAGGGCATGAGTGACAAGTGCAATGGGATTTAACTCTGAACACCCACGAGCAATTGTTAAACTCCAAGCCCCACTGAGAGTCCTAGAGGCAAACACTCCTCAAAGTTGCAGAGGTTTTCCCACATCATTACCATCATGTCCCAGACAGCCCTGCTGCTGTTGTTGCCTGAGCAGGAAAACCAGGGACAGTGTCTCTGCATTGGGAGCCTTGGGTGGGCTTATCAAGCAGTTTCTATTGAATCTCCTGTATCCAGTGGGATTTCCACATTCTCAGAGAAAGCCCTGTGGCCCTAGAATCTCCTTTCATCTGGGCTGTCACTCTTTTCCGGTGTCTCGAAGAAAGAACCTACAACTTTTTTAATCATTTAGTTATTTTACCTAGAGCAATTTCAGTCAAAATATATATGATATCAGACCTTTTCCTGTTTTGCAAAAATATTAGAGCGTAGGAAAGTGCTGACTGGGGAAGGTGGGGAGGGGAGATTCCTGGGGGTTGGGGGACCAAACAGAGGAGCAGGAGGGCCAAGGCCAAACTTCCTTACTTCACACCCTTACCAGGGGTGGCCCTGCTGGGTTGCAGCAGAAAAATAAATGTTGTGGGCCTTCCGTGTCCTGTTAGGCAACGATAGTGAGTGCCTTAGGTGAGTGGAACATTCTTGATGATTTATGTCATGCCAGAACTTGCCTGTGCTTTAAAAAAAGTCCTAGACATCAGGGGACTGATGTCTAAGACATCAGATACACTGCCAAACATCAGAACATGAAATTTTTCCTGCTAGATTCCCTCTATCATTTGTCCGTCCACTAAATAAATATGTGTTGCTCTACTGTGGCCAAGGACTAAGACATGTGTAAAAAACAACTCATTCTCTCAAAATGCTTAATTTCTAGCCAGAGAAGTGATATATGGAAGAATGGGTTTTTTTCCTTCTTGCTCACCATCCTTTCCTCTTTCCAGAGAGTAAATCTCCCAAGGCTACGATAATAGAGGATAACAGAGGATAATTTTGGTTGTGACACCTAGGTCTTGGAAAGGGCCAGTCTTTTCTCATAACAGGAGATACATGAGTAGGAGGTTAACATCTGCCTTATGAGAGATAGTATGATAATTTTAAATATTTCACATAAGGATCAGTCTCCTGGGACTTCTCCTTTCTTCTACTTCAGCACCCAACGTTTTCCTCCCCACCTCATATTTCAAGAGGAGAAAGAGTTGAAACAGAAAGTAATTGACAAGTTGTCCTGACGACGTTCAGACACAAGAAGAGTCAGGACTTCGGGTGGGTGCTATGGAGGGAAAGGATTAAAATAAGTGTAGTGGGAAAGAAGAGGAGGAAGATCCTGGGAAGGGGCCCTGCCACTAAAAGCTGTTGCTCTGTGGCAGATCCCAATGCCTGTGCCCTTGAGTAAATTAAGAGACAAAGTAGACTAAGCACTGGGATCATTAGCATTTGGATTAGAAGGCTTTGGATGATCAGCAGAAATAAAGAGCTGTTTTTATATTCTTCATGATTCTGGTTGTGTGTTTGACCTGATAAGACGTGAATCAGGTCGTCTTCCCACTCTACCCCACCTCCCACCTTCCTTCACAGCACAGTCCTGGATGTCAGAGCCTAGGAAATGAAGAGAGCCACTCTGGGAGCCAACTGATCAACAAATGGAGGAGCACTCTCGTTTGACTGTTCCACCTTCCACAAGAAGAGGGTGGTGCCCAAGTTCCAGACACACATAGAAATATTACATAGAACCCACGAAGCGCTTTGCAAGTGCAGAGTAAGGAGATGTTAATTCTTTCTGCTTTGATGAAAGATAGGTTTGATGGAGGAAGTGGCATTAAAAAGGAGCTTTAAAGGACAGCTATAATCTAAGTCTGTGGAGAGAGAAGGGGAGGAAATTCCAAGCAAAGGGAGCAGAGGTGAAATGGGAATGGAAATGAGATGTGTTGTCTTTATTTATCACGGGTGTCATGGGATATCATGTGGAAAATCAGTGTGATTATTTATCTCTACAATGCTGACCTCTTTATACCTTTGTAATAATAACCTTGGCAGGAACTTACATAAAATCCCAACTGGAACCAAATATTCATTTCTTATTTTTAACTAAACCACAGATGAGATCAAACCAAACCTGAAACACACACACACACACACACACACACACTCACACACACACCATATATACCCCTAAGTTTGAACCAGACAATAGAATCCTGCATATATTAAAAATCTGTTTTGTAGTTTTGAACCAAAATTGCTGACAAGAAAGCTATATTTTTGAATCCTGAATTATTTTCCTGTTCTAAATATAATACCAAATTTATTCAGTAATCTGTGTTTGTAAACCTCCTTATTAGCACACAGATTTCAGTGAGCTGGGGCTATATGTAATGATACTGATTTCTGCGTGTAGTGTGTGGAATTAATTGTCATAATTAAACCTCTGTACATTGCTATATCCACAGGCTATCAGTCAGAGTTCATAATTGAAAACACAATCACCTGCTTAGCTAGGTTAAGCAGAAAGAGACTATACTATGGGATGTTAGGTATCACACACTCCCTGGGAAGTCCAAAAGGTCAGGACTGGAAGCTACACAGTCAAGTGTATCACTCATCACAGGACTGAATCTGCAAAGACCACACAGAGCAGCGCTGCAGAGCCCACTGGTGATGCTGGGCACTGTACATCAGAATCTCTGCCTCTGCTCTCTAGAAAAGCAGACACACTGCCACTCTGTCTGCCAAAACGTGGGTCTCATGTGTTCCAGCTCTTCATGTTGCTTCTTTCCAAATGTAAGTCTTATCAATATAAGACTTGGACACATCGGCTCTAATGTACTTGTGTCCCATGGACACAGTCTAGGAGGCATGCCTGCCCCCTACACCTGCACTGGAATCTGGAGAAATGAATCCTGACTTCCGACCTGGAAAGTGCAAGTCCACAATGTGGGAAGATACCCAAACATAAGATGTTGAAACAATGCAGGGTGGCCACAAAGCATGACAGAAGTCCACTATACCACGTGCTGTGGTGCCGTATCAATCCATTTTATTTTCTGCGTTTAATTTGTTTAGCACATAGGAGATTTCTGTTTCGGGCAATATCATGAACAAAAGAGCCTGAGAAAATATCCAACTGTAAGACATTTAGAAATGCTGAATAAAATATATCAAAACTCCTCCGAAAGGCATAATCTTCACAAAAATGGTAGTGAAATGATACCAAAATGAAACTGAAGCTGGAAAACTTAGTGAAGAGCTGACTCTGAAGCTGTAGACATCCTTTGGAGATATTCTAATGGCTATAACCCAGACTTTGGAGTTTAATGGTGATGTAAGGAGTAAAGTTAAAGTCTCAGGCCCTTAGAAAGGTAGGAGTTGGAATAGAGACCTTCATATAATATTAACATAGTCAAAAAGCCTCAGTGAAAGAGTGTCTACAGAAAAACTACTCAAAGCAAGGGGACACATTGAGGGAATTTTTTTTCAGCCTGCATTGAAGCTGGCTAGGAAAAAAAGTCTCTCCTAAAACTGAATTTGTGGGCCAGGTGTGGTGACTCATGCCTGTAATCCCAGCACTTTGGGAGGCCAAGGCAGCCGGATCACCTGAGGTCGGGAATTTGAGACGAGCCTGGCCAACATGGCGAAACCCCGTCTCTACTAAAAATACAAAAAATTACCCAGGCATAGTGATGGGTACCTGTAATCCCAGATACCTACGAGGCTGAGGCAGAAGAATCACTTGAACCTGGGAGGCAGAGGTTGCAGTGAGCTGAGATCACGCGACTGCACTCTAGCCTGGGCAACAAGAATGAGATGCCATCTCAAAAAAAAACAAAAAAAAAAAAAACAAGAAAATGAATTTGTGGCTGGGTTTTGCAATATCTTTGTAGCTCAAGAAGGCATAAGCTGAAAATTTTACTGAGGTGCCACCAGGTTTGTAACATGCATGGTGACAGGTAGAAGCACACACCCATTGCCTCTAGAAGGCATATTCTTTATCCAGGTCTCTCAGGAGTCCCACAAATGAAGTCCAGCCAAATATAAGATCACTTCATGCAGTTATAAAAGACCTAAGAAAACAAGACAACCCAGGCAAGAGTCAATAAAAAAATAACGATCAAATGGCCAGGCGCAGTGGCTCACACCTGTAATCCCAACACTTTGGGAGGCCAAGGTGGGCAGATCACCTGAGGTCAGGAGTTTGAGACCAGCCTGGCCAACACGGTGAAACCTCATCTCTACTAAAAATATAAAAATTAGCTGGGCATGGTGGTGGGTGCCTGTAATCCCAGCTACTCAGGAGGCTGAGGCAGGAGAATTGCTTGAACCCAGGAGACAAAGATTGCAGTGAGCGGACATGGTGCCATCGCACTCCAGCCTGGGTGACAGAGTGAGACTCTATCTCAAAAAAAAAAAAAAAATCAAAATAGATCATCTATGACAGGGGTCCCCAACACTTGGGCCACTGCACAGCAAGAGGTAACCAGCAGGTAAATGAGCATTACCACCTGAGCTCCACCTCCTGTCAGATCAGCAGTGGCATTAGATTCTCATAGGAGCGCGAGCCCTATTGTGAACTGTGAATGCGAGGGATCTAGGCTGTCTGCTCCTTATGAGAATCTAATGCCTGTTGATCTGTCACTGTCTCCCATCACCCCCAGATGGGACTGTCTAGTTGCAGAAAAACAAGCTCAGGGCTCTCACTGATTCTACATTATGATGAGTTGTATAAGTTGTTTCATTACATATTACAAGGTAATAATAATAGAAATAAGGTGCACAATAAATATAACATGCTTGAATCATCCTGAAACCATCACCCCCGCCCCAACTACCCTGTCTGTGGAAAGATTGTCTTCCACAAAACCAGTTCCTGGTGCCAAAAAGGTTGGGGACCGCTAATCTACAACATCAGACACAGTTTAAAGTGTTAAAAGAAAGGGGAAAAAAGAAATGGAAAACATGAGCAAGAAAACAGATACCATCAAAAAAGGAAGGATTACACAATAGATTCTACATGGCTCAAGAGAGATTTAGGAAACTGAAATAAATTTGCCCAGAATGAAAAAAGGCAGAGACAGAAATATGAGAGATATAAAATGGAAGTTAACAGACATAGGAAACAGAATGTCTGACATCTTAATTAGAATTCCAAAATAAGAGAACAGAAGGGCTCAGGGATATTGGAGTCTATGAGGATGGTCAATAAATGACACTCCATTCTCCACCATGTTTGGAACCTATTAAAAATGCACATTGGCTAGGCGTGGTGGCTCACGTCTGTCATCCCAGCTCTTTGGGCAGCTGAGGTGAAGGATTGCTTGGACTCAGGAGTTTGAGACCAGCCTGGGCAACGTAGCAAGACCTTCCCTCTACTCAAAGTAAAAAAAAAAAAAAAAAAAAAAAAAAATTAGCCAGGCATAATGGTGCAGGCCTGTAGTTCCAGCTACTTGGGAGGCTGAGGTGGGAGGATCGCTTGAGTTCAGGAGATCAAGGCCACAGTGAGCTGTGATAGTGTGACTGCACTCCAGCCTGGGTGGCAGAGAAAGATCCTGTCTCAGAAAAAAATTAAAAGCTTATTTTTTTTAAAGGTACATTAGATTTGGGCAGATGGAGATAAAAATGCCAGGTTTATTACTGATGTAACTGGCAAATAAATATGCATTAATCGTAGCCTTCCTAATATTGAACTTCAGAATTAAGCAAATTTCCCCATTCCATCACTGGCAGCATTAGATAATTGAAGCCCCATCCCCTGTGTCCCATCCTTCATAGGATATGCCCTGAAAACCTTAAGCAGAGAGGAACACAGAGAAAAGTGTATGCCCTGCAGCCAACTCCCAAAGAGAAAGAGGACCACAGACTTGGCTGAGCATGCTCAGATACACTCTCCAACCTCGCTGTTAGGTAAGTCATCTCCTCACCCCAGGGAGGAGAGAGAACAGACAGACAGAGGCCAGGAGTGTTGTTTTAAAAGGATCTCCTCTTGAAGCTGCTTAATGGGTACAAAGATACAGTTAGATAGAAGGAATAAATTCTAATGAATCTCTCTGATAGCAGAGTAGAGTGACTAAAGTTAACATCAGTGTGTTGTATTTTTCAAATAGCTAGGAGATTTGAAATGTACCCAACATACAGAAATGATAAATACTTGGGTGACTGATACTCTAAATACCCTGACTTGGTCATTACAGATTCCATGAATGTAACAAAATTTTACCTGTGCCCCATAAATATGTACCAGTATAACGTATCAACAAAATTCTGCTCCTTAAAGACAAAAACAAAACAAAACAAAACAAAAACAGCAAAGAATCTCCTCCTATCAGAGGAGAGGTATTATCCAAAAAGATTGCACCTACGAATTTTCAAAGTCCTTAGATCGAGGAAGTGTTAATAAATGTTTAGTAAGATAAATAAAAAATAATCCATACCTAGACACACTGTAGTACAACTGCAGAACACCAGAGACAAAGAGAATGTAAAAGTAGTGAGAGCATCAAGAAAGGTTACCTGTTAACGATTGTCAGAGCACTTATCAGCAGCAAGAATATAAACCAGAAGACAATAGAAGATCTTCAAATTGCTGAGAAAACAGCTGTCAACTTAGAACTATACCCAGCAAAAACTACTTTTTAAGAAAAAAGAAAAAATGAAGACATGCTTCTGACCAAAAACAAACAAACCAAAAAAAACTCTGAGAACTTCTAACTATACAAACTTCTGAAATGCATTCATTTCAGAAAGAAGCAAAAAATATACAAGTGGAAGTCAGAGATGGAAGATGAAACAAAGTATAAGGAGCTTCTTCAACTGTCCGACTTTCCTAATTTATGTCCCTTGTATAGATCCCCTGCCTTAATTTTGTGAACTCGTTGTTCAGAGTTTGGGGAGAAATCTGTGATTCATCATCTTAATTCTGGATTTCTATAGAGCCCATAGAAGGATGAAGGTGCTGCCACCTTCTCGGAAGGTGCAAGTCCAGGGAGTTAAGGGTGAGGAAAAAGGAAATAAGACCAAAATCATGAGAAGTCATATGATGTGAAGCATCACCAAGGTGTGCAAATCTTTCAGGCCATAAAGAAAACAGCAGACTGCTCAACTAGGATGTCCCCTGGAAATGTTACAAGAAAAATCCAGGCCTCTGTGTATTGTATTGAAGGAAGAAAGGAAGAGAAAATGGTTTCTTCTTGATTCTCGCCATCTCCTACTGCCCAATGGTCAAGATTTACCCCGTGCAGAAATCATTCTGCTGCATCTTGAGTGGTATCACCGGGTACTCAGAGGCTGCCAGAAAGCTAAGTTCAAGCTTCATGGTGAATCATTTGATTCAAGTTCCAGAAGTGAAACTGAGACTTGGTGCAAATAAGGCTTAGTATGTGAGATGTGAAAACTACGCTTGGGGACCTTGGCAGAGTGCCAGCAGTTTGGGGCGGGTGATGGTGCCATCAGGGTGGCAGGCAATCAAGGGGCTCTGAGAAGGGACACAAGGTCTAAGTCTCATAGGCTCCTGAAACAGCTTTTCTCTCCACAGAGCTAACTGACCTGCCTAAGATTAACCTACACTTTGGCCTTCTGAGAACTATTCTCTAATCAATGAACTAACTAACCAGATTCAAAATTATTTCAATAAAAAATTAAAGGAAAAATGAACCACTTATGCAATCAAGATAGGATAGACTACACTGTGGTAACAAACAACCCCCAAAAAATGACTTCACACAGCAAAAGTTGATTTTTACTCAGGCAACATCCATTGAGTTTCGGGGTGACTTCCAGAGCAACTGTCCTCCACGAGCTTCGTCCACCATCCAGGCTGTGGAGGCTCCATCTGAGCTCATGGTCTCCTTGGTGAGTGTGGCAGGAGAAGGGGAGGCTGGGGAATCATGTGCCTGCTCAGAAAAGCCTCCTCCCAGAAGTGACACAGGCTGCTTTGGCTCAGAGCATAGCTCAAAGATAGTCCCGTGTCTCTAACTTCCAAGGAGTGTGAAAGCATAATCTTCCTTTCGTCTGGAGGAGGAGGAGACCCCTACAAACACAAGTAATGTTTTCCTGAAACATTTTTTTAGAAATAGGATTTATGTTGAGAAGATAAATTTAATCACTAAAATATTATCTTCTTCATTCTTCTTCTTCTTCCTCATGTTTCTATTTTGTACACATAAGTGTATTCAGCTTAAGTATAAATGTCAGGAAGACTTACATTTATTTTCTGTGATATTACCATCATTTTGGAACTATCCTAATGAGAAGTCCTGTGTTTGATTTTACTTACAGAACATTTCGATAGAGTCAGTGACATTGAAATTGGCTTAGAACAAATAGGTTGTTTTAGAACTGAAAAAGACCCTAGCATTTCACTCTTACAAAAATATGTTTTCAGAAACATCTGGAGAAATCTATACTGTCAAAGTACGCGTTTGCTTTCAACATATCAGTCACTACCCCTGCTGGCACTGCGTCAGTGTCATTGTTCTGTCCTTTCCTCTGCCTCAGCCCTAACACAGACCCTCATCATCTCTCCCTGGGCCAGCTAGTTGCCTTTTGATGGTCTCTTTACCTCTCCAGTGCCCATCCGACCCATGTCCCATGCTGAGGCCACAAGTCTGACCTATATTCAGTCTGTGGTTTTAAAATTTAGACATTGTCCTATTTTCTCACTATTTCCTAAGTGTGTTGTGTTTCTCTTCCACTACTGAAAGCTTCTGGGGACGAGAACCATCTCATAAATCGTTGCATGTTGTCTTCCCCCCTCCTTTCCTCCCTCTTCCAGCACCTGGTCCTGAACACTGTGTGTTCACAGTGCACTCAATAAATACTTGTTGAATTCTCTAAACCATACTAATTATTCATTCAGCTCAAGTCCCTGTGTCTGTGTAGAATGATGGATTTCCAGACACAAGGACTGAGGGTCAATTCAAAATCTCTCGAGGGCCTATTGGCTTCATGGTTGCGCACCACCTTCTCCTTTCACACTGGTAAACAGAGGGCGCAGGATTACGCCGCCCCACACTCCTAAGCAGCTGCCCCGCATTTTGTGCCATCCCTACAATTAGTCCTAGTGGCGCCACAAAAATAAACCCATTTTTTTCCCCAAATTCTGTCAACAAAAGGGCCAATGAGTGTCAAATTAATGACTCATTGAAAGTCCACTGCATCCTGTTTCTGACTTCTTGGAGGAAGTAGACCCCAAGATTTCCGAGAACACTCTTGATAATTTCTCCACTAAGCACTCCTTTCAGATGCTTACAAGAGCAACAGTGTCTCCATTATTATAAGCCTGAGACTCAAAGACATCCTGGAGTGTGATATCTGAGTATTGTCAATCTGTTTCTAGTTCTAAGTGCAAATGGTGACAGTTTGGAGTCGTGCCATAGGCCTCACCTTTTTGCCTGTTCTTCTGTAATGGGATCTTGCAGGTACAAACAAGAAAGATGTATTACATAACAGGAGAAGATGTTTCTAATTGTTGAGATCAATTTTAACACTCCATCAAATAAACTGGCAAAATAACAGTGCCATGTGTACTGAGAGTACAATAAGTAAAAGAAAAAACTACGCAAGTCATAGCACATACAAATGGCTGATGCTAAAACACGTTCAATGAACCACTGTGCCCAGCAGGGACAAGCATGAACATCTAAGAAGGTGCCAGAATCTTCCAAGTGTTGGGTAATTCCATACAAATTGTCCTGATCATGGTGTAAACCGTGGATTATTCAGAATTCTTTATAATGCTGTGGACTGAGTTCCAAATTTTAGTTTCCAAAAGCGAAATTTGAGACAGGATGTATGTACAAATAACTTAAATGAGACAAGAAATCATTTTGCGGAAGCTGATAAGGACATCCTTTCAGGGGATGTGGAGGCTGGAAGTGAAGGCTCAGACCTGTAATTTCAGCACTTTGGGAGACCAATGCAGGAGGATCACTTGGGCCCAGGAGTTTGAGACCAGCATGGGCAACAAAGTGGGACAACGTCTCTATAAAAAATAAAAAATTACCTGGGTGCAGTGGTGAGTGCCTGCAGTACTTGCTACTTGGGAGGATGAGGTGGGTGGGGAGATCGCCCGAGCGCAGCAAGTTGAAGCTACAGTGAGCCGTCATCACATCAGTGCACTCAAACCCAGGCGACAGAGCAAGACCCTGCCTCCAAAAAAAAAAAAAAAAAGAGGGGAAAAAAAGAGAGATCCCTTTAGCTAAATATGTCTGCACTAGGATTGTGCAAGCTTGCATATTTTACTAATATTGTAATAAATTCAATAAAATCATTGTGGCAACACATAGCAATGATGCTACCAGACTAACAACAGCAGCTACTGTCAGAGATAAAACTGAAACGTGAAATCAATATGAAAACCAAAGTTAGATTTACTGTTTTAAAACTGAATATGCCTCTATCAGAAACAAGAAGTTACATGAAACTTTGTAAAATGTCATAGATCAAAATATCCTAATATAAAACCTTACTAGATAACTGGTAAGTATTTTTTTTCCAAATGGTGGAGATTTATTATGAGAAGTCCATTTATTCATACTCTCCACATAGAATGCTAACCAATTAAGGAATGACAGCAGTTATTAGAGTTTGCTAATGATTCAACTTTGAAACAGAAGACACTCTACAATTCCCTTTTTGAGACTCTAGAGTAGTTAATAAGAGTATTGTTAGATTTTAAAGCAAGCTATCTTTTTAAAACATGCGTTTTGTTAACTTCTATTCATCATAATTAGGATTTTCTCAATGTTATACCTTCAAAACCAAACACAGAAACCAACTGACTAACATAAGACTCAAACTGTTATCCATAACCTCTGACTTAAAGTTATTGTGCTCATCGAAACAGCCTCATTTTTGACTGATACACTTAATAATAAATAAATGGCATACCCTTGAAATAACAAACTTAAACCAGTAAAACATTAGGGAATCTGTGCAAGATTTTAGAGTTGATAAAATTTATTTATTGCTAAGAAAAAAATGTTAAAACCAGTGGAATAAACTGTAGTTATGAAGTCTTTGGGGTTCTAGAATTCTAGGATATCATCATGGTAGGCGGGGCACTCTCTCTGTGTGTAAATAATTGCAATTAATTGTAATACGCAGAGTTCTAAAACTGCATGATAAAATGACATTTGCTTTAGCTAGGACACTGTTGAATTCAGTACAATTCTGTATTCAGGACAATTCTATTCAATTCTATTCTGTTCAGTACAATTTTGTATTCAGGACAATTCTATGATATAGTAAACAGCCTTCTAGGACTAGTTGGAGAGTGAACCGTAAGTCACAGGGCCAAGGATGTGTCTTCAGTTACCAGTGAACAATAACTGAGCAAACAGGCTCCCTAATTTTGTATACAATTATTCATGGAAGCTGCAATGCAGGCATAGTGAGGAAAGGTGAAACTAGGGGAATCATTCTTCAGCCTTCAGCCCCGGAGGGTGTCACTATGAACGAAAGCAAACCAAAGGCATATCTATGGAGTAGAGCCACTGGGAGTCACCCACTGGGGAACCCATTCAATGCTGATTACACTGATGTGGTTTCTCTTGGTAAGGTACCCATCAAAGGGTTTTTACCCAGAGCCGGGGAAGCTGCATGGCTTCTTGCCGACAATCACGCATGAAGAGTAGCAGGAATTTCTATGTGGCTAAGACAAAGTACATGAAGAAATGCTTAAAAACTGCTTGGAGTAGAACACAATTTACTTTAATGCAAAATCAGTGCCCAGGAAGCTGAGTGAGATGTAAAGGCTGAAGTCTAAAAGGGAGAAAACTCAATAGGCAAAAATCACTAAATGATTTTGACAAAATCATTTCCTAAGCACCCACTTTGGTATATAACATGTTTTAAACTTTTCATTACTCTGCCAGGAGCGGTGGCTCATGACTGTAATCCCAGCACTTTGGAGGCCGAGGCAGGTGATCACCAGGTCAGGAGTTTGAAACCAGCCTGGCCAACGTGGTGAAATCCCATCTCTACTAAAAAAAAATACAAAAATTAGTTATGCGTGGTGGCGTGGGCCTGTAATCCCAGCTACTTGGGAGGCTGAGGCAGGTGAATTGTTTGAACCCGGTAGGTAGAGGTTGCAGTGAGCCGAGATCGTGCCACTGCACTCCAGTCTGGGCAACAGAGCAAGGCTTGGTCTCAGAAAAAGTAAATAAATAAATAAAAATAAACTGTGCATTACTCCTAAGGAAAAGTAAGTCTGAGAGTCCCCTTTTCTTGGCCAGTGTCACATGAAGAGTAAAGCAACCCCTGTGATATTTGAACTCAGAACTTATGACTGATGGCAAGTCCAGGCAAGGGTCTTTCCAGCTCACTCAGCAATTTTCTGATACATTGTAAGGAAATTTACAAAGACTTTCAATGCCTGTGTGGAAAACCTTTGAGTACCTGCTGAATGTCAATACTCTGGGCAAGGCCTGAGGCTGCCATCCTTGGAATGACCTACTTTGCAAGGTTGGCCATTGGTTGGCATCTGGGAATTTGAATTGTAAACAGTTCCCCAGACTGATATAAAACTTTTCTTAAATGACAAGAGTGGCTCACTGTGCCTAAACTGTTTGCTATGCTGAACACCTGATTTTCTTCTGGGAGTCTGGAATTTTCCTATGTGTTAGGCATAGACTGTCTACATGACCAGCCTCCAGTAAACAGCCTTGAACACTGGGTCTCTAATGTGCGTCCCTAGTAGACAACATTTCACATGTGTTGTTACAAGTCACTGCTGGAGGAATTAGATGTCCCTCGTGTGACTCCACTGGGAGACTCTCGGAAGATCATGCTCGCTTTCCTCTGAACTTTGCTCCTTTTCCGTCTGCTGATTTTACTTTTCATCCTTTTGCTGTAATAAATGATAGCATGAGTACAACTATATGCTGAGTCTTCCTAGCAAATCACCAAACCTAGGGGTAGTCTCGGGGGCCGCCAGTACGCCTTAAAAACAGCAAATATAATAGCGATGAATTTCAAATCATTGATATTTTCTTTCATATTTAATTGTTGATTCACATAATACTTGCACAGGGTATTAAAATTCAGCAAGTACTCAAAGATTTACAATAAAAAAGGATAGCCTCTTGTTTATCTCTTCCCCATACCTTCAATTTCACTCCCTAGAAAGAACCATCTTCATGTCTTTTATACACTTCTTCTGATATTTATATTATCTATATTGATGCATATGCTTTTACTTAAAGTTTTGACATTATCATGTTTCTACTATAAAAAATGAGGATTTAACTATTTTACAACCAGTCCCCCAACATACCCATGTGACCTTTTTTCTTCCTCCATTCTCATACAGTGGTTTTTGGCATGATTTTTGGTTAAGCAAATATTCAGTGTTTACATTATTTTGCCCACCTACTCTTCACAGCTGAGCCACAAAATGTACAGTGATTAATTTCCTTTCTTAAGTTACTTTTTAAAATGTCCTGAAGATAATTGTTTTATATTTGTATTTGTTCTGTCACCAACTCTTCCTCTAAACTTTTAAAATTTCTCTCAGTGACATGAACACAAAAGGTAATTTATCATATTCTTTTCTTTCTTTTAAGATATACCTTTAGAGTTCTCTGACTCGTCTGCTGTAAATGTGTCATCCTGGGAATATCTCTGCTTTGCTTCTGTGTTGAATGCCTTGTTTTATAGCTCTCATATTTTGCCATTTCTTCATTTGATGGAGTACATCCTCTAATGGCCTCCTAGAAATGTTATAAGGGAGTGAAATGTTTGAGACTTGCATGTCTAGGAATGTATTTATGCTACAAACCTTACACTTGATTGACAGTTTGGCTGAGTGTACGATTCCAGTTTACCAATCATTTCTCCTCAGAATTGTGAAGACATTCCTTCACTTTACTCTAGATTCTGAGCTTGTTGCTTATAAGCCTATAGGATTTCTGATTTTAGGATCTTCTCTTTTTCCAACTGTAAAATTTCACAATGATGTGCCTTGGTGTTATTGTTCTGCGAACTCAAAAAGTCCTTTTCAGTTGGGAGACTCAGATCTCTCAGGTCAAGATTTTCTTGTATTACTTTCTTGAAAAATTTACTATTCCATTTTATCTGTTAACTTTTTCTAAAATGCCTACTAGTGTAACGTTTTACTTCTTGCATTGATCCTCTAAGTTTTGTATTTTTTTCTGCTTTTTTTCATATCTTGATCTTTTTGGTTACTTTCTGAAGATTTCTTCCACATTTTCCAATATTCTGTTGAATTTTTATTTCATTGTATTTTTACATTTCCAATAGTATTTTTTAATTTTTTGAATGTTTATTTTATATTTTTCTGTTTTTGTCTTATGGATATAACATCTTCTGACGTCTCACATGATACTAAGCCCAGGATATTCACCCTGCTCCGCTTCTCTGTTACTAAAATTTTGTTACTAAAACTGTCTTTCATGGTGAACACTTTACTCAGATCCCTTGGGATTCTTAGTTATCCATTTATATTTATCAACAATATATTTATCAAGGAACTAAATAGCTGATTGTGTGCACAGATGGAGCTTGCTATCCAATGGGCTTCACTGCAGTGCTATAAGGTAGGAGCCTGGCCATTTTGCCGGGGAGCCTCAAAGTGTCAGGTCTTTTCTCTTGGTTTCTCCATAGAGGAATCCTTCTGCCCGGGAGATATAATTCTGGATGCGAATGTTCTGAGAACTGAAAAAGGAAGGAGACTGGATGTCACCTTTAAATACAAACTTTTTTACTCGGTCCCCATTTTCAAACTTTTGTACTATATTAAACACATTCTATTAACAAAGCCTAACACTGAACCAATCAGCAAAGGAAAAATCCTCACAGGATCCAGCTCCAGTATAAACAGATAACGGACACATTCACCCTTCCTTGGTTTGGTATCTCTGAGTCTGGAGCCTCTTTGTCAGTTTCTTAAGCATAAATTTTTGTTTCCTAGTGGGGTGAAGGAAGGGACCTGGGGTCTGATTGCTACTTATACAGGCTGTGAATTGATGCTCCTCTTTTTTCTCCACCTCTTACCCCTAACTTTCTGGTGCCTCTAACCTGTGAGTCTCTATGAGGCTCACTTGAGCAAACTGGCTTCCCATTACAGCTTTCCCCATTGCACAGGGAGTTTCCTCCACGCTGCTATATCATTCAGCATTTGTCTATCCGCTTTCAGACTTCCAAGCTTTTGTTGACATCCTCCTTCTAGGGTCATCTTTTCTCGTGTTTTCTTTGTTCTTGTGGATTTGTGACTTTTACAAAAATTGTCATTTTATTGGAGTTCCAGATGGGATAAAGATAACTATTCCTTCAATTCCCCATGTTTAACCTACCAATCTTTTACTGAAAGTTTAAGAATTTATTCGTAAATTAAAGAAAACTAGTTTGATTAAGCCATGATTAATAACAAATCATTTTGAGTTTGGAAGGTATTTAATTTACTTCCATGGGTACAGACTTCTTCAAATCTTACTCTATAACTAGCAAAGATCGGTCCAAGAAACATAAGCATCAAAATCGACTTATGGTATTTGTTGACAATGCAAAAACATGAGCTTACCCTAGACTGTATGCATCAGACTCTTTGGGGATTGGGCTAAGTGCTCTGCATCTTAAACACATTTCTTAGATGATTAACAACTCTGAAGTTTGAGAACCACTATTCCATTTTGTACTATTAATAAGTGATAGAATTTTTTGATATGGCATTTTGGTGAAAAACTACATTTTATTTGGAAAAGAACCCCCAAAAACGACTCTCAAGTAATGTCTTATTTGTAGTTTTTTTACCCATATCTTGCTAAGCCTCACTTATTGGCCAAAACCACTGTAATAGAAAGCAACATCAGTCATCTGTTGTTTGCTACCTGAAACTTAAGGAAAGAGTCTCAGAATTCCAGCTCCACAGATTAAGACACATGAAAGTGACAACAAATGTCACTGCCTCCATTAGACTGGGGGTGAAAATGAATTCGTGTTCCAAGGCCTTGATGAGCTAAACTAATTATGCAAAGTGAAACCCTCCATTAGTCTTTTGTTCCAGTCCTAGTCTCTAGCTGACTGTGAAGTGGGAAATCAACCTTCATGGGTTCCAGGAAGGCCTGAAGAAGGTAACAGCAACCTTCCCCGCCTCAGCCTCCGGGCCTTAGCCACACAGCAGCAGGTTTTGTTTTGTGGCAAAATATTTTGTACTCAAGATTATTACTTTTTGTTCTTAAATAGTAACATTAATGTTCTTTCTGCTTATAAAATTAAAACATGCTGACTGATGAAAAATTAGAAAACTGAGAAAAAATGAGAAGAAAGTAAAATTTACCCAAATCCCAGAGATAGCCAGCATTAACATGTTAATGCATTCCCTTCTAGTCCTATTTCTGCACATCCGTGTTTTAACATAGTTAAGAACTTTGAGGTCATTGTATACCCTGCTTTTTTTTCCACTTCTCATTTTGTGAGCCTGTCTCCACATACAGTTCTTTGTCTACATATTTAAAGGTTGTATAGCTACCCATTCATTTGGCCACTCCCCAACTGCTGGATATTCAAGTTGTTTCCAACTTTTTGCTGTTACAAATACCATGATATTCAGTTTTTTATATAAATTTTGGCCCACATTTCTAGCTCTTTCCTAAGGATACATTCCTGGAGGCTATGAATATTGTAAGGCTCTTGATAGAAGCTGTTACACTATTTTCCAGAAAAGTTCTTTCAAGACACACTTTTCTACCAGCAACAAAAGAGTGTGTTCCTCTCATTACAGTTTCAACAGCTCTAGATATTATAAATTTTTTACCAAAATAACAACTTTAGATTATTTTAAAAATCAGTATTCTCAAAAGACATAATAAAAGACACTAGGCCCCTGGCCTACTATGCTCTGCCCTCCTGTTCACAGCCCAGGTGCCACTACTCTTAATGTTTTTAGCTATTATTTTAGGTATTTATAATAATATGTTTATTTCATAATTTCAAAATTTTAGACATTATCTATTCATTTACTGCTGCAAAAGATTAGGGTTTAGCTAATTTACACCAACTCCACCCTTTCTCACTTTTTCTTCTCACGTCCTCCCAATAAACTTCTATCATTGTGTTTAAGCAAAGCAATAATAAATCTACAATTACTAAGTAATGTAACAATAATATCTTTGTTATAATTACTATTAATATATTTGTTGATATGTTATAATTGACAAAATAATAATTGTTGTAACTGCACAAACATTATTCCACACAGACCCACGTTGTATATTAATATGATGCATTGACTTTCCTGTCTCTTTTTCTTTAGGCTGGCATTTTAAATTGCGCTTTTCTTCCTGCATTGTCTTCCTTATAGTTCACATTTGGCACCACTACATCAAGTATTCTTTTGAGTCTCCCATTTTCCTAAAGATCTTCCTGCCACAGTTCTTCATATTCATGTTTTAAGACAGACCAGGAATCAAATTATTATCTAAACAGACTTCTAATTAATCTAATTTTTAATTCTCTGACTGCTTTTTGGTGCCGGAAGTTTCTGAGCCTAGAGGTTCTGCGAGTCACGCAGCTATCATCCGGTCTGCACTCTACGGTGGCTCTGTGGGCACATCAAGCTGTGGTTTCTTCCAGCCTACTCCATCGAACACCACTTTGCAAGAATTTTGTTGAAATTTCTCACTCTCAGCCCATATCCCAGTGATTCTCAACTCGTGGTGCATTTGTCCCCCAGGGAACATCTGGCATACTGCAGAAAATTTTTGGTTACCACAACTGAGTTGGGATTGCTACTGGTATCTAGTGGGTAAAGTCCAGGGATGCCGCTAAGCGTCCTGTGATACACAAGACTGCTTTCAACAACAAATAATTATCATTTCAGTGGCTTCTCAGGATAAAGAAGACGTTAACATGTGTATTCAAATTGACATCTTTTTAGGCTGGAGTGCAATGACAAGATCTCGGCTCACTGCAACCTCCTCCTCCCGGGTTGAAGTGATTCTCCTGCCTCAGCTTCCCGAGTAGCTGGGATTATCGGCGCCCACCACAACGCCCGGCTAATTTTGTGTGTGTGTGTGTGTATGTGTGTGTTTTTAGTAGAGACGGGGTTTCACCATGCTGGCCCGGCTGGTCTCAAACTGCCGACCTCGGGCGGATCCTCCTTGGTCTCCCAATGTGCTGGGATTACAGGCGTGAGTCACCGCACCCGGCCTCAGATTGACATCTTTGTATCATTCAAGTTCTTGGAGATTGTTTCTTCAGTCATAAAATGAGATTGGTACTACTATTAGGACTAAATGGGATGATGTACAAACAGGATCCAAAGCATAAAATTTTTTCAAAACTAGTCAGAAGTTATTATTTTTAAAAATGTTTTGATAGTTTGGCAGATTAAAAATGCTACCTTGTTTAAATTTACATTTTTTGTACTGGTGAGGCTGAAATACTTTCATGTGTTTATTTTGCAATTTGCATTCATTCTGCTGTGATTTGCCCAAGTCCTTTGTTAACACTGATTGACAATAATATGTTTATTATTACCCACAGGCTCTGGCCCTGCCAGAATGTGACTGCGAAATAGAGTCACATTCACTTTAATATTGAAATCACTCTGAATCACTACATCACAAATTAATAAGAAATTTGCTGTTTACCTAGGGTTTCTCTTCCCAAGTGACTGATTCCCCTGAGTTAAATGGCTGTCCTCATCACTTGCTGCCCCCTGCTGGGAGAGCAGAAACTCACTCAACACTAGAGGGGCTGCACTCCGTGGCTATCTGGGGACCCCCCCCCAACACTTTCTCGGTATGGCCCCACCTACTGGTCTCCTAGGATTCCCACTCCACCATTTCACACCTGGTGGTGGTTATTAGACAACCATGTCAAAGCTCTGCAGGCCTGCAGAGATGGAGCCCAGCTGGACACCTTTCTCTAACTCTCCTAGTACCCGCTTGTTTTCACTGCCAGGTGCAAGAATTGACCACCTCTCCCAGATGAAGATGAATCCTCCAAGATATAATAAAGACCTCAGTATTCAAGTCAACTAGGATTGTCCCATATTGAAAATGCCAAAATCCCAAGTGATTCAGCTCTTTCGTGATACATGTGTGATTAGTAGTTTTATATGTAACATCTATTGAGCATTTATTATGTGCTACATATAGCACTCAGTACTTTACATGAATTATTTCATATTTATTCCTCATTTAAATATTAGGAGCTATGCATATTATTATTATATGTCCTCTTTATAGATGAGACTTAGACAGAGGTAGGCAACATGCCAAAAGACACAGCACCACAAATCCAATTTAGGACTGTCAGTCCTCAACACCTACATTTTGCACAGTTAAGGGGCTATTTTTTTCTATTTGTACATACTGTACTCATTTCCTTAAGACATACTTGGATGGAGTAGGTTGCCTCTGGGTCCAGACTCTCTTCTTTTGAATGTTTACCCTCAGGAGCCACCATAGTTAACTCCTTCACTCTGATCTCAATCACAGCCATCCCGGTCCACCAACAGTTTAAGTTTATGTTCTTAAACTTCAAAGTGGGACAAGTGGAGGGAGAAGTCAAGGCCCTAATTCTCTTTTCCCAAAAGAAGACCCTCCTTTACTTAATAAATCCCATAACTACATAAAGTAATAGATGCAAAGACAAAAGGGAGGCCCAAGTGCCCATGGATGCATTGGGAAAAAATGGCATTTAACTGCTCCTCCCAATGGCGTCTAAGCTCAGTTCTTACTAAGCCAATCATGTCTTATTACATAAGGTCACCGCTATTTTGTGTGTTCCTTTATAAAATTATCATTTTGTTTTTTGTCAAGGGATTATGGTTTCCAAATGCTGCAATATAGTGACTTTTTACCATTTTAGGTTACCTCGGCATCCATTTTGAATCCAAGTTTAACTGTCTCATACCAAAATCAGGTCTCAGACACCCGTGATACAATTTTCAGTCCTACACTACACCCACACCCAAAAGGCTCAAGCCGGTAGCCAGAAATAAAAACTTAGAGGCCTCTCTACCACCTAGCAGACTGGACTCCCCACTTTCTCACCGCTTCCTTTAAAAAAACCATTCAGGCATTTGCCCAAGAACTGAGAGTCACCCACACCCTATTCCTTCATATATGCCGCTTATCACCATGCACATGTGCTCTCTCCCTCTCTCCCAACCCTTTCTTTCTCTCTATCTGACTCTTCATTCCTGACTCATGAGACCCAGGGACAGGCTTCCCCAGGCTGGGTTTTTCCCATGATGTTGGGGAGAACACAAGGTCGGGCTCCCAATGCTAGAGTGATGGAGGCATAAACTGGATCATAAGCCAGAAGTCATCTGCCAGTATAAACAAATTTCCCACATGAGGGACCCCGACGGTCATGGGTTGGGTAACTAGACATTAGGCCATCTGCCAGGTAAAGGGTATCCCATGAAAGGCACACTGTAAACAGCTATGTCCAACCCCCCTTCATTTCCTGTTAGGGCAGGGTTGCTGGCTGCTCTGGTTCTAAACTCCAGTTTATCTAAGGGCTCTCAAAACACACAACCCCTGGGGAAGGAGCAGGGAATGGACAAGCTCAATGGACTCCATGTCTGTCTTAGTTTGCTGTTCTAACATCTTTAGTGTGGCAGGCCTCAGATGAGTACAGTCTCTAAATCAGAAAAGAAAAACAAAAGAAACCAGACACATTTGACCGGGCATGGTGGCTCACGCCTATAACCCCAGCACTTTAGGAGGCCAAGGCGGGTGGATCACCTGAGGTCAGGAGTTTGAGACCAGCCTGACCAGCATGGTGAAACCCTGTGTCTACTAAAAATACAAAAATTAGCTGGGCGTGGTGGCAGGCGCCTGTAATCACTGCTACTTGGAAGGCTGAGGCAGAAGAATCGCTTGAACCCAGGAGGCAGAGGTTGCAGTGAGCCGAGATTGTGCCATTGCACTCCAGGTGACAGAGCAAGACTCTGTCTTTAAAAAAAAAAAAAAAAAAGACAAGACAAGAAAAAAGAAACCAGGAACATTTCAACAGGACCAATACACCTCTCCCTGCTCTTCAATGGCACCCCTTGACATTCCACCTTCCAGATTCCTGGGACACAAATCACCCCTGTTGTTCCCAGCTCATTCATTGATACGACTTAAAGTGAGCTATGATAATGATCTCATTGGTGATTTTTGTATCTGCTACAAAATGGAGGGGTGGATCAGCCTTTCAAATATGGATCAGGCTGTCATCTCACTTCACTGACTTTGCAATGGAAGCCCTGGGTTGAAATAGGAACATTTGGCAAAGGAAAAGGTAATTTCAAGGCCTCTAAAATAACTGGTGAGGGTGAAGGCTCTGATGCCGGTGTGAGTCCTGGCCATATTTAATAGCTTGAGCCTGGATCTGGGCAAGTTATTTGACTCCCTGTCACGGAGGGCTGTCAATCACACCTATCCCACAGGGTTGTTGTGAGGATTGAATGCAGCATTGCGTGTGGAGTGCTTAGAATGGCACCTGGCAGGCGAACTTGGGCTGCTGACACTTATTCCCGCATTCCCAGTGTCTGACACAGCGCCTGGCCCCAGGAGACGCAATCCATTCTTGTCGCTAATGCTACCATTATCTTCACAGTCAGAGTCATGTTTTGTGAGGTCCCTGTGAAAAATTTCCAGGGCTGAGGCCTATGTCTGCCCTCACAGAAAAGTACAAAATCCCACATAGGTGATCAAGGCCTATTTCCACATTTCAGTCTGAGGGTTGACTCGCAAAGAAAATCCTTCATGGGTTTCAGGCTTATCTTATAATAGAAAAGCCTTAATGTGATTATTAGAATCTTTACGCTTGTGTTTAAATTTACACCTTAATTAGGTCTTGTATCTTTTTTTTTCCTCTTAGAAGTGAAACCCCAAAACCGGAAGAATAAGGTGTTCATGAAAGACTTCCCTCAAAGTGAGAAGACACTACCAAATCACAGGTGTACCTGCAGAGTATCTAAGTGGATAGTGGAAACAGTGAAGTTACCCCAACACAGGGGCACTGGACACCTTGCTTCATTCAGAATTCAATTGCAATTGGCCTGAATTTCTTATATTTCTATTTCACTTTGACATGGGAGTAAACCAGTGTTCTGCATTAGATTTGTAGTTATTCTAAAGGCACTGTTATAATTTCATTTCTTAACTCTTACTGAAGAAAAAGTAGCCTTTTTGTCCCATTAAGGATGGTTTAACATCTTTAAACATGGGAAGAGGTCTACCTTATTGAAACATGCTGTAGACCAGGGGCCCCCAGTCCCCAGGTCCATGTCCTGTTAGGAACAGGGCCACACAGCAGCAGGTGAGCGGCGGGTAAGCGAGCATTACCACCTGAGCCCCACCTCCTGTCAGATCAGCAGTAGCATTAGATTCTCATAGGAACGTGAACCCTATTGTGAACTGCACATACAAGGGATCTAGGCTGTGTGCTCCTTATGAGAATCTAACTAATGCCTGATGATCTGAGGTGGAACAGTTTCGTCCTAAAATTTCCCCCCCATCCCAGTCCATGGAAAATTGTCTTCCACGAAGCTGGTTCCTGGTGCCAAAAAGGTTGGGGACTGCTGCTGTGGACCATGATAATGTCTATTACATCCTTCTACCCACTTGGCTCTTGGTCTGGGGTCTAATACATAATAGACTGTCAACACATTTGATCCTTGCCTCATTCCCTTTTTTTGTCTGGTCCACATGTAACTGTTACTAAGATCTCCAAGCACAGACATGGAGGACGTCCTGGAGGAACAGGTAACAGCAGCAAGCCAGTCTGGTAGAAAGGCCATGATGTTAGGACTGAAAGAGACTGTACTGCAGTCCCATGTGGTATGGGAGTCCTTCATAGAGACTGCTGAGTCACCTTCTGTGTCACAGCCACATAACTCTGAATCCTTGTCTTAGTTCACTTGGACTGTTGTAACAAAATATCATAAACTCAGTGGCTCATAAACAACAGAAATTTATTACTCACAGTTCTGGAGGCTGGAAAGTCTAAGACAAGGCACCGGGAGATTTAGCATTTGGTGAGGGCCTGCTTCCTCACAGCTTTCTAGCTGTTCCTCATGTGGTGGAAGGGCAAACAAGCACCCTCAGGCCTCTTTTATATGGACTCCAATCCCATGGGTGAGCTAATCACTTGCCAAAGGTGATGACCTAATCACCTGCCAAAGGCCCCACATCTTTATTATTACTATTATTATTATTATTTTGAGACAGTTTCGCTCTTGTTGCCCAGAACAGAGTGCAATGGCACAATCTCGGCTCACTGTAAACTTTGCCTCCCAGATTCAAGCGATTCTCCTGCCTCAGCCTCCCAAGTAGCTGGGATTTCAGGCATGCACCACCACGCCCAGCTAATTTTGCATTTTTAGTAGAGGCAGAGCTTCTCCATGTTGGTCAGGCTGGTCTCGAACTCCCGACCTCAAGTGATCTTCCAGCCTCAGTCTCCCAAAGTGCTGGGATTACAGGGGTGAGCCACCGTGCCCTGTGGCCCCACATCTTAATACCACCACATTGGGGATCAAATTTCAACATGAGTTTTGGGAAGACGCAAACTTTCAGACCATAGCAATTCTAAAGACCAAAGTATTGAGTCTTTAGACTCTTACTAAGATGAGACCTCTTACCTTCCTCATTAGACACTGAGATTCTTAAATCAGAGACTGCTGTTAAGTCACGTCCATCACCTGTACCATCCTATACCTTACTCGGGGTAGGTGCTTAATAGAGCAATATTTGATGATTTCACTGATTATGTTTTTTGGGGTTTTTTGTTTTGTTTTGTTTTTTTGACATGGAGTCTCGCTCTGTCGCCCAGGCTGGAGTGCAGTGGCGTGATCTCAGCTCACTGCAAGCTCTGCCTCCCAGGTTCATGCCATTCTCCTGCCTCAGCCTCCCTGAGTAGCTGGGACTACAGGCACCCGCCACTGTGCCCGGCTAATTGTTTTTTTGGTAATTTTAGTAGAAACAGGGTTTCACCGTGTTAGCCAAGATGATCTCGATCTCCTGACCTCGTGATCCACCCGTCTCAGCCTCCCAAAGTGCTGGGATTATAGGCGTGAGCCACCGCGCCTGCCCGCCTGATTCATTGATTATCTTAAAGGACAGGTAAAAGAGTTAATGCCTTAAAGGAGAAGTAAGAACTCACTTCTGTGAGTTCAGATTGGTATTGAGGGACTGGGTCTTGTTCATTTTTGTAAACTGAATGTTCCGTGCATTCACTCAATAAATTAATATTTATTTGATGAGTGGTTGTACAAGCAAATGAACAAGAAAACCTCAAGGATCTCCTCCATGGGAGTCCACTGGCCTCTCCTTGGCCCCATCCAGTTCGATGTGAATACCCTATAAATGATGCTAGGGAAGATATGATTTTCAAATTGCAGATGACAGGATGTGAGTTTATTAATACCATACTCCACTAATTCTAAGATGCACATTTTAACTTCTAAAATCAGATGCATCATACAATCAGTTGCATCCCACAGTTTAATGGGCAGTATTCTTTCTTCTTTATGGTAATTTTTTTAGTGCATCTTACAATTAAAGGAGTTTTCTATTTGAGGAAATATGGTATATTGGTTGATGTAATCCAAATCAAAGACTATCAACAGGATAGAACAAATAGGAGTGACTTGAACAAGATGGAATTTTGTGGTGATAAACAGTATAGTCGTGCACTTAAGTTCAAAAAATCAATTGCCCAAGTAAAAGATGAAGACAAGTTGGCTTAAATTCAGTTCCTGTCAGGTTTGAGTAGACTGCTAAGGAAGTCAATAGCCATGTCACTGCCCAAAAGCTAATGCAATTATAGGCTGTGCTAATAGAAATATAGTGTCCCCAAACAGGCAGAAATATCTCATGATAATGTTCTTTGGTCAGATGGAGTTTGAAATCTCTTCTTGCCACATTTTAAGAGGCACATTAACAAACCGGAGCATCTGCTTTTATTGAAATTGTGCTTTGGAGTTAAGCCCTAGATCTACAATGAGAAATGACTTTAAAAGAAACAATTTGAGGCCGGGCGCGGTGGCTCAAGCCTGTAATCCCAGCACTTTGGGAGGCCGAGATGGGCGGATCACGAGGTCAGGAGATCGAGACCATCCTGGCTAACACGGTGAAACCCCGTCTCTACTAAGAAATACAAAAAATAGCCGGGCGAGGTGGCAGCGCCTGTAGTCCCAGCTACTCGGGAGGCTGAGGCCGGAGAATGGCGTGAACCCGGGAGGCGGAGCTTGCAGTGAGCTGAGATCCGGCCACTGCACTCCAGCCTGGGCTACAGAGCGAGACTCCGTCTCAAAAAAAAAAAAAAAAAAAAAATTTGAGTAAATGTGGTATTGAATTTATCATAAGGAAATTGTTAGATACATTCTTCTCTGGGAGAACCCAGGAGAAAATTTTCTTTTCTGTTCAGGTCCAGGGGTAGCTATGTCTCCTGTTTGCTTTTATGAAGACTGAATTGTACAACTGCCCCTGTTTCCCTTTTTGCTCTGGCTGCCAGTAAGTTCAAAAGGCAGATTTAGAGCCTAATACCTAGCCACGTTTAGAGATCTGTATGGCATTTGCTTATGCACTACACTTACTTTGGGTCAATATTTCTTGCATTTATTTTCTCTACACTAATATTTCCTCCATTACTTTTATAATCCTGCTGTATCATTTATGCTTTTGCAAACTCCTTCAAGTCTCCTTTGGGATACATCAGGGATATGAATGAATAAACACCAAAAATAACCAAGTAAAAATGGATGCATATTCAGAGGAGAGCAAGTGGGGAGACAAGTGACGAGGAAATTGTTCCTGAGAGATATGGCTGAAGGAACCAGAACTATTGGGAAAGCAGAAGACTGATTGGGGAATGAGAGTAATCCTACACACATTGACAGGCCTATTATACTGGAAACAGATTAAATAGATTCGGTATGACTCTAAGTAAAATCAGTGAATGTTAGAGAGTGAGTCGTGTTTATTTTCTTGATATAAAAGAAAAAGTTGCTAACAATTTGAGCTGCCCAAAATTAGAATGGCTGCATTGTGAGGAACTGCGCCCCTGTTTGTGGAAGTGCTTAAGTTGAGGCCGGATGGCCACCTGTCAAGGATGTGAAAGATGGGATTCCTGAAGGATCCCGGAAGTCTCTTCTGACTGTGAGTCAACATTCTGTGAAATGGAGGCTGAGGTGTGGGAAGAAGACACCTGCTGAGGGAAGGGGGTTTGCTCAAGAACCTTGCCCTTGTGGAACGGGATTCAGGGAAGCAAAGGCCTCTAGGGAAAGAGAGGTCACTTCCCAGGGAGGGCTGTCCTCCTGCCCATGGAGATGTTCTTCCAAGCACAATTCCCGCACTGGAAACAGCACAAAGAGAAATCCGGAACACAGACATGAGCACTGAGAATTAGAGGCCTCCAGCCGGCCTTCCTGTTCTCCGTAGGCCCCTCCATCAGGGGACGGGAATGTGGCACTCTCAATTCCCTAGGGGTCTTTTATATTCCCTTTCCTGGGTTCAAATTCCATCCTTGCCTCTGATTGGCTAACAATTACCTCATTGTCTTTTCACTTGCTTAGAAAATCACATCTGCCTTCTCCACCCCGTTTCCTCCTTTCCCAATGCCTCTTACTCCAGAATGACAGCATCTTTCCCTTGCTGTATATTCCTGCCCTGAAGTTCACAACTCCCCATTGTCTTCGACCTGATGTCCCAGGGCTTTCAGCTTCTCTTTCCTGACTGCATTAGCCATGCAGATTTATGCAGTGCTTCTCTCAGTCCTCAGCCATTTTCCCTGCTATGTTAATATTCAATGTTTTCCTTTCCCTCGACTCTGCTTTTAGCAGATCTTATTCCAAACTGCCTCAGAGCCACTCCCAGCTTGGTGGGGGCAGCTGGGTGTGATGAGCACAGGACACTCCTTTGGACAGATGGACGAGCGGAGGGGCAGGAAAACACCCCCAGCCCCGGCTCAGCTGCTGAGTGATTTAGCCAAGAGTAGGAGGGGAGGAATGAGACAGCTCCACCAGCCCAGGCTAAAAACAGACCTGGCCTCCTCCAAATGTTCCACAGATTAGGACCCTCTTCCTCCCTTCTCCATTCCTACCGTCTCTCCAAACCTCAAATCCTGCAGCCACTGTGTGGCTTCTTTCTCCGTCAAGGCCACTCAGGATGTTGATCTTAATTTGATTTTGACAGACACGAAGAAGAGGAGGGGGAGGGAACCCACAGTGTGATCTGTCCTCCCCTCTTCTCCCACCTCTCAGGGTGGCCAGGGCCCAGCCAGCAGGACCTACAGCTTTGGTATAATTTACAGCCTGAGACCTCAGAATATTGGAACCCGGTCAAGGCCATAAACTTTGTTCCGAGTGCCGTGTGACAGTTTATGGTGAAGGGCAGACGGGACTTGCTGGCCCTGAGCCTGCCCCTTCATTACAGAGCACCCTTCTGCCGCTCCTCTCACCCGCGGGCTGTGGTGACGTGCTGAATGGCAAATGGGAAGCAGACCTGGGTCCTCACACTTGGTCCTGTGTCCTGGGATCCCCACACACCCTGGCCGTCACATACCCAGGTCCCAACACAGCCAGCTCCACACACACCCTGGCCCTCACACACCCCATATACCCTGGTCCCCACACACCAAGGTCCTCGTACACACAGATCCTCACACACCCAGGCCCTCGCACACCCAGGCCCTCGCACACCCTGGTCCTCTCAGACCCTGGTCCTCGAACACCCAGGTCCTTGCATCTTCTGGTCCTCCTATGTGGGCCAGTGAGGCACATGCACAGAGAATAGTGTCACAGAGGAGCACATTAACCCGTATCAAAGGTGGGTCGTCAGGAAAGGGTGGAGGTGCTTCCCTGACTCCCATTCTGTCTACCGGGAAACGGTATGCAAATAAACTTCAGGAGCAGCTTTGAGGGAAAAGGACCATAAAATAAGTCACTTGAAGAGGGTATGAAGAGGAAGAGGGGCAGGCACTTGTTTATGCGAGTATAATCCAAATGTAAGGTCTCTACCAGCATTTGTCTAAACAACACTGTCACTGTCTTATTTTTAAAACAGGGATGGAACCTATCCTAGCCTCCTTTGACTACAGGAAACTTGTTTTTTCCCCACATTTCACCCCATGTATTTCTGAGGCAATCCCCATCCCTCGAAGTCTTCCCTGGTTGGCTACAGCTTCTTGGCCGAGCCCTGCCTCCAGCCACAGCTCACTCCACTGCAGTCCCTCAACCACCCTTGGGAGCAGCTTTCTCCTGACTCTCTCAAGCTGGCCACAGGTCCTTCCCTCCTTTCCCCACCATGACAGCAAAAACCAGACTGTTAATTTTAACAAGATTCATACCTAAAGCTTAGGTTAAGGGTATTACAACACAGCCACAAAAATAACATAAACCTTCATGTTAGATAGAAGAGAAAACAGAATCTGCAGGCCTCGCTTGCTTAAAGAATGCCACCCTGTCCACCTCCCATCCTGTTCACTCAGGAAGAAGCCAACCTTTCCCTCCCCACGTCTGAGCTCTGCAATCCCTTCCAGCCTACGTAGAGCCTCTCACCCCAGCACCCCTGCACAAAGCCCCAAGCTCCACTTCTTAAGGCTCATGGAAAGGAAACTGCAACTCTTGTCCCGCTTAGGCCTCATTTCCTGTCTCAGGCATTATCTCTTCCCAGGGTGATTGACAGTGGGATGGTTCACTCACTTCAGAACCACAAGGATGACTCATCCAACATCCTGGCCTCTGGTTTCCTCCATCTGCTAACCTCCAGCAACCTTTTCCTTCACTCCATCTCAACCGTCGATACCTGTAATCAGCTTAGACTTTGTCATCACCAAGAAGAGCACCAGCTCTGAAATTTCCCTCTCAAAAATCCCCACTAGACCGTAAAAAGACATGGAGGGACCGTAAATGAAGGAAGCCAACCTGAAAAGGCTACATGCTGTGTAATTGCAACTAAATGACACTGGAAAAGACAAAACTATGGAGATTAAAAGGAAAGGTGTTTGCCAGAGGTTTGGGAGAAGGGAGGGATGAAGAGGTTGAGTATGAAGTATTTTTAGGGCAGTGAAATTATATTGTTTGATACCCTACTGGAGTATACATGTCATTATACCTTTGTCAGGACCCACAGAATATACAACACCAAGGGTGAGCCCTAATGTGAACTATGGACTTTGGGTGTGTCTTACCTGGGCTGGGTAATTTACAAAGAGAAGTTTATTTGGCTCAGAGCTCTGTAGGCTGTACAGGAAGCATGGCACCAACATCTGCTTGTAATGAGGGCCTCAGGCTGCTTCCACTTGTGGTAGAAGGCAAAGGAGAGCCAGCTCATGCAGAGATTATATGACAAGAGAGAAAGATGAGGTGCCAGTCTCTTTTTAGCAACCAGCTCTCGCTGGAACTAATAAAGTAAGAACTTACTTATTTCCAAGAGGACAGCACCACAGCCTTCATGAGGGGTTCGCCCATGATCCAAACACCTCCCACTAGGCCCCACCTCCAGCACTGGGATCAGATTTCAGCATGAGATGTGGAGGGGACAAATACCCAAACTATATCAAGATGACAATGATGTGTCAATGGAGGTTCATCTGGAGGTTCACCACTTGTAACAAATGTACCACTCTGGTAGGGCGTGTTGATAGCAGGGTCGGTTGTGCACATATGAGGGCAGAGGTGAGCTCCGTACTTTCTGTTCAGTTTTGCTGTGGATCTAAAACACTAAAAAACAAAGTAGACTTTTTAAAAAATCTCAACTAATTTCCTGTCCTTCTCTTCCACTTGCTCTAGTACGCTTTTGGCTGTGACTCTTTAATTACATTGAGACACATCACGTGTCACTCTTCAGCAGGCCTCTTGTCGGCACTGCATTCCTGATCCAACTTACAGCCCAAAGCCCACCCTGATGAACACTACCTCACAAATACCCTCCATTTCCTCATCCTTTTTCTTTTGGCAAAAACCTCTCTCTGACAACCTCAATAACTATTTTTTCTTTGCCTGTACCCAACGTGCCTAAATAAAACATTTCTTTTTCTTTTTTTTTTTTTTTGAGATGGAGTCACCCTCTGTCACCCAGACTGGAGTGCAGTGGTGCGATCTCGGCTCACTGCAATCTCTGCCTCCCGGGTTCAAGCGATTCTCCTGCCTCCTAAGTAGCTGGGATTACGGGTGTGTTCCACCACACCCAGCTAATTGTTTTGTATTTTTAGTAGAGATAAAGTTTCACCATGTATCCACCCGCCTCAGCCAGTAAATTACTGGCTGTCTAGGGATGAGGGAATTGGAGGATATGGGGAGTAAGTGTTAATGGGTATGAAGTTTCTTTTTGGCTTGGTTAGAATGCACCAAAACTGATTGTGGTGATGATTGCACAACTAAAATTGAACAATTTAAGTGGGCAAGTGTCATGGCATATAAATTATATCTCAGTAAAGCTGTTATTTAAAGAAAAAGAAAAAGAAAATCTTTGAACCCTCATTCCCCTTCATCCACTGCCTCATTCTTTGTTCTCCATAGCAAAAGTTTTTGGAAGAGTTGTTTTTATAACTCTTATTTTTATAGTGCTATCTCTACTTTCTGATCTTCATCCATAATTTAGCATCAGCATGAATTATTGTTACTATTGTTATTAACTTATTATTTATTTATTTTGGGGCCACAGATGGAAGGAGTTGAATTACTCACACTCCTCAACTTATGAGCATCATCTTTAGTTAGTGTGAACAAGATCCCTCATGTTTTATTTTGTTTTCTTCTCTTCATTTCTTTCTTTCCTTTTCTTTTTTTATAATGGAGTCTTGCTCTGTGGCCCAGGCTGGAGTGCAGTGGCACGATCTTGGCTCACTGCAACCTCCGCCTCCTGGGTTCAAGCGATTCTCCTGCCTCAGCCTCTCAAGTAGCTGGGATTACAGGCACCCGCCAACACTCCCAACCAATTTTTTGTATTTTTAGTAAAGACAAGGTTTCACCATGTTGGCCAGGCTGGTCTTGAACTCCTGACCTCAAGTGATCCACCTGCCTCAGCCTCCCAAAGTGCTAGGATTACAGGCGTGAGCCACCATGCCTGGCCTTCCTTCCCTACATCTCTAATTTCAACTCTTCTTTCTCTCCCTTCCACATAGACACCCATTCAAATATGTTTTGCCTAAGTCCTTGAATGTGCATTATTTCTGAAAAAAAAAAAATGGTGCTGTATTGCTATGTTTCTAATGTACATAAATAGTACATTGCTATACTACACAAATACTATAGCGCTGTACTATTGTGCTCTACTACTATTTGTGTAGCACAACACCAGCCTCAGAGACAGTGACCACAGTGGTCAGAGTGTAGGCTGGAATCCCAGCTCTGCCACTTACTCACTGGGTGACCTTAAGTAAGCTACTTAATGCTCAGTGTTTCCGTTCCATGTTTGTAAAATAAGGATTTATTCAACAAACATTCACAAATATTTATTGAGAGCCTTCTATGTGCCAGCCCTAACGACTGGGTAATTTATAAATAATATAAATTTATTTCTCAGAGTTCTGGAAGCTGGGAATCCAAGATCAAAATGCCAGCAGATTCTAAGTCTGGTGAGGGTGCACTCTCTGCTTCATAAACGGGTCTCTTGCTGCATTCTCATGTAGCAGAAGGGAAAAAGGGAACAACTCACTCCTTCAAGTCCTTTTATAAGGGCACTAATCCCATTTATAATGGCCAAGCCCTTATGAACCAATCACCTCCTAAAGGCCCCACCTTTTAATATTACTCCACTAAGAATCAAGTTTCAATATGAGTTTTGGAGGGACACAAACATTCAAACCATAACAAAGATGAACATACAAAAATTGTATGGTTTTTTGTGTCACAGCAACAGAATTAGAAAGTAAAATTATAAAAGACTATCAGTTAAATAACATCAAAATATACAAACTACTTATAAATCTAAAAATGACATGTCAGATGTACACATAGAAAACTAGGAAACATTTTTGAGAGAAATTAAATACCAAAATAAATAGAGTGAAGTATACAATGTTCATGGATAGCAAGACTCAACAGTGTAAAAATGTGTATTTTCCTTCAAATGGATCTATAAATTCAATTCAATCTGAAATGTATATTGGGGATTTTTTGGTGAAATTTAACAAGTCATTTTAAAATTTACATGGAAATGCAAAGGCCCAAGGGTAACCTAGAATCTCTTGAAGAGGAACAAGTAAGAGAACTTTCTGTCCTTGAAATCACAACTTATTATAATGCTACAGCAACCAAAGCATTGTGATATTGCTGCAAGAGTAGACTGACCAATAGATAAATGAAATAAAAAAAGAGAGTGAGGAAAAGGAACGGACACACATATATATATGAACATACGGTATGATAGAAGTGGAAACTCCTGGCAGGGTGCAGTGACTCATGCCTATAATCCCAGCACTTTGGGAGACCAAGCCAAGCAGATCACTTGAGGCCAGGAGTTTGAGATCAGCCTGACCAACGAACATGGTAAAACCCCGTCTCCACTAAAAACACAAAAATTAGCCAGGCATGGTGGTGCATGCCTGCAATCCCAGCCACTCAGGAAGTTGAGGCATGAGAATCACTTGAATCTGGGAGATGGAGGTTGCAGTGAGCTGCACTCCAGCCTTGTTGACAGAGTGAGACTCTATCTCAAACAAAAAAAGAAAAAAAAGTGGAAACTCCAGGTAAATCATCTGTGCATCTAAATGTGAAACATAAATAATAAACCTTCTAGAAATTAATAAATATTTTCATGACCTTACAGCAGTAAAATATTTTAAAAATAGAACACAAAAAGCACTAATCACACATACATACACAAAAAGAGACTGATAAATTAGACTACAGTAAAATTAAGAATTTCTGTTTATCAAAAGACACCATTAAGACCAGGCACAGTGGCTCACACCTGTAATCCCAGCATTTTGAGAGGACAAGACAGGATGATCACTTGAGGCCAGGAGCTTTAGACCAGCCTGAGCAACATAAGGAGGGCCCCATTTCTACAAAAATAAAATAAAGGCTGGGTGTGGTGGCTCATGCCTGTAATCCCAGCACTTTGGGAGGCCGACGTGGATGGATCACGAGGTCAGGAGATCAAGACCATCCTGGCTAACACAGTGAAACCCCGCCTCTACTAAAAAAATACAAAAAATTAGCTGGGCGTGGTGGCAGGCGCCTATAGTCCCAGCTACTAGGGAGGCTGAGGCAGGAGAATGGCGTGATCCTGGGAGGCGGAGCCTGCAGTGAGCCGAGATCATGCCACTGCACTCCAGCCTGGGCGACAGAGCGAGACTCTGTCTCAAAAAAATAAATAAATAAATAAAAATAAAATAAAATAAAATTAGCTGGGCATGGTGGCATGCACCCATAGTCCTAGCTACTTGGGAGGCTGAGGCAAGAGGATTGCTTGAACCAAGGTGTTTGAGACTTGAGAAAAAAATCTGTTTGCTCCTCCAGATTCATCAAATATCTCCTGGCTATGAAGAGTCCCTTGGGAATTCAGAGAAAGAAAAAGAGTGAGCTAGTTGCTCCCTGAGAGCAGTTGCCTTGGACTGGCTCTTTTCTTTACAGAAAGTCAGTGCTTCTCCAATGCTGGCCCATTCTATGAAACTCTATCTCCATCTTTTTGGCCTAAGGATAGTGACAGACTTACTGATGCTAGTCTTGAGTTTTTGCACCATCTCTACTATTTCTCTATACCTGCTAACACCTATCTTAAACAACCCTTCTCTCTGTCTCTGTCTCTCTCTGTTTCTCTCTCTCTCTGTCTCTCTCTCTCTCTCAAACACACACACACACACAATTATCCTAAGTTGAATATACCATATTTTTCTGCTGGGACTCTGACTGATACATTGACCAATCTCGTTTATTGAAAAGTAAAATGCAAATTAAAACCACAACGAAGTATAACTTAATTCTCACCAGAATGGTTAAAGTAAAAAAGACTGATAAATCTGAGTATTGGCAAGGATATGGAAAAACAGGGACTCTCATACACTATTGGCAAAGTGTAAACTGGCACAACTCCTTTGGAAAACAGACTGACTTTATCTGGAAATGTGAACATGAGCCCAGCAATCTTACTCCTACATCCATATCCTAGGGCATGGTTCTCAAACTTTCACCTGCCATTAGCACACCCAGTGGGCTTGTTAAAACACAGATTGCTGGGCCCCTCTGCCAGCTTTCTGATTCAAGTCTGATGCAGCAGTTGAGATTTTGCATTTCTCGTGAAGTTGCCGGGTGCTCTGATGCTGGGACTACATTTTGAGAACTGAGGCTCTAGAAAAGTTCTTGCACATGTGCACCAGGTGCCATAGCAGCATTGTCTTAATTCTTTTTAAAAAATTGGAAATAATTAAAATGTCCTTCAACTGTAAATTGGACAAATAAATTATCATATATGAAATAATAATCAGCACTACAAAGGCATGAAACGCTGCAACAAACATCAACATGGATGACTCATGAGGCAAAACTAAGAAAATGATTTGAGGGATACATAGATGTTAAAATTATTAAGACAAGAAAGAGAAGAGTAATCAAAAATTACCATGATAGTTACTTCTATAGGAAAGGGAGGAGATGTGATTGGAAGACACACACACAGGGTCTTTGATGTTACTATCAATGTTCTATTCTGACTGGTGACCGATTATGCAGATGTTTGTTCCATAGTTATTCTTTGAGGTGAACATAGGTTTCTTGAACCAGGCTGAGAGAAACACTGCCCTAGACCCTCCAAATGAATCCATCAAAAGCTGAAAATTCCTCACCAGTACTTTCCCCATATCTGGTTCTCTCATTTCGGAAAGCGAATGGGACATCAGTACTCTAAGATGTCCCACCAGCCTAGAGGAAAGGTGGACTGGCCTGGCCTCCCACCATCTTCTGAGTCTCCTCTGAGCAAACCTCTGGGGCAAGAACACACATTCACACTTCCACAGGGACAAGTCACAATATATAAATAGTTATCTAAATCCACATTTAGGAAATAAATATTTTTCTATCAGAAACACAATAGTACAGATGCGATTTTTCCCACAAAAAAAAGAGAGATATTTTTCGTTACTATGCACTGTAGTTTAGTTCCCAAGGGCCAGGATCTCAAACCTGTCATTCTAGAAAAGGGTCATTGTTCTATATTTGCATAACCAAAGGGTGTTCTTTTCTAGAACAATGCAGCAGTCTGCCTCCAAGTTAACCCAAGGCAGAAAACTGCTTCCAGCGTTCAAATGAAATGGATAAATTCTTACTTCAGTAAGAAGTAGGAAGCCTCTGTTTTTTCCTTTCTTCTTCCCTCCCTCCTCTTTCTTCCTTTAAATCAGCAATAAATTATTTTCTCACTCTAAAGTGACTTCCATTTGTGGATATTCTTGCCCTGTTAGAACGTTCTTTCTTTATTGAAATATTTCTCCTAGGGAGCGTTCATCTGGTTGGTTTTGTTTCTGCCCCGTGGGGTGATTGTAAATCTAATCCCTCTTCAACGTGACAGCCTTTCAAACACTGTAGGTTAAGACACTTGCTGCATCTTCCAGGAGTTTCTGTTAGTCCCTCAGCGGTCTCCCCTAGGGCAGCTTTGAACCCCTTCTCCATCCTGGTGGATGTGTTCTTAGGCTCCAATTTGTTACTCCCAAACATAAAGTGGAGACCCCAGATCTGAAGGTAAGTTCCAGCTGTGGAGAAAAAAAAAATGTTTTCCCTTTACCTACCTTAGGTTAATTGGCTGGGGCCCAGCAAATTAGATGGACAAAAGACAGATTAGCAAGAGTAAAACAAACAGAAGTTTACTAACATGTGTATCATGCGTACACCGGGGAGCACCCAGTGATGAGTAACTCAAAGGGGTGGCTAGAACTTGGGCTTAGAGAGCGTCTTAGCAAAGAAGAGTTTTGAAGAAAAGAAAGTGACAGGACAGAAGAAAAGGACTTTGAGCTTCTAGGAGTGGCAAATTGTGTGCAAATATAAGGAAAGTAGATAAGGGCTAGTTTTAGCAAGGTTTGCAGAGATTTCTGTGGGCCATAAGGACCTAGAGTTGTCTCTGGTGATTAATTTCTGTCTTTCCTGTTAGAGGCGGGAGAGGGGACACCTTCACAAATTTATGTCCTGCTTTTAGGCAAATAAGGGGAGGGCAGAGAGCTTTTTATGTGTCTGCTTCTTCTCAATTGCTTTCAGCTCAAAATAATCCTTATGCTATATTTTGGGGTGGCATTTTCTGCTACCCTTCACAGCCATAATGTGACTTCCAGCCTAGACTGAAGCAGGATTATCAAACCACACATCCTAGATATTATACACTTATTGACGCCATAGTTTTAAGCATGATAATGTACAGAGAAGCAATAATTGATGCCATGAATAGGTACTAGAGGGAGAAAAAGGAGGAAGAAATTCGTTTGTCTTTTAAAAAGCAAAAGCTATTACAACCATTTTTGTGAAATGTTTATTATTAATGCCTAGTTGTCATGCAGCACAATAGCAGCTGATGTCAAAGCCTGAAGGGCTGCCAAACAAATGAGGGATTTGTCAGATTATATTTGCCATGCATTGGACTTGACAACAGCAGTTAACTCCAGATAAGTGGTCTCAGTCTTCGTAGCGTGGTGCTCATTGTGTTAGTAACAGATAAACTCTGAAGGCTCAGTGATTTAACACAATAAAAGTTTATTTCTTGTTTCTTTACTATCCAGCGTGGGGCTGTTTGTATGAGTAGCTGTCTCCTGAGCAGAGATTCAGGGAGCCAGCCTCCTTCTCTGCCATTGTCAACAGGCAGTTCCCAAAGTTGTCATGGAGATGGAGTGGGGAAAAGGGGGATCTATTCCAGTTAACCAACCAGAGGGAGAAAGAGCACGGATGTTCATCCATGGAAGGACTTTAGGGCCAGGTATGGGAGTAGAGGGCATCATTTCTGCTTAAAATCTATCGCTATGACTCAGTTACAGGGATAACCTAACCACAGGGCGGCTGGAAATGCAGTCTACTTAGGTGCCCAAGAAAAAAAATCTATTTCTTTTCTCCTAACAATCCAAAGTCAGGTTCCTGTATGGGTGGCAAATAGTCTCTTCCTATTATTGCAACAGTAGTTTTGACCTCATGGGTTCCTGAAAGGGTCTCATAGATGTCAGGGGTCTCTGAGCCATACTTTGAAACCACTTTTCTAGAACATCAGATGACCTTAGATAGGCTTATTAAACAGCATTCCAGTATGACATTAAAAGGATATGCAGTTATCTTTTGCCTTCCTAAACATTTCACATTCAAGGTTAAAATGCCCTTCAGTTCTCCTCCTTCCCCAGGCTCAACTCTGAGTTCCAAAGAATGTAGGCAACTGCTTCCCTTCCATGCTGGGAGACTTGTCTAGCTGGCAGCGGAGAGAGGTGGATCTGCTTCTTGGTCCTGGATCCTTCTTGATGCTGTGCTCATGGCTGTGGCTTACGCCTCTTTCCACCTGTTTCTTTCAGCTCAGTGTGTGGCCCTCCATGGGGAGATCTCAGCAGCCTGTCCCTACTGATTCACTTCTCACCTCTCCTCCTTGGCAATGACAGCCACCAGAGGAGCAGCCACGCTGCCCTCTAACTCTTAGCAGGAAGTCCACCTGACACCCCTCAGACCAGCGCTGCTTCTTCTTGACTTCCTGACAGGCACTGCCCTCCTGCTCTGCCCAAACAAATTGAATGAGTGGTTGAGAGAAAGGTGAAGCAGGCCCCGTCTCTCGTTCTTAGTGATTCCTGCTACCTGAGTTTCTTCTACCCAGCAACACCGTCACCTTCCTCACCATTCAGGCCTGGTGTCTCGTGCCTCAGGAGCCCATGCATCCCTCTTCACCCCTCCTCTTGCCCAGGTGGCACAGGCACATCTGTGCATCTTCCAACACCCTAGACAGGAAGTTCCCTAGGGGCCAAGGCAATTCCATATTGGACCCTTCCCTTCTAGCTCCTTTAGGTGGTGGATAAAAATGGCGGTAGACCCGTAGCTCACGCACTGTTGCTGGAACTGGGATAAAAATGAGGGTAGACCCGGAGCTCACATACTGTTGTTGGAACTGTCTCCCTTGTTTTTCCTGCCGGTGCTCTTTCTCTAGGTGTGTGTCGGGGTGCGGAGGGGCCTGGAGGACAGAAACCTGTTCTGCCTGCTTGTGCTTCCTTTCAAGTCTCTTCAGTTTCACTAGAGGTGGTGCCTTTGGAACCTGAAGTCAGGAATCTTGCATCTTTTTCACAGGTTTAGCCCTTGCCTGACAACTCCCGCACGGGCAAACAGCAGGCTCACATCTCAGCGGTCAAATTCCAGCCGTGGCGGCAGAGAAAAATAAAATATTTTGGTTAATGTCTCAAATTATTAGTCTGCTATGTACTAACATGAGTGTAAATGTGTTCAGTTGTTCCTGTGCAACACTTACGCTTTAGGGCACTTTTGGGAGAGAGCAGGACTTGTTCCAAAGGCCTGACTTCAAGTGAGTACTTGGGATTGCCTGCTGCAGTGTGCAGGCTGCCCTCGAGGCCAGTGGGCAGGGTATTCAGGTAAGATGAGGGGAGAGGTAGGCAGGAACAGAAAACACCCTGTGGAGGCAGGTGAGAGGAGCTGGGTACCTTCCAGGCCATTTTATCTGGAAAATCCTTGTCTTCCAGTCCCAGCTCTTGCCCTCAGCTCCCCATTTTGCTGAAGGTGAACCAGGCCTCCTTCTTCCCCAGTGCTCTGCCTCTGGTGTTTTTTCTCAATCTTGACAGGGTTGCTGGGTAGAAGCAACTCAGGTAGCAGGAAGAGCTAAGAATGAGAGACAAGGCCTGCTTCACCTTTCAGCCACTCTGTCCTCAGATACCCATAGGGTCTCAGGCCCAAGCCCAGCAGAAATGTCAGGTGATGTTTTGTCAGGATATCCCAATTTCTGAACACTGATCAACATCTATTCCAATATCCAAAAGCTCACATGCAGGAATGCCACAGCCTGGAGAGGCCCTAAGGACTCCCAGGGAGTGTTAGATAAGCTCAAAATAATTCCTCCCTGAGGGAGCTGGCTAGGGACACATCTCCTCCCAGAATTGTAGGTGCTTTTGTTGTGCTGAACAGAGAACACTGTCCCTGAGGGAAAATGCTGGCACTACCTTACCAGCCCCTGGGTCAGTGAGAAGCAGAGCCATGGGAAAGAGGCCAACCCTCCTGAGAGGGAGGAGGTCATGAGGGTGGAGGGAGGACGACAGGGTTTGCCTGTGTCCCTACCCAAATCTCATCTTGAATTTCCACATGTTGTGGGAGGGACACGGTAGGAGGTAATCGAATCATGGGGACAGGTCTTTCCCATGCTGTTCTCGAGACAGTGAATAAGTCTCACAAGATCTGATTTTGTGTGTGTGTGTGTGTGAGATGGAGTTTCATTCTTGTTGCCCAGGCTGGAGTGCAGTGGCGCTATCTCGGCTCACTGCAACCTCTGCCTCCTGGGTTCAAGCAATTCTCCTACCTCAGCTCCCAAGTAGTTGGGATTACAGGCATGCACCACCATGCCCAGCTATTTATTTATTTATTAGTAGAGACAAAGTTTCTCCATGTTTGTCAGGCTAGCCTTGAACTCCCGACCTCAGATGATCCACCTGCCTCAGCCTCCCAAAGTGCTGGGATTACAGGCAGGAGCCACCAAGCCCAATCAATCTGATGGTTTTATAAGGGGAAGTTCCCCTGCACAAGCTCTCTCTGACTGCTGTCATCCACATAAGATGTGACTTGCTCCTCCTTGCCTTCCATGATGATTGTGAGGTCTCCCCAGCCATGTAGAACTATAAGTCCATTAAACTTCTTTCTTTTGTAAGTTGCCCAGTCTCAGGTATGTCTTTATCAGCAGTGTGAAAATGGACTAATACAGTAAATTGGTACCAGTAGAGTGGGGTGCTGCTGAAAAGGTACCCAAAAATGTGGAAGTGACTTTGCAACTGGATAACTGGCAGAGGTTGGAACAGTTTGGAGGGCTCAGACGAAGATAGGAAAATGTGGGGAAGTTTGGAACTCCCTAGAGACTTGTTGAATAGCTTTGACCAAGATGCCGATAATCATATGGACAATGAAATCCAGGCTGAAGCGGTCTCAGATGGAGATAAGGAACTTGTTGGGAACTGGAGCAAAGGTGTCTCATTGTGCTTTAGCAAAGAGACTGGCAGCATTTTGCCCCTGCCCTAGAGAGTTGTGGAACTTTGAACTTGACAGAGATGATTTAGGGTACTTGGCAGAAGAAATTTCTAGGCAGTAAAGCATTCGAGAAGTGACTTGGGTGCTGTTAAAGGCATTCAGTTTTAAAAGGGAAACAGCATAAAAGTTTGAAACATGTACAGCTTGACAATGTGATAAAGAAAATTTCATTTTCTGAGAAAAAATTCAAGCTGACTGCAAAATTTGCATAAGTAAGGAGGAGCCAAATGTTAACCTCCAAGACAATGGGGCAAAGGTCTCCAGGCCATGCCAGAGACCTTTGCAGCAGCCCCTCTTATCACAAGCCTGGAGGTTTAGGATAAAAAATGGTTTCACGGGCTGGCCCAGGGTCCTCCTGCTGTGTGTGGTCTAGAGACTTGGTGCCCTATGTCCCAGCTGCTCCAGCTGTGACCAAAAGGGGCCAAGGTACAGTTCAGGTTGTTGCTTCAGAGGGTGGAAGCCCCAGCCCTTGACAGTTTCCATGTGGTGTTGAGCCTGCGGGTGCGCAGAAGTGAAGAATTGAGGTTTGGGAACCTCTGCCTAGATTTCAGAGGATGTATGGAAATACCTGGATGCCTGGGTAGAAGTTTGCTACAGGGGCAGCGCCCTCATGGAGAACCTCTGCTAGGTCAGGACAGAAGGGTAGCATGGGGTCAGAGCCCCCACACAGAGTCCCTACTGGGGCACTGCCTAGTGGAGCTGTGAAAAGAAGGCAACCATCTTCCAGACCCCAGAATGGTAGATCCACCAACAGGTTGTACCATGTACCTGGAAAAGCCACAGATACTCAAAGCCAGCCCATGAAAGCAGCCAGGAGGGGGGCTATACACTGCAAGGCCACAGGGGCAAAGCTGCCTGAGGCTTTGGGAGTCTACCTCTTGCATCAGTATGACCTGGATGTGAGACATGGAGTCAAAGGAGATCATTTTGGAGCTTTAAGATTTTACTGCTCTGCTGTATTTTGCACTTGCATGGGACCTGTAGACCCTTTGTTTTGGCCAATTTCTCCCATTTGGAATGGCCGTATTCACTCAATGCCTGTACCCCCTATTGTATCTAAGAAGTAACTAACGTGCTTTTGATTTTACAGGCTCATAGGCAGAAAGGATTTGCCTTGTCTCAGATGAGACTCTGGACTGTGGACTTTTGGGTTAATGCTGAAATGAGTTAAGACTTTGGGGGACTGTTGGGAAGGCATGATTGGTTTTGAAATGTGAGGACATGAGATTTGGGAGGGCAGGGCAGAATCATATGGTTTGGCTGTGTCCCCACCCAAATCTCATCTTGAATTCCCACATGTTGTGGGAGGGACATGGTAGGAGGTAATTGAATCATGGGGGCAGGTCTTTCCCATGCTGTTCTCGAGATAGTGAATAAGTTTCATGAGATCTGATGGTTTTATAAGGGGGAGTTTCTCTGCACAAGCTCTCTCTTTGCCGCCATTCATGTAAAATGTGATTTGTTCCTCCTTACCTTTCACCATGATTGTGAAGCCTCCCCAGCCACGTAGAGCTATAAGTCCATTAAACCTCTTTCTTTTGTAAATTGCCTAATCTCAGGCATGTCTTTATCAGCAGCGTGAAAAAGGACTAATACAGAGAGGACTTACAGAGTCAGACACGGGGACATCATTACTGTGTGACTGGCACAGAAGGGAACTCCAAGAAAGACAGAATTTCTAGCAGCATGCCACAGACACTGGGGTACCATACACCCTTCACGGATATGCCACCAAACACAGATCAGTGTGTAAAATTTGCTTCTGATGCAATCAATGATAGATTGAACAGACAGTAGGATGTGGAGTAGAGTGGAGTATAATTTGCTGCAAAAAGTGGTAGAGGGCAAGGTGGTGGCAAAGACATTTCTCAATTTGACTCAAAATGCAGAATATTGCCCCCTGAGGATATGTGTCCAGCCAAGGTAGGGAACAATTGACTCAAATTGTGACCCCAGGGTAAAGGACAGCCAAAAGACCAGGAGGCTGGCAGTAGATATCATTGCATTTCTTCATATGTACCAATAAAAATCCTAGTATTTAAAAGTGTACCAGCATGCTGACTTGGACACCACAGGGAGTAAAATGGTAAAACACTGGAGCCTGGCGCAGTAGTGCACATCTGTAATTCCAGCCACTCAGGAGGCTGAGGTTAGAGGATTGCTTGAGCCCAAGAGTTTGAGACCTGGCTGGGCAACATAGTAAGACCCCCATCTCAAAAATAAATTAATTAATAAATTAAGTAATTAAAATATTGGAATAATACAGAGATTATTATGGCCCCTGCACCAGATGTCTTATACCTTCATAAAGCACTCCACATTTGAGAGCACTCTTTTGCATGATTGAAGAATTTATAATACAGATATTATATTTCTCAGGTTTTCAAAAACAAACAGCAGAGTGGTTAAATAAAAAAGGACTGGAAGGCTGGGCGCAGTGGCTCACACCTGTAAACCCACCACTTTGGGAGGTCAAAGCAGGTGGATCATGAGGTCAGGAGTTCGAGACCAGTCTGGCCAAGATAGTAAAACACCATCTCTACTAAAACTGCAAAAAAATTAGCTAGGTGTGGTGGAGGGCACCTGTAATCCCAGCTACTCAGGAGGCTGAGGCAGGAGAATTGTGTGAACTTGGGAGGTGGAGGTTGCAGTGAGCTGAGATTATGCCTTTGCACTCCAGCACGGGCAACGGTGCAAGACTCTGTCTCAAAACAAATAAAAAAGGATTGGAAGTAAATTAATCACCGTATTAATATTAATGGTGGTAATTCCCAGTTGTAAGAATATGAATGATATTTCTTTTCCTTTTTGTACTTTCTACATTTTTTAATTTTCTAAAAATAAAATGAAAAGGCATAAATATAATAAAAGAAATGCAAACAAACTGGTTGAAACTCCCAGGGTTTCATAAGTGTTATCTCATTTAATCCTCACAACATCTCTATGAGACACAAATTATTTTTCTCATTTTCAGATGGGGAAACTGAGGCTAGGGCTGTTAAATAAACTCTTTAAGGTCACACAGCTATAAATAAATTAATTGGGACTTGAACCCAGGTCATTTGACTCTAGATTTCATGCTCCTTCTTCCACATCCCCTTGCCTCTGCAAGAACCACATACTCTTCTAACAACTAAAAAAACAGGATATATTAGAAGGAAAGTCACTGGTCCTCTTCTGCTTTTAGCCAGAATGAGTGAAGAACTTCAAACTCCTATAAGTGCCCTGGAAAGTGTACTAGGTCATACCAGACTAGGAGACAGGTGACTCAGGATACTTGACACCTATCAAAAAATGACCAGGGCTTGCCCATGGACTCAAGAGACCCTCAGATCAGAGCCTAGAAGAACGAGGTCCTTATTTATAAAGTCTCTTCTGTATAATACATATAATGCATAAGTTTACACGCAATCTTGATCTGTCACCTACATAGGAAAGGCCTTTAAGGTCTTTATTCCAGCTACTATTTCTGAGATACAAATTAGCACAAAACAACACCTTAAAACTACCATATTATTTTGTGGTGTTTTTTTGTTTTGTTTTGTTTTGTTTTTTTGAGACAGAGTCTCACTCTGTCACCCAGGCTGGAGTGCAGTGGCCCGATCTTGGCTCACTGCAATCTCCGCCTCCCGGGTTCCAGCAATGCCCTGCCTCAGCCTCCTGAGTAGCTAGGATTACAAGCACCCACCACCACGCCTGGCTAACATTTGTATTTGTATTTTTAGTAGAGACGGGGTTTCACCATCTTGGCCAGGCTGGTCTTGAACTCCTGACCTCGTGATCCACCTGCCTCAGCCTCCCAAAGTGCTGGGATTATAGGCGTGAGCCACCATGCCCACGTTTTTTGTTTTTGTTTTTGTTTTTTTTTGAGACAGAGTCTGGCTCTGCTGCCCAGGCTGGAGTGCAGTAGCACCATCTTGGCTCACTGCCACCTCTGCCTCCTGGGTTCAAGCAATTCTCCTGCCTCAGTCTCCTGGGTAGCTGAGATTACAGGCACCCGCCCCCATGCCCAGCTAATTTTTTAGTAGAGATGGGGTTTCACCACATTGGCCAGGCTGGTATCAAACTCCTGACTTCAGGTGATCCACTTGCCTCTGCCTCTCAAAGTGTTGGGATTAAAGGCATGAGCTACCATGCCTTGCCAAAACTACCATACTATTTTACTCATGATTTTGTGGGTCAAAAAATGTGGGAAGGCTGTGCCTAGGACTTCTCACTTGGAGTCTCTCTTATGGTTACAGTCAGATGTTACCTGGAGCTGCAGTCATTTGAAGATTCAACAGGACTGGATGTCCAGCATGTCTCATTCATATGATTGGCAGGTGATGGTGGCTGATTAAGCTGTCAACTGGGGAACTCACATGTGGCCTTTCCAGTATAGCTAACTCAGGGGAGTTGAACTTCATACCTAGCATCTAGCTTCCCTCAGGACAAGCATCTCATAAGAACAAGGCAGTAGCTGCAAGCCTTTTTCTGACATGGTTGAAGAAATCACGCAGCACACTTCTACTTCATTGTATTGGTTACAAATGAATCATTAGACAGACTAGATTTAAGGGGAAGGGAAGTAGGCTCTACCTCTTGATGGAGTAGTACAAGGTCACATTGTGAAAGAGCATGTGAGGTGAAAAATGTTGTTTCAGCCACCTTTAGAACATAAAATTTGCCTCAGTCATTTAATCCAATGTTTCCCAACCTTTGTCACCTCATAGCACACAGGGAAAGCATTAATATGTATATGGCTTATGACACGTCAGTTGGAAAGCTCTGACAGGCTAACTATCTGTGATTAAGAAAGCTTCCTTTCCTTACTTTATAGCTAGTGTGCATTCAAGGGCAAGATTTCTTACATGTTTCAGGGTAATTCTTGAACTAACAGAAAAAAAATCTCTTAGTTCTGTTCCCTTTATGCTATAAGCATCTGTGCTATAAGGATTTTTGTGTCCAAAAGCTTTGAGATAGTTTTTCATCTTTCCTCCTCTAAACACTAAAGGAGAAATAGCATACATTCTTCATACACTGGATCAGTTAAAACTATATGTTACCAATCAAAAAGAATAATAACTGTAACAGACTGAACACTTCAAACATGTTTAAATTCATGAGTTCATAACGCTTTTAATACAATGACAACAGAAATTATTACAGCAATCTTTGGAGGTTTCCAGGACCTTAACTCATTTAGAAAACTGGAGAATAAAGGGAAAGACCAAGCATTTGTCCTGCCTTTCCTATATGAACTATGCTTCACAGTATGCCAGGTATCAATGTGCTGTCTCTCAGCTCAAAGCCCACTCTTCTTTGCTCTGCTTTGCAATTCTGGTGCTGTACCCTGTAAACATTTCTCCTATCAACAGCTGACATAATGTTAAACTTTTGTGGCAGTAGAAGGTGCTGGAGGGAAATTGCAGGAGGAAGGAGTCTTTCTGGCTCAGTGTGCTTTCCTCCTTGCATCTGCAGTGCACAGTGACCAACAGTGTGGAGGATGCCCCAGTTAGTTTTAGCAGTACCCTTGTGGACAACTTTCTTCTTTTTCTTTTTTTTTTTTTTTTTTTTTTTTTGAGATGGAGTCTCGCTTTGCTGCCCAGGCTGGAGTGCAGTGGCACAATCTCGGCTCACTGCAACCTCTACCTCCAGGGTTGAAGCAATTCTCCCTGTCTCAGCCTCCCATGTAGCTGGGATTACAGGCACCTGCCACCACGCCTAGCTAATTTTTGTATTTTTTAGTGGAGACCAGATTTCACCATATTGGCCAGGCTGGTCTTGAACTCCTGACCACAGGTGATCCTGCATCTTGGCCTCCCAAAGTGCTGGGATTACAGGAATGAGCCACCATGCCTGGCCTTGTGGAGAACTTTCTATCAAGCTTTGTCAGCCCCACAGTGGGCATGTTATGGCTAACACTTAGTGTCAACTTGATTAGATTAAAGGATGCAAAGTTTTGTTCCTGGGTGTGTCTGTGAGGGTGTTGCTAAAGGAGATTAACATTTGAGTCAGTGGACTGGGAGAGGCAGACCCACCCTTAATCTGGGTGGGCACCAAATCATCAGCTGCCAGCGCAGCTAGAATAAAGAAGGCAGGAGAAGATAAGACGAGCAGACTTGCTGAGTCTTCCGGCCTTCTTCTTTCTCTCGTGCTGAATCCTTTCTGCCTTTGAACATCAGACTCCAAGTTCTTCAGCTTTTGGACTCTTGGACTTACACCAGTGATTTGCCAGGGACTCTCAGGCCTTTGGCCACAGACTGACGACTGCACTGTTGGCTTCCTTATTTTTGAGGTTTTGGGACTTGGACTGATTCACCAATGGCTTCCTTGCTCCTCAACTTGCAGATGGCCTATCATGGGACTTTACCTTGTGATCGCATGACTCAATTCCCCTTAATAAACTCCCTTTCATATATACATCTATCCTATTAGTCCCTCTGGAGAACCCTGACTAATACAGGGCACTTCCCTGCTTGCCAGCTCTAGCCTAAAGTACTTCAGTGAACATCTCCACTATTCAGTTTCCACTATCCATGCAACAGCCACACTCTCTCCATCATTGGGAATGGGGGACTCTAGAAGTAGTGGCTGTTCTCTATTTCTGCTATTTCTGTATTCTTTAGAGTTCCTTAACCTCTATATAATAATTTCTTGTGTTAAAATTTACCTATTTTAAGGCTGGGCACAGTGGCTCACACCTGTAATCCCAACATTTCAGGAGGCCGAGGCGGGTGGATCACTGAGGTCAGGAGTTCGAGACTGGCCTGACCAACATGGTGAAACCCTGTCTCTACTAAAAATATAAAAATTAGCTGGTCGTGGTTGCGCCCACCTGTAATCTCAGCTATTAGGAAGGCTGAGGCAGGAGAATCTCTTGAACCTGGGAAGAAGAGATTGCAGTGAGCCAAGATCATGCCTTTGCATTCCAGCCTGGGTGACAGAGTGAGATTCCATCTCAAAAAAATAAATAAAATAAAATTTACCTATTCTAAGCACGGTGTGGTTTCTGTCTCCTATCTGGACTCCAATTCACACAGTAAGTAAATCTTTGATGAGGAAAAGTTCTTCTGTATACAAGAAGACCAGCTAATAAATGTGTAGTGAATGAAATAATTAGAGTATTTTATAGTTTAAAAACATATATCTAGGCACTGATCATCAATCGATGCTAAAATCAGTAGATAAGAGGCTGATGGGGAACATAATAATGGATGGATCAGACTGATGGATGGACTCCCTGAACCAGAGGCAAGTTTACCACAAGCTAATACAGTGTAAGCTTCAGCTCTCCTCACTTGCATGGATCTAGAATCTAATCTTATATTTGTGATTTTGATTTATTTCTCTTAACGAAAGCCCCTCAGATTGCACAAACTTCAGTCTCCACAAAACCTTGATTTACCCACTTTGTAAACCCACTGATTAATCTTAAGTTCCCAAAACAAGAGACCACCAGACATGATGAGCCTCCTCCTGTGATGCAGTAGGCAATAGCAACAGCCACGAAATACTCCTGCCAAAACTGCCAAAATACTTAATGCCAAACTGATCAAGCCTCTAGATACAATGACTGCTTTATACAAACACTTGGGATAGAAGAACATGTTAAAGACACTGTGAGAGTGCAATAGCCAAATCCAAAATACAGGAAATTTTTTTAAGGACAAATTACTCAGTATTTTCAACCAAAGAAATGGCAAGTAAAAAAAATAATAACTGTGGCAGTGTGGGGGGCTTTCATAGAGATGTTTAAAGACTTGAGAAATATCAGCAAAAGCAATATGTGCACTTCATCTGGATTTTGATTCAGATAAAATAACTATTTATGAGATAATGTGAATTTTTATGCTGACTGGATATTGCATGGTATTAAGCAATTATTATTAGTTTCTTTTAGGTGTCATAACGTATTATGGATTTTTTAAAAGTAATTCTTATCTCTTAGAGGTATATATTTAAGCATTTTTGAATAAGTTATATAAAGCCTGGGATTGTTTTAAAAATAATGTAGCAAAGGTAGGGTAATAGAAGTTATAAAGTAAAACTGATCTTATGTTGATAAATGGTGATGCTGAGTGGTGAGTACATGGGGGTTCATTGTAAATCTATCCCTTATATTCAAACATACTTTAGTGATGCTTAGAAATGTCATCATAAAAAGTTTAATGGAACAAAATATATGCTACTATAGGTGGCATATTATCTATACATTAATAATAATCCAATTAATATAGTATATTGTGGTTTACAGAGCACTTTTCATACATAATTTAATGTAATCCTAACCTCAGGCCTACAAGGTAGATTTTATTATTGTTATCTCACAGGGAACAATTTCAGAGTGGTTAAGTCAATGGCTCAGCAGTTCTGAGCTAGTAGGAGGCAAAAAATGGGATTCAGATCTAAGTCTTTGATTTCTAAATCCTATGCTCCACCTGGAGAGGGAGAAGAAAAGCTGGGTGATACTGGTTAAGTCTCTAACTTCTGAGCCTAAGGAAAAAATGAGAACAATAATACTTAGCTTGCTTTCTTCCTAGTTATTGGGAAACTCAGGTCTGAACATTTCTAGAAAAGGACTTTGTGTATTGGGAAGTGCCTTATAAATTTAGATTGGCACATATAGATTAGCTTTCTAGCAAAGAATGTTACAAAAAGGGAAGAAGGTGGAGAGCTCTGGGAGCTGGTTTTGGGCAATGCAGAGTTTGCTCTTGGTAACCTTTGCATACCCCCCACATCTCAAAAATCCCTCCCTTGTGTTCACATTAACTGATAACGCGTAAGATGTTTTTCCTGTGGTGTACTTAATGTTTCCCATCATCCCTGATGTGCTGCATTGTTACTATCTTGTAGGAGCAGAGGTTCCACAATAGCTGTTTATAACGGAAAGTTTTATGACTTGTTTTTAGACTGGTGAAATGAGCATGAAACTGCATGGTATTTTCTGCTGTTGCCCAGAACTCCTCTATTAGATTATTTACACTAAGTCATTGATAGCCATGAATTTTCACCAAGCCACACTGGAAAACAAATGAGATACTTTTGATTCTCTAGAGGGAAAAAATGGAGAGGTACAGTTAAAATGACCCACATTAAACAATTACAGCTACAAAAACAAAAACCTCTCTGGGGACTGGGTATAGATATCTGAAAAGTCACATCAAAATGGCAGGATCTGCTGGGTGTGGTAACTCACGCCTGTAATCCCAGCATTTTGGGAGGCTGAGTGGGCGGATCACTTGAGGTCAGGAGTTCAAGACCAGCCTGGCCAATGTGGCAAAACACTGTCTCTACGAAAAACACAAAAATTAGCTGGGCATGGTGGTGCACACCTGTAATCCCAGCTACTTGGGAGGCTGAGACAGCCTTGAACCCGGGAGGCAGAGGTTGTAGTGAGCCGAGATTGCACCACTACACTCTAGCCTGGGCAACAGAACAAGACTCTGTCTCAAAAAAAAAAAAAAAAAAAAAAAAAGGCAGCATCCAAACAACTGTTTCAAAACATCTTGGTCTGAAACACACATTCAATGATGACAATGTAATTCTGCCAGTGCACGTTGAAATACTAACAGGAGCACCTAAAACAAAATAAATGTAACTATATATTTTGCTTTAAATATATAAATTAAGATATCTCATTTGTGATTACTGCTTTCATAGTAATAATTTCAGCCATAAGTAACTTCGGAAGACTCTTTACCTCTCTGTGTCTCCGTTTTCTTCACCATAAATTAGGAATAATAATGATATCTATCTTGTGGGCTAAAAATGAAATCAGATCATATATGTAAAAGTAGGTTGTGCCTTGCTCAGGGCCTGGCACTGATCTAAATTCAAGTGCTAAATGTTGAGCACTGAAGTCTACAATAACCATAGGCACTTGGAGCATGGAGATCAGTGTGACTAAGAAAGGAGGGAGAGTTCTGTGGATAGCTCAGAACAAAGGTGTGGCTGCTGAGCCCCAGCAGTACCGGAAAGAGAAGGCCCAAATACTAGTGCCTGCACATGTGATAAAATGTTAGAATCTTGATGCTGAGTGTATGAGTGTCAACTGCAATTTTTTTCAATTTTTCTGAGTATTCCAAAATTGTGATAATAAAACATTAGGACATAAAATTATAAAATAAAATCTAGTATCCCCTCCAAACCTCCATGGCCATGAGTAGCCTCGGCAGAATAGATTGACAACAACTGATCTGGCCTATAGACCAATTAAATTGGCACTAGGGAGAAAGAAATGAAGGTGGGGGTGAGCCAGGAAGAGCCAGAGGAAGCAGCACTTTCGCGATGTGGTGGACACGGTGCTGGAACCCCAGCTCACAGAGACTCACTGGTGCAGCCAGGAAAGTTTGCATCATTTGGAACATGTGTGCAGGACTTCTCCCCGCCAGACAAGCCGTGCTCATTTCCAGTTCTGCTTCCAGCCTGCCTGGGGGAGCCTACCATTACAAACAATTACTCTGCTCTCAAAATGGAAAATTTCAGTCCTAGGATTGCAACAGGAACTTCTGGAGCTTGTGAAAAAAAAAAAGCACCTCGCTCCTCGAGAGCAAAATTAAATGGTAAAATTTCTAAATGACTGTAAACGTGGGTCTCACGTGTCCTGAAAATAGCATGTATGTGACTGCTAAGTGTTGTGTGGGTGATTCATCAGACTCTCATTTCTTGTTTTGGTTTCATGGATAGCACAAGATGTGGATTAGGAAAGTATAGTGCAGTGCTTATGTCAAACACAGAGTAAGGGGTTGCCCTGCACAGTGGCAGTTAACAATTACCAGAGTATGGTTCTCTTAAAATGTAGTCAAATGAGAGTACACATGTATATCTGAACTTTGGGCAAAGGTTTAAATATTTTAAATATTATTGAAGTCAATACACATCTGTTGAGCACCTACTATTTACAATGTGAATATGCATGAATTGCAACAAATAGTACTTTTTCTGTAATGTGTGAATTACGTAATTTCAGAAATGTGTCATTTCAAACCTTTTGCAAGCACAATCATTTCACCTGTATCTCTCTTCAAGATTCATTCTAGGCTGGGCGCTGTGGCTCACGCCTGTAATCCCAGCACTTTGGGAGGCCAAGGTGGGTGGATCATCTGAGGTTGGGAGTTCGAGACCAGCCTGACCAACATGGAGAAACTCCGTCTCTACTAAAAATAAAAAATTAACCGGGCGTGGTGGCAGACACCTGTAACCCCAGCTACTCGGGAGGCTGAGGCAGGAGAATTGCTTGAACCTGGGAGGTGGAGGTTGCGGTGAGCCAAGATCATGCCATTGCACTCCAGCCTGGGCAACTCCATCTCGAAAAAGAGTGAAACTCTATCTCAAAAAAAAAAAAAATAAAAGACTCATTCTAGTCTTTATAGTCATGAAAGAATCAAATCTGGGGCAAAGTTGAGACACTACACTCAATTGGTTAGGAGTCACTGTCATTCTCTAGTTATATTGTCTGAGTGCCATACTTTTTTTAAAAAAAGATTGTTTTTAAAGTAAAAATGCTAGTGACTTGGAAGGGGATAAACTGAAAAGTCCACCTCCATAAAGCACCCCCAGTCTTGCCCCCTAGAGGTAACTTTGGCAACAGATCTTTGCAAACGCTTCAAGAAAATTTTTACACATACACAAGCATATGTGACCCAGATGTTGGCCGTCCGTCTCAACTGCTTGACTGACTCTCTTTTGGCCTCATGCCATGCTTGACACAAAACTCAGTTCCTTGACCAGTATTTACAAGAAATCCAATCATACTAAATATATCCTGATTTTTAAAGGATTATTAAAGATTGATAGGGTTAGAGAGAATTATCACGGTGTACAGCATCAACGTCTCTGTCTCAAACAAAACTGTGTTCAACATGTCTCTCCATATTCTTACCAGCCCACATGACAAATTGGGCATGCTTCTCTCTGGCCTGTGTACACCATCTATTCTGACACACAAATCTGTCATTCCTATCACTCCTGTTCCAAGGTCTCTATATCTCCAACCCAACCCTAATTATCTCCCAACCACTCAAGCCGTAAGGATGCACTACGTTTTTATTTCATCAGTTCCTTTCAGATGGACATCAGGTTGCTCCCAGTTTTTTTTTTTTCCTGTGTTAAACAATGTTATAATTAATATCTTAGAAGATACATCTTTGTACCCTTGTGAGTTTGTTGCTGGGTAAATTCTTAGAAGTGCAATGCCTGGATTAAGAACATATACATTCACAATTTGGATATATTTTGACAAAATGCCCTTTAAAAGTGATATGAATGTATATTCCCACAGGGTATGCAAGCATACACAGGATTTCTCCACACTTGGGTCAACGATGGGTATTACTCCACTTTACCGTCATCTTGGTTATCTTTACCAAATGAATGGTGAAAAGTAGTACCTTACTGTTATTTTAGTCTGCACTTCTTTAATGATGAGTGGGATCAAAAGCATCTTTTCATCTATGTATTTGCCGTTTGTATTTCCTTCTCTGTGAAATGCCAGGTCATCTACCAGCAAAAACCCTCTTGTTCTTGAAAGAAGCATTTCCCTTTGCTTCCAGGACACTTTCATCTTCTGGTTCTCTGGCGCCTCTTTCTCGTCCCTTTGCTGACTCTTTTTTGTTTACCTTCCTCAGGGATGTTGCTGTTCTCCAGGGCTCCACCCTCATCCTCATCCTGCCTCCTTTCCACTGTACGTGCTCTTGCCGTGTCATGCCACCTTCTTGCCCAAAATTAGTTACCATTTATTGACCACTTGTTATGTTCTAGACATTCTACCAGGCATTCTAAATGCTCATGATAACTCTTCTAGGTCAGCATTATGTTCCCCAATTTTTCAAATGAGGAAACTGAGATCATGGAGTAACTTGTCTAAGGTTGTACCACCAGTAAATGATAGAGCTGGGATTTGATGCCAGGGTCGTTTCTCTCCAGTGTCTAAGCTCTTTCTATTACATTGCCATGTCCTCATTTACTACTCACAGGGAGACAATTCCAAGTCTATATTGCCACTCTAGGTCTCTCCCTGGTCTCAAAATCCCATGTACTCAATTCCTCAATAGAAATATCTGCCTGGACATCAGCAGGAACCTCAAATGCAGCATGCTCTCCCTGAACCTGCCCTTCCAGTGATGCCTTCACGGATAATAGAGTCTCCCAGCCTCAGCCAATCAATTGCTAAGTGTCATAGAAACCACTCAGATATCTGAGCCCTCTGTCCTTCCCTCTGTTCCCCGCTTTGCTCAGAGCCTTGTAATTTCTTGGATAAATACCACACACTTCCTAAACTGTACATTCCAGTTTATCCCCCACTCAGCATCTTGAGGTTGTTTCTCCAATAAGCATAATAATCTGTAAATGAAGAGATGCTCTTTATCTTATAGGCTCTTACAAGGACTAAGTGAAATAATCTATGTAAAATATGCAGCTTATGCTAATTCCTCAATAAGTGTTAGGGCTCCTACCTTCCTCCTGACCCACCTCTCTGATTCCTGCCTCACACTAGGCTCTAGTCAACGAAATGCCTCACTTTTCGTGTCTCTGTGCCTTAGTTCCCTCTGCTTGGAATTCCTTTCCTCCACTTACTGCACTAATGAGCACCTTGAATTGTTTAAGAACTGGCGCAGATGGCACTTTCCCCAGAATGCTGGCTCTGAATCCTTCCCATCAGGTTCCCGGGCCCCTTCTCTGAGCCTCTTTACTTTTTCTTACACTATTGCATTGCAATTACTTGCTTACCTGCCTGTCTCTGCAACAAGGCTGAGAACAGGGGCTGTTCCTTATCCATCATCATATCCTCAGTGTGTGGCACTCAGGAGGTGCTTTAAAATGTGTGTGGAATTAACGTGTTCCATGTGTGAATAAGTGCTTGCCATGCCCCACCTCCTCCAGAACTGTGGTTATAGACAAATGGGATTAAAGTGCTGCAGCCTTGCAGGTGGTGCACTGCAGGCTCAGAGGGTGCAGTTAGCCTTCTGAATCTCACTGTTAAACCTGCAAAGTGGGCCTCAGACACCTCCTGGGCAATTAAGGTCAAAGGAAATAACACGTAAGTAGCCAAAATGCAGTTAAGATGCAAGTGGATGTTAAGTTGCTAGCCAAAACCAGGCGAAGAATGATCATTTTTAGGGAATGGACGAATACCTGGAAAGAATGCAGGCTTTAGAGTCAGGCACATTTAAATGCACTGTGTTATTCTGTTATAACAGAATAACTGTGAAGTGTCATTGATTGGACACAACAAAGGGTGAATGTGGGAATGTCCACCACGGGAATGTGGCTCCTGCTGTACTCGGGCCTCAGGGGCCCATGTTGACAGAGTCAGGGTCCCTGAAAAGCAGACTCTGAAAGGGCATTAACATGCAGGATGTTCGTTAAGGGGTACCCTTGTGATTGACACCTGCAAAAAAAGAGCAGAAGGAAACAGGACTGTGCAGAGGGAGGAGCTGAGCTGCAGTGCAGGCCCAGCACCAGCCTTCACCTGACCCATGGGGTCTCTGGAGCTTGAATAACCCTTTAGAGATGTTCTGAATTGGGCCAAGATGGCTGGACCCTGATACCTCTGTGTTAATCAGGGGCGAACCTTGGGTGGGGTGACTCTCGGCAGCTGAGGCAGCCCTGCAGAGATTGACAACTGAAGGCTGTGGCAGACAGCATTCCCAGCCCCTAGGGCCCTGCATCTTTTACTGAAAAGGAGACAGCTCACCTGTGGAGGATCCTCATCATATAGTTGCTGTACCCTGGGGACACATGCCAAAGTGTCTCAGCTTGGGTTCTTCCAGAGGCCGACTCTGAGCCTGGGATATGAGCACAGGCCATTTATCTGGGAGTATGGAAGTGAGATGGGAAAGGAAAGGAAATCAATAGAGTACTTTAATGAACAGGTAACTGCTGGGGGCCCCTGCAAATCAGAATAGAACATGTCCCAGAGTTGTCCCACTCAATGGGCAAAGATGGGGTGGTATTTATCCACCAAATCCTGTGTGTCATTACTCACAGCCACTCCTGGACAGACTCACCCCATGGCAGTTCCCACCTACCTTTCTATCTTGAACAAAGAGTGGCAGGTGACTGCAATAAGAAGCCATTGACATGAACACAAACTGTGAGCACCAAGGGGATGTGAGCAGAGCACTAATGGAGTCTGCCACAGCAGGGAGGAGGAAGGCTACAGAGTCTCTCAGGAATGTCACGTCGCCTCAGCCCAGGGGTGACACACTCACACAAGCACACATGAGGTAGCCACAGGGCCCACCTTACTGTAAGGTAGAAAAGTCTGCCTTGCCCTCAGGGAGGGAAGGGGAAAGGAATATTGCTGAGTTCTGACAAGGTTGGCCACAGTACCTCTCCTGCCTTCTGGCTGGGTGAGATTGAGAAGCTGCTTTATCTTTCTGAGCCTCAATTTACTAATTTTTCAAAGAGGAAGAATAACATCTATCTCACAAGAGTGTGAAAGATGGAACAAATGCATGCAAAGAATCTACCACAATGCAACAGAACTGGTGATGAAACAAAGCTACACAGTTCATTCTATTCATTTTATTATTTATATAATAATATATATATTATTTTTATAACACAAATATGTGACCTATATTCTTTTTATGTATCAAATGTAACCTTAAAATAATAAAAAGGACACTCATTTAACACTAAATGTTGAAATTCAAAGACAGATTTCAAACATATAAATAAATCAGTGCTAAGAAAAATTTTTGAAATAGTCTGTCATAGTTTCTAGTATGTCACGGGCACTTAGTAAGTGGTAACTATTATTATCTGGGAACTATTGAAAACCAATTTCATTAATCACAGCCAAAAATAAAATTGATTTGGAATGTGAGTTACCCAGATAAATAATCAGCTCAAGGGTTTACTTGGAGAGAAGGAGAGCTGACTTATGCCTGTTGACCCACCATGTAAACACAGTCATGGTAATTTACTAGCAGCAAGACCTGTTTCCTGCTGAGCACTTCCAGTCTGAGCTCCAGAGCTAGACACAAAGAAAGGGGGTCAAACATGTCCACATGGAACCTGTATTTTTGTTTTTTTCCCACCAACTTCTGAGTGATCAGAGGCTCCCTTGTTGCAATGTCATCAAAATGAGACATGGAAATTCCTCACCTGCCATAAGCTAGACAGAGCTTTTGAGATGCAAACCATATACACTCTCAGAGGAGAGGATTGAAACCAATGAGAGAAGTCACTTTCAAAGCACCATCCCCCCGCCTTCCCCCTTCCATACACATGCTAAGCACACAGAGCTTTTGCAATCTGCTACGAAAACAGAATTTTAAAATAAACCCCAGTCTACTCTCTCAAATCAGAATTTAGAAGAAAATGGATTTCTGTAAGGTGAATTTGCTCTCCCAATGTAGTTCCATTCACACACATGTACACACACACGCACAGACCCCCTTAAAATGCAGCACTCATTAATAGGCCAAATATGGAACAAGCAAGTTTATCCTCAGCAGAAGAGAGGCATTCAATAATTATGAGGAGAGGTTTGAGGCTGCGTAAAAATAAAACTTACGGAAGCCAGCAGATGGCACTTAATCATAATTTTTCCTATGATTTCTATTAATTGTCAAATATTTCTCCTTCTGTCTTCCGAATAAAACAAATGATATGCTAATATGGCACAGTAAGTAACATTTTTCCCTTTGAGATATTGAATAGACTTGTTACATAAAATTTCCCCACCTACATAACTAGCCCAAGACCCACATTTCTCATGCATAGATTTATCATATCACACTATGCATATGCATGTCCGTATATCTGTGTGCTTCCAAGCATGCAGCACATTTGATCAATGCAAAAAGTAAAAGCTAACACCTTCATTTATCTCCAAAATCAAGTCCAAATCAAGGATCTGTTGTTCCTGAAACAGTCACATAAAATCATTTAAACCACATTGTCCACCAGAAATAGAAACGCAGAAATACCTCAGGGAGGCCACTTTGGCAGTTTTCTTCGGGGCTCCTATTACAAGTGTTAACAAGGTGAATGACCCCTTCCAGGCTACTCTGTCTCACCTGCCAACTCCTCTACCTTCTTCCCCCACACTCCTCCTTCCTTCTCCCCATGCTTCCACAATGCGGCACCCTTTTTCTGCTTTTTTATTCCCTTTCTATAATCTACTTCTGTTTTCTTTAACCTTTTCTCCCTCTTGAGCACTGGACTTGGTTTCCTGAGTCTTGTAGGGACAGATGCCGTACCAGTCAGAGTTCTTGGTTTCTGACACCAGAAATCGACTCTGTTAAGCAGAAAATATTTATTGCAGAGCAATCAAGTAGTTCACAGAATCCACAGGAAGCCTGGAGAATCTGGCTCAGTGAACAGGCAAGAACCAAAGGTGCTGGCACCAGAAAAGGCAGCCAAGGTCACACCACTGAAAACCACACGTCTGGAACAGTGCTACCAGCACCACGGCCACTGGCCACTGACAGCTACCGCTGCCCCCAGGCTCTCCTGAATAATGATTCACTAGCTCTGAGGGTTTGCTCCATTTCCTCCAGATTCCCTATCCAGGCTGGGGAGCCCACGTCCAAGGCTGGGAGGGCTAGCCTCATGAGTTGCTCTCCAAGAGCAGAGCTGTTGTTCCAGCTCAGACCAAAGCAGGGCGGGGGCACAAGCTTCAGTGCTGAGAAGCCCTAGCGTGAATGCAGGAGAAAGTGAATTTAGAGAAATACTGGCACTGAGAGAGCACCGGGTGTCACAGACATTACTCATTTTAAACCTGCCCTTTCCTGGTGCAGATGGGGAGGTCTGTGCTCCCAAACTGAGTGGGATAATTTTGGGGAAAGGAAAGATATTGAGTGGAATACAGGTCAGTTATGCCAGTTTTGGAAAGACAAACAATAAAGCAAAATCCAGCTGATGCTGTAGCCCTGCGCAGTCCACTCAGTTATTTCATACATACTTTGTTCTAGACAAAGCAAGGAGCTACAGTTGCTAATGTGAACACTCTTCATTTTCACATTCTATTTAGCCAATTTAAATTCCAGTTCCTAAGCACTATTCCGACCTCCCATATCTTAACCCTTAAAGGATGAAGGCTAGCCTCTTTCTAGGGATGAAATTTGTAACATGATTCCTAGCTCAGCGCAGGGGCCTCCTTCTCTCCTCCTGCCAGCTGGTCCCAATTATGAGCTGGTTTGGGTAATTTGAGAGTGTGGAGGGTGCCTGTGCAGTAGGAGGAGTATTTTCTAAGCACTCAGCTTCCCGAGCCCAACTAAAACTAATAGATGCTTTAATATTCTGAATTCTGAGGGGATTTGTAATGGTTTTCCAAAAAAAGGAAATAAAATGTATAAATAAAATCACTTGGTGGCATGCCTGGTAACCACTGCAAGTGCCGAGTGAGAAATCAAGTCTGTAGCATTCCAGCAAAACTCCAACTTTGCCTACATTTCTTGGGCAACTACCTCAATTTTCCTGTGTTTTAACAGAGGGGGCTTGTGTGGCTGCAAGTTTTCTTGTGAGATGACACCAGACTTTGTGAGAGATGACAAAGACTTTTAGGGATCTCCAGCCCAGATTTTAAAGGGCTGAGGATGTCTCCGAGCTCAATTTTGTTATTTTCAACTTAACGTTTCTTGAGCACCTATTATATCCAACACATAGCACATGCTGGGAATTCGAAGCTGAATAAAGCTCAGAATCTTCCAAGATGGTTCTCTTTCAACCAGCAGCATTCCAAGGGTAGAAGAGTTAGCCCTTGGCTGGGAGGAGCATTTTGTCAGTTACATTGTTTGAAATTGCCACGGCTCATGTGATTATACAAACCAGATGGCATTTAGTTGGTTTTATTATTATTATTTTATTTATGTATTTATTTTGAGACAGAGTCTTGCTCTGTCGCCCAGGCTGGAGTACAATGGCGCCATCTCGGCTCACTGCAACCTCTGCCTCCCAGGTTCAAGCAGTTCTCCCTCTTCAGCCTCCGGAGTAGCTGGGATTACAGGCACCCGCCATCATGCCTGGCTAATTTTTTTTATTTTATTTTTTATTTTTTTTGTAGAGACAGGGTTTCACCATGTTGGGCAGGCTGATCTTAAACTCCTGACCTCAGGTGATCTGCCCACCTCAGCCTCCCAAAGTGCTGGGATTACAGGTGTGAGCCACCACGCCTGGCCAGTTTTATTATTATTTTTAAACCCTCTACAGACTAATGCACTCCTTATTATCTAAACCTGGTCTGACTTCTCCCACTGTCTCCACTACTTCCAATCACTCCTCCCAGTTTACATCATCATAGGCAATCTGAGTATGTGCAGGAGAAAAAGAAAACTACATTTGAAGATGTAAATGTCACCGGAAGATAAGTGCCCATAGCTGCCTGGGCATGTGTTCCATTAGCTGATTAATGCCAAATATAGTTACTTAGACATTGTCCTTTTGGGTCTTATCTGAGGTACTCTCCCGACGCACACATGCTAGTCCTGTTAAGAGCAGATTTATATTCCAGGGACAGCACAGTCTCCTGGTGACACTAGCAGGTCCTGAAGTCACATTATCAGCATTTATAAGCCAGCTCATTTTTCTTACTCAGTTATTATTTCACGTTTTTGGGCGTAAGTGTTCTCACAGGTAGAGTGTGGATAAGAGTATCTTTCCTGGAAGGAATGTTGCAAGGTTTAAATTAGAGAATACATGTAAAACCACATGGCACATGGAAAGTACTCAAAGGTTCGCTTTTATTTTATTTTGTTTATTTATTTTTGTTTGTTTTTGAGATGGAGTCTCACTCTGTCGCCCAGGCTGGAGTGCAGTGACACGATCTCAGCTCACTGCAAGCTCCACCTCCCAGGTTCTCGCCATTCTCCTGCCTCAGTCTCCAGAGTAGCTGGGACTACAGGCGCCCACCACCATGCCCAGCTAATTTTTTGTACTTTTAGTAGAGACGGGGTTTCACCGTGTTAGCCGGGATGGTCTCAATCTCCTGACCTCATGATCCGCCTGCCTTGGCTTCCAAAAGTGCTGGGATTACAGGCGTGAGCCATCGCGCCCGGCCTCCTCTACTTCTTTAATGGACTTGCTTTAAATGAACTTGCTTTCATTTTACGGACTCACCCTCCTGAATAACACACCGTAGAATAAACTTATGTTTCTTGCATGAGATCCAAGAACCTCTCTTGGGGTCTGGATCGGGACCCCTTTCTGGTAACATATCTATCTACCTACCAGCCTACCTGCCTGCCTATCTAAAGCACACTTTACACAGTGGCAATACCATGAAGATTATTTTGGTTTCCCCCTTTCCATATCAGTGCCTTCCTTCTCCAACAGTGGAAGCCTGGCTCCCGTTATCTCAGTTTACCTGTATGTAGCCAATCTCCCAATTCATGCCCCACCCAGCTCACCCCTCCTTGAGCCTGCATCCTCTGAACTGGCTACCTACCTCATTCAGATTCTTGCTTTTTTTTTTTTTTTTTTTTTTAATGAAGAAAAAAAGCAAGAAGCCAATACATATATTTAAGACAAAGACCAAAAGGGAATAGAAAGGAAGGGAAGGGAGAAGCAGGAGAGTTGGGTTATATATTGATTTGCGTTTTGAAAAGAACACTCTGGCAGATTTGTGAAGAAAGAATTGAAGGGGAGCAAGAGTGTATTCTCCTCTTACTCATCTTGGCATTCCTAGCACTTTGGTAGCATATTTTAAGGAAGGTGCTATATAAATGTTTAGGGAAGGAAGAACGACAGTTAGGATGGGAAGGAAAGACTAGGAGACTGAGGGAGGAGGACCAGAGGCTTCTCCAGAGGCACACACCATAGAATAAACTTATGTTTTTCTTTTCCATAGTGGGAGTTGTTGCTCTCTACAGTCAAGGACAGAAAATCACTTTGAAGTGTGTCTTCCTTTCTTTGTGAAGAACCTCGTAAGTGGCTTCCTATAGTTGCTTACATTATGTAGTAGTGTTGCACCCATTGTCCCGTAGAAGGGTAAATCGTCCTGAAGCAGATATTCTTTGTTCAGTGACAAATCACTCACAGTCTCTTTTAGTTGCATGAACGTAGGACAAATAGGCCCTTTATCCTGGGAGAAGTTGTAAAGGAATCTTTTTTCCCTTTCTCTCTCACTCGTTCAGGGTCAAAACCTTCCCTTCTTTCACATGCAGGTCTGCATGTAAGTGGAGGACCTGTTTGCCTGGAAGCCCAGTGCCCCCTAGGAGGCAAGGGATTAAAATTCAAGTCCCTGCTCCCTGAGGTTCGAAAGTAACAGTATATGGCATGGTGACATGGCTCAAGGTCTAGGCAATATAGTTCCCTTGAGGCTGGAAGCAGCTGAAGCAGACTGAATTCTCTTTAGGTCAGATGGGTCCACTGGGTGGGAAAGGTTGGTGCCTGTCCTGAACCCACCATGTTGGGCCAGTCTGAGACCAGGGAAGTGGCTGTTTGTGTAAACAAAAGAGTTGGCTACCAAGAGCAGAAAACTAGTGGTATTCTGGAGTTGACCTAAACTTACTTGCAAGAACTGATGGTTAAATTTTCAGGAATGTTGCAAGCTGGTTGTAAAATACAGCCATTAATAAATATATGTTTTTAAACTTTTTGTTATATCATAGTTGTACATATTTGGGAGATATATTTTTTGGAATGTTTTAATTTTTAATTTTTTGTGGGTCTACGTTAGGTATATATTTATGGGGATACATGAGATATTTTGATACAGGCATGCAATGTGAAATAAGCACATCGGGCCAGGTGCAGTGGCTCATGCCTGTAATCCCAGCACTTTGGGAGGCTGAGACGGGCGGATCACGAGGTCAGGAGATCGAGACGATCCTGGCTAACATGGTGAAACCCCGTCTCTACTAAAATTACAAAACATTAGCCGGCCTGGTGGTGGGCACCTATAGTCCCAGCTACTCAGAAGGCTGAGGCAGAAGAATGGCGTGAACCCGGGAGGCGGAGCTTGCAGTGAGCCGAGATCGCACCACTGCACTGCAGCCTGGGTGACAGAGCGAAACTCCGTCTCAAAAAAAAAAAAAAAAAAAAAAAAAAAGAAATAAGCACATCATACATGGGATATTTTGATACATGTATACAATGTAATAAATATTAAATTATATCAACTTTCAATAAAATCATTATATTTAAAACAAAGGTAATAATTACTCAAAATTTACCAGTAATTATTTTACCATATTTTCCTATTATCTATGCTTTTGAGGTTATTTATATTGGTCAGGCCTCTGAGCCCAAGCTAAGCTGTATCCCCTGTGTCCTGTATACATCTAGATGGCCTGAAGCAAATGAAGATCCACAAAAGAAGTGAAAATAGCCTTAACTGATGACTTTCCACCATTGTGATTTGTTTCTGCCCCACCCTAACTGATGAAGGTACTTTGTAATCTCCCCCACTTTAAGAAGGTTCTTTGTAATTCTTCCCACCCTTAAGAATGTACTTTGTGAGATCCACCCCAGGCCCGCAAAACATCGCTCCTAACTTCACCTATCCCAAAGCCTATAAGAACTAATGATAATCCCACAACCCTTTGCTGACTCTCTTTTCGGACTCAGCCCACCTGCACCCAGGTGAAATAAGCAGGCTTGTTGCTCACACAAAGACTGTTTGGTGGTCTCTTCACATGAACGTGCATGACATTTGGTGCCGAAGACCCGGGTCAGAGGGAATCCTTCGGGAGACCAGTCCCCTGTCCTCACCCTCACTCCATGAAGAGATCCATCTATGACCTTGGGCCCTCAGACCAACCAGCCCAAGGAACGGAACATCTCATCAATTTCAAATCGGTTAGGCTGTCTTTTCACTCTCTTCTCCAGCCTCTCTTGCTACCCTTCAGTCTCCCTCTCTCGCTACCCTTCAATCTTCCTGTGCTTCCAATTCCAGTTCCTTTTCCTCTTTAGTAGAGACAAAGGAGACACATTGTATCCGTGGACCCAAAACTCCGGGGCGGGTCACGGACTTGGGAAGACAGTCTTCCCTTGGTGTTTAATCACGCGGGGATGCCTTTCTGATTATTCACCCACACTCCATTGATGTCTGATCACCGCGGGGTCGCCTGCCTTGGTCATTCACCCACATTCCCTTGGTGGCAAGTCAATTGCGGGGACACCTACTTTGGCTGCTCACCCACCCGCTTCTCCGTGTCTCTACCTTTCTCTTTAAACTTACCTCCTTCACTATGGGCAAACTTCTGCCCTCCATTTCCCCTTCTTCTCCCTTAGCCTGTGTTCCCAAGAACTTAAAACCTCTTCAACTCACACCTGACCTAAAACTTAAACGCCTTATTTTCTTCTGCAATACCGCTTGGCCCCCGTACAAACTCGACAGTAGTTCCAAGTGGCCAGAGAATGGCACTTTTGATTTGTCTATCCTATAAGATCTAGATAATTTTTGTTGAAAAATGGGCAAATGGTCTGAGGTGCCTGACGTCCAGGTATTCTTTTACACATTGGTCCCTCCCTAGTCTCTGCTCCCAATGTGACTCGTCCCAAATCTTTCTTCTTTCTCTCCTGTCTGTTCCTTCAGTCTCCACCCCAAGATCTGAGTCCTTTGAATCCTTGTTTTCTACGGACTCATCTGACCTCTCCCCTTCTCCCCAGGCTGCTCCTCGCCAGGCCCAGCCAGGTCCCAATTCTTCCTCAGCCTCTGCTCCCCAACCCTATAATCTTTCTGTCACCTCACCTCCTCACACCCAGTCTGGCTTACAGTTCATTCCGCGACTAGCCCTCCCGCACCTGCCCAGCAATTTCCTCTTAAAGAGGTGGCTGGACCTAAAGGCATAGTCAAGGTTAGTGCTCCTTTTTTCTTTGTCCAACCTCTCCCAAATCAGTTAGCATTTAGGCTCTTTTTCATCAAATATAAAATTCCAGCCCTGTTCATGTCCCGTTTGGCAACAACCCTTAGACGCTTTACTGACCTAGACCCCAGAGGAAGGCCGTCTTATTCTCAACATGCATTTTATTACCCAACCCACTCCCAACATTAAAAAAAGCTCCAAAAATTAGATTCCGGCCCTCAAACCCCACAACAGGACTTAATTAACCTCGCCTTCAAGGTGTACAATAGTAGAGTAGAGGCAACCAAGTAGCAACATATTTCTAAGTTGCAATTGCTTGCCTCCACTGTGAGACAAACCCCAGCCACATCTCCAGCACACAAAAACTTCCAAACACCTGAACTGCAGTGGCCACGCGGTCCTCCAGGACTGCCTACCCCAGGATCTTACTTCAAGTGCCAGAAATCTGGCCACTGGGTCAAGGAATGCCCGCAGCCCGCAATTCCTCCTAAGCCATGTCCTATCTGTGTGGGATCCCACTGGAAATCGGAGTGTCCAACCCGGCAGCCACTCCCAGAGCCCCTGGAACTCTGGCCCAAAGCTCTCTGACCGATGCCTTCCCAGATCTTCTCGGCTTAGTGGCTTTAGACTGGCACTGCCCGATCACCTCAAAAGCCTACAGGACCATCACAGACACTGAGTAACTCTTACAGTGGAGGGTAAGTCTGTCTCCTTCTTAATCAATACGGAGGCTACCCACCCACATTACCTTCTTTTCAAGGGCCTGTTTCCCTTGCCTCCATAACTGTTGTGGGTATTGACGGCCAGGCTTCTAAACCTCTTAAAACTCCCCAACTCTGATGCCAACTTGGACAATGTTATTTTATGCACTCCTTTTTAGTTAACCCCACCTGCCCAGCTCCCTTATTAGGTCAAGACATTTTAACTAAATTATCTGCTTCCCTGACTATTCCTAGGCTACAACCACTCCTCATGCCGCCCTTTTCCCCAGTTCAAAGCCTCCTTCACATCTTACTCTCGTATCCCCCCAGCTTAACCCACAAGTATAGGACACCTCTACTCCCTCCCTGGCAACTGATCACATGCCCATTACTATCCCATTAAAACCTAATCACCCTTACCGCACTCAACACCAGTATTCCATCCCACAGCATGCTTTAAAAGGATTAAAGCCTGTTATCACTCACCTGTTACAGCATGGCCTTTTAAAGCCTATAAACTCTCCTTACAATTCCCCCATTTTACCTGTCCTAAAACCGAACAAGCCTTACAGGTTAGTTCAGGATCTGCGCCTTATCAACCAAATTGTCTTGCCTATCCACCCCGTGGTGCCAAACCCATATACTCTCCTATCCTCAATACCTCCCTCCACAACCCCTCCACAACCCATTATTCTGTTCTGGATCTCAAACATGCTTTCTTTACTATTCCTTTGCAGCCTTCATCCCAGCCTCTCTTTACTTTCACTTGGACTGACCCTGACACCCATCAGTCCCAGCAGCTTACCTGGGCTGTACTGCCACAAGGCTTCAGGGACAGCCCCCATTGCTTCAGTCAAGCCCTTTCTCATAATTTACTTTCTTTCCACCCATCTGCTTCTCACCTTATTCAATATATTGATAACCTTCTACTATGTAGCCCCTCCTTTGAATCTTCTCAACAAGATACCCTCCTGTTCCTTCAACATTTATTCTCCAAGGGATATCAGGTATTCCCCCTCCAAAGCTCAAATTTCTTCTCCATCCTTTACCTACCTCAGCATAATTCTTCATAAAAACACATGTGCTCTCCCTGCTGATAATGTCAGACTGATCTCTCAAACCCCAACCCCTTCTACAAAACAGCAACTCCTTTCCTTCCTGGGCATGGTTGGATACTTTTGCCTTTGGATACCTGGTTTTGCCATCCTAACAAAACCATTATATAAACTCACAAAAGGAAACCTAGCTGACCCCATAGATACTAAATCCTTTCCCCACTCCTCTTTCTGTTCCTTGAAGAGAGCTTTAGAGACTGCTCCCACACTAGCTCTCCCTGACTCATCCCAACCCTTTTCATTGTTGGGTTGTGCACAGCCGAAGTGCAGGGCTGTGCAGTCAGAATTCTCACACAAGGACCGGGACCACGCCCTGTAGCCTTTTTGTACAAACAACTTGACTTTACTGTTTTAGGCTGGCCATCATGTCTCCATACAGCGGCCGCCGCTGCCGTCTTTACTTTTAGAGGCCCTCAAAATCACAAACTATGCTCAACTCACTCTCTACAGTTCTCATAACTTCCAAAATCTATTTTCTTCCTCACACCTGACACATATACTTTCTGCTCCCTGGCTCCTTCAGCTGTACTCACTCTTTGTTGAGTCTCCCACAGTTACCATTGCTCCTGGCCCAGACTTTAATCCCTCCTCTCACATTATTCCTGATATCACACCTGACCCCCAAGACTGTATCTCTCTGATACACCTGGCATTCACTCCATTTCCCCATATTTCCTTCTTTCTCATTCCTTACCCTGATCACACCTGGTTTATTGATGGCCGTTTCACCAGGCCTAATCACCACACACCAGCAAAGGCAGGCTATGCTATAGTATTTTCCACATCTATCATTGAGGCTACCACTCTGCCCCACTCCACTACCTCTCAGCAAGCCAAACTCATTGACTTAACTCGAGCCCTCACTCTTGCAAAGGAACTACGTGTCAATATTCATACAGACTCTAAATATGCCTTCCATATCCTGCACCACCATGCTGTTATATGGGCTGAAAGAGGTTTCCTCACTATGCAAGCGTCCTCCATCATTAATGCCTCTTTAATAAAAACTCTCCTCAAGGTTGTTTTACTTCCCCAAAAAAATAGAGTCATTCACTGCAAGGGCCATGAAAAGGCATCAGATCCCATCACTCAGGGCAGTGCTTATACTGATAAGGTAGCTAAAAAAAGCAGCTAGCGTTCCAACTTCTGTCCCTCATGGCAGTTTTTCTGTTCTCCCACCTACTCCGCCACTGAAACTTCCACCTATCAATCTCTTCCCACACAAGGCAAATGGTTCTTGGACCAAGGAAAATATCTCCTTCCAGCCTCACAGGCCCATTCTATTCTGTCGTCGTTTCGTAACTTCTTCCTTGTAGGTTACAAGCCGCTAGTCCACCTCTTAGAACCTCTCATTTCTTTTCTATCGTGGAAATCTATCCTCAGTGAAATCACTTCTCAGTGTTCCATCTGCTATTCTACTACTCCTCAGGGATTGTTCAGGCCCTGTGACCTCCCTTCCCTACACACCAAGCTCGGGGATTTGCCTCTGCCCAGGACCGGCAAATTGACTTTACTCATATGCCCTGAGCCAGGAAACTAAAATACCTCTTGGTCTGGGTAGACACTTTCACTGGATGGGTAGATGCCATTCCCACAGGGTCTGAGAAGACCACCGCGGTCATTTCTTCCCTTCTGTCAGACATAATTCCTGGGTTTGGCCTTCCTACCGCTATACAGTCCAGTAATGGACTGGCCTTTAGTAGTCAAATCACCCAAGCAGTTTCTCAGGCTCTTGGTATTCAGTGGAACCTTCATACCCCTTACTGTCCTCAATCTTCAGGAAAGGTAGAATGGACTAATGGTCTTTTAAAAACACACCTCACCAAGCTCAGCCTCCAACTTAAAAAAGAGGACTCTGTCAAGGATAGAGCTCAAAAACTCACCAACAAAGCAAGTAATTACGCTGAACCCCTTTGGGCACTCTCTAATTGGATGTCCTGCGTTCTCCCAATTCTTAGTTCTTTAATACTTATTTTTCTCCTTCTCTTATTCAGACCTTGTATCTTTCATTTAGTTTCTCAATTCATACAAAACCACACCAGGCCATCACCAATAATTCTATAAAACAAATGCTCTTTCTAACAACCCCACAATATCACCCCTTATCACAAAATCTTTCTTCAGTTTAATCTCTCCCACTGTAGGTTCCCATGCCACCCCAATCCTGCTCAAAGTAGCCCTGAGAAACATCACCCATTATCTCTCCATATATGTTTGAGATGCAAACAATGTACCCAGTCATTTCCTACAGCACATTATTCAAGAACCCCCCCCATGTTAGTAATTGCAGGAAGTCCAAAAGGGGAAGCTAGCTTTTCCCCCTCCAAATCCATAGCCACTATTGGAAGTTGGAAATGCATAGTACCTCACCATTATCTATAAAATTTTTATCAGTTGCAGTAGATATTGTCACACATGTCCATGTGAAGAGATCTCCAAACAGGCTTTGTGTGAGCAACAAGGCTGTTTATTTCACCTGGGTGCAGGTGAGCTAAGTCTGAAAAGAGAGTCAGTGAAGGGAGATAGAGGTGGGGCCGTTTTATAGGATTTGGGTAGGTAATGGAAAATTACAGTCAAAGGGGGTTGTTCTCTGGAGGGCAGGGGCGGGGGTCATAGGGTGCTCGGTGGGGGAGCTTCTGAGCCAGGAGAAGGAAGAAGTATCCTTCTCCTGAGCAGTCCTAGAGATTGGGTTGTGTGTAGGTCATTGAGCATAACATTGGGGAATGGATCAGTTCTTAGAATGATGCTGCTGTCAAGGCCAACATATCTCCATTATCAGATCATGCCACTGCACCCCAGCCTAGGCAACAGGGAGAGACTCCATCTAAAAAGTGTGTGTGTGTGTGTGTATATATATAGTATTTATACATATATATACACACATATATACATATTACATACACACACATATATGTAACAAGGCTATAAGAACCCAACATTTTTGCCACCCCAACACTTCACCACTGTTTGTTTTGTTTTCCTTAATAGTATAAGAAGACAGGAATGTCAGGTCTCTGAGCCCAAGCTAAGCCATCATATCCCCTGTGACTTGCACGTATACATCCAGATGGACTGTTGCTGCCTTAACTGATGACATTGTCTTGTGAAATTCCTTCTCCTGGCTCAGAAGCTCCCCCACCGAGCACCCTATGACCCCCGCCCCTGCCCTCCAGAGAACAACCCCCTTTGACTGTAATTTTCCATTACCTACCCAAATCCTATAAAACGGCCCCACCTCTATCTCCCTTCACTGACTCTCTTTTCAGACTTAGCTCACCTGCACCCAGGTGAAATAAACAGCCTTGTTGCTCACACAAAGCCTGTTTGGAGATCTCTTCACATGGACATGTGTGACAATATCTATTGCAACTGATAAAAATTTTATAGATAATGGTGAGGTACTATGCATTTCCAACTTCATATTGAGTGATGTCACATTAATAGCTTGAAATCAATCATGATGGGTGTATTTACACCAAGAAAATTGGCCAGCTCTACAGTCAGGGTTTCTTCCCTTCATCCTCCAGGGAAGCCAGTGGTTAAACATTTCTGCAGCACAATCCTGACTGTAGTCCTTAAGACTTACTCACTATTCGGTATTTACTGGCTAAGACCAGCTATGGTATAAGGTCCTAATGACTGAGCATATTAAGAGCACCTTTCCTCAGATATCCACCATAAAGTGGCCGGAGCATGGGGCTCAGGTGTTCCTTCTATTTCCAGACTTGATGATGTTGAATTGCTTCAACTTACTGAAATTCTTACCTTCCACCAGAAAGGCTCAACCACTATGAATTTTCTAACCTACCTTTTATTCTATCAAGGTTCTAAATCAACTTGTGGCTATATTGCTCCTCAGCCCAGATATCTGCTGTTATGTGTCCATAAGATGCCTAACACTGCTTGAGAAAGCAACAGAATGAGGGAACCGAAGTATCCTTCTCCTGAGCAGTCCTAGAGATTGGGTTCTGTGTAGGTCATTGAGCATAACATTGGGGAATGGATCAGTTCTTAGAATGATGCTGCTGTCAAGGCCAGACACGTTACCCTAAGTGTCAGTGGCTGTTACAAGAGGAGGAGACTACCCAACTGCCATGTTTGGAACATGACCCATGTTGGCCAAGTATCTCTCTGCCCAGTGAGTACACTAAGGTAAGACTAAACAGGACTGGACACTTTGCACTCAAGTTTCCCTGGACCTAAAATAGTGGCTATGGATTTGGAGGGGGAAAAGCTAGCTTCCCCTTTTGGACTTCCTGCAATTACTAACATTGGGGGGGGTCTTGAATAATGTGCTGTAGGAAATGACTGGGTACATTGTTTGCATCTCAAACTGGGTAGAGAGACATCCCAGTTCAATGAAACAGAACAAGATGAAAAGACTGGGCATGGTGGCTCATGCCTATAATCTCAGCACTTTGGGAGACCAAGGCAGGTGGATCACAAGGTCAGGAGTTCAAGAGCAGCCTGGCCAACATGGTGAAACACCGTCTCTTCTAAAAATACAAAAATTAGCTGGGCGCAGTGGCAGGCTCCTGTAATCCCAGCTACTTGGGAGGCTGAGGCAAGAGAATCACTTGAACCCGGGTGGCAGAGGTTTCAGTGAGCCAAAATCACGCCACTGCACTCCAGCCTGGGTGACGGAGTGAGACTCCATCTCAAAAAAAAGAAAAAAAGAAAAAAAAAAAAGAAAGAAGAAGAAGGAGATGAAAAGGAAGGGAAAGAGGAAGAGGAGGAAGAAGGAGGAGGAGGGGGAGGAGGAGAAGAAGAAAGGAAAGGAAGAAGGAAAGAGAAGGAACGGCACAGATTAGACAATGAAGAACAAACCCCAACTATTCTGCCTCAGACTGTCCCTTCTGCTGCATTCCCCAACTCAGTTAATGTGATCTTCATTTTCTAGTTTCTCAGATCTTCATTTTTGACTTCTCTCACAACCCAAATTTAATCTATTATCAACTATACTTTCTCTCTCTTTCTCTCTCTCTTTTTTTTTTTTTTTTTTTTTTTTTTTTTTGAGGCAGAGTCTCTCTCTGTTGCCCAGTCTGGAGTGTAGAGGCTCAACCTCAGCTCAATGCGCTCAATGCGACCTCTGCCTCCTGGGTTCAAGCAATTCTCTCATCTCAGCCTCCTGTGTAGCTGGGACTACAGGCATGCGCCACCTTGCCTGGCTAATTTTTGTATTTTTAATAGAGACAGGGTTTTGCCATGTTGGCCAGGTTGAGTTCAAACTCCTGAGCTCAGGTGATCTGCCTGCCTTGGCTTCCCAAAGTGCTAGGATTACAGGTGTGAGCCACTGCACCCAGAAGTTTATCAACCATACTTTCAAAATAAACCTAGAATGTACCCTTTCCCTCACCATTTACCCCTGCCACCCCAGATAGCAGTCACCATCATCTCTCTCCTGCATGATCACAAATGCTGCTAATGAGCCCGTTTCTGCCCTGGCTTTCTCTTGTTTCAACAGAACAACCAGAGGGATCTTTTAAAATCATGAGCCAAATGACATCACTCATCAGCTCAAAGTCTTCCAGAGGCTCTCCTCTCATCCAGAATGAAGGCCAAAGCCCTTCCTCTGTCCTGCGGAGTCCTACTGATCTGTACCCCCAGCCTCTTTAACCTCATTGCCAACTACCTCCCCCTTGTTCACTCTGCCCCGTCTACACTGGCCTCTGTGCTGTTCCTTGACTGTATACCAGACAGATGCCCACACCAGGACCTTTGCAGTTACTATTTGCTCCCCCAAGATACTCTTGCCCCAGATAACCACATGCCTGATTCTCCACTTCTCTTAGTCCTGTACTCAAAAATCATCTTCTGAGTGAGTCCTTTCCTGGCTACCTAACCAAAACATCTCCATCATCTCCATGCTTTGTATTCCCTCTCTGTTTTTTTTTTTTTCCTCCTTGGCTTTTATTACCCTTTGTATATTTATCTTTTTTATTGACTATCTCTCACTAGCATATGGGTATATGAGGGCACAGATTTTTGTTTTGTTGATTCTCCAGATTCTAGAACAGTGCCTGGCCCATAGTAAATGCTCATTTCAATGATCTATTGCTGCATCATAAGCCATTCTAAAATATAGGGACTTGAAACAAAGTTTATTAGAATCTCACAATCTCTTAGGTTGACTGGGCTCAACTGGGTGGTTCTTCCTTGGGAATCTCTTATGTGGTTGGAGTCAAATGGCAGCTGGGACGGGAGTCATCTGATAGACTTGGCTGACACAGGATGCTGGCTATTGGCTAGGAGTTCAGCTCTGTCCATTGTCTGGAGTGCCTACATGTGACCTCCTCCAAGTTCACTGGGGGCACCAACTTTTTTTGTTTGAGACGGGGTCTCTTTCTGTCGCCAGGCTGGAGTGCAGTGGCATGATCTTGGTTCACTGCAACCTCCGCCTCTTGGGTTCAAGCGATTCTCCTGCCTCAGCCTCCCGAGTAGCTGGGATTACAGGAGCTCGCCACCACACCCGGCTAATTTTTTGTGTTTTTAGTAGAGACTGGGTTTCACTACGTTGGGCAGGCTGGTCTTGAACTCCTGACCTCGTGATCCACCTGCCTCGGCCTCCCAAAGTGCTGGGATTACAGGCATGAGCCACGGCACCTGGCAGGGCACCATCTTTAAAGATTAACTACCACGGTATTCAGTGAATATTTGTGGGATGAAGGAAGGCAGAAAGGGAGGGGAGGTGATGGGAGGGAAGGAACTAGAAAATTTAGAAAGAAGAAAATGAGGAAGGAAAGGAGACAGAAGAAAAGGAAGGAGAAAAGGGGATGTGGATTTCTGAATAGATGAAAGTACTATCACCCGGGAATAAAATCCATCCTTTCCTGCCTGACGCTTGTTTCCCATCTCCCTCAAGTTGCATAATGACCTGGCTTGGAAGCAGAAATTCATCTAACACCACATATCAGAACTGGAGCGCTCTTGGCAGAATCTTCTACAATTTATACCCCAAGTTCAAATTTGAGCCAAGGCATATTTCCAAGGAAAGAACAACACAGTGCTTTATCTTGATGTTGCTCCTTACCCTTGGTGATTTCAAAGCAGTTTTATAAACAAGCACTGTCATTGTACAAGAGAGGAAATGGAAGGGAACTAGTAATATTTAGGTAACCAATAACAAAATCTTTGAGTCAATATTATAGTGAAATGATTAAGTAATTATGTGGAATCAGAGGCAGGCTACAACTGCATCAAATTAGTAAAGTAGAATTTGAAAGAAATAAGATATAAAAATTTCCACATAAAAACTGAAGTCAATTGAGGTTGTAAGGAGCTAGAAATTAAAAATAGATTTATACCAAACTAGGTAGAACAAAATTTAAACAGTTGTTGAGATATTAAAAATGGATTTGCTTTTAAAACAGTTTGGAATAGTTTAGTCATTTTCCAGAGCCATAGATATTCTGTGCCAGTTGAGCACTTTTTCCCAAACCAACCTGGCAGACGGTTGTCTAATCAGGAAGCTTTGCAGGCAAGTTCCTTGGCTAAAACCCAGAGGAATAAATGAATTTGGGTTTCTGAAGTTCCAGTGTCTCAGTACAAAGAGAGGTAGGCAACACTTTTTCCTAGAGATATTGATGATTATAAAAATTGTGGTATAACAGAATGCAAGTTCCCTAAGCTTGGGATTCTCCTCTAACTGATGTGTCGTAGGATAAGATGGCATCATGTTTACTTCCATTTGTGGTCTCTCTAAACCACTTTTCGTCTTTGGCCCCCAGATCTGCCCATTTTAGGGAAATTGGCATAACTCAAGAAAACAACTTTTCATAGATTAGTTAGGATTAGATTTGGCAGCAGGATGTTGAGCTCTCCCTACTCCCCAACACCTTCACCTCCCTTTAAAACAAACAAACAAACAAACAAAAAAACAGTGGCTTAAACAACATGAAAGTTTATTTCTCTTTCATATAAGCCTGAATAGGTAGTTCACAGGTTGTAAAGGGCTCCACAGTGCCAGGGAATCAGATTTTTTTTAATTTTTATTTTTCCGCCTTAACTGCATAATCTCCACTTCTTAAATCATCCTATGGTCCAAAATGAATGCTTGAACTCCATCCCTCATATCCCATTCCATCCAAGAGAAAGAAGAAAAAGGTAGAGGGCAGGAAAAGCTCCCTGCCTTTAAGAACACTTTCCAGAAGTTGCTCACACTCCTTCTGCTTACATCTAACTAACCAAACCTAATCCCAAGGCCGGGAGAGAATCAAGAAGACAGGGAAGCAGAGTCTTTCTAGCAGCAGGCATCTAGCTAAAGATTTAAGGTCCTAATACTTTAACACAGAAGAAAACACGCCAGGCGCGGTGGCTCACGCCTGTAATCCCAGCACTTTGGGAGGCCGAGGCGGGTGGATCACGAGGTTGAGACCATCCTGGCTAACACGTCTCTACTAAAAATACCAAAAATTAGCTGTGCAGTGAGCCGAGACCGTGCCACTGCCCTCTAGCCTGGGCAACAGAGTGAGACTCCATCTCAAAAGAAAAACAAAAAAAAAAAAAATAGAAGAAAACAAATGTTGTGAAACAATTAAACAGTCTCTCTGCCACAGTTTATCCCTTTGACATCCCCAAATATATGGACATCCCTCTTTCCCCACATAGGACACAATCCCTCCTCAAGGGGAAGAAATTCAGGGACTGCCTCCAGCTCAAAGTCAAGATCTCTGAGTGAAGTGTCGTCTCCCTCTTCAAATCCAGATATGATATTACACAATCTTGCAAGCTGTTTTAGTCTGTTCAGGCTGCAATAACAAAATACCTTAGACTGGGTACTTTACAAATAATGTAAATTTATTTCTCACAATTCTGGAGGTTAGGAAGTCCAAGATTAAGACACCAGCAAACTTAGTGTCTGGCGAGGGCTCTCTGCCTCGAAGATGGCACCTCTTGCTGAATTGTCACATGGTGGGAAGGCAAAAAAGGGCCAGACTCCCTTTAAGCCCTCTTATAAGGGTACTGATTTCATTCGTGATGTCATCACCTGCTAAAGACCAACCCCCCTACCCCTTACTATGATGACACTGGGGATTAAGTTTCAACATGAATTTTGGAGGAGCCATATTCAAACCGTAGCACAAACCATAAGCTAAAAGATGAGTTATCTTCCCCATAACCCACTACATACGCAGTGATGTAGTAAGAACAAGAAAACCACAATTAAAAACTGTCAGAAAATGTGAAAGTCCCAGAAGTCGATCTATAGTAATTATCAAATCCTGCTGAGCAAGAATAGAGGGGACTCTCAAACATCAGGAGTCAGTCATCTGTCTTGTGGGAGGTGCTTCTGTGTCCATTATCCCGCATGGTTATGTCTGAGGCAGGAAGTGATGAGTTTGCCCTTTGGGGTGGGAGGACTGCTGCACAGCTTCCATAGCCTGTTTCTTGTTAATGCATAGTCGGAGGCACAGAGGTTGCTTTAGGCATTGAATAGTCACAGGCTTTGGCACATCACGCTTGGATATTTGGCAGTACAATTCCCTCAAAAACTAAGTAGGCATCTTTTCCATTTGCCTTCTATCAGTTCCATGTGTGGGTAACAATAGCCAAATATCTTGTCTAAAAATGGTTTTTAAACTTAAAGACTCAGATCTTACAGACCTTTGTCCTCTGCCCACCCTTGGCCCCAGTTTAATGGCAGCTAGTTGAGGCTATATGATACACTAAGTTTTGGAAGGAAAGCAACAGCTTTAATTGGATAGTAACAGCTAAGTTGTCACCCATTGTCTAGCAGACAGCTTTTAATAGTATTTTACTTTTAATATTAATTTTTCTTTTATTTTTGGAGATGGAGTCTCTCTCTCTGTCACCCAGGCTAGAGTGCAATGGCACGATCTCAGCTCACTGCAACCTCCACCTCCCAGGATCAAGCCATTCTCCTGCCTCAGTCCCCCGAGTAGCTGAGACTACAGGCATGCACCACCACGCCTGGCTAACTGTTGTATTTTTAGTAGAGATGGGGTTTCACCATGTTAGACCAGCCTGGTCATATTTTTTGAGACAGTTTCTCACTCTGTCAGCCAGGCTGGAATGCAGTGGTACAGTCATATAACCTTGAACTCATGGGCTCAAGCAATCCTCCCACTTCAGCCTCCTGAGTAGCTGGGACTTCAGGCACACACACACTGGCTAATTAAAAAAAATTTTTTTTGTAACAGTCTTGCTATGTTGCCCAGGCTAGGTTAGTCAATTTAAATGGCAGGCCAAAGGCAGAGAGCATAGCCTGTACCACTTCCCTAATATCTTAAAAATTGGACAGATTTAGCTTTAGTTTTCTACACTTCTACTGCTCATGGAATTGAGGATTTCGCAACAATAACCACCAGCCCCAGCTCCACTCTTGGTACTGAAATGAGAAAAGTTCCCATGTCCCCCTTGCAGGGCGTGCGATGGAGGTGTGGCTCGCTTCTTCAGTGCCCTGCTGTTCAAACCTCTAGGGGAGCATACCGACCGGCAAGCTGTGGGACTCCGACCCCACAGCAGTGTCTAGGGGTGGATGTTTACAGCTCCTGAAGCCCCAGTGGGTGTGTGTTACAGGGTGCTCTTTTAGTTTTGCCGTCTATAGGCAGCTCGTGTTAACCAGCTCAGTTAGACCCTCTACCTTGTTGCAAGGACAGAGGGCTTTCTGTATCCCAGGGTTCTTGCCTTGGTGTACTGGAAGAATCGGATCGCAGGCGGGCTTGGGGAATGAGTGCAAGGTTTTTTATTGAGTGGAAGTAGCTTTCAGCAGATGGAGGAGCCAGAAGGGAAATGGTTTTCCCCTGGAGTAGGGCTGCTTGACGACGGCCCAGGCTCTCCTCTAAGTGCCCCAGCCCAACTCCGCGTCGTTCTGCCTGTTGGTGGCCTGCTGGCCTGCCAGTGCCTGACGGTGTGTTCCTCTCCAACTCCAGCCACCTGTATATTCCCCTGCTGACGTCCTGCTCTCGCTGTCTTTAACTGCCTGTGTGTCTGCCTGCTAGGGTCTCCGGGGTTTTTATAGGCACAGGATGGGGGTGTGGCAGGCCAGGGTGGTCTTAGGAAATGCAAAAATGCCTGTCTCACCTAGGTCTGTGTGGGTGGAGCCCCAGCCAGGGACCACGCCCTCCTTTACCCAGCACTTCCCTTCCCCCGTTCTATATCATTTAAAGGGACCATGCTCTTCCCTTCCCAGCACCTGTTTCAGTACAAATTTATGGTTTAGTTAGGGTAGGCTAAATGGCTACCAGTAGTAGACCTAAGAATTTAATCACTCTAATGCAAAAAATACATTTACCTTTTTTTTTTTGAGACAGAGTCTTGGCCGGGCGCGGTGGCTCACGCCTGTAATCCCAGCACTTTGGGAGGCCGAGGCGGGCGGATCACGAGGTCAGGAGATCGAGACCATCCTGGCTAACACGGTGAAACCCCGTCTCTACTAAAAATGCAAAAAATTAGCCGGGCGAGGCGGCGGGCGCCTGTAGTCCCAGCTACTCGGGAGGCTGAGGCAGGAGAATGGCGTGAACCTGGGAGGCGGAGCTTGCAGTGAGCCGAGATCGCGCCATTGCACTCCAGCCTGGGAGACTAAGCGAGACTCCGTCTCAAAAAAAAAAAAAAAAAAAAAAAGAGACAGAGTCTTGTTCTGTCGCTCAGGCTGGAGTGCAATGGCACACATCTTAGCTCACTGCAACCTCCGCCTGCCAGGCTCAAGCGATTCTCCTGCCTCAGCCTCCCGAGAAGCTGGGATTACAGGCATGCGCCACCACTCCTGGCTAATTTTTTGTATTTTTAGCAGAGATGGGGTTTCGCCATGTTGGCCAGGCTAGTCTAGAACTCTTGACCTCAGGTGATCCATCTGCCTCAGCCTCCCAAAGTGCTGGGATTATAGGCATGAGCCACCACGCATGCAGCTGTCCAGGATAGGTGCTCCAGAGATTCAGGGACCCAGACTACATGAGTCTATGTGTTCGGAAGCAAAGGACTCATGTTAGTGAATAGTCTGACTAAATGTCCTATGTTAGACATTTTCCTATTAAGAGGTATAGATCTGCAATAAGAAAGTAAATTCTGCTGGTTAGTCAAAACTCAGAATTTTCAGCCAGTAGAATTTAGTGTATGCGACAATAGGGCATCTGTATTAGAGAATGCCCATTTAAGGCTCTCTCAATTGCCCAATCTGAACCCATAATGCTGTGGGGCTATTCTGAGCTTTGCACAAACCTGGATTCAAATATCCCCATTCCCATGACTTACTACCTATGTGACTTTAGGCAAATTACTTAATCTTTCTGAACCTTCGAATGTAGATATTAAAACAAACCTACCCAATGTGTAGATTTGATTTGATATCATATATATCAAATAGATATATAAGTTTGGCATTTAGTAAGTGTTCAATAAATGGTAGCTATACTTATTTGAGGAGCACGTGCTTATAATATCAGAACTTGGGTTTGAATTTGCACAGATCCGTGTTTGGATCCTCATTCTTGCTAGTTGTATGTATGACCTGGGCAACTCTCTCCTTATCAGGTTCCTCATCTGTTAAATTGGGATCCTAATACCTGTCTCTGAGTGTGGTTATAAGGATTACACACAAAAGACTCCTAGTATAGTAATTAACACAAATAGTCATTCAATATAAGTCTTCAGTTCTTGTTTTTATTTTTATTACTTTCTTTTCAGATTAAGAAGGCAATGTATGCTCAGCTAATTTTGAAAAAGATAAGAGGTTATGAAGGAGAAAAAATTAAAACCTCCTGAACATCCACTATCTGGAAGACATTGTCAATGTTATATCTTGAGGGCTTCACTCCAGCCTTTCTTTTTGTGTTAGATTATTGTTTTTAAAGCTATGGGCTGTGGAATTCCCTTTGGTTCTATACACAGGGAGTTCCCCACTTTGTGTTGTGAAAGGGAAGCCAGAAGTCCCTACCAGTGTAAAAATAACCTCCCCATTAAAACCAAAAGGCTCCAGTTAATAATAGAGAGCTTCAAGTGAAGAGAGAATAGCCCTCCCTAAATTAGGCTAGATTTGCTGCCATCTTGGAAAGAGGAATGAAAGCCTGTAGGAATAGGAAGGGCTGGGAAGATCCCGGGGTGTGTGTGAGTCTGGGGCTGCTGAAGACACTTGACCAATTTACAGTCTCGCCGTGGGCTAGTTCTGCTAGGAGAACATCTAGTACTGATTCCGGTCAATAGGGTATTCTAGTCACAGAAGGACTGTGAGATTTGGCAAAGATCACAAAGCAAGAAATGCAGACAGAAACACTCGAAAATTGCAGCTTGGGATAGAGCAGAAGTAAAACCCCAAATTCTGGATTCACATATTCTGACATACCCAGTTTATCTGGAACGAGAATCTAAAATTTAAATTGGACAGCTACCAGTCAGGACTTATTTTTTCCCTAAAGGGCTCTGCAGTGTGGGTGCTCAAGGAATATTTAAAAAAAAAAAAAAATCAGTGATAATCTGATAATGAAATAACAGACGAGTTTGTCATTTTAATTTCTGTACCTCCCCTTGCTATTATCACTGCCTAGACATTTTGCCTTAGTCTTTAAATTGTAAATTTACCTACAGCTATTCATTCTGCCTATTCGAATGCCTGTCAAACCAAAATGAAAGAAAGCTGTACCAAGGCAAGTCTGAGCTCTTCGTCTCAATCAGTAAAATCTTCCGCGGAAGCTTGCACTACTCAAGCAAGACAGATCTGAGCTCTTGATACAGTTAGGAAATGTGACCTACTTTAAAACCCAGCAGAGTGTGTGTGTGTGTGTGTGTGTGTGTTGAAATGAAAGTGAATTGTTTTGCTGAAATCTGACACTAAAAATAGGGCACCGGATCCTTCCCCTGCTGGAAAAAGAAAAAAAAAAAAAAAAGGCATTAAAATGAGTGTGTGTCTGTATGTCTGGGAATATGTATCCATGGCAACCATTGTCCCACCTCCCCTATCAACAGCATTACCTCTCTCCACGGAAAGAGGGCACATGAATGCCTTTCCCAGCACCCCTCCCAATCCCTTACTCCATGAAATCTAATTAAAGAGTGAAATGAATTTTAGTGCTGGTTCCAGAGGCTGGGAGAAGTCCATGACTAGGGGGCAGGGTAAAGAGAGGAGCACTGGGGGAGGGACAGGGAGACCTGCCCTTCCACACTGGAGCAGCAGCACGCGACTCTGTTCTCATTTTTAAAAAGAGCCACAGCTCCCACGCTGAGGAGCTGCAAGGGAGTGATAAACCTGCCATGCAACGATGTTATTACTTTAATGGATACAGGACTGGTTGAGCACTTTATTTCCACCAGGGCTTTTTTTACGTTGCATCTTCCCTTTCCACAACATCCAGTTTTCCTCAGACACTCCCCCCTTTACTAATGAACGTTGTCCCCCTTTCGAATCCTGCTCAGGTGAGGGAGAAAGAAAGCATTATTGGAGATAATAGGTCTGCCTCTGGGGTGAGGTGTATGAGTCAATCACACTGGTGAACAACCCCACCCCCCAACCTCAAGCATCCCTTTTTGTAGATATTAGAAGCCAGAGAAGAATAGGGGGGCATGGAGTGGTGAGGAAGACACTCTAGGGAGGTTGAAGCTGATTTGGGCAAATGAGCTTCAGGGTTTTTTTAACGTCTGCCAGGGACCTCCCTTCCCCCTTTCCAGCAGCTGCCTGCCCTCCCTCCTCCTTCCCCCACCTTTAGTGTCCAGTCAGCAGCCACTCAGGCACCTCCCTCTCCCTCCTCTCTGGCCATCCCTGCAGTCGGCTATCTGGGCATCTGTTTCTCATTCCTGTATCCAAATATTTTCTCCAGGTTGGCTGTCAGTCTGGCATTGGGCTGCAGGGGTCTCAGCTGGAGTAGAATTGCCCTCACATGAGCATGAACGTTCGGACAGGTCTGGACTTGTCCCTCTGACAAGGGGGAAGTGGTGGCAGGAAGCCTGTGGGCCCTCCTGGGAGAGAGGGGCGAGTTCATTTTACATGGGCTCCAACGGTGTGATGTTTCAGCGGCAAGAAGAAGGAAGAGCATGAAGAGCAACTTGGAGCCTGTCACTCAGACTTGTGTCTTCTGTCCTGTCCTGGTGGACTGAGTGTGGTGGGCTGCAAGCATAAGGAAAGTCAAAGACGTGCTTTCACCCACAACAGGTTGGCAGGGCCAAGAGTCGATTGGCACAGGGCAGCCAGAGTGTGACTGTGGGCAAGAGACAGTGCCAGCTGTGGCATCTGCAGTAACCACCACCTCGACTGCCAGCCCTGCCTCTTCAGCAGCAGGCACCTCCGTGTCCTTGGAAGGGATAACCGGCCTCTCCACCTGGACAGTGGGCCTTGAGCGAGCCTTCCCTTCTTGCAGCCAACTGAGGCAGCCGGCACCCTTGCTTGCCAGACACCCTGAAGCGTTCTGGAAGAAGTCAAGGAAGACCCTCAAGCATGGGTCACTGTCAAGCCAGAGAAATTCCTCTGACTAGTTTTTTTAATCCAGGTTGATGCAGCTTAGGGAACGTGGCTTATCCACAGTATAATCATGAGAACCAACATTTACTAAGTCCTCACTCTAGGCCAGGAATTCTTCTAAGCATTTACCAACTCACTTAGACTTGCAAGAGCCTATGAAACAGATGTCATTCTTATCTCCATTTGACAGGGGAGGTAAGAATATTCTCAAGGTCATATAGCTAGAAAGTGGCCAGGTACGGTGGCTCACTCCTGTTATCTCAACACTTTGGGACGTCAAGGCAAGTGGATTGCTTGAGCCCAGGAGTTTGAGACCCACCTGGACAACATAGTGAGAGCTCGTCTCTACAAAAATTTAAAAATAAATAAATAAAAGGTAAAAATATAGCTAGAAAGTGGCAAAACTATGGTCTCAAATCAGACAGTTTGAACCCAGAGCCCAGGTGCTGGCCTCTCAGACTGGGATCTACTCAGTCACTGGACAACAACACATCTCCAGTCTTCATCAGACCGATTATCTGATTTTTTCCAAAGTGCTTAGGAATGCTTTAAGCATCAAAAATTCATTATATAACCATGATGTAAATAACATCATTAAAACCATGTTCAAATGAGAAAAAGAAGTCACTACTAAACTTACCACCCCAGAGTAACTGATTTTAAATATGCATGCTTTTTTCATCCTTGCACTCACACATTTCATATAGTGAAATATAACTCTGGATTATGATTATTTCCTGATGTTACAACATTGTATTATAAATGTATTTTCATAAGGTTATTTTCTGACATTTTAATTGCTGGGTAGCATTCCTTCAAGTTGATGTACCATAATTGACGTAGCTAGTTTCCTATTTTGAACATTTAGATTGTTTCCATTTGAAAATTTGAAAAATAAACAAACTCTTCGCTCTCATTTTTTCTTTTTATCAACTGCCTTGACTCTGTCCAGACGCAGGAGAGATGTTTAACCTTTGCAATTGAAGCTATTTTGATAACCTTTAGCCTATCCTTAAGGTTTACGCAAAGGTTAAAAGTGTATGATCTGGAAGAATTTCCTTCTGTACTATTCATTGCTGAAGGACTTGGAAGGAATGAAATGTTGAATGGAATTGCGCTCAAAGTATTGCTGCCAAGGTCTAGAATGGTGTACGTAACAGACACAGGCCAAGGAGGCTGAGCAGCAGACTTGCAGAGTCAACATTTTTAAGTTGGTAACAGATGGCCCACTGGTCAGAGCTCGAAAGGCTGGGGCTCCTTAAACCAACAGGACCCACGCATATGATTCAGATGTTCTCAGTAACCAGAGGGACGGCTGCTGTCCACTCGCCAAAGGCTGCTGTGACACGTGTGAATATGCAAGAGATGGGAATTATTTATCTTCCCCTAACCTCGATATTTCATTTTCCCAGCCTCAGACAGAGACTTTTTTTTTTGGAATGGAGTTTCATTCTTGTTGCCCAGGCTGGAGTGCAATGGTGCGATCTTGGCTCACTGCAACCTCCGCCTCCTGGGTTCAAGCAATTCTTTTGCCTCAGCCTCCCAAGTAGCTGGGATTACAGGCGCCTGTCACCACACCCAGCTAATTTTGTATTTTTAGTAGAGATGGAGTTTCACTATGTTGGTCAGGCTCATCTCAAACTCCACCCACCTTGGCATCCCAGAGTCTTGGGGTTATAGGCATGAGCCACCGCACCTGGCTGAGACTTTTAAAACTCTGAATCACCACTGACTGCATTCCCAACTCCATCTGGACTCTGCCCTTCTGAATTAATGAGAAAACCTCAGTATCTAGGGTATGCTTAGACTAGATGAGATTCAGCTTAAACCCTGGTAAAAATTATCATTCTCTCCGTATCCTGAAAGCTCATTCCTGGGTGCTGAGTCAGTCTAGACAGGCAAAGGGGTTTAAGCAAAGCCAGGACTAGGGTGAGACAAGTGAAGTGCCTAGTGGGCAAAACTGAAGGAGGCCTCACTTGCAGGTGCTGGCCCTGTACTGGTGTGGCCCCGAGAGTGACGGCCTCCTTACGTTTTGTGCCCTGAGCATCTCACTTGCTCACCCTGCTCCTGACCCTGCCCTAATGTCGTGGCAAAGTTCTGGCTTAGTCATTGCTGTCCTTGTTAAGCCCCTGCCCCTGTTAGGCTTAGAATAACCAGTTGAACCTAGGTCCTTGACATTGGCAGGTGAAGAAAGGGGCCACATCAACTAAGGTAGCAGTAGTAGAAGGGCACAGGCTGATAACCTTCACAGGACCGGGTGGAAAGTGGAAGCCCATGTTCTCCAACCAACTGTGGACAAACGAAAGGACCAGACAGCCAGAACTGTAACTTCAATACGCACTGGCACTTGTGTTTTTAAGCCTGCCGAGAGAATTAACGTTCAACAGCTGTGCGTATTCACACTGCTGAATGCGTATTACACAATATTCTCAGACATTCTCCTACGCAGAGCAGCAGTATTGGCCCATCGGGTGATTCATGAGGTTCCAACACAAGCCGCCAGAGAAAGGGAGCTATCAAGATTCTGGTGATGAGAGAGAAACTGTAGCACATGGTAAAAGAAGAAGACAAACTGGGTATCTTTTCAGGCTGGATCAAGAAAAAGCTTTGACAGAATGAGGCATGATTTTCCTTTATTTGAAGTGTTGCAGGTCTACGGATCTCGGTGCAGTCTGTTCAGTATATGGAACAATGCAATGAGTATTCCAACCCTGAACAGCTGGGAAAGGAGAAAGATGTGAAAAATGAGGAGGGAGCCAGGTGAGTTCACACTTGAATAATAGAGTCTCTTGGTAATAAAACCACAGAGAGAGCCAGTGCTTGCCCAGATCTAGAGCTATCAAGAACTCCATTGAAACTCCACTGGCTTAGAGTTCCTTCTATGCCACCTCAAGCACACCTATTCTGAGAGCATGGCCCTCCTTTTCTGTTGTCTGAGTCAGTGGCTGAGTCATGGGTGTGTGCACACAAATCTATTAGGGTACCAAAAAAAAAAAGAATTATATTTAATAATTATTTGTCTTCATCTGTGTAAATTTCTATTCTTGAATAGGTTTTAGGATGTACATCATATATTAGTACAGCAGTGATGAGTATTCATTTTGACAGAAAATGCTTAAAAAAAATTCATACTAATGGTCACATGATAAAAAATGCTTAGAAGAAGGCAAGGCGTGGTTCCTCCTTCTGTCATCCTAGCACTTTGGGAGGCCGAGGCAGGTGGATCACCTGAAGTCAGAACTTTGAGACCAGCCCGCCAACATGGCGAAATCCCATGTCTACTAAAAATACAAAAATTAGTCGGCTCTGGTGGCAGGAGCCTGTAATCCCAGCTGCTCGGGAGGCTGAGGCATGAGAATCACTTGAACCCAGGAGGCGGAGGTTGCAATGAGCCAAGATCACACCACTGCTCTCCAGCTTGGGTAACAGAGGGACTCCATCTCAAAAAAAAAAAAAAGCTTGGGAGTCACTAAGTAAGAAACTCCTGACTGGGCACAGTGACTCCTATCTATAATTCCACACTTTGGGGGGCTGAAGTGGGAGGATTGCTTGAGGCCAGTAGTTCAAGACTAGCCTGGGCAACACAGTGGGACCCCATCTCTATAAACAATTTTAAAATTAGCCAGATATTGTGGCACACACTGGTGGTCTCGGCTACTCAGAAGGCTGAAGCAGGAGGATCACTCAAGCCTGGGAAGTCAAGGCTGCAGTAAACCATGATCACGCCACTGCACTCCAGCTTGGGTGACAGAGTGAGACCCTGTCTCAAAAAACAAAACAAAAAGAAGCTCCTTAGCCTGATGTTCCGCGCCCTCTGCAACTTACTTACTCAACCTCCCCTCCTGCGATTTCATCCCTATACCACCTACTGTAATAAAATGGATCTGGTCATCCAGCAATTCCTGTTTTTTTTTTGTTGTTGTTGTTGTTGTGGTTGTTTTTTAATACTTCCTCTCTCTGTATCTTGGCTGGTGGAATACCAGCAAATGAGGAGAGCTAATGAAGTCTCCTGGATACATTGAGCCTGCAATCATTTTACTAGCAGAAATTTCAGCCCTGTCCAGGATACCCCTTCCTAGATAAGCTCTCCAGGGATAAATATCTTGTTCATAATTCTCAGTGAAACAAACTACTGCTGTCTGCTGGAGAGAAGTGGTGGCTCAGATGTATTCAACTTTCTTTCTTTCTTTCTTTCTTTTTTTTTTTTTTTTGAGATGGAGTTTCGCTCTTGTCACCAAGGCTGGAGTACAATGGCACAATCTCGGCTCACTGCAACCTCTGCCTCCCAGATTCAAGTGATTCTCCTGCCTCAGCCTCCCCAGTATCTGGGATTACAGGTGCCTGCCACCACGCCTGGCTAATTTTTGTATTTTTAGTAGAGATAGGGTTTCACCATGTTGGCCAGGCTGGTGTCGAACTTCTGACCTCAGGTGATCAGCCCACCTCGGCCTCCCAAAGTGCTAGGATTACAGGCATAAGCCACCGCACCTGGCCAGATGTTTTTAACTATCATGAACAAACATTACAACTACCGCCACCCCCACTGGCAGCTGTCCCCACTGCTTGGTAGACTAAAGAGCATCAACATCATTGGAATTAATACTAACTGTGTACCCTGCCACACCAGTGTCGGTGCTAAGACCTTGGCAATACAAAGGAAAAATGATTCCAGGAAGCACAGTATGGGGATCCAGAAACACCCTCCATCTCTATAATTTACTCAGCCAGGGATTTCCCAAAACCAAACTGCTGGTAGCAAGGCTGCTGCATGTTTCTGCAGTTTGTACACAGCACAGTGATGCCAGGCAGGCAGTGGATCAAGCCCTCAATCCAGGGACTTTGTCTTAAGGTATCCTAAGGCAGATTGCATTTTCCAAAGATGGCAGCCACAATATCTCCCATCCCTCAAGCTCTTCTGACAATGTGACATTGATACTTCTCCTGTGGAGTGGTGAGGTCAAATGACCTCTCCTTGTAAACTTGGGTGGGTCTTTGTGATTTCTTTGACCAAGAGAGTATGGCAGAAATTATGGTTTGTGACTTCTGGAGCTAGGCCATAAAAATGCCATGTACTTCTACAAGGATCTCACTCACATACTCATCACCTGTGCCACCTAGCACAATATGCAACAGATGAGCTGTGTGACTGCGGGCAAGCTGCCTAAGTTCTTGGAGCCTCAATTTCCTCATTCATAGAATAAGAGTAAGATTAATCCCTACTTCACAAGGATTATATAAATTAATCCATGCAAGTGCGTAGTATAATGCCTAGCATATAGTAAGCCCTCAATATTAGCAATTATTATCTCCTGACATTTGGTAGGTGGCCAATTAATATTTGTTCATTGCTTAATTAAATTGCACAGTACACAGGTGGAAGAGAAGATGAAGGTCCAATTTTTACCCAATGGCACAGAAGGCTCTTCATGTCCATGCTCTGTTAATGTCACCTTCCCCAAGCCGTGTCTGCACCAATCACCCTGCGCAAACCGCCACAGGACACCCCCCACCCTGAGCCCTGCCTTAGTCTTCTCTGCGTTTTCCCTTAAGCTCCATGTTGCCTGCCGATGTTTGCTTTCACAATTCCCTCTTTTCAGAGTATTCCCTTCAACTTCTTCATTCCCCTTTCAACTATTTTTTTACTGGTACTCCAGTCCTCAGCCTGCAGGGCACCCCTTTGGAGTCATTTTCTGACCTGAAGGTTTTATAGAAAATGTTTCTCTCTGGTTACTCTATCATGGCAGTGGTTCGCCATAGGGCAATTGCCTGCTAATTTCTCTGTCTCCTTCATTACCTGGAAGCTCCTGAAGGGCAGGATTTATATAATCTTCACCGCTGTATTCCTAGCAGTTAGCAGTGCCCAACCAGTAACAGTCACTCAATAAATACTTTCTGAATAAATTGTTGCACATAAATAGTAACCATAAAACATTCAAGGTAACAATGTTCTGTACCATCGCTGGAAGAAAACAGCCCTGTAGTACATTTTGAAAATATTTCCATCAAAACAGATTCAAATAAAATCTGGGCACTTCATGGAATAAGCTTCAGTTAACTGGAAAAATAATGTGCTTGCGATGTGTTAAGAGAAGATAGTAAATAAATGAGAATGTAGTTACCTAGCTTTTTCACTGGCCTTTCAAATAGATAGGCTCTGGGGACGACAGGGGGATGGGAAGAAGGAACCATATCCATTCTACAGTACTAAGGATTGTGCCTTGATTACTTAGTTGCTCAATGAATATTTGATGACAGACTCAGAAATGTAGGGCTTAAAGGAACTTTGATGACTGAGGATTGTTTGATTAAAACCAAACTATTTAGGACCCTGGGGGATGAACCACAAAGCAGCTGTCACTGGCCAGCAGAAGAAGGGAATACCTTGCTGCTACTCCTAGGATCTGGTCCCAGGTGTCTGCACTGAATGGCTTTCCAGGAACCCCAGCAGTGCCTGCCAAGACTGCATTTTCTGATTTAACTGCTAAGGCTTTCTGTATGGAACAGCGAAATATCTGCAATGCTTTTTGTATAATTGTGATTAGCACAGCATTCTGTAGTATTCCTTTCCAAGGAAAGCACACCACACTTAGGCTGGGAAAACATCCCAAATTTCTATTGTGATAGGATCCACCAGGGTGAGGCTAACAGCAGTTTCTAACATAACCAAGGCCACTTTAATTTTCCACAGAGGCCTTTCTGATACCCCAGGCTCCACCTTGGTTTGCGTGGCCAGAGCCTGTTGGAGCACTGCATGCCATAACCTGTGTTTCTTGGTGAGTTGCTTGTCTATTATTGAAAATCCCAAGACTATGACATCATGGCAATAACCTTCAGAATGCTGAGTGGGTTTCCTCCCTGCCTGGGAAAGCCCCCTTCTAGACAGGATATGACATGATGGTCTGGGAAAGCTTAGGTTAAGTTTTTTCTGCCGCAACTCAGGGTAATATGGAGGTGGTTGTATCTACTTACAGACTATGCCCATCATTTCTAAGCCTTCCTTAGATTCTTTCTCCACAACAGATACCCTCACTGATAGTCCCGCACAGTGTGGTCTATTATAGGTGATTCAAACACACTATCAAGTTTAAGTACAATAAGAAGAAACTTGGGATCCAAAGAACCTGAGCTGCTGTGTTTCACAGCTCCAGGGGGCACCGTTCACTCACGCTGCTGTGCACATCACCTGCTGCCGGCTGTCCCACATCGCTTATTAGCTTTCTTAGAACAAATGTAAAATCTCTAACAGGAGCTTCCTAGTTGTCACTCTCATCTTGGTCTACAGCCCCTTTCACCTAGGCTCTGACCTTGGGAGTTGACATTTCTTCTGTCTAAAATAATAACACCTTTCTTTCACTTATAGTTAACAAAACACTTTTGAATACTTTATATCGCATGAAAGTCAATACTCTTATGATGTAATTTGGGTATTTGTCCCCACCCAAATCTCATGTTGAAATGTAATCTCCAGTGTTGGAGGTGGGGCCAGGTGGGAAGTGTGTGGGTCATGGGGGTGGATTTCTCATGAATAGTTTTAGCCATCCCCTTGGTGATAAATGAGCTCTCACTCAGTTCGCATGAGATCTGGCTGTTAGAGAGTGTGTGGCACCTCCCGCCAACTCTCTCTCTTGCTCCTGCTTTGGCCACAAGTCACACAAGCTTCCTTCTGCCATGAGTAAAAGCTGCCTGAGGCCTCCCCAGGAGCAGATGCTTCAGGGCTTTCTCTACAGGCTGCAGAACCATGACATGAGCCAATTAAACCTCTTTTCTTTATAAGTTACCCAGGCTCAGGTATTTCTTTATAGCGATGCAAGAATGGCTGATTACAGGGAGGTTAGGCAGTTATTAATGCTCTGTTTTATAAATGAGGAAACCAATGCTCAGAGGTCACTGGCTTGCCAATAGTCACCCAACTAGGAAAGAGCAGAGGTCATGACTCCTAGTTAATTGTTTATTCTATCAGAACAAACAAGCTTTAGAGTATAAACAGAATCACCCTCAGACCACTGTTGCTGGCGCCCAAGTCAGCCTCAATCTCTCCTACTTATTTTTAAGACCCTAGGAAGATTTGTGCATGCTCATGAACAAGCCCTTTCAGCTGCCCTGTGGTCCTCCTTTCCCCTCCCCTCCTTCTCTAGTTTCCATCAGTCCCGTGATGGCTTACTGCTGGTGCCTGCAGCCGGGAAGATGGAACTAGTTCTCAGTGCCAGAGCCACCATTTTGGATCAACTCAAATGTTCTGCAGGGATAAGGGGAAGGGAAGGGGGTCAGGAAATGTTCCAGCAGCCCCTACTGTTGTCCTGGGGCAGGAAAAACTTTCACTAGAGAACAGGAGGTACTGAGACAAGTTTCTGTGTCTGACTCTTTCTTTAGGATGACTCCTTTTCCAATAGCCTCTTCCACAGCTCTTCTTGGCCCTTCATGTAAATAGTCTCTGGAGGCCTGTCCCCTTTAATCCTCCAGATATGCCTAGATGCATCTGAATTTCAGTCCAAGCTGGACTAAGAGGATCCAGACAAACAACCCCCAGGGTGCCAGAACACCATGGATATAAATCAGAATGACTCCACTTAATTCCCCCCAGTCTATGTGAACATTGGTTTCTCTCCCAGGAGGACACAGCACCTGTAAGTGGTCAATTTAAAAACACTCTTCCAGCGTTGATCTATCCCTGTGGAATACATGCAGATGTACCATGTCCATATGTAAGTGGCTTGATGCAACCATACCCTGAAATTGGAAATCACAATTGCATAAGTTTTGAAACCTAATAGGGTTTTGAACCCTAATAGTGCTACTTAGTGAGATCAAGTAATCTAATTATTTTTACTTACATTTTAAGTCCTTTCATACTCCTATCATGAATTTGCCTTGTTTAGAAAATTGCAAAGGAAAGCTGAAGCAAGAATAAGAACGTCAGAAAAGGGAAAAATATTTTGCCAAGTTTTATCAGTACGCGGACTCTGTTTTGGCTGCTGGGAATAAATTAATAATCTGTTTCAACATAGAACATTTATTAATAGAAAATCAGTTTATTTCTGAAGTCACTAAATACATGTTGAACAAATATTTCAAAAATATCCATTTGAGGCTGAGCGCGGTGGCTCACGCCTCTAATCTCAGCACTTTGGGAGGCCAAGGCGGGTGGATCACTTGATCTCAGGAGTTCAGATCATCCTGGCCAACATAGAGAGACCCCATCTCTACTAAAAATATGAAAATTAGCTGAGAATCATGGCATACGCCTGTAGTCCCAGCTACTCGGGGGGGCTGAGGCAGGAGGATTGCTTGAACAAAGAAGGCAGAGGTTGCTGTGAGCTGAGATCATCCCACTGCACTCCAGCCTGGGCTACAGAGGGAGACTCTGTCTCAGTAAAAAAAAAAAAAAAAAAATCCATTTGGAGGGGCACCAACTTGTTAGCCTTCCAGGATGCTCACAATTTTGGTCTAGTCCTGATCCTAGAGGGCAAATCACAACAGGCATCTCCAGCCTCACGCGGCCTTTGGCTTGCTCTTCTGTGAAAGGAATTAAAGTAGAAGCTTAACAAATGTTTGTTAACTGCGTGCCTTTAAAATCATACGAATCTTTGATGTTCTTTTTTGAAAGAAGAAGTAAGCTGGAATTTAGAAATCTACTCTGCAAGGGATTTTGCCATGAAAATATTGCTGTGGTAATATGATTTGATCTGAGGAAATAGCAACGGTTCCATTGCCCCACCCAGGCAGGCTGGGATCCTCTCTTTACTGTGGCTCATTTTCCTCTACTTCTTACATAAGCCCAGTTTAGCCACCGTTTTGGAAGAAAGCTGTGGGCGAGCCTAGAGCCAGAGTGAATGATCAGAGAGGATGTTTTCAGAGGATACCATTTAGGGCCTCCTCTTGGGGAGGTCAGACTCCGTAAAAAGCATGTGTGAACTCACACGCCCAAACACAAGCTCACCATCTACCTGTATTAGCCTCTAACTCAAGGCTTTTGAAATTGGAATGTGCATACAGGTCAGCTGGGGATCCAGTTAGTGTGTAGACCTTGATTAAATAGGTCTGGAGTGGGTCAAAGTCAGCATTGCTAATAAGCTCCCGAGGGACGCTGCTGCTGCTGGTCCTCAAACCACACTTTGAGTGGCGAGCTCCATCCTGCATTCTCCACCTGACTCAGGAGCACAGCATTCACAGTGTTAGAGTCTAGGGACGGGTGAATTAGGAAGATGAGAGTCAAGAAGAGGAGATGAATATACAGGCCAGTGACTATATCACAGTGCTATAAGTGTTCACATGGGTACATAGAGATGTGTGTAAGCATGGGAAAAGGGACTGAGTAGAGGGGACCATGGCTAAAAATAAATCTTGCAGAAATCAATGGATTTTTTTTATCCATGGATTCTCTTGACAGGGTCTAGGAAGAAATGAGGGTAGTTTGGCAAGATTGTGTATTTAGCACCTTGGATGGCAACCTCCCCGGGGCAGTCAGATTGTTTACTCTCTTGTGTTCTGTCTAGTTCAGTGCTGGCAAATAAATTCTCCATAAATACTTGCGGACAGAATGAGTTAGTTACTTAGTACATTTCATTTTTTATTATGGTAAAATATGCATAACATAAACTTACCATTTTAACAATTTTAAAGTGGATAACTTAGTGACATTCAGTACATTCATGTGGTTGTGCAACCAACACCATACCCATCGCTAGAACTTTTTCATCATCCTAAACTGACACTCTAACTCCCTGGTCCTCCTGCTCTCCCCAGCCCCTGGCAGCCACTATTTACTTTCTGTCCCTATACATTTAACTGTTCTAGGTACCTCCTGGAAGTAAAATCATACAGTATTTGTCCTTTTGTGTTTGCTTTATTTCATGTAGCATGTCTTCAAGATTCATCCATGTATCAGAATTTCATTCCCTTTTAAGGCTGAATAATATTCCATTGTGTGCGTGTATATACATATACATACATATATATATACACACACACACACACATATATATCACATTTTGTTTATTCATCCATTCATGGATACTTGAGTTGTTCTCATCTTTTAACCATTGTAATGCTATGACATGGGAATACAAGTATCTGTATAAGTACCTGCTTTCAATTTTAAAATTTTGAGTATAGATCCAGAAGTGGAATTATACAATGTAAATATGACATAAATAAAACAGAATGGAATTACCAGATAATAGGGTAATTTTATTTTCGTTTTTTGAAGAACCACCATACCATTTCATTTAATTTTTAAAATGTAAAAACTTCTTGTTTGTAACATATGAAATAATTTAAGAATCTAGATTCTCCTTGCTAGGAGAACATGGGAGTGACCTTTGAATCTGGTGATTTATGAAATGGGTTTTCCTGGCTGTACCTTCCCTATGAGATGTTGCGAAAGTGAAGCTGGAGGGAGCTATATGTTGCATCATTTCATCTGTGCTGGATGGGCCACTGGATGGGACTGTCAGGCCTTCAGATTTCTGGAACAACCAGCCCAGGTCATAACTTAGCAGAGTCTCTCTCAGCAAAGTCTCTCTGCTGACCCCGCAGCTGCTGAGAAGAGGGATGGCCCTGAATCAAAGCTGCGTGGATTTCTCATCATAGGAGAACCCGGCAAGAGCAAAGCCAGCAAGACTCCTCATACCAGAGGCTGGATGGTTTCTGCAAATGGTGACACCGGCCGTAACATTTTCCAGGGGGTTGATCTCAGAGGCAGCCAAACCTCGGGGAGTGCGAAAGCAGAACACTCAGAGGGTGCGGCTAAGGCCAAGGCTGGGGAGGGGCTGGTCTGCAGCTGGAGGCCATTAAAATGTGGCAAAGTCTCCCTTCTTTGTTCTTGGGATTAATTTAAAGTGCTGCTGTCCTGTAGGGCAGGGAGTTACATTCCTAGAATGGGAGACTCAGGAATATCCAGACAGAATCCTGACTTTCAAACACAGGATGTCTTTTTTTTTTTTTTTTAAAGCTATTTATTGAAATAACAGACTTTTAAAAAATCATCTATAATCCTCTCCCCTCCCCCCTACACAAATTCACTGTTTCCATTTTTCCATGTTCTCATTTACGGCTAATGCACTTTCTGTTGCTCTTTTTACTCATCAGTCATGCCCAGACTTCTCTTGTCTACTCCCTACTTCTGAAGGCAGTTCTATCCAAATTATTGTCATTTTCAGGTTTCTAGGATTGGAGGAGAGAAGGATGAGTCTCCTTCCTTCTCACCACCCCTTCAACACACACACACACACACACACACACACACACACACACACACACCCTCCAGGTGCCCTCCTCTTGGTTGGTAATGTTATCACTTGTCACTCACTCCAGTTATTGTCTAACTTCTATGGGAAAGGTGCCAGTTAGGAACAGAAATATGCCCTTTTAGCCTTATGCCTGTTCTAGAGTTGAACACTGCAAAAGGATTCAGCAGTGATATTTGCCCCATAGAGCTCCAGCGTCAGGCATTTTGCCCCACCTCAGCAGTCCCCACTGATAATAGCCCTCAGAAACTTCACTTACACGAAGTGGCTAAGGGAAGAGTTTACTAGATTTATTGTGTTTGTATGCCACCACAATGTGTTCCATTTTTTATATATCCCCAAGTCTTAAAACTATAACTTTGGGCCAGGCGTGGTGGCTCAGGCTTGTAATCCCAGCACTTTTGGAGACCGAGGCGGGTGGATCATGAGGTCAGGAGTTTTAGAACAGCCTGGCCAACATGGTGAAACCCTGTCTCTACTAAAAATACAAAAATTAGCCAGGTGTGGTGGCGGGCACCCATAACCCCAGCTACTTGGGAGGCTGAGGCAGGAGAATTGCTTGAACCCAGGAGGCAGAGATTGCAATGAGGTGAGATTGTGCCACTGCACTCCAGCCTGGGTGACACAGTGAGACTCTGTCTCAAAACAATACTGACTTTGGCATTCCTTTTTTTTTTTGGAGACAGTTTCGCTCTTGTCTTGGCATTCCTAGTAGAGACAGGGTAAGATTTAGAGACCATGGGCTCTTTCTAGCATCTCTAAACTAACAACCTTCAGGTTCTTGACCATAACAGGATCACGACATGTGTCTTGGGGGCTTCTCCCCAGCCACTGTTGTTTCCCATCTCCTGTGTCACTGACGCTGACTTGAAAATTTCCTTCAGCTCAGGTGGCCCTGGTGACACTCCCAGGCTGTACGTTTTGACCTTGCTGCACTTCTGATGTTTCTGGAGACCTAACTCTAACTCTCAGTTGCTTGCTTAGCTTTCCTGTTCAGGTATTCTTTATTATGATTAAGAAAGCTACCCTAGCAGGCAGCACAAACATCTTTCTTCTCAGAAATAGGCAGGCAGGAAGTTAGGATGCAGGATTCAGATTATAACTTTCTTTTTCCCTAAGTCTGGGCAAACATTCAGGTGTCCTTGTAAGGCACTTTTTTCATTAATCAATGGGTTCTTTTAAGTAAAAACAAAAACAAAACCAAACTATAATCTAGATTAAATTCACAGATCATCGATATTAGGAAGACTAAATAACAGTGTAATTTTGAAGTCAGGGGAGCCTGGGATTGAACCATCCCAGCTACTCAGGAGACTGAGGCAGGAGAATCTCTTGAACCCAGGAGGCAGAGGTTGCAGTGAGCAGAGATCATGTCATTGCACTCCAGGCTGGGCAACAAGAGCGAAACTCTGTTTCAAAAAAAAAAAAAATAAGGACTTCCATTTCTGACCATGAAAGAGTAGCTGGTATCAAACTTGCCCTCCCACCAAAGCAACTAGAAAACTGGAAAAAATATATGAAACAACTGTTTTCTAACATCATACACAAGCATTACAGGGTAATCCCTGAGAGAAGGGAAACAGATTAGATGAGCCCTATATTTGCCCAACTCCCTTCCTGGAGGTACTTTCTGGACCACAGAGCAGTAGGGCATCCCAAGCAGAGCGTAGCATGCTCTCTGAGTTTGGGAGATTGAGATCTGAGTTCAGGGAGGTAGAGGTTGGAATTTTGTGGAGAGGACACTGGAAAGGAGAAAGCTATACAGGGAAAGAATCCCCAGAAATATGCACAAAGAGAACCTGTAAGTCTTTGGATGAATACTAAGTTGCACAGTCTCAGATTAAAACTGCACAAGGACTGGCAATAAAATAATCGTTGAAGGTCTGTAAGCTGAACAATTCCCAGTGTTCACACAGGAATGATAACTGTTAGTATTCCAGTCAGCTAAGGTGGAGAGTTTTCACTGAACACCTGGGCATTCAGTAGAGTCCTCAGAAAGATCATGCCTTAGTAGTAAGATTATGCTAGCCCTAGAGTAAAGGCTATCTCCCTTAACAAAGCTTAAAAACAATCCTCAAAAGAATTAAGCTGATATGAAGGTAACTACCCATGCAAAGCTCATTGCTCTTTAAAGGAAGACAGGAAATCTAGATACTCAACAATGTAATAGTCATAATGCCTAGCATACAATAGATACCAAAATATGTAAAGAAGCAGAAAAAATGTGACCCATATGAGAAGAAAAATCAATGGAAACAGACTTAAAAGTGACAGTCATGATGGAATTTTCTAAAAAATAATTTAAACACTATTATAAACATTTTTAAGAATTCAAGGTAAAACATAAGGATGAAGGAGACATAAATAGAAACTGTAAAAATAATGAAATGGAATCTCTAGTTCTGACAATACAATATCTGAAATGAAAAATTCACTGATGGACTTAATAGCATAATCAACACTGCAGAATAAAAGATCAATGAACTCAAAGACATAGCAATAACACCTATCCAAAGTGAAGCACAAACAGAAAACAGTCTGAAAAACAATGAACGGAACCACAGTAACCTACAGGATAATATCAAGTGACTTGCATACATATAATTGACGTCTCAGGGAGAAAAAGGGGTAGTGGAGGTAAAAAAAAATTTTTTTGAAGAAGTAATGGCCAATTTTTTCAAAATTTGATGAAAACTATATACCACAGATCTTGAGTTTTTAATAAACCCCAGACAGGATACACACAAGTAAAATCACAGCAAAATGCATCATAACAAAATTGCTGAAAACCAGCAATAAAGAGGAAATGTTTAAAGTACCCAGAGAAAGGGACACCTTGTATACAGGAGAACAAATATAGTAGTGATGGCTGACTTCCTGTCAAAAACACTGTAAGCCAGAAGACAATGGAAATCACATCTATAAAGTGCTAGAAGAAAAGTAAACCTTATAAACTAGAATTCTATATCCAGGGGAAATGTATCCTTCAAAAATAAAGACAAAATAAAGACACATTCAGGTAAATAATAGCTGAGAGAAGTTATCACCAGCAAATGCACTACAAGAAATGTTAAGAAGTCCTTCAAGTGGAAGGAAAACAGTACCAGGTGAAATTTGGGAGCTGTACAAAGAAATAAAGGACTCTGGAAATGTAAACGTGTGGATTTACATAACAGATATTCTTTTCTTATTTTGAAATTTTTAAAAAAGAGAAACGACTATTTAAAACAAAAATAACATTAATGTAGTCTGAGATTTACAACATCTGTAGGAGAAAAATGAAGGAAAACAATAGCAACAAAGGAGGGGAAGAGGAAATGACAGTAGAATGCTGGCCAGGCACAGTGGCTTATGCCTGTAATCCCAGCACTTTGGGAGGCCAAGGCAGGCTGATCACAAGGTCAGGAATTTGAGATTAACCTGGCCAATATAGTGAAACACCATCTCTAATTTAAAAAAACAAATATTAGCTCTGCGTGGGGGTGCACACCTGTAGTCCCAGATACTCAGGAGGCTAAGGCAGGAGAATCGCTTGAACCCGGGAGGCAGAGGTTGCATTGAGCTGAGATCGCACCACTGCACTCCAGCCTGAGTGACAGAGTGAGACTCCATCTCAAAAAAAAAAAAAAAAAAAAAAGAAAAGCTCTCATATGATACAAGACCTGGTATAATATGATGTAGAGGTAGACTACAAGTTAAAGATGCAGATTGTAAGCATAGGACCCACTTTTTTTTTTTTTTTTTGAGAGAGAGTCTTGCTCTGTTACCCAGATTGCAGTTCAGTGGCATGATCTCGGTTCACTGCAACCTCTGCCTCCTGGGTTCAAGTGATTCTCCTGCCTCAGCCACCCAAGTATCTTGGATAACAGGCATTTTTTGTTAATTTTTTGTGTTTTTAGTTGAGATGGGGTTTTGCCATGTTGGCCACGGTGGTCTCGAACTCCTGGCCTCAAGTGATCTGCCTGCGTCAGCATCCCAGAGTGCTGGGATTACAGATATGAGCCACCGTGTCTGGCCTAGAACCCACTTTTAGAAAAAATAGCAAATAATTATAGCTGAAAGCTAAAATAAGAGATAAAACGAAACACTAAAAAACAGAACAACACAATCCAAATAAAGGCAGAAAAAGGAAAAAAGAAATAAGACAAATAGTAGGATCAGTTGGGCATAGTTCCAGAACTTCAGGAGGCAGGACCATTGCTTGAGCCAAGGAGTTTGCGATCAGCTTGGGAAACATGGCAAAACCTTGCCTCTACAAAAAAATTTAAAAATTAGCTGGGTACAGTGCTATGTGCCTGTAGTCCCAGCTATTCAGGAGGCTGAGGTGGGAAGAGCACTTGAGACCAGGAATTCCAGGCTGCAGTGATCTATGATTGCACCACTGCAGTCCAGCCTAGGTGACAGAGCAAGACCTTGGCTGTAAAAACAAATAAAAATAAAATAAACAAAATTAAAATAAACTTTAAAAATATCAGTATCAACTGAGTGCAGTGGCGCATGCCTGTAATCCTAGCACTTTGGGAGACTAAGGTGGGTGGATCACTTGAGGTCAGGAGTTCGAGATCGGCCTGGCCAACATGGTGAAAACCCGTTACTGGTAAAAATACAAAAAAATAGCTAAGGGCATCGTGGCGCATACCTGTAATCCCAGCTACTTGGGAGGCTGGGGTAGGAGAATCGCTTGAACCTGGGAGGTGGAGGTTGTAGTGAGTCAAGATCACATCATTGCACTCCAGCCTGGGCCACAGAGGGAGACTCCATCTCAAAAAAAAAAAAAAAAAAATTAGTATCATAGACTGAAACCCTCAACCATATTGAAATTACATTAGGCTGAATGCAGTGGCTCATGCTTGCAATCCCAGAACTTTGGGAGGCTGAAGCAGGCAGATCACTTGAGGCCAGGAGTTTGAGACCAACCTGGTCATCATGGCAAAATTCCATCTCAACAAACAAACAAACAAACAAAAAAAGACAGAAAGAAAAGAAATTACATTAAATGTAAATGTTTCAAATGCCTCAACTATAAATCAGAGATTGTCAGGAAGGATAAGAAAGCAAAACCCAACTATATATTATATACTAAACCTGCATTTTAAATACAAAGTCACAGACAGGTAAAGGTAAAAGAATAAAATAATACTATACAAACACGAATCTGAAAAAAATCTGCAAAACATGTATGTGATAAAAGATTTATATTTAAAATATATAATGAATTCTTATAACTCATTAATAAGAGCAATCAAATTTAAAAATAGGCATTATATATTAATAGATATTTCACCAAAGAAGATATATAGATGGCAAGAAGACACATGAAAAGATGTTCCACATAATTAGTCACTAGGGAAATGCAAATAAAAACCATAATTATACACTCATTAGAATAGCTTAAATTTAAAATGTCTGACAATAGCAAGTATTGAAAAGGTTGCAGAAGAACTGAAACACTCATATTTTTGTGGTGGAAATGCCTAACAATATATTCCAAACTATTAGAAAATAGTTGGGTGGTTCCTTGAGAACTTATACATACATGAATCTGTATATATATTTTTAAATTATGTATAAAAATTATACATAAACCTGCCCTATGATTCAACAATTCCACTCCCAGGTTTATTCCTAAGAGATATGAAAACACATGTCTGCATACATTTATTTATAATAAATGTATACCTTTATTTATAATAGGCTAAACTGGAAATAACCCAAACATGCCTCAACTGGTGAGTGGACAAACAAGTGTGTTATAACTATACAATGGAATACTAAGCACCAGAAGGGGACAATTCACTGACAAAGGCAACCATGCAAAAGCATTATGCTGTGTGAAAAAAGCCATCTATCTGGAGGATCCAGTTCATATGGAATTTTAGAAGAGGCAAAATTATAGTAATAGAAAGCAGATCAGGTGTTGCCAGGGACTGGGTGCGGAGGGAGGAAATTGAGTACAAAAGGGCACAGAGAACTTTTGGGGAAAATAGAAATATTCTTTATTGTAATTGTGGTGGTGGTTATATGACTGTCTACATTTGTCAAAACTCATCAAATTGTATGCTTAAATTGGTAAATTTTATCATATGTAAATTACACCTAAATTAAACTAAAAATAAAAATACAAAAACAATTTTTAAAAAAGCAATAATCATAAGAAAGCTAGAGTAGCCATATTAATATAAGAGAAAGAAGACTTGACCGGGTGTGGTGGCTCATGCTGGCAGTCCCAGCACTTCAGGAGGCCGAGGTGGGCAGATCAAGAGATCAGGAGTTCAAGACCAGCCTGGCCAACACAGTGAAACCCTGTCTCTACTAAAAATACAGAAATTAGCTGGATGTGGTGATGGGCACCTGTAATCCCAGCTACCCAGGAGGCTGAGGCAGGAGAATCTCTTGAACCCGGGAGGTGGAGATTGCAGTGAACCGAGATCACACCACTACACTCCAGCCTGGGTGACACAGCTAGACTCTGTCTCAAAAGGAAGGAAGGAAGGAAAGAAGGGAGGGAGGGAGGGAGGGAGGGAGGGAGGGAAGGAAAAAAGACCTTTGTACGAATCCTTCCCAGAAGACTTTTCGTCACATCTCATTAGCCAGAATTTCCCCATATACTCAGCTGATCACTGAGAAGGAATAAAATTGAGAAGAATTGAAGTTTAGAACCCTATAGTGCTCAGGCATAGGGCACTCAGGAATCGCCCACTCAGACTAGTTCTTCAGCCAGTCTCCCTTGAGGCAGATGGCTCAACAGAGGTTGGGTGGACCCCTCAATAACACTGAGGTTCTGTTAGAAAACAGGAGAGGTGGTCAGGTGCAGTGGTTCAGGCATATAATCCCAGCATGCTGGGAGGCTAAGGTGGGAGGATCACTTGAGTCCAGGAGTTCAAGACCAGCCTGGGCAATTAGCAAGACCTTGTCTCTATGACAAAAAAAAAAAAAAAAAAAAAGAAAGAAAGAAAGAAAGAAAGAAAGAAAATAAAATTCAAAGAAAATAATTCAAAGAAAAGGGAAGTGTATGACTTAGGGTAGCTGTAGCAGATGTAACAAGTAAGCCCCCACATTTCAGTGTCTTAACAGCATCAAAACTCACTTCTCCCTGCCATAACAGAACAATGCAGATGTTCCTGTTTGGGGGCAGCTTTCTTCCATGTGGCAATTCAGGGACTCTTATTTCTCTTCCATCTTGTGGCTCTGTTATCTTAGGCCTCTGCTTCTAACTAGCAGTCTGAGGGAGAAAGTATGGAGAAGCCACACAATTGCTTCTCAACCTGCCCACTATCCAAGTTACACATATAATTTCTCCTCACACTCACTGTCAAGAACCAACCATGCAGCCACATCTAGATGGAAAGGGAGCTGGAAATACAGCCCCTGGCAGGAGAGCTGATTCCTTTGATATCACCACACTGTGGAATGGGACACATTGGTATTCTTGTAGACAGTTGGTTGTCTGCCAAGATGGAGGTAGAGGTGGAAGCAAGTTTGAGAGACAACCCAACAGCTTCTATTACATAAATACTTATTTTATTTTATTTTAAGACAGGATTTTACTCTGTCGCTCAGGTGACAGTGAAGTGGCATGATCAGAGCTCACTGCAGTCTCCTCCTGGGCTCAAGCAATCCTCCTGCCTCAGCCCCCATGTAGCTGGCACTACAGGCACATGCCACCATGCCTGGCTAATTTTTTGTATTTTTAGTAGAGACGGGGTTTTGTCATGTTGCCCAGGCTGGTCTTGAACTCCTGGGCTTAAAGGATCTGTGTGCCTCAGCCTCCCAAAGTGCTGGGATTACAGGCATGGGCCACCGTACCTGGCCTACATAAATACTTTTTAAAATCCTTTCTCAGTTATCCCCAGAACCATCTTTTGCCATAAATATTATTATTGTCTCCATTTTATAGACAGGGAAACTGCACACAAAAAGGTTAAATAACTCGCCATAAATATTATTATTGTCTCCATTTTATAGACAGGGAAACTGCACACAAAAAGGTTAAATAACTCGCCCAAGGTCAGCAGCTTTTGTAACTGGCAGAGCCGGGATATTGCCCCAGGGTCTGTGACTCCGCATCTGCTTCTCTCAACCTCTATTCTGCATTGCTTGATGAAAATTTCACCACATCGCTCTTCATCAGTTGGCTCAGGTGAGTGTCAGAAGGAACACTTTAAGAACGGGCCACACAGATGAGGAACAGGTGTCTGCCTCACACTCACCAAGTGCTTTTTCATCATGGCATCAAGGATCATGGAAATGCTACACGAGCCCCTCTTTTCTGGAGCAATGTTGACCCATGTCTGGGCAAATAAGAAAGGTTTCATATGAGTATGTCTGTTAAATAAATTCTAACTTTCTCACTGGGAAGGAATGACTAGTTCCCACGACTCATAGGACACCACCCCCATCCCAATATCAAAAATATCACCTCCTTTTTTTTTATACTAGCACACAGTGAGAAGTGGTACGCTTCTGTTTTTCTCAGTTTTCATCATAAGCTTTGGCTGTCCCTGGCATTCTGTATGCCACACATGTGCCAAATGCTGCAGCACGAGGATGGGCTAGGGGCAGGAAGGCTGCACAGGAAAGGGGGAGGGCTGGGAGAGGACTTTTGTTAGGTCAGTGCAAAAGTAAGTGTGGTTTTTGCCATTAAAAATAATGGCAACCAACCTAACACAATTTATTGAGACAGTAGTACATGCCAGACTTCATTTTTAAATTACAAATGAAAATGCTACTATCCCTATAGCCGCCATGTTAGATGGACAGGTTGGAGGAAGAGAATGCAAAATGAGTTCGTTCTGATTCAAAGTTCTTGGTACATTACCTGAAAATGTGTTTACAGCAGGTGAATATCTTCCCCTAGAAGAGAGAGCCTCACTCAAGCCATTCACTTCTTTAATCAGAGCTCAGGAACTTTCCAAGCTAATTTGTTTTAAGCAATTTCCTGGTGAAAATCTAGCACAGAGGTGGTCATACCTTCCATTTGAAGTGCTAATAATTCACATTGTAACTCCAGTCAGCTCCCTTGTCTGCATTTGATGTACTTTGTGAAATCATTTTAATATTCCATAATCACTTTAATATACTGTGTAATCCTGGACAAGTTACTTAGGTTCTCTGAGCCTCAGATGCTTCATCTGTAAAATGAGGGGGTTGGGTTAGATCAGTGATTTTGGATTACTTTTTCCTCAAACAAAACTTTATGTGGCACTCCAATATATAAGAGAGATCAAAGCATAAGTATTGTAAGTATAGCTGAAGCATTTATTAAGCAGACCTACTATGTTTCGAATGTTGTGCTGGGTACCTGGGAAACAAAGCTGATGGAACACAGCCTCCACTTTCATTCTAGTAGAGGAGACAGACACATAAACTAGGACAGATACACAACCCTGAAACAAGCATCAGATGCAGAAGTGGTGACATGGACACGGTGGAGACAGCGGCTGGTGAAATAGGGAGAGCTCTTGGGGGAGTAATGAGTAGTTGTATCCCTCGGCCCCTCCCGGGGTTTCTGTGCAGCCATGTGGACAGTTCAGAGTATGCTGGGGTGGCCCACCTCACACACATCTGTCTCTCCACTTGTCTGCTTCAGGGCTCTAGACTCAGACAGGTGCAGACCGGAGACAAGGAGTAGTGAATGCGGTAGGGACAAAACTCAGCTGTTGAGGCAGAAGAAGCAGGGAGTAAATACCTGAGCCTCTTGTCCCCTGAGGGACAGTTTGAAGGCACATTCTACACAGTTTGTTCACAGCTGTGCTTACCTCAATAACATATATTTATTGACTTTCTCTTGTTCCCTGACTTGCTTTCCCATTCCCTCATCATTGCTTTTTGAGATCACTTCCCAGATAAAGAACTCACAGCCAAATCAGTGTCTCACGCTTTGCTTTCAAGGGAACCTAACCTACAGGAGTAGCCATGGGACATGTGAAAGGCATTTCTGACGGAGGGGACAGCAGGAGATGGCAGAGTACACAGGAGCCATAAGCGACTTGGTGCTGGCTGGACCATACCACCTGAGCTGTTGACTGCATGGAATCGGGCACACTGCCATTCATCTGTCCTGGACACGCAGGCCACTCCAGCCCTCAACCACTGTGTGCTTAGAGAAAGCAAACGAACCCTAATATTTGCTAACCCAGTGCAGACAGATGAGCAGTGCAGTTTTCTAGGGTTAGGAGAGTCAACTGTCTGCTGCTTTTGGAAACAACATCCTTTCAGGAGCTCCTGTGACTCTGGTGGATGGCAGTGCCCTTTCTCATCACACTCTGCCTTGAGTTCTAGGGCGGCTGACACAGCCTAATCACATTCCAGTCTTTCTCTGGAAGCAGAGCTCATTGTGATTATTACCTCATTGCATTTAATCTGCAAATGAGGAGTTAGAATTTAAAATGTCTCTTGAAGGGCAGGAGGTGTGGACTAGAATTTTACAGTAGGAAGGAGTTCCTGCATTGTGCAATTGCATGAACATAGAAAAGAAATGAAAATGAAAAAAAAAATAGTAAATGAGGGAAAGGGAAAATAAGGATGGCAAGGTAAGGAGGAGCTAGCAGGGAGTTATGCAAAACTCATGCTATAAGTCCTCTTCAAGACTTGGCACTGTGGCTCATGCCTGTAATCACAACATTTTGGGAGGCTGAGGCAGGAGAATTGCTTGAAGCCTGAGTTCAAGACCAGCCTGGGCAATACAGGGAGACCCTGTCTCTACAAAAAAATTTTTTTAAAAATTAACTGAGCATGGTGGTGCATGTCTGCAGTCTTAGCTACTTGGGAGGCTAGGGTGGGAAGATCGCTTGAGCCCAGGAGGTTGAGGCTGCAGTGAGCCATGATCATACTACTGCACTCCAGCTTGGGTGACAGTGCAAGACTCTGTCTCAAAAAAAAAAAAAAGTTTTATTCATTTGCTAGAGATAGGTCATAGAATTGAACATAACCTTCCCAATCACTACCATGAAAAGGAAAACACCATCAGTTACAATATTTACAGAATCCATAGGAAAAAAGAAACCAGTCACTAAGGAAAAGCACAACTATTTGTGGTACTGAGATGAGAGTAAAATTCCTCCATGCATCCTAAGTAGAGAGGCTGCTGTCTGATTTAATGACGAGCATCTGTAAACCTGTCCTTCTGGGAAACAAAATGATGAAGTGCACAAAGCTGTTTCTTAGGACATCCCTCAATATAGGCTGATGGTACCATGACAAAATGCAATTCAGTAAAAGCAACTTTATGAGGGTGCCAATATGGTATATCCAGGTACTAAGCTCACTGATGTTCTACTTAATTCATAATTTAGGGATAGATTTTTGGGTGTCTAGAAAAATGCACAGACTGCATTTACTTTAATAATCTTCCATAAATACTGTTTTTCCCAGCTGAGCATTTAAAAAATATTAAGGGGCATTAAGTTTGAAATCCTCATTTAGATGGTAACTGTTCTAGGTGGGGCCACATTAGGACAGCCAGCTGTGACTCAGGACCCTCAGTGTTTTCACGGGGAGGCTGTCCAAGATTCTCCTCAGAAAGTAACTTTGCCTTCCAACCCAGAGGTCAATGGGTGATTGAAACCTCATTAACTTCATATCATAAAGCATGGATACAATAATTTTAAGCTGGAAAAAATATTAAAGCAGGTGCAACAAACCTGCTTCTGCTGCAGGTGGATGAACAACCATTCATTAAAGTAGCCATGATATAACTGACTATGCAAAATGCCATTCCATGTATACCCTCCAAGATAGACAAAGTTGCAAAATGTTGCAACGTGTACCTGGGCAACAAGTGACTGGCTGAAGAGGATTATGAGTTACAAAGTAGATAAAAAATGTAGCCATGTCTACCAAAATGATGGCTCCGTTTTAGAATAATCGTTCTGTGAGTCCTTTCCAGTGGAGAGTACCTGGTGAGCAGGAGTTGTAATCTCAGATTTCATAATAAAACCATGGCGTCTGTCTATGAGTTTCTCTGTTCTCTAGTGCTGCAGAGCACATCTACGGCTCAGCCTTAAGTTAGAGACGGAGAAGTGTAGCAAGGACAAAGGCTGAACTTTGGAAGATGGACTAGAAAAAAGAATTGGCTGGATTTAGGTAAATCTCAAAATCTTGGGATTGGAAAGGATTTCCTCCAAGGTCAGTTTGTCCATGGCTCCACCTAATGTCCCCTTAGAGGGGCATTAACGCCTTAGAGGTAAGCATTCAACCTCAGGCTGGATGCTTTTTAGAGAGGAGAGGATACCACTGTATAATGTAACTCCCCTTATCGTTGAGCTAAGTGGTTATTACAAACTAAACCAATTTTGTCTCTTAGCAATTTTTACCCAGTGACTCAGAGGAAGACCTCAAATCAAAGTCTACTCCTCCCTTAAAGTGCAACAGTTCAAAAACAACTGAAGACAGCTCCTCAGAGCTCCCTGTTGTCTTCTCCAAGTCTTCCAGAAGAACCTCTTTCCATATAAGGTAACTCTTCTCCTGATGAGGGTTGCCTGATTTCACAGATAAAAATATGGAATGCTCGGTCGAAATCGAGTTTCAGATAAACAAGGAATACATTTTTAGTATAAGTATGCTCCTGTATTTGGGACATACTTATACTAAAAATGTATTTCTTATTTACCTGAAATTCCAATTTTACTGGGCATTCTGTATTTTCGCCAGGAACCCTCCCTACTCTGGATACATTTTAGTTTGTAAATGTTGTACTTAAAATATAGTGCCTGGAACTTAAGACAATATTCTAGTTGAACCCAGAAGTGCAGCTCACGTGGTGTGAGAAAGGCAAGTGGGGAAATGGTAAAAGGAAGACGACATCTTCCTCCTCCTCTCCCTCCTTCCCCCTCCTAATTTATGTGTGAAGACTGGGATAAACTCCCTTCCTCTGAGGGGAAAAGGCCTCTCCTGGACATAGCAGCTCAGAGACAGCACACAATGTTGATGGGGCACCCTTGGGCTCCATCCTACTTGGCAGCCCTGACCTTAGGTAAAGAACTTACTCCAACATCCACAGTGCCTGCAGCTATTTCTAATGTGTTAGCCTCTCTTTTGCACAAGGGACTGCTGTCTCTGTTCATTTGAGGAGATACTTCCAGCCCAGATGATAGCATATTTGCAGAATACAACACATAATGGCTTGTGCCTCTCTTATCTATTTACCTTTCTTTCAATTCCTTTGCTCTTGTGGTTTCCATCTCCTCCCCACCCTTCACTGTATTCCAGGTTTTTCATGCCAGGTTTTTCAGGCATTAAATTAGATGATAAGCCCCTCCAGGGCAAGGGCTCTGTCGGCTCCTAACCCAGGAAATAGCCTCAGTCTTGGGGAGAGCTTTTATTGCCAAAGCCTCACCTCCATCCAATTCCTTATTTTCTCCTCACACTTCTCCACCGCAGTGTTCCTGCAGGCGTGATGCTATGTGGGGTAGGTTCCCAGGGAGACACTTTTGGCCTGGCGGAGGTGGAATCTGGAACAGTTCTAAGTCATTTAAGAACACTTTCTCCACCATGTTCCACTTCAGTCTTTTAGGGCTGAAGAAAAGATGGGGAGGATTGATAGTTGGGTGGTTATGGAGCAGGACCAGCCCTCAGGCAGGACCCTGCTTAGCCCATACCAAACAGATGAGGTCCCTTGCTGTTTTCAAACTTGTCAGATGAGCATTCTACAGCTTCCCACTAATCTCACCAGTATTGCAGGACTCTCACTCATGGGGAAATAAAGGCCTCCTCTCACCACCCCTCCCTTTTTAACTTTTAATTTCATTTTCTAATTCTGTAATTTAATCCTAAATTTCTTTTTGCTTAGTCATCCCTGTTTAACTTTAACCAGGAAAATATACATCTGGACATGGAACAAGGAAGACTGAGAGTGAAAATGATTACTGGAATGAAACGTTGCCATGGAACATACTCCTGTCCCTGAGCCCCTGCTGAAGTAGGTAGGGGTCAGGGTCCTTTGGAGACTGTGTGCGTGTGGCAGGGCCAAAAACCCCAAGTCTAGGTGAATCTCAGATCAGCAGTTTCATTCACTGGGAACTTTTTAACATTTTCATTCACAAAGTTAAATAATATGATGATGTTTTTGCCTGATCTCAGCAGGGAAACTTGTTTGGCGTAATAGTATGAGGACTCTTGTAAGGTTTTAGGGGTATCACCTGCAGAAAGACATGTGTAACCAGAAGACCATAAGGTCTGACTGCTATGACCAGTGCCCCTTGGGGGCACTATGGTTGGAGAAAAGAAACCTATGTCAGCACTCTCCTTGGGGGTGGGCGTGAATCAATTAGAATTGCTGGAGAGTGAGTCTTCCTGCCCCAGGCAAGCCTATAGACTAAGACAGGAGAACAACTGGTTGGGGCAAAAGCCTTAGCTGTATAGAAGGTTACTCACTCTGGTAAATAAATATCTTTCATAGTAAAAGCATCATCAGATTCCAGAGTCATGAATTAACAAATTGTTCCAGTCTGCTGTGAGTGCTTCTTCCTTTATCCATTGGTAGTCAGGAATGTGCAAAGGGTGTGGTGGTTATAACCAACAGTCTAGAGTTATCAATTTATGCTTATTTTTTGCTTAAAAAAATGGCTCTTTGGTTAACTCCCATGACAGTTAACTGCCAGCCACCAGCAGGCTACCCACTTCAGTTCTCATTCTACCTGCCTTACCTAGACAATTTTATTTATTCTCATCATTTCAACGGTTAACCACTGTTATTCCCATGATTGTAAGGTGCACCATTAATTTAATAACACCCGGGCGTGGGTGAGGCAAGAAGAATCTCTATCACACCAAATACACAACATGTATTGTAAGCTTATCCCTACACTCCACAGCTAAAGACCTACCAATTTTTCAAGACTCAATGCATAGTCATGACAGCCTCCTCCTGGACTGGCCGCTCCCTTGTGGTGTCACGACTCTACCTTGCACATGCTATCACAATGCACAAACTGTAGGCTCCTCAAGGGCAGGAACTGTCTGCTTCATCCCTGTACCCCCAGGATTTAGCCCAGTGTGTGCCATTAATTCACTCTATAAATATACATTAGGACCTACCATGTGCTAGGCACAGTCCCTGTCACGCATTGTTTATTAAACAAAAGAGTTTTTAAAACATCTACTCTGCCATAAGGTGGGATACAAGGTGAAAATGTGACAGCTTCTTAGGCCCATGCATTATTAGACAGAGATGGGGGCAGTGTATATGTTTCGCTAAAATGAATGTGACCAAGTGCCACAATGTATGGTTCAGACATTAAGTTTTCTAGGGGGTTAAGAAAAGGAAAGATGAAGGATGAGCTGAAATCTGAGCTGCTGAAGGTGCCAGGCCTCACATTTCTCTGAAGCTCCACTATCTTCCAAGGCCTAACATTAGGCTTGCATTCAAGGTTGATTGAATGAAATTGGAAAACTTCCCTGAAAAATTCTAGGGAAGAATTGGGATGGGGAAGATAAAGGAATTACAGTGTGTATGAACAGAACCAGGAAAGGCTTGGTGGCAGAAAAAAATTAAAAAAAATTATTGTATAAAATGTACATAACACAAAATTTACCATTTTAAAATTACAACTTTTTTTTCAGAGACAGTGTCTCACAATGTTGCCCAAGTGGTCTCAAACTTCTAGCCTCAAAAACAAAGAAAAAAGAAAAACAAGAAAAAGTTTTGGCCCAGTGGCTCAGACCTGTAATCCTAGTCCTTTGGGAGGCTGAGGCAGGAAAATCGCTTGAGCCCAGGAGTTCAAGACCCGCCTGGCCAACATAGGGAGACTCCAGTGTCTACAAAAAAATAGAAACAATTAGCTAGAGTGTGGTGGCACACATATGTGGTCCCAGCTATTGAGAGGTGGAGGTGGGAGGATTGCTTGAGCCTGGGATGTCAAGGCGGCAGTGATTCCTGATCGCAGCACTGCACTTCAGCCTGGGTGACAGATCGAGATCCTGTCTCAAAAATGAAATAAGAAAAAAGACAAAACAAATAAAAACTCCTGGTTTCAAGCAACACCATCCTTGCCCCCGCTCCCGGCCTCCCTCTACCCCCGCCCCCGCCCCCAACTTCAGTCTTCTGAGTAGCTAGCATTACAGGTACCAGTTACCATGCCTAGCAATTTTAAACATTTCTAAATGTACCATTCAGTGCCATTAAGTACAATAACGTTGCACCACCAGGAATGAATTTTTAAGACTCTTTCCAAAGGGTTCATACCTGGCTAATCACACATTTGATAGTGGAAATAAGAAACATTTGTTGGTTGAAACACGGATGCATGAGAGTAAAAGTAGTGTTCTTCCCCTGTGTGAGTGTGGGCAGTTTCCGCATAAGCATCTGTGATCCGTTTTCCACATGTGAATGAAAGCCCAGTGAGGGGCAGTGGGCACCAGTCCTGCTCCTTGCGTGTCTGAATCATGCTTGCTAAGTTTCAAGCAAGGAATGCTCCGTTTCTCCCAATACCCATGGGGCCTTTTGTATTCAAATCAAAAGCACAAAACTCTATTGTGGGGGGAAGTATGAGTCTTTATTGGCAACCAGTGGTGTCCACTTAGAGCAAGAAATATGAAGTCTTAACAGTACATTCTATATGAAGTACTATAGCTATTAATACACTTGGGTTTCGTTTGTTTTTTAAATGGGTGTCTTTGTGTGGAGCTGTTCTAATCAGTGCCACAGGCGCTGAGGAGAGGGAGGGTGCTGGGTAAGGAGGAGGCAGGCCCACCCAAATCACCGGGGAGTGGGCAGTCAGGACAGCGGGGTTCTGATTTTGCCCCTTCCCTGTGAATCCTTGGGCACCTCACCGAAACACTTAAGGCCTCTGTATGGTAGACGTTGGAATCCGTGGCCTTCAAAAGTCCTTTCAGCTCCTTCGCTCCCATCTGCGTAATTTTTGGCATAGGCCAAGCGGCTGGTTGCTGGGGTGTTTAGCTCAGGACGAGAGGCCGAACGAGCGGGCAGTTGATTGAGGATAGACTAGACACGCGTGGGTGACTCCAGCGTGATGGAACGCGGGGTGTCCCGGGATAGGGCTAAAGCGAAGGGATTTCCAGACGAGTCTTTCCCAGGCCAACTTTTAAAGGTCGGAGGAAAGTTTCTCGTGGGGTGGGGGCCTAGAGGGGAAGGCAGGGTGGGCTCCGACGCCTCCTCGCCTTTAAGCGGGTGGCCCCTGCGCTTCCTCCGTTACCTGGAGCGGGGAGGGGCTTGGGAAAGTTTGTGTTTGTTGCTGGCAAAGCGCCGGATGGGAGGCGCGGGCGGGCGGGCGCTGCGGTTCTTCCCTTCTGCTTTCGGGAAGCGGTCGGGGCTGCACACTCGGATCGGCGGGGCCGGCTCCCGGGCCCGGCCGGCTGGAGGAGGGAGGGAAGGAGGCGGGAGGGAGCGAGCGGAGCCAGGGGCGCACGTACGCCCCAGCGCTGGGATTTATCGGCTCGCGAGGAGAGCGGAGCAGGCGCGCGGCCCAGGCGGAGGAGCGCCGACTCTGGAGCAGCCGGAGCTGGAGGAGGAGGAGGAGGAGAGGCGGCGGGGAAGGAGGAGGAGGGGGAGAGTCGCTCCCGCCGGGCGAGCATGGGGCGCCTGGCGCCGAGGCCGCTGCTGCTGGCGCTCCTGTCGCTGGGTGAGTGTGCGCGGGGCTCAGCTGGGCGCAGGGGGTCTGGCAGGGCCCTGGAGGGCTCGGCGGGGCGCGGCTGCAGCGCGCGGCCTGGGTCACTGAGGGTGCCCGGGCTGCTCCCGGGAAACCCGGCCGGGGTGCGCGGGCTGCTCGGCCCGGCGGGGAGCGGCCGCGGGGCCGCCCGGAGCCTGGCGCGAATCAGCCCGGGCCCCGCGCGCAGGGTGCAAGTGGCGGCTCCGCCAGGCCGAGCCTCGCCCCCAACATGTGCCGGGGGGAGTGGCCCGGGCCGGCTTTCCCCAGCCCTCCCTACCTGTTGGCCGCCGGGAGCCCGGCTCACCTTGAACTCCCGGCCCGGAAGGTGCTGCGGTCCCGGCCCGGGTCCCCCGCTCGAGAGCGGAAATGTGAGCCTTTGATATGCCCCGCCATAGCCGCCGCCGGCCGGGTCTCTCTTCGCCCAGCCCGCGCGGAGTTGCCTTTCCAGGGAAGCGAGAGAATCCTCCAACTTCCTTCCACGAAGGTCACAGGGTGGCCCGGAGCGTTACAATGGAAATCGGCGGGCGAGTCCTGCCGTCATTTTCGTCGTGGCTAGATTGTCTGCCTCAGTCTTTTCTTTTAGCTTTTCTTGAAGCTGCCTAGCTGCGTATTTATACACAAAGACCTAAGAGCCTGGCTTCTCCAACTTTTTCTACCTGTTACTTTTCCTCCCTTACTGTCCCCTCATCTTCCACCCTCCGGAAACCCTCGGTGCCCCGTGAGGTTTTGGCCCAGCGCCCTCCCCCCACCCAAGGAATCTTTTGTGGGTTTTTTCCCTCTCCATTTTCCATTCACTCCATACACAGACACCATCTTCACGTAGATCCACATGGTGATCCTAGCCAGCCACGGAAATATGTTTATTAAGTGCCCACCATGGTACCCCAGGGCCGACTCTTAAATGCTTTGATATTCTTGGATCCTTGTGGTCAGTGTCAACCAGGACAAGATGATTCTTATGACCCGGCCTGGGGTTCTCTTCCAAGCCCCTAGAGAAGGCAGATCTGAGTCTTTTACAGAGCGCATGGTGTGCGGTGTCCGTCCCATCCAGGTCCCAGCTGCACACAGGGCAAATGACTACTCTGCACTTCTGGTCGGAGGGTCCCAGAGAAGGCCTTCTATAGCCACTCCCCTACTGGGGACACCGGGGGCCCACACTGCTCTAAGCCCCGTGACTCCTGCTGCTGGAAAACCAGCCTTGCTAGCTTCTGTGTTTTCTTCCTTCACCTTGAAGAGATTTTCTGAACTGACTCCCTCAGAGAGCTCGTCCAGCCACATTGCTTCAGCTTCAGCCCATGTGCAGAAAGCTTCCAGATCTTCCACTTAGTTTTATGGCATCTTTTCTATAGTCCCTGATCCTAGTGCTTTGTTTTTATTTTTGAAACAAAGCCTCACTCTGTCACCCAGTCTGGAGTTCAGTAGCACAACCATAGCTCACTGAAGCCTCAAACTCCTGGGCTCAATTGACTCTCCCACCTGAGCCTCCTGAAGTGCTGGGATTACAGGCATGCTCCACCACACCCTGTGGTAGTGCTTTTAATCTTTACTTTTCACTGCGGGACCCTTGTAAGTTGTATGTTAGTGGTGCACTGCTGTTATAGTCCACACACACTTTTTATTGACTGTGTGTGTCTAGGTCAAGCAGGGCCGTGGCCTGGGTTTGCACAGATTGTGCACTGTGCAACTTCGGGAGCTGCTGTTCACTTTGTAGTCTGTGTGAATGACTCCCCCTAGAGTTGTGCAGTTCTTTGAACAACCTGGGTACCAGTTATGAGGGTGGGATGAGGTAGAACTTTGAAAACTTTGAAAACAATGCCCTTGAGTAATCATAATGAGGGGGAAAGAGGGAAGGGGGCAAAGAGAGACTGACAAAAGCAAAATAGAAGTGGGGAAAGCACAGCTTGGGGAAATCTTGATTGTACTCCAGCATATCCTGGCCTGGCTGGATGCCTCCTATGAATTACACTGGGAATTTCTGTGGTGTCACTAGCCGGTGCCTTTTTACCTGACAGTTCTCTGAACCATTGATGACCCTCCTGATAACTCTGCTGCCACAGAATCTCACTTGGCGTGACATCAGCCTGACCTCTGGGAAGGTCTCCCTGTGTTACACTACTCTAGCACTGTACTGATCCCTGAAATGTAATACATTGATAAGCAAGATCATCTTTCCTCCTAGGGAGTAACCTGAGTATAATCTTGGTATCACTGCTCTTTTTGACCTCCACATTCACATAGTCTCTCAATTCTTGCGTCTCCCCATAGCACAGACTCCAGCTTCTTCCTTTCCTTCCTGTTTCTACGGCTACTGTCTTAGCCCAGGTCCCAATTGTTTCCCACACAATTGGTGTCTTCGTGGTTGGTTATTTCCTCCAGCCTCCCTTTTAAGCTCATCCTTTTCCTAAATGATCATTTTTGGGGCTCCCACCTGTTCTCACTGGGTCCTTATGACTTTCCTCCAAGGAGATGTTGCCCCTAGTGTCCTCCCCTCCAGTCTTCTCTGGCTCACACACTTTGTTCTATCTAACCTGTTTGCTCTCCTGTATGTAGACTATATTAAACTTTCCGGCCCCTTCTACTTCTCACCTCTTGCCTGTGTATTAGTATTTCCTTTTTCCCCTAAAACTCACTTTCTCCATGAAGCCTTTCTAAACCCACCTACCATGATCCCACCAGAACCCACCCAGCCACATAGGGCAGGTTTCACATCCATTGCCTGTGTCTGATCTGTCTTGCCCGTCCACTCAGTGTGGCATTTCTTGAGTGGCCACTCAAGAAATGTGCCACATTCACAGAGAGAGTGCCACTCTGTGTGCAACCATGTGTTCAATACTGGGAGTCCCAGACAAATGACCAAGACACAGCATCTGCCTGAGCGGCTGGTGGGTGTGAGTGGACAGAGAATAAAATAGCTAACCACAGGCCTGAATGAAATACCTGACGTGGAAACCAAGTGTGGGAAACAAGGAAGGGGGTTGATTAATTTTGACTTGGGGGTTGGGGCTGGTTTTGCTGAAGAGGTGACATTTGAGCTGAGCCTTGAGGATAATTAGAATTTTGAAAGAAAGGATAGAAGAGCATTCTAGGCTCTGGGGAAAAGCCTAAAGTGTGGATGAGTGAAAGTACATGGCTCATTCAGAAATGGCACGTAAGTTCTATGTAACTGGGAGGAGGAGGAAATGGGGGTGCAATTATTTGGGGGAGGAGGAAATAATGGGGGAGGAAAGGTGGGTTTGAGATAGATCCTGTAGGTTTTGCGTGCTGTGCTGAGGAGTCTGGACTGGGAAGGGTAGATTTCTTGGCGCTCTGGGTGCTGCCAGGCAGTCTGTGCCCTGTCATCAGAGCATATATTTACTTCATTGTATGTAATTGTCTGTTCCCTACTCCAATTGTTTCCCCTGGGGGCAGGGGCCACATTGGTTTTGTTCACTACAATGTCCCTATTACTAATAGGATATATAACCCATACTGGGTGTTTGTTACATATTGGCTGACTGAATACTTATAAATATATATGTCGTTTTATCTGTGGGAATGGGTAGCCATTAAAAGTTTGTAGGGCGAGATTAGGAGGACAGGGTGATGTGTTGAGGAGGATAAACCCTCAACTAGTGCAACATAAATTGGAGAGTGGAAGGCACAGAGATTGTAGGGTGGGATTAACACATTTTCTTCATTTTTGTCTTTATTTTGGTAAATCTATTGAGATACTTTTTTAAGTGTCAAAAGCATCACATCAGTATTTTAGAATTCAAATAATATAAAAGGACTTTGTATTAATCAGGTAGGCTAAACTGCTCTAACAAACTCGAAGCATAGTGGTTCAGACAATAGATGTGTCTTATATAACAATGTGAGGGAGATGCTTCAGAGGGAAGGGTTGGGTGGGAACCCTGCTTTCCACAGTCATTCTGGCTCCCCAGCTGGTGGCAGTTCCGCTGTCTTCAACTCACAGTTTCTAAGATCACTTTGGTAGTCATCTTCACCATTCCAGCCCCTACAAAAGAGGAAAAGAGTGTGGAGTAGAATATATGGAGGCTTTGTGGGTCAGACTTGAAAGTGGCACACGTCATTTCTGCACACGTTCTATTGGAGAGACTTTGGGCCCGTGCCACACTAGCTGTAAGGAAAACTGGGAAGCCATGTGCCAGCTACTATGGAAGAAGGGAAGGACAGATTTTGAGGGAACAGCTAGCAGTCTCTGTGTTACTTATAGAGGATACAAGGTCAAAAGAAAAATCTGGGCTAAACATGTCAGCTCATGCCTGCAATCCCAGCACTTTGGGAGGCCAAGGCGGGAGGACTGCTTGAGATCGGGAGATTGAGACCAGCCTGTGCAACATAGTGAGACCCCCATCTCTACTAAAAAATAAGAAAAGTTAGCTGGGTATGGTGGCATGTGCCTGTGGTTCCAGCTACTTGGGAGGCTGAATGGGGAGGATCACTTGAGTCTGGGGGGTCAAGGCTGTAGGGGACCGTGATCGCACCACTGCACTCCAGCTTGCCCAACAAAGTGAGACCCTGTCTCAAAAAAAAAAAAAAAAAAAAAAAAAAAAAAAAAAAATGTGTCCACCCTCCTGCCCAGGCACAGCCACTCCTGTCTAATGTGTGTGTGTCTCTGCATACTGAATATTTTGTTTGTTTTTTTTCCTCATAGCTTCTGTACAAGGCTTTGCACCTAATGGGCACAGACTAATAATAGCTACTATTTCTAGATGGCATATCAAGCGTCAAGCTCTGACATACATTCTGGTATTTATTCCTCACAGCAATACTTTGAGAAAGTCACTATTATTTTCTCTTTATTACAGATAAGGAAACTGATGCCTAGAAAAGTTAGTTAACTGGTCTAGAGTCATACAGATATTCCCTAGAAGACCCAGGATCTGATCTCAGGACTCCATTCTGTCTCTTCTAAGGAAAAGTTGACTTATAGTCGCTAAACCTTATGCTGTGTATTGCTTGAGATTAGTTTAGGTGAAGAAGGATAATAGTGGTTTGAAAGTGAAAGTGCATTTAAAAATAGGAGGATCCAGGATTAGTGCAGCCCAGGCACACTTCCTGAAGGGAAGGATAGTGCCAGCATGTACCTCAGAGGTGTGGCATCCCTGCAACCCTAGCAGGTGGCCATGTCGGCTCTGAGGATGGGCCTAAATGCAACTGTCTCTGGAAAGCCTGAAGGAGGAGGAAGGCCAGCGGGAGGAACCCTAGTGAATCCATCCAGCTTTAACAGTCTTTGAAGTGTTGTGGCCTTCAGAGATTCCTTGGCACTCATTTTAGCCTTGTTAACAGAATTCCTGTATCTGCCAAGCTGATTAATGCCTGCCCTGGCTATAATTATTCTTATTAGCCTGCTGAATAGGAACTCTAGTTGTCAGTGATCATTCCTTGCAAGGCAGCAAGCTAGTCGACATTTATGTGGCTATTTTGTTTTAGCGATGAACTGCTTTGCTGATTTTCCACCCATAGATTGAATGTGCATTTTCACATTGGCACTGCGTCTGGCAGTTAAATAAGGTGTGTGCTTGTCTGTCGGTGTGTGTCTGCATCTCACTTAATGAAACGAAGTTGGAGGGATGCTGTCCAGGCAGTTCATAGCTGTTTTCGTTTAATTGCATTGGTCTCTTCAAGGCAGGGTTGCAAGGGTCATTTGACTCTGCTTTGGGAAAATAACTTGAACTGGCAAAAATTCTTCATAATTTATCTTCTGGAAAAGGCGAAGTGCTGCAGTTGGCACAGTCGGTGGTTTTTTCGATCTTGGACTATTTCTCCCCACACCAACTATAGTCTTTGGGAAGCAACAGAATTCGACCCAGTAGTTAACACTGTCGTGTCCCAGCAATATGCGTTTCCATTAGGCTGGAGATCATGGCTCTGTGTATTTGCTTGTGTTCTTTGAAGGCTGATTTTCCACAATACTCTGTAACTGTTTGTGGTAGATTATGGAGTCACTAAGCAGCATGATTCAAGTCTAAGTAAAATGTTCTGAGCCCTTAATTGCATCCTGTTTCACACCTTTACAAGCAGTTGGAATGTGAAAATATTTACATCACTTGGGGTATTTCACAGGAGTGGAGAAGAACCCATGGCTACTGTTGCTCTGTCTAGGATGAATTTGGCTTAGAATAGTGAAGAGTGAAATTGTTTCTTAGGGTTTCGGGCACATTTCAGAGTGGGTGCTACCTTGGAATCCTAATGAAATAGAGATAGTAGGCAGATAGATGAGTTACTTCTTGGAGCTTAAAAGTGACTCTAAGCCAGGAATATTCTGATAATGGCTCTTCCTTGCTCTTCTTTAGAGCTGGGCTAGACAGAACTTCCCAGCTAATGGGCCGCAGTAAGGGACCCACATGGGTTTCAGCTGGGTTTTCATGATATTGATACCCACAGGGCAGGGGCTGCCTCTAAATCCAAAGGCCTGCTTACCTGGAGAGCTACACAGATATTATCATTTCCTGTGTGTGCTATGATTTGACGAAGGATGGCAGTTCTCTCCTTCACTTGGTGAACTACAGCCCTTTAGCCTGAGCCTTGGAATGAGCTGTTTGAAGATGCAAGGTGAGAAGCTCAGTAACACGGCTAGCAGCTCATTTATTCAGCAAATATTGAGCAAGCGCCTGCTATTACACGCCGGGCATTGTTCTGAGGATTGCTCTATGAACAGAGCAGACTCAGATCTGCCCTCAAAGGGTCGGACAAAATGCACTAGATGTCAGAAAGTGGACGATTGAGATGAGGGTCAAAGGGCAGGTTCTTGGCAATGCCTGCAGTGAGGAGACAGGAAATGAAAGGGAGAGTGCTAGGAGTAGTCAGGGAAGGGGAGAAGAAGTACCGGGAGAGCACAGCTCTCGGAAGCAAAGCAGAGATGGGTGTGAGTGGACTCGTTAAAGAGGGATTGGTCACATGCTGCTGCAGAACTGGAAGGATAAAGACAGAGAAGCCCTTGGATATGGGCACTGTGAAGTCTGCCCAAACAGTGAAGGAGGAAGGGAAATCACAGAACTTGAGAAGTGGGTGGGGTGGGGAAGGAACTCTGAGTCAGAAACGATCGCCCACCTTTTCAGGTGGTGTGGAGCAGAAGATCACTGTGAGGGTAGTGGCTCGGGGCACGGCAGAACCAGATCAACTTAAACAGGATCCAGGAGTCTCCAAGCAGGCCCACAGGCCAGCTGGGAGAGTCTCATGGCAAAGGACAGGCTGAAGAGCAGTGAGCAGCCGTGACTACTGGGTGTGGACTCCAGAGAAGGTGGCATGGGGGGTTGGGGTGCAAATAGAAACCCTAGCCTTGAAAAGCCAGAGAGGAGAGAAAGGAGAGGGAGAGGAGAGCGTGCAGAGAGCAGTGTGGTGCTCTCTGCAGTCTCTGCAGTGCTCTCAGACTGCCCTAAGAGTAGCCCCAAAGCTTCCCCAGATGTGCTAGTTAGAGGTTATCTATATGTTCCCTTGTTCCCTGTCTCTCTCTTTTTAGGACAGGGTCTCACGCTATCACCCCGGCTGGATTACAGTGGTACAATCACAGCTCATTGCAGCATGAAACTCCTGGGCTCAAGCAGTCCTCCCATCTCAGCCTCCTGAGTAGCTAGGACTGACTGCACCACCATGCCTGGCTAATCTTTTATCTTTTTTTAGAGGCAAGGTCTTGCTATGTTTCTCAGGCTGGTCTCAAACTCCTGGCCTCAAGTGATCCTCCTGCCTCAGCCTCCCAAAATATTGTGAGCCACTGCGCCTGGCCTATATGTTCTTTCTTTCTTTATCTGCACACATATAAAGTTGCCTCTGTGTCCCTCTGGATGTCTTCTTCCGTGTTGATTGGTGGAATTAACTTACTCTCTGATAGCTTTTTGGTCTTTGGCTGTTAGGCAGAATCTCTAGCAAAGGGACTCTTGCATTTTGTAATCCATCTTTCTCTTACATCAGCTAAGAAGATTTTAATAGTTTGTATTACAAATAAGCCATAACATGTGTGTTTTTAAAACCTACTTCTGTTCTTTATACTCTTCCATCCTTACTTCATCTCCCAGTTAAAAGAGGAAAAAATGGGGTTCAGGCTTCAGAATCAGCCTTTCATTTGAATCCTGCCTCCCCTCAGCGTGAACCTTGGACAGATTTTCTAACCTCTTTGAATCTCACTTTCTGTCTCTGTGAAATGGGAATAATACCTCTCTTGAAGGTTTTCCATGAAGATTAAAAACAATATATTTAGAAGAATGCAAACATTAGGGTGTGTAAGTTCCTAGAAATCTGCTACCCCAAGTGTGTTCTGTGGACCACCAGCATTGGCAGCACCTGGGGGAACCTCAGGTCCAACCTTGTGAATCAAAGTTTGTATTTGAACAAGATCCCCAGGGGATTCCAATGCATGCTAAAGTTTGAGAAGCATGTCTGGAGGAGTGTTTGGCACACAAATTACTTGGTAGTCTGGGCTTTCTCAGTGGGACTGAGGCAAAGCCATGGTCAGAGTCAGAGCTGGAGGAGAGTGGGCTGGGACTGGACCCCATGGGAATGTGACAGACATTCAGTTAGCAATGAAGGATGGAGGATAGCTTAGGTCTGTAGTGGAGGCAGTGGGCCTAGTTTCCTGGCTTTATCCCACCAAGTTTGGCAGCCTAAGAGAGACAGCATCATGTGGTCTCTCCATGGAATGAGGGTGGAAGGATGAGGGATAAGGGAACCAAGGGAACTGATGAGAACATCACAGGAAAGAGTAGCCAAGCAATACAGGTGGGATGGGCAGGTGAGTGGGGCTTCCAGGCCTGATGCACCTGCAGAAGGTTTGAGGGCCTGGAGGGCATGATGAGGGCATAAAAGCAGATTCTGAGGTGCAAGGGAGTGGTAATCTAGAAAAGTAGGAGGTGAGGGTCAAGAGAGGTAACTTCTGAGTTCCGGGTTTTGGCAGCAGAGATCTAAGAGGTGACAGGCTGGATGGCCGGTAGTGACATAAGCATTTATTCAGAATTTTCGCCTCTTCCACCATTTTGGCTGGTTGAGCTAATATCTGACTGGGTTGGGCCTGAATGGATTAGGAGAGAGGGGTGTGACTTAGAAGCATTAGCCCCAGGCATCGTGGGGAAAAGGCAGTAACCTATGACTAAGATGAATTGGGGGTTGGGGACCAGGTGTGATGCAGAGAAACCAATATGAGGGTTCGTTCCTTCCCAGGAAATTCTTGTCTGCCTTTTTTGTAGCATTTATTTTGTGCCAGGCACTATGCTTTTTTTTTTTTCTTTCCTTTTTTTAGAGAGATGGGGTCTCTGTCACCCAGGCTGGAGTGTAACGTTGCAGTCATAGCCCACTGCAGCCTCAACCTCCCAGGCTCAAGTCATCCTCCCACTTCAGCCTCCTGAGCAGCTGAGACCGGCTAATGCACTTTCCATAGATGAACTTATTTAGGAGGCTTCATAGTCCCATGAGGGTAGGCACTATTGTTACCCCTATTTAATAGATGAGCAAACTGAGTCACAGAGAGGTGAAGTCACTTGCTCAGGGTCACAGTGTAAGTGGCAGACCTGGGATTCAAACCCAGATAGTCTGGCTCCAGAGTGTGCGTTCATAACCACAGTACACTAGTATGTCTTTACATGTTAGTCAAAATAGATCTTTGAAAACACTGAAAGGAATTGATATAGTTAGCTAAATTGTGATAACATTTGTTTCCTTGTCTTTCAAGACAGGAGGCTTGGATTTTGGCCCTCGTCCTTCTACTCACTAGTTTTGTGACCTTGGACAAGTTGCTGAATAGCTCTCAGCCCCTATAAAATAAGGGCTGGGCTAGCTGATCCTGAAGGTCTCCCCTTCCATCTCCAGAATTCTTTTGAGTTCAGGCTGACCCATGCTGTTGGCCATGTGGCCTCTTGGCGCAGCCCTGGCTTCCTGCCCATCTTCCGAGCACTACTTTTGATTCTGCAGCCTGTGCCTATTGTCTCTCACCTGCCTGGTGCCTCTTCACAACAGTGGGTTGGTGCCTCTGAGGGCTCTGGAAATTGTTCGGTCCTTGTATAGGCAACTGCTGCCTCATTCCAGCCCATTTCCTGTGCACTAAAGATCTTTCCCTGTGGTTCTCTAGGGTACAGAGGTGTCCCCACCACCAGGCTAACTGGGCTTTCAGGCAGACCTCTGGGGGAAGTCACAGAAACGGTAAAACAATAAGCCATTTCTAGGTGACAGACTGTTTCTTATCATTACTGATTTTTTGTGTGTGTGCAAGTTTTGATTGAGGATATCAGCCATGAGTAAGCTGGGGCTGACTAATCAAGCCTCAGCCCTCACAAATGTGACTTGTGTCTTCTCCCTTCAGCCTAGGAAAGAGCCTAGAAGATGTTCCACAGGTTGCCCTTTTCCCAGTGTACCCCAGACCACAATGAGAAGAGACACAGACATCTTTAGATATGTATAAATATTGCCACTACTTTGGATTTTACACCCTTCCTGAAGGGTAGAAGAGTTGAAATACTTTAATTTTTTTGAAGCAGGGTCTTGCTCTGTTGCCCAGGCGGGAGTGCAGTGGTACAGTTTTGGTTCATTGCAACCACTGCCTCCCGGGTTCAAGCAATTCTCATGCCTCGGCCACCCAAGTAGCTGAAATTACAGGGATGTGCCACCACACCAGGCTAATTTTTGTATTTTTAGTAGAGACAGGGTTTTGCCATGTTGGTTAGGCTGGTCTCGAACTCCTGGCCTCAAGTGATCCACCTGCCTCAGCCTCCCAAAGTGCTGGGATTACAGGTGTGAGCCACCATGCCCAGCCGAAGAGTTGAAATTCTGACATCTCCAATCAATAGACTCAGCTGGCCAAAAAGTGTGCTCCTAGCATTTGGGGACTTTCTTCCTTTTCATTGCTTTGGTCTGAACAAGGAAGGTTCAAAATGATGCTGGATAAATACCACCTACTAAAAGGATACATTCTAGAAAGCCGACGTATTATAGAAGGAACTTATGTGTATGAGCTCAGTCCTCACTGCATCTTGGCTGCTGCCTGGCCCTCCCTGGCTACTTTAAGGTGCTACTGTTGATGCTGCTGCTAAGCCCAGTGATTTTATCTCAGTGGTTTTGGATGCAGATATTTTTGAGGCTTAACAAGAACTCATGAATTCTGGGCCATGTTTGAAGTAGCTTGCTATCTTGTTCTGTTTCGGAGGTGTAGGGGTGGATAGTGCTTTGTGAAACCATTGCCCGCTTTAGGATGTACTGAGAAGAGAATATTAGCTGATTTGGTGTCTGTCCAGTGTACACTACTTTGCTTATGTTGCAGTGAGGAGTTAAAAAAAAAACACAGATTTTTGGTACAATTATTCATTTTTCCATTTTCTGAAAGCTGGCACATCCAAACATTTTCTTATTTATTAGAAGACATTACAGTCCATCATCTTGGGTTGAGAAATCCTTACAGTAAGTTCCAAGTTAAGACCATAGTGTCTAACTCACGGCATGGCACAGCACAGGGTACTTAGTCACATTAGTCAAAGTAAAAAGTTATAACCCTTGAAGAAGTAAATTATTTGTGTCCAATTTTACTCTTCAATACAGGACATTGCTGCTTTTCTTTGTGATCTTATTTTTTTAGTACTTCAACAGCATTAATGGAATGTTAATTGTGTTTCTGACATTGTGCAAGATTACAAAGTCCAAAATGGAACGGAACCAGTTACAAGTGAATGGCGGAATGGATCATAGGTGTTTTTTAAAGGCCTGGGTGAATGAGTTATTAGATCACTGTACATATGGGGCTGTCAGAATTATAGAGATGGAACGGAGGCCAGGGGCTGTTATTATTGAAAAGCTCCATGGAGCAGGTGGGGCTGAAGAGTCGGGAGCCAGGAGCAGGACATATGTTTCAGGTATGAAAGTGGGCAGTGCAGTTTCTCAGAGGTGGGAGCAGATACATGTGTACAGGTTGGTGTCCCATTTGGTGATTAGCTAACTTAAGTTGGAAAAATAATAGAGACCTTAGAGGATGTGGATATTAAACTCTGAAGAAGGGAGGTTGCTGGAGAAGAGGAATGTGAGCAAAGTCACCCTGAAAGATGTTGGCAGCATCGCCAGCGCCCACAGAGCAGCTAAGAGCCAGTATGTGTGAGGCTGGAGAGGTCCGCCGGGGCTTACAGGAAGCCAGCCTGCTAAATTAAGGTGATCAGTCAGGCCATAATCCTATTTTTGGTCGTTTCTTATAAGGAAAACAACTCACAAAACAATTACGGATGTTCCCCCCAGATAGTTTATCAGAGTGTTTCTTCAAAGGACTATGACCTGATAAGAGACACGTAAGTTTTAGAGCAATGATGGGGAATTTTAGTTGGTTTTCTATGGAAACAAGGTTTATGCAATCATGTGATCTATTCATCGGAGCCCCACTTTCATTACCATTTATGCCACAAACAAGTTTCAGCGGAAACTAGTATGAATCCCAGAAAGCCTAGTGTCGTACCTGGCTCATAAATAATTGGGGTAGGTACCTTTGTTCACCCATCTAGGGAGGGCCACAGAGGCAGCAAGGTGGTATACACTGCCCAGTGGTACTGTCAGGGACCCCACGTTCCAGGACCGAGTTAGCTCACACCACAGGCTGAAAGATAGTTATGCAGCAGGATGTGAGTTTGGTCGTTAGAAAACAGCAATGATGAGGCAAGCTCTGCTTTCTGTCCAGTATGTTCATTTAAGGCATTTGGGACTCAAGACAAGGAAGTGTGAAAACTGAGCATATAATCAAGTGTTGGTGACCCTTCTTGAGGTTTTCCCAAGTATCCCTCACTCCAGTCCTTAGAAATGACTGCAAGATAGATGCACACAACACCTTCTTTGGTTTACATATCTGTCTTGGAGTTACTTCCAGTTATTTGATTCTTTGGATTTCAAGTAAAGCCTCATTTCCTCAGAGAAATGAGGACATGTTTGGATCCAAGAGTGCTGCCGCCTACAGCATGGGCCGGCCTGCGCCAGCTTTTGGTGATGGGCTGTTACTCAGCCACCTTCCTTCAGAGCACAGCCATTGGTTTGTGATTTATTAGGATGAGGGTTTGTGTGTCTCACCCAACCGTAAGCAGCTCCAAAACAGGATCGTGTCTGTTTTTGCTTACCCCAGCATGTAGGAACTTGAATCTTTGAATAATTGAATTAATGTATGTGCTTAGAAACATGCCTGTAAGATGTATATAGTATATATATTTAAAATTGTGAACCTTAAGTTATAAAGGGGGCAGAAGTTATCTATGTGTCCTTACTATCTTTCGTATGTGTGCTTATTTATCTTCTTTCATTTGGAAAGAATTGCATGTGACTTCTCTTCTAAGACAGAGGTTTTTGTGGTAGAGTAGGAGAAAATGAAATCTATACATGAAAAAGAAGGGGTGACTAAAGTCTCCATTCTTCCTCCTGTGTGGATTTTCTCGTTTTTTCCTTGGCAGCTTGGGTGGAAGACAGATGACTCATGAGTTCTCATTATTGTCTCTCCACTGCCTCCACCCCTTCCCTTTGCAGGGTTGATACAACCTGTTCCACCCCAGAATGGCATATGCTCCCTTCTTGGGCTTTGTCCTGGTTGGTCATAGTCTAGAGAAGCAGACTTCTTCAGTCCCAGTATATGCGTCAAGTGTCTTATGGCTGGGTTCATTCAAACCACGGACCGTCTGCTTGTCATCACTGTTCTAGGGAGCAGCCAACACTGAGCCACATCTGAGCAAAGGGGCAGTAGTACTGCTGCCTGTAGCATGGGCCTGGGCTCACTGCCTAGTTCATAACCACTATTTATTATCTGCCCCAGGTCGGGCATTATTCTGGATCTGGGAGCACCTAAAAACGTAGATCAACACAGTCCTTTGACTCCTCCAGCAACCAGTCTAAATGTGGAGGCATGACACACACAGGAAGAGAGGTGGCATAGACGAAGTGTCATCGAGGAGTGTTAAACAAAGGGGAAACAAACAACATTAGAGAAAAGGGAGAACATTCTGGGAGTACTTTAGGCAGAGGTGCTTTTGCAGAAAAGGTAAGCATGATCTTCTGTACCTGTTTATATCACTACCTATGTCTCATCTCTACCTGTGCATGTATTTTTTATTTTATTTTTTTTGAGACAGTCTCACTCTGTTGCCCAGGCTGGAGTGCAGTGGCATGATCTCAGCTCACTGCAACCTCTGCCTCCCAGGTTCAAGCAATTCTCTGCCTCAGCCTCCCGAGTAGCTGGGATTACAGATGCCTGCCACCACGCCCGGCTAATTTTTGTATTTCTAGTAGAGACGGGGTTTCACCATCTTGGCCAGGCTGGTCTTGAACTCCTGACCTTGTGATCCACCTGCCTCAGCCTCCCAAAGGGCTGGGATGACAGACATGAGCCACCGCACCCGATCTGCATGTAGTTGTAAAGGCATTAGTGCCATGTCTGGATTGGGGACTTTTGTAAGGATCCAAAGCACCCAGATAGTTGGTTTTTACTAGCCCCAAAGAAGTGTGTAAACAAAATTGATGTGGTGAGTTTTGAGGTTTAGAATCCTGAGTGTGTCCCTTCCCAGGGTGCTGAGAACTGGTCTCTTGATTGATGCTGTGTGTCACAGTTGCCCCAGCTACATGCTCTGTGCTTTCTGTAATGAGCCTGGTGAAGGGCTATTTTTGAAAATTCATTGATGAAGGACTGTTTCTGAAATTAATGAGATTATGTACTTTTTGTTAAGCCCCCCGGATGATGATCCGAAGATCAATTCTGGCCCTAACATTCCAGAAGCTCATTGAGATAGGAGTGATCACGGTCACTGCATCAACAGGCATGCTGATGGGCTGGGGGTGTGGTGATGAGAAGCCCCTTTAGAGCCTCACAGGGAGGCTGACAGGCAGTCGGCTCCAGGTGATCTTGGTGGCAAGCAGACCCTCAGTGGGCATCTTCTAAGCTCTGCCTGAGCTGGGGGCTGAGGCGGGGAAGGATCAGGCAGGGAAGGATCAAGAAAGCCTTCAGCAAGCTGGACCCATTTGAGCTCATTAAGTCTTGATGATCAGTAGGTTTTTGCTGGCAGAGAAGGGGTGGGTAGTTTACTTTAGACAGAGAGAAGAGCACAGAGAAAGCGATAAACTGGCTGGCGTGGTGGCTCACACCTGTAATCCCAGCACTTTGGGAAGCTGAGGCGGACAGATCGCTTGAGGCCAGGAGTTCAAGACACCCTGGCCAACATGGTGAAACCCTGTCTTCATTAAAAATGCAGCAATTAGCTGGGCATGGTGGCACATACCTGTACTCCTAACTACTCGGAGGGTGAGGCACGAGAATTGCTTGAACCCAGGAGGCAGAGGTTGCATTGGGCTGAGATCATGCCACTGCACTCCAGCGTGGGTGACAGAGAGAGACTCCCTCTCAAAAAAAACAAAAAACAAAGAAAAGATAAAACCATTCATAAGAGGATATTGGTTTTTAATAAATGAAGAAAACTTTTTGCAACTGTTGTGGAGGGTTGAGTTGTAGGGTCTTTTAGAGGGAAAGGATTGAGACTGGAGAGAAAGTCCTGAGTGTGAAGAGCCTTGTGTGTCACCTGAAGAAACTTAAGCCTAGCATCATAGATGAATTTGTCTGTTTTTTTCCTGATTCTGCCTTCCCTAAAAAGCTGGAGGTCCCTCCTTTCCTTTATTTACTTGATGTTTTAAAAGGTCCTCATCTTATTGGGGACTCATCTCCTTCCAACTTTTCTATAAGTCAACATACTGTTCCATCTTTATCGACTCTGACACTTGGCCAGGTGTTAGCTCATCAACGGTCCGTGATGATGTGTTCTGCACACAGTAGGCATGCAGCAAAAAAAATACTGAATGAAAGAATGAAGTATCAGATTGTAGTTAAAGTGTTCCTTAAAGGATCTTTAAAAAGCCAGGGTCTTTTTAAATTTAATTCCCTGCAAGCCAAACTGTTAAATAACACTGTACTCCTTACTAAGCCTCACCAGGGAAGCTTGGCATAGACCCCTCATCACCCATGGCTTCTGGCACTGTGTCTACAAATGAGAAGGGCAGGCTTAAAGTGTTTTTGGGGAGGAGAGATGGCTGAGGCAAAGGAGGAGCAGACAGTGGATCTAGGGAACAGTCAAGGGGAGAGAGGACAGAGCTGCCTAAGGAAGGGAGTCACGTTGGTGGGGAGTTTCCCCAATTATCTCGGTTGCTTTTTATGCTCATATGCAAGTTTAAACATAATATGCATCTCTAATTCTCTTAAACTAGAGGCTAAAAGAAGGACCAGGTGTTCACACAGAACTTGGCAGATGATGTTGGCCAGTTTGAACGTGGAGAGGATTGAAAATGGCTGAGCAGGAAGGGATGCTGAGCGGTGCTTGGGCCTCTAGCAGCTGTTAATTTTGTAGAATGCGCTAAAATAAACCTTGTGGATAGATCTTGCCTCAGCCTTTTCTATCTCTGGTCCTTGGACAGAGAATTGTTTAAATCATTTCGTGTTATTGAGTTATTTTGGTTAATCATCAGTACAGATTGCCTCTAAGTGGTTTTTGCATCTTTTTTTATTATTGCTTGGTCACATAACTTCTTGGAACCTCAGTTTCCTTATTTAATACTCTCAAGGTTGAATATTAAATCATATGAACAGGATTTGCAAACTATAAAGCAATGCTATGCATGTAAGATGTCTTTTTTTTTTTTTTTTGCCAATTACTGAGTCCTTAAGGGGAAATTGTCTACTCAATACTTGGTTTACTGTGTTAGGATTCCATTAGGGAAGCAGAACCCTTATAAATATTGTGGAATAACACATTTATTAGAGGAATTAGACCTTACACAATTATGGAAGGAGTTGGGGAAGTGAAGGCCTAAAAAGGAGAGTTAAAGTATCAGGGAAAAGTCACTAGTGAGCTGTCTTGAAGCACTGGCAGGTGGACAAGTTGAAGCGTGAAGAGGAATCTGGAAGCCAGGCAGAATGGGCTGGTTTAGGGTTCTGAAGAAGGGTAATCACTTAGCTCCGAGATTGCAGCCAAGCATGTAGTGGTCTTGGGGTCATGTTGGTCCAAAAGAATAGCATTTGGGAAGAAAACAGGAGCAGAAAGAGCAAGGACAAACAGGTGCCCACTAGCACCTTCACATCTGTCCCACACTGCCTTTAACCACGAGCCATATACCAAAGTATAATGGCTTCCACTTGACTTCCACCTCCCAAATCTCACATGAAGTTCTGTTTTGTCCAACCCTAACCCGGAACTACACAGATAAGAGGATTCTGGGATATGTAGTTCCAGCTTAGCCAGGTGACAAAACCTCACAGTTTCATAATGTAGAATTAAAGGTTTGACATGGTTCTGCCCTCCCAGGATCTCTCAAAGGCCACAGAACTGGAAGCAATGTCATAGTTAGGTGATCTAGTGCTTCACTAGTAAGAAGGAATTCAGTTAGTTAATGATCCAGTCTTGAAGAAGTACCCTACATTTTTGTTCCTCACTTGTTGGTGGCACTGCATGTCTTTCTGCCTTGCTTGCCATTCTTTTTTTTTTTTTTTTTTTTTTTTTTTTTTTTGAGACAGAGTCTCGCCCTGTTCCCTGTTGCCCAGGCTGGAGTGAGTGGTGAGATCATGACTCACTGCAACCTTTGCTTCCCAGGCTCAAGCCATCTTCCTGCCTCAGCCTTCCAAATAGCTAGGACCATAGGCACATGACACCACGCCCAGCTAATTAAACATTTTTTTTTTTTGTAGAGACGAGATCTGACTATGTTGCCCAGGCTGGTCTCGCACTACTGGCTTCAAGCCATCTTCCCACCTCAGCCTTCCAGAGTGCTGGAATTACAGGTGTGATGCAGGAAGGTAATGGTTGTCTTGGCAGCAAAAACTAAGAAAAGTTGCATTGACTGTGAAGAGTGTGTCAGTACTGATGAAATGCAAAGTCTTTGTCGCCTCCTTTCTAATCTTGTTTGATTTGGAGAACATGTGTATGAAGCCTGAAAGAAGATTTCCAGATATAAATGGCAGGATAGATAACATTAGAGCCAGAACTGTCATGTAAATGTTAATTGAAAACAAGATTTAAGTCTCTGGACCACCCTTGTTACCCCCGTGACCTGTTGGTCACACTGCCCCTTCCTCGTGTTTCTGTAGCCAGGCACAGGCTAACAAGGACTCAGAGAGTGCCTGCTATGATAATTTTAGCCCCTGGAAGAAATAACAGACATTGTGAGATTTAATGGCCACACCTGGGCCTTGTCATCACTTAGTATTCTTTCACCTTTTGGATTGTCAACTCTGATATTTCCCTCTGTGACCACAACCTCCTGCTTTACTCCTTTCAGATTCCCTCCTATGTGTTGAACCTATTCTTCATCCTAATTGTGATTCCCTGATCTTGAACATTCCTCCTTTTCAGTCCACCAGGCCATTCTCACTTTACTTGGCTCCTAATGCAGGGCAGACTCTGGTGGTCAGCATTTCAGCAGTGAGCTTGTTAACAACCTGGGGCCCTCTGTCATTATTTCCTTGCCAGACCTCACATTGTATTATATTTCAGTAATTCACACCAATCGTAGTTTGTAAGCCTGAGCTATTTATGATCTTGCTGGGGAAAATCTCAAAGCCTGCCCATTTGAGATTCCAGCAAAGTCCTGGCATCTTTACCGCAGCTCACCTCTCCTTTGTGTTCCTTTTGTGATGGTTTCCTATTATATTTCTTCTGATGCTTATTCTAAACCTTTGTCAGGATCCTTAGCATCTGAACTCCTTTCTGCTATTTTACTGAGACAATAGAGACCTAGCAAAGAAACCTCAAGCTTTTGCCTCAAAACTTTTAAATAGTTTTACTCATCCTTTTCTCCATCTAACCTGAAAAAAAGTAAGGGCTCTATCTTTGGCTCTTTTTCCTCTCTATGGTATTCTTTCCCTAAGTGACCCCCGGCAACCTGTGGCTTTAAATACTCTGTGTGTGCTGATGACTTGTCTAGTGAGTATCTCCAGCTTGGACCTCCCCACTGAGCTCCAGACTTAAACATCCAGCTGCCTACTCCACTGCACTTCTACTTGGTGTCTGATAGGGACCTCACATTTAAAACGACCAGAGGACAACTCCTGCTTTCCTTGGTACAGATTTGCTTCCTTCTAATTACTTGGCTGTCTCAGTAAATGGCATCACCCTGTAGGCCAGATGCTCAAGCCAGAAGCCTGGATCATTCTTGATTGCTCTCTTCTTCATTCCCCACATTCAAAAAGTCAGTTTGTCATTTCATTTATATACAAGTTAAGTCCTGAATCTGACTGACTACGCCTGAGAGTCGCCACCACTGTCAACCAAGGCCGGTGTTCATCAGCTTTTGCTTGGTCTACGGAAACTTCCCCCATACTGGTGTCCTTGCTTCCAAATTGGCCCCATATAATCTATCTTTCCCACAGCAGCCAGACTGAAATTTCTACAAAGAGAGCAGGCTCTCTCATTTTCTCATTTATGTGCTTCCCATTTCAACCAGAATCCAGGGCCCCTGCCCCCTCTTTCATTGTAATAGGTCACAGTGATCTTTTTTTCTGTACTTTAAACACCCAAGCTTGCTCCGTCACGGTACTTTTATATTTGCTGTTCTGTGTCTGGAGCAGTTTTGCCCCAGAGCTTCAATCACTGTCTCTTTCTCATTCTGGTCTAAACTCAGACATGACCCTGTCAGAGAGGCCTTTCCTGACCACACCTCATATTGTCATATTTTAACTGAATAGCATTTGCCAGCGGGTCTACTTCATCACTTTATCACTGTCTCTTTCCTTGAACACAGTTTTCTTGCTGGCAGGGACTGGTGGCCATGTGTCCCCAGTGCCTAGAAGGTGCTTTGGGGGACTGACTGGCTGACTTTGCAGGAGGAACCCCCTGCTTGCTGCTTCAGTGCCTTTTTCATGGTTGTGCCTTCTCTTCCCTACATCTCTGTTCCTTCTCTCCTGGCTCTTACTTTCCAGATCCCATACCCGTCATCGAAAATGCACTTTCCTGGAGGTTGCCAGTGATTACTTAACCATCAGTTCATTTCTGTTTTCTCAACACCCACCTTCCTTGACTTTTCTGCATGTTTGACATTGTTGTTCATTTTTTTTGAACAAAGGCATACAGTAGGAGCCTGCTGTAGATATTGTGCAGGATGCAGATATGGGTAGGAAACAACTCCTGCTTTAAAGGAGCTTGCAGTCTGCCAGGAGCAAGTAGATGAGTCTGTCCATAAAAAAACAGTAAGTGTTACTGTAAACCCTTTCTTGAAATTCCTACATCCCTTGGCTGCTAGGGCATAAGCCTTTCTTGGTTTTCTTCCTAATTGGCTACTATTTCTTTTTTCTGTGCTGACTCTTTTTCTTCTGCTCGTGCCTTAAACATAGGACTTTGCTGTGGTTTTGTCCCATTCCCTCTTTTTTGTACAGTAAACTGTCTCCTGGTGGCCTCATTGGCTCCCATATCTTCACTGCTGGGCAGATTTCCTCTTTACCGCTCCCTCCATGCATGTGACTCCACACTGATGTTAGGCTCAAATATCTTCTAGGGGTTTCCATTCCAACTGCCTCGTGGACATTTCTACTGGTCAGAATCTTACTGTAAGAAAATAGGCCAGGCGCAGTGGCTCACGCCTGTAATCCCAGCACTTTGGGAGGCCGAGGCAGGCGGATCATCAGGTCAGGAGATCGAGACCATCCTGGCTAACACGGTGAAAACCCGTCTCTACTAAAAATACAAAAAATTAGCCAGGCGTGGTGGCAGGCGCCTGTGGTCCCAGCTACTAGGGAAGCTGAGAGAGGAGAATGGTGTGAACCTGGGAGGCGGAGCTTGCAGTGATCTGAGATCGCACCACTGCACTCCAGCCTGGGCAACACAGCAAGACTCCATCTCAAAAAAAATAAATAAATAAATAAAAAATAAATAGAAAATAGATTTCACCAGTGATTAGCTTCCCTTTGGCTTCTCTCTCCCATCACAGGTCTGCTAGCTGTCCATTCCTCTGTTGTGGCTCTCAGGGCTGCTGCCTTTTGATTCCCGTCATTGCCCTTGTTTTCATTCTTACTGCCTCTCCCCGCCATTGGTAGAGGGCCCCTGATTGATCTCTGGGCCTCCACGTCTCCTCTCCAGTCTGTTCTTGATACACTGTTTTAGTCACCCTATCTTTACCACTACCTGCCTATGTCCCCTTGTGGCCCCTTTAGGTCTTTGTTTATGCTACACCCCTTATCTCTGGTCACTTTCCTCCTTCATGTCTTCTGTTCAACCTCCCCCTCATCCAACCATTTTTCAAAGGCTCAATTCGAATATTGACACTGCATGAAGCTTTTTGTGAATCCCTTTGGATGGAAATGTCCTCATTCTCTTTTGACCCCTGAGGCACCTGTTAGTGCCTCTCTTTGATTATTTATATCCTTCCTTATACAGGTTGAGCATCCTTAATCCAAAAATCCAAAATTGGAAATGCTCCAGAATCTGAAACTTTTTGAGCACTGATACGTTGTTCAGAGGTTGTGCTCAGAGGAAATGCTTGTCAGAGCACTTCGGATTTTGGATTTTCAGATTGGGAATCCTTAACTGGTAATAATACAAATATTTGAAAATCTGAAATCCCAAACACTCTGGTCCCAAACATTTTGAATAAAGGATATACAGCCTGTATGACAGTTTCCACTGTTACACACCTCCTTACTCTCGGCATACCATACATGCCTTCAAAGAAGATCCATAAGCTGACTAACCTTTCACTCTCACTTATCATCTAGGACAGGGACTTCTTGCTCAATAGCTGTGTGTTGAATGAGTTATCTTATCTTACATTTGTCTGGTGTATCTCAGTGAGGTCTTAGCTGAACTTTTTTTTTTTTTTTTTTTTAAATGATTATAAGCACTGTTCTGGTAGAACCTTGTTTGCTTCTGGATGGGGTTTTGAAGTTCTGCCATATGTGACTTTATTACACATGCTCTGCTGGCTATAGCTTGTTTAATGTGCCTTGCTGCATTTTTATTACTTAGGGACTGTCTAGATGAAAGTTGGCATGATCCTTTCCTGCCACACCTCTCAGTGGCAGACTTGAGGAGACAAAGGTTTTTCATTTGTTGAGTCAGCTACTCCAATAAAGGCACTATAAGGTTTTATAAGTTTGACTTTCTGTGCATTCATTTCTAGCTCACATGTGGGCTGGGAACTCCATGTGGAAATCCATAGGCCCTGAGTCTCTCCTAAAAGCCTTTTAAGGACTCAGGAAGTGGGAATTAGGCACCCATTTACAAGGCATGCTGAAAATCATAACCTCGTTAGTTTCAGCATTTCAACTCGCTTGTACCACTGGATTCAATAACTGCTGATACTTATCTTACAAATGGTTCAGATTGGAAAGTCAGATTGTTTGCTTCTAGGCAGCTCAGTGAAATGATAAAATTTGAGCAGTAATAGAAACAATTGCAAGAATTTTTAGCAAATATGCTGTACTCTGCAGGTCTTGATTTAAAATAATGTTGATGATAACCTGATAAATAAAATCCATTTCCCATGGATATCAGGAGGAAGTGGAAAAGTGTAGATAAATGAAGTGTAGTCTTCATTGCCTTGTCTTTCTTAATGATTCCTCGTGGTTGCCAGTAGCACTTACTGAAATAAACATTGCAGGAGTAGTTGTTTACCTTGAAGAACTTGCCTTTTTCTACCTGTCCCTATCTATTCCACCTGATAGAAGAAAGTCGAAGGCATTTAATTACTTTCCTGAGTATTCCAGAGATAGGGAAATGGTAATCTGGAAACAACTCCTGGTTGTTAATTTTCTACTGCTGAGAAGTCAGAGCAGAGGGCTTCTAAAAGTCCCTCCTGTATGTATGATTTTGGAATAAAGTTCTCTGCACCATTTTTGAGTATAAATATGTGTGATGTTAAAGTTGGTATCGCTTAAAATAACAAAGGTAGTACATCAGAAAAATTTTTGAAGAAATTTTTAATCCAATTTCTCTTATTTCTCTCATCTATCTACTTCATATTGAAAGTACATAATATTTCTTCTTTCAGTGACTCATTTCTGTGTTACTTTGCTGCCTATCTTGGTTCCATTGCCCATGGAGAATATGAAATATAGGGAATTTTAAGCTGTTTCTTCTTGCTACTCAGATTAAAGACAAAAATCGAAAGAGAGTGATAATATATAATGCAGCTGAAAGCAAACCAAATTCAACCTATCTTTGGCTTATGCTGCACTATCAAGTTTGGGTTTGAGTCCCTCACGTTATAGCTGTTATGACCTTCAGGAGGTAATTCAACTTCTTTGATTCTCAATTTCCTCATATCTATGATAGGGGTGGTAATAGCTACCTTACAGTTGTCTTCTGTGGATTAAGACAATTTGTGGATAGTGCCTGGCTCAGTCAGTCAGTGCATGTCATGTAAGAAACACACAGTACATTATTATTTTTCCTCTTACTCGATCCTAATATTGTTGTGGAGAGAGACTAGGAGACTTGATAGTAAATCAACCTGAATACATCATGAAATAAATACTTTGAGAAATGCTTATATGATTATAGCTGAAACTATGGGGTCTTCGATTAATCAAGTATTTTTTATTCTGCCCTCCCCCACCAATTAGCTTGTTATTCAGTCTTTCATTTTTGTGGTTACTCTAGAGATTAGAACACGCATCAGTGACCTGTTAGTGTCTACTCGTGATCCTTTTAACGCTTCCAGGATAATGAAAGACAACATTTAAGCTCCAATGTATTCCACCCCCCCTCACTTTTTCTGCTATTGATGTCATATGTTTTAATTATGTATATATTTTGAATTCCAGAAGACATTACTAATATTGTATTTATAGTCAATATTCAGTAGGTTTAGCCACATAGTTATTCTTTCTGTTGCTCATTTTGCCTTCTCACATTTCCGTGATTTCAAGTGGGATTATGTTCCCTCTATTTGAAGAACTCCCTTTAGTATTTCTTTTTGGTGCAATTAATTCTTTTTCCCTTGTTGAGAATTGGTTGAAAGCATGTTTATGTTGCCTTCCTATTTGAGGATTTTTTTTCTCTGTACAGAATCCTAGGTTAGCAGTTACTTCCTTTCATCACTTTAAAAATGCCTTTCTATGGTCTTCTCATGAGCATCATTTCTGTTGAAAGTTAGCCATCAGTTGTACTCCTGTTCCTTTCTTTGCCTTTCAGCAGTTTTGCTATGATTTACTGAGGTGTGGTTTTCTTCGTATTTATTCTGTTTATGATACATACCTTATCTTGAATCTGTGGCATGATGTCTTTTGTTGGTTTAATAAAAATCTTAGCCATTAGCTCTTCAAAAATTATGCCTAATTCTACTACAGTCTCTCCCTGTCCTTCTGGACCTCTGTGACACATGTGTTTGGCCTTTTTACCGTGTCTCATAAATTCTTGCTGGCTTTTTTTCATTCTTTTTTATACCCTGGGCTTCAGTTTGGATAACTTTTACTGACTTTTGTTTTATTTTGTTTTCTTTTTGTGATCGTTTTGTTTTTCTGAGACAGGGTCTCACTCTGTTGCCCAGGCGGGAGTGCAGTGGCACAGTCATGGCTCACTGCAGCCTCTGTCTCCTGGACTCAAGCAGTCCTCCCACCTCAGCCTCCTGAGTAGCTGGAACTACAAATGTGTGCCACCACACCTAATTTTTTTTTTTTTTTTTTGATAGAGACAAGGTCTCACTATGTTGCCCAGGCTGGTCTTGAACCCCTGGGCTCAAGCAGTCCTCCTGTCTCAACCTCCCAGTGTTCTGGGATTATAGGTAAGAACAACTGTGCCTGGCTGCTGACTTCTTTTGTGCTGCATCTAATCTGCTGCCAAACCTGTTTATTGACCTCTTAATTTCAGATACTGTATTTTTTTTTTTTTTAGTTCTAAAATATCAGTTTGATTGTTCTAATATATTTCAGTTTGGGTGAAATCCTGTTTTCTATTTCTTTCGTAAATTAATTATAGTTAGTTTACAATCTATGTCCTATAAAACCAATATCTGGATCCCTGCAGGTCTGTTTCTATTGTCTATTTTTTCTCTTTTGTTTTTACTCATTTGGTTCTGTCATCTGGAATACCTGGTAAGTTTTGATTGAACACTGAAAAATTGTAGTGGCTCTATATGATGTTATCTTCTATCTGAGAAGATTTACTTTTTTCCTAACAGGCCTGTAGAGTAAGAGAAGCTCATCTTTATCCAGTGAGGAACTGAGATGCTTTGAGACTGTCTTTCCGTCTTGATGAGAGCTAGTTGCTTTTTCTGCTTTGCTCTTATTCCAAGAGCATAGCCCTTCCAGGGTTGTAACTGAAAATCTGAGTGTTTACCACCTTCCTTTGTGGACTCAGAATTGTAGTTTTTGTTTCCCCATATTGTGAGATGGTCAAAAATTTTACTTAAGCTTTTAGCCCCCTAGTGTTTATTTTCTGCTTAGCTTCTCAGCCACTTGCCACCTCCCCATACCCTTCAATGTATCTTTCATAATGTCAGTTACCTTGTGGGGAAAGCAATGTAGTATATCAAGCTCACTTCTCTGCTGTTGCCTTTTTTTTTTCCTAGGATCTTGCTCCTCAAACTCTGACCTTCTTAGTATCCCTGAACTCCAGTTGTCTTCTTGGCCCCACAAGGTGCTGGAAGCTCTGAGTTACTAACTTCTACTTGGTTTCTAGCCTGCACCACTTAAAAATAGCAAATATCTGAAGAGAAAAGGCAGTGGGTATTGTTGAGTCCACCTCAGTATCTTTCTGTGATCTTGGACCCTTGAGCCTGGCTGCCTTGATTGTTCACCACTGCATTCAGTTAGCTTTTATCTGTCTTTTATGGTTTTTGTAGTGGGAGTGAGGGTAGGGGCGGGGGTTGCGGAGTGATCTGATATTAGCTACTCTATCATAGCAAAAAGCAAAAATCTAAAAGTAGAAATCTCAAGTATTGGTCTTTTGAAATTTAAACTCTGCTTACCACCCCCAAATATTTGAGTTAACTTCCAATGAAATACACATACATAGACGGAAACACTGCACAAAGCTGATAATCAAAGTGCCCTTATTTTGTCTTGGGTATCAAAGGTACTCTGAGGCTGTGGTAACTGCCCTGAGAGGTAAGAGAAACCTGTGTAGTTCTTATTTTTTGGGAAATAATGTACAATGGTCCATCAACAGGTATTTTTTTTTTCTGGTATTAAATTTTAATGGAATTTTATTATGTGGATTTTTGTGTCATTGAACCACCCAGTAGTGTCCTCAATAGGACTTTTAAGACTGACAAATGTTTTTCCTATGAAGGTTTCTTATATTGACTCCTGAAAACAAACGAAGCCGTAATTTAAGATTGTTACTTAGTAACGATGTTTTTATGGGGATCTAAACTAATACAGTTCAGGTAAAGAAGTGTTTGGGACTTTCAGTTTGAACACTGGTAGAACTTGGAAAAATAGAGAAAAATTTTCTTTTCCTCTTTTTCCCTCAGTTATCAACTGTTACAAAAGGTTTTGACAAAAATTGGCAACATGTGGCTATGTAGATATTCTTTTTGATTTGAAAAGAGCCATATGCTCTATTTTTTCCAAGTTATATTTATTTTTAAATACCATTAGCTGTTATTTAACAATATTACAAGAAATCTGTGCTAAATACCAGATTGCTTGGTGGCAATTTGAAATTCTGTTACCAAAATTTAAAATCTTGATTTGCATGGATGAGGGGGGCATCCTAGTTCTGCATGCAAGACAGTGCTCAGGTTTATATCTTTTCAGATTAGAATTTGATCTTTCAAGCATCTGTTCATATCTGCTTTACTTTTCCCAGTGGCGCTATCATATAGCCGATGTTGAAGGTACTTTTGCAGGTTGAGTTGGAACATGAAGGAAGGAATACCTAATTGATCCTAGGGGAGTTGGGGAAGGCTTCACAGAGGAGGTGGTGCTGCAGCTGCCTCTTGCGAGAGGGTGAAGAGATTGATGAGAGGGTATTCCAGGTGATGGAGGCATGAAAGCAGAGGCCATGAAGCACTAGAGAGCATGGCATGTCCAGAAAGTGAAGAGATGTTTGTTTTGTGGGATAGAAGCATCAGAGAGTGGGAGAACAATCGGAGATGAAGCTAAAGTAGTAGCCATGAGCCAGATCATGAATGGTCTTGTATGTCTTTTATTCATTCATTCATTCAACAAATATTTATTGAACAACTACTATTTTACCAGGTCCTGTTCTAGGCACTGCCATTTAGCAATGGACAGAACAAAAATCACTACTCATATAGAACTTACATTCTACTGGGGGAAAAAAAAATAAATAATAGTAAAAACATAAATGTTCATAAAGTATTTTAGTAATAATGGATAAGGAGAAAATTTGGCAGGAGCAAGAATGGGGATGTGCCACTTTAGGGTGGTCAGGAAAGGCCACATTAAGAGGGGACATTAGAATACAGATCTGAAGCTGGTGAAGGAACCAGTGGGATGAATGTCTGAGAGTGTCCTGGTCTGTGGAAATGTGCAAGGGCCCTGAGGTTGCAGTAGGTGAAACCTTGGGAGCAGAGCATGGCTGGAGTATAGTGGAGGAAGAGGAATAGACAGGAGATCCAAGAAACAAAAAAGGCCAGGTCCTGTAAGGATTGCCTCTGTAAGGATTTCAGCTTTCATCTGAATGAGATGGGAAGGGATTGGAGACCTCTGACCAGAGTAAGATATAACCCAACTTAAATTTTTCAAAGATCACTTAGCTGTGTTGAGAGTAGAGAACAAGAATGGAAGCCAGGAGACCAGTAAGGGACGTTGCAGTAATGCAGATGAGAGGGGTGCTGGCCTGGGCCGGGGTGACAGCGATGGGGGAGGCTGATGGGTTGATTTTGTCCTATAGGTGATAAGGAGCCATTAGAGACTTTTGATCAGTGAAGTGACATTGGATTTGTATGTGAAAAATATGATTTTGGCAGCCCTGTGGAAGGATTGGAGAGTCCAGACAAGGAGATGAATCAGTTTCTAAAGCTCTCATCACTAAGGATAAAGATAGAGACCTTACAAGGATGCAGTCTCATGCTTGAGGATAGGTTGTCCACCCTGGCCAGCTTCTTGACAAGGGATAGGAATGGAAAAGATGAGCACATTAGGAAATTCCTCTGTAAACCTAGCCGAGGAAGCAAGGTGAATGATTATGATCAGGTTTATCTTAGAGGTGGCCTGCCCAGCACATAACCGCAGCCCCTTGCCACAGGCCAGGGATCGTGAGTGTTGTAAGTGCATTTCCTCATTTAATCCTTACCACAGCCCTCAGGGAGTGTGGTGACCATGGTCTCCATTTCACACATGAGGAAACTGAGGCACAAGAGGGTTAAGCACAAGAGGGTTAAGCACAAGGCTGTTTTGCCTCTAAAGAGTCTCCACCATGATGCTTTCTTCTAGAAGATCTTCTTGGGAGATTCAGAATTGTCTGGTTGTCTCAAGAATTAAATGTAAAAAAGTCATCACCTCATTTCTTTGTGAACTGTGGTAATGATGGCTTCAGAGAATTAGTCACTGCTGGGTAGTGATATATTATTTCAATGTTCTTTCAGTTGCCAGTGACAGAAATTATCTTTACTTTAAGAAACGTAAGTAGGCTGGGCTTGGTGACTATAATGTTATAATCCCAGCACTCTGAGAGGCCAAGGTGTATTAGTCCGTTTTCATGCTGCTGATAAAGACATACCCAAGACTGGGCAATTTACAAAAGAAAGAGGTTTAATGGACTTACAGTTCTACGTGGCTGGGGAAGCCTCACAATCATGGTGCAAGGCAAGGAGGAGCAAGTGACATCTTACGTGGATGGTGGCAGACAAAGAGAGGAACACTTGTGCAGGGAAACTCCCCTTTTTATAACCATCAGAGCTCATGAGACGTACTCATTATCATGAGAACAGCACGGGAAAGACCTGCCCTCATGATTCAGTTACCTCCTGCTGGGTCCCTCCTGCAACGTGGGAATTCAAGATGAGATTTGGGTGGGGACACAGCCAAATCATATCATTCTGCCCCGGCCCCTCCCAAATCTCATGTCCTCACATTTCAAAACCAATCATGCCTTCCCAACAGTCCCCCAAAGTCTTAACTCATTTCAGCATTAACTCACAAGCCCACAGTTCAAAGTCTCATTTGAGACAAGGCAAGTCCCTTCTGCCTATGGGCCTGTAAAATTAAATGCAGGTTAGTTACTTCCTAGATACAATGTGGGTACAGGCATTCAGTGAATACAGCTATTCCAAATGGGAGAATTTGGCTAAAACAAAGGGGCTATAGGCCCCATGCAACTGTAAAATCCAGCAGGGCAGTCAAATCTTAAAGCTCCAGAATGAACTCCGTTGACTCCATGTCTCACATCCAGGTGACGCTAATGCAAGAGGTGGGTTCCCATGGTCTTGGGCAGCTCTGCCCCTGAGGCTTTGCAGGGTACTGCCTCCCTCCCGGCTGCTTTCACAGGCTGGCATTGAGTGTCAGTGCCTTTTCCAGGTGAATGGTACAAGCTGTTGGTGGATCTACCGTTCTGGGGTCTGGAGGATGGTGGCCCTCTTCTCACAGCTCCACTAGGCCATGCCCCAATAGGGACTCTGTGTGGGGATCCTGGCCCCACATTTCCTTTTCCGCACTGCCCTAGCAGAGGTTCTCCATGAGAGCCCCGCCCCTGCAGCAAACTTATGCCTTTCATCCAGGTGTTTCCATACATCTGAAATTGAGGAGGAGTTTCCGAAACCCTAATTCTTGACTTCTGTGCACTCACAGGCTTGACACCACGTGGAAGCTGCCAAGGCTTGGGGCTTGCACCCTCTGAAGCTGTGGCCCAAGCTCTGCATTGGCCCCTTTCAGCCATGGCTGGAGCAGCACCAAGTCCCTAGGCTGCACACAGCACAGGGACCCTGGGCCCGGCCCATGAAACCACTTTTTCTACTCTGGTTTGTAATGGGAGGGGCTGCCATGAAGACTTCTGACATGCCCTGGAGACATTTTCCCCATTGTCTGGGGGATTAACATTAGGCTGCTCATTACTTATTGCAGATTTCTACAGCTGGCTTGAATTTCTTCTCAGAAAATGGATTTTTCTTTTCTATTACATTGTCAGGCAAATTTTCCAAACTTTTATGCTCTGCTTCCCTTATAAAACTGAATGCCTTTAATAGCACCCAAGCCACCTCTTGAATGCTTTGCTGCTTAGAAATTTCTTCCACCAGATACCCTAAATCATCTCTCTCAAGTTCAAAGTCCCACAGGTCTCTAGGGCAGGGGCAAAATGCTGCCATTCTCTTTGCTAAAACATAACGAGAGTCACCTTTGCTCCAGTTCCCAACAAGTTCCTAATCTCCATCTGCGACCACCTCACCTGGGACCTTATTGTCCATATCGTTATCAGGCTTTTGGTCAAAGCCGTTCAACAAGTCTCTAGGAAGTTCCAAACTTTCCCACATTTTCCTGTCTTCTTCCGAGCCCTCCAAACTGTTCCAACCTCTGCCTGTTATCCAGTTCCAAAATTGCTTCCACATTTTTGGGTATCTTTTCAGCAACACCCCACTCTACTGGTGCCAATTTACTGTATCAGTCCATTTTCATTGCTTCCGTTAAAGACATACTCAAGACTGGGCAATTTACAAAAGAAAGGTTTAATTGGACTTACAGTCCACATGGCTGGGGAAGCCTCACAATCATGGCGGAAGGCAAGGAGGAGCAAGTCCCACCTTACGTGGATGGCGGCAGGCAAAGAGAAAAGGGCTTGTGCAGGGAAACTCCCCTTTTTATAACCATCAGATCTCGTGAGACTTATTCATTATCATGAGAACAGCACGAAAAAGACCTGCCCCCATGATTCAGTTACCTCCCACTGGGTCCCTCCCACAACACATGGGAATTCAAGACGAGATTTGGGTGGGGACATAGCCAAACCATATCACAAGGCCAAGATTTTGAGACCAACCTAGCAAGACCCCATCTCTACAAAAAATTTTTAAAGACTAGCTGGGCATGGTGTTATGGCGCCTTTAGTCCCAGCTGCCCAAGAAGCTGAGGTAGGAAGATCGTTTGAGCCCAGGAGTTGAGTGAGCTACAGTTGTGCCACTACACTCCAGCCTGGGTGATGGAGTGGGACTCTGTTTCAAAACAAACAAAAATTTTAGAAAACAAACATAAGTGGGGATGAATGGAATTGCAGTAAACTAAAATGTCCAGGGAAAGGGGTGTGGGGTTGTGTGTATGTGTGGTGTACATTCTTGCACAAGAAAGTGCGTGTTCGATTGCGTTGGGAATGGTATAGAAGGCATGACTGGATCCAACAGCTCAGATGCTGCCATTCGGCAGTGACTGGGGTGGCTTTCTGACCTCTGTCGTTCAGGTGCTGGGTCCTGGGCCTGGGTCTCTTCTCCTATGGATGACTTCTCCTCATGGTCAGGAGACCCACCTATGTGCAGTTTAGAGTACATCATCTTTATATTACCTTGATTCCACTGGAAGCTAAAGCCTCTAAGAAGCTTCAGCAAAAAAGAGCCAGGAGAATTCTGATTTACCTGGTTTTAGCCCCAGTGCCCATATGTGGGACTGGGGGTACCGTCAGCCTCATCTAAGACAGTTAAAGCTGGGCAGCCACTGCAGGTCTGCCTCATGGTTGCCAGAATTAACAGGTGTGAGGTCAGGGTGTCATCCTGAGCCACTGAGTTGCCTTAGAAGTAGCATGGGCTAGGTGGGCTGGCTCATGCCTATAATCTCAGCACCGTGGGAGGCCAAGGTTGGAGAATTGCTTGAACCTGGGAGTTTGAGACCAGCCTGGGCGAAATAGCGAGACCCCATCTCTACGAAAAAGTGGAAAAATAGCTGGGTGTGGTGGTGTGCACCTGTGGTCCCAGCTACTCATGAGGCTGAGGTGGGAGGATCACATTAGCTCAGAAGGTTGAGGCTGCAGGGAGCTGTGATCATGCCACTGCACTCCAGCCTGGGCAACAAAAAAAAAAAAAAAAAAAAAGAAGGAAGGAAGAAGGGAAGAGAAAGGAAGGGAGTAAAAGAAGGGGGAAAGAAAGAAAGAAGGGAAGAAAAGGAAGGAAGGAAAGATAGATGGAAGGAAAGAAAGAAGTATCACATTCCAGCACTACTCCTCAACAGTATGTGGGGTTGGTTCAACCATTCTCTGCAGAAAGATATGTGACCCATAGTTCTTCTAAGTTACCAGCACCCATAACTTTATTTTATTTTTAGGGAGAGTAATGTGATTTAGGGTTCAGCAACTTTTCTTTGAGCTGGAGTTCAGTCTGGACCTGCCCCCCAGATGGGCTGGGAGGGGAAGGCAGTCAGTTAGCCCCTTCTCAGAACCCACACTCTTCCCCATCACCTTTTTTCTTACATGGATACTTCCTGTTTCGCTTCTCAAAGTAAATAATAATAGGTGGAGAAAACGAGATAGCTTTAACACGGTGATCTTTTTTTTTTAACCTTGACTCAAATTAAGGTATAAGGTTTTCATCATCTTCTGGTACACACATACTTTTGTTAACTTAACAAAATGTAATGAAACAATATTTATCTCTTACTAAATGCAATGTACTAATATTTAGTATTTTCTATTTGGTTTAATTTTGTCTTTAAAAACATGCACATGCTGGTCACGACTACTATAAATTCATTTCACAAGCCACTAAAGGGTGGCAACCCAGAATTTGAAAACATGAATTAAACCCGTGAAAAAACAGTGGCAGTAGTAGATTAGTTTGCTAGAGCTGCCGCAACAAAGTACCATGAACCAGGTTGCTTAAACAGACATTTATTGCCTCACAATGCCGGAGGCCAGAAGTCTAAGATCAAGGTGTTGGGAGTGGTTCCTGCAGAGGGCTGACAGGGAGAATCTGTTCCATGCTTCTCCCTTAGCTTCTGGTGGCTTGCTGGCAATTTGTGGCGGTCCTTGGCTTGTAGACATATCTGCTTAATCCCTGCCTTATCTTCATGTGGCTTTCTCCCTGTGGGCATGTGTGTGTCCAAATTACCCACTTTTTAAGGATACAGTCATATTGGATTAGGGGCTCACCCTATTCCAGTATGACCTCATCACAACGAATTATATCTGTGACAACCCTGCTGCCAAATATGGTCGCATTCTGGGGTACTGGGGGCTAGAAGTTTCACATAGGAATTTTGGATGGGGACACAGTTCAACCTATAAAAAATGATAAACATACAATATTAATAAAAGGTTCCCGTTTCCTGGAGCCCTTATTACATGGCAGACTCTCACCTAGACATTTTATTTCATTAACTCAGTGAAGCCTTCTTGTCCCAATTCATAGTGGCAGAAGTCAAAGGTAAGAGAGGTCTCAGATTGAAACTTAGGTCTCCTTGATTTCAGACGTACTTTCTCTTTTATATATTGTTGCAAGAACATCAAGAAGGAGCCATATGTGTTTATTTGGTGCAATTGAAATGCTAAACAGGTAGTAAATATACACTGCAAAATCATGCTGAAGTTGATTGCAGTGGAGACATCTTAAAGGACTCACAGGTGCCAGTCGTAGGGTCCCTACCAGAGAGGCCTGGGAATTGCACACTCTTAGGGAAGGAAAAGCTAGTGAAGTCTTGTCTGTGTCCACTGGGCTTATCCCCGGCAACCAGCTGCTGCATTCCTAAGAACACCCAGCAACCAGCCTGCCTCTCTCCCTTTGTGCTTCCCCATCCTCATTCTGAATTTAGATCAGAACAAAGAGTAGAGAAGGAAATGAGCCAGAAAATAGAAAATTAATACTTGGTAAAATCATCATATTTTAAAATTAATTTATAGGCAATGTCAGATAACAGGAGTTAAATCATTTTATCAGCAGGCTGCTCTAGGATTTAAAAATGGGCATCCGTCATTGTAAATCAGGTCTCAGGAGCCCCAGGGAATAATGGTCTCTAGGGATGAGGGCTGATGTAGGGTGGGCAGAAATGTAAACACTTGACTAGCTGTGCGCTTTTCTTTCACACAAAACCTAAAATATTTTTACATCACATCGAGTGGTTAGGGTGTGTTAAATAGTAACTGGAGGGAAGAAACTATTGAGGTTTACGGTCAACCTGCTTTTAATGCTTATCTTCCTCCCTCTTAGTCCTGGGAAACTGGTTGTGTGAGAGGTGCTCATTTTGAGGTTGTATTCGTGGCTCATTATTTAAGGGACAGGCTTAACCTTCTGCATAGACACATTTTCCCTGGTGGTTTGGCTATCACGTTTCTGCCATGCCTGTGAGCAGGAGCATCCACAGGTTTGCCACATTTGTCCCGGGAAGACTTTCTGTGATTAAAGACCTGCCTTTCATCTCTTATCATTGCAGCTCTTTGTCGAGGCCGTGTGGTGAGAGTCCCCACAGGGACCCTGGTTCGAGTGGTGGGCACTGAGCTGGTCATCCCCTGCAACGTCAGTGACTATGATGGCCCCAGTGAGCAAAACTTTGACTGGAGCTTCTCATCTTTGGGGAGCAGCTTTGTGGAGCTTGCAAGCACCTGGGAGGTGGGGTTCCCAGCCCAGCTGTACCAGGAGCGGCTGCAGAGGGGCGAGATCCTGTTAAGGCGGACTGCCAACGACGCCGTGGAGCTCCACATAAAGAACGTCCAGCCTTCAGACCAAGGCCACTACAAATGTTCAACCCCCAGCACAGATGCCACTGTCCAGGGAAACTATGAGGACACAGTGCAGGTTAAAGGTACAGTCCTCACATGGGCTTGTTATGCCAGGGGCCACACCTTTCTCTGCCCCTGGGCTGTGGTTGACTTTGTCAAGAGACTTAATTTCTCTGAGGCTCTGCTCCCTCCTCTGTCCGGGGGAATAATCATGACTTACCTGATTAAAGGCAGGGATGGGCCAGATGACCTTAGAGGGCCCTTTCTCTTCACTCCAGTATGGTTCTGAGCCACCCTATGCCCAGTGAGGTGGAGGCAGCATGATGCGGTGGTGGAGAGCTGGCTCTGGAGCGAGGTTGCCTGTGCTTGTTTAGTCCAGTTGCTGGCTCTACTACTTGTCAGCTGCATGACTGTGGGCATGTGACATGCCTCAGCTTCCTCCTCTAAACTTAAAGGTTGTGAGGACAGGTGAGTTACCAGGTGTAAAGCCTTAGAGCAGTGCCATGGTAAGCATTCAGTGGTTAGTGACAGGAAGGGGATAGTCATGTTAATGATGCTCAGGTTTATGGGAATAACAGGCACTTCAAAGTTCATGTCTTTCTCTGTGACTTTCATGATTTAAAAGTACGTGTTTGTACCAGAAGTTGTATGTGTTATATGTAGAGAAAGAAGATGTGGTCTCTACTAGCTTATTGACCTAGCTTTGCAAATAATTACACCTTATGTACCTGGAATGTTTTGGGATTTGTTTTGGGGGTTTTGTTTGTTTGTTTCATTTTCCAAGTCCTTTTAGATGTACTCACACATTCAATTCTCTGAACCCAATCAAAATAGGGCAGAATATTTCCCTAATTTATACATGAGAAAATGGAAGAGCATAGGTTAATTACTTGCCTAAAATCACACAGCTAATTAGTAAACGAGCAAGAACAAATCATTTTAATTTGGGGCTAAGAAAATAGAAACATTATAATTTGTTGTTATTGTTACTTAATTATGCATTTATTTGTACCCTGCCTTGTTCCCAAAAGGATTTATGTCTGGGTCAGAATGTATGTAATTATCAGAAAGTAGAAAATGCACATGGTGATATAAAAAGCGAGGGTTGATTGAGGCATTCATTCCCTCATGACTTGTACAACCCTACCATAGCTCAGAGACTGTTCCCTCACTAGACTCATCAGGGGATAAAACTGCTGTGTCCATTAAAGAAGTAATGAAACACCCAACCTACCTCTTTATTCCTATAGAAAATCCCGGACATGTTTTTTAGAAAAAGACACTCTGGTATTGGAGCTAAATAATGCCACATGCCACCTTTTCATTAAGCCAGACACACCCTTGTATCCCCTTGGAGTCTCCTCTTGAGTGGGAGGGAGGGTAAGGGGAGAATTCCCCTACCCCCATCCCACTTCCTCCAGTGTGTTTCAGCCTTTTCTGCTGTCTGTGGAAGGCAGGAGACAAGAGGAGGCCTTTCTTGGGTGAGGAAAGCAATGGATGACCATGAGAGAGACTGACTGCTGCCCAGGTGGAGCCTCTGATGGTTGCCATGTGTGGTCCAGGGTCTGCCTGGCCTGCAGCTTCATGGCTCTTGAAACCATTCATCTGTGCTCTGAGAGATGAGCTGGCCTTGAGAACTGAGTCATATTAGCCAGACTCACAGACTGATATATATATATACTAGAAGGTCATTATATTTATTTTGCAGTAGAGATGGGTCTTCGGGATGTGTCCTCCTAAAAATGTAGCAGCTTTTAAATGTTACCTAGAATAGCCCCTTCTCAAGGACACTGAATTAGTTTCTGAGTGTGGAATTGGGGGAAAAAAACCAAAGAGATGATGAATAGTGGTGGTGGAGGGTCCTCTTAGCCAGCTCATCGACAAGCCTGATAGATGTTTCCTGCTCCTTGGTAGTGGCCCCCTTTCTGGTTACCAGAGTAGCAGTATCCATCGCTTACTGCTTTTTTCCTGAATACACCAGCGATACTTACTTGATCACGGCCCCCTTTTTCTAGACTGTAGAAGTGCCTGGGCTGGTTCCTATCATGTGGATATGCTGTGTTCACCCTAGACATTCTTGGTTATTCCCCAGGCTGCAAGCCACAGGCAGCTCATGCCATCCTTTCTCCCCGGTGGATCTTGCTACTTTAAGTCTAGAAGGTCACTTTATCTGCAGATTCTGCAGGCTCCCTACCCTAGCCCTGCTCCTAACCAAAGAAATGTTTGACAGTCATACCCCATGTTTTATCATGACTGCTGAGTGCCAGGCACGGTCCTGGGAACTTGCCCTGTTTAACTTAACTCTCAGGCCAACTCTATGATGAAGATCCAGCTATCATCCCCCTTTTAGGAAACTGAGGCACAGAGGGGTAAAGTAACTTTCCTTAAGGGTGGCAGAAGCACATCCCATCCCCAAGGCACGACTCCCACAGGGAGTTTTCACCATCCACTTCTAGCATGGGGTTTTTTGGTACCTTTATTTTTCTTTTTCAAGTCAGAAAGTCAATTGAGATTACAGATGAATCCAAATGGGAAAACGTGCCCATCCGGGCCCTGGAATGGGGGAGGAAGGAGGAAATTGTGGTTGCAGCGGTGGACTGGCCCTTGCTGGCTGGGGTCGGTGTGGATGGGCTGCTGACCCAGCTTTGTCTCTCCGCAGTGCTGGCCGACTCCCTGCACGTGGGCCCCAGCGCGCGTCCCCCGCCGAGCCTGAGCCTGCGGGAGGGGGAGCCCTTCGAGCTGCGCTGCACCGCCGCCTCCGCCTCGCCGCTGCACACGCACCTGGCGCTGCTGTGGGAGCTGCACCGCGGCCCGGCCCGGCGGAACGTGCTCGCCCTGACCCACGAGGGCAGATTCCACCCGGGCCTGGGGTATGAGCAGCGCTACCACAGTGGGGACGTGCGCCTCGACACTGTGGGCAGTGACGCCTACCGCCTCTCCGTGTCCCGGGCTCTGTCCGCCGACCAGGGCTCCTACAGGTGTATCGTCAGCGAGTGGATCGCCGAGCAGGGCAACTGGCAGGAAATCCAAGAAAAGGCCGTAGAAGTTGCCACCGTGGTGATCCAGCCGACAGGTGAGCTGGAAACGATGCATTATAGGTGCTGTTATTTTGTGACTAATGATAGTGGTATAAAGAACTGGGCCAGGGAGCCCCATGGCCTTCTGACAACTGTTTCTGCTTCCCATGTGAGGCCTTATTTTTAGGGGAGAAGGGAGTAGGGTGTTGAGAGGCTGGAGGTGTGTATGGGGGTGCATTTGTTTTGTGCTGAGGATGTCTGTTGTTTTGCTTCGCAGCTGTTTTTATCTAAATTCATGTCCATGGAAAACCACAGCCTGCACATAACACGAAGGCAGATCTTTCATTCAGAGTTTAGGTGCCGCAGTCCCTCAGCCAGATTAGGTGGGGCTTGGTGTTCAGTGGGGCTTTGGGGTGAAGGTGCCACACCCTGCCCCCTCAGCTTTATCGGGTTTGGTGTTTCCTGAGTCCTTGGACCTGCCTTTCTCTGCAGCTGTTGGGGTGTGTGCCTGGCTCATCCCAAAACCTTTCATCTAACTTGTATCCTGTAGGCCTGCCCTTTGGTCCCCTCAGATGTGCCTTTCCTGGTAGTGGGAGGAGCTCTCCAGAGCAGGGCCACTTGCTTTCCTGTGTCATACAGACCACAGGAGCATCCAGTCATGGGGTCTATACAAGAAGCCCTTTGTCCTGTCATCTGTGAATCAGCTTTTTTTTTTGTTTCCCAACCCTCTACTGCAGTTATAGAAGTAATTAAGAAACTACAAAATGCGTTTTAGGGCCGGGCGCGGTGGCTCAAGCCTGTAATCCCAGCACTTTGGGAGGCCGAGGCGGGCGGATCACAAGGTCAGGAGATCGAGACCACAGTGAAACCCCGTCTCTACTAAAAAAAAAAAAATACAAAAAATTAGCCGGGCGCGGTGGCGGGCGCCTGTAGTCCTAGCTACTCAGGAGGCTGAGGCAGGAGAATGGCGTGAACCCAGGAGGTGGAGCTTGCAGTGAGCCGAGATTGCGCCACTGCACTCCAGCCTGGGCAACAGCGTGAGACTCCGTCTCAAAAAAAAAAAAAAAAAAAAATGCGTTTTAGAAAACACATAAAAATAAAAGGAAAATATGCTATTGTTGACTCATTGTCCAGCCAGCATCAATGGAGAACCTACTGTGTGCTCAGCTCTGTTCTGGGCCCTTAGGTCAGAGGTATTTGAGGCTTGTTCCCATGGACTGTGGAGCTTCAGGCTTTACAGAGACAGTGTATAGAGACCAAGGCAGGGCAATGTCATTGCTCAGGATGAATGGATGTCCTTGGTTTTCTGCGAGTCTGACATCTTCAGATCTCAGAGTACTTTGCTGCTGTTGCTGCTGCCTTCTGTTTTTTAAACTGGGAAGACCTTGGTTGTTGGACTCATTTCCTGAGCATGAATGTGAATATGTGACATCTCTGTTGTTCAGACGGGAAGGAAAGCAGGAAACAATACGCAGGGGGAATATTTTGTCTCTGAAGCTGCATTGTCCTGAGCTCTTTACTCTGCACTTATACCACAGCACAGAACCTGGATTTGGAAAAGTGGGTGGTGTAAAAGCAGGTCTGAAGTTCTTGAGTGACTGTGGCCATCGAGGAAAGGAGCTGCTCATTACCGGTCAATCTGGGCTCCAGTGGCTGCAGAAATCGCTTTCCAGATGGACTTAGGTTACCTTTCTGATCAGAAGTGATTGCTCTGGAATCTGCCTTAAGAAACCTCTGTATATTAAACTTGCATCAAACAACTCTTTTAATGAGGCAGAAGAGTTAAGAGTTTCCGCTTTGTAGAAAGTTACACTTTTATGAAAGAATATGAATTCTAAAGACATTTCTTTGTTTCAAACACACCACAAGACCTGTAATATCTACCTAAGAGACTTGAACACTCTGAACTTATTAGGCAGGTAATATCTGGCTCTCAGATGAAACAGCGTTCATAATCTTTCCGTGCCATGAGACTTTTCGACAGCCTTTTGAAACCTGCAGACCTTTTCTCAGAATTACCATGTTTTAATTCATAAAATACAGTACACAAAATGACAAAGGAAAATAATTATATAGAAAGTTATCAAAATGCTTGTAAAGCAAATTGGTTTTGTAGTAATATTATGCAGCTTTATTAGTGCATTGATAATAAGATAGTGGCAGGCTTAACGACAACTGTACTTTCTGAATAGTAATGAGTATACATGATATTTCAGGATGTCTGCAGCAACTGTAATGTGATGGGAAGGTATCTGTGATTTCTATTTGGGGTAGTCCCAGACACAGGCAATACTATACTGGTTTGTTGCTTACTTTCACAGTGGCAGGAGATGCTATATTTCAGGTGCAGATTAATAAAAATAAAGATGGAGTTTTTTCCTATCCAAGTTCATAGACTCTCAGAATTCTCTTTGTGGACCCCAGGCTAAGAACCGCCACACTAGGCTTATGGTCCTTCTCTTCTTGTGCACACCTGCACTGTCCGTAGCTGGCTGCTTATATATTCTTATCACATTGTTATGATAGATGGCACAGAGTGAAGCTGTGCTACCCATGTGGCAGTGAGCCTCCTCTCCAGCCCCTCCTCCCTGTCGTGGGAGTGGTCTGGTTACTGCAAACTTTGTGTCTGATTTATGGATTTAGTTATATTCAGGGACAGAGAACCTGCCCCACCACAGGCTTTGTCTGAGGTCCCTTCTTTCATTACAAATACTTAGAACTGGTCCTTTATTTTCCTTTAACCTACTCCATCCTGTCTCCCAGCAGTAAACTCCCAAATCCAGAATGTGTGGGACCTCTGGTTAGTGATGTGGCAAGATATTGAGCCACTTACACAGAGAAAATTACAAAGTGAACTGCACAGCTGAAGAGACATCCCTGCCAATATTTTCTGAACCTGAGACTCTGTTTTCTCCATCCAAAGAGTCCACAGCTGCTTGTTAAGTACTTCTTCACTGACCCGACTCCCTCCTGAGTCGTCTTTTACTTCCAGTAGCTGAAGTCCTGGCAGAGGTGACTCCAGCAGGATTCCAGGGTTTCTGGCCACAGGCTTTGACTGTAGAATGGTTCAAACTGCAGAGCCTGGCTCAGGGCAGCAGTTTCCATACTTAGTCCTCTCAAATGATACCCTCAGGTTACTTTTGGCCCCTTTAAAGAGGTGAGGGAGAGAAAGAATAAGACTAGGTGGAAGGAGAAAATGAACTTTTAAATTCCCTTTTCTGGCCAAGCACGGTGGCTCAAGCCTGTAATCCCAGCACTTTGGGAGGCCGAGACGGGCGGATCACGAGGTCAGGAGATCGGGACCATCCTGGCTAACACGGTGAAACCCCGTCTCTACTAAAAAATACAAAAAACTAGCCGGGCGAGGTGGCGGGCGCCTGTAGTCCCAGCTACTCGGGAGGCTGAGGCAGGAGAATGGTCTAAACCCGGGAGGCGGAGCTTGCAGTGAGCTGAGATCCGGCCACTGCACCCCAGCCTGGGCGACAGAGCAAGACTCTGTCTCAAAAAAAAAAAAAAAAAAAAAAAATTCCCTTTTCTAATACTGTGCCCACCTCATTTTCTGTTTTCTGTCTAGATGGATCTTGAACTTGACTTGAAATATTTGTTTGAAATATTGTCAGGCTTTGGACATATTCATATGAAAGTAATTTACGCCAAAGAGCATGGGCTTTGGAGTTGGTCTTTTCTGAATTGGGTCCCTGAACTTACTGGGGCCAGTGCAATGCTGTTGATGCCAGCGACTTGCTAGAAGACCAGGGCCGTGCCTCTGCTTGAATCCCCTGGGAGGTGCTTGGTACTTGTCATCTAAGTAATTGTTCCTGGGCATTTCACAAGTTGATGTTTTTCTACTCAGATTACAGATGCTCTTTTAAAATCTTCTGAATAGAATAAAATGTTTCCACGTGAAAGCTTTGACAGGGGAATGCTGGAACTAGATCTGTCTTGAATCTGTGACACTAAATACTTCATCTAAATATAGTCTGCTTTTAATTATCCACACTAATGAGAAAGGACAGTAGTGCAGATAATCGAAAAATCATCGTATTTTAGTTTTAGGATATGTTTTATGATTGGCTTTTATGTGGGTATATCTAAGAAATAAATGATACTCTCAGTACATTACATTTTGAAGACTTGACTCAAGGAAAATTGTCTGGTTTCACTTTCCTGGCCCTTCTGTTAGGATTTTTCCCATTTATCCCTTAGACAGTTTCACCCTCACTTCTGCTGCCCTATTCCCTAGCCCCCAGTTAACAATATGTACCAGTCAGAACCAAACCTTCCTTTTCTGTAAAATCACCCAAGTTTCATCATGCACATGGAGAATGTATAATTTTAGTTTTATAGTCTTTTTTTTTTTTTTTGAGACAGAGTCTCACTCTGTCACCCAGGCTGGAGTGCACTGGCGCGATCTGGGCTCACTGCAAGCTCTGCCTCCCAGGTTCACGCCATTCTCCTGCCTCAGCCTCCTGAGTAGCTGGGACTACAGACGCCCGCCACCATGCCCAGCTAATTTTTTGTATTTTTTTAGTAGAGACAAGGTTTCACCATGTTAGCCAGGATGGTCTCAATCTCCTGACCTCGTGATCCACCCGTCTCGGCCTCCCAAAGTGCTGGGATTACAGGCGTGAGCCACCGCGCCCGGCTAGTTTTATAGTCTTCAGTAGACTGCTTATCAAAAGATAGCATAACAGTGAAGAGCAGAGTTTCTTTTATTATTATTATTATTATTATTATTATTATACTTTAAGTTCTAGGGTACATGTGCATAACGTGCAGGTTGGAGCAGAGTTTCTAAAGGCAGATAGCCTGGATTTGGATTCCATCTGTGCCACCTATCAGCTGTGTGACCTTGGGCAAGTTACTTAACTTCTCTGTGCTTCAATTTCCTCATAGTAAAATTAGGATAATAGTAGTACCTACCTCTTAGGGTTGTTTTGAGGATTATTATATGTAAAACACTCAAAACACTGCCTGGCATATATAGCAGGTATATATAAATGTTTGTGGCTATTGTTTTTATAAAATAAAAAGAAATGTGGTATGTTCTGTTAATTTATTCATTAAATAATTCTCAAGCACTTACAACTGTACAAAGCCTTCTAACTTTAATACTGTAAATAAGAACTTAAAAGGAGATGCTCTAAAGAGGGTGGAGAATAGAAGGGGCAAACATAATCGATTACCTAGATGTATTTGTTTTTCATTTTCAAGTTCTGCGAGCAGCTGTGCCCAAGAATGTGTCTGTGGCTGAAGGAAAGGAACTGGACCTGACCTGTAACATCACAACAGACCGAGCAGATGACGTCCGGCCCGAGGTGACATGGTCCTTCAGCAGGACACCTGACAGCACCCTACCTGGCTCCCGCGTGTTGGCGCGGCTTGACCGTGATTCCCTGGTGCACAGCTCGCCTCACATTGCTTTGAGTCATGTGGATGCACGCTCCTACCATTTATTGGTTCGGGATGTTAGTAAAGGAAACTCCGGCTACTATTTCTGCCACGTGTCCCTGTGGGCACCCGGACACAACAGGAGCTGGCACAAAGTGGCAGAGGCCGTGTCTTCCCCAGCTGGTGTGGGTGTGACCTGGCTAGGTGAGTGGTTTGGAGAATGACTTTTAACCTCTCCAGCTTAACCCCTCCTCGGAGTTATCTGAAGGAGTTATCTCAGGAGGCTCTGCACTTTGCATTATTTTGACATTATTTCTGTTGGTTCATGCATACTTTGGCCCAGATAGATCCCAAGCTGAGGATGAAATAGAATCTGGCAGGCAAGGGAAATGTTTAGATAATGTGGCCTCAGTTGTCTCAATACCCTCATTTGAGAGTATATAGTTTCCTTTTGTTGTCGACATTTGCAGGGTCAGGGCACTGCTGAATGGCTCTTTGAAATGAATCTTTGTTGGAGGGAGAACGCTGCCATTCTTCGTTTGTTTCTCTTAGACTACTAGGTGCTCCCTGGCAGGAGCTGGTGCTTTTCCAAAGCCCAATGCAGAAAGAGAATTCCTTCAGTTATTGGAAAGCGTGTTTTTTTTTTTTTTTCACGTCACACCCTGGAATCCCACAATATATCTTTATATACCAGTTACAACTAAAGGGCCCGCCTGCTTCTGTTGGCTTGTTTTGTGGGTGCTCTCACTCCGGATTATAATTTCCCCAGTGGAAGAGCAGCGTGGCTCTCAAATGTTGACCACCTTGCCACCCATTTTATAACAACCTGCTGTATATGTGAAGATCTTTGGCATGTCCTCTTATTTTATACTAAGCTCCTCTTCCCCTACCTCTTTTTTCCCTAAATGTTTGCCCTCCCGGCAAAATGTACACCAACTTTTCCTAATTTTTGTTATGCCTTATAATTGCAAGTAATCAAAGGAGGGATGAGGTCAAGCTGGGTGTGGAAAGCTTTGCTCCCCACCTCCATTATTACAGAGATAGGACAGGCCTACCATCACATTCTCCCCCGTTTTGCTCTCTCTACTGTCCATGAGTGCCTGAGCCCTGATGAAGGCATTTGGCATTGCTCTGATTATTAGCAGGCAAAACAGATCTTTAAAGGCCAGGAAACCATTTCCTCCTTTGTCTGATCCTTCTGCTATGACCTTCAACTCATACTTATCTCTTCCTTATCTCTGCATGGAAATCTGCTTTTGGGTTAGTGGCATATTCACTCTCTTTATTCTCCCCCCTAATAAGCCTTTATTTGGCAAAGATGGGGAGTTGGCCAGTGGAGACAGCGGGGGCAGGGAGAAGAGCAATGAGAGTAAGCAGAAGGGACAATCCGATTCCGATGGAGACGAGGCAGGGTGTTCATCAGCCCTGTTAGCAAAGTGATCCTTTGATATCTGAAAAGAAAGAAGCGGGGTTTATCTGGTGAGCTTTTTATTCCTGCCGTCTGAACCCCGTGCAAGAAAGTCACTATGAAGTACTGAACTGGAACAATGTTGGCCCAGCTAGAACTCTCCTTAGCAACCTTCAAAATAAAACAGATGTTGTCAGCACCAAAAGAAGATTTTTCATCTCTGGAGCTGAATTTGTCTCACAGCTCTGATCCTTGGTGTATTGTATGGTGCTGTCAAATCCCAGCACTGGCTCTCCGTACCCGCTCCCCCTTCAACTTCTGAATCCCAGCTTGAGGACTTTTTTTTTTTTTTTCATTGAAAGTGCTGCTTGCACTCCAATTTGAGGCTTCTTTGAAGTACTTGTGCATTGATCCCGGCATACCCGGGGGGAAATGCAGGGACTGTCAGACAACTGGAGGGGAGCTCTGGGAGAAATGGGCTCCTTTAACTGGAAGGGATTTGTTGGTAGCTGTGTTCTCCAGAGGGTGAAAAGAAATAAAGAGACTAAATTGTGGAAGAGTCTCAGTTATTATCCAAAGGATCCTGTCATTTGTTTTCCTATGGAGTGCCACTACCATTGTGAAAGTCATCAGTGTGCTTTTCCCTGACTGATGCTAACAGATACAGAACCTGCATCTTCCCCGGTGCTTTGCACGTAATAAGCACTCAATAAATATTAGCTGAGTGGGTAAATAAACCAGTACCCACACATGAATTTTGTTAAAATTTGTGCATAGGAGAATTAGAATTGCTAGGAAAGCAGTAATGTTCAACTCCTAGGATATTCAGAGATATTTGCCCCTGAGTAAACCTAACGAAAGTGCGAGTGGTATGAAAAACAATTGCGTTCTTCTTTTGTGTTCCTCTTAAATCTTCTCCTCCTTCACTGTGCCTATGACTCAGACCACTACAGCTGCTTGGACGCTTGTCAGGAGCGGGTAGGGCATGAGCACAGCAGCAGGTCCTTCTCAAAGAATTCCCCGCTGGACTCTGTCCAGAAGCCAGTGAGCCTGGCCTGACACTCCATGGTTGTCTCTAGATACGTAACGTGCACGTATATGCATATGGATACCGTACCACATACAACTTGGGACAAATATAAGGTAATTGAGAAGTGACCAAAAAAGATAGACAACCTGCCAAGCACTCTGTTTATATAGGTGGTCTCAGGTCATGTAACTCTGGACTGTTGTCACAGAAAAGTTCTCGAGAGGGCTGGTTTGCCACACAGGTAAGATGCAAAACTCAGTTTTGCCACTTGGCAGATTAAAATGAGTAATTACGGCCGGGCGCAGTGGCTCAAGCCTATAATCCCAGCACTTTGGGAGGCCGAGACGGGGAGATCATGAGGTCAGGAGATCGAGACCATCCTGGCTAACCCGGTGAAACCCCGTCTCTACTAAAAAATACAAAATAGCCGGGCGAGGTGGCGGGCGCCTGTAGTCCCAGCTATTGGGGAGGCTGAGGCAGGAGAATGGCGTGAACCCAGGAGGCGGAGCTTGCAGTGAGCTGAGATCCGGCCACCATACTCCAGCCTGGGCGACAGAGCGAGACTCCGTCTCAAAAAAAAAAAAAAAAAAAAAGAGTAATTACCATTTATTATCTACTGTGTGCCAGGCACTGGACTAAGGACCTTATATGCATTAAATGTTCAATGTGAAAATATTTTTGGCCTTGGGACTCAGCTTCACTCCTGAAACTCCAGAGCATAGTCCTAAGAGCTGGGTAGTTCTTGGCTTCATTTGCTTGGGGCTTGTGTACTGAGCTAGGTGAGGGGGTTGAAGCTGATTGGGGTCTTCTAGAATTCCACTGTGCTAAGCAGGAAGAGAGGGCGATGACGTGAATGGGTCTGGCAAGTCCAGAGCACTTGCAGCCATTGAGAGGATCATGATAATTTTTTAGAGGGTGAGAAAAAACCTCTTTTACTTAGAGTGTATGTCCTACTTTGAAGGGAAAGAAAAAAGATTTAAGTTGGCTTGCAAAATGAAGTACAATTTAAAGCAGGAAACATAAAAATCAAGATCAAAAGGGTAAAAGAAGAATAGATATTGCAAGGTGGTTGGTATGAATTAGTTATTATATTTGAGCACTGAAATTGCCTCTGAAGTTCTGAAGAGTTGAGACAAAAAAAAAAAAAAAAAAGATGTGATTATACAGTTCTCCTCTGAGGAAAGAAAACATAAACTCTCTCAGAGAGACAAACTTTCTCTTGGCACTGAATTTATCATGTGCTCTTTCATTCTGGGGCATTGGAAAACATAATGGACAGGGCTTTCAACTGTCCTTTTACAAAAGGCCCTAAATGATTGTTTAAATGGATGTTTCTTATATCCACCCTCTATAAAAGCTGAGGACATAAATCTTAAGTGTGTGAAGGGTTTCTGTAAGAAGCCGAATTACTGTGGGGGACAAATGATGCTTTGTGTTGATCCAATTTAGTACATGTCTAAAACAGAGAACCTAGCAGAATGGCTAGTTAATCTGCACATTAAGCCATCTCCTTCTGCTATCAGATGTCTTAAATGAGCCTTTGGCAAGAGTTGGATACTAATCAGTTCATGGTTGAGCTCTCTGCCCGAAGTACCAGACTTCTGTGGTGTTAATTGGAAGGGGTTCCACAGGCTTTGGATATAAGAGCTGGAGGAGGCAGAGTTGAGTTCTGCTGTTCAGTCTTAAGAACCTGATTTGCATTCTTCCCCACTAAAGGACTGGCCCCTCTTCAGCAGTGCGCCAGCAAGGAAGGTAATTATTTTCTTTAAAAGGAGCTGTTAATCTGCTAAGTACTTGGTAGAAACTTTAGAGTTCTGGGCCATTTATAGGAGATAAGATTTAGACCTGTAGGGTTTTTAAGGATAACTATTATCAGCTGTCTGTCCAGGATTATTCTGGAAGGCAGAAGAGCACGTGGCCAAGTGTTGGAGTCAGGAGACCTGTGTTAGTCCTCCTTCATCACCTTCTAAGGATGTTGCCTCGGGTGTGTCGATGAACATTTCCAAGTAAGTTTTGGTTTCCTGGTTTAATATGAAAATGCATATAAAGCGCTTAGTATGGTGCCTGGCTCTTAAATGCTCACTGCATTTTCTTGGTGGTGGCGATGATGATTTGTTTGTGTTTGAGGGTCTTCCCCACCAAGTTCTTAACCAGTTAAGACCTAAGAGTTTGTCTTAGGGCACGGAGGAGCCCAGCGTAGAGGACTAGGAACATGTGTGTCCTAAAGGCAGCTGCTCCCAAGAGGAGCTAAAGAAAGGTGTTGAGCTGACCACATCCAGCCCTTTTCCTCCCCGTCAAGGCTGGTAATTCACTTTTCCTTCTCTGGAAGGAGCAAATGAGGATGAAGAAAGAAAAACTTCATGAGTATTTCTTTTTTTTTTTTTTGAGACGGAGTCTTGCTCTGTCGCCCAGGCTGGAGTGCAGTGGTGCAATCTTGGCTCACTGCAACCTCTGCCTCCCGGGTTCAAGCGATTCTCCTGCCCTAGCCTCCTGAGTAGCTGGGACTACAGGCACCCACCACCACACCCGGCTAATTTTTTTTTTTTTTTTTTGTATTTTCAGTAGAGATGGGGTTTCACCGTGTTGGCCAGGCTGGTCTCAAACTCCTGACTTCAGGTGATCCGCCCACCTTGGCCTCCCAAAAGTGCTGGGATTACAGGTGTGAGCCACCGTGCCTGGCCCTTCATGAGTATTTCTTTGGGTGCAGGGCATAGATGTTGCATTCAAATAATGTTATTATTATTGCTCTGAAATGGCTAGTGCTCCATACATCCTCATAATGGTTCTGCCACAGTAAGGTAACGAGTCCCCCCTCCCACCCCCTCCCAACAACAATAGCTCCGTATTTGTAGCCTTCACTCATTAAATGTTGGTGAATATTTAATTGTTACACAAATGATGATCATGGTGTCATTTTGACAATTGGTCAATATGCTTTAGCTGCCTCTAAAGTACCTACCAATTCAAAATAATAAAACCCTGTCATTAGCAGAGGCTGAGTACTCCTTCTGTTTCTTTTAACTGGTGCATGCAGCCATTCCTGTAATTAGCTGTGCCAAGTTAACTAAGTGTCAGAGGGGGTATTAGACCATGGTCCTGTTGTACACAGTTCAGGATTAGTGCTTCAGCTGTTGTTATCACTCTTGTCTTCCGGGACATGGCAGGCTTTGAGAAAGATTAATAACCTGGGTGTGTAAGGAGGTTGCACAATTTGATCATACTAGGAGCCAGGCCATGGAGCCAAAGCCTGTCCTGTAATTCTGCTCTCACACACTGTGCAAGGCCTTAGTCTTCTAACTTAGCTCCTCTGGGCTTCATTTTTGCTTTTTGTTTGTTTTTCAATTGGAAGTGTACATGAAAATAGTACCAATTTTATAAGGTTGTTATGGAGATTAACTGAAAACACAAGGAAAGTATATAGCTTGGTGCCTGGCATATAGAAAGCCCTTGATAAAAGCTCATTGTTTAGCATTATTATCGTAAAATGGGGATAATACTACCTTCCTTACAAAATTGTCATGAGAGGAAAAGGAGGTATTTTGTATGAAAATCTCTAGATCAGGCTCCTGCACATAGTAGGCACACAATACTTGTTTTTACAAATTAGCCAGTGATTCTGAAAGCTTTTCATTGTTTTGAAAGTTGTGACAAAGGAGTTTAATGAGCCATTATTTTTAAAGCCTTTCTTTTGGGGAGGGTCACTCTTTTGGAGTCTATGTGTCGCTTGAGAGATGGTGTGGACATGAGCGGACACCTTCCTGGCATCCAGATTAGGGAGCAGATCCCTGCTTCTCAGAACGTCAGTGATGCCGCACTTGGACTGGCCTCAGTATTCTGTGAGAGGGCTTACAATGTGTGTTGTTGTTTGTTTTTAACTTTCAAAAATAGAAATTTACAAATATTCACAGGGAAGAAATAACCACCAACTTCAACAATAATCAATATTTTGCTGATCTTATTTTATCTCTCTTCCCTATTCCAGACACCAGACACACACAGACACACACACACACAGACACACACTGTTTTCTTCTGGAAGAGTATAAAGTGTATCCCAGACATCATGTCATTTCACTGTTCAACACTTTAGTATGCATCTTTAATGATAAGCAGTTTTTAAACATAACCACCATTGCATTCTTAGCTGATTTCTTGATGAGATCAAGCAGAATGTAGCAGTAATCAGTGGTGAAATGCTTGTGCCCAAAATGAACATTTTAATGCAAAATATTAAATTTAGTTCAATTCAGCCAGTATGTTAGTATTTTTTATGTACAAGGCACTGCATGCACAGCACGTACAGAGAATCAAGGTGGCAGTCCCTGGCCCTGGGAAGAGTCCTGTGGAAGGCCGCTAAGACATACATACAAATAACCAAAGTTCAAGGCAGGATTCACATAAAATCCTTAGAGAGCTGGGAGCTTGGCAGGTGGTGGGATTTGTTGAATATGAAGTAGGAGTATGACATGCGAGTTCAAAGGAGGCATTCTCCGTTGAGTAGGAGAGGATGCACAGAAGAGGTGTGTACATGACAGGCCTTGAAGAAGGGCACAATCTCTGCAAACCATTTTTAAAATTGTAAAACAATGTTAAAGGACAATCTCTGTCCATGCACCAAAACAAAGAAGAAATCAGAACCCACTCCTACTCCTACCATTCTGACATGGTGGAATCATATCTTCTCCAGGAGTGTAAGTCTAAAGTTGACCTACAAGGCTGGTGGATAGTTCAAATGAACCTGCCCCTCATAAGTTCACAAGCCAAAAATCCACTTGTTTTTGTTTGCCTTTGCATTAAAACTGAGACCTCCTTTTCTGAGGCCTAAGGTTAGTTTTAAGAGACAATGAAGAGACCAACTGTTGAGGTCAATGAAGAGATTGTTCTTTCCTTCCAAGCTGGAATTCCTATAGCTAGATGCACACATTGTGCAAGTCCCCCATACTCTCATTCCGCTATGTTTGGATACGGAGGATTCAAACAGATTCATTTCAGGGTGGAGAATGGAGTAGAATGAAAGCATCTCTTCAGTGATTATTTGAACTACTTACTGAGCAGGTGGCCCAGGTGCTGAGGCAGACAGAACAGCAGGAAGGCAGGCAGAGAAACTGGAAGCCTAGGATTAGCTAGGGAATGGTGAGAGGTGCTATCTGAGTGGAGCTGAGAAGGCAGTGGGTGCTGCGGCTGGGTGCATGCAGTGGAGGGCCTTGAAGCCAGGCTGGGGTGCATTTTCTTAACTCAGTAGGTGGGGGAAGAAGCCACGGGAGGCTTATAGAGCAGATGCCCGAGCAGTCATGTCAGTCATGTCAGGTGGCATTGGGAGGTTGTTATTACAGTCTTGGCTAGAAGGAGTGAGGGCCGGGGTGAAGGGGTTCTTCATGAGGTTTTTACTTCTATTTGCAAATATTCAGGAAGTGTCTACTCTGCATCAGGCCTGGGAACAAAGAAATGGAAGAGACACTGAGGAGGTAGGATGTGCGAGACTTAAGAACCCTCAGAGTGGAGAGGTGGAAGGGAAGGGAGAGTGTTGAAGACGGCACACCTTTAACACTGAGCGACCTTGAGAATGAATGGCAGGAATGTGGTAGCAGGAATGGTTGTTGAAAAGTTTGGAGGTGGGGCTGGCTGTGTTTGGAGCAAGGTTTTAGCTCGCGCTCTCTCTCTCTCTCTCTCTCTCTCTCTCTCTCTCGCTTGCTCGCTCTGTGTGTGTGTGTGTGTGTGTGTGTTTGTTTGCAGAGGCAGATGTGGAGTGAGGTGAATTTGGTTGTGAGCATGCTGAGGTTAAGATGCCATGGATGCCCGGTCAGAATGCCCAGACCTCAGCTGAGGCCAGCGTTTGGGTCTGGAGGCTAAGGAAGAGCTGGGTTTTCATGTCTGGGGCAGTGAGCTTTGGGGTGTGAGCAGGCCAGGGAGTGGGAGGAGAGAGAGAGCTGCCCAGGTGGTTGGCACAGGAGCTAGTTTTGACCCCTTTTCTGTGTGTTCTGTGATCTGACCACTAATAGGTGAGTCAAGTCACTCGAACATGTTTTTTTTGCATTGACAGATTAAAATTATATGTGTTTATGGTGTATCACATGGTGTTTTGAAATATGTATACATTGTTGAATGGCTAAATCAAGCTAATTAACATATCCATTACCTCATATACTTATAATTTTTTGTGCTGAGAATGTTGAAGATCTATTCTCTTAGCAGTTTCCAAGTATACAATAAATGGTTATTAACTATAGTCACAATGTTGTACAATAGATTTCTGGAACTTATTCCTCCAGTCTAACTGAAATTTTGCGTCCTTTGCCTAGCATTCTCCCCTCCCCATCCCCCAGCCTCTGGTAATCACCATTTTACTCTCTGTTTCTATGAGCTCAGCTTTTTGAGCTCCCACATATGAGTGACATTATGTGGTATTTGTCTTTCTGTGCCTGGCTTATTTCACTTAACACTGTCCTCCAGGTTCATCCGTGTTGTTGCAAATGGCAGGATTTTGTCCTTTTTTTTTATGGTTAAATAGTAGTCTATTGTGTATATATACCCCATTTTTTTAATCCATTCATCTGTTGATGGACACGGATTGATTCCACATCTTGGCCCTTGTGAATAATGCTGCCATGAGCATCTCGCGTCTTTCATCATAACTTTGACGGCCTTTGAAAAGGTGCCACTTTGAAAGAATCTGCACGGGGGTGGAAGTAAACCATGAAGGATCAAAGGGTCTGTCACCTGTGAGGAGACAGAAGAGGAGTCCCCACAGGCAACTTCATGGTGTTTTGGATCACACTGGTCAGCGAGGCTGAGGCGACGGCCTGCGGGGAGGTGTCGTCTGGGTCAGATTCCCTGTGGCAGTAACTTAGTGTCATGGCAGCACTGCACTCAGCGTTCCTAAAAATCCTATGTCCGTCAGTGGAACTTAGAAAATACAAAGTTTAGAAGACAGTAGGTTTGGTTCATCTGTGAGCTAAGGATGCACTTGAAAGGTGGGAGAAGATAGGGCTTGGTAGGGCTTCATTCCCACCTGCCACTTTTGAGCTGTGTGGGCCAGTCACTAACTTATTTAAAGGTCTCCCCTCAGAAATGGGAACTGTGAATAATAATCACAAATATATACACGTGTCTGTATATATGAGTATGTGTGTACCTGCATACACACACACACACACCAGGCATCAGTCTAGGCATTTTAAGTACAGTATATTTTAACTCTTAACCCTCACAATAACATTATGAGCTAGTTACTCTCGTCGCCATTTTTATGGGTGAGGCACCAGAGATCTGCGTAAACTACCCAAGGTCAATGGCAAGTAAAGGGCAGAACCAGGATTTGAACACAGTCTGACTCCAGACCTCATCGCCTCACCACTGTTCTCTGCTGCCTCACAGTTTGCTGTGCAGGGTTATGGTTCTCCAGTCTTCACACAGTCTCATGCCACACAGGAAGGGTCTTATGCGTTGTGCTTGAAGTGGACTTGAGGCTCCGTGTAACAGCCACTGCTGGCTGCTGCCTGCAGATAGTTGATGTTCAGTGTCCTGGGGCAGTCTTGCTCTGTGCACAGCTGGTGCAAATCTGCCCTTTCCACATGAGATGGACTTAGTTGTCCTGCTCTGCACCCACATTGCTGCATCCAGAATTCGACATGAAAGTTTAGTTGTGGAGTCATTTGAGCATTCCTTATCTTTTGCATATGATGATGTAAGCACAGTTGGGTGGTGTGTGTCTTTCGGTCAGTTTTTGCTAGGGTGATGTGTGGTGTGGTGTGTTAGCACCATGCCCAGGAGCAGGATGTCCCCTAGCAGTGTGACAGCACACGAGCCTGTAAATTGAGCAGTCAGGATGGCCGCTGGATTCCTCTCTAGCCCTGGCAGTCCCACAGCCTGTGGATTCTCTGCGGTGTCCACATCACAGTACAATGTGCTCCCATGGATGGGTGCAAGCAATTAAATACTTGCGAATATGACATTTGAGGATTTAGGATTTTGAGTTCTTTCCATTTCCTGGCCCACTGAATCATTCTTGGAGAAATCATGATGTTATAAATTCCATTAGAAGTGTAAATCACAAGAAAAGTTCCTTGACCTCAGCAGCTTGTAATCTGTATGTCATAAATGAAAACAATGTTAAATAAAACTAAACTTTGATCAAGATGATGCAGATAAAGATAGTGTTGATAAATGGAACGTTCTGTTTAGGTAGTGTTATTTTTCTCCCAGAAGGCAAAGTGCTATGGAAGAAAAACGTGTAGCCTTTATAGGCCGGGTGCGGTGGCTCGTTCCTTAACCCCAGCACTTTGGGAGGCTGAGGTGGGCGGATCACTTGAGGCCAGGAGTTTGAGACCAGCCTGTCCAACATGGCAAAACCCTGTCTCTACTAAAAAAATACAAAAATGAGCTGGGTGTGGTGGTGTATGCCTGAATTCCCAGCTATTTGGTTGGCTGAGGCATGAGAAATGCTTGAACCTGGGAGGCAGTTGCAGTGAGCTGAGATGGCGCCACTGCACTCCACGTAGAATACACAGTGAGACTCTGTCCAGGAAAAAAAAAAAGAAAAAGAAAAATGTAGCCTTTTCTAAAAGCCTGAACATTAAGGCAGTAAACATTTACTGAGTGCCTACTGCATAAAAGGCAGTGTATTTGGAGCTTGAGGATGAGACTGTAAGCAAAGAGTCATTGTGGAGTGGGCTAACTGGCATCCAAGGGTGCATAGATGGCTTATGGGAGCACAGAGGACATCCCTTCTGGGGACCCAGGTGACATTGAAGAATAAGTGGAAGTTTGTAGAGCATCCCGAACAGGTCATCACAGTGGCGTGAGACTGTGTGGAGACTGGAAAACCTCAAGTAATCAGGTGTAGAGGAGCTGGGGGAAAGGAGAGGAAACCACAAGAGGATTCTAACACCAGCTCCTTGGCAGGTGTGGAGGAAGCCTTGGGGCCAAGGAGGACAGAACCATGGAGGTGCAGATGGATTAAATTGATGCAATGAAGCCAGAGGAGGGAGGGGTTTTTCTCCCAGTGAAAACAGGACTGTGGCAGAGGAAAGGGATTGCCAGGAGAATGCTAGCTTCCCCCCACCCTTCCCTGCGGGGTCATAGGGTGCCCGCTAGGGCCAGATTCACAGTGACGCAGGTGAGTTACATGTGGCAGTAGCAAGAATGTCTGTGGGAGAGTTTGAGATGGGAGTGCTTATTGACCACTGAACACAGATTCCACAGAAAAAGGCAGAGGAACAGTAAAATGAGGACAGGAATATGTAGGGGGAATGATGACCTGAGGGCCTTGCATTTGGGGCATGGCCAAGGATGACGGAAGCTGAGCCACTATGAGACTGATGGGCCTAGTGTTGGGTGGGGTTTTCTAGTACTGCTCCAGTGGGGGCGTTGGAGGTCTGTGGTCTTGCTTGGCATTCCAGAGCAATCTTGGTAGAGGGTGAACACTGACCTTCTTAAGAGATTCTTCTCAGAAGACCTTAACCTCTTGGGGAAACTGACAGCAGACCCAGCGCCATGGAAAGATCAAGACTTTGGCCGAGGACATTGGGCTTCTGCCCTTGGGAGGTTTTCTTGGGGTGGGAGGTATGAGAGGTGGTGTTTTACAGGTTTTGCAAGAACACTGTTATAGGATCCTATCCAATGCAATGACTGATTTCTGTCTCTGTAGTCTGGCAGGAGAAGCCTTTATTTTTTTTTTATTTTTATTTTTTTTTTGAGACGGAGTCTCACGCTGTTGCCCAGGCTGGAGTGCAGTGGCACGATCTCGGCTCACTGCAAGCTCCGCCTCCCGGGTTCCCGCCATTCTCCTGCCTCAGCCTCCTGAGTAGCTGGGACTACAGGCGCCCGCCACCGCGCCCGGCTAATTTTTTGTATTTTTAGTAGAGACGGGGTTTCACTGTGGTCTCGATCTCCTGACCTTGTGATCCGCCCGCCTCGGCCTCCCAAAGTGCTGGGATTACAGGCTTGAGCCACCGCGCCCGGCCAGGAGAAGCCTTTAATTGTCCAAACAAGAGCAGTCCTCGTCTCATTCCTTTTGCTAATTCTTGCTACGTTGCTCTAATTATTTTCCTATCCTGGCCTTTCTGTCTCTCTTGTTCAGAACCAGACTACCAGGTGTACCTGAATGCTTCCAAGGTCCCCGGGTTTGCGGATGACCCCACAGAACTGGCATGCCGGGTGGTGGACACGAAGAGTGGGGAGGCGAATGTCCGATTCACGGTTTCGTGGTACTACAGGATGAACCGGCGCAGCGACGACGTGGTGACCAGCGAGCTGCTTGCAGTCATGGATGGGGACTGGACGCTGAAATACGGAGACAGGAGCAAGCAGCGGGCCCAGGATGGAGACTTTATTTTTTCTAAGGAACATACAGACACGTTCAATTTCCGGATCCAAAGGACTACAGAGGAAGACAGAGGCAATTATTACTGTGTCGTGTCTGCCTGGACCAAACAGCGGAACAACAGCTGGGTGAAAAGCAAGGATGTCTTCTCCAAGCCCGTTAACATATTTTGGGCATTAGAAGGTAGGAACTTTTTTCTTGTTATTCATTTTTGTTTTGTCTTCGCTTAAGTCGTGCCTCTGTGTGTTTTCAGATGCACAGTCACCCTCTGCAGGTTATCACTTACACTAGGAATGTATGTCCTGGACATTGATCGCCATGCGACCTGCTACACCTCTTTGGACTCACTATCACCCCTCCTCTATCCCTAAGCCCCAGAGAGGTCCCTCTCCAACTCACTGTCATCAGCCAAGTCTCTTGTTTCCTGAACTTTACCTCTGAATGTTCCTTTTCTCTTTCTTGTGTTGAACCTGATGACTCTGAGGACACTCTTTCCCCTGGAGAAACAGTTACCTCTCTGAGGACAGTTTCCCCCAGAGCCCACCTAAGTGGTGCCCATTTTCTTCCCACACTTCTCATAACTGGGCCTAGAGGTGGGGCAGGTGCCCTCCTTGATCCTCCCTGCAGCTTCCAGGCTGTTTTTGCTCACTCCTAAAAATATCTAGCTTCGAATCTCATGTCATCATCACAGCATACCACCTCTTCTCGTCACTATCGCCTTTTGCCTCCTAGATCCTTCATTCGTTCTTTGAAGATGTTAGCGTTTGTTTCATGGCCACTCTGTCTGACACTGCTCCCATCTTGCTAACTTCAGTATCTGTGTAGAGCACTGGGTCACAGTTGGAAGCACCCTAGGAACTTAAAAAAAAAATGCTGGTGCTTTGTCCCACTAGAAATTCTCCCATCCAAATATTAACCAGGCTCCACCCTGCTTAGCTTCCAAGATCAGATGAGATCGGGTGGGTCCCACAAGAAATTCTATTTTAGTTGGTCTTGAAGTATACGCATTCTGGGCACTGGAATTTTTAAATGCTCCCATAGTGATTTTCATGTGCAGCCAAGGTGGCGAACTGTAATATAGTTAATCCTGTCATTCTCAGTTGCTTGTCCTCCTCTCTCTAGTCATCATGTCCTCTATCCTATTTTGGTCCTACACTCCCGTGCTTATATGCTACATTAGACCGTCTCCCTTCTGATAACTGAAACCCCTCCACAGTCTCAATTTCAAGCATCCTGTTTTCTAAACATATCTCCTGTCTTTCTACACCACTCCCTCTAGTACTCCAGCAACAATCCCCGAATCCTACTGGGGCCAACAATCTGTTAATCCTACCACCTGACATCATCCTTCACTCCCATTGTGTCTTCATGTCTCTCTCACTAGGGTGCCCATTTGTAGTCCAGCGTACACCTGGACTGGTGTACATTATGATAGCACCTTCTTTCATTCTCAGAGCTAAGGCTGGGAGGTAGGGGTAAGTTATGTGGTCACCTACTGTTACCTAGCCTAAATTCCCAGTCAGTCTTAATCATTCCCTTGCATACACCCCTAGCTCCCTTCCTTTCTCAGTTTGCATTAGACTCTGGCCAAACCACAACCCAGTTCAAAGGCAGCTTTCTGCAGCCTCCCTACCTGTGCCCACAGAGCTAATGTGGTTGGAGAGAAACATTCAAACATGTTGACTGGGCTCCCTTTAAAGTAGTGGTCACTTGTGACAAGTGGGCTCTCAGCACTGCCTGAGAATTATTCTGCATTTCCTTAGTCTGTTTATCTCCCCACTCTCCTAAGTGATTACTGCATACAACCTTCTGTCTCTGCAAACCTCCTCCCACAGCTTCTTTCTCAGCTGTTGGCCCTGCTTCCTGTTCTCCTAAAAGTAGAAATAATCAGGAGAATACTCATTCACGCTGCCCCAGGGCTGAGACCAGGTCACCCGGCATACAACCTGGCAGAGGCCAGCCGCTCTCACTACTTAGACCATGGCTACTCTCTCTTATGTCTTCAGTAATTCTCTCCCTTCTGGACCTTTCCCATAGGTCTGTCAAAGTGCTGTTAGATCCAGGTTTCCTTGGGTTTTTAAGAGGGGGTGGGGAGTGAGGGTTGTGGTATTTTTTGTTGTTTTAGTTTTGTTTTGTTTTTAGGGACAAGGTCTCACTCTGTTGCCCAGGCTGGAGTGCAGTGGTGTGATTGTAGCTCACTGCAGCCTCGACCTCCTGGGCTCCAGTGATCCTCCCACCTTAGCCTCCTGAGCAGCTGGGACTACAGGTGCTCACCACCACATACAGCTTATTATTATTATTATTTTTTTTTGAGACAGGGTCTTGCTCTGTTACCCAGGCTGACTTGCAGTGTCATGATCATGGCTTACTGTAGCTTCAGCCTCCTAGGTAGGTTAAAGTTATCATTCCACCTCAGCCTCCCGAGTAGTTGGAACTAGAGGCACTACAGGCCATTACCATCATGCCTGGCTATTTTTTTGGGGGGTGGGAGTAGAGACAGGGTCTCAGTGTGTTGTCCAGGCTGGTCTTGAACTCCTGGCCTCAAATGATCCTCCTGCCTTGGCCTCCCAAAGTGCTAGAATTACAGGCATGACCCACTGTGCCAGGCCACCACCTTTTTTATGCTAATCTTGATCTTGCTTCTTCATCCATCTTTCTGTTGCCGACACCCATTTGTCTACTTATTACTTTTTCCTTTTATAACAATAATATTTGATGTATACATACTCAGTGTGTCTGGTTTTTCTCCTTCCATTCTCTCTGGTACCTACTCGAATCAGGCTTTCCTCTCAGCTGCTTGTGGTAAGGTGGCCAGTAATCATCATATTGGAAAATCCTATTGTCAGTTATTTTATTTGACTTAGCAGAATTTAACACAAGTGATTCCCTCCTCCTGGGAATCCTTTGGTTTTTCCCTTGGCTTGTGGGACACTGCCTTCTCAGGGCGTTCTTCCAACTTTATTAGCTATTTCTCAGCCTCCTTTGCTGGCTTCTATTCATTTTTTGAACCCTGGAACATTAGACTACCTCAGGACATAGTCTTCGGACATAGTCCTTGGACTTCGACTTCTTTTCTATTTAACCTCACCTTCTTGGTGATGTCTCTAATCTCATGAATTTAAATACCGCCTAGACACCAGTGACTGCAGATTTACATGTCTACCCCGGACGTCTTTCCAGAACTCCAGACTCAATATTACATTGCGTTCTTGACACTATTTGACTAACAGGCATCTTAAATTTCTGTTCAAAAGGACGCTTCCCATCGCATCTGCCAGCTCTCTTCTCCCAGCCTCCTCCAGCACCATTGTTCTAGTGGCTCAGCCCAAAACCTTCATCCTGGACTCCTCGTTCTTAAAATTGACTTAGAATCTGGCTACTTTTCACACTCTGCCATTTACGGCGCCACCCTTGCCTGGATTACATCCCTGGCCTCCCAGCTCGTCTCCTTGCACTGCCCTAGCACACGGCAGCTGGAACAATCCTGTTAAATATAAGTCAGGTCCTGAAACTCCTCCGCTCTGAATCTTCAAAGCCTCCCCATCTCACTCAGAGCAAAACCCAGAATCCTCTAAGTGGTCTTAGGTGTTCTGTACCAACTGGTCCCATTACCTTCTGGCCTCACCTAGCACCCTCCCCAGCACCCACTCCATCCAGCCACTCTGCCCTTCCAGGCTCCTCACATATACCAGGTGTGCTCCTGGCTTGTAGCTTTCTGCCTGCTGTTCCATCAGCCTAGAATGCTCTTCCCAAGATAGATAGGACTTGCTCCCTCACCTCCTTCAGGTCCTTTTTATTTATTTAATTTTATTTTTAATTTTAATTTTATTTTTTTAGAATCTTGGGCCTGCTCTCTCACCGAGGCTCTCTCACCCAGGCTGGAGTACAGTGACGCCATCACAACTCATTGTTGCCTCAAACTCCTGGGCTCAAGCCTCCCAAGTAGCTGGGACTATAGGCACATGCTCTGTGCCTGGCTAATTATTTAATTTTATTTTTAGAGACACAGGGTCTTGCTATGTTGTCCAGGTTGATCTCAAACTCCTGACCTCACGCAGTCCTCTCGCCTCAGCCTCTCTAATCACTGAGATTATAGGCGTGAGCCACTACACCCAGCTCAGGTTCTTTTTAAAATGTTGCCTCCTCAGGGAGGACGTCCCTGATCTCTCTATTTACAGTTGCGGCACACACACCTTCCTTCCATATACAAATCCACGCTTTTTCTCTTCCTTGGTTGCTTATCATCTCTTAAACATTTATCACCATCTAACCATACCATATATTTTACTTGTGTATTTCATTTGTCTTCCTTCACTAGCATATAAAGGGAGGGATTTTTGTATTTATTTATTCACCGTTATGTTTCCAGTACCTGCAGTATGGAAGGCTCTCAATAAATACATGTTTAAATTGGTGAATGAATGACCGAACTCACAGGAAAATCAAGAAAGACTGTGGTGGCTCAGTAGAAGCTCAGCAGTCAGTGGTTCTGGAGAGAGTTCATAATATATATGCTCTGCTAATCGGTTTGTTAGAACAAGTGTTCCAAAAAATCTAACGTAAAAATCTCATCTTGTAACTGGATGGATTATAGGATTCATCATCTTATTAAAGGATAAAAAGAATGTGTCTAATTCGTTTATTCATCCACTCAACAAATATTTAAGCACCTTCCAAGTGCCTGACATTGTGCTACTATAATAGATGAATTCTAATGTGTACCTGCGTAGGCATTGTTGTTTTGACAGAGACGCAAGGAGTAATCCGCTTAAACCTAAAGTTAGCGTAGCCATAGACACCTCTCAAAATGTTTAAATAGCATTTCTGAAATTAAAGTGTAAACCAAGTGGAAATTATTAGATCTGCAAATATATACGCTACAGTCATTTTAGCAATAAATCTGTAATGTCACTATCATATGATTAAACAGAGAGAACTCATTTGTCCCTTGCTGTATTCCTGCCTGCAGGCTGACTTAGCTAGGGGCACTTTCCCTGCATTTAGCAGACCCCTGGGGAGGAGAGGCAAATTGTATGGCCAGGAGCCTGGCTTGGAGGTCATGTGTTCAACCATGTCTTTCCCACCTTGCTAGAAGTGCTCTCTGCCTTGCATCTTTTGGAGCACCAATAGTGGGTTCCCAAACTCTTCCTGGTGAAACTTCTTAAGGACTTAAAAATCCTTAAAACTGGTTCTCACCATAATTTCCTCTCTCCTGACACCCACTGATTAATTTCAGACTGTTACTTCCAATGGGGTGGTTTTAGCCTGCTTATAGATACACGTGATTTTCTTTCTGAGTTTCCCGATTTTCATAGGTGCTTTTGTGTGGAAATTTGCAAATAAATTTCTATTTCTTGGTTATTTTGCTTTTAGTTGCATTTTTATTTTAACTGATCTTGTTGGAAATCACATCCTTCTGGTCCTTCATTCCAGATTCTGTGCTTGTGGTGAAGGCGAGGCAGCCAAAGCCTTTCTTTGCTGCAGGAAATACATTTGAGATGACTTGCAAAGTATCTTCCAAGAATATTAAGTCGCCACGCTACTCTGTTCTCATCACGGCTGAGAAGCCTGTCGGCGACCTCTCCAGTCCCAATGAAACGAAGTACATCATCTCTCTGGACCAGGATTCTGTGGTGAAGCTGGAGAATTGGACAGACGCATCACGGGTGGATGGCGTTGTTTTAGAAAAAGTGCAGGAGGATGAGTTCCGCTATCGAATGTACCAGACTCAGGTCTCAGACGCAGGGCTGTACCGCTGCATGGTGACAGCCTGGTCTCCTGTCAGAGGCAGCCTTTGGCGAGAAGCAGCAACCAGTCTCTCCAATCCTATTGAGATAGACTTCCAAACCTCAGGTGAGCAGGGAGTCCTGTGGAATCATAGATGGAGCTAGAAGAGACCCTAGGGTTTTGATCAGATGCCCTCATTTTTAAAAACAGCTTTGTTAAGATGCAATTCATATGCCGTACCATTACCTGTTTAAAGTACATAATTCAGTGGCTTTTCATATATTCACAAAGTTGTGTGATCATCACCACAACCAGTTTTAGAACATTTTCTTGACCCCGAAAGAAACCTGGACCCCTTAGCCAATACCCTCCATTCACACTCCATTCCCTACCTCCCATTCTGCAACAACCATGATCTACTTTCTGTCTCTCGACATTTTGCCTATTATGGACATTTCACATAAATGGAATATAATATGTGGCCTTTGTATCTGGCTTCTTTTTTGGAGCAAAATGTTTTCAAGGGTCATCCATATTGTAGCATGTATCAGTGCTTTGTTCATTTTTATGACTGAATAAGATTCCATTGTATGCATATGCCACATTTTGTTTATCCATTCATCAGTTGATGGACATTTGGGTGTTTCCAGTTCTTGGCTATTATAAATAATGCTGCTGTGGACATTCATGTACAAGTTTTTGGATGAATGTATGTTTTCATTTCTGCTTTCATTTTAAGGAAATGAACTGAAGCTCAGCTACTTCAGATACTTTAGGGAACATGGTGGAGTATAAAGAAAGAGAGGAGGGAATCGAGCCTCCCAAGGTGTTAAATGACTTGTCAAAAGTGGAAGATTTTTAACATCCTTTGTCTGTGTATGTGTGTGTTTCAGTAGGAAGATGATTTGAAAGTATTTCAACCCCAATCTTATTTAGAATATCAATGCAAAGGATTATCATTTGTGAGTTTAAGACTAAATGTTTTCACTAACTCTGCCCTGGGTTCCTGGGTTTTAATTAGAAATTTGTGAATGTATATATTGATACTCCTCTGTAAAAATTCAGGTATCAATTGAATCAGTATAATGACTGCAAGATATTTATTGAATTAAATAATTAGTATTTATATTAAAGATAAGCTAGATTCTAATACAGTTTGTTTTCTATTAATATTATTTGTAGTATTATAACCTTTTATGGTATATAGTGAAATAATCTTCTAACATCTCTTGACCTTTAAATTAAAGGGTAAATATTGATTTAAGCCCTTAGATTTGGAAAGAGCAGAGAAAGCATAGGCTTCCTTTATTGTGTATCTGTTTGTTTTTAATAGCAGCTTTATTGAGATAGAACTCACATACCATAAAATTCACTATATAAAGTGTACAATTTAGTGGTTTCTAGTATAGTCACAGAGTTGTGCAACCATCACCACTATATAATTCTAGAACATTTTAATCACCTCAAAAAGAAACTCCGCTCTCGTTAGTAATCATTCCCATGCCCCCATGCCCCCGCCCCTGGCAACCACTAATTTACTTGCTGTCTCTATAGATTTGCCTCTTCTGGGTATTTCATATGAATTGAATCATATTATATGTGGACTTTCGTGACTTGCTTTTTTTCACTTAGCATAATGTTTTCAAGGTCCATTCATGTTGTAGCAGGTATCAGTACTTCATTCCTTTCTGTGGCCGAATAATATTTCATTGTATGGATATGCCACATTTGTTTATCCATTCATCTGTTGATGGACGTTTAGACTATTTCTACTTTTTGGTTATTATGAATAGTGCTGCCATAAACATTATTATTTGAAAATATCTTCTCCCGTTCTGTGTGTTGTCTTTCACTTTCTTAATGATGTCTCTTGAAACACCAAATTTTTAAATTTTGATGAAGTCCAGTTCATCTGCTTTTTTTTTTTTTTCCTTCTCCTTTTGCTGCTTGTGTTTTTGCTATGTCTAAGAAATCACTGCCTAATCTGAGGCTGTGAGGATTAACACCTATGTTTTCTTCCAAGAGTTTATAGTTTTAGCTCTTACATTTTAGGCTATGATTCATGTTAATTTTTGTATGTGGTTAAGAGGAAGGGATCCAACTTTTATTATTTTGCAAGGAGATGGCCAGTTGTCCTGGCACCATTTATTGAAAAGTGTGTTATTTCTCCCATTGATTTGTTTTCGTACCCTTGTCAAAAATCATTTAATCATAAATGTAAGGTTTATTTCTAGACTGTCAATTCTATTTCAATGATCTAGATTTCTGTTCTTATAACAGTATCACATTGTTTGATTACTGTAGCTTTGTAGTTAGTTTTGAAATCAAGAAGTTGGAGACTTCCAATTTTGTTCTTTTTCAAGATTGTTTTGGCTGTTTTGGATACCTTGCACTTCCATGTGACTTTTAGGATCAGACTGTTAATTTCTACAGTCCAGGCATCTGGGACTTTGATGGGGATTGTGTTAAATCTGTAGATCAATTTGGAAAGCATTGCCATTTAACACTATTGTTTTTCAGTTGATAAACATGGAATATCTTTCCATTTATTTAGGTATTAAATTTTTTCCATGGTGTTTTGTAGTTTTCAGTGTACAAATCATGTTTCTTTTGTTAAATTTATCCTAAGTATTTTATTCTTTTTGATGCTATTGTAAATAGAATTGCTTTCTTAATTTACTTTTCTGCTTGTTTATTCATTGCAGTTTTATAGAAGTACAACTGGCTTTTGTATATTGATCTTGAATCCTGTGACCTTGCTGAACTTGTTTATTAATTCTGATTAATTCTAAAGTTTGGGGACTCGTTACAATTTTTAAAATACATGATTATGTCATCTGTGAATAGAACTAGTTTTACTTCTCCCTTCCAAACTGAATATCTTCTATTTCTTTTTCTCGAGTAACTGCCCTGCCAGAACCTCCAATACAGTGTTGAATAGAAGTAGCACAAGTGGACATTCTTGTCTTGTTTCTGATCATAGGGGGAAAGTGTTCAGTCTCATTCACCTTTAAGTATCATGTTCACTGTGGGATTTTCATGGATGCCCTTTATCAGAATGAGGAAGTTTCCTTCCACTCTTAGTGTGTTTCCTTCTATTCTTAGTTTTTTTTTTCATTCCTAGTTTGTTGAGTATTTTTGTCATGGAAAGGTGTTGAATGTGGTCAGATGCTTTTTCTGTGTCTATTGAGATGAGATGATTATGTGGTTTTTGTCCTTTACTTGTGTATTTGTTTTGCTGTCTGTAGGAATCTGTTCCATCTTGTTTTACATTTGTTATTTGATCTTTATTTTAAACTCTTATGTGGAAAAGGGGAGACACAGAGTCTTTTGTATCTATTTCTGGGTGAGGAATGGATGTTGAATCTATTCCTCAATTCTTTAAATCTCAGCATAACAGATAAAACCACCGTAGCTTCCAGGTTGAATAGATTGCCTATGGTTTTTATTTTATTTAATCCACAGAGTTGTCATGGCCAGTTCACATTTTAATTAGAAGAAGCTGCCATCAAATTCACCACCCAGCACAATACTGTAGCCCTGAATAGCCACCAGTAAACATTGATTTGAAACTGAACAGCCTTTGCTTCCTAAAAATCAGTGACATACCTTAAGACACGCAACAAAAGGGTTCTTCAATGTTCACCTCCCTGTCCCCTGATTTCAGGGCATCTGCTTTTTGGTATTGAAAACCAAGGAGCCCAACTGAGTGCTAGCTTTTACTGATTCAAAGTGTCAAGAGGAAAATGGTATTTAAATATGATAGTGTAGGCTTTGACCTTTTAAAAGAAGAATAATAAAGTTTTTTCTTCGTAATATATATAGAAAATTTGAAAATATAGTAATGTAGAAAGAAGGAAAAGAGACTCATCCACCCTCCTACCAGAGACTGTTAATTTGTGTTGTTCATCTTCCTAGAATGTTTTTCTTGTATGTTTTCTTCATGACTTTGAGATCAGGCTGTACATACAATTTTAGGACCTGCTTTTCTCCCTTTAGTGTTATAAGATCAGCACTTTCCATATTGTAACCAGTTCTAGGTAAATATTAGTACCTTTAATGACTTTACATACTTGAATTTGCTTAGCCATTACCCTATTGATGGACATGCAGATGGTCTGTAACTTTTGCTTTCATTAAAAAAAGGACCAGTAGCAGCTTTTTTTAGAGGCCAAGGTTAGAACATGGTTTATGTCAATGTTTGTATTTAAAAGTTAAGTAGTTCCTATACTCTCTGCAGACTAGGAATTGGGGGACCCCTAGTGACTCTGGTTGTTCATTTAAACTCTCTGTACCATACCCTGTCATCTGTGAAGTAAACCAGACAAATCCCCTCACAAAAACAGCATTACCACAGAAATTGACCATAATGAAAATATTTCTAAGCCTGGGATAATGACCCATATTAACAGTGAGCTGCTGATTTCATTAGGAGGAAATCCACTCCTGTGAATAGCTCACCACAATGCAGGCCTTTTCCCCAGTCCTTGTCTGCCTTGTGAGCTGCAGCACAAATGCTCCGTTGATTCCCACGTCCAGTAGGGGAAGTGAGAACTGTAACGTGACCTAGGAGGTATTTGGGTTTTCTTTGGAAACATAAAGAAAAAGTAAAATTTATTTGAATTAAGTAAGTCTTCTTTACTGCTTCAAATTAAATAGATAAATCCATGAGAATTTCTTAATGTTTTGTCATTTTATGTTCTCTTAGGAGGGGCCTAAACACTAGAAAAGCCCCTCAGTGTAGTTCTGTGTATTACCATGACATTTCTAATCTGAGCAAAATATGACACACCGCCCCCCTTGCTTACCATAGTTGCTGCTAACCTGTACTCACTGACAGATGGCCGCCTATGGCATAAGTGTCCCCAGTCACCACACAGAGCCAACTCTGGGCAGTTTGGCTTAATCCTGTCCCACCTCACCACTCCAGGCAGAGCAAGTCCAGGGTATAAGGCCTGAGGGAGCCAGAGCTTAGAGCTGAGTTAATTGAAGGGGATGATGTCCAGAAATAGGTCAGGCTTCCTTGTCTCTGCTTTCATCCCTTTTCCCATTTCCTGGAACAGCCCTTCTGTCAGTTCTTTATCCCCTTAGAGTTACATACGCCCCTGCTATTCCCTGAATAATCAGAACTCTCAGCAGTTCCCCACCCAGAGCTGCCTAACCCCCCTAGGGTTCAATATTCTGTAACCATCCTTCACCTTTCTCCCAGGAACGCACAAAGTATTTATATACTTGGTTAGGAAAGCAGTCTGATGAATTCATCTTATTAGTCATCATGTCAAAATGAAAATATAGCCCTTTCATCATGTTACTCCCTCTGTCGTGGCCATTTCTTCTGCACGTTTAGAAAAGGTACTTTAGGATACTTGTTTCTTTCTGGCAATCTGAACAAGAAGTAGTATTACTTATATTCTTAACTTCTAATGAGTTTTACAGTCAGCACCTAGGGCCTTCAATCGTTGCTTCCCAGGAGACCCAAGGGGAGTCCCATAGCATTGATGTTCTGTGAATTTCTTTTAGGTTTGCCTGTTCCTAGATTTTAGGAGTTGGGATAAAGTAAACATTGAACTCTTAGGATTAGCTAAGCTGGAAGCTATGGAATGTTCTCACCTAAGAGGAATTCATAAGTGAGTTAAAAATAATAATTCTGCCTATAGCGTTCTCAGGGAGGCATGTAAGACAAATCCAGTTTGGGTAGGGTTTTTTTGATTTGTTTTTGTTTACCAGACTTTATTTTAATTTTATTTATTTATTTATTTATTTGAGGCAGGATTTTGCTCTATCACCCAGGCTGAAGTGCAGTGGCACGGTCTTGACTCACTGTAGCCCCAACTTCCCAGGCTCAAGCAATCCTCTTCCTACCTCAGTCACCTGAGTAGCTGGGACTTCAGGTGTGCACCACCGTGCTCAGCTAATTTTTGTATTTTTTGTGGAGATGGGATTTTGCCGTGTTCCCCAAGCTAGTCTTGAACACCTGGGCTCAAGCGACCTACCTGCCTCAGCCTCGCAAAGAGCTGGGATTACAGGCATGAGTTACTGCATCTGGCCTAGACTTTATTTTTTAGAGCAGTTTTAGGTTCCCAGCTTTTGAGCAAAAAATACTGAAAGTTTCCATATACTTCCAGCTCTCCTACAACACACAGCCTCCCCAACCTGAGTAGTCTTTTAAAGGCATATCCACCTGTAATCTTAGCACTTTGGGAGGTGGGCAGATCACTTGAGGTCAGGGGTTCGAGACCAGGCTGGCCAACATGGTGAAACCCTGTGTCTACTAAAAATACAAAAATCCACAGAGCGTAGTAGCATATGCCTGTAATCCCAGCTATCCAGGAGGCTGAAGCAGGAGAATCACTTGAACCCAGGAAGTGGAGGTTGCAGTGAGCCAAGATCACACTACTGCACTCCAGCCTGGGTGACAGAGCAAGACTCTATCTCAAAAAAAAAAAAAAAAAAAAAGGAAAAAGGCATATCCAGGCTGCCTCCATTTTCCCTGGCAGGCTGGAGCTGTGCCTTGAGTTCTCCCACCATACCTCATAGAAACATCATTGTTGGCATGTCTGTCTCCTTACCAGATTTCAGCCTCTTGGTAACAAGGCCCCCATCCCCAGCACCTAGCACAGTGCCGTGAGGCCACTCACTCCACTGGGACCAAAAGCATTCTTGCTTCAGTCCCTGTTCCTCTGATCCCTGAGCCACCCTGGCCTAGAAGTGAACTATGTTGAACAAGAACCAGCCCAGGCTGTTCCAGGGTGGAGGGTAGCTTTCGAATGAGGTCACTGTGGCCATCAGAAAGAAAAGCCAGAGCAAAAGTAATTCTTTCAGAAGAGTTCTATTTTGGTTGTAATCTTAAGATGAAGCTCACTTGGATGTGCCTAATGCCCATGTCTCTCTGAATAGAAGAGAGGCAACCTTGGAACACCTATTTTGTGAGTTTCTAGACCAGTTCCCAGGGACGAGAACCACATTTTGATGCCCCTTAGAGTGCAAAGAATGGAATTTGACAAAAGCATGAAAGAGAATAATGAGGCTGGCATTACTTTTTTTCCAGGTCCTATATTTAATGCTTCTGTGCATTCGGACACACCATCAGTCATCCGGGGAGATCTGATCAAATTGTTCTGTATCATCACTGTCGAGGGAGCAGCACTGGATCCAGGTACCTCACTCATTCTCACCCCTTCACCATGTTGCTTTCTGTCAATGTTTCTCATATCGTCCGCACTGTGTTACACAGATGTAGGTTAGGGGTAGGATTATCTATTTATCCCCTAACTGCCTGGCTCAGTACTTTGTACTCATTAAGTGTTTAATAAATACTTGTTGAGTGGATGCATCTATCTGCTAGATGGTGTAGGAATGCATCCAGACATTTGAATCTGAGCTGTCAAGACAGTTGGTGGGTCACTTCCAGGCCTGTTTCAAGCTGATTCAAAACCCATTGGCAGAGTCTAGCTCCTTCTCTTGCGTCTTTCATTCATTTATTCATTCAGATATTTATTGAGTTCCTTTGGTATACAGGTGCTGCTCTAGATACTGGGAATAGAGGAGTGAACAAAATGCCCGAAGTCTGTCCTTATGGAGCATGGCAACCTAGATGAGGACATGGGCAAGAAATAAAGTGCTCTATAATATCATAGCAATTAATGCTATGAAGACTTACAGAGCAAAGGAGTAGCTGGTGACCAGAGGGTGCTATTGTAGTTAGAATTCTTAGGAAATCATTATACATCTTTTCTTTGCAGGAAATATTAGCATCGCTGACAGGCTGCCTAAGAGTTGTGGGATGCATCAGTCTTACTCCTTTTCTGCTTAGCCCCATTCAGTGACCAGTTGATGTCCCTCTCTCACTCTTCCACCCTTAAGGCTTGAAAGAACATTAAATACACTCAGGGATCTCTGTTACTGAGCAGGACTGTACCCACCTCTGCCTTTTCCTAAAGAACTCATGAAGAACCTAATTCCCTATGGGCTTCCCTTTTCTCCTGCATGTTTTGACCCACAACACTCTGTATTGACCCACCCCATCACAAGTAGAGCCATGACTGCTGGCAGAAATCTGCACCTTGAAAAGGCCAAACTCTACAAAGGTCACAGGTTTCTATGTGGAGACTGCTGGAAGTGTGGCCCTGGGGAAGAAACTAAAATTAGCCTTCCATTCTGTGTGAAGGGGCAAGCTCTAAGCAAAGGGTGGTGGCCTGCAGTGAATCCAGTGAGCCCCTGAGCAGGGGACTGGGTAACACTAGCATCTGGAAGCAGAGACCTGGATGCCGCCACCATCCAGGTGGACATCTGGCTTCTGCAGGACTCCCAGTTGAATGTTCAGTTCAGCAAATATTTTCTATAAAGGACCTGGGTAGGAAATATGTTGGCCCTGTGGGCCAGATGGCCTCTGTGGCGACTATTCAACACTGTCATTGTAGTGTGAAAGAAGCCGTAGATAATAGTGTAAGCAAATGGGCATAGCTGTGTTCAGTGAAACTTTATTTACAAAAACAGGTGGTGGGCTGGACTTGGCCTGCAGGCTGCAGTTTACTGACCCCTGGACTAGTTGACTGATACCAAAATTGGCTGTAGTAGGGAAGCTGGACATGGTTGATCTTTAGAGGTAGGAAACAGAAGGAGAGTTTGTGGGAGATGTTAGAAAAGGAAAAGAAACAATCCCATCTGCATCCATGGAGTTGGTCAGCTCCATTCACCGGGGAAGAGGAATGAGAAGCCACTCCTGTACCTGAGATGGGGAAGATTGAGGACAGAAAGCAGGATTCAGAAGAGAAAATGAAGCTAAAAGTAGAAGAGACTACCAGGGAAAAGGGAGGAAAATCCTTTTCAAAAGTTGGAAAAATGTAATACCATGTTTGCCCTTAAAGCTCATTTATGATACATACAAAAATAAATCCTTTAAATGCTCTTTCTCAGTAAATTAATAGGTCACCAGTTGTGCCCTTAATGTAAAAGTCTTTTCCTCCAATGTAATTAATTGCAAAAGCTATAGGTAGCTGTTATCTTTCAGATTACAATTTTGCAGAAGTTTGCACTCTTGGACTGTGTGGGTGGAAGATTCTGAATTATTAAACACAAGTTGTAATTTAGTTTTTCCTCACACATGCTGTGGGCTGTGAGGGAATGCTCTTTTGTGAAGGACACGTTGCATAAGTGATTTGTGGCCCAAGGTGCTCTGTGCCGAGCCGGGGTGGGGACAGCGGACTGTGGCCCTTCTGAGGCGGTATGTTAGGTCAGGTTCTCCCCAAGCAAAGACAGACAAGCATGTGAGTGGTGGATTGAGGGAGTGCTCTCAGGAGAACACACTGAGGGAGGCAGGGACTTGAGATAGAGCTGGAGAAGAAGGCTGAGGTCGAGGCATGACTCGGAGCAAGTCCACCTCCCCACGGGGAGCTCTGGAGCATGAGTGTACTGCAGAGTAGGCCCACCAGAGGGAAGGGGACTGGGCTTTTCTGTCCCTTCACGAGTCAGTCATTGTCCACAGGCTGAGTGGCCAAGGAGTGAGAGTGTTTCACCACCTCCAGGTGGTGGCTTCTGTCAGCCTAAGCCCGGCCTCTGGAGAGGAAAGGGTACGGGTGTGTGAGTTTTAACAGCCAGCACCTGCAGCAGCCAGAGGCTCAGCCTGCCAGCTGGTGTGGACCGGCCACCAACGGCATTTGCTGCAGCTGGTAATGCCCTTCCCCTTAGCAGGTCTGTGTGTAGGAGCATGTGTGTTGTACTGTGGAGGTAATGTTCATGGTGACCAACTTTTATTGAGCACTTAGTGTGTTCCAGGTGCTGTTCTAAGCATTTTAATAAATGTAGTTAATTTAACCCTGGGTGCTGTCATTCTCATTTTGCAGATGTGGATACTAAATCTCAGTGAACTTGGGGACCTCCCCCAGGTCACATGGTTCATTAGTGCTGGTGCTGGGATGCTAGCCCAGGCAGCCTGGCCCTGGAGCCTGGCTCCCATACCGTAAGGCACAGTGGGGACCAGGGCTTAAAGTCTGGGAACCTGGTTTGGCTTTTTGCCTTCAGCAACCACCCAGCACCTGCAGGTGACAGCAGCACTGAGTTAAGAGTTTTCATTGAAGACAAGAGAGTGATGCGGGTGTCCACTCTGCCCTTGGCACTGTGAGAGCCTCAGGCTGTTTATGGCACGCCCTCTGCCCCCAGGGAGGTGGTGGTTTCCTTGGAGAGATACTGGGAACAACAACAAAAAAAGTTATGCTCAAGTGCCACAGTAGGTCAATGGGAGAAAAAGAGAAGATATTACATGTTTAGAGTGAGCTAAAAAGGAATTATCATTTGGATAATTTCATAGAAATTCTTGCTTTTAGTTCTGCTTACTTTTTTAATATGTAAGCATCTGAACATAATTTATTTGCCTTATAATGTGCTTTTTGAGGCTATCAGTGTGTTTTTACTAAATGAATAAATGTTATCTCTTGTTCAGCAAAAATTGTTATTTGACATTTATACAAAATCCTTTCTCAAGTGGATTTAAGAGAAAACAGTGTTGTGGCTGTTGTCTTTTGTTGCTGGATGAATCTCAGAGCCGACACAGCTGATAATGGTTGGTACCAGTCAAGGGAAGAGGTCAAGGGCTTATGATGTGTGCTCTGTTTTCACATTCCATGAGAATTACCACTTGTGCCAAAGTCTTCTTTCTCTTATGCCCATATTAATTTATTTGAGGCTGTTAGAACCTTAATTTTGCAGAGTACTTTACGATTCAGCATTACTCTCTGGGACTGTTAAACTGTGTTCCATTTTCTCAGCTTGACATTTTTTTTCCTCTTGTTTTGAACTTAAGCACTTCTGCAAGGAAAGAAAAACCGTAGTGTACAATAAAACCTAAACTGTTTACAGCTCTAAATTTGGTGCGATTCATTTTATGTACATTTTGTTCCATATGACTTTAGTGTCCTTCCAGTCTTGGGTTCTTCTGCCTGAAATGTCAAAGGAGCTGGCTTTCTTTGGGAGACAGAGCCTGCAGTGTCCCCGCATACCAGTTTTCAGATCAGTGTTCTCTGTGGGAGAGTTTTTGACCCTGACTCTTCTTCCTGTGGCCCCTGAGTCTGGGTGGCAGCAGTGCAGTGGTTAAGAAGCTGGGCTCTGGAGCTGTACTCCCTGGGTTAAGCTGCATACTCTGCTACCTGCTGGCTACATGACCTTGAGCAGGTATATAGCCTGGCAATAATGACAGAATAAAAGTATGATAGTGCCTTCCTCATAGGGCTGCTGTGAGGATTCAGTGAGACCGAAGGCATGTAGTGCTGTGCTTGCCGTACGGAGTAAGGGCCGCATACATGGATGGTGGCCATACGTGTGACTTCTGCCCATTGCACTGACCCCAGGGTTTTGGCTTGGTAATCCACAGATGACATGGCCTTTGATGTGTCCTGGTTTGCGGTGCACTCCTTTGGCCTGGACAAGGCTCCTGTGCTCCTGTCTTCCCTGGATCGGAAGGGCATCGTGACCACCTCCCGGAGGGACTGGAAGAGCGACCTCAGCCTGGAGCGCGTGAGTGTGCTGGAATTCTTGCTGCAAGTGCATGGCTCCGAGGACCAGGACTTTGGCAACTACTACTGTTCCGTGACTCCATGGGTGAAGTCACCAACAGGTTCCTGGCAGAAGGAGGCAGAGATCCACTCCAAGCCTGTTTTTATAACTGTGAAAATGGATGGTAAGAATGTCACCCAAATTTCTCAGTGTTTGGGAATGTCTTCTTTCTGTGCCAGGCTGTAGCTGACAGAACCCAGGTGGCCACAGTTTGAGGAATGTGCCGTAGCACGTCCTGCTTTCTTTCTAGACCTGGCCTGAGTCTGCACCCAGAAGGAGCCCCAGCAGCCCTTGCTGTTTCCCCAGCTCTGCTATTATGTGCTGGTGGCACCATTGAGAAATGACTTTCAAGACTTACTAGAAAAATTTTCGCCGGGCGCGGTGGCTCAAGCCTGTAATCCCAGCACTTTGGGAGGCCGAGACGGGCGGATCACGAGGTCAGGAGATCGAGACCATCCTGGCTAACACGGTGAAACCCTGTCTCTACTAAAAAATACAAAAAACTAGCCGGGTGAGGTGGCAGGCGCCTGTAGTCCCAGCTACTCAGGAGGCTGAGGCAGGAGAATGGCGTGAACCCGGGAGGCGGAGCTTGCAGTGAGCTGAGATCCGGCCACAGCACTCCAGCCCGGGTGACAGAGCGAGACTCCGTCTCAAAAAAAAAAAAAAAAAAAAAAAAAGAAAAATTTTCAAGGCGTTGCCTCTTCTATACATTTATAGAAACTCGCTTTATTGTGTCCAAGGGTTGGCACGGATTCTGCCAGGCACAGGCAGAGAGCAGCCTTGAGAGAGAGGGTTCAGGTCGATAGGGGAGCTGTAGCTTAGGGATCTGCTACTCTCACTACCACTGGTTTTGCTTCTTAAAGAAGAGAGGCTCAAGGCTGGGCGCAGTGGCTCACGCCTGTCACCCCGGTACTCTGGGAGGCTGAGGCGGGCAAGATCATGAGGTCAGGAGTTTGAGACCAGCCTGGCCCACATAGTGAAACCCCATCTCTACTAAAAATACAAAAAAAAAAAAATTAGCCTTGGTGTGGTGGTGGGTGCCTGTAATCCCAGCTACTCAGGAGGCTGAAGCAGGAGAATTGCTTGAACCCAGGAGGCGGAAGTTGCAGTGAGCCGAGATCGCACCATTGCACTCCAGCCCAGGCGACAGTGCAATACTCCGCATCAAAAAAAAAAAAAAAAAAAAGAGAGAGAGACTCCTCCCGCAGTCACTGGCACAGAGCGGGTACTTCACAGAGCCCCAAGATGGGAGGATGAGCTCCCAGCCTCACTGGACCACAACAAACACCAGGGTCGACCTAACTAGACAGTCAGAGCTTTGTTCCCTGAGCATCCCAGAATGGGGACAGTTGTTCCTTGGTTTACAACAAACATGTCTCCTTTGTGGAAAATTTCAGAAAGTACATGTTAGTTGAAATAACTCCATAAAGAGAATTAAAGTCCAGGGGCCTCCAAGGATGAATAGAAAGCTTTTGAGTAGAAACCTAGTGATTGGTCAGATGGAAATTAGAGCCCTTGCTCTTCCACAGACTACTTAGCCTTTCTGATCCATTTTCTCCGCAAAATGAGCTAATAGTCTTATGGGGCTATTTTGAAAATTAAACCTTAGCAAACATAAGGCACCTGGCCCAGTGGCAGCATCCACCCAAGGAGCATGGGTACTTATGGGAAGGGAAGGTGGGATTTCAAGGGTGGAATCTAAATGGTGTTTGTGCATTTCTGACACTTAAGTCATCTGTACCATATTTTGTATCTTAGGAATTCCTTGCTTGAAGTAACTCCGTATAAAAACCCAGATTTAACAAACAAGGGAGTAATTATTCACTTTGCTAGATAATTTACTATAGTGTTACTTAAAATAGCTCCCTTAGTACACTTCAGTTATTTGATGCATAGGATTGATTTATGCAGTTTTTTTAAGGATGCATCTGCTGCTGAATGTGCGATGCCCTTATACTGACTTTTAAAAATCAATCTTTTGCCAAAACCCTAAAAAGCAAGTTGACATTCAAAGGCATCGAGTGAAATCTTCTTTATGGTTTTTATTCTCCCCACAGAGCTGGGTGGGAAGACATTTGCTCATTTTTGTGACAGATAAGGCTGAGCTTCTCCTGTCTTCAGTCGTGTGCTAGGTGCTAGATGCAGGAGGAATGAGACCTTATCTCTAGGGGAGATCCTGCTCCAGTGGGGAAGGGAGGTGAGGGTGCCCCCAAAGCAGCCTCCCTCGCAGCACTGACCGGCTTCCCCTTTGATCTCTCCCTCCCAGTGCTGAACGCCTTCAAGTATCCCTTGCTGATCGGCGTCGGTCTGTCCACGGTCATCGGACTCCTGTCCTGTCTCATCGGGTACTGCAGCTCCCACTGGTGTTGTAAGAAGGAGGTTCAGGAGACACGGCGCGAGCGCCGCAGGCTCATGTCGATGGAGATGGACTAGGCTGGCCCGGGAGGGGAGTGACAGAGGGACGTTCTAGGAGCGATTGGGGCAAGAAGAGGACAGTGAGATTTTAAAACAAAGTGTGTTACACTAAAAACCAGTCCTCTCTAATCTCAGGTGGGACTTGGCGCTCTCTCTTTTCTGCATGTCAAGTTCTGAGCGCGGACATGTTTACCAGCACACGGCTCTTCTTCCCACGGCACTTTCTGATGTAACAATCGAGTGTGTGTTTTCCCAACTGCAGCTTTTTAATGGTTAACCTTCATCTAATTATTTTTCTCCCACTGGTTTATAGATCCTCTGACTTGTGTGTGTTTATAGCTTTTGTTTCGCGGGGTTGTGGTGAGGAAGGGGTGATGGCATGCAGAGTTCTTTATCTTCAGTGAGAATGTGCCTGCCCGCCTGAGAGCCAGCTTCTGCGTTGGAGGCTTGTGCTCAGAGGGCTGCTGAGCGCCACCCTCTACCGGGCTGACAGACAACACAGACCTGTGCTGAAGGCTAATTTGTGGCTTTTACGACCCTACCCCACCCCCTATTTTCAGGGGTTTAGACTACATTTGAAATCCAAACTTGGAGTATATAACTTCTTATCGAGCCCAAATGCTTTTTTTTTTTTTTTTTTTTTTTTTGCTTCTCTGCCCCTTGTCCATTTCTTTTGTATTTGTTTTCTGTGAGAGCGCTGAAATGGCGGCCCTGGAATCTAGAATTTGGCTCTCCACTGAGCACCTTATCTTGCCACCTTAGCCTTAAGAATGAATATGAAGAAAAATACACAGCCACCTCTGTCCAGGGCAGTAAGAAGGGGGCTGCAAGGAAGGGGAGATTGGGGATAAGGAAAGGAACAGACACCTGCTCCAGTAGTTGTGAGGCCACTGTGCCTCAGGGGACCCCAGGAAGAGCAGAAGAGGGATCCCGCGAAGTTATTTTTTATGTAGCTGGAGCCGGGAGGGTCAGAGTGGTGCCAGGTGCAAATTAGACTAAAGAAGCCACCACTACTCCTCTGTCTTGCCCATTGTGGGAGGCAAAGGCCTTGGTCACCAAGAGACTTGCAGGGGGACCCACAGATACGCCATGTCCTTCACACGCTGCTTGGGCTCCTTAACCTGAAGGCATATTGCTACTTGTGAGACTGACTGACTTCAAGGAATCAGAAATTACCTAGAAGCACCATGTATTTTCTATGACCTTTTCAGTCCATCAGGTCTTTTGAAGGTCCACTGCAGGGGGTTAGTGAGAAAGGGTATACTTTGTGGTATGTTTGCTTTCCTAATAGGGACACGAAGGAAACCTAGCAATTTGCTGTCATGTGAACGGCCTATAGAGCAGAGTCAAGAGCGGTCTGCTTTGCCCGACTGCTCCCATCAGGAATAGGAGAGTAGACAGAAAGAGATCTTCCACATCCCAGGCTTCTGCTGCTGCTTTAAAAGCTCTCCCCTTGGAGCCTCCTGCTCCCTGAAGCGTCTCGCCCCCGTACAGCACTGGCCTTTCGGAAGCATCCCAGTGGAGTTTTCTGAGGCTTGCTGGTGACTCATGCCCTAATTGCAATCCTCTGCTTTCATCCTGGCTCTGAAGGATCTAACACTGCTCTCTCTTCCAAAGGGGAAAAAAAGATTCATTTGTTTTGAGCAATAAACTAATACAAAATGATGGCCATTCATGTGCAGCTCTTTGTCACCGTGGGCCGGGAGCTGCGCTCCTCCTGGCTCACCTTTTCCCCCTGCTTCCCAATGCCCAGTCGCCCTGGAGGCAGATTCCCATTGAGTTTTCCCCCGCCAAGGGGACCCTGCACGGGATAGAAACATTAGATTCTGCATTGACAGTAGCCTTTCCTTGGCCCGGGCTTGTGGTGGGAAGACGGGCAACAGGTATACCCCACCAGGGCCTGAGTGACTAGAGGAAGAGGGTGAGGCCTTGTTGGCACTAGATTTGGGTATTTTCTGCATGTTATATCCTAACTGCTATTTCAGAAGAGGCAGCTTGTAGGTGATTGTACAGGTGAGAATTAAAGAGAGAACAAATATATAAACAGGTGCTGTATTAGTAACAGCCAGTGCCCTTTCAGCCCTTGCATCTATTAAAGGGAGATTCAGGATTTTATTGGCACAGGCCCTTCTTAGTAGGAAGAAAGGGTGCTTAGCTTTGGACATGACCGGGTGTGTGTAAAACCATGGACTGAGTCACAGCAGACACTCGATGGTGGTAAATGTGACAGGTGCTTACACACTGTACCTTTTCCTTTCATACTGATGCTGCAGTTCAGGGCTGGAGTTGTTAAGGCATTGACCTCCACCCACCTGCCCCGTGTCCATTGGGCTACCCAAGCTTCATGTCACCTGGGGGCTGGGAGGAAGGGGCAAGAAATCCCAGGGCATTGTATCAAGGACCTAGTTCCTTCTAGGGATATAAATTTGCCAGGAATGTGTATTTTTAATGTGGTGAGATGCACTCTTTTGTTGTACCAAATAGGGCTCCCCCCCCAACCCCTGCGACAAGTGCTCTTCTAGAAGAGGTTCCTACCAGCAGCACTGGTGTGAATGAAAGAGGGACCCAGCCGCGTCTCACGGGTGGAATTGCACTTCTTAACAAAAAGGAACTTTATAAAAGTTTGGGTTTTTTTTTTCCTAATCATAAAAATAGCCCCAGAAAGAGCCTAAGCTATGTTCAGATAGAAGCCTCGAAATTCCTGTACTTTGTTTACTTTATGATGTTTACATACACCTTTCACTTTGAAAAAAAAGAAAAATGCAAATCAACTTTTTAACAACTTTTCAGATTTTTCATGGGACAGTAGAACTCTGACTCACCAACTGGGCTAAATTTTAATTTAAAAATGTATGTATTTGAGTGTCTTTCCCCACCTCACCCCCACCATCTGAGGGGCTCCCTGAGATCTTGGTAGAGGAGGCCCCTCCTGCCCAGACCTTCGTCTGTTTCCCCGGTGGCCCTTGCTTCTTGCTTTGCAGACTGCCTGCAGCCATGATTTTGTCACTGACATCTGTGAGCCAAAGACTGAGCCTTTTTGGCAGGAATAATAAGCAATACTACACAACTTGCTACTTTCAGAAAACTTTTTTTTAGCTTCACCGATGACAACAGAGGAAGAAGGGAACTGGGATTTGGGTAAGTTCTCCTCCACTGTTTGACCAAATTCTCAGTGATAAATACGTGTGCAGATCCCTAGAAGAAAAAACGTTGACTTTCTTTTTAAGTGTGGCACATAAGGATCTGCAGAATTTTCCGTAGACAAAGAAAGGATCTTGTGTATTTTTGTCCATATCCAATGTTATATGAACTAATTGTATTGTTTTATACTGTGACCACAAATATTATGCAATGCACCATTTGTTTTTTATTTCATTAAAGGAAGTTTAATTTAAATTGAAGTTGTGTGAGGAGCTTGATATTGGCCTCTGTTATCCTTTCATATCTTCAGCATGAGGGATTGTGACTGGATTCCAGCAGGAACTTTAGCACCTTCTGATCTCTTTGAATCCTGCAAAAGCACTGCAGATTTTCACTGATGATAAGAGAAGAAACGGATTTGATGGGATCAGTGTTGAAGTTCCCACCAGGTGGAAAGGTGAGGGCTAGGATCCTGTTGTTTACAGAAGGCCTTCTGCTCTTTCAGGGAATTCCCATGACCTTACAGGAGTCCTCTCAGGAAAGAGAGAAGTTAGATATTGTTCCTCTTTGCCGTTGAGGAAACACCAAAGTTCTGTGACGATGTCGTGACTGGAACAGAGTGGTTTTTCTGACTCATGATGCAGTCTGGGGCCAAATCAGTCCAGAAGGTAGCAACCCCTGTAATAGAAAAACAATCCTCTTCCCTAGGCCGCTGGCGGCAGCAGGCCTGGGCAGGAGTGAATACCGAGAACCCAACTCCCTGTGGGACCCTGGAACAGCTGCATGCCCTTGGCTGGCCTCCGCCATTCACTCTCCTGTTGGCCTCATTTGTGTTCTCTCTGTCTTTTGTGTCCTGTCCAGGGACCAACTTCATGTTGTGGAGTTATTCAAGGGCTGGGTTCGTGTCCCAGTCACTAACATTACCCAATGACTGGCACTCTTCCAGGCCTGTAGAAGGTACTTGCACTTTGTAAATGCACAGTTAATGCTCTGCTCTAGGAAATGAGCCATCATTGCATGCTTCTTAGCGAACCGGGAGGGTTCCACTCATGTCACAGTGGTGACACAGTCAGAGCTGGTCGTTAGCAATCCTCTACCTAGTTGTGAACCCATTCCTGCCTAACATTTAATTTAAATTTCAAATTTAAATTAATAACATTAAACTAAATTAAAAACAAAACAGAAACTTACTTGCATACTTATTGTGTGCCCAGGCATTGTGCTAAGCACAGCTGCTGCCGACTTGTCTGTAGGCCTTGGCACATAGTGTCTGCTTGCCTAGAAACTTCTTTCTATCCAGCCTTCTTTCCTCCTAACTTGCACTTCTCTTTCAGGACCCAGGGGTCATCTTCTCCCTCTTTAGGCAAAATGAAGGTCCCTTGACAGATGGTCTGATAGTCTGAAAATGATGGGAGGATAGGAACCATTCACTGCTGTGACTTCAGTACCAAATTGTGAATTGGACTCTTACAATGTGCCATGCACTAACACAAGTACCTCATAGATGTGATTGCAATCTTAAGTGACCCAAAGGGGTTTACAGCAGAAGCACTCTGGCCTGTTCTTCACAAAACTGGATCATTCAAATAATACCACTCATTTCCTGTAACCCGTAGACCAGTGTGCATGACACACTTTTAAAATAAAAGTTTTAGTATTATTTAGGTATGGCAGGGCCAACAGATCAGGAGACAATTACCATAGAAAAGGCAGTTTGTTATATTCATAGAGCCCAAGAGGAGGGACATACCACACCATGGGAGGCCACACAGGGAAGCACCAGGGTCAAGGCACAGGGGAAACATGGGCATGGAGCTTTATTGTGGGTTTTTGCAGGAAGGAATAGGTGAGGCAGAGTAGGCAGGCTTAGGATTGGCTAGGTTGAATAATTCCAGCAAGCTCTAGGACACAGGGGTTGTCCCTAGTTGTCTGGTACCCAATCCTGGGTGATTAGGGAAAGGGAGTAGTGGTCCTTAGTGCAAAAACTCAGTGGAGGAGGTTGTGGAGTGTAGGCTCTGGATTGGTTGGTTTGCATATGAAAGGCTTCTCTCAGGAGAGTCCTTAACTAGCTCTAAGAATTGGCTAGCCCTGGAAGGGGCAGTCTCTCCAGGATTAGCAAGACCCCAGATGTTAAAACATCAATAAACACAAAATAAAAAGAGGTAATTAATGCATACACTCATTGCTTAGGGCTTGTAGACTACTGAGTCTTGTAGACACCTGGGTGGCTCAGCTCCACCCAGAGAAGTGATGCTCACCTGAGTCCACCCTGTTCTGTGCATTCTCCAACCTACTTGTGCCAACAGTACTGGTTACTATGATTATAATAAGTTTGTTGAATAGTATGTAAACCAGTGAAATATGAATGCCAACGGGCTGTTCAAAAGTGCTGTTGGTAAAACTGGATGTCCACATACAAAAGAATGAAGCTGGACCCTTACCTTATACCATCTCCAGAAATCAACTCAAAATGAATTAAAGACCTAAACATAAGACTTAAAACTATAAACTCCTAGAAGAAAACATAGGAGGAAAGCTATAATACTTTGGATTTGGCAATAATATCTTGGGTGTGACACCAAAAGCTCAAGCAACAAAATAAAAAAACAATAGACAAATGGGACTACACAAACATAATTTCTGCATGTCAAAGGAAAAAAACAAACAGAGTGAAAAGACAACCTACAAAATGGAAGAAAATATTTAAAAATCATATATCTGATAAGGGGCTAATATCCAGAATATGTAAGTAACTTTGTTGTACAATAAAAACCTGATTTTAAAATGGGCAAAGCATAAAAAGGAATGAAATAATGGCATTTACAGCAACATGGATGGAATTGGAGACCATTATTCTGAGTGAAGTGACTCAGGAATGGAAAACCAAACATCGTATGTTCTCACTCATAAGTGGGAGCTAAGCTACGAGGACACAAAGGCATAAGAATGATACAATGGACTTTGGGGACTCAGAGGAAAGGGTAGGAGGGGGATAAGGGATAAAAGACTGCACATTGGGTACAGTGTACACTGCTCAGGTGATGAGTACACCAAAACCTCAGAAATCATCACTAGAGAACTAGTCGTGTAACCAAACACCACCTGTTCCTCACAAACATGTAAAAATTTAAAACAAAATGGGCAAAGGACTTGAATAAACAACTCTCCAAAGAAGATACACGAATGGAAAGCAAACATGAAAAGATGGTCAGCATCGCTAGTCATAGGAGAAGCGCTGATCAAAACTACAATGAGATATCAACTGATGTGCATTAGGGTAACCACTGTCAAAAGAATAGGAAATAACGTGTTACTGAGAATGTGGAGAAATTAGAACTCTTGTGCTCTATTGGTGGAGATGTAAGATGGTGCCACTGCAAAGGAGAATAGCATGGAGGTTCCTCACAAAACTAAACAGAATTACCAAATGATCCAGCAGTTGCATTTCTGGGTATATATCCAAAAGAATTCAAAGCAGTATCTCAAAGAGGTATCTGCAAACCCATATTCATCACAACAGTATTCTCAGTAGCCAAAAGGTAGAGGTAACCAACCTCTTGTTGATGGCAACAGATGAATAAAGAAAATGTGGTATTTACTTACAATGGAATATCATGCAGCCTTAAACAAGGAAATTCTGTCATACATTACAACGTGGATGAACCTTGAGGACATAAGTGAAATAAACCAGTCACAAGGACAAATATGTATGATTCCACTCATATAAAGTATCACAGAAGATAGAAAGGTAAGGTTGCCAAGAGCTGGGGGGAAGGGAAATTAGTGTATAGTGGGTATAGTGTTGCAAGATGAAAAAGTTAGGGAGATCTATTGCCCAACAATGTGAATATACTTTACTAAACTGTACATTTAAAAGGGTAAGATGGTAAGTTTAATGTTATGCTTTTTACCACAATTTTAAAAAGTAAGAAGTATCAATAAAAACATGAATTCTCTGAAAAAAACTCAATAAAAGCAAATTGCTTTTTTAAAAAAAAAATGCTATCAATTTTGGTATGAGCAAAATAACTAAAAGATTGAGCAGGGTGGGGAGGATAACAGAAACATGGGAGGATTCTGTACTCCACTGGCTTCACAGATGCTGAAGTTCTTACTCCATTTGAAAGAAATCGAACCTGAAATTTGTAGAGAAGACATTATAGGTTTGGTTTTTGCAAGAAAGTGGCCAGAGACTCCAGGCAGCAGACCCATATTCAACAGAAAGGCTTGGGCCTGTGTCAAAAGATTGGCGAACGAATGTGCATGTATATGTTGAGGTGGAAATAAAATGTCTAAGATCCATGGAAGCCTTTTTATGATTCCCATGTTTACCTGACATGTTCTCTTGATTGATCAACTAACAGCCCAAATTGTGTCAGATAAGAAAGTTTCTACTGTGATTGTTCCCATTTTTATAAATGAGGAAACTGAGACGTAAAGAAGTCAAGTGATTTGCTCAAGATTTGAACCCAAATCTTTTTGACTCCACAGTCTATGCATGTGCTAAATCGTTACACCAGCCTCACTGCCTGAATATGCCAGGCATTTGTTAAATATTTGTTGCACAGATAGAAAGATGAGTAAGAACTAGCCCCTTCCTTTATGAAATTCGTGGTCTTAAAAGATAGGGAGGTGTATAAATAATTCATTTTATTACTATATAGTAAGTAAACTTACAGAAATTCACTGACATAGCACAAACCTTTCTTTGGATTTCTATCCAAAATGTTAAGAAAGTTTTCACTTAGGAGATGCAAACCCAAATTTTAAAATTTTTAAATGAATAGGCATTTACCAGGTAGGAATGGGACAAGATGCTAAGCAAAGGGGATAGCATTTGCAAAGTTAAAGAAAGAAACAACGGTAAGGTACATTCGGAGAATATAAGTGATTCTGTATTCCTGAAGGTTGAAAGTTAAAGGACAGGGTGGTGAGAGTGTTCCCCAGGTTCAGCTCACAGAGATCATGTCAAGAAGTTTGGACCTGATCCTCTAGAGATCTTTTGGAGCCACTGAAAGAAAAATTTGGAAAGTGAATGGCTATGTTTGTATTTTAGATCACTCTGTCAGCAAAGTAGCAGTGAGAGACAAAGCTGGAAGACCAGAGGTGCTGCCTTAGTCCAGATGAAAGCTCAAGGCTCTCAATTGTTATGGCAAGTGGTAGAATTAATTCATAAAAGATTTTAAGGAGAACTGATAGGATTTCTTAACTGAATGTGATGCATGGAGGCCAGCCATGGGTCTGGGTCGATACTGGTGCATTCAACCATGATGGACAATACCAGTGAAGACAGAGAAAACAGTGATTTCAGCTTTAGACTCAAGTTTGAGTTTCCTGAGTAACCTTCAAGTGGAGATACTCAATACCAGCTAGATGGTCTGGAGCTTACGGGAGAACTTGGGGTTGGAGATCTATTTGAGATTGTCAATATAGAGATGGGGAATGAGATGCAGCAGGGTGAGGAAAGAAGGGCTGAAGACAGAACCTTGGAGAAGATTATAATGTCAGGTGGCCTGGAGAAGAGAAACCAGTGAGAAGCAGACTGAGAAAGAACTTCCAAAGGGGTAAGGGAAAATCCTGGAGAGAGTGGTGTCAGAGGAGGAAGGAAAGAATTGCAAGCAAGTTTGCCAATGGCCAGCCACACCTGATGCCACAGAAAGACCAGGGCAAGTGAGCAGTGTTCACCGTTGTGACCCAGGAAGTCTGTGTGAATCCATGCCCAGATTTCAGTGGGCTAAAGTGGCGGTCAGAATTAGGAAACCTGGTCAGAAGTTTGAAGAGGGGAGGGAAAAGGAGGTGATTTGGAACTAGAGTAAAAATTGACTATTTAGTAGAAGAGGAGACACTTGAGCTTCTTTATGGGCTGAGTAAGCAATGGATGGGTGTCTGACCCCAAGGGGGTAGGAGGGATCTGGGGTCTAGGTAAAGGGAACTTCCTGTCTCCTCTCCTCCTTTCTGCCTGTCTCTAAGGCCTATTCTGATCCCCTCCCCTAAACTTTTTTTTAATCATAGCTTTTTGTCAACTGACCATAGGAAATTTAAGGAATAGCCCTTCCCAAAGAAGTGTTCACTTAGAAAACAGGAGATGGCCTAGGATCCCATCTGTTTCTCCTCTTTTGCCAGGAAGCTAAACTCGCCCTGTTTTGCACCCCATGCTTCTTTGCCTCCTCCATAGAAACCTAGTTCATGCTTTCCTCACAGGTAGGAAGAGTCGTCATCCACCTTGAAAACCTCTTCAGCACTGATTAACTCATCAGCTCCTGGTGAAGCCGGGCCAGTGGGAAGGAAGAGCAAGAAGCTTGGGGAGTTGGGACCTGGGCTTCATCCTCCATCACTGGGGCCAAGTCACAGCTGGGCCTATGCCAGGCCTCAGTCTCTTCTTTTGTTATATGAGGGAGTTGACTGAGATCACTGTGGTCCCTTCTTGTAGTGTGACTGCTTGGTGTTATACACATTGCAGAGGGGAGGCTCAACTGCAGGGCCTCCCTCACGTGGCCAAGTCCAGGCCCTGTGGAACAGTAATCAATGTGACCTGAATTCAAAGAGCTCAAGTGGGGAAAGGGGTAAAATAATGACCAGCCTCCTGCTGACCCCTTAGGATTCTTTCCCCCTCCTCCAGCCATTCACTATCGTGCACTCTGCCTCCTGTAAATCATGAGTAGCTAGCTAGAAGGTTTGTTAGACAGAGCTCTGAACCAAAAGTGAAAAGGCACCCTTAGAATCCCATCATTTTCTAGCCATGATACTGATATACTCTGAGTCTGTTTTCTCATTTGTAAAATGGGATTAATAATACCTACCACATAGTGATAAGAGGTATTCTATAAGACTGTATATGTAATGTGCCTTGCACAGAGCCTGTCTAGTACTCACTCTCTCCCTCCATCTGAATCAGGAACTTCATTTTTACATTCCTTTCAAATGATACAATTGCAATGCAACAATTCCCCAGGTAAAAGAATAACTGTCTCTCTTGCTGGCTCTATTTTTTCCTTTTCTTCTTCTTTTTTTTTTTTTTCTTGACAACAGAAAGCTTCTTTTTCCCCCCAGAAAAGAGGCAACATCACCCTGTCAATGTTAAATTCTGGCAGAAATGAAGCCACTAAAATGGAAAGAGAAAAAAATATTTTGGCAACAGCCAGGAATGAGAAATTGCATAGCATTTACTGGGTTATATATATTCTATGGATACAGGATACTCTCTATTATTGGCAATGATTGTCTCTGTGGTCAATGCTTATTTCTGAAATAATTCTCTTTTCAGTGCACATGGTGGATTGATTGCACTGATGGCCTCAGTTTTTTTGTGTTAATCTCTCCCTTTGCTCTATCACTTTGCAGTTCCCCTCCATAAAGAGGCAGAGTATATATTAACCCATCTCTTGCCTTTGGAGTTGGTCATGTGGCTTGCTTTGGCCCATGGGGTGTTAGTGGTCACGATGTAAATAGAAGCTTTAAAAAATGCTGTTGTATTTCCACTAGTTCTTTTGGACCCCTGACATTACCATGAAAATGTGCCAGTCCAGCCTGCCAGAGAGGTGTGAGAGACATGTGGAAGAGAACTGAGTCATCCAAGCCAAGGCCATCCTAGACCATCCAGCTCCTGTCAGCAGGACATAGCCCCATTGACAGAGCCACCCAGCTGACCCATAGGCTTGTTAACAGAAATAAATGTTTGCTGTTGCAAGCCATCAGAGTTTTCTGATTGTTACACAGCAGTAACTACTCCATTCACACACATTTGCTGAAAGCGTTGGTGCCTGGGGGTGACCCCCAACTTCTGCAACTGAAATGGTGAATAAATTCCTGTAATTTGAACCTCACTGATTTTATAGTTAGCAGCCTGGAGAGTTTGTTTGAAATCTCCATCCTAGGCAGACTGCCCTTTTATTGTTCCCTAAATACAACCTGCACATCCCTGCCTCTGCTTCTGCCTCTGTACGTTGTATTTGTCCACACTGAAATGTCCTTCCTTCTCCTCCCTGCCTATTTGCATCATACCAGATCTCCAAGGACATGACTTTAAAACCAGCCTTTTCTGATGGACTTCCTGCGACTGTTCCCTGCCTTTTCAGCCTATTAATTCAGGTTATTTCTTGCCTGAGCCATAGATTGGATACCAGACCCATGTTTGCCATATATGGCTGCTGTTTTTGTTTGTTTGTTTGTTTGTTTTAATCTCAGCTGTTTATTAAACTAGATCCCAAGTTCCTGGAGGGCAGGGCCCTCTTACATCTCTTTTATCTCCCAAGCCTTGTATAGTATCTTGAAAAGGGAAGTACAGGGCCTTTCACTTAAGACTTTAATATTTGTAAGTTGACCATCACTGGGGGGCTAATTGTTACTTATCATTGCTAATGAATAAAACCAGAAGAATGGATGAGTGAATGGAGGGATGGATGGATAGATAGATAGAAGATAGATAGATAGATAGATAGATAGATAGATAGATAGATAGATAATGTTAGATGCTTCCAGATCTGAATTTGT